>NC_136073.1:734759781-736179406 GCF_964261635.1 Lissotriton helveticus
GTATGAACATTATCTTTTTGCAAAATTTGATTTTGGTGCCCCTGGAGCTTTATGTTTGTTTTCAGGGGGCTATGTGGCACGGAATTTGTCTCATTTGTAGGAATGTAGGAATTTTCCAACGTATGGTGTTTTACCCTGATTTTCTTGATATTAAAGTTGTAGATTACTTTCTCTGCCTGGGGAGAGTGGAATATGCCGTTCAAGAATATTTTCTGACTTCTGTGACCCCTTTTTCTTACAATCCTAAGACTAGTTACACAATGCACTAATCTCTGTTTACTTGTATTTGTAACCCTGTATTGCAAACTCTATTATAAGATGGCTGACAGATTTACTTACAAGGATGAAAAGTACGTGTTCTTTAATGTTTATGTACTATTTAGGGTGGTAATCACAAGGGTCTAGTCATGACCAAGGTTCGGGCTGAAACGCGTCATGTGGTGACTTTGAAATAAACTGGTTTTACCTTTTGCACTTTTTGTTGAACTGTGACCTCTTTGTATCAAATCGGAGTTTTACTTTGTCAAGTACATTCCCTCCTCGGCAGCCGTTCCTCCTCTTGTGAGTTTGGCGCACCCCGGATGGCGAAACCTGTGTATATGAGTATATATATATATATAGTAGTCAAAAACATAGCCATTTTACCAGACGTGCCAATGCTGTTGTCAGAGAAAGTGCAAGTGCTGTTATAAAAAAGTTGTTTCCTTTCTTTTTAAAATATCTACATGTTTCTATTTAACAATCTTCTCACTATTAAACTGATTTGTTCATGTCAACTCTCTGGTTTGGCTGGGCTATATAAAGTGCAAATGCTTATGGCTCTCCCACATTGTGTTGTTTATCCCTTTCCATACACGTTTCCGAGAGTACAAGTGCAAGAATAGACTGAATTATGATTAAAAATTGAAAAATTGAAATAAAAAAATGGAAATTGTGTGAATATCAAATAGCATTCATTTTAAACAGTGTACTTATTTTTCTATCTTGGTAAGGATCGACGGCTCAGGAAACTTTCCCCTCTAGATACGAGCATATAGGTCTTCATCTGAATTGAGGCCTTGGGGGCTCTTGGTGTCTAACAAGATTATATATCTGGCCTGCAATTGTCTATGTTTTGATTCTCGATTGCCCCCTCTCATATTCCTTGGGACAGAGTGGATCGCAAAATAGGACAGCTCATTACTATCTCTCCCATGGATCTCATTTATATGTCTGGCAACGGGGTAAAACCTGTCTATCTTCTTTATTGCCCTCAAATGCTGGAGGATTCTCACATGCATCATATGTATTTTACTACCCACATATAATTTGTGGCATGTGCATTGGAGATCATATATTACGTGATCACTCCTGCAATTAAAAAAGCGAGATATCTTCCAGGGTCTATTCAACAACGGCGATTGGCTTTCTTTTCTATTTATGCCGTGTTGACACGCCTTGCATTTCAAGTATTTATTGAATCTGGAATTTGCTTTCAGCCACTCTTTAGTTTCTACCACCTCTGGGCTACTCACTATTAGTTGTTGTCTCATCGATTTTGCCCTTCTGAATGTTAGGAGTGGTCTACGTGAGACGTTGCTGCCTAGTGTGGGGTAATTTCTCACCAGATACCAATGCCCATGCATGCAATCTCTCCCTTTGACATGATAGGCATTATATCATGTGATCATTCTAATCTCATCCTTCCTTTTCACTTTTTGGCTTCCTCCCACTTTCTCTGGAAACAGGAGGGATTCTCTTGAAACTTCCTCCATCTTTTGGATTGCCTGATTTAGGGACTGTTGACTATACCCTCTCTCCTTAATCCTCTGCGACAACCCGGTTTGAGCATCCTTTAGAGAGGACAGCTCACAACAATTCCTCTTCATGCAGAGGAGCTCTGCATAGGGTATACTTTGTTTAAGTTTTTGTGGGTGCAAGCTATCTGAATGTAAAATTCAATTCCCTGCCATTGGTTTTCTGTAGGTGCGTTTATGGATTTTCTCATCATTAATAAATACTTCTAGATCTAAGAAACACACCTGTGAATCACTGATAGTACTGGTGAACTTCAAGTTAAGAGAGTTTTCATTCAAAGCAGACACACACTTTTCGGCCCACTCCCAGGAGCCCCTCCAAAGAATAAACAAGCCATCTATGGAACAGGACCAGACCACAATATTCTCTACTCGACCCTGAGCTCCTGCTCCTCCCACCAGCCCATGTGAAGTTTTGCATAACTGGGGCGAAGCAGGTGTCCATGGCCGTGCCCCTCACCTGCCTGTATGTTTCTCTACCAAACAGGAAAAATTTGTTTTTGAGGCATAATCTCGCCATTTCAAGCAACATTTCTGAATGCTGGTGTGAATGTATGTTATGTTATGTTATATTATAAATGGATTTATGGCGCGCACTGTTAGTCAAGACTGTCCTGGCGCGTGGGAGAAAAAAATGACAGAAAGAACTGAGGCACTAAACTACTTGTTGAAACAGATGAGTTTTGAGGAGTTTTTTGAAGATGACCAATTCAGTCGTATGTCTTAATAGGTCTGGTAGGTCATTCCACATGGTGGCAGCTCTAACAGCCAGAGACTGACCACCTAGACGTGATTTCCTAAACCTGGGGACCACCAGACGTCTAAGGGCCGCCGAGCGGAGATGGCGCGTTGGCTGATAGAGCGTAAATCTGGCCCTCAGATAAGATGGACAAGGGCCATGAAGGGCTTTGTGAGTCAGGACCAATGCCTTGAAATGCACTGTTTGAGCCACCTAGAGCCAATGTAGATCGCTAAGCTGTTTGCGCACACATAGGGGGTCATTATGATGGCGGATTTTCCGCTAACTCCGGGCCGGCGGAAGCCACCGCCGGCCCAGAGTATGCGGAAAATCCGCCGAGGAGGCCTGAAAGACCCACCGCCAAATCAGGATGGCTGGTGGGTCTCACAATCTGTCCGCCGCTTTTCCGCCGCGGTCGGAAGGCGACCACGGCGGAAAAGCACTAACATGGCAGGCGGTGTCTATCAGACACCGCCAGCCATATTAGGATGTAGGGAAAGTCATGCTTTTCCGCGGCGGCTTTTCCGCCGTGGAAGAGCATACGGACAATCACTTTGGGGGCCCGTTGCGGGCCCCCTGGGTGAAGGTTGCGTGGGGGGTGCACATGGGGGGTACCTATGGTACCCCACTGCCTTTGCGTGCACGAAGCGGCAGGCACCGCGCGGTGCCTGCCGCTTTGTGCATGCAAATGCACAGCTTTCGTTTTTTACATTGCGGCGGGTGCTGCTTCAAGCAGCACCCGCCGCAATGTAAAACATACAGGATGTGACCGCCAGGGTGGCGGTTACATCCTAATTGCCATGGAGGGACCGCCGCTGCCCATGCGGACGGTCCCTCCTACTCAGGGGTGGCGGACGGACGCAAGTCCGTCCGCCATCCTAATCGGCCCCTTAGTCTCCTGGGGATGTCAAAGAGGAGCCGAACTGCCGCATTTTGAACCATTTGAAGTTTGCCGAGGAGAAAGCCAGGAGACCCGATGTAGAGGGCATTGGCGTAGTCCAAGCGCGAGAGTATAAGCGCCCTGGCAACTGTCTCCTTGGCAGCTTGGGGCAGAAGGGGGAAGAACTTCCTTAGGGTTGTTAGGGTACCGAAGCATGATCCCGCCAACCTCGTGATTTGCTCGTGGAAGCACAAGTCAGCCCCAAACCAAATCCCTAGGTTCTTAGCTATCCCACAGTCGCCCTTGGGACAGGGGGATCCTTTGGGCCAAAGTGCTTCTTTAAAGGCCACCGGGAATTGGCCATAGAGGAGTATTTCGGATTTATCCTTGTTGCATTTGAGGCTGGCCTGGGCAAGCCAGGCAAATACTGAGGACAGACAATGTTGGGCTTCATCAGTGCGTAGGTCACTGCCTTTCCAGGTGAAGAGAAGTTGGGTGTCATTGGCGTAAGCCATCATTTTGGCACCCAATCTCTCTGCTAGGTAGATAAGGGGGGTCAGATAAACATTAAAAAGCAAGGGGCTCAAAGTTGACCCCTGCGGGACCCCTGTTTCTACTTTGTTATCTGATGAGTGGAAGGGCGGCATCCACACTTGCTGGAAACGGTCTTTAAGAAATGATTCGACCCAACTTAGAGCAGGGCCCGTGATGCCAATGTCCGACAACCTGGAGAGAAGCTGAAGATGGGGTACTTTGTCGAATGCGGCAGAGAGGTCTAATAAAATCAGTGCCGCTCTGCCGCCCCCATCCAGGCATTCTCTAATGGCCTCGGAGATCTCCACGAGCGCCGTCTCAGTGCTGAAAGATGTTCGGAAGCCGGATTCTGCGGGATGCAAGGCACCCGAGGACTCCACACATTTTTCCAGCTGTCTGAAAGCTACCTTCTCACAAACCTTAGCTAATGCTGGAAGAAGGGAAATGGGACGGTAATTAGACGGAAGTAGAGGGTCTGCCATAGGTTTCTTGATCAGAGGGAGGAGTTTTGCGTGTTTCCATTGGGGGGGCATCACACCTGACTGCAGAGATTCGTTGACCAGGGTCCCTACAATGGGAGCTATAATTTCCGCCACCACACTTAAAACCCTCGCTGGACAAGGATCCGTTGGTGACCCTGATTTTAGAGATTTTAAAATGGCCATCACATCCTTCACCTCTACTCGTTCAAAGCATGTAAGGAGCTGAGATGGTTCAGTACTGGCCTGAGCCAGCAGAGTGGAAGGAGGATAAACCAGGGCCGGTAGCTTAAGGCTGGCCTGAATTTTTGGGATTTTCTCAATGAAAAAGGAAGACAGCTTCTCACACCAGCTGGGGGAAGAGGGTGCGGAAGAGAGTTCTGCCATTGGAGACGTGAAGCTTCGCACGATAGCAAAGATTTCTCTGCTGTTGTTTTTTGCTCTGGAAATTCTCTCCGTGAAGAAGTTCCCTTTAGCTGACTTAATTGCGGAATAATACTCTTTTTGCGCTGCGCGGAGTTCCGCCTTGGCTAATGGGCAAATTCTCGGCGCCAGGCCCGTTCCCGTACTTTGCATCCTAACTTCAAAGTTTTTAAATGGTCCGTGCACCAGGGAAATGATGGAGAGGCTCGTGGGCGCCTGTTTCCTAATGATTGGGGGAGTGTCTTGATGGTATTGCTCATCCATTTAGAGAAATTCTCAACTGCCTCATTTAAATTACTGGCAACGGGGGGGGGAGAGTCTGAGCCAGTGCAGAGGCCAGGGCTGGGATCTTAATTTTTGTCAGGGGAGGGCCATGGTTCTCACTACCCGATGTGCGAATGCTACCAATGTCCCATGAGAAGCAGACCAAGTAGTGGTCAGACCATGTCACCGGGCGGGGGACTTCTAGTGACAAACTAAAATTGGAGTAGACAAGGTCAAGACAGTGGCCCCCTGAATGGGTGATATTTTGCACCTGCTGGGCTAGAAGAGTTAGATCGCAGAGATCCATCAAATCTCTTGTCCCCGGGGCTGATGGGATATCCACATGTATGTTAAAATCTCCTAGCAGCAGGAATTTAGAAAACCTCAATGCTCTTTGAGTGACAACCGCCTCTAGGGATTTAATAAAGGTGCCGGGGGGACCGGGGGGGCGATAGACCAACATCCCTCCCAAGGTGAAATGAGGGGAGAGGGCTATGGAGAACTCCATCACTTCTCCTTCTAAAATGTCCCCTGTACTTTCCCTTATTAAAGTCCATTTATCCCTGAAAATCACGGCTATGCCTCCGCCTCTACCTGAGCTGCGGTCGAGTCTGGCTATCTTGTACCCCCGTGGAGTGGCTAGCTCGATCACCGGAGCACAGAAATTGTGTAGCCATGTCTCCGTGATGAATAATAGGTCAAGCTGAGGTTCCGTGACGATTTTACTCGTGTTTGTAACATAGTCGTAAATACATAATTTTGGTATCGGTGAACCGCAAATGATCCATTTAGTATATCCTGGTGTTTTCGCTATGCTACGAGCAAGAGCACTCCTGTTACCAACACATTTGTGATCTACCCATGGCATCCATCTTAGAACACGGAAGCCATTTTGTATTCCTTGCCCTCACATAGTCAATGGACACGCAGTGACCTCTTTGCATTTAAAGGACACGTAGGCTTTGGCCGGCGATTCACCTTGCAAGTGACACGTGCACCTTAGGCCAGCAACGCTGTGGCAGCATGACTCGGCAAGAGCTGCCTCCCCAGCCTGAGGCCAGTCCTGCTATACTGGTTCTTGTGTTCGTTGGCCTGATCATGATTAGGCGGCCGAAGCTGGTAACCGTGCCCATTTACGACCCACAAACATTTCTTATCCTGTCTTTCTATCTTCCACACCTGGCTCTGCTCCTTTCCTTCTGGGCCTTTAGTAGGGGGTGGTAACGAAATTTACGATGAGGCGGTCCGGGTCTTGAATGAAGAATTGACATGGGATTATGATGGACTAGTGGGAACCCCTCATTTGTAATGTTTTGACATCAGATACTGTTGACGATTCCTGTGCAACGCCAAATATTTATTGTATAAGACACGAATGTTTAGAACTGTGGTAACATGTAAAGAATTTGCCTGAAGCCCAATATTTAGTATATAAGGAACAACCCTCTTTGTACAAATCGAACAGGCTCCTAGATACTGCCCATGTGTAGTTTCTGTGACTTCTGTGTCCCTGCAGTAATAAACCTTTGGTCTTTGACGCCACCATCGAGAAGCCCGTGTTTCTGTTTATTTGTGTACCAAGACAGGTTGAACTCCGGGGTCTTCGGGTGTTGTCCCTGACACCTCTGGACGGAACCAAAAAGTCCAGAACTCCATTTGGCGCCCAACTCGGGGCGACGTCATTCGGTACCGGTCCAAAAGCCTGAAGAATTCGAGGAGCTTCGTGTGAAGATTTCAGAGGGAGGCGCCCCACTTCATCGATCCCGGCATATCGCAAAAGTGGCCCCGACGTCCTCTTCCACGAGGGTTCCCGTTCAGACGGCTGCAGTGGTCCGTTGCCTTGACCGTCGCCCTGTCTTGGACCCGAGGTGCAGTCCTCAGTACGGCGAAACGTGACGGGTTTCTCCTTGGTGACGTCTTCAGTGCCTCAGTTAAGTATTTAGTGGTTGCTAGTTGGTTATTTTGTGAGGGTTGCTCCTATTTGGATAATCCTTTTAGTTCTCAGTTCAGTTCAGTTCTGTAAGGTTATCACTGGTTATTCTAGTTACGATAATCATTCTGTTCAGTTCAGGTATCGATACAATTGTCAGTTCTGGTAGGCCTAAGTTCTCGGTTCAAGTGCGCATCTTTTTGTGTTTTGTTTGTCTTGTGTTCCGGATTATAAAATGGTAAGTCAGAAAAATTGTATGTTGTCTTGTTTTAGTTGCAACAGTGATTCCCAGTTGGAGGACTCGTGTTTGGTTCCTCCGATTGGAACTCCCCTTTATGATCTATATTGCAAATTTGGTGTGGGCCCTATCTCTTATAACGAGATATGGATCCGCTATACAGAAAAAGATGGTGTCCTTAGTTGGCCACTACATGGTAGTTTTGAACCTGAAATTCTCGATAATCTAGAAAGAAGGTTGTTTAAGAAGAAAGCCCGGCCGGCAATGTTTGATTCTTTCCGTTATTGGCGAAAAGAATCTAAACAGAGAGAAATTAAAAAGTTGAAGAAAGAACAGAAAGAGCAAGAGTTGACTTTAGAACAGTCTGCTAGGCAGCTGCAACTCAACGAGTCTGAGAAGGCGATGGAGGTGGCCGATAGAGAGCGTAATTTAGCGATAGACAAGTGCTATCCTGCTTTACCATCGAGTACGGCTAAGATAGTAGAGGACCCTGAAAAGGATCCCCTGTTGTCTTACTTGTTACGATCACCCCCACCGTATGCACAAGGTGCTACGGCTCCACCTATACCGAATGTTCAATTACCGGTTGCTGGACAACCTGGTGTCCCTGTTCTCGCTCCCCTGAATCAAGTTCCTGTACCTCCTGTGGTCAATATTAATGTTCCTTCGACAACCCCTCTTCTAGGGTTGCCGACTTCTTTACCTATGCCTGTGTCGCTCACACCTGCTACTTCACAAGCTAATTTTCAAGCTACTCCTACTGTTCCTGATCTATCTGTTCCAACTGCTACTCTATTCACTGCCTCTGCTAATATTATGACTCCGCTTTCTGTTCGTCGAAGAATCACTGATTCTGTCTCTAATATTCTATCTCCCTTCTATAAAACTCTGATTAAGACTCCTACCTTTGACTCTGTGCAGAGACGTAGTCAGCTTCCCAGTACTGAAGAAAGAGGAATACTAGATTCCACTGCTCTTAGATGGGTTTCGAAAGTTGGAAGATATAATGTACAAAATGTATTAGATACATTTATGCAATGGAACGAACCGACACAACGATATGTGTTCGATGAAATGTGTTTCCTTCTACGTGAGGAATTGGAAGAGGATGACCCTGAATCAAATCTAGGAGAATTAATTAATGTTCAGAAAGAGTTTGCTACAGGTATGATAGTTGGACAAAATATAAAAGAAGCGATGGAACTGGTTCTAAGTTATAGATCCGACTCATCCCTTCTTTCACCGAGAGAGTTAGAGAAACGTAGTACGAAACGAAATCGTCAATATCCAATGAGAGAGGTTCCACCAATTTGGCGCGAAGCTGTGCAAGCTAATGCACCGCTTGGTATTGCAGCCGCTCCGGCCCAATTCCAGAGAGTATGGATACATATTCCATGGAAGCGAGCTGAAGTATTAGCAGTAAAACAGGCTTTGCCAGATCCGCGTAAAAATCCTGCAGGGTACTACAAAGAGTTAGCTCAAACAGTTGACGCTTGTGTATTAAATTTAACTGACATAGATCTGCTGTTTGGTAATGTAGTACCGCAACCAATTTGGGCTAAAATTCGTAAAGAGAATCATCCAGTTGCCCTAGGTGGTGACTGGGCAGCTATAATTGCAGCGGATGGTCAACAAATAGGTGGTTCCAAACCTGAACCTTTAATTGCTAATTTGCCTGGTAGAATAATCGATTTAATGAAAACCTTGATGCCAGCATTGCGCGTTAACTGGGACAAATTGTCCGCGTGCAAACAAAAGAAAGACGAAAGCGTCTCCGACTTTTTCACAAGATTCGAGGAGACTTTCGTGGATCATAGTGGTCAGGATATGAGCACAGAAGGAGGCCAGAGATTATTTGTCGATAAATTTGTGCACAATCTGTTGCCAGAACTTAGTAGTAAATTAAAGAATTCTGAAAGTGCGTGGGCTGTCTCTACGACTGCGCAAATACTTGCGACTGCTCAGTACTATGAAAATAGGGATAAAGAAGAGAAGGAAAAATCAGATAAAAAGACGAAAGATTTAAAAACTAAAGTACTTTTACAACAAGCTTATCCGCCTCGCATGAATCAAACTAATATGCAGCAGGGGTCATATCAAAGAACGGATTATAACTTTCAAAGGCCACAATACCAGTGGAATCAATGTGCTTATTGCAAAAAGGAAGGTCATTACAAAAGTAAGTGTCCAGTTCGAACACAAAATAATGATGCGGCAGCTCAGAGAGGTCGTGGTAGTTCTATGCAAAACTCTAGGGGTCGAGGACGAGGTGCTATGCCTCCACAGACAAGTGATCGCCCCTCTAATTATTTCGACCAGCGAAATGGACAATCTGCCCAACAGAATAGGTCTCCACAGTATCATGTTGAAGACTATTATGAAGCTAGTGAGGAAGGTCAGCAAAGTGAATACTAGGACAGCCATGGACAAAGAGAGGGAGTAGTATCCGTACCAGTAGATCAGAGTGGGCCTTATGTCGCAGTAGCAACATCAGGTATAGTCGAACCGTTTCTGTTGGATACTGGTGCAGCAAAAAGTTCTATCATACATGCAAAACTCCCTGGCGCACCTTTGTCTGGCTCAACAAACGTTTCAGTAGGTTTTTCGGGCGCCCCTGTTCACAACCCTGTTTCTGGTCCTTTGTCTATTTCTGTTGGACCCCGTCAATTGAAAGCACCCCTGATTTTGACGACAGGTTGTAACGAAAATCTGCTTGGTTTAGACTTGTTAAAACGCCTGTACGCGACATTGTACTGTTCTCCAGCGGGAGTACAGCTTACGTTGGGTAAAAGAATCATCTCCCCGATGTACTTGTCGATGGATGCGCTCCCACCAGAGCTGCGTTCACTCCCTGATACTCTTTGGGCGACTGGTCCTAATGATGTAGGTCTATTGGAAATTCCACCCTATGCAGTAACTTTGAAAGCAAATGTCAAACTTCCACGAATTCCACAATACAGAATCTCTAGTGAAGGTGAGCGTGCGCTCCTACTGATAGTACAAGACCTGATCAAGAAAGATGTTGTAGAAGAGACTAGAGGTAATGTCTGTAATAGTCCGGTACTGCCTATTTTGAAACGAACTGACCCTACAAAGCCTCCAGTATATAGGTTCGTAATTGATCTTAGAGAGGTTAATAAAATTGTGATCCCACAGTTTCCTGTGGTACCAGACATTACTGCATTGTTAACGTTGATTCCCGCTACAGCAGCATGGTTTTCAGTTGTCGACTTGAAAAATGCCTTTTTCAGCATTCCGATAGCCGAGGAAAGCAGAGATATTTTCGGTTTTTCTCTAGGAGGACGAAGTTTTAGATTTAAACGCGCTCCACAAGGTTATTGTGAAAGCCCATCCATTTACAGTCAAGCATTAAAAAGTCAGTTAGATTCCTTCGTACTTCCTCGTGGTTCTGCTTTAGTACAGTATGTCGATGATCTTCTAGTGGCTGCCGATGACAAGGAAACTTGCAAAACAGCTACGATTTCTTTATTGCATCACTTGTCAGATTTAAATCACAAGGTGTCACCTTCAAAAATGCAATACTGCTGCCAAGAAGTGACCTACCTAGGTCATCTCTTGTCAAAGGAGGGAAGGAAGTTGACCCCAGAGAGAATAAAAGCAATTACACAGATGAATGTTCCTAGCACGCAGAGAGAAGTGCGTGCCTTTTTGGGTATTACCTCCTATTGTAGGCAATGGATCCCAAATTTTTCTCTTTTAGCAAAACCATTAGTAGCCTTGACTAAGAAAGGTGTTCCGAGTCCGGTACCATGGTCTGTTGAATGTCAGCAGAGTTTTTCTGAGTTACGAAATGCACTGTGTTCAGCACCTGTATTGGGTACACCCGACTACAGTAAGCCATTTACGCTCTATGTCCACGAGAGAGAAGGTTGTGCATTGAGTGTTTTGACGCAGAAATTTGGTGATAAACAACGCCCTTGTGCGTATTTTTCATCAACATTAGATCCAGTAGCTAGAGCATTGCCTAGTTGCTTGAGAGCTACAGCCGCAGCTGCAGCTTCCATTCGACAATCTGCTGGTTTAGTAATGAACAACATGCTAGTAGTTATGGTTCCTCATGCTGTGGATACACTCATGAACCGAACCAAGACGCAACACCTTACCAGTGCTAGATTATCAGGCTATGAACTGACACTATTAGCTAGTCATATTCAGATCAAAAGATGCAATGTATTGAATCCAGCAACATTGTTGCCGACTAGCCAAAAGTCGAGTGATTCCGAACCACACGACTGTTGTTTCAGAACTGAGGAAGAAACAAAAGGACGAATCGATCTAAAAAATACTCCGTTGTCAGATCCAGATGGCACGTTGTATGTTGATGGGTCTTGCTTCAAATTGGAGAATGGTGATGTGACTGCTGCCTATGCCGTAACGACTTTGAGTACGATTGTGGAGACTGCAAGAGTGAGTCAGAATTCTGCCCAGGCTGCAGAATTGATCGCGCTAACAAGAGCGTGCGTTTTAGCTAAGGGAAAGAGAGTGAATGTGTTCACAGATAGTCAGTACGCGTTCGGCGTGGCCCATAGTTTTGGCCGTTTGTGGAAAGAAAGAGGTTTCATTACGTCCCATGGGACTAAGATTCAACATGGTCAGCTAGTTAATGACTTGTTGGAATCTCTAACCTTACCGACTGAAGTTGCGATTGTGAAATGCAGGGCTCATAAAGCAATCACGGATGATGTTGGTCGTGGGAATGCTTTTGCTGATGAGATCGCAAAACAGACAGCTAGAAATATGATGAGTAGAATGTATGTTGCAACGTCTGCAAGATGGATTTCTGAGTCTGGAATGTGTGAAGACACAGTGGAAAGCGTGAAGGAAATTCAGAAAGAGGCGACTGAGGAGGAAAAACGTGCATGGAGAGAGAGCACGGGTAAATTGGACTCGAGTGGGTGTTGGATTGATTTGTCGGAACAACAGCGTTGGATGTTGCCTGATGCGTATGTGCTTGCAGTAGTGACGATGGCGCATGGAACAGCGCACATCAGTTCAAAAGGGATTTGTAAGATGTTGGCTCCGGTCTGGAAGAATGACGGAATTAGTAAGTGTGCAGAGAGAGTGGTAAGAAATTGTATGGTATGCTTGATGCATAATCCTGGCAAGGGAATCCCCACACCTGCAGGTCACTTCGCTCCTCCTTCCTGCCCTTTTGAAGTGATCCAGCTAGACTTCATTCACATGGACCGTTGTAATAACCTGAAATACGTCCTAGTGGTAGTTTGTGCTTTTTCCAGATGGATCGAAGCATACCCACTGAAGGACAATACTGCCTTATCCACTGCCAAAATTCTTCTTAAAGAATACTTCCCCCGATACGGAATGCCACGGATTGTATGGTCAGATAACGGAAGTGAGTTCGTAGGGAAAGTTATGCAGAGTGTGTGTGCCGGCCTAGGGATTAGGCAAAAATTCCATAGTGCGAATCATCCCCAGTCCGCGGGTTTAGTCGAGGGTTACAATGGCACCCTTAAACTGAAACTCGCTAAGATACAAGCATCCACGGGTTTGTCCTGGCCAGATGCATTGCCTTTGGCTTTGCTATCAACAAGAGCAACTGTACATTCTAGAGTAGGGCTTAGTCCTTACGAAATAGTTTTCGGTCGTCCTGCAAATGTTTGGGGGGTACCTAGACCGAAAGAATTTAAGCAGCTGGAATACCCAATGTTAATTGATTACCTTTTCGACTTGACTGCTAAATTGAGTCTTATTCACCAACAGGTTTTCGACGCATTGCCAAAGCCACCGGAGAGTCCAGGCCATCAGCTGAAACCGGGTGATCAGGTGGTCATCCGAAATTTTGCAAGAACGAAAAATCTTCAGCCCAGATTTATTGGCCCTTTCCAGGTCCTGTTAGCAACGAGAACTGCTATTCGTGTGGCCGGAAGGAAACATTGGATCCACACGACACATGCTAAACGTGTGCCTCTGCCACTTCCTTACGACAACTGGGTAAAGAAAGGAATCGGTGCCTCTGAAACGGAACGAGTCCCCAGGTTCATACCTTTCAGCGATGCAGAACTGATCACGGATTCACCAAATTCTGACTCTCCTCCTGAAACTGCTCTTTTGAACCCTGAACATTTGCCTTCTGCACCAAAAGAACATTTGCCATCTGCGAACGTGAACATTGCAACGCCAGCTGAAAATACATTGTTTCCAGATCAGACAGCTCCTGCAAAACTGAGATACAACTTACGTTCTCGCGATATGGACAAATAAAGCAGAAAACTGCCTATTTTCAGATTTGCATTTTTCTATACATTGCCTCCAGCCAGGAAGTTTGCTAATACTTTGTATTGTTTCTTTTTGTTTTAAAATTGCCTTGCTGTCTGGGTAGCCGTAGGGTCGTGGCTGTGTGCCTAGTTGAATCTGCAGGGGTCTGACACAAGGTCGATCTTTCTGTTAGTTCTGGGAACTCCCAGGGCTGATAGAGGCATTTTCATCTACGTACACATCATCAGTGGTCGCGAACGGTCGTAGAAGATGGAGCTTCCTGAGCTACAACGAGAAAATGTAATTTATGTTCGCAGAAATAGACTGTACAGAATACTACACAGCAAATGCTTTCTAATGCAATGTGCAGTTACATTTTTAATTGTTTTGATGACGCTGGTGGGTGGAATCGTCTTTGGCGTACATTTGATTTTTGTGCCAATAGCTACAGTACCTCCCCTTGATCCTACTACTTCTACGGTTTCTTCTATGCATTCTTTTCACTCATTTCCTGAACACGAACAAGCTCGACGCTCAGAATTTATTAATAATACATTTGTACAGCTCTTGCATCAACACCAACTGATAGTTAATACTACAAACTGCTGGGTGTGTGGCTTGATACCTCACACTATGGATAAAGGCATTCCCTATCTAGTCTTGCCTTTTAGCTATAATGGATCATTTCAGGCCTTCCAGACCATTTTTTCATATGCCCTTGAGACCTATCCTCCGCGTCCACCACGGTCCACTAAATACAACTCAGCCAACAAAGCTTTAGTCCAGGGAATTATTGATATGATTAAAGACGTCAATAATACTCCATCTTATCCTAGAGATGAATTACTGGTGTATCTGAGTTGGAACTCTACAGAGTATCGCCTTAGTTTGGGAGAAAGCAAGCGTAAAAGCTCCACTTCAGTTTGGGTCGTGCCTCACCGAGGTCAGGTCTGTTTGCAAGGAAATGGGAGAAATCCGAGAGCTCAGCTAGGGAAGAGTGAGTGCGTTGAGACTTACGTATTTCCGTCTAACTCCTCCCCTGCCTTTCTGACTGCTAGGGGTACCTACTTCATTTGTCAGGACAGAGCATATACATGGCTGCCTGCTGACTTTTCAGGTTCATGTTATATTGCTCGATTGTTACCCCCGACATACACTGCTTCTTCAGATTATCATAAACCCAGATTAGCAAGAGGTGTCTTCAGCAAGGAAGATACCGCTGGTCAAGAAGCTGGAGACTTCTTCAAAGGTTTCCTTCCGTTTTGGGGGCCTATGGCCAATAGTAGAAATCTTCGCCAACTAACACGGGTAGTTGAATCTACTATTACAGAAACTGCAGGTGCTCTTAGTAACTTAACAGCTGAGCTTCAGGCGGATCGTCTCATGACGTTACAGAATCGTATGGTTCTAGACGTAATACTTGCAGATCGAGGTGGGGTATGCAGAATGATCCAATCGAGCTGCTGTGTCTTTATTCCTAATAATGCTCCAACAGTCTATGAAGCAATCTCTAAGCTACACAAGATTTCCGACTCTATACACGTAGATAAGGGAAACTGGTCCTTCATGGAGTGGTTTTGGACTCTGGTATCAGCGTGGGGATGGAAGGTTCTGATGGTTATTGGTGTCATCCTAGTATTTCTGTTCTCGTGCTGTCTTATTATCCAGTGTGGTCCCGCTCTGTGTAGTCTCTGCGCTGCAACCTGTTTCAGGAAACCACCTGCATTAGGAGAAAAGGCACGAGGCAGGATGATGATACAACGACATGTCGCTGACCTAATGAGCATAGAAATGGACTCTGACTCTGATATAGACTGAGTAATTGCCTATGTAAGGGCAAAAGGAGGGTCTGAGGTTCCGTGACGATTTTACTCGTGTTTGTAACATAGTCGTAAATACATAATTTTGGTATCGGTGAACCGCAAATGATCCATTTAGTATATCCTGGTGTTTTCGCTATGCTACGAGCAAGAGCACTCCTGTTACCAACACATTTGTTATCTACCCATGGCATCCATCTTAGAACACGGAAGCCATTTTGTATTCCTTGCCCTCACATAGTCAATGGACACGCAGTGACCTCTTTGCATTTAAAGGACACGTAGGCTTTGGCCGGCGATTCACCTTGCAAGTGACACGTGCACCTTAGGCCAGCAACGCTGTGGCAGCATGACTCGGCAAGAGCTGCCTCCCCAGCCTGAGGCCAGTCCTGCTATACTGGTTCTTGTGTTCGTTGGCCTGATCATGATTAGGCGGCCGAAGCTGGTAACCGTGCCCATTTACGACCCACAAACATTTCTTATCCTGTCTTTCTATCTTCCACACCTGGCTCTGCTCCTTTCCTTCTGGGCCTTTAGTAGGGGGTGGTAACGAAATTTACGATGAGGCGGTCCGGGTCTTGAATGAAGAATTGACATGGGATTATGATGGACTAGTGGGAACCCCTCATTTGTAATGTTTTGACATCAGATACTGTTGACGATTCCTGTGCAACGCCAAATATTTATTGTATAAGACACGAATGTTTAGAACTGTGGTAACATGTAAAGAATTTGCCTGAAGCCCAATATTTAGTATATAAGGAACAACCCTCTTTGTACAAATCGAACAGGCTCCTAGATACTGCCCATGTGTAGTTTCTGTGACTTCTGTGTCCCTGCAGTAATAAACCTTTGGTCTTTGACGCCACCATCGAGAAGCCCGTGTTTCTGTTTATTTGTGTACCAAGACAGGTTGAACTCCGGGGTCTTCGGGTGTTGTCCCTGACACCTCTGGACGGAACCAAAAAGTCCAGAACTCCAAAGCGTCTCATCAATAATCAACTCATGGACCTCCTCCGTATGTTTGACCAGCGAGCGAGCATTGATGAGTGCTGCGCGAATGTTGGTATAGTGATCAATGCCGGTAAGAGAGGATGGTGTAGATGTAAGCCTCCTGAATCGAAATTGGCAGGCGGGGCAGATTCGTCACATAGAGTGTAATACCTCCCAAGGCATGGCGTTACATCATGGATTTTTATTGAGTGAATGCAAAGCATCACGACTATAGCCAATGAGTACACCCCCAGACTCGCCCTCAACAAAACCAGCGTTTCTGGCCCTGTGCGCTGTCGGTGCGCGGACGGGCGCAGACGGGCTTATCTTAGGCGCACCTTCGGCGCGCCATCGGCGCGCCCGCTGCGCTCCCGAGGGCACATTTGCGATTTATGCCCTGCCTCCCCAGATGAGCTAGACCGCTAACTCCAGCCCAACACAGCCCAAGATGGCGCCTCGCCCTCCACACAAACGGCACAATCAGCCGCGGTGGAACGGGGCGAGGGAGGCCACAAGGAGAACAAGAATGCTCAAGTTATGCTCTTTGATAAATAAAAACAGTGCACAAAGTGGTGAGTGACAGTTTTTTAAAATTATTTCGGCGCCAGCATCTAAATCATGCCCGCCCTATCATCGAAATTTGACCAAGCTTTAAAAGTATTATGCGAGGTGTAGCTGCACACACTATCACAGATTCCCCCAGCGAACCTCATGTATTGGTTTGTTTTCAAGGAAGTGTCTTATGGCCCTAAGACCATTGTCATGTGCA
Organism: Lissotriton helveticus; assembly: GCF_964261635.1. Classification (NCBI taxonomy): domain Eukaryota; kingdom Metazoa; phylum Chordata; class Amphibia; order Caudata; family Salamandridae; genus Lissotriton; species Lissotriton helveticus. The sequence goes on from NC_136073.1 coordinate 734,776,884, forward strand.
ATACTTGTATATAATAAAGCTACATCAAGTGTAACTAAAAGGTGAACCTCCTCCCAATCCGTGTCATGAATCCTTCTTAGAAAGTGTCTTTTAGTTTGAATATAGATGGGGAGAGATTTCCCTATGTCCTGCAGAAAGCAATCTATGTACCTTGAAGATTGTAGTACAGCAGGATCGCTGACTCCCCCGGAGAATTCCAATGCGTCATCAGTACTGTCGAGACGCTGAAGGAGTAGGAGATCGCCAGACTGGAGACAGCAGAGGAAGAAAACAAACGGAACAGAGGCAAAAGAAGGTAAAAACTTGCCGGTTCCGTATTGTAGTTGAAAGTGAAGCTGTCAATCCTCTTAGGCAGAATCTCGAAGCGTAGACAGGGATTCAACTCGAATCGGTCTGCTCTTAGCTGTTTGAAGTCGGAAGGTGGCGGAAAGGTGCAGGGTTCGAAGAAGTGTCGCCAAAATACTGTAGTAAAGAAGTACCAGACACGGTGGGTGATTCCAGAAGGTTCCTTTATTCTGGTTAGGAGAAAGCATAAGAGCAGACCACCCACAGCAGCAACAACCGGTCAACTGCCAGAGAGTGGAACTTACAAAGAGAAGGCAGTGTGGAACATAGAATATAGAATAGAGAGTGTAGGCATTACTGAGAAAGACTAGAATGATAACTTGCATGTACTACAAAGATCTTTCAAACAAGCTACCAATAGCTGAAATTATGGGCCTTCTTGGGGGTTATCTAAGTCCTTGTGTACTTTGGGGATTAAGAACAATACAGGTATTACTGGGTCCTCCACCTTCAGATACCTGTATTCAACCTCTGTGATTAGGCCCATTCCCCTCCACCTTGCTAAATCTTTGTGTTACTTATTTTTTACTTCAATTAGGTTCCTGTGCGGGATTCTTTGGTAACACTTTGTGTCTTTCAATTGTAATTTGGCTTGGTTATTGTACATGGTCAGCGACCACAGAACTATGTTACCACCCTTGTCCGACTGGCGGACCACAATATACTTCCTTGATTTTAATTTGTCCATCACCTTAGAGTAGTCTTTCTCTGTTTGTTTTGTGCCTTTACCGAATTCCTCACTGGATAATAAGTATAGTGTTGTTAATTCCTTTATTACCCTGTCAGAATATAAATCAATCAAATCTCTTAGTAAATTCGGAACAATTGTAGATTTCAATTTAAAGGGTGTGGCTATACTCCCATAGATGTCTAGTACCAAAAGATCCTCAGTCGCCTTTCAGAACATGGTTACACCAGGACCATTGTCGCCCCTCTCCAATTGTTCCAGATCCTGCAGTAGATTCGAGTCTCCAACCACTAAATTCAAAATGGTAGTCCTATAGTGGGCTGTTGTACTTCCCTTGAGCTTGTTCGGTTGTAAAAAAAAAAATTACATTTTTGTTTTCCTATAAATTTGCAGAAATCAATTTGCATTTGGCCATAGTTAAGATTCGTTCTTAAACAAAAAGACAGCCCTAGTGATAGAATTTGTATCTCTTCCTTGTGTGATGAAAAGTAAGATAAGTTGATGACAGTTGTGGCAGATTCACTCATTTGTAGTGTTTGTTCTCCTTGGTCTTGGCTCCTGATCAGAGTTCCATGCCTCCTACTTCTTCTCTTGTGTTGCCTCGATTGCCTTTTCATCTTCTGTGCGGTTTTCCTGACATTGATGGTCCTGTCCAGATCTAGAAAACGTATTTCTTTGACCACTGAGGGCGGTTTGTCCTGGCTTCCCCTATTGCTTTGAACTCCAGATCCATCTTTCTGATCTGTGTCCAGCTCCGAACTCCATTCTGAACTGGTTTCGGCTACTATTCTCTTTTCTTTGCCTTTATTATCAATCCCAGCATTGACCGGAAGGAAAGCTTATGGCGACACAGAGTGTTAAAGCGGCGCGCAAAAGTGTACATCTGACCCCTTTGGTAATCAATTCTATCTCTTGTAAACCTAGTTGCCTTTTTTTTTCTGATCGTTTTCTCGTGTCTGATCAATTTGGCTTCCAGTACTTTTTGAAATATATATATATATATATATATATATATATTCCAACAGTCCCTCCACATGAGAGGAAAGATGAGTCGCGACCTTAGTCCAGTTTTAAAAATGCATTTATTTTTCTTTTTAAAGGCGGCGTGATTCTGGGCTCCAATGCATTTCGCTCACCTCCGTGAGCTTCATCAGGGAGAAGGCGCCGCAGGAGAAGGCGATTACAGCTCACACACACGGCCAGGAGTGTGTCGGTGCTTCCGTTTATTAACCCCTTGTTGGGTCCCGCATTTCCGCTGTTCTTTTAAATGCTGCATGCTGGGCCATGTGGTTTACTGCAGCCTTCCGTGCGTGTTGATCTACATTATGCGCCTTCAAAGCCACCAGGAAGAACCCTGACAATGTCCTTTTCACATCGTCTGGGACCCTACCATAGTCCAGTCTATGGGAGCACCTCACGCCCTTCGTGCATCACACGTTCTGCAAAGCGGTCCAGGTTCGGGAGTGAATGGCGCTCTTGGAGGGCGGTGCGTTTCTCTTGGGCCGGACCACGGCCCATATGTATTCCAACAGTCCCTCCACATGAGAGGAAAGATGAGTCGCGACCTTAGTCCAGTTTTAAAAATGCATTTATTTTTCTTTTTAAAGGCGGCGTGATTCTGGGCTCCAATGCATTTCGCTCACCTCCGTGAGCTTCATCAGGGAGAAGGCGCCGCAGGAGAAGGCGATTACAGCTCACACACACGGCCAGGAGTGTGTCGGTGCTTCCGTTTATTAACCCCTTGTTGGGTCCCGCATTTCCGCTGTTCTTTTAAATGCTGCATGCTGGGCCATGTGGTTTACTGCAGCCTTCCGTGCGTGTTGATCTACATTATGCGCCTTCAAAGCCACCAGGAAGAACCCTGACAATGTCCTTTTCACATCGTCTGGGACCCTACCATAGTCCAGTCTATGGGAGCACCTCACGCCCTTCGTGCATCACACGTTCTGCAAAGCGGTCCAGGTTCGGGAGTGAATGGCGCTCTTGGAGGGCGGTGCGTTTCTCTTGGGCCGGACCACGGCCCATATGTATTCCAACAGTCCCTCCACATGAGAGGAAAGATGAGTCGCGACCTTAGTCCAGTTTTAAAAATGCATTTATTTTTCTTTTTAAAGGCGGCGTGATTCTGGGCTCCAATGCATTTCGCTCACCTCCGTGAGCTTCATCAGGGAGAAGGCGCCGCAGGAGAAGGCGATTACAGCTCACACACACGGCCAGGAGTGTGTCGGTGCTTCCGTTTATTAACCCCTTGTTGGGTCCCGCATTTCCGCTGTTCTTTTAAATGCTGCATGCTGGGCCATGTGGTTTACTGCAGCCTTCCGTGCGTGTTGATCTACATTATGCGCCTTCAAAGCCACCAGGAAGAACCCTGACAATGTCCTTTTCACATCGTCTGGGACCCTACCATAGTCCAGTCTATGGGAGCACCTCACGCCCTTCGTGCATCACACGTTCTGCAAAGCGGTCCAGGTTCGGGAGTGAATGGCGCTCTTGGAGGGCGGTGCGTTTCTCTTGGGCCGGACCACGGCCCATATGTATTCCAACAGTCCCTCCACATGAGAGGAAAGATGAGTCGCGACCTTAGTCCAGTTTTAAAAATGCATTTATTTTTCTTTTTAAAGGCGGCGTGATTCTGGGCTCCAATGCATTTCGCTCACCTCCGTGAGCTTCATCAGGGAGAAGGCGCCGCAGGAGAAGGCGATTACAGCTCACACACACGGCCAGGAGTGTGTCGGTGCTTCCGTTTATTAACCCCTTGTTGGGTCCAGCATTTCCGCTGTTCTTTTAAATGCTGCATGCTGGGCCATGTGGTTTACTGCAGCCTTCCGTGCGTGTTGATCTACATTATGCGCCTTCAAAGCCACCAGGAAGAACCCTGACAATGTCCTTTTCACATCGTCTGGGACCCTACCATAGTCCAGTCTATGGGAGCACCTCACGCCCTTCGTGCATCACACGTTCTGCAAAGCGGTCCAGGTTCGGGAGTGAATGGCGCTCTTGGAGGGCGGTGCGTTTCTCTTGGGCCGGACCACGGCCCATATGTATTCCAACAGTCCCTCCACATGAGAGGAAAGATGAGTCGCGACCTTAGTCCAGTTTTAAAAATGCATTTATTTTTCTTTTTAAAGGCGGCGTGATTCTGGGCTCCAATGCATTTCGCTCACCTCCGTGAGCTTCATCAGGGAGAAGGCGCCGCAGGAGAAGGCGATTACAGCTCACACACACGGCCAGGAGTGTGTCGGTGCTTCCGTTTATTAACCCCTTGTTGGGTCCCGCATTTCCGCTGTTCTTTTAAATGCTGCATGCTGGGCCATGTGGTTTACTGCAGCCTTCCGTGCGTGTTGATCTACATTATGCGCCTTCAAAGCCACCAGGAAGAACCCTGACAATGTCCTTTTCACATCGTCTGGGACCCTACCATAGTCCAGTCTGTGGGAGCACCTCACGCCCTTCGTGCATCACACGTTCTGCAAAGCGGTCCAGGTTCGGGAGTGAATGGCGCTCTTGGAGGGCGGTGCGTTTCTCTTGGGCCGGACCACGGCCCATATGTATTCCAACAGTCCCTCCACATGAGAGGAAAGATGAGTCGCGACCTTAGTCCAGTTTTAAAAATGCATTTATTTTTCTTTTTAAAGGCGGCGTGATTCTGGGCTCCAATGCATTTCGCTCACCTCCGTGAGCTTCATCAGGGAGAAGGCGCCGCAGGAGAAGGCGATTACAGCTCACACACACGGCCAGGAGTGTGTCGGTGCCCCTCTCCAATTGTTCCAGATCCTGCAGTAGATTCGAGTCTCCAACCACTAAATTCAAAATGGTAGTCCTATAGTGGGCTGTTGTACTTCCCTTGAGCTTGTTCGGTTGTAAAAAAAAAAATTACATTTTTGTTTTCCTATAAATTTGCAGAAATCAATTTGCATTTGGCCATAGTTAAGATTCGTTCTTAAACAAAAAGACAGCCCTAGTGATAGAATTTGTATCTCTTCCTTGTGTGATGAAAAGTAAGATAAGTTGATGACAGTTGTGGCAGATTCACTCATTTGTAGTGTTTGTTCTCCTTGGTCTTGGCTCCTGATCAGAGTTCCATGCCTCCTACTTCTTCTCTTGTGTTGCCTCGATTGCCTTTTCATCTTCTGTGCGGTTTTCCTGACATTGATGGTCCTGTCCAGATCTAGAAAACGTATTTCTTTGACCACTGAGGGCGGTTTGTCCTGGCTTCCCCTATTGCTTTGAACTCCAGATCCATCTTTCTGATCTGTGTCCAGCTCCGAACTCCATTCTGAACTGGTTTCGGCTACTATTCTCTTTTCTTTGCCTTTATTATCAATCCCAGCATTGACCGGAAGGAAAGCTTATGGCGACACAGAGTGTTAAAGCGGCGCGCAAAAGTGTACATCTGACCCCTTTGGTAATCAATTCTATCTCTTGTAAACCTAGTTGCCTTTCTTTTTCTGATCGTTTTCTCGTGTCTGATCAATTTGGCTTCCAGTACTTTTTGAAATATATATATATATATATATATATATATATATATATATATATATATATATATATATATATATATATATATATATATATCCAAACGAAAGTTGCCCAATCTTGAAACGCGTCTGGCGTAAGGATTCCTTGATGCATGCTCCTTCATGTCGCCTGCTTGCATGCTGTCAATAAACCAAGTGATGATCGTATTCTTCTTGTGGCCTTCTTCAAGGGGGTTCCTGCGAGGTTTGGATTAATAACGGCCGGTCCCGGTCGTGAATGAAGGTCCACCGCCGCGGTGCGGGTCTCGTCAAGTGCCTATCAGGGTGCTTGAAATGCGAGGAGAAGATGGGCAGGCGCCTTTGCAGGGTTGTGCCTGTCCTTTCACATTGACAGCAAAAAAGTGGGGCAGGTAACTGTTGGCGCTTTCATCAAACCCACTTGGGATAATTTACTTTTTGTTATTGGGACAATGAACAGCGCGCTCACTGGAGTGGACTCAGCGCACCACAACAACCAGAATGCCGTGCAGTAGGCAACGCCCACCTCGGCAGGTGTTTCAATTTAAGGTGTGCAGTAGAACTGTGCTTTCATTTGTCTGCGAACAGCACGCCACTGAAGAAGAGAGGCAGAGACTCTTGAAACGCGTCTGGCGTAAGGATTCCTTGATGCATGCTCCTTCATGTCGCCTGCTTGCATGCTGTCAATAAACCAAGTGATGATCGTATTCTTCTTGTGGCCTTCTTCAAAGGGGTTCCTGCGAGGTTTGGATTAATAACGGCCGGTCCCGGTCGTGAATGAAGGTCCACCGCCGCGGTGCGGGTCTCGTCAAGTGCCTATCAGGGTGCTTGAAATGCGAGGAGAAGATGGGCAGGCGCCTTTGCAGGGTTGTGCCTGTCCTTTCACATTGACAGCAAAAAAGTGGGGCAGGTAACTGTTGGCGCTTTCATCAAACCCACTTGGGATAATTTACTTTTTGTTATTGGGACAATGAACAGCGCGCTCACTGGAGTGGACTCAGCGCACCACAACAACCAGAATGCCGTGCAGTAGGCAACGCCCACCTCGGCAGGTGTTTAGATTTAAGGTGTGCAGTAGAACTGTGCTTTCATTTGTCTGCGAACAGCACGCCACTGAAGAAGAGAGGCAGAGACTCTTGAAACGCGTCTGGCGTAAGGATTCCTTGATGCATGCTCCTTCATGTCGCCTGCTTGCATGCTGTCAATAAACCAAGTGAGGATCGTATTCTTCCTGTGGCCTTCTTCAAAGGGGTTCCTGCGAGGTTTGGATATATATATATATATATATATATATATATATATACATACATACATACATACATACATATACATACATACATACATACATACATACATACATACATACATATATATATATAAATATATATATATATAATATCAAATTGTTTGGCCTAATGAGAAGACGCCACTCAAAAGATGGTTGAACTGCTTTAATTGCGAGGAAACAAAGTCAGGTTAGAGGGCACTCCACGCTCCAAAGTACCATGCCCAACGCGTTTAGAGCACTCCTGTGCTCTTGATCACGGGCGAAATGCAGGCAAAACAACGGCAATCGGAGGGGCTATGATAAGTGAAACAAGTCCCGCCCTTGTGGGTATATGCCAAACGGCCTTCTGGAACTTGATGTTCCCTCCCTTATTGTTCTCCCAGTGGATGCCGTAGTATGCCCAAATAAAATGCAGTGTTACCCCAGTGGGTTGGATGAAGGCTGCCGCTTCCATCCTGCTGTGTATACCACTTCACTCGCACTTGCCCATCTCTTCCAATATATATGTGTGTGTGTGTGTGTGTGTGTGTATATATGTGTGTGTGTGTGTGTGTGTACATATATATATATATATATATATATACACACATATGTATAAATATCGTTTTAAAGAAAAATATAAATCATTTTCTTTGTTTTACACTCTAAGGGGTGTTGTTGTAAGTCCCTTTCACCATTCCTATGGGAGTGTGTTGCAGTACGTGGGAATGGCCATTTTTTTTGCTGGACTTACTCTAATGCTGGTCTGGAGGACATTTACTAACTTTTAGGAACCTTTTTTTGCTGTGGTAACCTAAGTAGTTGCGTTTGTGAATAACAATGGGCTAACTTTTGTGGGTGGTGTTTGAATTTGCCTGACCCTCCCTAAACCCCTTGTTAACCCCTCCCTTAACCCCTTCCTATACCCCACCTGTTTAGATGTAAGTATTCCCCATTTCCAGTCACATCCTCTACCCCTCCCGCTATTACTACGAAAACGTTGGCCTATGTGTGTGGAGGTCTCCACAAAAGAATGATAGGAGCAGTTGAGGCCTCCGCACAACGGTTAATGACCAGCATTTTGTAGCACATAAGTATTACTCCTGTACACCTACTCTGCTTACTATAAAACACTTTTTGTGAATAGGCCCCCAAGGACACAACTTTATTAATTAACTAAAGATGCAAGTCTAACAGAAGTTCAATGTAGTCAACATATTTGCATCCGGACACACATGACACTAAGGGCCTGATTATGAATTTGGTGGTGCGGTGCCGGGTCCGCCCCGCGCCACACTGCCAAACCTGTGGTGAGGCCACCTGCCAGATTAGGAGTTTCCTCCTGTCTGGAGTACTTTTTTTTGGGTGATCCCACAGTGTTGCCTCTTAAAACGGGCACCACAATGGGAACGCCCAAAAAAGTTCCTGCATGGAATAGACCTAAAAGTCCATGCCGTGCAGGAACTGGTGTGCGTACACACAGGGGGACACATGTTGTGTCTCCCTATGTGCATCCACAGGGCACAGAAACACAGGGGGCCCCGTAGGGCCCTCTCTGTTTCTTTCTGCCAGAGTTTTCATGGAGAAGGAATCGCCATAAAAACCCTTTGCAGATAGGAAACTTCTAATATGCTTGGAGGGACCGCGGCGGTCCTGCCAAGCATATGGATGCCTCTACACTGGCACAACGCGGCTAGGGAAGGGCAGTCCATCTCATTATAGGGTGGTGGGGAGACCACCACCATTGCGCCCCGAAAGTGTGGCTGTCTGCGGACTGCCATAGTAGTAATTAGCCCCTAACTAATTTCATATGATTTATGCTAGGTTTCTTAAAATGAAGTGGAGGAAATAGATTTTATACACTTTTTGAATGCTTTAGATGGTCTATATTTGACTGGGAATTGAGTGTATTCCTTTTGCTTACTACATAAATAGCAAAGCCAGAGCAATATGACTTATTTTTTATTTGAATGAAAAGGGGCTTATGATACATGAGGCTTTACATTGCTGAAATGTATAACATGCAAAGGGATTTATTTATAAGCAAAAAAGTGTGCTACAAGTGTTTTCTAATGGTTCTGAAATCGATTTCTAATGTTTGCCCGGGTACAAAATGTCTTTTGTAATGACAGCGTCTTTGTAGTTAAAAGGGAGAAGAGAACCATTCCAGTGTGCAGTATAAATCAAACATTGCCCCTTGACCCAAAAAAAGAGACTCACTGAATGAAATAAATCTGCCTACTGCTTGCCGGAAGATGAGTCAGCCTCGGGCGCCCAGTTAGGGCTAACACAAGTAGACTGTGGCTTCTAACACCTGTAGCTGACTTCATTAGGAGACCGGATCCTGGAGTTTGAAGTGTTCCACGAGGGGAACAGCTAAGATAGTCCAGCCTGCCTTCTTGCATGAAAGGTCTTCTGCTTTCATTAGGCCCTTCTAGGAAAAACCCAGGAGACAGCTGCAGTGACAGTCGCTGTTTTACAGAGAGGCTTGGGATAAATGGCGTTGAGTTATGCTTCCTTTCTCTCTGCCATCTTGAGGTCGTTCGTTATTCCGCGCTGCTGAGGCAAGTACTTTACTAGACAAGAAAGACAGTGTGCAGTGCCTGAAAGGCCAGATTCAAATGCTCTACAAGCCCGGAAGCTGAGCCTCATCTTATAGAGACGTTGCCTTCTGAAACAACCACTCTGAATGGATAGTGAAACCAGTCCTCAATAAGCAGAAAATGTAAAGCTTGAAAATTTATTTTTTTCTTTCTTAAAGCGTAATTATCTTTGTTTACAGCAAAATCCGCATACTAAAAAGTGACACGTCCTTTTGTAGCACCCTTGTTAATGGGTAATATTTGCATATCTGCCTGTATTCACAGACACATTTGCATCTCTTGTTGTACATGATGCAGGTCGACTCCTTGCCGTTTACTAGCTCAGTTAAAAGTATTGTATTGTATTGTATTGTAATTGTATTTATATAGCGCTTACTACCCCTGACGAGGCGTCGAAGCGCTTTTTCGGCGGGTAGCACGCTACTCCGGGACCCACAGAGGATTAGTGTTGAATTAGTATAGTGAAACATGCAAGTGCATTTTAAGTGGTGGATAGGTTAATCAGTTATTTGGATTTGGAATGATAGCAGAAGGATAGAGTAGGACAAAGGTTTGTATTTATTTATCGCTCGCCTGTTGACGCATGCTATTCAGGGAGCCCATAGAGGATCAGTGGTGAATTAATATGGTGAAATATGAGGTAATTTCAGTGGTGGATATTAGTCAGTTACTTGGAGTGAGAAGGATAGCGGATGGATAAAAGGGGAAGAAAGATTTGCATTCATATAGCACTTGTTACCCCTGATGGGCGTTGAAGCGCTTTTCTGGCGAGTGGCACGCCACTTCGGAACCCATAAAGGATTAGTGTTGAAAATTAGTATAGTATAAATATGAAGTAATTTGAGTAGTAGATATGTTATTCAGTTATTTGGGCAGTATATTAGTATAGTTGAATATGGAATATGGAATTTGAGAAGTGAAACAGGTTAGTCTGTTAATTTTGATTGAAAAAGGATAGTGGAGGGATAAAAGAGTGAAGGATTTAAAAAAAAAAAATTTTTTTTAAGTCTTAGCAGTAGGAAGAGGCTTTTGGATGAGTAAAAAGGAGTTTGAGGGAAGGAGTCAGAGGGAGAGTTTAGAAATGTTTGTTTTAGGGGATCGGTGTAGTAAAAAGAGGTGTCAGATGATGCAAGGTGTCAGATGATGCAAGGAGGGGTAGAGCAGGAGAGAGTCTAGAAAAGGTTATTTTGGCGATCATAGTAGTGGTATGAGGTTTGGGATAAATGAGAGAGTGGATGTAGAGGATATATTGATAGATCTATAGGATGAGAGATAGGGTAGTGCATTAGCAGGAGTAGTAGAAAGAAGTTTGAGAGGAGTCAGAAGGTTGGGCTAGAAGATATATTGAGGGAAGTATAGGTTGAGAAATAGGCTAGTGCATTGGAAATGCTAAATTAGAAGAAAGTGATAAATATATAGATCCATAAGTACATTAAAAGTATATAGATACATAAAAGAAGTAAGTATATTTAGATTAAATATATTGAAAGAGGCACAGGATAAGAAATAGGGTAGTGCATTGGATATGCTTTTTCAGGAGAAAAGTATCAGACACACAGATCCAAGTACATGGAAGGTACATAGATGTACAATGGAAGTATGTACATGTAGACCAAATATGATTTTTATTTATTGATGATTATTATTATTAATATTTTTTTTCTTCTCTTAACAACATAATTGTTTTACATGTTTTATAAAGTAATACACAAAGATAGGTACATATCTATAGTGAGAACAAATGCTTATGTACAGAGGGATATGCTGTAAATTCCTATTGCCGTATGGTGCTTATGTGGGGAAGAGCCAGATCTTGAGTAGTTTTCTGAAGATAAGGTGGTAGTCGGTGGATCTTATGTTGGGGGTAAAGAGTTCCATAGTTTGGCTGCTTGAACAGAGAAGGATGTGCCACCCATTGTTTTTTTCTTGTATGGTGGGATTTTGAGGCAAGATGCTCCTTTAGAGCGTAGGTTCCTTTGTTGAATGTGTTTGGTGATTTTATTCCTGATGAAGAGTGGTCCTATTCCATGTATTGCTTTGTGGGTAATACAAAGCAGCTTGAACGTGGATCTTCTGGCAACCGGTAACCAATGCAGGGCTTTCAAGGCAGGGGAGATGTGGTCTCGTGGTTTGATATGCAAGAGTAGTCTGGCAGCCGAGTTCTGAATCCGTTGTAGTCTTTTCATGGTCGTTAAAGGTGATCCGTGGTAGAGGCTATTGCCATAATTGAGTTTGGATAGAACAAGGGAGATGGTAGCTTGGACCTTGTGTGAAAATCCCAAATGAGGGAAAATTAGTCGCAGCGTTTTTATAGTAACAAAGCTTGATCTTGCTAGTTTATTTACTTGGACATTCATCGACAGGTTGGAGTCCATGGTCATTCCGAGGTTTCTTACTTCCTTCGATACTTTAGGCAGTGATCCCAGTTCATCAGGCCATGCGGCAAGCGGGTTGTAATTTTTCCAATCGCCACACGGGAGTATTTCAGTTTTTGAAGCATTCAATTTGAGATCTCTCCAAGTCATCCACTGATCCACGGCTCTGAGACAGCTGAAAATTGGTGATTTTCCAATGTCTTTGGGGCATTCCAGTTGAAGGAGTATTTGCGTGTCATCTGCATAGTTGTAGCACGTGAGGTGAAATTTATTGATCAGTACTGGTAAAGACTTCATGTAGATGTTGAAAAGCATGGGCGAGATGATAGAACCTTGAGGGACCCCTGCTTTTGTGGAGTACGGTTTGGACGAGAAAGGTGGGGTGTGGATGACATTAGTTCTGTTTCGAAGGGAGGACGCGATCCAGTCTAGAGCAGTTCCCTCTATGCCGGCTTCATAAAGTCTTTGTTTCAGAGTGTCATGCTCATCCGTGTCAAAGGCAGCTGAGAGGTCCAAGAGGAGTACCGCAGCAACCCCGTTGCGGTCAACTGTATTCTTTAGGTCATCCCAGATGGCAAGGAGGGAAGATTCAGTGCCTCTTCCCGGATGGAATCCTGTTTGGAAATCTGAAAGTATGTCATTCTCTTCAATGAATTGTGACATCTGGGCGAACGCTGCTCTTTCTATCAGTTTGCCCAGGAAAGGTCCATTTGTAATGGGTCTATAGTTGTCGGGGTTCAGCGGGTCCAAGTTTGTTTTCTTCAGTAAAGGGCGTATGTATGACTTTTTGAGTTCTTCTGGAAATATTCCAGTAGTTAATGAATCGTTGATGATTCTTCTTACTGAAATGGCAGCAGAGGTTGTTAAAAGAATTGTCTTGAAAGTTTGTGGCGGACAGGGGTCAGAAGTGTTGCCAGCAGGCCTGCTTGCTTTGACCAGGTCCATAAATTTATCGTGTGAGATGTGTTGGAAGGAACGGAGAGGCTTGATTAGAGCATTCTTGGATAGTTGTTTTGTACAAGGGTTAGTGCTGGTGCTTTGTTTCTGTTGTAAGTACGAGTCCAACGTGTCTGCTTTGTCCTTGTAATGATTTGCCAGTTTGTCTGTGAAATCTTGAGTAACAGGATGAGTTCCTTCTAGGCAATTTGGTTTTCGAAATTCATTGAGTATTTTATAGAATTCTTTATTTGCACATTTAGCGTTTTGAATTCTGTCTGAATAGTACCTTTTCTTAGCTTTTTTGATAGCCGACTTATATAATCTGTTAATTTTTTGCAGGTGAAGTTTGTCTTGTTTGGCGTTTGTTTTGAGCCAGGTACGTTGCAGCTTTCTAATTTGTTGTTTTATGTTTTTTATTTCTATGTTTCTCCAAGGCGCTTTTTTCCTTTTGTTCTGTTGTGTGGTTTTGAGTGGTATCAGGATGTCAAAAGCTTCCTGGAGCCACTCATATAGATTCTGAACAGAATTTATGGTTTCCAGATTTATACTGGATGTTAGTTGTGTTTCCAAGTGTTCCAAATTGAGTTTGTTCCACGGCCGATAGGTGGATGGATGTAAGGTAGTTTTAGGTGAGTCGCTTAGTGTTGTTTTATGTTGGAAAGCAAGCAAGTGGTGGTCTGACCAAGTGACTGGAGTTATAGTTTGAAAGGTAACTAGTTCAGTATTAGCATATGTTCAGCGATGTGTGTTGGATTGGGGACAATCTGATGCAGGTTCAATGCGTCTAGGCCAGTGATTATTATTTTTGAAAGTAGGTGTTTTGATTACCCAACTCACTCATGCTCGCCTTTAGACTTCCGTGTAAAAAGCTCGCCGTAACAAAAATTAAACCTGTGGTCTTCAGGTGGTCATCATACCACCAGAGTAGGAACATTACCCCACTGAGAGATATTTCCGGCTATGTTTGCTGGTAATATGTGAAAAAAGGCTCCCGCAGCATATTCTTGTGTATCTAACAAATGCAAAGTTATAATACTGGTGTGATTTCTAAGAAAGTGAATGAATGCAGAAACATGTATGTAATGTAATGATCACAGGTACGAATCATCACAAAATACCTTAGAGACAAGTGTTAGCGTACTACATGCAGATTATTAAGTGTGACATGCAGGCGGTATGTACTAATTCTGAAAAATGTAAACTCACTGGGTTAACAAGTTTGTTGCATATGTCTTAGTGTAACATGTAGGTCACATGTTCGAAACCTAGCAAAACAGTTCAGTGGCTTATGCTCGCTGAATTCATCTGTTTTAAAACTGCGGGGTATAAATGCAATCCTTTGATCACTAATCCAAAGGTTAATTCTCCAGATGTGTTCAAAACGAGCTCCCTTTAATGGATTTATGTGGCATAAGAGAAACAAATAATGAATCATGAATGACAAAATGATTCAATAAGGTAAGGCCAATTAGGTGACAAAGAATACAAAATAGCATCCTTCTGTGCGACAGAATGCACTTTTTACAGCAGCATTACAACATATATACCAAAAGGAGCCCAATTCAAATGAAAGGATTTACGGGCCTATTATGAATTTGGCGGTGCTATACCGGTTCTGCACCAGCTCAGCACCGCCAGAGCCATGCAGAACCGCCCGCCATCTTTTGAGTACAACTTGCGTCTGTCAGCTTTTTTGGTCCTTTCTTTTGCCGTCCCCACTGTGGTGCCCTGAAAATGGGCACCACAATGGGAATGCACAAGAAGTTCCAGCACGGCACGGACTGTGAAGTCCATGCTGTGCTGGAACTTGGGGTACAAAAGGGGGTGGTGATGGACGGAGCATCTGAACCAATCAAATACTCACACCCAGTCAACAGATCTGGGTTTAATCCATCACCGTTCTTTAGCCCACTCTGCCACCCCAGTTCAGACATGGCCATATGCAATTCAGTCTGACCCTGTGCCTCATGGCATCAGTCCAGCCCGAACTGCCAAGCCATGCCTTCCCTGGACCGTAAACAAGCTTCCTAGGACCGGTTTCTGGCATTACAGCCGTCTTCAGCCAGGCTTGCTTGAATCCAGTGGCAAAGTGAGCAAGGGACTCATGTCTGAGCATACCCTGCCAACTTGTGGCGAACAAAGCGGTACAAAAGGGGGTGGTGATGGACGGAGCATCTGAACCAATCAAACACTCGCACCCAGTCAATAGATCTGGGTTTAATCCATCACCGTTTTTTAGCCCAGTCTGCCACCCCAGTTCAGACATCATCATATGCAAATCAGTCTGACCCTGTGCCTCATGGGAACAGTCCACCCCAAACTACCAAACCATACTGGAACTTGGGTGCATACAAACAGGGGGACACATGTTGTGCCCCATGAAAGCATCTACATGGCGGCCTGGGGCATTGGGTCCCTGTAGGGCCCCCTTTGTTTCTCCGCCAGCCTTTCCATGGCGGTGAGCATGCCATGAAAAGGCTGGCGGAGGGGAAACACGTAATATGCTCGGCGGAACATGGCAGTCCAGCCTTGCATATTATATAGGCCTGTGCGCTGCGTTCGTTCCCTGGCGCAGCTGGGGCATTGGTGGTCAATCCAAAAAGCTGCCTCAGAATAGGGCGGACGCAGGACTGCCACCGCTGCGCCACCGCGAGTACTGTGGTCAAAGACTACACATTCAGCAGCATTGTCATTTAGGGGTCACCAGGGGTGGTAGCTTGGATGCTACAATCAAAGGAGAGAGTAAGGGAGTTTGTTCACTCAGAAGTGAACTAGAGATCACTCCTATTCCCCTAGGAGGAATTATGTCAAAACAAAGAGAGGAGTATCCCCTATGAAGTTAAAGGACAGACGTATCTGGAGGGCAGGTTTTTTTGGCAAGAAGGAGACTATTCATCCTTTTGTTTAAAACCCCTCACTCACCAACCTAGTGGTGACATGCTTCATCATCGGGGTCCACCCTGGCGTCCTAGCGACACCAGGGTGTGCTGCGACACCTGTACTACAGTGGAGCGGGTTGTGACTGTGGGTGTGAAAAAATTAAATGTTAAAAATTGTCCTGGTTGTACTCAAAAATAAAATTTTAATTATAGAGCAACTGAACAATGTTAAAAAATAAGAGGGCGAGATCCTGGTAGGGAAGTTACGACCAAGGGATCTCTATATGTGTTGAGTGGTCAACATGTTTCTACCATAAGGGCGATTGCCCGGTATTCATCAGGACCAGAAAAACAGGTGGACAGGGGGTGTGTGCTCCCTAAAAAGCACACCCGTACCTTGATCCCCTGTGTACCTACTGGCAAAACGGCCAGTGGTATAGACTGCTCAGTAAAATAAGTGAGCAGATGAAAGAGTGAAAAAGAGACCTGTAGGGAGAGAAAAAGGGGGTAAATATAATCAGGTTTAATATTGACTTACTCTCCTGTAACGTCGTGCAGTGTCTCAGTGGTTTGAAATATAGTGCCAAAGGGTTTTAATCTCCAAATAAATTGATACCGTTGTGATGGAGTGAGATACTAGTCAACATCTATGTCAATAAATAGTGCTTGCGGGTTGCATGCGATGTGAGCAAAGCACTTGTGAGTCAGATCATTCATTGTTACAAGTGCCGGTATTGGAAAGTGCATCTCGACTTCAGCTAAGGATGGCACTGACTAAGTTGTGATTATCACGTGGTGCCTGTGCTCCTAGTAGGATAGGAATTATCTGGACGGTTGCTTTTCCATGGTGGGTGAATATATAGTGGGGTGATCTAAGGCTTAGCGGTATCTCAGTAGTGCTATATTCATTATGAGCTCTCAGGGCTTCATCAGCCCTTTCCTCTAATATAGCGACCTGTGAGTGTCATTCCTGACGACTAGCTACGCTGTTCCCTCCCCGTTAAACTGCAGTGCTTTAGACATCAACTACAGTGCTTAAACCAGCGCGCATCCACGTGTGTACAGATGCCACCCAGGACGATTATTGAGTTAAGGCAATCAAACTAGCCTGTACAATTCCACCCTCTCCGTGTCCTTTTGCTTTCTATCTCACTATATGAGTAATTAATCGAGCCAAACAGTTGACTAACAGCAACGTGGCTCTACCTAACCTGTCCTGTGTTGACACGCAACCTAACCTGCTATCTGTTTACACACGGTAGCCTAGCTACCGTCAGCACGCCATTGCACGTTGCTAGCCCCGCCCCCTAAACCAGCCCAGGCCGCGCCCCAACCCGGAAACGGCCGTCTCCTCATTACTACGACCTGCTGCCGGCGGAACCCATAGCCGAGCAGAGGACGTTAGGAGTAGGTCTGAGCTGATTCTTCCCGCCAGTAACTGTAAGTAGACCATCCCCGTTAGCGCCCAGGTACACAAACATGCACCGGGTCAGCAAGGGAGCCGTCCTCCATTTTCAGAGCACAGTGAGTAGCACCGAGGTTTACAACGCCCGCTCTTTCTTTATTCTTACAGAATATGTTACTTCTATGGCATTGAACCTACGCCCTGCCCGATGAAGCCCTGAGAGCTCATAATCGAGTAAGCCCTCACTCATGCCGTTAGAGCTTCAGTTTGTTCCTCAGTGTTACATGTGTGTTCGTTATGTATGTTTATTAATCGTTATTCACTCACATAAATGAGTCAGATGCTGTCAAATTAATATAGCACTACGGAGATACCGCTAAGCCTTAGATCACCCCACTATATATTCACCCACCATGGAAAAGCAACCGTCCAGATAATTCCTATCCTACTAGGAGCACAGGCACCACGTGATAATCACAACTTAGTCAGTGCCATCCTTAGCTGAAGTCGAGATGCACTTTCCAATACCGGCACTTGTAACAATGAATGATCTGACTCACAAGTGCTTTGCTCACATCGCATGCAACCCGCACGCACTATTTATTGGCATAGATGTTGACTAGTATCTCACTCCATCACAACGGTATCAATTTATTTGGAGATTAAAACCCTTTGGCACTATATTTCAAACCACTGAGACACTGCACGACGTTACAGGAGAGTAAGTCAATATTAAACCTGATTATATTTACCCCCTTTTTCTCTCCCTACAGGTCTCTTTTTCACTCTTTCATCTGCTCACTTATTTTACTGAGCAGTCTATACCACTGGCCGTTTTGCCAGTAGGTACACAGGGGATCAAGGTACGGGTGTGCTTTTTAGGGAGCACACACCCCCTGTCCACCTGTTTTTCTGGTCCTGATGAATACCGGGCAATCGCCCTTATGGTAGAAACATGTTGACCACTCAACACATATAGAGATCCCTTGGTCGTAACTTCCCTACCAGGATCTCGCCCTCCTATTTCTTAACATTGTTCAGTTGCTCTATAATTAAAATTTTATTTTTGAGTACAACCAGGACAATTTTTAACATTTAATTTTTTTTCACACCCACAGTCACAACCCGCTCCACTGTAGTACAGGTGTCGCTAGGACGCCAGGGTGAACCCCGATGATGAAGCATGTCACCACTAGGTTGGTGAGTGAGGGGTTTTAAACAAAAGGATGAATAGTCTCCTTCTTGCCAAAAAAACCTGCCCTCCAGATACGTCTGTCCTTTAACTTCATAGGGGATACTCCTCTCTTTGTTTTGACACGTGGTAGCTTGGATCCCTAGCTTGCTCCTTGTGATCCTTGACACTATCTTTGCGACCCTTAGTGTGAGAGATAACAAAAGCAGAAGCAGGAACTGCAGGAAAACAAGGCTTTAATGTGCCCTGTCTTTTTTGTTGCTCGTTCTAAACTGGGACATTTTCATTCAATGTCTCTAGGTTCTTATACAATATGCAATAATGAGGATTGTATGCATGTGCTTAATATATGGTGTTTGTGCATGGACTGCACGATGCGGCGCCCCCGACCTGGACGTTGTAAAGGGCTCGGGGAGAGGGAGCAGATGGACTGCTAAGTGGGCTGCCCGGCAGAGATGCATACTGCCAGGAAAACTCTCCCGCATATATAAAGGAGAAGGAGAGCCTAAAGTATTAGCATGTGTAAATAGCGGGTCACTGTACCTGACTGTTAATTTTGGACTGTCCATCTTCCTACAGCGGGATAAGTTGCACAATATAGGAGGGCCTTTTCGTTAAAAGAAGCAAGTACTAACGGAGAGGAACTTTCCCTGCCCTCTTTCTATGGTGACATTTACCAGCCAATAGGAGCCCTCGGTAGGACTATAAAACATAGCCCCCGAAATCCTACATTTTCTGACAGACGAAAACAAGACAGCAGTCCTACATTTTTTCGAACCCTCAGCAACATGCGGCATTGATAAAAGCAACCGCCGAAACGCGTCTGCCAGGGGCTGATGGTAGTGACATCGCGTGATTCCAATGTGCGTCCTGGTGGCAATAGCACTCTGTTGGAAAACCCAAGCATGTGTCAGACCCGTTTGTCCATAAGCGGGATTGGTTGAGTATGTGCAGCAGAGGTCGGCCTCGCTTTTTCCGGCACGCCCCTCGTTCTCGAGCTCCGCATTTTGCCGGCAAATCTATGGTGTTTGTGCATGGACTGCACAATGCGGCGCCTCCGCGACCTGGACGTTGTAAAGGGATCGGGGAGAGGGAGCAAATGGGCAGCTAAGTGGGCTGCCCGGCAGAGAGGCATACCGCCAGGAAAACTCTCCCGCATATAGAAAGGAGAAGGAGAGCCGAAAGCATTATCATGTGTAAATAGTGGGTCACTGTACCTGACTGTTAATTTTGGACTGCCCATCTTCCTACAGCGGGATAAGTTGCACAATATACGAGGCCTTTTCGTTGAAAGAGGCAAGAACTAATGGAGAGGAACTTTCCCTGCCATTTTTCTATGGTGCCATTTACCAGCCAATAGGTGCCCTCGGTAGGACTATATAACATAGACCGCGAAATCCTACATTTTTTCGAACCCTCAGTAACATACGGCATTGATAAAGGCAACCACCGAAACGCGTCTGCCAGGGGCTGATGGTGGTGACATCGCGTGATTCCAATGTGCGACCTGGTGGCAATAAAACTCTGTTGGAAAATCCAAGCATGTGTCAGACCCGATTGTCCACAAGCGGAATTGGTGGAATATATATATATATATATATATATACACACACACACACACAGATTCATTTATAGACCAATAAAATAATGCAAAAGATTTCTAAACCATATACACATTTTTTTAACCTTTTGTATCTATTCTATTTACCTATCAATTTTCATATATATTTTTGAACCATACAAAAATAGATTTGTATCAGCTTTAGAAATATATTGTATCATTTTATTAATATTGCACTTATTCTTTAATCTTTATTCTTATCCCTGGGGTACACTGCCGGCAGCAGGAGGAGGAAGTGATGCAGGCTTCCCAGTGGCCCATCAAAGCAGACCCCATTCCCAGGCTGCATCCGCACTCAGTCTGTGCAGCTGAAGGGATCTGGACTGGGGGCCTGCAGCAGTCTGAGGGCTCCAATTTTATCTTGGGCAGAGTGCTCTTGGTCCTGTACGCCGTCATCTGGACTGCACTGGCAGGGAAAGCAGGGACAGTGGTCCTTCAGAGGCAGGCCGGGGTGGAGAGAACCTTGCTGTACTGCGGCAAAAGGCGGCGGAAGACGGAGCAGTCCGGAGCACCATCAAAGTGTGACCATCATCTTGACACCCCAAGCCACGCCCATAAGTAGGTAAATTAAAGGCATCTTTATTTATTTCTTGGTCTTTCTCATCACACAAGTGGGTTACTACCAGGGGCGCAACTAGGTCTTAATTTCGGGGGGGGCTAACATGGCAAATGAAGGGGCGTGGCTAATGTTAATCAATGGGGCGGGGCTAAAATGGCAGATAATCGGGATCGATTAATGCTCAGGTCAAGCGGAGAAAACATGATGAATTCTGCATTTGAAACTGGACAATTAGAGAACACATTTTTGTTAATTTGATGCATTTATGTCCTATTGTCTTATGAAAAAGGAACAGAATGTACTGAATTAAAAGGCCAATTTAATATATTTTACTACAAAGCACTTTAGGAACACAATATAACCAATTTTCACAATGCCATTTCAAGACGATGACCCTTTTTCGCCAGTTCGTCAACAATTGCTTCTATAGGAGGACAATGTGCTCGTGAAATGTTTATCATTGCAAGTCCAAAACCCATACCCACCCTGAACCCTAAAATTACCCCTGGTATCCCAAAATCCATACCCACCCTGAACCCCAAAGTTACCCCCTGGCACACCAAAACCCATACCCGCCCTAAACCCTAAAATTACCCCAGGTACCCCAAAACCCATACCCACCCTGAACGCTAAAATTACCCCTGGCACCCCAAAACCCATACTCAGGCTAAACCCTCATATTACCCCTTGCCCCCCAAAATCCATTACCACCCGAACCTCCAAATTACACCCCTGGCACCCCAAAACCCATAACCACCAAACCCTAAAACTACCGCCTCGCACCCCAAAACCCATTACCACCCTGAACCCTGAAATCATCCCCCTAGAACCCCAACCCCCATACCCGTGCTGATCCCTAAAATTACACCCTTGCCCCCCAAAACCATACCCACCCTGAACCCTAAAATTATCTCTGGCACCCCAAAACCCATACCCGTACTGATCCCTAAAATTACACCCTTGCCCCCTCAAATCCATTACCACCCTGAACCACAAAATTACCCCCCTTGCACCCCAAAACCCACGCCCACCCTGAACCCTAAAATCACCCCCCTGGAGCCCCAAAACCCATACCCACCCTGAACCTTAAAATTACCCCTGGCACCCCAAAACCCATACCCATACTGAACATTAAATTCCCCCCTGGCACCCCAAAACCCATACCCACCCTGAACCCTAAAATTACCCCTGGCACCCCAAAACCCATACCCACGCTGAACCCTAAAATTACCCCTTGGCACCCCAATCCGTAACCCACCCTGAACCCTAAAATTACTCGCTGGCACCCTAAAACCCACACCCACCCTGAACCCTAAAGTTACCCACATAGCACCCCAAAAAAGGAACACTCCAAACTTACACTACATGTGCATATTCGGAGGGGACTCTCCTCTGACGTTTTCATGTATGTAAGTCAAAAACAACATTCCCTTAGAGTAACCTAGATATGCAGGCAGTAGTTAATGCTGTGCTGAAGAATTCATTAAAGTTACTGAAACTTACATAAAAAACGGCTGCCTGCTCTTCTGATACTATTCAGTTGAGTTGGGCTGATCAGCAGCACTGCGTCCTGGCATCCAGCCCCTCCCGAAGATCTCACAGTGTAGATAGGTGTGTGTCAAATGTTTCCTGCTTTCTCCTTGCCAGGGCCTCCTCTGCTTCTGTGTCGTTGGTGCCCATGGATGCAAAAAGAGAAAGATCCATGGCCCTGTTCACCATTTAACTGGTGAGCAGGGCCTTGGATGTGAATTCCATACAAGTGCACAGACAGCAGGGGCAAAGGGATGGCAGTGCAGGTGATGCTTTTACTTTGTAAATTAATTCCTGCTGGCGTCATAGCCCAGGGTTTGCTGTCTGTGCACTTCCATGCAAGTGCACAGACAGCAAACCCTGGGGTTTGACGCCAGCAGGAATTCCTATACAAAGGAAAAGCGTCACCTGCACTGGCCAGCCCTTTCCCCCTGCTGTGTGCATCTTCCCACTCCCACCCGCACCCCATGCTGAACACATCAAGTGCTTAGGTGAAATCCCTGCCTTCAGGCAATGATATCACCTCGGGGCCAGTAAAGGAAAACAAGAGGTTAACTGAAACTGTTCAGAGGCTGGCTGGCTCGGGCTGCTGGGCCTCAGAAAGCATCATAAAAATCACATTCTCGGCTCCGATGCGCAGCCTTCTTTTATCCTTTCAGTGCGCGTCAAATTAACCCGGGCTGGAGAATACGACGGGGGGGGGGGCTGAAGCCCGGTGAGCCCATTGGGTGTTGCGCGCCTGGTTACTACCCACAGTTTGGGACAACACTGGCCTAAAAAATTCCAAGACATGAACATTTCATAAAATCTAACTCTTACACATAGGGAAGAACCCTTCCTCGTGTATGATAACAATAATAATGACAGGAGAATAATAGTCTGTGCAACATAAAATAACGTCATTAGGTTAAACCAAAGCCAAACATGAATGATGGGTGGCACTTTTAAGCTTTACCCTTCACAAATCACACAGATTTACCCCATACATGCTGAATATCCTAACACATAATTACCTTTAGGGTACGCACTGGTTCCTAACAAGCAAAGTGGTACATACTTTGAACTGCTTACCAAAATTAAAGCTAAAACTATCAACTACCCCCCCCAAAAATCGGTTTTCTGACAAATTATTGAAACTAAAAATATTGTGATTCAGAATTATTGTGTCAAAAAGATTGATCACAAAAATATAGGAGCTGAATCGGATGTTCAATGGATTGAATTGAAATAACATATATGCCTACATTTTGACAAAAAGTAAATAAATTACATCATTATTAAAAAAAATTATAATTATCAATTAAAAAATAATATTCAATTAATTAATTAAAATACCACACTATGAGCCTGATTAGGATGTCGGGCAAACCCCAATCGTTGGCCCGACAAACAGCCCTTTGTTTCGACTCATCCATGCCCGTGTGCCAGACAGCACAAATATGCTCTTTTACACTGCTCTTTTCCAGGGCTGCAGAACAAGCCGCAGTGTAAAAGAGCACTTTTCTGACTACTAGCACGGTGGTCGCATCATAATTATATTGTGATATTATATGTGTAATTTAAACTATTCAAATTTTTTTTTATTTTAACTTACATTATAATTTTATAATTGTTTTTAAAGTTAGATAACAATTAAATATATATATGTAAATGTAAATACATACATAAAAATGAAAAGTACAACAAATAACCTGTAAAATAATTTAAAATATTTCCAATTTAACTATGCATAAAAAGTAAACATATAATAAACATTTTACTAAAAACATCTTTCAAATTACATAAATGTATATATATAAAAAATATAAATTTAAAAACACAAGCACTTAATATTATATATTTAAACAATATTAATAAAAAAGTGAAACTATGTAAATAATAAATATACTATACCCACTCAAATTTATCCAACACTAGAGAAAGCGTTAAACTCAGTAGAGGTAACATTTACTATTCCCACTCCAGTCTGTGCAACAGTAGGAAACGTGTTGGACTCAGGAGGGATAAGATTTACTATTCCCACTCTAGTCGGTGCAACAGTAGGTAAAGCATTTGACCAAGGAGTGGTATAATTTACTATTCCCACTCCAGTCAGTGCAACAGTAGGGAAAGCGTTGGACTCAGGAGGGGTAAAATGTACTATCCCCATTCCAGTCTGAGTAACAGTAGGGAAAGCATTCTACTCAGGAGGGGTAGACATACTATTCCCACTCCAGGCTGTGCAACTGGAGGAAAAGCATTGGACTCAGGAGGGGTAAAATGTACTATTCCCACTCCAGATTGTGCGACAGTAGGGAAAGCATTAGACTCAGAAGGGGTACACTTTATTATTCCCACTCCAACTGTAGGGAAAGCACTGTACTCAGTAGGAATAACATTTACTATTCCCACGCCAGTCGGTGCAACAGTAGGGAAAGCGTTGGACTCAGGCAGGGTAACATTTACTATTGCCATTCCAGTCGGTGCAACAGTAGGGAAAGTGTTGCCCCGAACCCACTTTCGGGCTATCTTACGTTTTGCAATTGTCATCCCCAGCACCGCACAGTCCTGCATCCTCAAGTTCAAATCCGTAGGCTCCCAGATATTGAGGAGGCACCTTTTTGGGTCTGGTGGGACCTCCACCTCCCCCACCCGCGAGATCACACTCATAACTTTTTCCCAGTAGGGTTCGATCTGCGGACATTGCCATATGATGTGATAGAATGTGCCAGGCAGTCCACATTGTCGTAAGCATAGGGGGTCGGGCCCTCGGCCCAGTCTATGCATTGTAATGCGTGTGTAGTATATGCGATGGAGGATCTTTAGCTGTATTAGTTTGAGCTTGTAAGAGATCACCACCTCTCGTGGAGACGCTAATGCCTCCTGCGAGTCCGAGACTTCCAGCTCCCCTACGTCTGCCTGCCAGTGTTCCGGTAGTTTTGCCCTGGAGTCTGGTTGTTTGTTTATAATTTTATGATAAGTTTGGGAGATGGCCTTTGTACTCATGTGATCAGTAAGGAGTCTGTCTTGTAATGGTGAGGCCTCCGGTAGCTGTGTGCCTGGTGGAATAGTGCTCATCAGTGCGTGTCTTATCTGTGTGTTTCTGAACAATTCGGTTAGCGCCAGGCCATACGTCTCTCAAAGTTGGGCAAAGGCAATGACCTCCCCTTTTACCCAAAGGTCTCCTATTTTAGAGATACCAATGAGGTCCCATTGTTTAAATCCCTTAGTGTTGTGTAGTTTAACTAGCTGCTGGGTTTCCCAAAGCGGTGTAGCCTGTCTTAATATACTGTCCCACCCGAGTGCCCACTGCGCGGTGTGCCATATTTTGACCGTATTGTACTTGCACTTTTACACTGTATTACGCAAGTCTAAAAAACATTGATAAAAACTGTTGACTGAACTCCAATGCATTCCACACTAAGCAATTTAAGATTGATGTCATAACCAGGTTCAAAAGGCTATGTTTATGTTGCGGGATTTTGACGCATTCAAATACGTATGCCAGCCGATATACTATGAAGTGATTCCATGAAGGACTGGCACAAACAATGGGCTAACAACTGTGGTACAATAACATTTGTTCAAATAGTGGGAACGAAAAGCCAATTGAAAAAATTGAGAAAAGACAAAAAGAAAAAATTGTAAAACACAAAAAACATATAAAAATGTAAATGTAACAATTAACTGACTTGACTGTATAAGTCTGTAGAAAATGGACCTTTTCATGTTTTTGTAGCATGTTGTCTATTTCCATGTTATCACTTGATGGTAACAGTGCACTTAAAACTAAGATTGTATTTTGGCTCGGTATGTGTTCAAGGCAGGGAACCCTGCCGAAACGCGTCATAGCCCAGATTTGATTAATAAAAAGATACACTGAAGCCTGTGACTTCGGTGTCGATTTCAGGCATAAATGAGCTGATGTGCCGGAGTTGGTCCTGGATATATATATATATATATATATATATATATATATATATATATATATATATAATCCACAGTATGCTGTTAAGCATTACGCTCACTCGGTGGTACAGATTCAAATTCTTTTATTTCTCAAAAAAACGTTACGCGTTTCGACACTAAGTGTGTCTTGCTCACACGTTACCTGATACAACATTCTGCTTGTCTAAATAAACACAGAAAGTGGAGAGTGTAATTGACAGTGAAGACGTCCACAACTTAGGCATTAGGTTAAACAATGTAACGTAATCCGCCATATTGGAGTGGTGTATTCTGGCCCTCAAGTATACATTTCTATATCTCAGTAATGAAGTTACATTCTGTAAAGAGCAAGTGCCTTTTAGATAATATGTATACAATGAATTAATCAGTCAGCAAAATCAGTTATATACCGGGATCTAGTGCCCTGATCATAAAACATGCTTATGATACTCTTTGGATAGATGAGAACACCCCGATATTATCTAAGATCTAGTGCCTTAGTACTCATTTCATATCTTGATCCCAAAAATAAAACTGTATGTTTACTATCACATTCCCTTCCTTAAGAAGCAATTGTGTTACTGTCAAGTCCAAGTTCTGTGTTACTTTTATACAAGTTAAAGGACCCATAAGCCATAGCCTCATGCGGTCCTAGCAATTGTTTGACGTATAACAGTGAAAAAGTGAAAATGTGCTCCTTATCTTAACCAAGTGAAGTGACTTCATTCTTCGTCGAAGAAAAGGGTAGGGAAGATGTGCAGTGCATTAACGAAAGATATATATATATATATATATGTGTATATATATATATATATGTATATATATATATGTATATATATATATATGTATATGTATATATATATATATGTATATATATATATATATATATATATATATATATATATATATATATATATATATATATATATATATATATATAAAAACACAAGCTGCCAGTGTTTAAATAAACACGTCTGTTGCAACGCATCTTGAGTCAAGCCTATGAAGAAGGATTAATTCCTAAACGCGTCAGGTGAACACTGTTGGTAGAGCGCTCGTTGTTGCCTGGAATTTATTTTTGCCTCTTGAGTGCACCTCTCATTGCTGAGCAGCTTGTGTTTTGATGTTATACGTGCCGGCTCCGGGCGCGAGGGGCTGCATCACCCTTGGATGCCCTAAGGCCGGGCCACGTATATTGAAAATATTTTGATTCCTAATGTGAGGAGACAACCGAGGATGGCAGGTGACACCAGCGCTCGGTGCTCATTTGGGGGCTTTTTACCAATTATGCCAAAGGATGCTATAGACATTTTTCACAAGCGGGTGACAGAAGATATAAAAAAGCTTTATCATCAAGTGAGTAACAAAAGACAAAAGAAACACTCCAAGGACATGCAATATGCGAAACTAATGAAGAAACTAGGGGAAAATCAAGAAATAATTGCCAACAAATCCGACAAGGGAGAAAATATCGTTTTATGGCCAGAAAAAGATTATATTTTGGAAGCCAAGAGACAATTAGATAATGAACAATGCTACATGAGGACTAACGTGAAGGAATACAATAAAGCCAAAGAGGTTTTGAAGAAACAGCTGCTACAATATAAAAGGGAAGGACTGATTTCATCTAATGAATTTAATTGTATGCATGTAGAATTCCCAGTGATTCCTATCATGTATCTAATCCCAAAAGTGCACAAAAAGGTCTCACCAGTACCAGGTAGACCCATCATTTCAGCAATAACCAGTGTAAGTGAGCATGTCTCGCAATATGTGAATTTCTACCTTCAGGATTTTGTTAAAAAAACTACCCAGTTATGTTAAGATACGGGGGATTTTTTAAACAAAATCAATGACATCGTATGGGAAGAAGACCTGATGTTAATCACATTGGACATTGAGTCGCTTTATACAAGTACTAGCAGCTCGTCCCGACGTTGTCCGGGTATGAAATAGAATGTGTGTAATGTGTGTATTTGGCAGTGGCAATTTATTTTAAAATCTCGCGGTAGACAAAATTTTTTGTTTCATTAGAATAGGTACGGAGAAGGCCCAGCTGCAGCCCTGGTTGATGTTAGCAGGCGCGTGTAATTGGTGTAGTGATCTGCCGCCTGAGCCAGGCTACAGCCCTGGTTGATGTTAGCAGGCGCGTGTAATGTCGTTGAATGAGAGAGTTATCAGCCGCGGGTAAATCCGTTTAATGTGAGAGTTGAGTGACAGCGAGTAGGAGAGGCTGCAGTAATTGTCCCGGCAGACATGCTCATTTGCGTGTTCCCCCGCTTGAGGCCCAGATGCAGGCCTGTTTGTTGTTAGCAGGCGCGTGTTCCCCTGCTTGAGGCCCAGCTGCAGCCCTGGTTGATGTTATCAGGCGCGTGTAATTAGTGTACCGATCCGCCGCCTGAGCCCGGCTAGAGCCCTGGTTGATGGTAGCAGGCACGTGTAATTTGGTTGAATGAGAGAGTTCAGTAACAGCGCGCAGGAGAGGCTGCAGTAACGTTACTTTGAACGTGTTTGTCACGCCCTCAGCACACGGCCACAGCAGACGATCTTCTGATTAATGTACGACCCACATGGCATGAAGGGCGGAACGTAGCACACGCCCCCAGTGTTTCTCACGCCCCCAGCATGCCCCTTGATACGGCGCAATTGCGTTCACATGGCATGAAGGCCGGACACACGCCCCCAGCATGTCACGCCCCCAGCGTGCCCCTTGATGCTGCGCAGCAACGTAATTGGCGCTTGTATGTACGACTCACATGGCATGAAGGGCGGACACATGCCACCAGCGTTTGTCACGCCCACAGCGTTTGTCACGCCCCCAGCACACACCCACAGCCCACGATGTGATGGCCGTACCACACGCCCCCAGCGTTAGTCACGCCCCCAGCCCATGCCTACAGCACAACGCAGACACGCCCACAAGGGACTACATTGCTGGCACGGTTCTTTTACCTTTTAAATGTTAGAGGAGTTAGCCTAACGGCTAAGGCGCTCGACCTCGGACCTGGGGATCTGGGTTCAAGTCTTGGTAACGACGCCAAACAGCCTGTGATTCTGGGCAAATCACTTAATCGCCCCGTGCCTAACAAAATTGAATGTGTGTCCTCATGTAACGTAACTTTTGCTATGTAAAGCGCTCTGATACCTGATTCAGTTCGGGTCAAGTTCGCGCTATATAAAACTCTGCAAAAAAAATAAATATATATGGTGGCCGTCTGCATAGCCTATGTCCTTCTGCTGCAACTGCCCTTTCCAACGCTGTATTGGGTGTTGTGATTGGTGCTGTGGTTACTGAGATTACCCGCCTCAAAGGTTTGGGCTCTCTCTTTATAATATTAGTATGGATAGGTCATACAGCTAGGCTCAATGCAGATAAACATTTCCCCAAAATCAGACCATGTGAATATTATGAGCACAAAAAATGATATTAGACTTGATCTCATGGTGCTTGCATAATAATTTGTTCTTGTTCGGAAAAAAGACCCATAAGCAAATTAGGGGCGTAGCTATGGGATCCTCTTTCTCCCCCAGCTATGCATGCTTGCATGTTGGCTGGTGGGAGGAACAGGTCCTGAAAAAGATCCATCATGAAACGTATGTGCATCACGTGTTGCATTGGTCATGCTACATTGACGATGTATTCATCATATGGGGGAGGGTGAGGACAGTGCTAAGGATTTTATCACAACTTTGAATACCAATTTTATTAACCTCAATTTCACTTCCAACATAAGCAGCACTAAGATTGAATTCTTAGACGTACAGATTTCAGTGATGGACAAAAAATTGAAGACATCCTTATTTAGAAAAGTTACAGTGGGAAATAGCACATTGCATGCTAGTAGTGGGCATCCGAAACACCTTATTGAAAGCTTACCCTATGGTGAAATACTCAGACTAAAACGCTTCTGCAGTACACAACAGGAATTTGAAAGATGCACACAAGATACAATGAAGAAGCTGAGAATAAGGGGATACAGCGAAAGGGTGCTAACAAAATCCATAGGAAAGGCGCAAGAAAGGCCAAGAGAGACTTTGCTACAAATAAAGGAGGTAGGGAGTAATGATGTTAACATGGAAGAAATGCCCCGCCTCATTACAACATACAGAAGACAAGAAAAGTCTATTATAAGAAAAAAATTGGCCCATTGTTCTTACAGATCGGTATTAGAAACTAAACTCCCTGAATTACCCACGATCACATATAGAAATCCAAGTCCATGAGGTGCCAACTAGTTAGAAACAGTCCGGAATTGGGCACAGCAGGTACATGGCTGAAACCAAGGCAGGGTTTTTATAAATGTTCCTCATGCCGTGCCTGCAAGTTCGGCATCAATACTGCTCATTATGTCACTCCATTTCAGGTGAAAGTATGACCATCAAGGGCAAATATAACTGCAGAACTGAGTTTGCTGTATATGTCCTGACTTGCACCTGCAGCTTGCATTATGTTGGGTGTATCAAGCTGCAGGTGCATGTCAGGATTTTGCAGCATCTCCGAGCAATAGTGAATAATGATGTTACTTACCCTGCAGCGAGACATTTTAAAGCCATACATGAGAACGATTTGAGATGCCTTACATATTCTGGAATCAATGACATCGCACCCCTCAGAAGAGGGGGGTAACAGGGAAAAACTCCTCAGGCAGCTTGAAACACGTACCATTCTGGAGTTACACAGAAAGGCACCGAAAGGACTAAACACTACTGAAGATATACATAATTTCTTATAACATCCGGAACAATAACAACAAACACAAAATTCTCTATGTAATCAGGAACAACTATATAAAACTGTATGAATTTGCTAAATCTTACATCAATTCTTAACAATCATTTTGTACATCCTTTTTATTAAAAACCTTTTTTACATTTTTTGTATGCACTTTTATAGTGTCTATAAGACTGTTTTTAGCCGCTATCACTTTAGATGTGTGGTGTCAACAAGATTTTATATCTGGGTATTTTCTAGGTCCATGTTTTTTTTAGAATAGTACCAGCACGATTTTTAGATCTGTATTTTAGTAGCACTGGGCACTTTATAAGCAACAAATAATTACAAATTACAATGAGCTGCTAGGCACGGAAGCACTTTAACTATGTCTTCAGATACAAGTCGCAGATCAATTTAAAGCAAGTAGATATTATTGTAATGCAGATGAGTATATACAGAATATAACTATATTGTCTGGATTACAGGGTAAGCACTGTTTCTGCAAGCATTTATGCTGATAGAATTAAAAAAGAGCAGTCACGCTGACATGACATAACTTTGAAATCATAGAAATATGTGAGGAGCGGTGTGACACATTAAAAATAACAGGCTGTTGAGATATAGGATGCATATTTCAATCAGAAACCATAATTGAATGTTGGATGTATTTTTAGACTCACTGGATTCATTTATGTGGGTATTTATCTAATTAATTGGTACATGAATGGTTTTAAAATTCAAGAAATTGGAATTTTAAACATATCTTTGTATACTGAATTTTAAAATGTATCAATGCATATTTACGTACATATACATATCTATGCATAGGTTCATCAATATTGAATGGTTTAACCTTGCAGCCCACATTTATAAATTTTAAAATCCAAAAATGTCAACCCAGAAATCCTTGAAATTTCTTCCATGTGGCACCACATAGAACAAGCTCTGTATAACGCGATGTATCTTTCAAAATGAAGTGTTTCTTCTATTACATTTGTCATGTGACACAGGGGGGTGGATACCCAGCATTCAAAAATGTAATGGCGGACTGTGTTCTCCATGTGTGAACAAGGGCACTGGGAGCTCGAAACGCGTCACGGAGTGAGAGGAAATAAACATCTTACCTGCCATCGCTATCTGGGTCCGTTTCTCTCTGTTCACAGGTGTGGAGGTTTGGAGAGTGCTGTTGGTGGAATATATATATATATGTACAAGACACCTCGGATTTTATTAGTAAACTGGACAATTTTGTTTGGAATTCTGAATGTTTGTTGATGAGATTAGACGTGTCTTCACTTTATACCTCGATAAAACACTGTGATGGGATCAAAGCGGTACAGCATTATCTAAATAAGAGAGCAATTAATTTTTCAATGCACAACAAAATGCTAATCTCCATGATACAGATTTGTTTGGAACAGAACTTCTTTATACTTAACAATCAGGTTTACCAGCAAATCAGAGGGGTGGCAATGGGGGCCTGCTTTTCCCCCAGTTTTGCATGTTTGCACATGGGACTGTGGGAAAAGCAGGTCCTCATGATGCAACATCAAGCCACCATGCGAGATCATGTATCCATCTATTTAAGATACATAGATGATTTGTTTATGGTCTGGCAGGGATCTAAGGCAGCGGCGCAGCAATTTGTGGAGAAATTAACTAATAACAATTTAAATTTGAAATTTACCTCCACAATTGATGAAAAATCAGTCTGTTTCCTGGACACCTAGGTGTATATAGAGAACAATGATATAGCCACCAGATTATACAGAAAGCCGACTGCAGGCAATACTGTCCTGCACACGGCCAGCCAACATCCACATCACCTAATAGGCAGCATCCCCTATGGGGAGATGCTGCGTATTCGGAGGGTGTGCAGTTCTGATCTGGAGTGCCACATTGCCCAGGGAGAAAGTAAGGAGCGATTTTTAGCCAGAGGATACTCGGAGGAGGTTCTCACGACAGCTATAAATAGATCAAGAGCATTCACAAGAGATCAAGCTCTTACTCCCAAATTAAAACCAACAGGGGGCACACAAGCATAGCTCATGTTCAACCTAGGGCAATAATAACATCCAGCAAACAAAATAAACCGATTAGGAAGATTTTCTATAAAAATTGGAATCTAGTGACAGGGGATCCTGTCATAGGAGGGTTAGTGGCAAAGAAACCGGAGCTAACCTTTAGAAAATCTCCATCAATGGCAGACAAACTAGTTAGTAACTGCCCAGAGGTGACGACATCCTGTACGTGGATGGCATTGAGTAAAGGTTTCAAAAAATGTTTGGTTTGCAAGGCGTGTCGACACGGTTGCAACAAAACCCATTACTCGGTGCCATTCAAAGATACAGAGGTACCTATAAAGAAGAGACTAACCTGCAAAACAGATTATGCAGTATTTGTGCTGCAGTGTCCATGTGGGTTGCGCTATGTCGGGAGTACCCGACTACCCGCTCACAAACGGATACTGCAGCACATTAGGGCCATCACATGTAGGGACCAGGCCTATCCTGTGGCCCGTCATTTCGAGAATGTACACGGCAGTGACCCCAAACATCTGCAATATTTTGTAATTGACTGTCTAATGCCATTGAAACGTGGAGGGAATAGGGAGGCAATGCTACGCCTCTTGGAGACCAGATACATATTAGAGTTGGATAGTAAGACCCCAGGAGGTCTTAACATGAGTGAAGATCTTTATACATGTATGTAAACCTTCTTTTAGAGTAATAGTAACTGAGTTCTCTTAATGAAAACTTTCCCTAGCCTGACGACCTATGTATAAAATCATATTAACACCTAAGAACAAACATATAAATACTAGTACTGTGGTAAATAAATTATTTACACTATCATAATTTCTATAGATGCAAAAAGGATCAAATATAAATGAGGAGCAGAGTCCGTGGTGTTAGAGTCAATGGGCTTTATTGCATTAACTCGAGTTAAGGGAGAGCTCCTTTCACCAAGCAGGTTCAGGAGAGTTCTGAGCTTTATTCACAGAGTACAATATTTATACATTCTTTGCATACATAGGGAGGAGCCCTCCAAGCAGAAGGAAAGAAATACATAGGGAGGAGCCCTCCAAGCAGAAGGAAAGGAAAAGATATGAGCATGTAGGCGTTCACTGTAATGAGTCATAGGTGGGTGGGTGCATAGAGGGGGCAGCAAGGTCAGCAAAAACTCGCACTGCCTGTTTGCATAACTTTATCAGACTTTTACACGAGGGCTGTTTCCTTTCTGTTGGTCAGGGAGGGCCCTGGGTGTCAGAGTGACTAGCATGTCTGGTCTTATCTCTAGCTCGGGGCAGCATGCAGATTGCTCTCATCTGTAGAAGTGTTGCTGCTTCATACTAGCAAGTTGGTTTGGCCCTTCCTGTCCACCCCTTGTGTAACTGTCTTGGAGGTTTCCCTTGACATGGGCCCCACTTATCTCTGAGAGCCGACAGCAAAACTGGGCCTTATCTCTGCAGAGGGGCTTCTGCTCGCCTCCTGCTCAGGGCCGGAATGCAGCTTTATCTGGTCGACCCTTGTTTGACACTGTTAAGACACCCCGGGCTGGGCCTCTTCTCCGTGACTGCTCAGCAAAATATCTAATGTGCTGCAGAGAAATGTAACATGTGCCTTTTTCAGGGTCTGGCATGGAGGGGCCTGGTGACAGAGAAATAAGGCCTCTGAATGTGAAGTAATGCAGGGGGTTTTATTCAACATGGCAGATGATGAGAGGGTAGCGCGTGGGGGCACAAATACATATAAATATGTAATTTTCTTCATTCCCTCCTTGTCCCCAAGCGCACCCCTCTAACACACCTCTATTTTCATCAGGCCGTTAATGTGTTCTTGCAACATGATCTTTTCATTTTTTCTGCTCTGCACATGTGGACGGGGAATGCAGGCAGTGGCGCACAGACCGCAGATGGCCGGGCCGCATTGGATGCAGAGGCAACAACTGAAGATGATAAACAGTATTGATCCTACTACAGTCAACACTTTCCATCCCCATGTTGATATTAATCCCCACAACCAGCTGCTTAAGGACCATTCTCCTTTATCCATGTCTAGCTGACTTGACATCTTGTGTAGCTTGGCAATGGCCTGGTATACCGTAGGTGCGTTATTTGGAATAAACACACAACAACTCGTGGAGATCAATCTGCATACACCACCACGGTCAGCCAGAACGATGTCTAAAACAATGCGATTTTGTAGGGTCATGAGTCTATCCGCGACCACCTCGGCTGTGAGATTAGAGAGGGCACCTGCCGTTGCATCTATCGTATTTTGCACCACTCGTGTGAGGTGGCGGATGTTCCTGCTGTTTACCATTGGACCCCAAAATGGAATGACTCCGGCAAAGAAGTCTCCCGCCTCCTGCCCTGCTGTATCTTCTGTATCTATGACCCCCCTTCGCCGTCTGTTATAGACAGTCAGAGGCTCAATTTCATGATAGTCCGCAGGGGCAGTGTAGGTGGGGGAAGGAGAAAAGCAATGTAACAAGTGCCGGACCAGCCCTGTGGGAGCCATGTATAACCTTTATCCCCACATATGAAGTAGGTGCCCTGTGCGGCTATAAGCCGTGTATTGTTTGTTCCATTCAAATTTACTGTGTGATTGCAGATGCTATCACCCATACGTATCTTTCCTTTACTTTGGACACAAAAAGGGGCTTTCGTTGATGCCACAAAAACAGGTGAAACGGATCTTTTTCTCCTGTCCATATACTGATAATATAACTTATTAGATCTGTTACCGTGGTCAGCATAGGCTTCCTGCTCTAGTGGGGTACCACATGCCCTGTTCTTTTCACCTCGCCAACATAAAATGTATAGGTGATATCGGAGCTGAGACTGCTCTTTTGTGTCCGTGTTGGCCATATAGGAAGCTTTGTTTGTTTCCCACCAACCAGTACAAGAGCCTTCATAAGAAAAAGGGAGAGTGATGAAAGGCATGCCTTTGGCAACTGTGTGAGGAAGAAGACCGCACACCCAGCAGTTGTATGTGTTTATGGCCAGTTGATGTTGTTGTAAAAGGGTGATGAAAGTATTGTTCTTAAATTCATTTCTTCTGTTCTCTAAGTGTACTGGGAGCTCAACATGGGAGTGTACTATGGTGGCGTTCTGTGAGACAGCAGGTGGATAGAGAACATGTAAGAACCAGCCAATACTTATCACCACAATGCTCATAAAAATTACAATAATCAGAGACACTATACATCTGCTGTGTAATAGCTTGCAGTATTTCTCTCTCATATTAGTCCTTTTTTCTTTACTGTTCGCTAGTTTATTCAAGTCAGACATCATGTTCAACCGCTTCACCACCGAGTGGACTTAGACAATCAAACGTCAACTGACCTTCTAGATCTCAGTTTGGAAGTGTACTCTTGCTGGGGAGTCTTTTCCAAAAAAAGGGGCTTAAAGTCTGTACTGTCTTTGTTTTTAGCAAATGTTCCGGTAGTCCCAAAGTATTTTTTACAGTGACTGGCATGCAGCCACCCCTTTCTTCCCTCGACTTTGATGGCCGTCCTCGTCGTCAGCAGGACTAATTTTGGTGCCTTCCACCTGGGGTCCAGAGGGCTCGTCCGGTCGAAGTTCCTCACTAGCACCCAGTCCCCTGGGGCTATGGCATGGTCCTTGACCTGGGTGTTGTCAGGGAAGGCAGCGGCAACCTGCGAACGGCAAGAGAGTAGTGCAGACATCAAGGAAGCCAGGTAATCTGTGAGCATAGTACTGTCAACATCAGTTATTCTTTTAGGCATTGGTGTACCCCACATATTCGGCGGTCTTCCAAAGACCACCTCATATGGGGATAGGCCGGTTCTAGAATGAGCTACCATGCGCATGTAAAAGAGGGCAACCGGTAAGGCTGCCATCCAATCCACGCCCTTTTCTGCACAGACTTTAGCTAATTTTGTTTTGAGGGTCTGGTTATGTCTCTCTACTAGACCTGCTGCTTGGGGATGCCTTACACAATGGAACTTCCAGGTATATCCCAACAGAAGGGACACCTGTTTCATGAGCTCAGAGGAGAAGGGCTGGCCATTGTCTGAGTAAATGACACGTGGCAACCCGTATCTCGGGAAGAACTCCCTCACCAACTGTTTGGCTGTTGTAACTGCAGTATAATCTGGGACTGGGTAAGCTTCTGTCCATCTGGTTAGGGCACACACTATTACCAGGACATACTTGTAACCTCTACATCTGTCCATTTGGATATAATCCATTTGGAGAACCTCAAAAGGGTGATCAGGGGGATGAAATCCACCCTGTTCCACTGAGATGCCTTTTCCAGGGTTGAATTGGCAACAAATCATGCAAGTCTTCACTTTCTGTTTTGCTGCCGCTCGCAAGTGTTTGTTAAACCAGATATTCTGCAGGCCATCCAACATTCCCTTCTCTCCCAAGTGTGCCGGGCTATGTGCTGTCTCTATTATCACCTGTACCATAGAATCTGGGAGGAACCATGTCTTTTTGTTTTTAGTCATCCAACCCTGGTCAGTCTGGACCCCTCCTTGTTCAGTCCATTTCTTTATTTCATCTGGAGTGGCATGGGTCTGTATATCTTGTACATCTTTGGAGGGATCCCTGACTGTCATAGTCCTTGTCAGTGGTAATACCTGTGAGTTTGTTATGTCAATTGGAGTCTGAGCTGTCCGTTTAGCAGTTCGGTCTGCCAGGTCATTACCTTGGGAAATTACATCTGTGGCCTTGGTGTGTGCTTTGCATTTCAGGATCGCTATGGCTGTAGGTAGGTGTATTACTTCTAACAAGGCCTGTATGAGAGGCCATGCTGTATCTTGGCCCCGTGTGAGGTCAGAAAACCTCTCTCCCTCCATAGTACCCCAAAGTCATGAACTACCCCAAACGCATATTGTGAATCAGTGTAGATGTTAACCCTTAACTGTTTTGCTCGTTTACAGGCTTGCGTCAAAGCAATGAGCTCTGCTGCTTGTGCTGACAGGATATCTATTCTTTGTGTCTCTATGATCTCATGGTCAGTAGTTACGGCGTATGCTGCCACTAATTCTCCTGCCCCTGTTCTCATGCATGATCCATCTACATAAAACGTTATGTCAGGGTCTGGGAGTGCAACATCTGTCAAGTCTTGTCTTGGCTTCGTCACTACATTTATTACTTCCAGACAGTCATGGGGTGTGGTGTCATCTGTGCTTGAGGGTAAAGGAGTGGCAGGGTTGAGTATGTTACATCTTCTAATCTCTATGTGGGGTTGAAATAGTGTCAGCTCGTATCCTGTCAATCTTGCTACAGTCAGGTGTTGTGTCTGTGTCCTATTCAGGAGAACTTCCACTGCGTGTGGTACTTGTACTGTCAGGGAGTGTCCCAGCACTATCGAGTCACTTTGTCTTATGGCCAAAGTTTGTATTTGTATTTGTATTTGTATTTTCGATTTGTAGAGCGCCTTATCACCCAGGGGTCTCTAAGCGCTTGGAAAGCTGTGGCCGCAACAGATTTCAAGCATGCTGGCAGAGCCTGTGCTACAGGGTCCAGTGTACTAGAAAAATAAGCACATGGCTTGTGTTTCCCTGCTTGGTCTTGTGTGAGAACAGATAGTGCTGTTCCATCCCACTCTGTCACGAACAGGGTGAAGTGTTTCTTGTAATCAGGAGTGGCTAAAACTGGCGCTTGACATAACGCCCGTTTTAGTTCCTCAAATGCTAGGGTGTGCTCTGATGTCCAAGGGAGGACGTTAGAGGTGGCCGCCTCCAATGTAGTCAATTGTATGAGTGGCTTGACTATGTGGGCATACTGGGGAATCCATTGTCTGCAATGGGAAGTAAGGCCAATGAATGCACGTACTTCTTTCTGTGTTTTGGGTTGTGAAATGTTGGAAATCAATTTAATTCGTTCTTGTGTCAGCTGCCTACCCTCCTTGGACAGCAAGTGCCCTAAGTAAGCCACTTGCTGTTCACAGAACTGTAACTTCGAAGGGGACACCTTGTGCCCCTTGTCCGCCAGAAAATGAATGACCGTGAGGGAAGCCTTTTCACAGTCAGTTTCTGATCTTGCTGTGATGAGAATGTCATCCACGTACTGTATTAATGCTGTGTTAGTAGGCATACTAATACTGTCAAGTTGTCTCTTTAATGCCTGACTGTAAACACTTGGGCTTTCTGTAAAGCCTTGGGGAGCTCTTGTAAATTTAAAGCTGCGTCCTTTTAAACTGAATCCGAAAAGATATTGACTGTCAGGATGTATTGGAATGCTGAAGAATGCATTCTTCAGGTCAATGACCGTGAAAAATGTTGCCTCAGAATCAATGGCAGTAATTAATGAGGAAATGTCTGGGACCACTGGGTATTGTGGTACCACACATTTGTTCAGTTCTCGAAGGTCAACTACTAGTCTGTAAACTGGGGGTGCTTGAGGGTCTGTGCGTTTAAGAACAGGGAGGACAGGGGAGTTACATACATTCGAGTCTGTCTCCACCACCACCCCCTGTTCAATGAGTTCTTGAATTATTTTTAATAAGGCTGTTTCAGCCTCAGGTGGAATCCTGTACTGTCGTATTCGGGGTAGGACTACTCCTTCCTTAAGAGTGACCTCGTGTGGTGTTATATCCATGTAACCTACGTCAGTTGAACCTTGTGCCCATAGATACTGTGGGACATCCTGAAGTCTGGGATCAAAATCTCTAACCGTGAAATGCCCTTTGAAATCACGCAAAAACAGTCTTACTCCTTCTGGTGAGCAACAGATAACTGCTCCCAGTTCTTTTAGGGTCTTTATACCTAGTAAATTTTCTGGACATGTTTTTGTGAGTAGTAGGTCTGTGGTGCGTGTCAGTGGACCCACCCCTAAAGAGACTGGTTCTGATACTTTGTTGACAATTGGCTTTCCAGAAAATCCCAGGGATATATTCTGTGAGCCCGAGAGAGGTGCCCCTGGGACCTCGCCATGACTGATGGTAGTCCTGCTTGCCCCTGTGTCAATCAGAAACTTTCTATCTTGCCCCAGCAAACGAGCATGTACATAAGGACCCTCTTGGTCCACAGGAACTGGGATAAGGGGCAAGCGATCTTCCCCCTCGAGGCTGTTTCATGAAAAAGATTGGTATTCTGGGAAGTCTGACTGCGTGTACTGATACATTTGAGGTGCAGCGGCAGCGGGCGTCTGGACCTGCAGCGAGGTGGGGGCTTGTGTCTGCTGAGTGTTGTACTGTCTAGGTGTATAGGGCCGTTCCTTTGTTTTACCTGTGGCTATATTGTGCTTTAGGACGGGGCATTCCCTTACAAAGTGACCCTGTTGTTTACAATAATTGCAGGTCCCTTTAATGGGTGCGGTACCATTCTTGTTCGTGGTTGCAGGTACTGTTTGGGCAACTAGCACCTTCATTTTTGTATCCTTCATGCGCTTCTTTTCTTGTTCTTGTTCTTCCCTTATTCTATTTTGGTGGTATTGAAACATCTGTAACATTTGTGAGGGGCTATTTGCTTGCCAAGTACTCTCAACCTTCAGCACCCTATTCCTAATCTGAGGAAGGGCGTTATCTACCAGTTTGGTCACAAAAAGGTGGGGATAGGCCTCACTACTGTGTTTTAAACCACTGTTGACAGCGAAACATTTCTCCAACCTAGTGTAGTAATCGCTTGTGTCTTCCTCTGGTTTCTGTTTACATGCTGAAATTGCATCCCAGTCTTCCTTTTTGGTCGTCAATAGTCTTGGTAAAATTTGTATAAGGAGTTCGGGGAGCTCCTTAATTTTTTCACCAAGGCCATCCCCCGGGGCCCTACCTGCATCTTCAGCTTGCAACTCTGCCCATTTCAAAGTTTTATCTCCCACATCCCAGTCTTTCTCTTTAAGTTTCTCGTAAATGCCTGCTGGTAACAAGACCTTTAGTAACCTTAGGATATCAGGGTAAGTATAGTCTCCTATACGGAGTATATCTTTTATTTCTCTGTGAACCCCCCCCCCGGGTCTTTATCATGGGAAGGTAACAACCTCTTCATTTCCAGTATTTCTAGCTTGGTGAGAGGGGTATAGACATATACCCGCTGAACAGAGCCATCTTGTTTTGTTATGGGGTGGACCTCTCGCAGAGGGTACTGTCCTCTGGGGCGAGGATCGGGTGTCATTGAGGCAGACAGGAATTGTTCATATTGGAGACGCAAGTCTAAAATGGTGTTAATCAGTTCTGGGCCCTGTTTCATCCATCTATCTAGTATTACCTTTTCCAGTATTTTATATAATTTGCCAGGGTGGTGATATTGGCTCTCATACAACGTGATCAAGAGTTGGACCATATAGATGCTGGCCAGGCGTTGTCCGAGTGGTGGGAGGCTCAGGAACATCTGGGCCACTATGTCGGGATTATATACATGATGTTGGGACACCCACTGGGTGGCCGACCGAGCCAACTCCCTCTCATGTGGCGTGAGGGGTGGCTCGTTGTCCATCCAATGGTCTAGGGCCTTTTCAGTTGTTTGAAACAAATCCTCAGGAGAGATGTGTGTTTCCTGGTTAACCCTTGTTTTCTGAGGTCGATGGTGTTTGGCACCATTACAGTGCCGTGCTATGCCCAGAAAATTCATTTTGTCTGCCGGCTCGTTGTTATCCCCTTCCTCTGACACACTATCCCTGCCTTCCTTCTCGACGTTGCGTACTGCTAGTATTTTCTTTTTAATCTTGTTCGTCATTGCTTCTGTCTGCGCTGCCTTATCATGTTTACCGTCATTGATGTTGTCGCTCCACTCTATTAAACTAGCCTCCACGTCCCCATCACCCCCATCAAGTTCCCTGATCAGACAGTTGATAATAAAACGGAGGATGTTGTTCTTAGCTTTTACTTTTCTATTTTCCATAGCTTGAGCTACTCATTCATGGTTCCGTCCTGTTCTGATGAACTCATACAAGGCATTTAAATATGTATTCATATCAGGCAGTCCATCTAGCTCTGCGATGGCTTGCCTTACTCGTATTGATATGGCGCGCATTGGACCAGTAATACCTGGCTGTAAATCATATATACATCTAGGGAGTTCGACGTCATCCTTTATTTCCTTATCCCCCCCCCCCTTCCGCACCCCCGGAAGCCTGTTGTTGGTTCTGGACTGGCTGGGGCACGGCCTCTGGTGGGAGCGGGGGAAATGGTGCGTCTATGTAGGCTGGGGGTGGCTCTGCTAGGTAGGCGGAAAGGAACGCCTCTGGTGCCGTTGGTTTAATTTTAAGGGGTACATCTTGGGGAACTTCCTCCTTGATCTCCTCTGAGAGTACAGGGTGGATACCAGTAACAAGAGCGTTTCTCTCCCTATCCATCTGTTCTGATCTGACCTGTTCACCCTCATCTTGTAACTTCTTTTCTTTAGCCTGTTCTGACATCTGTCTACCTTTCTCAGCTTTGTTGAGTTCTTTCTGGGCTCTCCTATTCGCTTCTTTGCGCCATAAGTCAATGGCTTCTTTTTGAGAAGGCCTTGATTTCCTTTTCCATAGTTCCTCTTCTACTCTCATGATACATTCTGCATCCCATGTTCCCGTAACAGGCCATCTATACATTGCCTCTAAATCCTTTGTATAATCTACCCAGAGATCAAGGTATAAAACGGCGCCTATGCCATGTTTGTTATACATAAAATGGCCGGGGGTATCTCTTGGCGGGACATTAACTGCCTCTTCTAATATTCCCTTTTTAGTGCCTATTTTACGCAATTTTGAAAACAACGGCATGCTGGAACCTAACTAAAACAATTTCAAACTCAAAACATATACAACATATACTTATGTACTGAAATACAGTACAACCATACCGGTCTCGTGAAGGAGACACGTCTTTACCGTGTTCATTAAATGAACCCGTCTTTATGCGTTCTCAGTGGTACTCACCGGGAAGCAGAACTTGAAGACCTGGTCATCGGACGCTTGACACTTGCGCAGGAATGGCGGACCTCTGAAGACCTCGGACTCGGCTCTCTCACGGGTTGGGCTCTGGGTCAGAACGCTCCGCAATCTTCCTCACCGCCTCGTGTGGATGTCTGGTCGCAGTCCGCCTCCTCCGTGGGCCTGAGGGAGTTGGCGGGAAGTCCCGCTGGCATGTACACTTGAAGTCCGTCTAGGCTGTAGAAGGGGGCAGGGGCCGGGCCTACATCGCCGGCGCGTGGGGAAGGGGATGCGTGCCTGTTCGGGCGCCAGAAAATGTGGTAAATAAATTATTTACACTATCATAATTTCTATAGATGCAAAAAGGATCAAATATAAATGAGGAGCAGAGTCCGTGGTGTTAGAGTCAATGGGCTTTATTGCATTAACTCGAGTTAAGGGAGAGCTCCTTTCACCAAGCAGGTTCAGGAGAGTTCTGAGCTTTATTCACAGAGTACAATATTTATACATTCTTTGCATACATAGGGAGGAGCCCTCCAAGCAGAAGGAAAGAAATACATAGGGTGGAGCCCTCCAAGCAGAAGGAAAGAAAAAGATATGAGCATGTAGGCGTTCACTGTAATGAGTCATAGGTGGGTGGGTGCATAGAGGGGGCAGCAAGGTCAGCAAAAACTCGCACTGCCTGTTTGCGTAACTTTATCAGACTTTTACACGAGGGCTGTTTCCTTTCTGTTGGTCAGGGAGGGCCCTGGGTGTCAGAGTGACTAGCATGTCTGGTCTTATCTCTAGCTCGGGGCAGCATGCAGATTGCTCTCATCTGTAGAAGTGTTGCTGCTTCATACTAGCAAGTTGGTTTGGCCCCTTCCTGTCCACCCCTTGTGTAACTGTCTTGGAGGTTTCCCTTGACATGGGCCCCACTTATCTCTGAGAGCCGACAGCAAAACTGGGCCTTATCTCTGCAGAGGGGCTTCTGCTCGCCTCCTGCTCAGGGCCGGAATGCAGCTTTATCAGGTCGACCCTTGTTTGACACTGTTAAGACACCCCGGGCTGGGCCTCTTCTCCGTGACTGCTCAGCAAAATATCTAATGTGCTGCAGAGAAATGTAACGTGCCTTTTTCAGGGTCTGGCATGGAGGGGCCTGGTGACAGAGAAATAAGGCCTCTGAATGTGAAGTAATGCAGGGGTTTTTATTCAACATGGCAGATGATGAGAGGGTAGCGCGTGGGGGCACAAATACATATAAATATGTAATTTTCTTCAGTACATCGGCCTTTTCCTCCTCATAAGTTCATATTTTTGCACTTATCACTTTATAAGCTCCAATTTGCACAGCACTAGCACTTTTTGTTCCACATTGAGAGAGGGATTATCCAGTTTATTTATAGAATTGATACATTTTGGTAGAAAGTCTACTTCAACAATACCCATTTGGGTTTTATCTAAATTCTTATGGACATAGAGAAACTGTTGTTACTCAGATGATTTTTATAAGTATGAAATCATTAGCATTGCGTATTTGCACACATATAGATTAGTTGTATGCAGTATGGTTAAGGAACGAATATTGATTTTAGGCACTTTTGCCTTTTATTCAGTCACATATTTTACGTTCCATTGACAGGATGTTATCAATTTCTGTGAAACAGTTATGTATTCCCACTATGGGTTTTATTTCTACTTGAAATTCACATGGGGAAACTTTTTAACAGTCATTTGCGTCTCCGATTAATTTGGAGTCAATATTGTAGTGTAGTTCCTATTATCCCAATAGGCTCTGCGCATTGGAATAATACCTCCAATAGTATAGACCTAGACCAGACGTTAACTAGGTCTTCTACTGTCGATATTAGACTTAAAGTTTTGGGTTTGCCAGCTAGCTCAGAGTTCACTAGAAACTTTCTCGAATAGGCAAGGAGGAGTTGAACCTCCCTGGATAGACAAGAAGGGATTTAGTTTCTGACAACCATAGAACATGACAACTTTGCTCTCCCCTAATCAAGAGTGTATCTCTAGAGTCGTGTGAAAACAAAAGACAACTTATTTTACTCAGTCAGTACGTGCATTCTTAGTTTCACCAGTTT
Source organism: Lissotriton helveticus (assembly GCF_964261635.1). Taxonomy (NCBI): domain Eukaryota; kingdom Metazoa; phylum Chordata; class Amphibia; order Caudata; family Salamandridae; genus Lissotriton; species Lissotriton helveticus. Next base: position 734,821,332 of record NC_136073.1, read on the forward strand.
GTAGAGAAAAGGAAGAGACGGGCGTGTTCAATAAAAGATGTTATTTATTGATCAGTCTCTTTTCTCGTACAAGAGAAATGAATCGATATTATTGCAATACTTATGGTTAAGTAAAGTGCATACAATAAAAGCAGAATTATGAAATAATACTGTAAAAGCATTGATATGGTTTCTAAGCCATATGCTATTTAAAATGGATAGAATATATACATACACATATACATTCGACTAATCGTACTCAACTGGTGCTTCTAACCACGCCTACCCCGGTGTACCTGACCTAAGCCTAATACGTGGGCTGGAGTAGAAAGTAGCAGTTTTGAGTTAAGTTTGTTTTGCCAAGTGACTGACTCAAGAATTCTCTGCAAGGGGTTATTCAGTTCTGTACCTGGGATCTAGAATGGTTGAGGGATGGTATCTCTCGTCTGTGGTCTCGATATTCCAAGCTGCCTGCAAGTGCTGCTCGGAAGCGCCGGAGCTGGATTTCTCGGCAGGAGAAAGGCAGCGTCTCATTCTCAGCGCGTCAGGAAGGCGGGGCAGCGCCAGTGGGCTTTGCTCTCTGCTGGGCTTCGGCAAGTCTCGCTGCTCCGATCTCGTCACCACCGCGTGTGTTTGCTTAAGGCAATGTCGGTAATATTTATACCTGTAAGGTGCCGAGATCGACGTAAGGATGGACATAGATACGTCAATAAGGATGTCATACGAGCTGGTCGTTAGCACATTCTTTTACTGAAGTTCTTTGAGAAATCAAAACAATGGCCGCAGGGATTTTCCCAGGTTGTCATAGGTTTGATTTGTTTTGAGAACTCCGTATGCCTTATCAGGGGCTGGAGGAATATTGCTTGCCTAATTAGATGGCAAGCGTTATGACCTAATCAGATAACGCGCTCCTGTGCCGTGGTCTGGCTTAATCAGATAACGGTTTCTGCATCATGGGATGGCTGCTAGTTAATTTGTTAACCAGAATAGGGTCAGAAATAGGGGGATCGATACAGAACCTATAGGAATACATCACACCCACTCCACGCTAACTATGGCCATATTTACGAATCTAGGCATAGTAAAACATACTGTAGAGTATCGTGTATACCTTACCACCCCAAAATACACATAATGCATTTTGAAATTATGTAATATACGGGAAAAAAATAGTCACATGTACTATATGCACTCAAGCAGTAGAATAATGCTAAATTAATCACGCATATGTATACATATTAGTAATTGAATATGAGAATTACACATGAAATGGCTCTTAATACAGAAGAAAAGTTCGAGACCACTTCATCACAGTTCAAAAATATTTATGAACATACCAGCGGGCAGCTAATGTCTATGAAGTTTTTTTTGGTTTTTATTTTTAAATAGAAATTAGTTCTCTAAGAATAGTTCTTACTTTAAGCAGAAGATAAGTGTCCCGAAAAAATTATAAAAATATTTTGGGGCTGCTAAAAAAATTGCTGTCCGTGAACTGGAGGAAAAAATTGTTCTTGCTACTTTGCTACTTTATTATTAAAGTTGAAGGCCAAATTCAAGGTGTCGGGAACGCCGTGTGCTAGCTTGCTCAAGAGTCGTTATTTCTGCTCTGGTGAGAACATCATATCATTGAGACTGCTGAAAAAGCTGTCAACAGCTTCCTGTGAGAGTTCCACTAACTCGGAATAAGATGTAACCATGCATTCATGTGCATGATTGTCTCCATTGACGTTTTGAGTAGTATTGCTGACAGAAGGTCGTACCTGATCGATGCTGCTTTCATCTTGATCTTCACTACCCCTCAATCGTAGTGGTGAAGTTTCCACGAATGCCGTCATCAGGATTGGCAGCCGTTGAGGGCAGCACAATGCATGAGCCGTTACCGGACCCAACAATGTTTCTGCATCCATTGGCGCATCCGATTGTAGCGTCAGACAGGTGTCCAACACGCATTCTTCTCCGCATAGCATGCACCTTAATACAGGTAAAACACATCTTTGCCATATCGGTCGAAATGAAAGAAACCAAGTCATGTTCAGGTCTCTAAGCCGGGTTAGTCCCAGGATTTTTGATATCCGGTCCCGGTATCCAATGGCTCGGATTGTTTCTTCCCTTGTCGCAGGTGTTTTGTCTGTGACATGGTTTGCCATAACGAAATATAAGGACCAAGAATAGGATTCCTGCAATTAGTCCCAAAATGAGGGGAACTCCTCCAAAAATCGAATGGACGAGGTCTGGAAAAATACCCAGTATGGCTTTGAATGGTGTTAATGCCCCTGAAAACAATGTCTTAAATACATTTGAGACTCCACTGGTATCAGAAATATTTAAGATTTCATTCAGGATTTCTGCGAAATGTATGGGGGAATTAGTTGATAACAATGAGTGAATCTCTGCAGTCGTCCTTGCGACTAGGAGATCATACGTTTCTTTTGATGACGTGAGCCTGGTCGGCGTCTGAAGAAGCACTGTTTTCATTCTGCTTAAAGTATCAATTCGAATAGAAGTAATTTTCAAGTTAGGCCATGTCCTTGCCTCCCTGTCTGGAAAGGAGCTGGGGAACAATAAGCGTCCACAGCACATGACCTTCGCAGTCGTACTTATGAGATAAGGAACCCCGGGCAGTAGACTACAACATCTGCGATCCACAATTAGGATGTAACTCCCGTTATAGAGTCTTTTAAAGAATGGTTCTATCTGTGTTGCAGGTGTGCCTAGCTGGTGACATGAAAGGTTATTTGAGTTCCCATCACAGGCTCCATGCAAACTAATTCCATTACACAGAAGTGTACCGCTTAGTGACATTGCACAATTATTGCCACTAAGGAACACTTTCTGTCCTTTATTACTGACACATGCATGTGAATAGGGCAAGTTCCATATTGACTTAATGTACCCTTTTCCCAATTTTTCGTACATGCCAGCCTGTATATATTTTTGGCAGTATTGAAACCTGAAAGTAGATATCGGAATATTAATTATCCCATGTATTATCCATTCAATGACAGGTCGTTCTGACATTGTCAATGGTAATCTCTTGAGTTTCTCAATGCTCAGGATTGTATAATCAGCACCTTTTTGTGCCATACTGATTTGTTTATCAGTAAGGTTAAAGATATTGAATAGTGACGTTGTGTTGATTAAACGCCAAGGCACATAGCCTGAACGCAGATTTTGTAACGTCCATCCAAGCTGTATAATAGAACGCAATTGCGACTGACCGTGTTGTAACAACAGTAAGTCTTGCGATATTATGTCGATTGCTGAAGACACAATGCTGTCCAATGAAAAAATTCTGGAGGACAGAGTCATTAACCCATTGTCCACTACAGAAAGCGATTTTTCCAAATTAATACGGTCAATTTCCCGTATACTTTCTGCTGTCTCAATTTGAGTTATCTTCCAGGCCTCGTTGTAAGCTGCATATATAGAGGCTGCTATGAAGCGTTTTTGACGCTGTTTGCGCGGTCCCATAATGAAATCACGCAAATCAGCACCATCAGTAAGTAAAGTTAGGTGTTGCTTAATTTCTGTCAGTGTGGAAGTTTGTAGCCATTGAAGGCAGAGTTTGCCCACACTGTAGGTGGTGATTATCCCTGGGTGTTGTCTTTGGGAATATCTAGGGTCTGGCCTGGTCAATGTGAACCCCTGTGTTTTGTTCAGGAATCTGTCTTGACAGTTATTAGTATCTGTGGGCCAGATTAACCATTTTTTCCAATCAGGATTTGTTCTGTTTTGGTTTAATACATAGTTTACGTCTATCTCTTCATCTGCAGAGTTATTGCTGTTCATTGTTGGTTTTGGAATAGACGGTTTATTTAAGTCTTTGATTTTGGCTAATCCAAGACAGGTAGTTTGTTGAATAGTGTCCTTCAAGAATATAATTTGTTCTGGGATCATGCAGGCTCTAAACAATGATTCTATACCCTGAACTTGCCATTCTCTTGTACCCCAAACACTTTTCACTTCCACATTTTTGTCCCAATAATCAAAACCAAATGTATTCATTTGTTCAAAAAATGAGTCCGAATATATCAATTTTGTGTTTGTAAGCATGGTTTTTGTTCCTGTCTTATTTGACAATTTAAAATAAAATGTTTCAGCTTTACTTGTATTGAACCCTGAAAAATATGAATATTTGTCATAAAACGTGCAGATTTATGTAGAAAATGGTTACCATAGTGGTTGTAGCAGTATATACTATCATAATTAGACGAACCCTGCAAATAATCATGTTTGGTAAATTTAGCAGACATCACTAGGTCAGACATCATGTCATTAATACTTTCAAAGTCCCAATCATCAGCAAATGAGTTTGGTTTTACAAAGTCACTCAACGAGATCTTGATTTGGTGTGGATATTTGAGGATTTCAACCGGACCATAAATTTCATAGTCAGTATTGTCCCATGCTACCCCACCCGGTATTGGATTGGCTGTGAAGTTGACTGAAGAAAGTTCTCTTTTCTCAACGTGTGAAGATGTGTGTGGCTTGAGGATCAAGTTGATTTTCTGGCTTGCTGTGTCCATTTTTGCATATTTTCCCTCAATGAAGCGTCCCAAGCATAGTACCATGATGAGCCAAACTATGAGGATAAATACACCAAAGGACACCCAAAATTCAATCCATGGAGAAATCAGATAGGTTTCTTTCAGTTGTTTCAAAAGTTCCTTAGCTTTGTCTTTAAGGGTTTTTGTTGATGGCTGTGTCTTTAATTCACTGAGGTCTTCAGAGGAATCATTGAAGTTTATGAAGTAGCCGGATGCTGTTCTATCAATTGTTCCAATTGCTTCAGGATTACTGTTTCTTGCATATTCATTTGTTACTTCATTGTAGGTTGGTGTGTCTCTACTAAACGTTTTTATTTGGGTTTTCAGAGGTGTGAGTTCCATTGCATTGTTGCATAGTCCTTGTTGTTGTTCTGTAGGCGTTTCGAATGTGATTAGCCTTTTAGTTAGCACCTCTGTACTTGTAGCAAACCTCGGTGTTCTACTACTTATCGGGAGTCCACTTGGCCTACTGTTTGTTATCGGCCACATGATTGTGGTTTTACCAGGTCGATGGATACAACTCGGTTCTCCTTTTTACCAGCAAGCGGCGGTAGTACAACTGATCTTGTCCCGTTGATGGACAAGACAGGAACTGCTTTTCTGCAAGAAGGCCCAAATTCCTTCTTTACCGCGATCTTTTCTCTGACTAGATCCCCGATTTTTGGAATCCAGACAGGTCTTGCTGGGACAGGCGGTGTTTCTTCAGTGGTTGTTGGCTGTTGTTTCAACTTTATGTTGCTCAGGTCTTTTCTTGTTTCGTTTAAGTCCTGCAAAATAGCCAAACGATCTTTGATATCAAAGCTTTTTTCTTTCACCACTGAAGTCTGACTGTCAAGATCTAAGACTAACATCCTAGTCCCAAACAATAATTCGTACGGACTGAATCCCTTCAGAGAATTTCTTGGCAGGTTGTTTAGACTACGTTGGACACTTATTAGATGTTTGACCCACCCAGCTCCCGAACCTAATACCTTTGCTGTTATAGATCGCTCTCTGCCTTTGGTTTTTTCTTTACACCATCCCGTATCCCTCAGGAAGGAAGTGAGAAGATTCCCGCAAATGCAATGCTCATTCTGGCCAAGCACTCCCCACAAACCCGAGAGGCAATGGAAAGATATTGGTCAGTACGTAGCATGCTTCTAGCGTATATGCCATTATAGACTTGCAAATCTTGATATAACAGTTCTGGCGTCAGCCGAAAGTTGGGGTCTACATTATAAGTGAAAACTAGTCTCTGTATGTTAATACGACGCATTTTTCATATTGGGTTTATTTTTTATTGTTGATCCTTTCTGGTGTGAAACGCCAAGGTAATATACCGTTTCTTTCACCACTGCGATTTCTGTTACAGTTTGGGCAGTTTTTTACAAAAATGGTATGATGCAGGCCCATGCCTGGCCACCAGTACACTGATTGTAATTCTTCCAGAGAATCTTTTAGTTTGAGGTGTCTGAGACCCTCGCCCATATGTGCGTCTGCTATTAACAAGCCTCTCCTGTCCATGTTTGGAATCACTCTATCCCCCACTCCAGGGATTCGAGCAAAAGGAACGCAGTTTGCATCGATTATGTATGTATATTTGAGTGGGTAACTGATCGGTAACGCTGAGCAGTCGCCTTTTGATGACGTTTTCACCGCCAGCATTGTTTCACCGTCAATGTATTTTACTGCACGCTTTTTTCTAGCTACGGAAGCCGATTCAGTTGCTACCGCTGTGGCTTTCTCAGCCAAGGAATTCCCTGCAACGTGAACGCCATCACGCTGATGACTCAGTGAGTGTATCACGTGAGTCTTTGGTAGTTCTTTTTTTAACAGCACTATTTGTTCCCAAAGCAGTTTTTGCTTTATTGTTGCACCTCTGTCATCTTTGTAACCGTTTTGAATCCATTTCTGCAAATCGCTGTTATATGATTTGACGCAGTAATATGAATCGGACACTATGAGTGTCGGGAATTCGCGATCTGCATTATCTAGCGCCATTTTCAATGCTATTATTTCAGTCTGTTGTTCTGAATTAGTTTCTACTGAGTGTGTTTTTGTTAATAGAGGTCTTAGTTTACCTCCGCGCCACACTTCTTTTGTAATCTCACATGTGGGGGTTGTATGCTTGTTCTCCCCAAACGGGGGGTTGAGCATGTCCGTCTGTATAGATTACACAAGCGTACTGTCGTAATGGCAGAATGTCGATTGGCAGAGGGAATGTTCTTTCATATTCTAGATATTTTAGTTCCTTTAGTTCCGGATCAAAGTAGTATTTTACTTTGTCCATTGTAATGGAATTCACCCATTGTATCCATTCCGGATTCAATGCTGTTGTTGGTAAATTACACGGGGTTGTTAATGCCTCAAAGGCGTATTCTGCTGTTCTAACTGTGATGTGTCTACCGTCAGCTTTATCTTTTTCTCTAGCTATTGCGGTTTGAACTGCATGAACAATGTTTTCTTTAATGCTGAATTTCTTTTCAGCTTCTGTGTACAAGTGTGATTTGAATGCAATTGGTACCTTTTCTCCCTCGTTAGAGGTCAGGTATGTGAATCCGCATCTTCCTGGGATGACTCGAATCACAAGGTTGCGTGTGTTATCACGTGTTTCTAATTTTGTTTTAATTAACATATCTGTTTGTAAGGATCTCAGAATTTCTGTGTGTATTTGAGTCCAATTGTTTTTTTTTAAATCTGGTTTTATTAGATCATAAAGGGGTTTGACCCTTTCTGCGTAATTTGCAATGTATGTTCTTCCGAAATTTAGGAAGCCTAGAATTGACTGTAGGTTTTTTAGTGTTCTAGGTGCTTGGAGTACGGCACATTTCTCTAGGAAATTGTCAGCCAGGCTTTTGCCTTCACTTGATAATTCATATCCTAAGAACAGGACTGTTAGATGGGCAATTCTAGATTTTTTAAAGTTGAATTTGTAACCCTCTGCTGCGAACCCAAGTATTATGGTGTTCACTCTCTTCAAGCGAGTATCCAAGTCATCATCTGTTAGGTATATGTCATCGACATAAGATAATGCTTCGTCATCATATGTTTGTAGTAACTCTGTTACTCTCGCTGAGAATAATCCTGGGCTGTTCTTGTACCCCTGGGGTAACCAACAGAATTCTTTTTGAGCGCCATTTATTGAGAACGCTGACAAGTATCTGCTCTCTGGTGCTATATTTTGACAAAAGAATCCATTAGAGATGTCTAATGTTGTTTTATATTTTTTGCGCACTATGTTATTCATTAGTGCAGCACTATGCGAGTTTTGTACTGCAAAAGTTTTGCAACATGAGTTAAGGTGTCTGTAATCCAAAACTAGACGATATGAATTGTCTGGTTTGGAGACAGGAAACAAAGGGTTGTTCATTTGTGAGGTGCAAGTTTCAATCACCCCCTGGTATTCTAGTTGATCTAGAATTTCTTTTACCTGTTTTTTAGCTTCTTGCTTGATTGGATACTGCCTTTGTGCAGTAGGTTGTGATTTTAACTGGATTTTGTGTGGAGGAGATTCCTCATCCCATCCCACATGATTTTTATATAAAGCAGGAGCTTGAGCTACTGCCCACTTTCTTGCAAGTGTATATTTTTTATGAATTGGAATATGATTTGAGAAGGCAGGCATAATTATTTCTTCGCCATGTGGGCACTCCCTGACAAACTCTGGTGGCCAGTCTTTTTCAGCTAGAAGGATGTCATAGCCCTTGGAGAGATTATCCCAAAAAAGGCCCCTTATTTTTCTAGTCTTATCCCCTTCTATACGTAAAGTTATTTCATATATTTTGTGAGGTTTGCTAACTCTGGTGTCTGCAGTTTCCACTTGAATGTATTCATTCGTGTCCACTGTCTCCAGATGATTCATAAGGACTTTGCGTGCTAGGCTCACTTCTGCTGCGCTGTCTAGCATTGTCTGAGCCCACTCTCCGTTTTTCAGCTGTGTCCTCAGTATTCTCGGCATTGTTGAATACTTTAATACTGGCTACCTTCTTCTTTGGAAACTGTAATTTTTTATTTGGATGAGCAGGTTCCTTGTCTTTGGACTTGACGTGCCCTTCCCTGGGTTCCGATCGTCCTCTTCTTTCCGATTTCTGCGAGGAAGTCTGAAAAGATTGAGAGGGACGTGTATCAAAATCTTGATATCTATCAGGTTTCTTTATGTTATCTCTATTTCTAAAATTATATCTTTCCACAAAAGGCTCCCTTTGGGGAGACTTGGGTCCTTGGTCCGGAGATCTTTCTCTCCACCGAGGAGACCTTCCTCTGGACTGGAATCTTTTTTCTTTTGGATTGGATTGTTTGTTTCCATCCCAGTTCTTCTTTTGACTGTTTAGATTATTTTTAATAAATACTTTTTCAGGACTTTCAATTAGTTGGGGCTTCACTGGTATTCCACCCAAACTATCTCTACCTAGTTCTTCATAGAATTTTTCTATAATTCTGGCAATTTCAGCTGGTTGGTCTGCTATATCTGTCTCTTTTAACCTCTGGCGGATCACCACATTCGCTGCTTCTCCTTTTATGTTGGCTAGTAATATTGCGAGACCTGCTTGAAGTCTTTTAGTAATTTCATACCGAGAGTTAAAGCGGGTTCTGGACCGTATTCGTCTTGAATTTGTTTTAGCACATCTGGTATTACTGACATGGATGGAACTCCATGTGTTTTTGTGTAAATGGAAGCAAAGACTGTACCCCAAGTGTCACAGTCCTCCACGTGTGGTGCGATTCCCATTGGAAGACAGATAGTCAGAATCCTGTGTTTTTCTACCGGGGTGGTATCTGGAAATACCGCCTCTATTTGGGTGATTTTTTGTGCTAACCAGAATGGTATTTGTTCCCGTTTAGCTGGTACTTTACCTAGGCAGGACTGTATGTTCTGTGGTGTAATTTTATTTGTGTTCCCCTGATGAGGGGTCAGCTGTGGAATTTTAATTACTGGTTGGACAGTTGAAGTCCGCATTACATATTGGACTAATTGTCTATATATTTTAATTAATTGTTTTAGTTGTACTAAAAGATCTGCTGCAGACATTCTTTCGATGTCTGGATGTGGTGTGTATCCGGCTAGGACCGGCCACGTTGCTCCTGGTCTACCTAGTGGACCGAGCCTGGTGATGTGATTATTATGTTTTAGGGCGCCATTAAACAAGAGCAGGTGCTCTTGGAATTTGAGTGGTACTTCCACTTCCTCGAAAGGAATGTACTCATCAGGAGGTTCCTCTGTTTTGTAATAGTGGAAGACCTTTGTTACAGCATTAGCTGCTGGAAAGTTTATCCATTAATAGAATACCTCTGTCTGCCGATATTCGTGTGCCTCAATTACGAATATGACTGTACCACCTCTTGGTGTCAGTCCATTTTCTATAAGTTTTAACGTTATAGATTTTCTCATGTTGACCGGGATGAGTTTTATATCCGGGTCTGCTTCTTGCATAGTATTATCAGCTTCTATTAGTTCAGCTGCTAATCTAACTCTCTCTCTTTCATCATCACTTTCTGACATTTTACTGTCAGGAAGGTTATTCTGTTTGTTTGCAGATCAGGTTCCTTATGGAAACAAAGATTAGATGCAAAATATTTTGGAACAGTGTATCCTTCAACGTTGATTGAACCAAGAACCATACATGGGAGTTCCCTCCTGCGAGGGTTGGCGGATTTTACCTCTCACCCACTCCAGACGTCTTTGGAGTATTATGGGAAAAAAGGGTCTGAGTGAAAGAGCACGACTGAGTTACTCTAAAGTCTTGCGTTAGTTTTATCGCCTTTCCAAACGTTGGGCGCCATGTAGTGTAGTTCCTATTATCCCAATAGGCTCTGCGCATTGGAATAATACCTCCAATAGTATAGACCTAGACCAGACGTTAACTAGGTCTTCTACTGTCGATATTAGACTTAAAGTTTTGGGTTTGCCAGCTAGCTCAGAGTTCACTAGAAACTTTCTCGAATAGGCAAGGAGGAGTTGAACCTCCCTGGATAGACAAGAAGGGATTTAGTTTCTGACAACCATAGAACATGACAACTTTGCTCTCCCCTAATTAAGAGTGTATCTCTAGAGTCGTGTGAAAACAAAAGACAACTTATTTTACTCAGTCAGTACGTGCATTCTTAGTTTCACCAGTTTGTAGAGAAAAGGAAGAGACGGGCGTGTTCAATAAAAGATGTTATTTATTGATCAGTCTCTTTTCTCGTACAAGAGAAATGAATCGATATTATTGCAATACTTATGGTTAAGTAAAGTGCATACAATAAAAGCAGAATTATGAAATAATACTGTAAAAGCATTGATATGGTTTCTAAGCCATATGCTATTTAAAATGGATAGAATATATACATACACATTCGACTAATTGTACTCAACTGGTGCTTCTAACCACGCCTACCCCGGTGTACCTGACCTAAGCCTAATACGTGGGCTGGAGTAGAAAGTAGCAGTTTTGAGTTAAGTTTGTTTTGCCAAGTGACTGACTCAAGAATTCTCTGCAAGGGGTTATTCAGTTCTGTACCTGAGATCTAGGATGGTTGAGGGATGGTATCTCTCGTCTGTGGTCTCGATATTCCAAGCTGCCTGCAAGGGCTGCTCGGAAGCGCCGGAGCTGGATTTCTCGGCAGGAGAAAGGCAGCGTCTCGTTCTCAGCGCGTCAGGAAGGCGGGGCAGCGCCAGTGGGCTTCGCTCTCTGCTGGGCTTCGGCAAGTCTCGCTGCTCCGATCTCGTCACCACCGCGTGTGTTTGCTTAAGGCAATGTCGGTAATATTTATACCTGTAAGGTGCCGAGATTGACGTAAGGATGGACATAGATACGTCAATAAGGATGTCATACGAGCTGGTCGTTAGCACATTCTTTTACTGAAGTTCTTTGAGAAATCAAAACAATGGCCGCAGGGATTTTCCCAGGTTGTCATAGGTTTGATTTGTTTTGAGAACTCCGTATGCCTTATCAGGGGCTGGAGGAATATTGCTTGCCTAATTAGATGGCAAGCGTTATGACCTAATCAGATAACGCGCTCCTTTGCCGTGGTCTGGCTTAATCAGATAACGGTTTCTGCATCATGGGATGGCTGCTAGTTAATTTGTTAACCAGAATAGGGTCAGAAATAGGGGGGATCGATACAGAACCTATAGGAATACATCACAATATGATTGCATACTCATATAAGATTTTTAACTGCAACACAGTGGTTTTTAGGGCTCGGACTCCTCCCCCTCCTGGGGGAGGAGTTAAGAGATCCTAATGTTATAAGAAAAAAAAAGAAGAAGAAGAAGAAGGGCCTTGGTGACAGGAATTCCACACATTCCTTTGCGTTTTCTGGCATCTGGTCAGTGATTCGTCTTCCCTGTGCTGTGTATGTAGTAGCCTTGAAGTGATAGGCTGTAAGTAATGTACGCATGCCCGATGTGGCATTTTGTGTGCGAGAGCGAGCATGGCAGAGTGATTAATCTTAATTACGAGCTGTCAGAGTGCCCGTGTAATGCAAGCCAGATGATGCGAACGCGTTCACAGCGGTGAGCGCGTTCAATGTTAAATGACGAGAGGCAGCAGGCGAGGCTCACAGAAGATGACTCATACATGCTCGTCCACACTGTAGTTCTTGTTTTAAGTTGCTACGGGGTGTCTTTTTTCTGCCTCTGCGTGACAGTCTGTAAGAATAATGAGCGATGGTGTGCTGACTGTTTATTTTTAGGGTCTGGGAAGGGGAGTGTGTCCGTCCGTTGTTTGAATGTGTGTAGGTTTCAGTTCAATGATCCAGAACACGGAGGAGAGAGACGTTGTCTACGTAATCAGATTTTTAAAAACTTCACTGCCCCACAGTTTCTAGAACAGGCTGTTGACTGCAAGACTGATGCACATTCCCAGACTTCCGTAATTTCTAATGAAGTTTAGGCATTTTGAACTTTCTGAACCCTGTCTGATGCAGCCACTTCACTAATACATAACAGAACAGGCACAGTTTCCCTCGCTGCTGTATAACCGCCAAATGGTTCCAAGCCCATACAGTCCATGGCCTCTCTGGAAAGGTTTCCAGGTGGATGCTAGTTCGCTGAGGGCAGGTGAGCAGAGTGCGAGTATGCAGGGTGAGCAGAGTGTGAGTTTGCAGGGTGAGCAGAGTGTGAGTATGCAGGGTGAGCAGTATGTAAGTATGCAGGGTGATCAGTATGTGGGTGTCCAGGGCCAGGAGTGTGTGAGTGTGCAGGGTCAGCAGTGTGTGAGCATGCAGGGTGAGCAGTACGTTGGTGTCCAGGGCCGGCAGTGTGTCAGTGTGCAGGGTCAGCAGTGTGTGAGTATGCAGGGTGAGCAGAGTGCGAGTATGCAGGGTGAGCAGAGTGCGAGTATGCAGGGTGAGCAGAGTGCGAGTATGCAGGGTGAGCAGAGTGCGAGTATGCAGGGTGAGCAGAGTGCGAGTATGCAGGGTGAGCAGAGTGTGAGTTTGCAGGGTGAGCAGAGTGTGAGTATGCAGGGTGATCAGTATGTAAGTATGCAGGGTGATCAGTATGTGGGTGTCCAGGGCCAGGAGTGTGTGAGTGTGCAGGGTCAGCAGTGTGTGAGCATGCAGGGTGAGCAGTACGTTGGTGTCCAGGGCCGGCAGTGTGTCAGTGTGCAGGGTCAGCAGTGTGTGAGTATGCAGGGTGAGCAGTGTTTGAGTATGCAGGGTGATCAGTATACGAGTATACAGGGTGATCAGTATACGGGTGTCCAGGGCCAGCAGTGTGTCAGTGTGCAGGGTCAGCAGTGTGTGAGTATGCAGGGTGAGCAGAGTGCGAGTATGCAGGGTGAGCAGAGTGCGAGTATGCAGGGTGAGCAGAGTGCGAGTATGCAGGGTGAGCAGAGTGCGAGTATGCAGGGTGAGCAGAGTGCGAGTATGCAGGGTGAGCAGAGTGTGAGTTTGCAGGGTGAGCAGAGTGCGAGTATGCAGGGTGATCAGTATACGAGTATACAGGGTGATCAGTATACGGGTGTCCAGGGCCAGCAGTGTGTCAGTATGCAGGGTGAGCAGAGTGCGAGTATGCAGGGTGAGCAGAGTGCGAGTATGCAGGGTGAGCAGAGTGCGAGTATGCAGGGTGAGCAGAGTGCGAGTATGCAGGGTGACCAGAGTGTGAGTTTGCAGGGTGAGCAGAGTGTGAGTATGCAGGGTGATCAGTATGTAAGTATGCAGGGTGATCAGTATGTGGGTGTCCAGGGCCAGGAGTGTGTGAGTGTGCAGGGTCAGCAGTGTGTGAGCATGCAGGGTGAGCAGTACGTTGGTGTCCAGGGCCGGCAGTGTGTCAGTGTGCAGGGTCAGCAGTGTGTGAGTATGCAGGGTGAGCAGTGTTTGAGTATGCAGGGTGATCAGTATACGAGTATACAGGGTGATCAGTATACGGGTGTCCAGGGCCAGCAGTGTGTCAGTGTGCAGGGTCAGCAGTGTGTGAGTATGCAGGGTGAGCAGAGTGCGAGTATGCAGGGTGAGCAGAGTGCGAGTATGCAGGGTGAGCAGAGTGCGAGTATGCAGGGTGAGCAGAGTGCGAGTATGCAGGGTGAGCAGAGTGCGAGTATGCAGGGTGAGCAGAGTGCGAGTATGCAGGGTGAGCAGAGTGCGAGTATGCAGGGTGAGCAGAGTGCGAGTATGCAGGGTGAGCAGAGTGCGAGTATGCAGGGTGAGCAGAGTGCGAGTATGCAGGGTGAGCAGAGTGCGAGTATGCAGGGTGAGCAGAGTGTGAGTATGCAGGGTGAGCAGAGTGTGAGTATGCAGGGTGAGCAGAGTGTGAGTATGCAGGGTGATCAGTATGTAAGTATGCAGGGTGATCAGTATGTGGGTGTCCAGGGCCAGGAGTGTGTGAGTGTGCAGGGTCAGCAGTGTGTGAGCATGCAGGGTGAGCAGTACGTTGGTGTCCAGGGCCGGCAGTGTGTCAGTGTGCAGGGTCAGCAGTGTGTGAGTATGCAGGGTGAGCAGTGTTTGAGTATGCAGGGTGATCAGTATACGAGTATACAGGGTGATCAGTATACGGGTGTCCAGGGCCAGCAGTGTGTCAGTGTGCAGGGTCAGCAGTGTGTGAGTATGCAGGGTGAGCAGAGTGCGAGTATGCAGGGTGAGCAGAGTGCGAGTATGCAGGGTGAGCAGAGTGCGAGTATGCAGGGTGAGCAGAGTGCGAGTATGCAGGGTGAGCAGAGTGCGAGTATGCAGGGTGAGCAGAGTGCGAGTATGCAGGGTGAGCAGAGTGCGAGTATGCAGGGTGAGCAGAGTGCGAGTATGCAGGGTGAGCAGAGCGCGAGTATGCAGGGTGAGCAGAGTGCGAGTATGCAGGGTGAGCAGAGTGCGAGTATGCAGGGTGAGCAGAGTGTGAGTATGCAGGGTGAGCAGAGTGTGAGTATGCAGGGTGAGCAGAGTGTGAGTATGCAGGGTGATCAGTATGTAAGTATGCAGGGTGATCAGTATGTGGGTGTCCAGGGCCAGGAGTGTGTGAGTGTGCAGGGTCAGCAGTGTGTGAGCATGCAGGGTGAGCAGTACGTTGGTGTCCAGGGCCGGCAGTGTGTCAGTGTGCAGGGTCAGCAGTGTGTGAGTATGCAGGGTGAGCAGTGTTTGAGTATGCAGGGTGATCAGTATACGAGTATACAGGGTGATCAGTATACGGGTGTCCAGGGCCAGCAGTGTGTCAGTGTGCAGGGTCAGCAGTGTGTGAGTATGCAGGGTGAGCAGAGTGCGAGTATGCAGGGTGAGCAGAGTGCGAGTATGCAGGGTGAGCAGAGTGCGAGTATGCAGGGTGAGCAGAGTGCGAGTATGCAGGGTGAGCAGAGTGCGAGTATGCAGGGTGAGCAGAGTGCGAGTATGCAGGGTGAGCAGAGTGCGAGTATGCAGGGTGAGCAGAGTGCGAGTATGCAGGGTGAGCAGAGTGCGAGTATGCAGGGTGAGCAGAGTGCGAGTATGCAGGGTGAGCAGAGTGCGAGTATGCAGGGTGAGCAGAGTGCGAGTATGCAGGGTGAGCAGAGTGCGAGTATGCAGGGTGAGCAGAGTGCGAGTATGCAGGGTGAGCAGAGTGAGAGTATGCAGGGTGAGCAGAGTGTGAGTATGCAGGGTGAGCAGAGTGTGAGTATGCAGGGTGATCAGTATGTAAGTATGCAGGGTGATCAGTATGTGGGTGTCCAGGGCCAGGAGTGTGTGAGTGTGCAGGGTCAGCAGTGTGTGAGCATGCAGGGTGAGCAGTACGTTGGTGTCCAGGGCCGGCAGTGTGTCAGTGTGCAGGGTCAGCAGTGTGTGAGTATGCAGGGTGAGCAGTGTTTGAGTATGCAGGGTGATCAGTATACGAGTATACAGGGTGATCAGTATACGGGTGTCCAGGGCCAGCAGTGTGTCAGTGTGCAGGGTCAGCAGTGTGTGAGTATGCAGGGTGAGCAGAGTGCGAGTATGCAGGGTGAGCAGAGTGCGAGTATGCAGGGTGAGCAGAGTGCGAGTATGCAGGGTGAGCAGAGTGCGAGTATGCAGGGTGAGCAGAGTGCGAGTATGCAGGGTGAGCAGAGTGCGAGTATGCAGGGTGAGCAGAGTGCGAGTATGCAGGGTGAGCAGAGTGCGAGTATGCAGGGTGAGCAGAGTGCGAGTATGCAGGGTGAGCAGAGTGCGAGTATGCAGGGTGAGCAGAGTGCGAGTATGCAGGGTGAGCAGAGTGTGAGTATGCAGGGTGAGCAGAGTGTGAGTATGCAGGGTGAGCAGAGTGTGAGTATGCAGGGTGATCAGTGTGTGAGTATGCAGGGTGATCAGTATGTAAGTATGCAGGGTGAGCAGAGTGCGAGTATGCAGGGTGAGCAGAGTGTGAGTATACAGGGTGAGCAGAGTGTGAGTATGCAGGGTGAGCAGAGTGTGAGTATGCAGGGTGATCAGTATGTAAGTATGCAGGGTGATCAGTATGTGGGTGTCCAGGGCCAGGAGTGTGTGAGTGTGCAGGGTCAGCAGTGTGTGAGCATGCAGGGTGAGCAGTACGTTGGTGTCCAGGGCCGGCAGTGTGTCAGTGTGCAGGGTCAGCAGTGTGTGAGTATGCAGGGTGAGCAGTGTTTGAGTATGCAGGGTGATCAGTATACGAGTATGCAGGGTGATCAGTATACGAGTATACAGGGTGATCAGTATACGGGTGTCCAGGGCCAGCAGTGTGTCAGTGTGCAGGGTCAGCAGTGTGTGAGTATGCAGGGTGAGCAGAGTGCGAGTATGCAGGGTGAGCAGAGTGCGAGTATGCAGGGTGAGCAGAGTGCGAGTATGCAGGGTGAGCAGAGTGCGAGTATGCAGGGTGAGCAGAGTGCGAGTATGCAGGGTGAGCAGAGTGCGAGTATGCAGGGTGAGCAGAGTGCGAGTATGCAGGGTGAGCAGAGTGCGAGTATGCAGGGTGAGCAGAGTGCGAGTATGCAGGGTGAGCAGAGTGCGAGTATGCAGGGTGAGCAGAGTGTGAGTATGCAGGGTGAGCAGAGTGTGAGTATGCAGGGTGAGCAGAGTGTGAGTATGCAGGGTGATCAGTATGTAAGTATGCAGGGTGATCAGTATGTGGGTGTCCAGGGCCAGGAGTGTGTGTGTGTGCAGGGTCAGCAGTGTGTGAGCATGCAGGGTGAGCAGTACGTTGGTGTCCAGGGCCAGCAGTGTGTCAGTGTGCAGGGTCAGCAGTGTGTGAGTATGCAGGGTGAGCAGAGTGCAAGTATGCAGGGTGAGCAGAGTGCGAGTATGCAGGGTGAGCAGAGTGCGAGTATGCAGGGTGAGCAGAGTGCGAGTATGCAGGGTGAGCAGAGTGCGAGTATGCAGGGTGAGCAGAGTGCGAGTATGCAGGGTGAGCAGAGTGGGAGTATGCAGGGTGAGCAGAGTGCGAGTATGCAGGGTGAGCAGAGTGCGAGTATGCAGGGTGAGCAGAGTGCGAGTATGCAGGGTGAGCAGAGTGCGAGTATGCAGGGTGAGCAGAGTGCGAGTATGCAGGGTGAGCAGAGTGCGAGTATGCAGGGTGAGCAGAGTGCGAGTATGCAGGGTGAGCAGAGTGGGAGTATGCAGGGTGAGCAGAGTGTGAGTATGCAGGGTGAGCAGAGTGTGAGTATGCAGGGTGATCAGTATGTAAGTATGCAGGGTGATCAGTATGTGGGTGTCCAGGGCCAGGAGTGTGTGAGTGTGCAGGGTCAGCAGTGTGTGAGCATGCAGGGTGAGCAGTACATTGGTGTCCAGGGCCGGCAGTGTGTCAGTGTGCAGGGTCAGCAGTGTGTGAGTATGCAGGGTGAGCAGTGTTTGAGTATGCAGGGTGATCAGTATACGAGTATACAGGGTGATCAGTATACGGGTGTCCAGGGCCAGCAGTGTGTCAGTGTGCAGGGTCAGCAGTGTGTGAGTATGCAGGGTGAGCAGAGTGCGAGTATGCAGGGTGAGCAGAGTGCGAGTATGCAGGGTGAGCAGAGTGCGAGTATGCAGGGTGAGCAGAGTGCGAGTATGCAGGGTGAGCAGAGTGCGAGTATGCAGGGTGAGCAGAGTGCGAGTATGCAGGGTGAGCAGAGTGCGGGTGAGCAGAGTGCGAGTATGCAGGGTGAGCAGAGTGCGAGTATGCAGGGTGAGCAGAGTGCGAGTATGCAGGGTGAGCAGAGTGCGAGTATGCAGGGTGAGCAGAGTGCGAGTATGCAGGGTGAGCAGAGTGCGAGTATGCAGGGTGAGCAGAGTGTGAGTATGCAGGGTGAGCAGAGTGTGAGTATGCAGGGTGAGCAGAGTGTGAGTATGCAGGGTGAGCAGAGTGTGAGTATGCAGGGTGATCAGTATGTAAGTATACAGGGTGATCAGTATGTGGGTGTCCAGGGCCAGGAGTGTGTGTGTGTGTGCAGGGTCAGCAGTGTGTGAGCATGCAGGGTGAGCAGTACGTTGGTGTCCAGGGCCAGCAGTGTGTCAGTGTGCAGGGTCAGCAGTGTGTGAGTATGCAGGGTGAGCAGTACGTTGGTGTCCAGCGCCAGCAGTGTGTGAGTGTGCAGGGTGAGCAGTGTGTGACTTTGCAGGGTGAGCAGTGTGTGAGCGTGCAGGGTGAGCAGTATGCAGGGTTAACAGTGTGTGAGTGTGTAGGGTGAGCAGTGTGTGAGTGTGTAGGGTGAGCAGTGCGTGCGTGTGTAGGTTAAGCAGTGTGTGACTGTGCAGGGTGAGCAGTGTTTGAGTATGCAGGGTAATCACTATGTGAGTATGCAGGGTAATCAGCTTTTCACCAAGCTCACACACACCACCAGCCGTCACTGCAAGCTTTCACCAGGCGCACACACACACCATTAACCATCAGTGCACACTTTCACCAGGCATACACACACCACCAGCCGTCAGTGCACGCTTTCACCAGGCACACAGAGTAGTGAGTGCAGAGTAGTGAGTAGAGTAGTGAGTAGTGAGTAGTGAGTGCAGAGTAGTGAGTAGTGGGTGCAGAGTAGTGAGTAGTGAGTGCAGAGTAGTGAGTAGTGAGTGCAGAGTAGTGAGTAGTGAGTGCAGAGTAGTGAGTAGAGTAGTGAGTAGAGTAGATTAGTGAGTAGTGAGTGCAGAGTAGTGAGTAGTGAGTAGAGTAGTGAGTAGAGTAGTGAGTAGTGAGTGCAGAGTAGTGAGTAGTGAGTGCAGAGTAGTGAGTAGTGAGTGCAGAGTAGTGAGTAGTGAGTAGAGTAGTGAGTAGTGAGTAGAGTAGTGAGTAGAGTAGTGAGGTGAGTAGAGTAGTGAGGTGACTAAAGTAGTGAGTGCAGAGTAGTGAGTAGTGAGTAGAGAAGTGAGTAGTGAGTTGAGTAGTGAGTTGAGTAGTGAGTAGAGTAGTGAGTAGAGTAGTGAGTAGTGAGTGCAGAGTAGTGAGTAGTGAGTAGAGTAGTGAGTAGTGAGTGCAGAGTAGTGAGTAGAGAAGTGAGTAGTGAGTTGAGTAGTGAGTAGAGTAGTGAGTAGAAAGTAGTGAGTTGAGTAGTGAGTAGAGTAGTGAGTAGAGTAGAGTAGAGTAGTGAGTAGAGTAGTGAGTAGAGTAGAGTAGTGAGTAGTGAGTGCAGAGTATAGTAGTGAGTAGAGTAGTGAGTGCAGAGTAGTGAGTAGTGAGTGCAGAGTAGTGAGTAGAGTAGTGAGTAGTGAGTAGAGTAGTGAGTAGAGAGTAGAGTAGTGAGTAGTGAGTAGAGTAGTGAGTAGAGTAGTGAGTAGTGAGTGCAGAGTAGTGAGTAGAGTAGTGAGTAGTGAGTAGAGTAGTGAGTAGAGTAGAGTAGTGAGTAGAGTAGAGTAGTGAGTAGAGTAGAGTAGTGAGTAGAGTAGAGTAGTGAGTAGGACATCACAGGCAGCAGCTGTGCAAGCTTCTTACACTCACAAGGAGACCACAGGCAGCAGAGGTGCAAGCTTCTCACACTCACAAGAAGGACATCACAGGCAGTAACGGTGCAATATTCGCACACTCACAAGGAGATCACTGGCAGTACACACCACATGAACACACTCCATAACACATAGCAACAATACATTGGCATTTACAATGCCATTAGCTCAAACTCAAATAAATCCGAGCCCGATTGCATTTCTAATGCTTGTTTATAATGGTTACTGTTAGACGGGGACCCTGAGGGTCGGCCGGATACTGAGGGAGAGATCCCCGAGGGGGACCGTCTCCTGGCGATCGTACAGACAAGTTACCTCCCTCCCCACAAACAGGCACCACACCAAGTCGAGTTCAATGCTTTATATAAGGTTCTTCAGGCAAGGATATCAGCGATACAGGGTATCTCGGACCCGGGGGTCCTCTCACTTCTAGTCTCTGTAGGGAAAGGGGGTAGCGGGACAGTCTCGGTACCGGATAGGTACAGGTAGGGGTAAGAGGCGAGCTCACAATCCTCGAGCTGGAGTGTCTGTGGATCGGGCCGCGGCAGCGCCAGCAGGCCAAGATGGTAGTCTCACAAGGTAGAGGGCCGCGGCCGCGCCAGCAGGCCAAGATGGTAGTCTCACAAGGTAGAGGGCCGCGGCAGCGCCAGCAGGCCAAGTCGATGGTTTCACGAGGCAGAGGGCCGCGGCAGCGCCAGCAGGCCAAGACGATGGTTTCACGAGGCAGAGGGCCGCGGCAGCGCCAGCAGGCCAAGACGATGGTTTCACGAGGCAGAGGGCCGCGGCAGCGCCAGCAGGCCGAGACGATGGTTTCACGAGGCAGAGGGCCGCGGCAGCGCCAGCAGGCCGAGACGATGGTTTCACGAGGCAGAGGGCCGCGGCAGCGCCAGCAGGCCAGTCACGGATGAGTTCTTCTCGGGTCTCTCGACTCCAGGATACAACTGCCTTCCTGGTCTGGCACTGCCCCAGTTATAGGTCTGGTCCCCTTTGATGTCCGGACCCTCGCGCCTGGGGGCCGGGAGGTCCGGGATGAGGGAGTCCAGACACCCAGCAGGGGGGTGGAGCCAGTGCCCAGGGCGGCCTGGGGTGATCGACACCTGGCGGAGGAGAGCCGTTGACGATTCCTTCTCCCATTGACTCGCCAAGGGGTCACTCTGCCTCCTGGGGGGAGGTTGGTGCCTCGGTGGCGGGCCCGGCCGGGCCCAGGGTTAGGGTCGAGTTGAGGCCACGCGGCCTCGTGCTGCAGTGCCCCAAGATGGCGGCCGGGTCGATGTCGTGGTGTGGATGGTGACCCGGGCCAGCTGGGTCCGGAGCTGGTGTCTTGTAGTGGAGGGATTGCAGGGTACTTTGGGTGGTCGGTTGGGGACTCTGGCTGGGGATGCAGGGAGAGCCAGGGTCCCGGTCCCATTGCGGGGAGGGGGGACAGCCCGAACATGCGGCCTGTCCAACATGCGTCCCCCCCAGCTGAAGGCGGGGAGAGTCAGCCATCTTCCTGGGGACTCTCCTCGCTGAGGCGGAAAAAGCGTGACAGGCCGTCGGCATTGGCATGGTCCTGGCCTGGACGATGTTCCACCGTGAAGTCCATCCCCTGCAGGGAGATGGACCAGCGCAACAGCTTCGGGTTCTCCCCCCGCATTTGCATCAGCCATTGCAGGGGTCGGTGGTCTGTTTGCACCCGGAAGTGGGTGCCGAAGAGGTATGGCCGGAGCTTCTTGAGTGCCCAGACTACGGCGAAGGCCTCTCTCTCAATGGTGCTCCAGCGCTGTTCTCGGGGCAAGAGGCGTATGCTGATGAAGACCACCGGATGGTCGACCCCTTCGGCGTTGAGTTGGGAGAGGACGGCCCCCACACCATGATCGGAGGCGTCCGTCTGCACAATGAATTCCTGGCTGTAGTCGGGAGCCTGGAGCACGGGGGCCGTGCACATGGCGGTCTTTAGTTTCTCGAAGGCCGATTGGCAGTCCGGGGTCCAGTTGACGGTTTTGGGGCCCTTCTTGGAGGTGAGCTCTGTGAGGGGCCCTACGATGCTACCATAGTCCTTCACGAACCGCCGGTAGTATCCGGTGAGCCCCAGGAAGGCCCGGACCTCCGTTTGGGTCGTAGGGGGTTGCCAGGCCTGGATGGCCGCAATCTTGAGTTGGAGAGGGGCCACCAGCCCGCTTCCCACTTGGTGTCCCAGGTAGGTCACGGACCCTTGGCCAACCTGGCACTTGCTGGCCTTGATGGTGAGCCCGGCTTGCTGGAGGGCGTGTAGAACCTCCCGCAGGTGGCGGAGGTGGTCGGTCCACTGGTGGCTGTACACAGCAATGTCGTCCAGGTAGGCGGCACTGAAGTCTCCCAGGCCCGCCAGTACCTGGTTTACCAGCCGTTGGAACGTTGCCGGGGCGTTTTTCATGCCGAAGGGCATTACTTTAAAGTGGTAGTGCCCGTCCGGGGTAGAGAAGGCGGAACGTTCTTGGGCCCTAGGGGTGAGGGCGATCTGCCAGTAGCCCGCTGTTAGGTCGAAGATGCTCAGGTAGCGGGCGGCCCCCATCCGGTCAATTAGCTCATCTGCCCGGGGGATGGGATGAGCGTCGGTCCTGGTAACTGCATTCAGCCCCCGATAGTCCACGCAGAACCGGAGCTCGGGGGCAACGCCCGGGGCGGCCGCCTTGGGAACCAGGACGACTGGGCTTGCCCAGGGGCTGTCTGAGGGTTCGATCACTCCCAGGGTCAGCATTTTGGACACCTCGGTCTGGAT
Source organism: Lissotriton helveticus (assembly GCF_964261635.1). Taxonomy (NCBI): domain Eukaryota; kingdom Metazoa; phylum Chordata; class Amphibia; order Caudata; family Salamandridae; genus Lissotriton; species Lissotriton helveticus. Next base: position 734,843,856 of record NC_136073.1, read on the forward strand.
GCAGGCGCGCACCCGGTCGGGTACGCGGTACGCCCGGTGTCGAATAGGAGGGCTGTCCCCGGTGTCCACATCGTGAAGGCACCAGGGGGTGACTCCGGGGGTGAGGGAGAACAGGGAGGCGAACCGCCTTAGGAGCGTTTGGCAGTCTTGGCGTTGCTCCGGGGACAGGGCCTCGGAGAGCTGGACCCCTTCCACTGAGCCATCCCGTTCGAGGACCCTCAGTAAGTCCGGAAGGGGTTCGGAGTCTTCTTCTGTCCCATTATCGGTAGCCATCAGGAGGCTGAGTTCGGATCGCACAAAATGGGGTTTGAGCCTGTTGGCATGGAGGACCCGTAGGGGGTTCCGGGCAGTCTCCATGTCGATTAAATAGGTGACGGGCCCCTTGCGTTCGATCACCTTGAAGGGCCCGGACCATCTGTCTTGGAGTGCACAGGGTTCAACCGGGGACATCACCCAGACCTGTTGTCCCGGTTCGAACTCAATGGAGGACGCGTGCTGATCGTACCACCTCTTCATGTCCTCCTGGCTGGCCTCGAGATTGGCTTTGGCGGTGTCTCGGAACCGCCGGGTCTGGTTGCGGAGAGCCAGGAGGCACCTGTAGATGTCCGGGGGAGTTTTCTGGGGGGGCTGCTCCCAACCTTCCTTGACTAGGCTGAGGGGACCCCGGACGGGGTGCCCGTACAGGAGTTCGAAAGGGCTGAAGCCGAGGGATTTCTGCGGGACCTCCCGATAGGCAAACAGGAGGCATGGAAGTAGCACGTCCCACTGGCGTCGAAGGGGTTCTTCTAGGCCCATAATCATCCCTTTGAGGGTGCGGTTGAACCTCTCAACCAGTCCGTTTCCTTGCGGGTGATAGGGGGTCGTGAATTTGTAGGTGACCCCGCATTGTTGCCAGAGAGACTTCATATATTTGGAGATAAAGTTCGTGCCCCTGTCACTGACGACCTCCCGGGGGAACCCCACCCGGGAGAAGATCCCCATCAGAGCTCGGCCCACCACGGGGGCCGTCACAGTCCGGAGAGGGATGGCCTCGGGATAGCGGGTGGCGTGGTCTACTAGGACCAGGATGAACCGGTGTCCTTGGGCTGTTCGAGGGTCGAGGGGCCCCACAATGTCTATTCCCACTCGTTCAAACGGGGTGGTGACGACCGGAAAGGGTTGTAAAGGTGCTTTGATTTTTCGGCCACTTTTTCCGCTGGCCTGGCAGGTGGGGCAGGCCTTGCAGTGGTTGGTGACATCCTTTCGCATTTGGGGCCAGAAAAAATGGGTCACCAGGCGGTCGTAGGTTTTATCCTGTCCCAGGTGTCCGGCAAGGGGGACATCGTGGGCTAAGTTCAGGAGGAAGTCTCGGAAGCGAAGGGGCACCACCAGCACCCGACTGGCTCCTAGTTCTGCAATTTTCTGCTCGCTGTAGAGCAGGTCTTGGTCCCAGTAGATCCAGTGGGCCCCCGAGGTATCCCCGGTGCTCTGGGCCAGGGCTTGCTGCCGGAGTCCTTCGAGAGAGGGACATGCTTTCTGTTCGGCCCGGAATTGTTCCTGAGTGGGGCCTCCCTCCTGCCGCCATTGTGCCAGGTCAGGGACGTCCCGAAGCTGGTCGGGTCCTTCTTCGGTTTGGGTCGAGGGACTGGCTTCTGGGGCGGCCTCCTCTGGGATGAGCGCGGGAGGAGGTTCCGGCCACTCGGGCTCTTCTAGACTGGGGACCGCGCGGGCGGTCGTGGACCGGGTCGTGACGCAGACCCATTCGGGGAGGCCAAGCATCCCCAGGTGCTCCCTCCGTTCGACAGCTGCCCAGGGAGAGCTTTCAAGGTCGTTTCCTAGGAGGCAGTCCACGGGGGCATCATCGCGGACAGTTACTTTTAACATCCCTGTTACTCCTCCCCACTCGAAGGGGACGCAGGCCATGTGGCATAGGCTTTCGGAGTTGTCGGCTGATCGGACAGGGCAAAGAATGTTCGGCAAGATTTGGTCTGGAGTGACGAGGTGGCGTCGGACCGCCGTTACACTGGCCCCGGTGTCGCGGAGGGCTTCCGCCCGGCGGCCATTAATGTTGACCCATTGACCGTACTTCTGTGTGTTGGCGGGAAGGGGGGCCCGCGGAATCATGTCTCTCTCCCCTAAGCAGACCAGTGCCATGGCGGCGGGTGCCCATTCAGAGGGATCGGTCTCGTACTCTTCTTGGTCTTCCGAGATTAGTTCTTCCCCTAGGGCCGCCGCGGCAACTTGGCGGGGGGTAGTGTTCGGATTCTTTGGGCAGTTGGGATCACTGGCGTAGTGGCCGGGTCGCTGGCACCTGTGGCACGTAATGTTGGCCCGGAAACCGGCCCGGACGGCAGGGCTTCCTCGGCCAACCGGGGTCGAGGGGTTTCTGGGGGGTGACGAGGGGCCGGGGTCTCTCCCCCGACCCTGACTTCCTCCTCCCCCTCGGGGGCGATACGGTCTGGATAATTCGCTGGGTGCGTTCCGGCCAACTCGGGTGCTTTCCCACCGGTCAGCTTCGACGGCGAGTTGTCGAGGGTCGGTTAGCTTACTGTCCAGGAGGTGTTGCCGGAGCTCCACGAAGCAGTTGCTCGACAGGTGTTCCCATATGATAAGGTCAAAGAGTTGTTCGTAGGTGGTTACTTTGTTGCCCTTGATCCACCCCTCGAAGGCTCGGCTAAAAAAGTTCACGTACTCCACCCAAGTTGTACCCGGAATCCGTTTGCAGTCGCGGAACCGTTGGCGGTACATCTCAGGTGTGAGCCCGTATCGAGTGAGGAGGGCGGCCTTCATGTGGTCGTAGGAGGTCATCAGCTGGTCCGGGAGTTGCAGCAGGGCGTCCCGCCCTTCGTTGACAAACCTCCCCCATAATCCGGCTCCCCAATCGCTTCGGGGAATCCGGTGGGAGGTCATTGCCACCTCATAGGCTTTAAACCACTGCTGTATATCATCGTTCTTGTGGTATTCCCGGATGACATCTTTGGGGATGTGAACCTTGGGTTCGGTCGAGGCAGACGGGGTCGGCCGTTCGGGGAGCCCGAGGTCTTTATTCTGTTTCTGGATCTCCAGTGCTTTGAGATTGCGCTCATGTTCGTACTCTAGTTTCTTTTCCTCTAGCTCTCTCTGTCTTTGCTTGTCTTCTCGCTCTTCCCTGAGCCGTAAGTGTTCCAGGGTTATTTTTTGTTCTGCCAGCTTGAGTTCTCCATCCAAGCGAAGTCGGGCTAGTTCTAATTCGTGGAGTCTGGTGTTTTCTCTTTCTCGGATCTCTTCCAGGGAGAGACCCGCTTTTTCTTTAGTTGGTGCGGGGCTCGTTTCGGTTGTTTGTGTTCGGGGTACGGCCGTACCCATTTCCGCCCAGGCTTCTAGGGCTCGTTTGAAGTCTTCCTTCGTACTCAGACCCGTGGTTGGGAGACCAAGTTCCATGCAATATTGCTTCAGTTCTCGGTGGTTATAGTCTTCCAATTTTTCCATCTGGAATTTCTCCGTTGTTCCGCTCTCTGTTGTCATGGTGGTCGTGTGTCGTGGGTCGGGTGACTTTCTGTACGATTATGCGTAGGTTCGGATCCCGTCGCTGGCCACCAATGTTAGACGGGGACCCTGAGGGTCGGCCGGATACTGAGGGAGAGATCCCCGAGGGGGACCGTCTCCTGGCGATCGTACAGACAAGTTACCTCCCTCCCCACAAACAGGCACCACACCAAGTCGAGTTCAATGCTTTATATAAGGTTCTTCAGGCAAGGATATCAGCGATACAGGGTATCTCGGACCCGGGGGTCCTCTCACTTCTAGTCTCTGTAGGGAAAGGGGGTAGCGGGACAGTCTCGGTACCGGATAGGTACAGGTAGGGGTAAGAGGCGAGCTCACAATCCTCGAGCTGGAGTGTCTGTGGATCGGGCCGCGGCAGCGCCAGCAGGCCAAGATGGTAGTCTCACAAGGTAGAGGGCCGCGGCCGCGCCAGCAGGCCAAGATGGTAGTCTCACAAGGTAGAGGGCCGCGGCAGCGCCAGCAGGCCAAGTCGATGGTTTCACGAGGCAGAGGGCCGCGGCAGCGCCAGCAGGCCAAGACGATGGTTTCACGAGGCAGAGGGCCGCGGCAGCGCCAGCAGGCCAAGACGATGGTTTCACGAGGCAGAGGGCCGCGGCAGCGCCAGCAGGCCGAGACGATGGTTTCACGAGGCAGAGGGCCGCGGCAGCGCCAGCAGGCCGAGACGATGGTTTCACGAGGCAGAGGGCCGCGGCAGCGCCAGCAGGCCAGTCACGGATGAGTTCTTCTCGGGTCTCTCGACTCCAGGATACAACTGCCTTCCTGGTCTGGCACTGCCCCAGTTATAGGTCTGGTCCCCTTTGATGTCCGGACCCTCGCGCCTGGGGGCCGGGAGGTCCGGGATGAGGGAGTCCAGACACCCAGCAGGGGGGTGGAGCCAGTGCCCAGGGCGGCCTGGGGTGATCGACACCTGGCGGAGGAGAGCCGTTGACGATTCCTTCTCCCATTGACTCGCCAAGGGGTCACTCTGCCTCCTGGGGGGAGGTTGGTGCCTCGGTGGCGGGCCCGGCCGGGCCCAGGGTTAGGGTCGAGTTGAGGCCACGCGGCCTCGTGCTGCAGTGCCCCAAGATGGCGGCCGGGTCGATGTCGTGGTGTGGATGGTGACCCGGGCCAGCTGGGTCCGGAGCTGGTGTCTTGTAGTGGAGGGATTGCAGGGTACTTTGGGTGGTCGGTTGGGGACTCTGGCTGGGGATGCAGGGAGAGCCAGGGTCCCGGTCCCATTGCGGGGAGGGGGGACAGCCCGAACATGCGGCCTGTCCAACAGTTACATGATGATTTTAAGACATTTTGTCTTTTATTTCTTGAATCAGTTCATGAATGTTCCATTATTTGTATTGCTTCAGTTTCTATGTAATGTCAGGTGGTATAGTAACTCCGCCTCTTTTAAACTATAAGTACCCTCTTTCATATCTGTTAACACATCATGTGATCAAGCCTCTGGACAGAGGCGAAACGCGTCATGGCGGACAAGCTGGGCATTTTTATTGCACAATAAACACACAGAATTTTTGGCACCAGAATTGGGTTTTTGCTCATTGTCATTCCTTTACCTGCAACGGGTTGAAGCGCTTTCGGCAGTGGGAGGGCCGCGCCCACAAGGGCAGGTGTGTGTGATTAAGTGCGGTCTGTTCCTGAAGCGAGTTTCATTTCCTGCATTTGCCACTGACGAAAGGAGCTGAGACTCCTGAAACTCGTTTGGCTGGACATTATTTTTATGCCTGTATTCGAAGCAAGAGACTGCTGGCAAGGTGCCGAGGTTTAATAAATGAACTTTTATTCTGCTCCTGTGGTCTCTCCTTAAAGCTGATGTTTCCTGAAGGTTTGGATTTTTTGACGGCCGGGCACGGTCCTCGAGGAGAGCCCATCGCCAGTGGCGGATCCAACCTGGGTCTTACTATAGAGCCGGGAACGTCGGAAGGAGCGCAGCACAAGCTGCAGGTGAGGACTGCAACTTGTACTAAGTTCACCTCGGTGCTAACAAAGCGGGGCAGCCACGGCAACGAACATTGAGCATGCACCCACTGGGGTTTTCAATTCATAGGGGACAACTCTCTTTGATTTGTATTGATGCGGCTAGTCCAGCCGCGGTGGAAGCCCTGCTGTTTTTATGGTATGTGTGCTGGCGCCATCCGACGTCGGCATTTGGAGGCACAAGGAGCGGAGAGGAGAGTCAGATGGTGTCGCTGCCCTGTTGTAAGCTCCCTCCAACCCACTGGGGACTTTGAATATTTTATGAATGACTATTGGCAACCAATCCACTGGGATAACAATTCAGGCACTGCAGCAACCAGCAGGCAGCACGATTGTCTCCGCCCACAAGGGCGTGTTGGTGAAAAGAAATACAGGTGTCCTGACTCTGCTTGTGCCATTCACTGAGTCAGCCTATGAAGAAGTGCGCTCAGCGCACGAAACGCGTCGGCGAATTGACTTTACATTTGTTCTTTCGGATGTTTGTTTGCACGTGGCAGATGTAGCTCTCCCAATTAAAACCACTAAGAACTCACCTTGTGTCTTGAGGCTTTCACCAAGGGGACAACTCTCTTTGATTTGTATTGATGCGGCTAGTCCGGGCGCGGTGGAAGCCCTGCTGTTTTTATGGTCTGTATGCTGGCGCCAACCGACGTCGGCATTTGGAGGCACAAGGAGCGGAGAGGAGAGTCAGATGGTGTCGCTGCCCTGTTGTAAGCTCCCTCCAACCCACTGGGGACTTTGAATATTTTATGAATGACTATTGGCAAGCAATCCACTGGGATAACAATTAAGGCACTACAGCAACCAGCAGGCAGCACGATTGTCTCCGCCCACAAGGGCGTGCTGGTGAAAAGAAATCCAGGTGTCCTGACTCTGCTTGTGCCATTCACTGAGTCAGCCTATGAAGAAGTGCGCACAGCGCACGAAACGCTTCGGCGAATTGACTTTACATTTGTTCTTTCGGATGTTTGTTTGCACGTGGCAGATGCAGCTCTCCCAATTAGAACCGCTAAGAACTCACCTTGTGTCTTGAGGCTTTCACCAAGGGGACAACTCTCTTCGATTTGTATATATATATATATATATATATATATATATATATATATATATTCACTGAAAAAACCATAGGTTATAGACCATATATAGTTAGGAATTAGCATTTACAAAACCTTGAAAATTCACTGAAAAAACCATAGGTTATAGACCATATATAGTTAGGAATTAGCATTTAGAAAACCTTATTTTACTCACACAAAACCATTGAAATTCCATATATAGTTAGTTGCACTAACTATATATCGCGCACCCGCAATCCACTGCTGATGATGTCACATATTACATCATTCATGACATGGTCAGTGACATCACTGATGACATCACTGATGACATCTCAAATGACATCACTGATGACATCATCTAGTGTCTGTGTGTTTTTGTAAAGTTTAAATACGTTTTACATATTGAAGAATGACTGGATGTATGGAAGACTGAGTGTGTGTGTGGCTGGCTGGGAGGTGTGTGACTCTGTGCATATCAATGTGTACTTGTATCAGTGATTGTATAAGAGAGTAAGTATGTGTTAGTATATGTGTGAAAAGTATGGTGTTCTGTGTTTAACTATAGATGAGGAAATCGAAGTGTGATTGATTCTTCACAGGACTGACTAGGTGTATGAGTGCATATGATAGTGTTCTAATAATAACTGACTGTATGTATGAGTAATTGTATGGGTGAATGAGTGAATGTGTGTGTAGACGTACGAATCAGTGAGTGCGTATGTAGTAACTGGTATTGGTGTGTCATGATGTCATCAGTGATGTCATTTGAGATGTCATCAGTGATGTCATTTCAGATGTCATTAGTGATGTCATCAGTGATGTCACTGAAGTATGGTGTTCTGTGTTTAACTGTATAGATGAAGAAATGGAAGTGTGATTGATTCTTTACAGGACTGACTTGGTGTGTGAGTAACTCCATGGATGAGTGGCAGTGTGTGACTGTCTGCATAGGTGTATGAGTGCATATGATAGTGTTGTAATAATAAGTGACTGTATGTATGAGTTATTGTATGGGTGAATGAGTGAATGTGTGTGTAGACGTAGGAATCAGTGAGTGCGTATGTAGTAACTGGTATTGGTGTGTCATGATGTCATCAGTGATGTCATTTGAGATGTCATCAGTGATGTCATCAGTGATGTCATTTGAGATGTCATCAGTGATGTCATCAGTGATGTCACTGACCATGTCATGAATGATGTAATATGTGACATCATCAGCAGTGGATTGCGGGTGCGCGATATATAGTTAGTGCAACTAACTATATATGGAATTTCAATGGTTTTGTGTGAGTAAAATAAGGTTTTCTAAATGCTAATTCCTAACTATATATTTTCTATAACCTATGGTTTTTTCAGTGAATTTTCAAGGTTTTGTAAATGCTAATTCCTAACTATATATGGTCTATAACCTATGGTTTTTTCAGTGAATTTCATTGGTTTTTTAACAGCTAATATCTGTAGCTGTAAAATGTATTCTTCTTTAAATCCAAAAATATATTTTATATGTTTATGAATAATTTTTTTTTTAAATATTTTTTTTTCTTCGTTCCCGCTTCGCGAATCGGGAAGCTTCCCGTTAGCTGACCTTGATGCCGCGAAATAGACCGCGAGCCGGTAAACGTTTCTTTACCGCAAGTGCCGCGTTAGAAAACAACATCGTGACGCCTCCCGTCCGCATGACGTTTCACGTTGTCGCGTGATACGTCATATGACGTGCTACGTTAGCGAACTGGTACGCGAAGCGAGTCGCAAAGCGCAGGTTTCTGGAAGCAAACCGGGAGGCCCTGCAAAGCGCTTAACGTAAACACAGCAAGTCATGTGACTTGGTAATAACACTTTTCATTGGTTCATTTCACTTTTGGTTTCCTAATGATGTAAGACTAGGTCATATAATCTAAAATGAACACTTTTGATTGGTTGAGAACTCTTGTTTTTCCCAAATGATGAAAATCCCTCCTTCTTTCCTCACTCTGACTTTCATCATTGTGAGAGAAAGACCCTTTGTGATCACTGAGCAATGGCTTCTTTAGTAGCTTCAGCTGGTGCTTCCCCACCACCTCCACCACATCCAAGGAAGAGTGGACCACCTGCTCAAGTTATAATTCAGCAAGAAGAGGAAGAAGAGGAAGACGAGGAAGAGCAGGAAGAGAGGCAGTTTTTGCCTGAGGAACCCAGGACGTCTCACCGGAAAGAAAACTTCATTTGGCAATTTTTTAAAATTCCCAAAGGTCAGAAAAAAGTAAATGCAAGATACGTAACTTGCCTTATATGTCAAGATAGACTGTCCAGAGGAACCGAGAAAAAATACAGTTTCGGAAACTACACAATGCATCGCCATATGACTAGGTGGCATCCTAACAACTACAGTGCTGCACAGTTTCGGAACGACCTAGATAATCTCCCTATTATGGCCAGAAGATCTGTTGTACCGGAAGTAACGGGACCAGAGGGCAGGGAGATGGTGCCAAATATACAAATGAGATTTGGTGAAGTAAAACACATCTGCGTATTTTGCGATGGATTCATTTGCTACGGAGAAAGAAGCATCACTCTGATCAACAGAGCTATTGACTATCATATGCAAGTTTGTACGAAACGCCCAAAATAATAAATACTTTTTTTTTGTTTTGTTGCTCCTGTTGAGCCCTTTACAATGAATCGTTTTCATTGCCCCCTCCAAGAAAAACCCCCAAAAATATAAAACTGTTCAGAAAAATTCAAAAAAAGTAAAAAAATGTTCTGAAAAATAATTAAAAAAATATAAAACAACAAAAACAATAAAAAAAAAGTTCTTTTCAGAACTACCTCCCCGTTATTAAAAAATTGGTACAATATTTGGAACTGTGCCAACCTCTATTTCTCTTAGTTCGCTTCCCAGTTCGCTCGCCGGTACGCGAACCGGAAGCGAACCAAAAACAGTAAGTATAAGGGAAGGAAACAGACACTTATGTTAAAAGAAAGACAGCTATAGGGGAGTAAACTAGAGATACTATTACCCGTAATCCCCTGCTGATGATGTCACATATTACATCATTCATGACATGCTCAGTGACATCATCAGCAGAGGATTGCGGGTTTTTTGGCAACGTGCCTTATCCACGGTTTAATAACGCTGCCTTTTGCTTTATATAAGTTTTCAAATTGTATGAAATATATACCAATAGGTCGTTATGAACCTTTAGGTAGTGCTTTTCTTCATGAGGTCTGGTCGCTTCCATACACATACAGATGTTTCAAAGATGATCAAGAAGTTTATCTGAATGGAGAGGAATGCACTGAGACGCCAGATCATTCACTAATGTGTAGGCACATACAGTTACACGGTTCATGCAACAAACACCGACCAAATATGGCTTGCTTGTTGCAAGGCACGCCAGTTCCTGCTATCATCCCCACGTTCAAGTTGTTGGAAAATGGTAGTTATTTGATGCTCAATAATGAAGATTGTTCTGAGTTAATTAAAAGTATTCCTTTTATCGTAACAGTAAGTGAACGGGTTATTTGCTGCAGAAATGTTCTATTTTCTCCCACACATGAACATAGGGAGTTTTCAATCTGGCCACAAATACCAACCTTGGGAGAGATTTCAACGGCATGGCAAGAATAAGAGCTCTTTTGTCTCAGAGAGAGGTGGCCTTGAGTTCGGCCCGTGAAACTTTCGTGCTTCACATAGCGAACACCCGTACAGAGGTGCAGACCCTTTTCAATTCAGATTTGCCTTTCAATTTCAGCAAGATGGTTCGGACTATCTTTAACGCATCCTCCACAAAGGCCCTGGCGCACTTTTTTAAAGTTGTTACCAGTGGTCTCGTGACTTCATTTGAGAAAATCTTTGGAGTCATCCCTGCTTTCTTTCATTCTATTTTCTCCACTCTGCTTCGTGGATTGGCATTTTTACTTGCATTACCAGCGGACGCTCTTGTGCTTTTTTACATTTTTAAATATGGATGTCCCTCCTATGCAACCTCCCACCCTGCAGCTGCTGACACTGTTCCGCAATCGCATGCTAGAATATTATGGCACAATGCCGTTGGCGATATTAAGCACGGCATATGGATTATCTTTTCGATTCTCCTACTTCACCTGTGTCCAGCCTGTATTTCACTGCCTGACCTGTGATTTCGATTGGGCCATTGATTTGTGTCTCTGCGGACCGGTTTCTCCTGACGTCGACTTTAATCAGCTGATGACTCCTATCATTACTCACGAGTTGGTTTGTCCTGGCGAAAGGATTATGGCTGTGGCATTGATGCATGGACTAATTGGTCCCTGGAATTTATTGGCGGCAGCACAGTCTTTCTTGGAACAGAGCTTTCTTGAAAACCCACCGAGCTGTCCTCTGATGGTGATAGAGGATCCGGTGCTGGGAGAGCACGTATGTTCTTTTCCGCTTTTAAATTGGATGGCTGAACTGTTTTCGGATGAAGACGGTGACTTCCTATTGGAGGCTGTTGCAGCTTATTTTGCATACACAGTTATGTCATAGACCTTTTTCATGTTTGATATGCTGAGTACTAGCATTTCATTGACAATTCATTGACTTATTTGTCAAGTTTTTATTATTTACCTTGCCTATTGGCTTAAGACTCGATAAAGTACTTGGCTGTTTTATTTTTCTTTAGCATTAAATTTTCCTAGTTTTTAATGCTTTACCTTGCGGACCGTCCACATATAAACTTGCAATCTGCTCTCATGAGATGGCACTTCTATTATCTTATTCAGTTCGTTTCCGGATCATGGGGAGGTGTCATCTAGGTCCTGGATATCTTTACACCGTGTTAAGTTAGCATGGGCTCATTACCGGTTTAAACGCCATTTTTCCTTTTTTGCAACTTCTGCACACGACACTTAGTTGTTGCTTTAGCTTTCCACCTAGTAGTTCATCGTGGTTTACATGAGAATAATATGTTATTGCTCTACTATCTGCTTTGCTTGTTAAACTATATCTGTACAGCGAGTGCTAAAGTTTCAAGAACAACACGATACAGAATTGTTATGAGGTCTGATCTCCACGACTTCATACTCATAACATAAGTGCAACTTCTGCCAATTCTGGGCATGAGGCGGGTTTTATATTGCTTTGCCGAACACACATACACAACAGTTGATGCGGTTCACATGAAGAGAGAGCTGGTGTATGCTGATGTGATTCCTTCAAATCTAAGACACTAAAGTATGGGCACGCCCTAAACCAACACAAAGAGACCTTCTTAGCAAATAATATAATATGTGTATTAGGGAGGGTGAGATATAAGCAGCCGCGGGCCGTGGAGGGAGTTACGGTGAGGCAGGGAGGCGGGGAGGGGGAGAAGCAGGGTGGAGCCCTCTCTACCCTGCCCCTCCCCCTCCCCGCCTCCCTGCCCCACCGTAACTCCCTCCACGGCCCGCGGCTGCTTATAAGTGTTGCTAACTCTTATTCAATTACAGCATGTTAACATACTGTCACCATTCGCTTTTTATGTACTAGTAACTATGCTGGTAATTTTGCTACTGATAATATGTGTACTTGTATTCTCCACCCTGCTTCTCCCCCTCCCCGCCTCCCTGCCTCACCGTAACTCCCTCCACGGCCCGCGGCTGCTTATAAGTGTTGCTAACTCTTATTCATTTACAGCATGTTAACATACTATCACCATTCGCTTTTTATGTACTAGTAACTATGCTGGTAATTTTGCTACTGATAATATGTGTACTTGTATTATCTAAGATACTACGCCTGAGAAGACGGCATTAGTAAATAAACATTTCAAATACACATGTGTTCTTCTTAACTCCATGTTCTGGTTTCTAAGAAATATATAACGACCGACTGTTCATGAGTTCCACGTATCCTGAGGTACTATAAGTTCATATTCTGGATTGTCTAAACATTGAGAGTTTGTTATATCCAATGTGACACTGTACCTAGCTTGCTAAGGAGTTTTTGATTACTAACGTGAGTTTTGGGACACCCTAATTCGCCGAGGTTCCAATCCTCTGTCCACAGTTCTGTGTGAGAACAGAAACCCTGCGACAGGGGCACCCCCGACCCTTGCTGGAGCTTCATCACACTTGCGATACAACGCCAGCAATGCGCCACCTTTACGGCACAGATACATCACGCATCTGTGCTGTTTTTGCCCCATGATGCGCCGCATTGTAAATGCACATCCCTGGTGATGCGCCAGTCATCATAAATGTATCCCTATGCTTCTTATCTTGTTAGAGATGAACCGCCATATGTATCATCAAAGTTTTTTGCATTTCCTAAATAGCGAACTTTAAGGAATAAATAGCGATTCTTTACCATTCCTAGTTTGCGATTAGCTATTTGCTAATTACAAATTACCCATTCATTTCCTTCATTTCCATAGGGCGGTTGGACTCACTTTTAGCTCGAACGGCTGAATGGATTTCCACGAAACTTGGCAAAATTGTAGGGACTGGTAGCCCGATGTGCCTTTGCTATGTCTCAAGATATATGCTCCAGTGGTTTTTACGAAAATTAACTTTGAAAAATATATATTGGGCTACATTGGCCTATATATATGTTGGAGCCCAAATGTAGCCCAATGAAGCCCAATGTAGCCCAATGTAGCCCAAAGATGGCCGCCAGACACACAAAAAAACAAATGTAGCCCAAATATCAGCCAGATGTAGCCCAACTATAGCCCAGTGACAGAATGACCAATCAGCTTCGCAAACCTCCGTTACGCGAAGCGGAGCGCTGTTACAGATATATATCTTTTTTTGAACGTTAATTTCTCAAAATCCACTGGAGCACATATATTGAGACCTAGCAAAGGCACATCGGGCTACCAGTCCCTAATATTTTGCCAAGTTTCGTGCAAATCCATTCAGCCGTTCGATTATTATTATTATTATTTTTTTTGCCCCGCGGGGCCCTTTTAAAACCTCCACATCAAACCTAGGGGGTCAGCGAGGATCTACTATGCCCCCTTATTGTTATTTCCCCCTTTGTTTTGGCCTCCTCTTGTCTCTCGATCCTACCGAGAGACAAGATGGCGGCCGCTACGGACTTTTTGGAATGTTGACAGACGCCAGAGAACCAATCAGCTTCGCTTCACAAAGCTCCGTTGCGCGAAAAGTACGCGTCCTGGGACGCTGCCCGGTCCGCTGTTACAGATATATATCTTTTTTTAAACGTTAATTTCTCAAAATCCACTGGAGCACATATATTGAGACCTACAAAAGGCACATCGGGCTACCAGTCCCTACAATTTTGCCAAGTTTCGTGCAAATCCATTCAGCCGTTCGGGCTAAAAGTGAGGTCAACCGCCCTATGGAAAACTCAATGTTAAAAACACGTTTTGGGACCCCCCTTTTTTCTCGGCCCCCCCTTGACGAACCCCCCCCCCCAAATTTTCAAGGGCTGCTCAGAAACAAAATGTGCCATTTTCCTGAAAATTTCAGCCAATTCCGTCCACAAACGCCAAAGTTATTAGACATAGAATTTTCAAAAATCCCATAGAGAAAAAATCCTAACTATATATACCTACTGGCGACCGCCAGTAGGTAATATATATATATATATATATACCACGTGACTCCTCCTTGAATCTCTCGACGTTTCAGGCCCAGCACGGCCTCGTACACACGCCAGCAAACAAAGGGAGACGGACCACAATATTTCAGCATTGGCAGATTTATTGGATGCACAGAGCAGCTACGCGTTTCTGGCAAGCTATGCCCTTGTTCACGCCGCAACATGAATGCATGACCCAATGCTATTTTTAAATGCATATCCACAAGGAAACACCCCTCACAGTGACGTAATGTGTCATGTGACATAATTTTTAGTGAAAAGAGAAAACATACTGCCGTTATTCATTCCTTGGATCACAACATAACTTCACAATATATTACTGGATAAATCCAGAATTAATGGTCACAAACTGTAATGCGAACACTTACAACTCAATTCAAAATATAAGTCTAATTTAAGACCTAATTCTAACTGTATAAATACAGAATTAATATGAAGCATATTTTATAATAAACATATACAGTGTGATAAACGAAGTACGTATATGATCATTAATCAGTGGCAGATAGTAAAGTGCTTAGTGAGAGTGAATAGTAAAGTGCAAATAACAAAGAAAGAAAACACATGGAAACGAGAAAGGCTAATATAAGTACAATATCGTGAAAAGTGTGCAGCAACCAATATATAATGTCTTCATTGAAATTCCTACAGATCACTCAAAGTAATATGATAAACATGATTTCTATGGACTTAATTGGTCATTCCACCATAAATAGTATAAAATAGTTATCAAAAAGTGTAAAACCCTGATAAAAATATATAATACTCCATTTCATTATCTATATACACACATATATACAAAACTATACATATGTATATACACACAACAAAAGAAGTTCCATCAAAGATCCAATATCACAAATTTAAAATACTGCCCCAACCTAGTAGAAAATTAGAAAAGTAGAAAAGTAGAAAAATAGAAAAGTAGAAAAATAGAAAAACAACAAAAATACCACAAATACAGAAAGATCCAATATGTACAGACCGGAAGATTTCATATATTCCAATCTGTACATAATTCTATATACAACAATGATCAAATTGTAGACAGAACTATTTTATGTATATATAGATATATACAAATGTACAAGTTCAATAAATAGTCACAAAATTTCATCGAAAATCAACACATGGATAATGCAAAAGTAGTATATAAGAACAATGTGTACTCAGGCTGCTGTTATGTCCATTCTCGACCTCGAAATAGGGAACCTAACTAAGAGGGAGTAAGTGTAGTGGACCAAACCTAAGCAACCATCAAGGGCCATGGTTATGTGAGGATAGATATTATAAGAAATGGTGCATCTCATCAATATTATTCAATCCATTGGGCCAACGGGTATCAAGTTCCAAAATCATCCTGGTTTCCAACTGCCTTAATAAAGCCTCTCTATCCCCGCCTCTTTTTAGTGGTGGTATCGCTCCAATCACAAAATACATCAAACAAGCAAGGTCATTATTTTGAGCTCGTTTGAAATGACGAGCTACGGGGTAGGCCGGGTCATTATGAAGTATGGCGCGTAGATGTTGTAGGATCCTGACGTGTACCTGGAGCTTGGTACTACCCACATATCTCAACCCGCAGGTACACGTCAGGACATACACGGCAAAGTTTGTCTTACAATTTAAATTGCCGGAAATGGTTTTAGGTTCGGCATCAAAAGGAGTTACATAATGCAAGGTGTTTACTCCGAACCTACATGCGTGGCAGCTGGAACATTTAAAGAAACCTTTAGAAGGTTTTAACCAAGGAGTTTTAGATTTTAATTCAGGGGCTGCTTTATCTAAAGCTGAGCCCATGCTTCTAGCCCGTCTAAAAGTGATGGTAGGATTAGCAGGTAGCCTGGTGTTCAAAATGTGATCACTGAGAACAATGGGCCAATTTTTCTTCAATATGGCCGTTAATTTTCTGTCCTCGCTACTGAATGCAGTAATCATTCTGGGGTAGTCTTCATGAGTTTGTGAGCTCCTTCCCTGATCGAGTTCTAACTCCCCCTCAGGAAAAAGACTCTGTCTAGATCTAATTTCGGATCTCTCAACTGCCGTGTTTAAAATAGTGTCAGAATACCCTCTGGCTCGTGTTAACAGTTCTGATAAGCAACGCTCATAATCAATGGGAGAACTGCAAATTCTTTTAAGTCTTAGGATCTCACCGTACGGGATTCCCATGATGGTATGTTTAGGGTGCATGCTTGTGGCGTGAAGGGTCATGTTTCCTGCGGTGGATTTCTATGTAATGTAGTATTAAGTTTGCAGTTAGCTACATAAACCTCCACATCCAAGAACTGCATCTTATGTTGGTCAATATGAGCTGTAAAGTTCAAATTCATAGAATTGTTGTTCATACTTTCAATGAATAGCAATGCCTCATCCTTAGACCCCTTCCACACCATAAATATGTCGTCTATATACCTAAGATAACATACAACATGATTACTTATCTCGGTGGAGTGTGATACGGTGAGGACCTGCTCCTCCCACCAGCCTACGTGCAAGCACGCATAGCTGGGGGAGAAACAGGCCCCCATCGCCACACCCCTAAGTTGTCTATAGAGGTCTTTGCCAAAGGTAAAGAAATTGTTGTACAGACACCATTTGATGAGTCCCACAATTACTTTGTTGTGCTCATAAAATGCTATGGGTTTCTTGTCCAAATAATATTGGATAGCATTGAGACCTTGTATGTGATCGATACTGGTATACAGCCCTTCAACATCCAGTGAAATTAACCACATACTATCGTCCCATTCAATATTAGCAATTTTGAGCAAAAAGTCACTGGTGTCTCGTACATAGCTCGAAAGGCCTTTTACAATGTCCTGAAGAAAAAAGTCAATGTAGTGGCCGACTTTCTCGCCAACACTTTTAATGGCGCTGACAATAGGCCTACCTGGCACAGGAACCACTCCCTTATGCACCTTAGGAATCAGGTAAAGTGAAGGCATAATAGGAAAGTCCGTGTGCATAAACTTGTATTCCTCAGAAGAAATGAGTCCCTCTCTTTTCCATTGGGCCAACATTTGTTGCAGTTCAGTTTTGGCATTAGAATATTCCTTGTTGTTGGTAATTTTGTAGCAAAGGGGGTCGTTAAGTTGACGTTTGGCCTCTTTTATATACTCATTTTTTGGCCAAATAACCAGATTACCCCCTTTATCTGATTTCTTCACTACTATTTCATGATTTTCCCCAAGCTTTTTAATTAACTTCACGTATTCTCTTTTCATATGTGTGACTTTCTTGTTTGTCTTAGAATTAGTTTGTCTGTACAATTTTTTAATGTCATTTGTGACACAGTCGTGGAAGACGTCAATGGCATCTTTGGGCATCAATGGTACATATTTAGATTTACTTTTGAACGGACTTAGTCCTGCTCCTTTTTGCAATACTGAGATTTTGCTCAGGCGTGCTTGTGTTGCCGCATCAGGGTCAGCCTGAGAATCGTAGGTTGAAGTATTTAAATCATTGGCGTCTAAGAATGTATGAACATCCGAAGCTGATAATACGCCAATATTATCATTACTAGATTCTTCTGATATATGGTTAGTATTGGGAGGTTCTTTGCCGGCTTTCAATGCAAAATGCTTTTTTAGTTTCAGTTTTCTTATATACAAAAATAAATCGACTCTAGTCATTGCGTAGTTGAAACTTTGAATAGGACAGAAATTAAGGCCCAAACATAATAGTTGCTGTTCCGCCTTTGTTAGTGTGACATTAGAGTGATTTATTATAGTGTTATCGTTCAGTGGCGCTTCACCCATGTTTTTTTCTTTTTGTTTTGTGTTTGGGCAGTGCTGTTGCCGCTTGCGGCGCCTTTCTTTTCTCCGCCTGTTCCTTTTTTGTTTGTTTGCAATGATTGTTGCCTTGGCCTCAAAGTCTGTAATCTTTCCTCCACAATAAAATCCATTTCTTGCTGCAGGCTGAGTTTTGTTAGTCCGACCAAGTTTAAATCCGAATTTACTGAGGAAGAGGAGGTCAGATTTTCACTTGAATCACTTCTGCATGAGCCTGTATCTGAATCCAAGCTAATTGTTTCAATTGATCCATCATTAGCCCCGTCAGCAGATAAATTTCCGGCATGTAAATTATTTCCATGTATCATGCTGTCTGAACTGGTGCTTGGTGTAGCAGTACTCGTGGTATCAGTGATAACTTTATTTTTACTGAAAGCTTGTCTCTTGGCTGAATCGTATTTCCTAGAGAATGTAAAGATTTTACCATCACGATAATCATTTGCATCACGAGTGAATTTAATTGCTTTGCGAGTTTTAATTTTATCTTCATGTTTCCTTACTCGCTCACTCATAATGTCTGATAATCTTTTTATCTCTTCAGCATCAGTATAGGTCAATAATTCAGTTTCAATAATTTTGATTTCATCCAACAATCTTCTCCGGTCTTTTGCCGCATATTTAATTAAGATGCATACTAGGTTCATTGAAGCCGCCAAGTTACTCTCCCCCCACTCTTGTAACATAGCGGGATCGGGTTTCTCAAAACTTGGGGCCAGAAGAATACGCAGGCCGCGAGGAACGCGACCTACTTCCTCGTATTTGCTCAATGATTTATGCTCCCACCACTTAGTGCATTCTGCCTTTTGTAATTTTTCCAATTCTCTAAAAATCGTTTTCAAATTTCTAATTTGAGTGTTCTGAATAGATTCAGTAGGCTTTTTGGTATTGCTGCTTTCACTCGGCAAGCCGGTAAATAAATCAACTGCAGCCTCTTCTCGCAACCTGTCTAGTTCGTCAGACATGTTGTTTTATCTCTGTGCAAAAGTATTAACTTCAATAATAATTGCGCGATGTATTCTTGATAATGGTACGTTATTCAAGTCTTGCTGGGCAATTATGTCGCTGATTACACTTCCCCACCTGGAACAAAGCTCCGTCACTCACTGAAAACAGCAACCGGCAGGACCCGCTTGGTGTGTTGCGTCCTCCGACACAAGCCCCCACCGCAGTTCAGCCACCTACGTGTTCCGGTCTTGTTCCTCGCAATCCAGGGGGTAGCCGCCAAAATTCCCAAAGGGACGTTCGTAGTAGAAAAGATTTGAAGGCAGCTTTCCACTTCACGGGGAAGGGGTCCGTTACGGAGACAAATCAACCTCCGTTATGTATACACCACGTGACTCCTCCTTGAATCTCTCGGCGTTTCAGGCCCAGCACGGCCTCGTACACACGCCAGCAAACAAAGGGAGACGGACCACAATATTTCAGCATCGGCAGATTTATTGGATGCACAGAGCAGCTACGCGTTTCTGGCAAGCTATGCCCTTGTTCACGCCGCAACATGAATGCATGACCCAATGCTATTTTTAAATGCATATCCACAAGGAAACACCCCTCACAGTGACGTAATGTGTCATGTGACATAATTTTTAGTGAAAAGAGAAAACATACTGCCGTTATTCATTCCTTGGATCACAACATAACTTCACAATATATTACTGGATAAATCCAGAATTAATGGTCACAAACTGTAATGCGAACACTTACAACTCAATTCAAAATATAAGTCTAATTTAAGACCTAATTCAGTATGAAATCATTAGCATTGCGTATTTGCACACATATAGATTAGTTGTATGCAGTATGGTTAAGGAACGAATATTGATTTTAGGCACTTTTGCCTTTTATTCAGTCACATATTTTACGTTCCATTGACAGGATGTTATCAATTTCTGTGAAACAGTTATGTATTCCCACTATGGGTTTTATTTCTACTTGAAATTCACATGGGGAAAATTTTTAACAGTCATTTGCGTCTCCGATTAATTTGGAGTCAATATGATTGCATACTCATATAAGATTTTTAACTGCAACACAGTGGTTTTTTATAATGGTTACATGATGATTTTAAGACATTTTGTCTTTTATTTCTTGAATCAGTTCATGAATGTTCCATTATTTGTATTGCTTCAGTTTCTATGTAATGTCAGGTGGTATAGTAACTCCGCCTCTTTTAAACTATAAGTACCCTCTTTCATGTCTGTTAACACATCATGTGATCAAGCCTCTGGACAGAGGCGAAACGCGTCATGGCGGACAAGCTGGGCATTTTTATTGCACAATAAACACACTGAATTTTTGGCACCAGAATTGGGTTTTTGCTCATTGTCATTCCTTTACCTGCAACGGGTTGAAGCGCTTTCGGCAGTGGGAGGGCCGCGCCCACAAGGGCAGGTGTGTGTGATTAAGTGCGGTCTGTTCCTGAAGCGAGTTTCATTTCCTGCATTTGCCACTGACGAAAGGAGCTGAGACTCCTGAAACGCGTTTGGCTGGACATTATTTTTATGCCTGTATTCGAAGCAAGAGACTGCTGGCAAGGTGCCGAGGTTTAATAAATGAACTTTTATTCTGCTCCTGTGGTCTCTCCTTAAATCTGATGTTTCCTGAAGTTTTGGATTTTTTGACGGCCGGGCACGGTCCTCGAGGAGAGCCCATCGCCAGTGGCGGATTCAACCTGGGTCTTACTATAGAGCCGGGAACGTCGGAAGGAGCGCAGCACAAGCTGCAGGTGAGGACTGCAACTTGTACTAAGTTCACCTCGGTGCTAACAAAGCGGGGCAGCCACGGCAACGAACATTGAGCATGCACCCACTGGGGTTTTTAATTCATAGGGGACAACTCTCTTTGATTTGTATTGATGCGGCTAGTCCGGCCGCGGTGGAAGCCCTGCTGTTTTTATGGTATGTGTGCTGGCGCCATCCGACGTCGGCATTTGGAGGCACAAGGAGCGGAGAGGAGAGTCAGATGGTGTCGCTGCCCTGTTGTAAGCTCCCTCCAACCCACTGGGGACTTTGAATATTTTATGAATGACTATTGGCAACCAATCCACTGGGATAACAATTCAGGCACTGCAGCAACCAGCAGGCAGCACGATTGTCTCCGCCCACAAGGGCGTGTTGGTGAAAAGAAATACAGGAGGCCCACAGGAATGAATGGCAATTACCGAATCGGTAAATACCGATTCGGTAATTGGGGGAAACATTGAAGGGTGGCAGGTGTCACTTCAACACACTGTTGCACCCCTCAATTGTGCATGGGTGCACATGTTACAGACATACATGCCCTAAGGGCATGTATGTCTGCAACATGGCACTGTTGGAAAAGCAAAAAAAATGCTTTTTCAAAGGTTTGCATTATTTACCACCTACTTGTAGCTGGTGGTAAATATGAATCCTAAAATGGGAAAATCACTCATTTGAGTGCTCCCTACATATCAGGATTCGGTAATTTACCGAATCGGTATTTAAGAATTCGGTAATTTACCGATTCCTTAAATTACCGATTCGGTAACTTACCGAATCCTTCTTTTTTAGCCTCCTACATCTAGAAAGCCTATTACCGGTCAGTAACGGACGATTTTGGCCGTTACCGACCGGTAATAGCCTACCTACATCTGGCCCAAGATGTGTTTTTGCCCAGTACAAACATACATTAGGAGCACTTATCCCATAGCTAGTTCCCGTTGATACATATACAGGTTAAAAGGGAGCACATAAAAAAAATGCCTCAAAGTGTTTTCCCTGTTGAAAGAAAAGAACCACTCAAGACTATGGAGGCACATTAACCAGCTCGCCAGCCGAGGAGCGACAAAGGAGATGGGGTAGCCTAAAGTAACTGGAGAAGTTACGTCAAACATCTATATTCAACAGACCCACCGGACAAAGAGACCACCGAACCCGGATGTGGGTTACACACAAAGCATTCTAACACATGACGGCGAAGTCATAGAGATCATCAATAAAATGAGAAATGCTGGAGTAACTGGGCCAAATGGGATCCCTTTGCTAGTATTTAAAACAGCACAGGTCTTCTGGGCATCAATCGTAACCACTTAACTGCGGCGGCAATTCTGCCGCGGTGTGGCCGTTTAGCGGAGTGGGCGGGGCGTGCACAGCACTAAGGAGGTAGTGCTCGCAACGGCCGTTGACCAACGAACGCATGGAAGGGGTTAACACCCCCTTTTTAACCATTCTTTTATCACTGCAATTACACCGGACTGCTGGAGGGGCTCCATACTCTTTCCCATTCACAAAAAAGTGACCGCTCTAAGCCATCAAATTACATGCATGTTGCCCTTCTCGAACTAGAAGCAAAGGCATACACCCGAATACTGTTAAAGGAGCTGGAGTCATGGGTAAAATAAAAAGGTATCATGTCGTCTTTTCAGTGTGGAATCAGGCCGCACTCAACTATGGATGACATTATAGCGCTGGCATATTTATCCACACAAGTGGTCAAGCAGAAGCACTCGCCACTGTTCTGCTGCTTTATTGATTACAGCATCGCTTTTGATAGGATGGACCGCGTCAGACTATGGGTGAAACTGACAACCTGGGGGATTCTGCCTGAACTCCTAAAGGCAATAACATCGCTACATCAGGGGACATGGGTCCAGGTCGAAACAAGCCCTAACACAGTCACCTATAGAGTCCCCACAAACAACGGGTTCAAACAGGACTGTGTTTTGGCCCCCCTCCTTTATCACCTCTACACTGCAGACTTGGGAGTTTCCCTCCAAGGCGCCAGTTTAGTAGCTCTGCAGCTGGGTAGAGAAAGACTCCCTATCCTGCCATACACGGATGACACAGCATTAATGGACCATACCAGGGTGGACCTTCAGAGAGCCCTCATAGTGCTTGAACACTATACCCAGGAGAACCACCTATGGGCCAATCAGGGTAAAACCAGAGTAGTAGTATTTGAAAAAGCCCACACAAAAGGCAAGCTCGCTGGCAACTGGGAGATCTGCAAATTGGGACAGTAACAGCCTACAACTACCCTGGGATCTGGTTTTCAGAAAGAGCCAATTCGAAAACCCGCCAAAAACACCTTAGCACAAAGGCCAACTGTTAGACCTGGCATCTTTGGCATGGTTTCCCCTGTCTTTTTGCCTCTACCTCCTGTATTTTTGATGCTGTGCTGGATTTCGTTTTTGCTGGTTTAGATGCTTTGGGCCCTTTGCCACTGCTGATCAGTGTCAAAGTGCAAGTGCTCCCTGAGTAAATTGTAAGTGTTATTGGTTATCCATGATTGGCATATTTGTATTACCAGGAAGTCTCTAGTAAAGTTCACTGAGTGTGCCAGGGCTTGTGATTCAAAGGCTACTAATGGGCCTGCAGCACTGATTGTGCCACTCACATGAGTAGCCCTAAAATGGTGTCTCAGGCCTGCCACCGCAGTTACTGTGTGCAGTCTGTGAACTGCCATGTCAACCTGGCCAGTGTCCCCACTGACCAGGCCTAACCCTTCCCTCTCTGTACACAATGGACACCCCTATGGAAGGCCCAAGGTACCCCCCTAGGCAGGGTGCAGTGTATGTGAAAAGTAGAGCATGTACTAGTTCAGGTGACATGCTCTGGTAGTGAATTACAGCCATTTTCGTGTTTCACTATTGTAAGGCTATCTTACCCATATGCTATCATGGGGAATGCTGTGTACAGTGGTTACCTGCATATCTTCCCATAGGAGCAAGATAGGACATAAAAGTCTGGTATCCCTGAACTCAGAATTTAATAATACATCTTTTAGAAAAGGTGTTTTTTAAATCCTGTGTTTGAAAACAGCACTTTTAGAAAGTGGTTGTTCTCTTGTCTGACCTTTCTGTGTGCCTTGGCCTGTTTGTGAATTGACTGTTTGGCTTGTGAGTGACAGGGGCTGGGTGGCTCACAGAGGCTGAGTGGGCCATCCCTGGGCTGGATAGCTCCATCTAGTGGTGTGAGGGAGTAGCACCTGGGCCTGAATAGTGCTGTGCCTGCCTTCCACAATGCTGGCTCCACCTCCTGCTGGGTGGCTAATGAACCTGCCCCTCTATCTGAAAGGAAAGGAGAAGCCTGGAAAACAAAGTGCTCAAGGAGCACCCAGAACTGGTTCAGACCGGGCTCAGAGCCCTCCTGCACAAAGAGAACAAAGACTTTTTGGGGTATAAGTACAGCAACCCAGACTACAGAAAATTAGATCATCCTGTAATCAAGAAGGAACCTCTGCCAAGGAGAAAGCTGGAAGACTGAAGAGGAATGACTGTCCTGCTGTATGTTTGTGGGCTGACCTGCAGTTGATTTGCTGCCAAGGAGAGGGGAAGGACTTGGCGTTGTGCTGTGTCCCCTTGCTTGAAGAGATCTCCAAGGGCCTGAATTGAGCTGGCTCCCTGTTAAGAAGTCCCAGGAACAAAAGGACTTCACCCCCAGCTTCCCCCTGAACTCTACTGAGAGGAGTCTGTCCTTCCTAGAGTGCTTGGGCCAGTTGTGGTGCCTCTGGAAGTTGTACCTGTTGTTGGGAAGCTGGACAAGAAGAAATTAAGTCTTTCTGAAAAGTTTCACGCATCGCTCGCTTGCGGAGCGCATCCCCGTCACTGCAAGGAAATCCGCGCTGCCGTGAAGATCGAGATCGTCACAGCGCCTGGTGCCGCTGCAAGAACCAACGCATCCTTCGCTTGCGGAACGCACGCTCCGGTGCGGGAAAAGTACCATTGCTGCGAGTATCGTCGCAGAGCCTGTCGTCACTGGGTGAGATCTTCGCACCGCTTGCTTGCGGACTGCATCACGTCGCTGCGAGAGTCATCGCAGAGCCATCGCATCGAGGGGCCGCGAGAGGAGAAGATCGACACTGCGCTGTGCATCGCCGCCGCACCTGAGATCGTCTCCGTCGCAACCATCGTCGCATCGTACCTTTGCGAGACGCTTCCTACGAAACCTGCGCACCAGAATCCATACAAGGTATCGCATCCCTCCCCATACAGACCGGAGTCACCACACACGCCCGCTGCGTCCAGCGGGGTTGTCGCATCGCCTCCCCAGGGTCTCGGGAGTGACGCATCGCTTGTTTTTCAACGCTGCAGCTTTCACTTGGAACTTTTGTCGCATCTAAAGGTACTGTTGGCTAAAACGTGACGCAACTGTGGATTATTTTAACACAACCTTAAGAACTCTTTTGAAACCATATTCTTGAACTCTGTATGTTGGATTTTTGTCGTTTTGGTCTTGTTTAGTTTAGATTTAATACTTCTATTTTTCTAAACTGGTGTGGAGTCCATTTGTGGTGTTTTCACTGTGTTACTGTGAGTGTTGGTACAAATACTTTACACATTGCCTTTGATAAGCCTGTTTGCTCATGCCAAGCTACCAAGGGGGTGAGCAGGGGTTATCTACAGAGTGTATCCCCCTTACCCTGACTAGCGGCCAGGGTCCCTGTTTATCACAAGAACCTTCATAACAAAAGAGAGAGAGAGGGAAAATAATTACAGGCACTATGTGAGGTGGGAACTCCTGGTCCCCCAACTAATTTGCAAAAACAAAGGAGGAGTAACCCCTCATAGGCAGAGAGTAGTGTTGGCCCTTTTTAATACAGATTTGTTGATAGTCTTGAACACATAAAAGAAATAAAACCAGCTCCACTGTAATCAGGTGTCGCAGCACACCCTATAGGCACTCGGCCTATGGGGTGGGACCCCGATGATGAAGCATGTCACCAACTAGGTTGGTGAGTGAGGGGTCTTCTACAAGGATATTCATTATCCAGTAACAGGTTGGGGCAAAATGTGCTGACCAGAGCACTTAAGCTCATTGTCAGAGAGGTACCTCTCTCTGCCTACGAGGGGTTACTCCTCCTTTGTTTTTGCATATCACAAGAACCTACCTGTGCCAACTAGAGACCCCGAAATCTAACACCAACAGTGTCATCCACACACTGAAACAACTGAACCACCTCCTGCTAAATTCTACTGCTGAGCCAATGCTGACAGTCTGAAAAGCAAAACTGATACCGGCCATTAACTATGGTCATCTGGTCTTTCCTGGAGCACTGCATAGGTAATTAATTACTGCTCAGGTCAAGGCAAATAAGACAGTGTTGCTAGCACAGCGGCACACCAGAAAAGCAAGGTTGAGGCTGGAGCTCGGTCTTGGCAGGCCAGACTTGGCTTGCCAGGGAGACCTAATAAAACTCTTCATCAGGATCTCAAGAGACCCAGCAGACTCACTCAAACAGCAATTGAGGTTCATTTTTGCGGAGGAGGCATCCCTCTGGCACTCCGGACTTGGCCAGGCAATTGACACCTTGAAGATTGAAGTAGTAAGCTTGCAATCACCTGACATTCCTCTATCCGCTTGGAAAAAAGCAGTGAACAAGCAGGTATTGGTAACATCATTTGAAAAAGAGTCTGCAACTTTCCGCCCCAGCTCCATTACAGAGCCACTGGAAATGACATACATCCTGGAGAAAGCTCAACCTTATTTTTGCGATGCTTTGACTGCACATGCCTGGAAGAAAATACTCTACATGAGACTATCAGTGCTACGAATCACAGATTTTAATCCAGCCGGGGCACGTAAGGGGGAAGTGATCTCGCGCAGACTATGTTTTTACTGCAAAGAATCTTGACTGCATCTTCTGTGCTGCTGCCTCAAACGGGCCGATGATCGACTTCGCCTGCTTCGCCCTATCTATAGGGCAAAGGGAATCAGGACTTGCAGGGAGGCTTCGGACCTGTGTTTTACTGAAAGTCTGACACACAACGTAGCCAGACTGGGGAAGTTTATGAATCTAATCAGAATTGCTCTTAACGAGTCGCTACAGACTATAGCTATTCCCATGACAGGCTAACTATTGCACACTTTTTTCATTCCTTTAAAGCGGTAGCAAGGTAGGTCGCTGACAGTTCATAAGGGGAAGCACAACAAGGTCCACCATTTATTAATCTATTACTCCAGTTTACTCATTCCAGACTTTCAAGCCTCTAACATCTACCCATCTGTGTTTACTGAGCTGCTACAGAATAATCAACAGGCATTGAGAGGAGAGCATACAGCACTTTAAATCAGAACTCTTTGAACGTTCTCTTTTTTTAGCTTTTTGCACAGTATATCCCTATCAGGCATAGATGATATGCATTGCAAGGGCCTCTTTGTCCACCAGCTCACTTAATCTTGGTCAGAAATTCCCAGTCCACTCACAAGTCCTCAGGGCAAGATAGGCCTAATGCAGGGTTGCACAGCACTGGCCTAACTTGAGGAGACTCGCCTTATTTTATGAAATGTAACTAACTGTATAGGAGAAGATGTCCATACCAACAAATCGTTCTTGCAGCTGAAGCCTATTTTTCCACTTGTAAGTGCAAATAACTTTGACTTAAGAGCTCATGTGGGCCAGGGGACCATCGCTGTTCCAAGGACTTAAGAGAGTGATGGGTGGGGGGGGGGGGGGTGGTGGGGGGCTGCATCGCACATTTTACTGTAAAGATTTTAATTAATCTAAAGGTCAATAAAGAATTACGAAAGCCCTGGAGATGGGATGCCCTGAAGAGGTGACTGAAGTAGGGAGAAGGCAGATAGTGATGTCACTTCATATACAAACGGATGAGAAAAAATACAGCGATTTCACTTCCTATGCAGATAGAGGAGAAACATTGTTCATTATTCGTACAAATTCTAATCAAAACACAGACATGGATATCAACCAGGTGCACGAGTACAGAAACATGAAACATTTGACTTCTCATTTTAAGGCCTGGAGCTTCAATCTTATAGTGCCTTCTAGTGATACTCTTACAATAGTGATGTTTTGGTGAGTGTTTCTTAATGGAAATAGGTGAGGCTGGAGGTTAATAGCGTGAAAACAGGGCAATCCTAAATCTGAACACCAGTTCTACCGCCTAACTGAAATGAGCAGAATAAAAGGAGACTCACCTTTTTTTTACAGGAATATGCAAATCGTATAAGTTTTGTGCTGAGTGCAGTATTCTGCATTTGCACAGACTGTTTAACTCAGAAAGTTGGAAGAGGATGTGTTATTTTTTTTTTAAAGTGTCCTCCTGCTTCCATGCAAAGCAACATCATTATTTGTTGGTGAGTAACATTTCCTATAGGATCTTTTCTTCCTTAAGAACTCTTTCTAGAGAGCGTGTATTTGGAATCATTCTAGATTGAAAATGTTAGCATGCCAAATAGGGAGATAACAGTGTCAAAAAATGTGCTTGTCATTTTTGACAACCATGCCAGACAATTAGGTCCTTTATTGAAGCATAATCCAGGTGGTCCTGGTTATAACTTCTACTAGCCATCTGGGGGGGTTGAGCTGAGCAGTTTCCTCGCGCGCATTAGGAGTTATTTTAGAATGTAAAAACCTATGGACGATGTCGAACACAATTGAACCAAAGGATAAATCTGTACTAAAAACATAGGGGCATATTATCAAGCACAGCGTTTACATTATCGCCGCTTTAGCAGCAGAAAACTGCAGCTAAAGCGACGATAATGGGCTTGATAATACGCCGTAGAGAATTCCCAATGAAGCCCATGTTCACACCAGAAGCGGCGATAATGTTAACGCTGTTTATTGATAATATGCCTCATAATTCGTGGTGTATCTGGCTGCCATTCATGCTACATATTTAGAAACCATGATTGCTCATTTGTAAATTGACTCTTAATAGTAATTTATCACCACCCCTCCCCAATGCTGACGTGATGTCAGCTGATGGATGCCTTAATCAAGATCTATGATCACTGACAACCTAACGCTTGATGTTTGGTAAGCTATTTTAATGCCTCAACAGTGAATTATACAGAAAAAGCTACCGACTTGACTAATTCATGCAATCACGACAGCAATGGAAGAGCACACGTGCCTCTGACGCAAAGCTCCCATTATCTCCCCTGGCAGCAAAGCAGTCAAAACAGAGAACAAAGTCGATTTAAATGTGATCCGCCAGCTTCCTTTTCATATTCTGCAGTTAACATAAATAATTTGGCAGCGAAGGAAAACATTTTCGGAATCCCCATAAGCTTAAAGCTGACGTTGAAAGCTTGGCCGGGATTTCTGGGTTTTCAGCGGCTCCTGAAGCTCCGCCGTCAGCTGCCTCATTAGAGGAGGCATATGGCCTGGAAATATGTTTCACATTCTTTGTACCCTCCTCGTTTGCGCCTGGCAGCCATTTTCTTCAAAAAGGAGCTGTAAATACCTTGATCACGTGCAAAGTAGGCTTTCAAGTACATCTTACTAGAATGGCGTGCTTTAATGTTATGATTGGTTATCTCCCCCTTTGTGTTAATCGTTGTAAACTGAAGTTGGATGCACCACTTAAGATGTTGGGTCTTAAGAGTTCTTCTTTTTTAGAGACATCATGTCTGAGAACATTTCAGGCATGTGTTGTCTGCTCCCCACTGTGGGTTGCCTTCATATTTTCTTATTTTTTGTAAATTGTAGTCTAATCCAAAACTTCCTGGAAGTGGTTGGGGCGAATAGAAAAGGCCTTGAGATATCTTGGGTAAGACAATAATCCAGTGGCTGCACAATCATAGGGAAGGAAGGTGTGTTGTCGGGGAGCAAATTTAAGACAGCTCCGAAAAAGGAGATTTAGGACTGTTGTCACTATGCCAAATTGATGATGAACAGCATGTCCACTTTCTAATGTGTTCCTCTGAGAGAGGGTTACATCTTCTGCAGTAAATCTTGCCTACTACTTAATATGGGTGCACACAGGGCTTTAAGTGGGCATGATACGGACCAAAATGCTATTGGATGCCATGTGAGGCTTGGAACAGTTAAACAGGATACTTAAGTCAGCTTCCTTTTAACATGATTACAAAGGACAAAATCAGAGTAGGTGGTACCAATAGTAAATCTCCTGGGCTGACAGGGACTTGTGAGTCATATAAATAGTGCAGTGGGCTCATTATTATCCCATATTGCCAGTAATCTCCATCCCCTCTAAACATTTTCCCGTATAAACTTGCCTGTATCAGAAGGATATGGTATACTAGAGGTCCAGGAAATAAGCATTTTGCTGACATGCTTTATTGCACTCTGGCTCCTTGGCTATGATTCTCAGGGTTCATCAGGTTCCGGTTTCCTTCCATGCATCTTCTCTGGTCTTAGGACCTCTTGTACAAAGCAATTTTAATGTTGCAAAGATCAATTAGGCATTTTTATGCGATTAAATGCCAAACTGACATTTGAAGAGGCGTGTAAAGAGCGTCCCTTCCAAATACCAGTTCCTTAAGTTATGTATTAATGTTTTGCGACCAAAATCCGGTTGCAAAATATTTAATATTTTACCACCTCCTCAAAGGAGTTGTTAGGATAGTCACACACTGCAAGAAGTCATCAAGAGACTCCTTCTTTTTTGTAAATGTGGACAAAAACATTTTTGGGAGCAGCAAGTAGTCCTTGTGACCACTGTCTACTCCTAGAAAATGCTTATTAAAGGTTTCTAGCGCATCCTGTTTTCCTTCTTTGGAAAATGGGCTGTATTTAAAAAAAGGTAGCGTATTGGTTGATCGTTGGCGCTAATGTAATGTGTTTCAGGATTTCTATTGTTAATATATGTATGTATGGTTTTATGGTTTGCTTCAAAACCAAATAAAGAATGTTATATACTAGACTATAGATAATTGGCGTTGTTTGACTCCACGTGGCATCATCCACCCCGGTAGTGACGTGCGCGGTTCCTCTATAGGTGCCATACCAGCACTCTGATGTCAGTTCTTATCCTTCCGTACCAGTCAGTTCAGATCAGGGAAGAGCTACCCCTTAGTCAGTTTTTGACTAACTTTATTTGATGTTTTGTCAAAGTTTTTTTAGTTTTTTACCTCCTGGTGTGGCAGGAATGTCATCCAAGACGAGGCAGAACACTCAAGGTCTGGCTCGGTGGTTAAGCCATCATGTGGGCTAACTATACGCCACCCAGACTTTCCAGGAGCCAGAGAGACCCCTACACTGCTGAAATAATTTATGAGGCTATGCACCTCATAGTTGGATAGCCAGTTTCCTCCAGTGCGACTTTGGGCCCCGCGGGTTCGGGAGGAGTCCCTACTGGATCCTGCTTGGCAGCTCTGGTGCAGTTCGGGCCCCAGGGAAATACAGATGGATCCAGATTAGCCTGGTTATGTCATCGTGACCTTCCTGGTGCCATTCCCAAGGCCAACGCTTCCATGCTGCTGGCACCCACCAGCGGCGCCATCGCCATTTAAATCCCCAACACAGAGCCAGAGGGGCATCACCTGATGTCAACTGGAGCTATGACTTCCAGGCCGGAGCCTGAGCCCTATTCTTAGAGGCTAGAACTTAGGGAAGAATGGGAAGAGTGGCTGGGCCCTGAAGCATACCAGTCTTATGATACTTTGGACTTGTGTGAGGATCTGGGTGAAGTCAGTGAACTGGACACTTCTCCAGATACTGGCATGCTTTCCCCCCTACCATGACTATGGAGGAGGGAGCTTCCTTTGCAATGGTGGTGAGGAGGGAGGCTGAGGTCCTGGACCTCAGCTTGCCCTCAGTGACAGTCAAGACAAATGTCTTGATGAACGTGCTTTAGCCAGGAGTGCCCCACCAGAATTGCTTCTCCCTTTTATTGAGGCACTGACTGGCGTCCAGCTTGGGACTTTGTCCAAGCCCAGCACAGGGGCTCTTGTAAACAGGACGATTGTCTGCCACCACCGCCCTACACCTGAGGACTCAAAGTCTATCCCTCCCTCCATGCCACCTACTTGTGAAAGGCTGATGGCGGACCATCATCCCCTTCTCCATCAAGAAGTGATGGCTCAACCATACAGGGTGAAGATGCCAGAATTGGATCGTGGTTGTTATTCCCACTAATTTATGGTACCCAAGAAGGATGGAGTTCTGTGTCCTATCTTCAACTTGTGCTCTCTCAATTTCTTCCTCAAGAAAAAGAAGTTCAAAATGCTCACCCTTGCTCAGGTCTTGTCTTCCCTGGACCCAGAAGAATGGATGGTAGCATTGGACTGGCAGGACGGAATTTTCACATCCCCGTCCTGTCCACTCATAGACGTTACCTGCCATTCACCGTGGGTCACAAGCACTTTCAGTTCGACATCCTCCCCTTTGGTCTTACCAGCGCCCCTCAGGTGTTCACCAAGGTGATGGTGGTAGTTGCAGCTCATCTGCGGAGATCAGGGTTGTCAGTCCTCCCCTATCTCAATGACTGGCTGTTGAAGGCAGGCTTGCCTCAGGCTGTCGTCTCCCACCTCCAGACAATGGTGGACCTCCTGCATTTACTGGGGTTCACTATCAACATGCCAAAGTCATACCTGACTCGCTCTCAGATGCTCCCTTTCACCAGAGCTGTTCTGGAGATGGAGCAATTTCTGGCTTTTCCTCCCGAAAGGCAAGTCCAGGATATTAGAAACCCGGTAACCCGTAATCCTGTATTCGTAAAGCGTGAGCTAATCACTCCTAAGGGTCTCAAGGCGCTGGGGGCCATCTGGGAGATTAAGCGAGCTATTGCCAAGAGTCAAGGTGTGCTGGGCTGATTTGCCACCGGTGCCGGGAATCGAATTGTGAACATCATGCTCCAGAGTCAGCTGCTCTGGCTGCTGCAGCACACTTCTCTCATATATTCAGGCTATGATACTGATGTTTCGGCTTCTATCCTGGATTTCAGTGAGACTCTCTCTGAGGCTGCTGGGTCTTATGGATCCTGCTTGTGACACATGCCTGTTGGCATATGCGGGCTCTGCAGTGGGGTCTGAAGTTCCAGTGGGTGCAGCATCAGGGAAAACTTTCCAACATGGTTCAGAACTCAGAGGGAACTTTGCAAGATTTGCCTTGGTGCCAGACCCCCCCCCCCTTTCCTAACCAGGTCTGACAGTTGTGACTACATTGTTACTTCTTGGATGGGGGAGCCCACTGGGAGAGGTGGGGATCAGAGGCCTCTGGTCTCCAGCGGAATCCAGACTCTACATCAATCTGTTGGCGCTCTGGGCGATCTGGCTGGCACTGAAAAACTGTCTACCATCCATCAAGGGAAGGCTAGTGCAGGTGTTCACGGACAACACCACTGCCATGTGGTACTGCAACAAACAGGGCAGGGTGGGGTTGTGGACCCTGTGTCAACTGTCCACTCAGGCTCTTTACCATCAAGACAGCCTTTCTTGTGGTATAACATCTGCCCGGAGGGTCAATGAGCTTCAGGCCTTGTCCTCTAATCCTCCTTTTTTGAAAATCTCCTCAGACAAACTGTGGCTTCATACAAGAGCTTCGGTACTCCTGAAAGTGGTCACTCCTTTTTCGTAGGACAATCCATCACTCTGCCCAGTTTTTACATTCCACCTCACCACTCCAAGGAGGGGGAGCGACTTCATCATCTGGACTCAAAAAGAGTGTTGTTGTTCTACCTTGACCGCATACAAGTTCCAGGGGGACGACTAACTCTTTGTGGAGTAGGTCGGAGTGAAGAAAGGACAGGCTGTACAGAATAGGACCATCTTACCATGGAACGTGCTTTGTATCAGAATCTGCTACGCATTGACTAAAAAGCAACCAACTCTTCTTGGGGTATATCAGAGTAAGAAAGGACAGGCCGTACAGAAGATGTTCATCTCACGATGGATCATGCTCTATGTCAAAATCTGCTACGCATCGGCTAAGAAGCAATCCCTGATAGTTAGCTTGCTCATTCCACCAGAGCTAAAGCTGCTACCTCTGCGTTAGCACGCAGAGTTCCGGTCCTGAACATCTGTCAGTTGCCAACGTGTACTTGCCTGCACACGTTTACCAAGCACTCCTGCCTGCACAGCCAGGTCCGTAGGGATGGGCATTTCGCCCGTTTGGTCCTGCAAGACTTCCTCATGTGAAATTGGTCCGCAGACCCACCTCCGGGGAGATATTGCTTGGTATCTATTCTAAGGTAAGATATCTATGGCTAATAGTCTCTATCAGATGAACAGTTTGCTTCCCTTCTGTAACACCTTACCTGGTACTCTAGCCGCAGATTCCTTACTGATCCAGCCATATTCCCCGCTATGCAAACAGATTTCTAGGGACATGGCTTTTCCCTTTCAGGGCCCTAGTTTTCCACACCAGTTGTCAGTGCAATTAGTGGCTCATTGCTTCTAGCGTGAAGTCATGGCAATTAACTGAGGTCAGTGCGCTGGGGTTGTACCAATATAGACACTGTGTACGTCACTTTTGGCAGACAATGCTGATGACACCGCGCGGAGCAGAACAATGCCATCTTCTGGCGCACAGGGGTACTGCTCAAGAAAAATTTCCAGATCTAGTCTGTCGCCTGGGGATAATTCTATGGTAAGGAATCTGCAATTAGATAGAGTCTCTACCAGACAAGAAGTTACAAGAGATAAGTAACTTGTTCATTGTGAATTATTGTTATTCACAATTTGCGATTTTTACTTGGATTATCAGTATGTGAAGCCTCAATTGTCTTGCTTTGCTTCTCTGGGATGTAGTGGTTAATGTATGTTTCACTAGGGATGAGCAGAGGTTTTCCACATATGTAAGTATATGAGTTTACATGGTATTTATTTAGTGTGAACCTAACTGAAAGGTAGCTGAGCACTGTACAGAGTCAAAGGCTGCTCCTCCAATCAACAAATGATTGGAGGGGTAGCGGAATTCTGAGAGCGGAATTGAACTGTTACTACCTCATGAATAAGTGTTATTTGCAGAGGTGTGTCATCAAATCAACTCTCTTAAATTAGAGCAAGGTTTGGCCAGCATTAATGGATCTTGAGATGTCATTCCACATCCTGGTGGTATAGAAAAGATCTGTTGCCTTGTTTTTGTCTTTATTACACTTTTTTGTTTCCATACTGATGCTGTCCTGGCTGCAGGTGTGCAATAAACCACTGGAAATGGTGAGATTATCAGACTGATGGTGGGGTACTGGTCACCAGTCAGTGAATTTGAATGAGGATTTCACTAATGTGGCGATATTTTTTCAGGGCCTTGATGAGTAGTACTCTGGTGTATAGAACTCGTCTAAAGGAGGTCTGGTAAAGAATTGGGAGGCCCGGGTCTGGTGATTGCCACATGCAAGAGTAAACAAGGGCTTGAACAGCAGTTCTGAATCTGCTTTCTAGGAGAAACAGTCTCACTCTCTTTAGTAGAGATAGTCAGGCTGGATTATTTGTATTTTCTATATATTTCTTATAGTGAAATTAATGTCCTGGGGAATACAAGTGACTTGGTTGGCATTTGGTAAAAGTTAGGATTTGAATCTGTCTAAGTTAATGCTGTTGAGCCGGGTTTGACTAAGTTTTGCTTTTTTTCTTGGTAAATAGCAGGAATTTTGTATTGATTTGGTTGAGCTTTAGGTAGGTGCTGGATATCCAGAACTGTGGTGTTTGGGGTGCAGGTAGTCTTTGAGGCTCTTGATGTATCGGTTGAATGAAGGAGACTCCATAACCAACGCAGTTTTTTCAAGAGGCTTCTCTAACAGTATCATGTTGCCACAGTCTTGTGTATTTTTTCTGGTGATGCTCTCAGGTGTTCTTCCTAGTCTTTTTGTGTCTCGAGGACTAGCTCAGTGCCTACGCTTAGACTACTCTCTCCCAGCATCCAGGTCCTGTTTGGGTTCTAAATGGCTTAGGGCATCATTTATTAATGGGTGGCACGAGGGAAACCCACCAAAAAAAGCTCAGGTTTCCTGACCAACGATTCACAGTTCCCTTGTTTTATTTAGAGTCAGAGGAACTACAACGTTTTTGATTTTACTAGCCTTGACAAATCACGGCGAAGGGTAGCCACATGGATGACCTTTGGTCATGCGAAGCAACAATTGTCTCATTCTGGGTTGGGTACACAGCTGGGCCACAGACATGTCCTTTGTCCAGCCACCGGTGCACCCAGCTTTGGGATTGGGCGCAGTGGGAGTTGGCTACTCCAAGGAATGGTGTAGGGCCAGACCCAATGCGAGAACCTGCTATCAACTCCCGCTACACATGCCTTTTGCTTTGTTATAAGCAACATAACGCTTTGCATTCAAATGTCTGTGCAAGCGAGATATACCAATGCTGCAGCTCCCTGGTATTTTGCAGCTTAGAGTCACAAGCTAAAAAGAACATTTCAAAACAACTGAGTGAGTGTTTTCTGTATCCTGCAATCCCACTACTGTATCGGTTCAAGATCCATATTTTCTGGACCGTCATGACTTTGAATGATGTTGCTGGTATCTACAACAAAAGAAGGCTTATCCGTGGTTCTCAGAAAAGCACCATCATCAAAGAAAATCGACAGCAGCACATCAAAGGTGTTTTCTCTGCTTCAGTACTAAAATGATAAGACTCTCAATTTTAAGTTACCGAATATAACTATTTTTAGTGGGAAATACATGTCAAACACTTGCTCTAATGTTCCACGAGGGTCCATGGACCATCAGCAGACTCAGCACATTGGGAGGGTCTGACATTCCTATTTGTGGATTTGTGGACACGAATCCAGAACTATGAAGTTCAGGCACAAAAAGAAAATACCATTTAATATCAACATAAATTGTTCTCCTCATACTGAGGGGCATATATACAATGAAATGCCGAAGCGCGGCACCGCAAGCAGTTTTGCTGCACCGAGCTGCATCATTTAAAAAATTCAGGGATGAGCCATTTTTACAAGACTACAGCACATCCCTGTGCTCTCCCCTGTGCCTCCGCAGGAACCGCAGCCATGCGCCAAAGCAGGCACCCTTGCACCATGTGCCTGTGTTAGGAATTATTGTGTTTGTGCACGGAAGGGATGCCTTCCTGCACAAAAAAAATCATTAGTCGTTTTGCTTCTTCTATGTGTGATTAAGAATGCAGCACACATAGAGAGAGCAAAAAAAGAAAAGAAATAAAAGTATTTCTCCTAAGGCCTTAGTTTTTGGCGAGGAACATGGCGGCCGCCAGCTGAACGGCCGAGGCTCGGCTCCCCGGGGGATGCAGTAATGTGAAGAATTTTATGTGTGTCTCCTGCGGATAGCCATCGGACTGCGGAGATTCCTTCTTCCAATAATTATGAACTTAGGAAACTTACTGTGTCTCGAGGAGATTGAGAGGTCCGAGGAGAGCGGCGAGGGCAGCTAGGGCAGTCACGGCAGCGACAGATTTGGAGGACACGGCTGGTGTGCGCGGTGGGCGGAGGCGGCTCGAGCGCGAAGGAGACGCGACTCGGCTGTGCTCCTGTTCCCGGTCACTAGTGGGGGAGACGGCAACGGTAGAGAAAGAGGTGGCGAGAGTACTGTGGTGGTGGAGGAAGACAGAGCTGTGAGTTTAAAAGGAGACATTGGGGTGAAAGTTGCTGAAAAGGTGGGAAGTCGGCATTTTAGAAAGTATATCCTGAAAAGCACCCACCGAAGCTCCTTATATACAGAGAGATCTATCGAATTAAAAAGAGAGGAAAGTGACCCCTCGGGTACAGTCAGATGGATGGCTGGTGTTATCAGTAAGCTTGTTGATACAGCTGGACAGGAGGTCACGAAATTTGCAGAAGGGACACCAAAGAAAAAAGTTCCTGCTCAGGCATAGAATATTAAATTTAACAGATATGCCCTTCGAGCTAGGTTGGTATTAGACCACTTACAGGAAAAATCAGGGTACCCCCCTCGTATATCTCCCCCATCTCTGAGGTCAGAATCAGCAATAGACGGGGCAAAACTAAAGTCTGTAAATCCGACGAGGGTGTTGAGGTTAGTGCAAAAAAGAGTGACGCTGGTGTCAACAGAAGGAGGGGGAAGGCCAAGAAGTGCACACCACCCCAGATAAAAGTTACGCCCTCACTTAAAACCTACTATAAGGTCATGACCACCAGTAGTGCTTCAACACCTCTAATACCTCCTATAGCTTCAATACCTTCAATAACGCCTACACAGCTCAAAGCAGAGTGGGGGAAATTTACCATTTTTGACACTAGTAGCCCTGGTAACAAAATAAAATAAGTGAGCGGAGCAGCAAATAAAACATCAAGTGAAACAGAAGCGGTAGAAGTCCCCATGACGATACATCCAGATGTAAGTCTGTCCAACAAATATTCAGCTCTGGCAATCAGCAATTCCGAAGCTTGCCCTACAGCTCAACTATCTGCAGAAGAGCCGAAAAATCAAGGAGCACCAGGGGAAGCATCAGTGGAAGTAGAAAATGACGATAACACCTCCGGTGAACTCCCATTTACAATTCCGGCAAGTACCAGCAAATCAGATGTCAGTAAATTAGATGTGACTTCATCCACATTAGCGGACATCCTCATGACTATGAAGGAGGAAATAGCCAGCAGATTTACTGTTTCACAAACCAATCAAGCTGAGATGGCAAGTAGATTCTTAACTTCCGAAGTAAACCAGGCTGCAATTCAGGCCTCCTGTGAAGTGCTAGCCAAGAGATTGGACGACGTCACTTTAAGAACAGAAGCTATGGAAAAAGAAATTCCGAGGATTTGGGATTCGATTCGAACTACAGAAGTGGAAGTAGCGAAACTGTGTGTACAGAATAAAGAATTAAAAGAAGATATTGAGTGCCTGGAAAATCATTCTCGGCGGAACAACTTAAAACTATTGAATGTCCCCGAGTCTCTTGAAGGGGCAGACCTAAAGGGGTATGTGATCTCGCTGCTGATGGGAACTGTCCTAAAAGGAGTCAATGATGTGGATTTAGCGCGAGAAATTTAAAGGGTACATCGGGACCCCTTCCGAAGGAATCCAGCTAGGCAGAAACCAAGAAAAATGTTGCTTAACTTCCTGACCTACTCAGTGAAGGAACAGATCTTGTCTTTGGCCCTGAAGGAAAAATCAATTGTATACAATAGTTCTAACCCTTTCACCTTCCAAATTAGGCCTGATATTTCCCATGTAACAGCAACTAGACAGTGGGAGTTAGGGAAAAGGGTGGAAGAGTTGAATGGACTGGGGGCAAAGGCACAGTTAAAATTCCCTGCACACCTTCGGGTGATGTGGAATGATCGTATGCATCTGATTAAATCCGGAGAGGAGGCTGATGCTTTGATTGTGAAAATAAGGGAGGAACAGGGAGTGAAGAGGTAGAGGGTTGGTATACTTTGTCTAAATAGCGATTGAAATAGAGAAGATAAGAATTTCGCATTTGTAGATTATATAGTATTTTAGAGTGATATATCCGCAGGAACATAATTTTATAAAAAACTTGCGTCCCAGGAGGGAAAGTAGAGCCAAATAGGCTTAGCCTATTGGAAGGGAGGGTTCCTCATGGGGTAAAGGGGTATAGGCACTGGGGTCCGGGGGAGGGAGAGGGGGGGGGTCACATGGGTGTGGAGCATAAGGGAAAGAAAAAAAAATCTATTCGCAAAAATTGCTGTGCTGTTCCTAAGAGAAAGAGGGGATTAATACAGTCTGTGATGCGGATGATAATGGCAGGGTGACTCAAAGATAACCCTGGGAATCCATTTTGTTGGATTTAATGCCCTCACACACCCTTTCAGGTGTCATGCTTCATCATTTGGGCCTGCTCCTCGTTGGGTCGGCGGTGCAATACCCAACGGGCAACACCTCATAGAGGGGCTCTTTGGCGGAGATCTTTTTCCAACAGCCGTATGGATGAAGTGCGGGTATGGGGCCAGAATAGATGGTAGACGTGCAGGAGTGAGTTAAAATAAAGCTAGTGTTGGAATGATTTATTCAGGAGGTCCGCTGCTTTAATTAAAAACGGGTTTCTAGAGGAGAGTGCTGGAATATTATGTTTCCAGAAATCCTCCAGATATTGTTATTGTCCGGTCAACATGTTTCTCGCTGGCGTAATTTTAACAAGCGATTCTTCAGGACCTATGTGACTATTTACCAAGTATCAAAAAGTGAAAAAACTGTCTACTCTAATTCCCTAATGTGTAATGTGTGTACTCTAGTGTGGGTACAACAACAATTAGGGGTGAAGGGAGAACAATCCTATATTACCCTTCTTCTATTGAAACTGCCAATACCTGTTAAGGAAAGAGGAAGAGCATATCACAAACAGCTTATAAACATTCGCATTGGTGACTGTATTCCTTGTGTGGATTGTATGCCAGTATATATCACAGGCGTGTCACTACACCATTGCACAAGTGTAACATTGATTGAAATCATTTGATTTGTTTTGGCCTCAAGATCTTGGCCCGACCCCTAAACCTTGTTCCAATGTAAAAAGTCTAGGCATAAAGATTGACCATGAGTTGTCAATGGTCAGCCAGATATCCTCCGTGGTGGGGACCTGCACAAACCTAATTAGACAGTTACGCAAGTTAGTCCCTCTGCTCTCCTCTTCCATGCTCCGTACAATTGTCTCCGCCACAATAATCTCAAGATTAGATTATGGGAACGCCCTGTATTTGGGTCTCCCCAAAACACTGACAAATAGGCTGCAAGTAGTCCTGAATGATGCAGCTTGGCTGATCTTTAGGCTACCTAGACGCACTCATGCATCGCCGTTTTTATGTAAGCTACATTGGCTCCCCATAAAACAACGGGTGGAGTTCAAAAGTCTGTGCATTGCCCATAAGGCAATCTATGGTCAAGCACCTGCTTACATTAAAGAACGCCTTGGAGTTTACAAACCTACACGATCACTAAGGTCCTCGAACACTCAATTGCTGTCTTGTCCCCGCTATAAATTAGCAACGAAGGGCGGCAGATCTTTCTCAGTGGTGGTTCCACAGCTTTGGAATAAACTTCCAGAGTCTCTTCGTAAGGAACCAAATCTGTTGCATTTTAGAAAATCTCTAAAACACTTCTGTTTAGGGAAGCCCTAAGCACCACTTAGCGCCACGGCCTCACTTATCTGTTTATCTTGTTAATATAGCTTTCTTCTGTCAAAAGCGCCTAGAGACCTGACGGTGATTTGGCGCTATATAAGCTGTAGTTAACAATAACAATAACAATAACATGCACTCTCAAATGTGAGAACTCAGTGAGAGTGGTACGGAAGGAACAATTAAAACATTTTACAAAAAGAATAAAAATACCAGATTGGTATGGTTAGCAGAGAGCTATCCAAAACTCACCTAAAATTATTAACAGTCAGATAACGACAGTATCCAGCGGGTAAAGCTTCAGGTTAGATCTTCCACCGCATGGCTATGTATAGGGAAAGATCTTAGTGCCTCTTGAACAGTGTGCAGTAACTGTAATAATTGCATTGTATGTATAAAACAGCGTTTTGCCAATGTTAAGAATTGCCTCCAGGGGCACGTAACTAACAGGATAAATACCAGAGTTGTGTATCTCATGTAAGTAAGTACTTTCGATGATGGTCCACACTGTAAGATGTTTAAATAGGTGCATAAGGCGCGTGCAAAAAGGATGGCCATGAAGGTTTAATATGTCAAAGTGATATGACACAGTGAATGCCAAAAGGAATTGATGATTACACCCCTTTCCTGCGATTACAAAGGGGTAGTCTATTGCCAATGGTGAGGGAAGGATATAGTCTGTGGGAAGGTGGGCCCGCTATCATAAACACAAAACGACTGAGTATCAAGGTAGGATCTCCCTTCGTTGCCGTATCATATGCTATGCGGGTTCGTGTCAAGATCAGGTTCGGCGGGGAGGCAAACAGGATAAATGAACCTCCGCTGCCGTCTCAACCAAAGTTCGAGTTTATGTCAGAGCCAGATTGGGAAGATTAAATCTCCTTACGTTAATGGGGGTACCCGTTGCCCTATCAGATGCTATGCGGGTTCGTGTCAAGCTCACGATCGGCGGGGAGGTTAACAGTATACATGGGCCTCCGCTGCCATATCAGTTACTATTCGAGTTTGTATCAGTAATGAGAAGGAAAACAACCCCGATAGTTGACCTGAAATAACGGGACCCTCTAATGTCATTAAGGGTTGACGTAGCGGAGTGCAGTGTCTGTCATAGATCTAAAGACCAACGCTTCCGAGTCTATCGCTGCGCTGCTGCTGACTTACTTGGGAGTCCCCGAGCTGCGTTTCAAGCACCTACCGCTCGCCGCTGGATCCGGGTAAAGGTGGGAGGCGGGGTCATGACCGGATATAAAGGGGTGAAACCCTCCACGTGACTAGAACAAAGACGTGGGGGCCATCTTGTAGCGTCTAGCCTTTGATATACAGAGGGGCAGACTCGAAGTAATGTCAACAAAATGAGGATGGTACCCCGATTCACAAGACTGCATTAATGTATAAAGTGGAAGTACAGAGTAAGGGGATACTAAGTGTTTAAGCTAAGTTGGGCGTGGTAGGGATATGTGGTGGGGATATGTGGTAGTGGCGGCCATCTTGTAGTGGTAAATTCAGCTCATCAAAAACACTGGGTTTGGGGAGCAGAAAGGCTAATACCTCTGTATTTCAGCTTAAAACCCTTTCTAAGATGTGTTGTCTCCCGGTGTGGAAGGCTAAATTACTGATTAAGGAGACAAGGGGATTAACTAGACAGTAGTATGTTAGAAGCATTTATTCAGAGGCTGATCCAGGGGATATCTTCATTGAGGCCACGACTGTCAGAAGACAATCTGTGGATCCAACGTTGCTCTTTGTAGAACAGGCACTGTTTAGGTATCATGCGGTTTGCTTCAAGGATAAGCCATTGAAGAGAGTCTGGGGTATGATTAATTTCTAGGAAATGCCTGCACATTTTAGTATTGTTTTTCTTGCACCTAAAATTGCGTCGGTGCTCCGAAATTCTTGTTTTCATGTTTCGGGTCGTCATGCCAATGTAATAAAGATTACAAGGGCATATGATAAGGTAAATACAGTTTGTGCTATTGCAGTTGGTATGGCCTCTCATTTCCCACTTGAAAGAGTCTGTCAGGGTAATACTTCTGTATTTTTTAGTGAAGGGGTAAGCTGCGCACCCCCCACAAGGGTAGAGGCCTGTAACTGCTGGTAGATTTTACAGTGCGGTTTGGCGAATTGTTTCGCTTGTCTTCTTAGGTCTAGTGTGTATCAAGATGTTTTTGAAATTTTTAGACCTCTTAAAAGCGAACCTAGGTTGGTCTAATGTGAGTGATCCTGTGTTGAGTATAGACCAGTGGCGTCTCACGATTCTTCTCAGATGGTTTGATGCCGTTGTAAAAGTTGTCACACAGGTCATAGGTTGAATAGCCAGGGGGTCTCTTTCTTTAGGTTGTAACAAGCCCTCCCTGTTGTTGTTCTGTGCTCTTTTTCTACATTTTTTGATTTCTCTGGTAGGGTAGCCTCTCTCTCTTAAGTTCCTTGACAGGATAGTTGACTCAGTCTTATAATTGGCCATTGTGCTGCAATTACGTCGTATCCTGAGGAATTGCCCAAACGGTAGATTGGATCGTAGGGCCTTAGGATGGTGGCTGGTATAATGCAACAGACTATTACGATCTGTGCTCTTTTTAAATAAAGTGGTGCAAAGGGATCCCCCTTCGATACTTATTTTTAGGTCTAGAAATGCTATGTTACTATTGGAAGCCGTGATGGTGAACTTCAGGTAGGGATTAATGTTATTGATCCACACGAAGAACTCTGTGTAGGAGTCTTCATTACCTGCCCAAAAAATCAAGATGTCGTCAATGTATCATTTCCATAGTTTTATATTCTCATGATAGGGGTTTGTCAATGGTGATATGTGATTCTCTTCAAAATCGGCCATGTACAGACACGCTACACTAGGAGCTACCGTACTCCCCATACAAGTTCCTGTGTCTGATGGTAGTAGGTGCCTTTGAACTCAAAATAGTTCTCAGTAAGGACCTTTTCTGCGCATTCCATTACGAAAGTAATAGGTGTTTCAGACGTCCATTGGGTCTTATTGAGTACTGCCTCAATCACTCCTAGGGAGGCCCTCTGGGGGATGTTTGTATAAAGGGCCTCGACGTTTAGGGTTATGAGGAAATCAATTGACTGGGCCTCTTCGTAGTCCTGCAGTAGGCGTAACAAATCTGTCGTATCCTGGATATAAGAAGGAATTTGCTTTACAAGGGGCTGCAGAAAATGATCACAGAACTGTGATAGAGGCTCTAACACTGAGTCGATACCAGAGACGATGGGTCGTCCTGGGACTGGTGTAACACCTTTCTGTATCTTCGGCAACGTATAAAAATACGGAACCCTAGGGTTCTTTTTCACTAGAAAGTCCGCCTCTTTTTTACTTAACCAGCCATGACATTCAGCTGATTCCACCATACTGGCGATGGACATTGTGAGGCGTTCTGTGGGATTCTGTGCGATAGCCTTATAGTATCGGGTGTCATCTAGTTGTCTTTGACACTCTATGTCATAATCTTTGGTGTCCATTAGTACTGTTGCGCCCCCTTTGTCTGCCTGTTTGATGGTTATGAAGGGGTCATTGGCCAATGTGTCAAGAATGTCCCTTTCATCCTTGGAAATGTTACTGTAAGAGGAAATACCGGTTAGGTTGTTAACATCTTTTAGCACAGCTTGCTCAAAGGTAAGGACCTCACTCG
This sequence comes from Lissotriton helveticus, assembly GCF_964261635.1. NCBI lineage: Eukaryota > Metazoa > Chordata > Amphibia > Caudata > Salamandridae > Lissotriton > Lissotriton helveticus. Next base: position 734,888,080 of record NC_136073.1, read on the forward strand.
GCACCATGCCGCTGTGAGGGATAAAGGTAGTGGGGTTATGTAACCCGGAGTCATCACAGGTATCCTGTGGTTTGCCATCGAAGAAGGCGTGCAATCTGATTTTTCTAAAGAATTTCTGCAATTCGACAGTTTGTAGAAAGTTGTCGGTTTTAGGTGTAGGGACAAATCCGAGTCCCTTTTGTAAAACCCTCTCTTGTTCAGGGGTTAACTGGTGTGGGGAGAGGTTAACGACAAGACTCATTTCTTGCTCGTTTTGCTCCGAGTGTCCATTCCTTGGGGTGTCGTGTCCTCCCACTGGACCCGTTTGTCCGCTGCGTTTCCTCTCTTTCGCCCTCGCCCTCTGCCCCAACCTCTGTCTAAAAAAGGACGGTTTCCCTGGGGGGCAAATTGGGGAGAATATTGTGGGCCGAATTGTGGCATGGCGTGAGGAAACTGGGGTTATTGCCAAAGTGGGTGTCCAAGGAAGGGCATTTGTGGGTGAGGCAATGGATATTGTCCACGTCTCCCTCCTCTCCCGCCTCTACGTTGGTGGGGTTGCCATTCATCACCACTGGAATTACTGTCACTATTGGAACCTCTTCTTGAAGAGTTGTTGCTGGAGTCAGAGAGATACCCTGTGCCTGATGGCGTGTAATCCGCTTTCAGGTATGGGAATACTTTCTCTTTGTCGAAACGTTGGATGTCCTTTTGTAATTTGTTGACTTTTTGCTTCATCAAGTACTCCTTGTGTTCACTTATGTCTTTATTGATTTCGGCCAATTTGGTTTTAAAACCGGGGTTAGTGACCGCGTTTTTGAGCGTTGCCTCTAATGCCTGGATCCGTTCCAGTAGAGCATCAGCAAGACGCTTGGAGGTATTGACGATCAAACTCAATAGGTCATGTGTACACTTCCAGGATATCTGGGACTATTCGACCTTGAATTGGCCGTCTTCCCAGAATATCCTAGGGAAGTTTTTGACAATTAAACCATTCGGGGCTATTTTGGCCTTAAAATATTCAGCCATTAGTGCCCCGTGTAGGCTGATCCTAATCCATTCTCTTTTTAATTCAGAGAGGGTTTGCCAGTCAGCTGTATTACTTCCTGTCGCGTTATCATTATCCAAAGTTAAAATAGAGGGAGTTCTCAGGATAGCTGCTGCTTCATCCTCACCAAAACTAAGCCCCTGACCATCCATAATGTGAGGGAGGGAAAACAAAAAGGAGGGAGGAATATAAAACTATGGAAACGATACATTGACGACATCTTGATTTTTTGGGCAGGTAATGAAGACTCCTACACAGAGTTCTTCGTGTGGATCAATAACATTAATCCCTACCTGAAGTTCACCATCACGGCTTCCAATAGTAACATAGCATTTCTAGACCTAAAAATAAGTATCGAAGGGGGATCCCTTTGCGCCACTTCATTTAAAAAGAGCACAGATCGTAATAGTCTGTTGCATTATACCAGCCACCATCCTAAGGCCCTACGATCCAATCTACCGTTTGGGCAATTCCTCAGGATACGACGTAATTGCAGCACAATGGCCAATTATAAGACTGAGTCAACTATCTTGTCAAGGAACTTAAGAGAGAGAGGCTACCCTACCAGAGAAATCAAAAAATGTAGAAAAAGAGCACAGAACAATAACAGGGAGGGCTTGTTAGAACCTAAAGAAAGAGACCCCCTGGCTATTCAACCTATGACCTGTGTGACAACTTTCACACCAGCATCAAACCATCTGAGAAGAATCGTGAGACGCCACTGGTCTATACTCAACACAGGATCACTCACATTAGACCAACCTAGGTTCGCTTTTAAGAGGTCTAAAAATATCAAAAACATCTTGATACACACTAGACCTAAGAAGACAAGCGAAACAATTCGCCAAACCACACTGTGGAATCTACCAGCAGTTACAGGCCACTACCCTTGTGGGGGGTGCACAGCTTGCCCCTTCACTAAAAAATACAGAAGTATTACCCTGACAGACTCTTTCAAGTGGGAAATGAGAGGCCATACCAACTGCAATAGCACAAACTGTATTTACCTTATCATATGCCCTTGTAATCTTTATTACATTGGCATGACGACCCGAAACATGAAAACAAGAATTTCGGAGCACCGAAGCAATTTTAGGTGCAAGAAAAACAATACTAAAATGTGCAGGAATTTCCTAGAAATGAATCATACCCCAGACTCTCTTCAATGGCTTATCCTTGAAGCAAACCGCATGATACCTAAACAGTGCCTGTTCTACAAAGAACAACGTTGGATCCACAGATTGTCTTCTGACAGTCGTGGCCTCAATGAAGATATCCCCTGGATCAGCCTCTGAATAAATGCTTCTAACATACTACTGTCTAGTTAATCCCCTTGTCTCCTTTATCAGTAATTTAGCCTTCCACACCGGGAGACAACACATCTTAGAGAGGGTTTTTAGCTGAAATACAGAGGTATTAGCCTTTCTGCTTCCCAAACCCAGTGTTTTTGATGAGCTGAATTTACCACTACAAGATGGCCCCCACTACCACATATCCCCACCACATATCCCTACCACGCCCAACTTAGCTTAAACACTTAGTATCCCCTTACTCCGTACTTTCACTTTATACATTAATGGAGTCTTGTGAATCGGGGTACCATCCTCATTTTGTTGACATTACTTCGAGTCAGCCCCTCTGTATATCAAAGGCTAGACGCTACAAGATGGCCCCCATGTCTTTGTTCTAGTCACGTAGAGGGTTTCACCCCTTTATATCCGGTCATGACCCCGCCTCCCACCTCCACCCGGATCCAGCGGCGAGGGGTAGGTGCTTGAAACGCAGCTCAGGGACTCCCAAGTAAGTCAGCAGCAGCGCAGCGATAGACTCGGAAGTGTTGGTCTTTAGATCTATGATAGACCCTGCACCCCGCTACGTCAACCCTTAATGACATTAGAGGGTCCCGTTATTTCAGGTCAACTATCGGAGTTGTTTTCCTTCTCATTCTGGCACTGATACAAACTCGAATAGTAACTGATATGGCAGCGGAGGCCCATGTATACTGTTAACCTCCCCGCCGATCGTGAGCTTGACACGAACCCGCATAGCATCTGATAAGGCAACGGGTACCCCCATTAACGTAAGGAGATTTAATCTTCCCAATCTGGCTCTGACATAAACTCGAACTTTGGTTGAGACGGCATCGGAGGTTCATTTATCCTGTTTGCCTCCCCGCCGAACCTGCTCTTGACACGAACCCGCATAGCATCTGATACGGCAATGAAGGGAGATCCTACCTTGATACTCACTCGTTTTGTGTTTACGATAGCGAGCCCACCTTCCCACAGACTATATACTTCCCTCACCATTGGCAATAGACTACCCCTTTGTAATCGCAGGAAAGGGGTGTAATCATCAATTCCTTTTGGCATTCACTGTGTCATATCACTTTGACATATTAAACCTTCATGGCCACACTTTTTGCACGCGCCTTATGCACCTATTTAAACATCTTACAACGTGGACCATCATCAAAAGTACTTACTTACATGAGATACACAACTCTGGTATTTATCCTGTTAATTCCGTGCCCCTGGAGGCAATTCTTAACATTGGCAAAACGCTGTTTTATGCATACAATGCAATTATTACAGTTACTGCACACTGTTCAAGAGGCACTAAGATCTTTCCCTATACATAGCCATGCGGTGGAAGATCTAACCTGAAGCTTTACCCGCTGGATACTGTTGTTATCTGACTGTTAATAATTTTAGGTGAGTTTTGGATAGCTCTCTGCTAACCATACCAATCTGGTATTTTTATTCTTTCTGTAAAATGTTTTAATTGTTCCTTCCGTACCACTCTCACTGAGTTCTCACATTTGAGAGTGCATGTTACACTTGTGCAATGGTGTAGTGACACGCCTGTGAAATATACTGGCATACAATCCACACAAGGAGTACAGTCACCGATGCAAATGTTTATAAGCTGTTTGTGATATGCTCTTCCTCTTTCCTTAACAGGTATTGGCAGTTCCAATAGAAGAAGGGTAATATAGGATTGTTCTCCCTTCACCCCTAATTGTTGTTGTACCCACACTAGCGTACACACATTACACATTAGGGAATTAGAGTAGACAGTTTTTTAACTTTTTGATACTTGCTAAATAGTCACATAGGTCCTGAAGAATCGCTTGTTAAAATTACGCCAGCGAGAAACATGTTGACCGGACAATAACAATATCTGGAGGATTTTCTGGAAACATAATATTCCAGCACTCTCCTCTAGAAACCCGTTTTTAATTAAAGCAGCGGACCTCCTGAATAAATCATTCCCGGTACCACTAGCTTGATTTTAACTCACTCCTGCACGTCTACCCTCTATTCTGGCCCCATACCCGCACTTCATCCATACGGCTGTTGGAAAAAGATCTCCGCCAAAGAGCCCCTCTATGAGGTGTTGCCCGTTGGGTATTGCACCGCTGACCCAACGAGGAGCAGGCCCAAATGATGAAGCATGACACCTGAAAGGGTGTGTGAGGGCATTAAATCCAACAAAATGGATTCCCAGGGTTATCTTTGAGTCACCCTGCCATTATCATCTGCATCACAGACTGTATTAATCCCCTCTTTCTCTTAGGAACAGCACGGCAATTTTTGCGAATACGTATCCTTTTGAGCACGCTGTAGCTGGACCTTCTACTTATAACTAAGTAGTAATAGCCCATTACTCCTCCATTTGATACCAAAGAAAAAAAATATCCTCATCTCACCTCAGTTAGGAATATAAGCTGTGCAGGCAACAGAAGAGATGTCGGGGGACCAAGGATTAAGGGGTAGACAGACCATTTTTATCACTTTGAATGTCAATGGAATGAGGTGTCCCCGTAGATAGAGATTAATCCTTAAATATTTGGAATTGTCAAGTGCTCAAATCTGTTTATTGCAGGAGACCCATCTGAGCCTAATAGAAAGTCGGCTAATTTTTTCCAAAGCCCATTGGATAAAATACTTCACTGTGTCCCATCAGACCTCACACAGTAGAGGTGTAGCAATACTGGTGAAACAAGGCATTTCTTGCCCTATTAAGGGGATTCAAACAGATACATCTGGGAGATGGTTAGTCGTCAAAATGACATTAAACAATGTAGATATAACATGTGCTTCATTTTATGGCCCGAACATTGATGACTCTTTTTGCTCAAATTACAATCTATATTGACGTTGGAGGGAGATTTCAATGTGGTATTGAATCCTATAAATGATAGGTCTAACTTGAGCCACTATATAGGGGCTCCTAAGATACGTCGAACGCTATTAAATTTGATCTATGATTTAGATTTAGCGGATGTTTAGAGAGCTAAGGAAGGTGCCCGACAGGGCTATATGTTTCACAGTAAGAAATTCGGACATTCTTCCAGGATCGACTATGTCTTTACAGATAGACAATCTCTTATTAATATCAAGGAGATAGTCGTTAAGCCTAGTCATCTTTCAGATCACGCTCCCCTTCAGTTTGTTCTCCTGAGCAGAAGTTTGCAGGTACAGTCCAGATGGACGTTGAAAAGAGCCATGCTTCTTAACACGGATGTAATCGAATCCATCAAGTCCTTTTCTTTAGAATTTTTTCCACAAAATATTGGGTCTTCAACCTTTGATTTTATCTGGGACGCTTATAAGGCCTGTTTAAGGGGGAGACTACACAGCATTATATGTGCTAAGAATAGGGCAGAGGCTAAGATACTGAAGGATATTGAGGGAAGAATTAGTCAGCTAGAATTGGATAGAACTGGCCTGAATAGTGAAGATTCATAATTACTTTTGCAAAATCTGCAGGAACTGGACGAGGCAAGACAGCAGTATAGAGGAAAACTAGATGCAAGATGTAAAGCTCAATGGGATTCCAGAAATATGGAAAACTTTGAGTATGGGGAGGAGGCAGGAGCATTATTGGCTTCGAAAGCCAGACTAGATCGAGCTAAGAACGATATTAAAGAACTAATCGTTAATAGCAACGGGGATACATCGAGTAAAGACGAGGACATGCAAACCTGCCTCCTTTCGCTGTTCGCAGATCTATATAAAGAAAATACTGCTCCATCCCCCGAAACTATACGCATATGGCTGAGTAATAAAATACTGCCAACACTGTCTGAGGAGGGCAGGAACATTTTAGATGCCCCAATCACTGTGGATGAGATAACAGAGCAGATTAAGAAATCGAAAAACAAAAAAGCTGCAGGTTCGGATTCGCTTCCAAGTGAACTTTATAAACATGTAGTAGAAGAGCTGTCCCCTGTGTTGGGTACAATTTTTAATTCTGTTTATTCTCCTGCAGGCAGAGTGCCCAACTCATGGAAAGAGGCAATAATTGTTTTGATTTTGAAGCCAGGTAAGGACCCCTTCCGGGCAGACTCATATCGGCCAATCTCCCTGCTGAATGCTGACTATAAGATCTTTATGGGCGTCCTAGCAGGGAGATTGGCTAAACTGGCTCCTAAGTTGATTCATACAGACCAGAAGGGGTTTGTGGCCGGAAGGCATATTGAAGATCAGACCCACCTCTTAATTGGGAATATAGATCTAGCCATACAAAGATCGAAACCCTTGGCCGTAGTCACATTGGACGCAGCCAAGGCGTTCGATAGAGTCTGCTTGGTGTACCTCTGGGCAGTCCTGGAGGCAATGGGGTTCGGCCCTGTATTCATTCAGACCGCACAGAATTGCTCCAGGGGTGCTTCTGCGCGGATCCTCCTCAATGGCTTATTAACATCTAGCTTTAGTATGCAGCGTGGAACCAGACAGAGGTGCCCTATTTCCCCGTTACTATTTAATATATATATTGAACCCTTAGCACAAGCCATAAGGTTAAAAGAATCAATTGCCCCGTTCCAGTCTGAGCCTTATGGCTCCAAATTGGCCTTATACGCAGATGACCTGATCTTATATACAAGTGATCCGGTTGCGGCGATACCTCAGATTGAGGAGTTGCTGGCAGAATTTGGGTCTATCTCAGGCTATGAGGTCAACAGATTAAAAACGGATGTCATGTGCTGGAACTTGGATCAATGGAGGGGCACAGTGAGTTCTGAGTTCAGATATTTGGGGATATATATCGTGAAGGAACTGGACAAAATCCCCCAGCTAAATCTAAATAGGGTGACCAGAGAAATTGACCGTTTGTTTAGCAGATGGAGGAATCTTCCATTAACCATTTATGGGAAAATTAACCTTGTGAAAATGGTCATTCTCCCCAAGCTTACTTATCTATTTTCCACTATACCGTTACCCTTTCCAAAAAAGAACATTGGTAAGGTGCAGAGTAAGATAGGAAGCTTTGTATGGGGGGATAAAGGGGTTCATTTGACCTGGAAAAAGCTTCGACGAAGACTGCTTAAAGGAGGGTTGGCTCTTCCCGACATCAGTCTGTATGCAGTGGCATTTCAGTTTAAGAGCATTCGAATGCTACTTATTAAACCAGATGGGTCAACCTGGGGCAGAGTGTTGGGTGAAATGGTGAGAGTAGAAGGAGGAGGTGGAGGAGAGGCCTTCATGTATAAGTTTGGATCCCCGAGATTTTTCAAGCGGGTTCTTCTGAAGGTTCTGAGGGCAGCCCTGGAGGTGTGGTATAGGGTAAGGATCAGCTGGGGGATCGGCTACTATTCAGATCTGGCTCCTGTTTGGGACTCGCCCGGAACCCCTGAATGTCTGAGAGATACCCTGGCAACACCAATAAAAAGGGCGGGAATTACTACCTGGACGGAATTGATTGATGCTGAGGGGGTACATCCATGGGAATATCTGAGGACAAAGGTAGGGACTGGATTATCAAAATTTGAATACCTTCAGTTAGTTTCCCGGTTTGCTGCGGAACGGGATGAGATAAAAGGAAACGGGGAAATTGAGAGGCTGTGTCAATCCATCCTACCAGTTAAAAAGGAAATATCTATATGGTATAATCATTTATTAAAGGCTGAAGATCTTGGGATCCCACCCCCAGAGGCGGCATGGAGTCAATCCCCCATGGCATTGCAGGCAGAGGCCCTCTTTGAACCATCTTTAAAGACACTATATAAGTTTATAAAACCTGCCTGCTTGAAAAAGAACCATTTTTTTGTCATCAATAGACTCTATTATACACCTTATAAAATAGCAAAATTTGCCCCAACACCTTCACCTAAATGTCCGAGATGTCATACCTCGTTAGCTAACGACATACATATTTTTTATGAATGTACAGAGTTGGAACATTTTTGGGAAGAGGTGGGGGATACCCTGTTGGGAGTTTTTAAGACCAGGGTGGAGGTAAATCTCTCCCTGGTCTTATTTGGAGATTATGGTCTTTTTTGTCAGACTGCTTCGTGGCAGGACAAAGGTCTGTTATTATATATGATCCTATTGGCGAGGAGAGAAATCTGCAGGAGATGGAAAGACCCTTTACCCCCGAAAAGAGAGGACTGGCTTAAAGCAGCATTTGTCATGGCCCGGCTGGAATATGAGGGTGTAGAGGATAAGCCATCTAACATCTGGCATCCTCTAATGAGTTGGGGACGAAATCTAAGACTCACCCAGTTGGTCCAATGATTACACCATGTCCCCGTACTAAAAGGGGATAGGTCAGGTGACCCAAGTGAATGCGGTAAGCTATGTGGCCCCCAGTTAGAGTATAAGGCTGTAAAATAAAAAAAATAAATAAAAAAGGGAATGATTGTGTTTGTGCACGGAAGGGATGCCTTCTGTGGAAAAGTAAATTTTGCCATGTTCTGTGTCACCACGCCTCATCCATCATATGTTATGTGTGCATGACCAATATGCATATGTTATTCCCCATGTCCGATTAATGACGCAATTACAGTTGTGTCCACCTTTAGTATGCTAGTTTCCAGTCCTCGTGAATACTACGAATATCAGGCCTATGTAAAGTTACGTTGCCACGTTTCTCAGTGTGCACGTTATTCCATTATAAAGTCCCCGTTTCCAGGCCTCAAAAGGGCCCGGACCACAGATTCAGCTCCTGTCTCCTGAAGTCTCGCTGAGGAGCGATACAGCCCCCACCTGTATCCTCGACCCTTCACTTACTTCCTGCCTCGCAGTGCCCGGTGCAGCCTGGCTCTGCCTCTGAGTCTGCCAAAAGTATGTTATAGTTCCAGTTATCAGTTCAGTCCTCCTTCTCTGCATTCCTAAGCTACTGAACTGCATCAATAGTTTCCGTCATTGTCTAGCCTTCACGTCTCCATGTTAGAGAAATACTGTATTTACTGGTCATTTAATATTCTTCATCACGCACTACATGTAGAATAATGCATGGTCCAGTCTTAGAATCAAGTTAGCCTTTCCCCTCATGACTTCTAGTTTATATCAACATGTTCCCTAAACATCAGATACTAGATAGGGTTTAGGTACAAGTCGCTCCGACCCTCCAGACTTTAGTCTCTGCTCCTAGCACAGAAGTTCATAGCCCCCAGCTTCTCCTTGTAACACGTCATTGCCAGTTTGCGCGCACCATCAGGTTAGAGGTCCCGGCTCTTTAGGTAGCCCCCTCCAATGTTTCCGCCCCATTCATGACATATTCTGTTACGTCTGCACCACATGTCTATGTATACGCCCAGTTACACCTACTTTTACTGTTATCTTTCGCGACTGCTACGCGTCACGCCTTCTGCTCCACCCACTGCTACGCCTACTGCAATGTAATGCTATGTGTTTGCGCTATGTATATAAGTTCATGTATTGTTATTAAAAGTTAGCGCGCTCATCCCAGACCCGGCCCCAGCAGCTGCTGGGTCATCCTATGCAGGTTGTCCTGATCCTGTCCTTATGCTGTAATAAACCTGCAGAAACTCCTACTACCTCGAATCTTGACTCTTATTTATTGAGCTATCTGTTATGCTATATGCCTAGTCAAAAATAGGGTATTATTTATTTATTTACCACATAATGGCGCCCGAACAGGGACTTGCCCTTTCCCCACGCGTCGGTGAAGCCACGCCGACCCCCTGACCCTCTACAGTCGTGACGGAACTCTTCTGCGCAGTGGCAGATATTTCTGCTCAAGTATCCCTCAGGCCCACGGAGGAGACGGAGGAGGCGGTCCAGCATCCGAACGAGACGGTGGAGGAACGCGGCGAGTCCCGACCAGAGCCCAAGCCGAGAGTCCAAGGTCCGAGGTATCCGGAGGCCCACCCGTAACTGAAGTCCGAAGTCCGTCGTCGTCAGCCCAGTCCCGTCCGAGGCTTTCCGTTCTTGCTGCCCGGTGAGTACCATTGCTGGGGTAGTATCTAGACAGGACCAATCTAAATTGACTCCTGGTCCGTGGGTTGGTGGTACCCAGACTCACAAACGAAGTGTTCACCTAGGTGGATACGGGTCTTGATGCGTTCCTTTATGGGACCGGTATGTTCCGTACTGTTTCAGCAGTGCATCCAGTAATTCTAGTCTGTTCCGTTCTCGAGAAATTCTGTTCTGTTTCTGTTCTCAAGTATTCCAGGTAATATTCTGTTCGAACTGTTATGTTATGATATTGTTTAATGTAATTCCAATGTCGTGGTATGCCTGAATTGTTTTCCCAATTGTTATTGTTCTTCGTGTATTGTATTGTGTTCCGATTCAAGTTTACAATGCCGCTCTTTTCAAGATTACGTCAGCTAAAAACTAGAAAGGGTTTATTAGAAGAAGCAGTTCCTGTCCCGCCTAGGGACAGTCCAGGTCACTTTATGTATCAGAAACATGGCATAAGCGCCATATTGTATCTAGATTTATGGGTAGAGTATACCAAACAGTTAGAAGAAAAGTATAGATGGCCCGTATCGGGTACATGGGATGCCGAATGTATCATGCGAGTAGAAGAAGCATTATGGAAAAAGAAAGCCAGACAGTCACAGAAAGATGCCATCGAGTTATGGCGTAAAGAAGCGCATAGAAGAACCGAAAAGGAAGTCAGAAAGTCAGAGTTAAGTAGAGAATCCCAAGAACGAGCCCAAGAAGGAGAATTAATCGAGATAGGTGAACGAGTCAAAGCCGAACAGTCAGACAGACAGAGGCATGCCCTCATTAAGGGTATGTATCCTCTTCTTGCCGAGGGCTTGCCAAAAGCGACCCCAGAGGCATCCAGTAATTTCCCGCCACCATTACTTCCGACCAAGCTACGTCACAAACCGACCGCAGCTGATATTTTTATTTCGTCCTACTTGGACGACACAGTCCCAGAATATGCAAATCCTGTTCGCGCTCCGCCAGTCCCTGTAAATCAGGCACTTCCCGCTCCTCCAGACACCGGAGTACCTGCTACGGTACCCCCGGTCCAGCTAGCATTTCAACTTCCCGCTCCGCCACGAAGAATGTCCGTCGATGATTCTAGTTTAGGGGCCGCAGGAGGAGGTCCTCCTCAAACCCCGCCGCCACACAAGCGTTTAACGTTAGCCGAATTACATGCACAAGCATCACAGCGTACGCCTAGGTATCAGTCTGTTGCAGAAATAAGAAAATCCCTTGCCGAATGTTGCTATGATCCAGTCCCAGGCGAGGATAATATGGTTTTATATTCATTTCGCGTAAGAAAGGTGGCCGAGTATCTAGTCACCTTACCGAATATGAAAGAAGATCTAGACAGAATATATCGTTTCATCCGTACAGGGGATGATCCAGAAAGTATTCACGAAGCCATGTCTCAAAGGAAAGCCGAGATCCAGCTCATGATATTAAAGTTTCTGATTAATTGTCTAATAAGAGAACAAGATTACCCGTCTAAAGATTCCGCCGAAATGAGAATCCTGACAAGGTGGAGTGATAATATAGCCGAGGGTAAGCACAAGACCGTCGGTGCTATGGAGAGTATGTACAAGAAAATCCGTAAAGAAATAATAAAGATACACGAACAGCGTAAAGCAGCACAAGTAAGCGAGAAAGAAAGTATCTCTGATCCCGAAGAAGAAGAGGACGAGAATCCCGCCAGAATAGCGTATGTAGGAAAATCTAGATTTCCAGATCGCCATTTACGCCTAGAACCCAAGTCTATTTTTCATCATTCAGCACCAGAACAAGGTTCTCTAGAACAAGTATTTCAAGCTACCGATCACATTCTGAAATCACGAATCGGTTATAGTGAGTTAAGTACCATGCATGAACAGGAACTAGCCCGATCAGCAGTCCGATGGATTACTGATTCTACCACTTTTCCAGACGAAATAGTGGCACAAATGTTCCTGAAACTGCCCCCAGCCGAGCAACGACTGGTGGGTATGTATATGATTCAGCACCTCATTACTCTGTATGAGGGTCAACACTCTGATCCAGGTCCGTTACATGATATCCTGAACGAGTTACTCCAGTACAGATGGAGAGGTCTAGGTACCGATTTAATTAGTGTCATTCTAGAACAACGCCACAAATATAGAACGTTCTTGAACCCACATTTTGTTCATGTCTCACCCCCAGAAAGTAAATCATTCTACATAGACCGACAGAATCCGTTACGAGAAGTCCACCCAGTCAGAGGGACGGGTGGCGAAATGCAACGAGTGTTTGTATACACTCCAATAACAAAGATGGAACTTCTTGAAATGAAGAAATTAATTCCCTGTCATGACAAAGATCCAGCAGGGTTCCATAGAGAATTAAAAGACATGCTCCGTATGGGAGAATACACTTACCCAGATATCATTAAAATGTTAAAGGTCCTGTTACCCGCAGGGGTGTATGAAAAGCTAAAGGAAAAAGAATGGGAGGTGGGAGAGAAAAAGATCGATTGGACAGCTCTAGAAGCTGAAGACAAGGCTCGAGTACCAGGTACCGGTCTTGGAGATAAATGTAAAGAATTACCAGAATTATTGATTCAAGTTTTACCCAGATTATTGACAACTAGAAAAAGAAGACTGGGATGCAATCTCAGCCTGTAAACAGAAACAAGACGAAGATATTAGTGATTTTTATTCTAGATATGAAAAATGTTTTAGTATTAACAGTGGTCTCAAGACAAGTAGTGAGTCATACCCTCACCTTTTCGTTACTAAATTAGTCGAGAATTCAAGTCCTCAAATTAAAAATCGAGTTCTGAAAGTCGAAAGCACCTGGCAAGCTAATACTCCGTCCCAGATGCTCCAGATGCTCCAATACCACCAGAATAGAATCAGAGAAGAGCAAGAACACGAAAGAAAACGTATGAAAGACACGAAAATGAAAGTGCTAGTTGCACAATCTGTTCCTCAAGACAGTCAGAAGAGGGGTCCGAATCAAGCCAGTCATCCTGCAGCTCCCGTTAAAGGGAACTGCAATTATTGTAAACAGCCAGGTCATTTTATAAACGAGTGTGCAGTTCTGAAACATAACATAGCTACTGGTAAGACTAAAGAAAGACCACGCCCGCCTAGACAAGAACAAGTTTCACAGACTCCTCAGTCACAGAATGCACAACAGACAGTTACAGTACCGCAGCCTATTGCTGCCACACAGCATGTCACATCACAGATGTACCAGTATGCACAGTCCGAGTATCCAGAGTATCAGCCATATTCATGAAACAGCCTAGAGAGGGAGGTAGGCTTGCCTCTCATCGAGATACCTGTAGATCAAGAAGGTCCCTATGTTCACAGTCAAGTATTAGGGAAAGACAGAAAGTTTTTGATCGATACAGGGGCAAGTAGGACCACAATTAGTCATGCCGAAGTTCCAGGGGCTCCGCTCTCAGGCTCAAGAAATGTTTCCCTTGGATTTTCAGGAAAACCCATTATAAATGAGATCTCAAAGCCAGTTACTCTAGAAGTAGGTCCATTGTCCCGCACTACTGATCTGTTACTTACTAAGTCATGTCCAGAAAATCTATTAGGCATTAAGACACTGAAAGAGTTAGGTGCAGTCATTTGCTGTTCCCCAGAGGGAATACGTCTGTTCCTACGTGACTTTAAGGGTCACTATGTATTACGAGATTTTGATTCCAGACTGTCTAATGTTCCGCAGCATCTATGGGCACAAGGTCCAACAGATGTAGGTTATATGCAAATCACACCCTATCGTGTGACTCTCAAACCAGGTGTAGTGTTACCACGAATCAGACAGTACAGATTGCCACCTGAGGCTGTAGCAGCCTTATCCAAAATTATTGACGAGCTCATGGCTCAAGGAGTAGTTGTAGAAACTGACTCCAATGTATGTAATTCTCCGATCATTCCAGTCATGAAACGTACTGATCCAAATGCACCCCCAGTATATCGATTAGTGATTGATTTACGAGAACTTAATAAATGTATTATTCCTCAGTACCCAGTAGTCCCAGATATCTCTTCCCTATTAACAGCCATTGATTCTGAAGCCACGTTCTTCACTGTCATAGACCTCAAGAATGCATTTTTTAGTGTTCCTATTCATCCAGACAGCCAGTTTCTTTTCGGATTTTGTTTAAATGGAAGGAGCTATATGTTCACACGCGCTCCTCAAGGTTTCACAGAAAGTCCTAGTATTTACAGTCAGGCACTTAAGAGACAACTAGACAACATTCACATGCCAACGGACACTGCCCTACTCCAGTATGTCGATGATCTACTGATCACAGCCCGTTCTGAACGTGCTTGCGAGCGAGCATCACTTACAGTCTTGTATTTTCTAGCCGAGATGGGGCACAAGGTGTCCCCTTCGAAGCTTCAATTCTGTGTCCAGCAAGTGGTCTACTTAGGACACTTACTGTCCAAGAGGGGTAGGCAGTTGACACCCGACCGTATCCAGTTAATAGCGAGTCTTCCCCAGCCCAGAACCCAGAAGGAGGTACGTGCTTTTATCGGCCTTACTTCTTATTGTAGACAATGGATTCCCCAGTATGCATTTCTAGCCAAGCCACTGATACAGTTAACGACACAGGAGGCAGCCGTATCGACTGTCCTCCCTTGGACATCTGAACATACACTTAGTTTCAACGAGTTAAAGAAAGCCCTATGTCAAGCTCCAGTTCTAGCTACACCGAACTACAGTAAGCCTTTTACACTTTTCGTTACTGAACGTGAAGGTACAGCATTATCTGTTCTCACACAAGATCAAGCAGGACAATACAAGCCCTGGGCTTATTTTTCGAGCACATTAGATCCAGTCGCCCAGGCGTTGCCTGTGTGCCTCAAGTCAGTTGCCGCCACAGCACTAGCTATCAGACAAAGTGATTCCATAGTTTTAGGACACTCCCTGACAGTACAAGTCCCACATTCAGTAGAAGTTCTTTTAAACCGAACACAAACTCAGCACTTGACAATTGCACGTTTAACAGGTTATGAATTGACACTGTTCCAGCCACACATAGAAATTAGACGCTGCAACGTCCTGAATCCTGCTACACTGTTACCATCAGTCAGTTTGAACCCTGACCCACATGACTGTGTGGAAGTAGTTAACATTACGACAAAGCCAAGACAAGACCTGACAGACATTCCGTTACCAGATCCTGACCTGACACTTTATGTGGATGGTTCATGTATGAGAACTAGTACAGGAGAACTAGTCGCCGCGTATGCAGTGACTACTGACACCGAAGTTATTGAAACACACCGTATTGATACCCTGTCCGCTCAAGCAGCAGAGCTAGTTGCTCTGACACAAGCCTGTATACACGCCAAGAACCTGAAAGTTAATGTTTATACAGATTCACGTTACGCATTCGGAGTTGTACACGACTTCGGAGTGCTCTGGCAGGAGAGAGGTTTCATGACTTCTCATGGAACCAAGATTCAGCATGGTCTCCTTATTCAAGCTCTGTTAGATGCCATACATTTACCGACATCCATTGCTATCATGAAATGCAAAGCACATACGAAAGTTACTGACATTATTTCCCAAGGTAACGATCTAGCAGACCGCACAGCCAAGCTTACAGCACAGACTCTAGACATTCCAGTTAATCAGACACATACTCCAGATCCGACTACATGCATGACAGTTAAGGACCCTACACAAGATGTCATAGATATCCAGTTACATGCTACTCCCGAGGAAATCAAGAAATGGTCCGAACAAGGAGGGGTCCAGACAGATCAAGGATGGTTAACGAAGGGTAGAGCCACATGGTTTCTCCCCGACTCTATGGTTCAAGTCATTATCAATACCGCACATAGTCCAGCACATTTAGGAGAAAAAGCTATGTTAGACAGTATCCAGAACATTTGGTTCAACAAGCATTTACGAGCTGCAGCCAAGCAGAAAGTCCGTACCTGTATGATATGTTGTCAGTTTAATCCAGGTAAAAGTGTCCCGGTGGAACAAGGGGGTTTCCAGCCCCCTGACCACCCTTTTGAGGTCCTCCAGATGGATTATATTCAAATGGAGCGATGTCGAGGTTTCAAGTATGTCCTTGTAGTAGTATGCGCTTTGTCCAGGTGGACAGAAGCATATCCAGTCCCAGATTACACAGCCGCGACCACTGCCAAGCAGTTGGTTCGTGAATTCTTCCCTAGATATGGACTCCCTAGAGTCGTATATTCTGATAACGGTCAGCCATTCTCCTCAGAGTTAATGAAGCATGTTTCCCTGTTGTTAGGGTACCAGTGGAAGTTCCATTGTGTACGCCATCCTGAAGCAGCCGGTCTAGTCGAGAGACATAATCAGACCCTGAAAATCCGTATTGCAAAAGTTTGTAAAGAAAAAGGTGTGGACTGGCTAGTAGCTCTGCCAGTTGCTCTATTTTATATGCGCATGGTCGCACATTCCAGATCAGGTCTGTCCCCGTATGAGGTCGTATTCGGCCGCCCCCCTAACATGTGGGGTACTCCTAGACCCCGAAGTATTACCGATGTTTCATGTAATATGTTGACAGATTACCTAGCTTCCTTGATGTCTGCCCTCAACTCATGTCGTTCACAGGTTGCCGCCGCCTTTCCAGACAATACCGAGGTGGCACCGCATGAAATCGTTCCAGGTTCCCTTGTGATGGTCCGGAATTTTGACAGATCAAGTCCGCTGGAACCTCGTTGGAAGGAGCCACGTCAGGTCCTCTTGACCACCCGTACTGCCGTCAAGCTGGAAGGCAGGAAGGGGTGGGTCCACCTTTCTCATGTAAAACTTTTCAATGGATTGAAACCCGTTTCTAAAAACATTTCCAAGGAGTCCCAGGATTTTAAAGACTGCCGAAATATTGTTCCTAAGGACTGTCCCGCAAAAGACATTGCTACAACCCCTCCCCTGTTAGAGAAAACTCCGCAACAGGAGTATAAGCAAAAACTACGGTCTAGTAAGTCAGTCAGTTTGATTGTATAAGTCCTCCCCTAGGTGAAACGGTTAGACTGTTTCTGACATGTATAAAATAGACCCCCATAGTGAGAGAGTCAGTAAAAACTCAATTCAATGTATCGTTTTTCTAAGTTTCATATTATTCATCAGCCTAATGATTTCCTGCACCAGTTATGCCTTTTTCCTATATTTTCCAGTTTCTCATGTAAATAAGTCTGCTAATGCTACAGCAGAGCACACGTTTAGTGATCTGCCTCCTCACGAATATTCCTACCGCCTCGCTATGCGTAATAATTCATTTATCCGTATGTTACATTACTCACACCAGACCAGCAATGCCACTAATTGTTGGGTGTGTGGTCGACTCCCCCCTTTCCAGACACCGAAGGGAGTTCTGCCACTGTTTCCTTATCCATTTTCACATAATGGTTCGTGTGGAGCATGGTCCACGTTAACGTCATCCGCAACAGATATGTCTTTTCTTAACAGTACATGTTTCCCAGACAAGCAAGGTTTCCCCCACAGAACAGGTTTAGATCTAGAAAATGAAGTGTATAATTTAGGTAATTATTCGTCGAATTTTATGGTCCTGAATGTTCAGTCTGATACTACTCCAGACTCACCTGCTATTTCAGTACTACCAGTCAAAGGCGAATTATGTGTCCGAAATAAGGGTTCTGTATATGTAGGACATAGTGAATGTACTACTATTGTCAAATATAGTGACAGTGGGAAATCTATTTTTAAAGCCTCACGTCATTCTTATTTTGTTTGTGGTCAAACTGCATATGTTCGTCTGCCCCTCGATTGGGAGGGAACCTGTTACATTGCCTTCCTACTGACGCCTGTTTTCCTAGCCCCACCTGACTACCATAGGAATTCCTTCCTAGTACATACTAGACACAAGAGAAATCTCCCGATTGTCGATTATACTGAAACTGCCGCAGAGCAATTCATTGATATAGATAAAGGTGTTTTCCCTTATTTAGGCACAGTTGTAAATAGTAAGCTAATTCGTAGGTTAACAAGAACCCTTGAAGCAGTAGTAGATGAGACTGCCTCCGCTCTAGGTAACTTAACTGAAGAGCAATCCTTTATGAGAATTGTTGTGCTCCAGAATCGTCTCGTCCTTGACGTCATACTGGCCGATAGGGGCGGGGCCTGTAGAGTCCTCGGATCTAGTTGTTGCATTTTCATTCCAAATAACGCGCCGTCTGTTTATTCAGCTATAACCAGACTTCATAAAATTGCCCATCTGTTACATCAAGATCCAGGCACCTGGACATGGTCCGGTTGGTTCTGGAATATAATTTCCGCATGGGGATGGAAATTCCTGTCCTTTCTAAGTATTGCAGTAGCGATCATATTTAGCTGCTGCCTCTGTATACAATGTGGCCCTGCGATTTGCAGCATTTGTGCTACCTCTTGTATTCCTAGTCCTAAGCCCCGTTCTAAGTCCCGTTCCAAGATAATTCGAGACGAGCAAATGGTACTGTATGAAATGATAGATGGTATCATGAAAATTGATGTTTCCTGATGGAAACGTAGTGACAAGGAGGGAATGTGGAAAAGTAAATTTTGCCATGTTCTGTGTCACCACGCCTCATCCATCATATGTTATGTGTGCATGACCAATATGCATATGTTATTCCCCATGTCCGATTAATGACGCAATTACAGTTGTGTCCACCTTTAGTATGCTAGTTTCCAGTCCTCGTGAATACTACGAATATCAGGCCTATGTAAAGTTACGTTGCCACGTTTCTCAGTGTGCACGTTATTCCATTATAAAGTCCCCGTTTCCAGGCCTCAAAAGGGCCCGGACCACAGATTCAGCTCCTGTCTCCTGAAGTCTCGCTGAGGAGCGATACAGCCCCCACCTGTATCCTCGACCCTTCACTTACTTCCTGCCTCGCAGTGCCCGGTGCAGCCTGGCTCTGCCTCTGAGTCTGCCAAAAGTATGTTATAGTTCCAGTTATCAGTTCAGTCCTCCTTCTCTGCATTCCTAAGCTACTGAACTGCATCAATAGTTTCCGTCATTGTCTAGCCTTCACGTCTCCATGTTAGAGAAATACTGTATTTACTGGTCATTTAATATTCTTCATCACGCACTACATGTAGAATAATGCATGGTCCAGTCTTAGAATCAAGTTAGCCTTTCCCCTCATGACTTCTAGTTTATATCAACATGTTCCCTAAACATCAGATACTAGATAGGGTTTAGGTACAAGTCGCTCCGACCCTCCAGACTTTAGTCTCTGCTCCTAGCACAGAAGTTCATAGCCCCCAGCTTCTCCTTGTAACACGTCATTGCCAGTTTGCGCGCACCATCAGGTTAGAGGTCCCGGCTCTTTAGGTAGCCCCCTCCAATGTTTCCGCCCCATTCATGACATATTCTGTTACGTCTGCACCACATGTCTATGTATACGCCCAGTTACACCTACTTTTACTGTTATCTTTCGCGACTGCTACGCGTCACGCCTTCTGCTCCACCCACTGCTACGCCTACTGCAATGTAATGCTATGTGTTTGCGCTATGTATATAAGTTCATGTATTGTTATTAAAAGTTAGCGCGCTCATCCCAGACCCGGCCCCAGCAGCTGCTGGGTCATCCTATGCAGGTTGTCCTGATCCTGTCCTTATGCTGTAATAAACCTGCAGAAACTCCTACTACCTCGAATCTTGACTCTTATTTATTGAGCTATCTGTTATGCTATATGCCTAGTCAAAAATAGGGTATTATTTATTTATTTACCATTATCATTCGTCGTTTTGCTCCTTCTATGTGTGATTAAGAATGCAGCACACATAGAGAGAGCAAAAAAAGAAAAGAAATACAAGTATTTCTCCTAAGGCCTTAGTTTTTGGCGCTGCCTCATATTTACTAATGCTTGTAAATGTGGGGCAGTGTTAAAAAGCTATGAGTGTTGTGGGAGAACACCCAGAGCAACACCCATGACACACCCCTTTAACGCAGAGTACTGCGTGAAAGAGGGCCATATTTACAGGGCCTTGTAAAGCCACGCAGGGTGGCTTTGCATGACCTTGTTAATGTAGACCAGCACACAGCGCCACCGGAGCATCAAAAAATGTGACATTCCAGTGGCGATAGGAGCTTGTAGTGATTATGGGATGTCTAGCCTCAGCTTGGTGTTTACAGTATGCATTTATAAATGCATAAAAACGCATAAGATATTCAAAATCGTTCTTGAATTCCATGGACTCATGCAGGAATCCGTGCCTTTAAAAACTCTGTGGACAGTGCAGATTTTTTGTGCATTAAAATTCCGGGCAATCGGGAATTCAATTTATATAAACTTGTTATTTGTGCTTCTAAATAAGTGTTTAAGTGATACCTAGGCTCAGGTTGGTCTTTACAGTGCACCAACTACCTATAGTGCACCCAGCTTAAACAAAGCACAGTGATCTGTGCTCTCAGAACAGAAAGTTACAAAATGCCTGTTGCTGCTGTAACTTTCTCTTATAAGTCTGCATACATTAGGCCAGATCCGAGGATTTTTCGAATAATGTAAAAGGAAGGCAATGCTGGTGTGTGATCTTATCAGTGATGACATCAAGAATGTCATTTGAGATGTCATCTGTGATACAAAAATTCTAACTTGTTTCTGAAAAGAAAAGTGGAAGAAGTGACGTCATTGTGTTATGATCACAGCCCAAATCCCCAAAATTGGGTTTAGGTGTGTGCTGTTCTGCATCACTAACTTAACTTTCACATTTCTGTGATTCTCAAGTTTTGCATTTAAATCATAGCACCCCTTCAAATTTTATAAAAGTTAGCATTTGAGCATAGCAGCCAGCAATAATATCACAGCGTTTTTTCAGTATATTTCTTAGGGTTTATAATAACATTCTTTACCTTCCACTGTTAATACCCAGTTGGTAAACTTGTAGGTGCTGTGCACAAGATGCTTAATTCTCGTCTTCACAGAGCCCGTTGACCATGCACCGCATCTTTCCCATCTATGTTGTCCCTGCTGGCACTGCCATGCCCTCCTCTCAATAGCTTTCGCTGTATTTTTATTTTATTCAGTCAGCTGAGCCAATCTATGCCCCCCTACCTATCAAATTGTTTTATAAAATTCACATAACCATCCTTTTGAATTATTTATGATCTCCTCTGTCACTTCATCTGTGAATGAATATGCATTGCCTGGTGATAATTATGTTTGTATGGCATTCAAATTCGATCTAGAAATGTGAATGTATTCTCTATAGACCTGGGTCACTGTGCCTGAATATATATACATTATGGATACATCTTCCTTTTATTACTATGTCATTAATTGTGGTAGGGATCATTTCCACTCACCCTTTTAGCACATGTATATCTAAACTTCTTATGTTGGCATATGACCGTCCGGAACCGTCTCATTGTTCCAGCTGATGATGTGCTGGTTACTGTATCCCTTTCACCATTATTAAACTCTCTAACACATTGTCTAAGTTTAGACACTGCGATAAAAGGCATTCCCTCAACTGTGTTAAAATGATTACCTCACCATGATGAATGAGCTCACTGTCTCGAGCCTCTAAGGTCTCCCGGTCTGTAGGGATCTTGTATCTAGGTCAAGGGATTATGTTTCTGAATCCTGCAGCCTGGGATGTAGACCGTCCTTCTGTGCATCAGATTCTTGTCTTACTTCTTTTTTCGGGCTGGACTGATGTGCTGCTTCACACCGGTGCATTCAAAAGCTTCAACTTCCACACAGCCAATTTAGCATGTAGATTAACCACTGGTGCCTCTTATGTCCTTACACTTGCAATTGATTCGCACATGCACACATGCAGTGAAGACCCTTTAAACTGACTGTTCAGACATTTGTAAACATGGAGGAAAACTTGAGGACTTTTTTCATCCCTTAAGATTTCTAAACAGGCAGCTCATAGACTAAGGGCCTGAATTACAGTTTGGCGGGCAGCCCTTTCCTACCAGAAGAACAGAGGTAGGTGTAATGTTTGAGATCGCGGTTAGCGGTCCAGTTTACTGTGCCCGTAGGGCGCGTATGCGCGGACGTGTTACGTCACGCGTTAGGGAGTATAAATAAAGAAAGGCGTGGCCGGCTAGTGGGTCCGGGACCACGCGGTAACGAATACTAGTGTCCCGAGTCTACATGCGACCGCAGCGCTTGTGTTATGTGCGCATGCGGTCCCTAGGACACAACACTGGCGACGAGGGTCCGTGGACCCATGCTGTGCCACCGGCTGCCCCCCCTCGGCTGTGTTCCGGCGAGGGAAAGACTCCCGTGTGAGGCGGACACTGGCCGAGCTCCCCGCCCCGCTCCGGATGCCGGTGCTCGATTGCTCGCACGGGCAGCAGTCCCTGCCGATGCTCCAGCCGGAAAGGAGGACATCCGATGGGCGTGGCGCGCCCCTTAGAGGCGGTGCGGGCTCTCCTTCCTGTGAGTACCACCCCCAGTGCAATTTCGGCGCGGAGCACGTGCCCTCTCTTTCCTCGACCCCGGTCACCGGTGATGGCCGGTGCCATGGCGTATAGCCCTGGAGAAACTGCCCAGCGTAACGCCAGCAAGTCAAGCCACCCAGTCACGGGGTGGAGCCGCAGCGGAAGCGCGACCAACTCGAGCGGCGAGCGCGTGCCATCGCAGGCCTCGAGCTAGGCCTCTATACACGCCGTCATGGCAGCGATTCCCCCTATTGAGCCGTTTGTTGTGGACGGCGCCCCTGCATCCCTAGCGCCACGCTGGAAAGACTGGACGGAGCGTCTGCAGTTCTACTTTGAGGGTGCCGGCACGGCAAGGGAACGCCGCAGGGCGCTACTCCTTCATATTCATTGGCAGAGCAAGGGCGCTACTCCTTCATCTTCATTGGCAGAGCAAGCGGGTCTCACAATATATTCTTACGCTGACGACACTCAAATCGTCTATTCACTTTCCACCAAGAATCACTCACCTTCCTCTTCCTTGCAGTCTGGCTTGGAACAGATCGCCAATTGGATGCAGAGACATAAACTAAAGCTCAATGGGGACAAAACGGAGCTGCTCCTATTCGGTCCCAATGCACCTTTGTGGGGCCCGCAACATTGGCCTCCGCAGATGGGCCCATTACCTACCCCCTCAGATTCTGCCCGTAATCTCGGGGTTCTGCTCGACAACCAGTTGTCACTGAAGCAACATGTGGTAAAGGTCTCCGCCACCTGTACCACCATCATCAGGTGGCTTAGAAAAATCACATGGATGCTCCCAGCGGATACCCTGAGAACCGTGGTCCAAGCCCTTGTCATCTCTCGGATGGACTACGGGAACGTACTACTCCTGGGCGCCTGTAAGGAGGTATTAAAGAAACTTCAGGTGGTTCAGAATATGGCTGTGCGCCTGATATGTAACCTACCTGCTAGATCTTCGGCTATTACCCATCTGCACAAACTGCATTGGTTACGAATTGAGAGCCGTATAAAATTCAAAGCCCTTTGCATTATGCACCATATTAAAATGGACAAAGCCCCGAAATACCTATCTTCCTTGGTCCAGCACTATGTCCCATCCCGCACTTTAAGATCGTCTACCCAAAACAAGTTTCAAATTCCACGTGTCAAGCGAGCCAAGATGGGCGGACGTTCGTTCGCCTTTCTGGCTCCCTCCTTATGGAACTCTATGCCCCAATCCCTGCGCTCGGAAGTCTGTTATATGACATTCCGCAAAGGTATTAAGACCTGGCTTTTTAACATGTAACTGCCACGCCTATGTTTTCTTCACTGGTCCATCCTCCGTTTGCTCTAGCGCCGGGAAACCTCCGGGTAGCTGTGCGCTCAATAAATGCAATAATAATAATAATAATAATAATAATAATAATAATAATAATAATCTAGGAGGGAAGCACATTCACAGGATTTACAAGACCCTAGTGGAAGCCACGCCAAAGACCTATGTCATGCTCCTTAATGCGCTCAATGCACACTTCGAGCCCATGGCCAGCAAGGACTATGAACGATTCATATTCCGCCAAGCCAAACAGGAAGCCGAAGAATAGCTTGACGCCTTCCATGGCAGGCTTAAAGAACTCGCCAGCACCTGTGGGTTTCGTAATGAGCAAGAAGAGATACATGGGCAAATTATACAAGGCTGTTACTCATCAAACCTGAGGGTGAAGATCCTGCAAGAAGATGGAAAACCGCTAGCGGACATCCTGAAACTTGGGCGCTCCAAGGAACTGTCGCAAGCGAGGGCTTCACACATGGAGGCAGCCCTCCACCGGCCAGTCAAGGCAGAACAGGTCAACACGGCTGAACAAGTCAATGCCGTCCGACCCAAATCACTCCAATTCGGAGGAAGAAAGCCACAAGAGAAGCGCAAGAAGTGTGGATACTGTGGAGGCCAACCCCATCGCGCTCAAGACTGCCCAGCTCGTGGCAAAAGATGCAGCTCGTGAGGACGGATAAATCACTTCGCAGCAGTGTGCAGATCCACGAAGCCGAAAAACGAGGCTGCCCACGCCATACGAGAAAGCCAAGACAGTGAAGACATGGACAACGATTCCAATGACTACCCGGTCCACTATGTATTCGCCATTGACCAACCGCAGAGGAAGAAGAGGCGCCTCCCAAAGTGTCGCATTAGGATACATCAGTAGGAAGTAAGAGCCAAGATCGATACCGGAGCCTCGATTGAGCTCATGGCAGCGAATGTGTATAACCAACTGCGAGACAAACCGATTCTGAAAGCAGCAAGAATCCGAGTATTCGCGTACGGACAGAAGACCCCAATCCCCCTGATTGGTTGTTTCCAAACGGAACTGCAGCACCAAGACTGGAAGGTCCCGACGACTGTATACGTCACCAAGGAGGGCAGTGGCATGCTCATCAGCGGACAGGCAGCAGAAGAACTCCAACTGATATCATTCGCGATGGCTGTACTAGCCGAGGAGTTAGACACGATACTGGAAGAATTTGAAGACACGTTCCGAGGCATCGGATGCCTCAAGGGGAAAGAGGTGTCACTTCACATCGATCAGTCTATCCAACCTGTCGCCCTCCGACATCGCAGAATAGCATTTCACCTCAGGAAGAAAGTCGAGGAAGAACTGGAAGCCCTTGAGCGACAGGGCATCATTGAGAAAGTCAACGGACCTACCCCGTGGGTGTCTCCAATCGTGGTGGCGCGCAAGCCCAAGCAGCCTGGTCAAGTCCGCATCTGTGTGGACATGCGCCTGCCCAACGCGGCTGTCAAGAGAGAGCGACATCTTACCCCCACAATCGATGACATCTTAGGGGAGCTAAACGGGGCAAAGTGGTTCTCCAAGATGGACCTCAGGTCGGGCTATCACCAGCTTCCCCTTCATCCCGACTCCTGCTACATCACCACTTTCTCCACCCACGTAGGCCTCAGGAGGTATCGACGTCTCAACTTTGGGATCTCCAGTGCCGCAGAAGTCTTCCAGAACACAATCCGAGAGCTTCTGAGCGGACTCCCGGGAGTCCTGAACGTCAGCGACGATCTGTTGGTATATGCGGACTCCATGGAAGAACACCACCAAAGGTTGAGAGGCGTATTAAAGAGAATCAAGGACTCGGGCCTGACTCTGCACCGTGAGAAGTGTCAATTCCTCCAGAACAAGATCAGTTTTTTCGGATACACCTTCTCGGATCAAGGAGTGGCCCCCGACCCAGACAAGGTGAGAGATGTACAGGAAGCCCCAGCCCCGTCCAACATATCGGAAGTGAGAAGCTTCCTGGGGATGGTGAATTTCTGTGGAAGATTCATCCCGGAATTGTCAAACCTCGCTCGCCCTCTCCGAGAGCTCACCAAGGCCACCACCCCCTGGCAGTGGGGCGAAGAACAAGACACAGCTTTCCGGGACACAAAAGCCGCGCTGTCGGCAGACAAAACACTGTCATACTTTGACCCCGCGAAACCAACCAACATAGCCGTGGATGCCAGCCCTTACGGCCTGGGAGCCGTATTGACGCAACGTCAAGGAGGAGATGAGTGGGCACCCATCGCCTATGCCAGTCGGTCACTGACCGAAACAGAACAACGATACTCCCAAATAGAGAGAGAGGCTATTGCGATCCATTGGGCCTGCAGACACTTCCACGTCTACGTATATGGACACCCGTTCACAGTATCAACCGACCATAAACCTCTGATCCCGCTATTCTGAGGGTCAGTGTCCAAACCACCACCCCGAATTGAAAAGTGGATCCTCCAACTACAAGAATATGATTACCAGGTGGAATACAAGCCCGGAGCGACCAACCCGGCGGACTACCTCTCAAGGCATCCCCGAGCAGCCACCAATGTGGAAAAGACAGACGCAGAGGAAACAGAGGAATATGTGAAGGTCGTGCTGGAGAGATCGAGGCCCCTCCGATGAGTCTGGAAATGATCCTCGATGCGACTCGCAACGATGAAGTGCTCCAGCTAGTTATGAAAGCCCTACAAGCCAACGACTGGAAAACAATCCAAGATTCATTGAACAAAAGGACACCACAAGCAAGAACCTCCCTAGAAACATTTCTGAGGGTTAAAGACGAACTGTCAGTCGACAGCCAGGGGTTCCTACTGAGAGGTCCACGGATCGTGATGCCAGAACGCATCACCCAGCAATCCGTTGAACTAGCACACCGTGGACACCAGGGCATAGTGAAGACGAAAAGTAGGCTCCGAGCCAAAGTGTGGTTTCCGGACATGGACAACAGAGTAGAACAGACAGTCAAAGAATGTCGATGGTGCCAGGCCGCAGGACAACCCGAACGTCCGCCCCCGGTCATCACAGAAGAGAACCTGCAGAGACCGTGGGAATGCGTCAGCGCAGACTTTGGGCACCTCCCAGATGGAAGATACGCACTCGTCATCATAGACGACTTCACCAAATACCCGGAAGTGGAAATCGTAACAACCCTTACTGCCAAAGAAGTCATTGCAAAATTCGAGAAGGCAATTGCCACGCATGGCATATTCGAGTGTGTCAAGACGGATAATGGGCCGCCTTTTCAAGGTCAAGAGTTCGGAGAGTATCTAAAGGACTGGGGGATTCGTCATCGGAAAGTGACCCCCCGCTGGCCTCAAGCCAATTGGGAGGTAGAAAGGTTCATGCGCACGCTGAACAAAGTGATCCGAATTGCCCATGCAGAAGAAGCCCCCTTGGAGAAAGCCATCTATACTTTCCTGAGAGAGTACCGGCTCACCCCCCATCACACCACAGAAGCGGCTCCAGATCCCGCGGCAATGGGGCGAGTGGTCAGAGACACAATTCCCAATCATCCAAACTGGACCCCGACCAACGTAGACCCGGGGAAAGCTTTATCCAACAGAACCCGGTCTAACGACTACGCCAGCTCCTGTCGAAGGGCCAAAGAATCGACAATCCGAGAGAGAGACCAGGTCTATGTACGGGACAGATACCCCGGGAGCAAGTTCAGACTCCCATTCGAACCCCGACCATGGACAGTCATGCGCCGCACAGGCACCATGGTGACGGCCCAAGCAGGAACGGAAACAGTCATACGCAACATATCCTTCTTCAAGAAAGCCCCCTCAGTATCCCCAGGCCCCCAAGAGCAGGAACCAGAGGGGGGCATTTCCAGCCAACCTGAAAGCCCAAAGAGTCCAAGAGGAGGTGACGATGAGGCCCTGGGAGAGGACATGGCAGCGAGCCCATCAGCCACCGACACTCTCAGTACCAGCAGCCCCCACTCCCCGGATGGCCCTGGGGGCACCGGAAGGTCCCCCCAAGAGACACCGCGGAGGGCGCCTTCCAGAGGAGAAGCCGCAGGATATGGGCTAAGAAGGAATCCGGCCCGTCCTCCCGGCTGGCGGACTTTGCAGTTGGCTGATCCTGAACTATACGTTCATCAGACTGGTAAAAGGCCGGAAGGCCCACTATTCTTCCTACAGTAATTTCAACGGACTCATATGCTGTTTGTTTTGTTTAAATAAAGGTTAAAAGGAATGTAATGTTTGAGATCACGGTTAGCGGTCCAGTTTACTGTGCCCGTAGGGCGCGTATGCGCGGACGTGTTACGTCACGCGTTAGGGAGTATAAATAAAGGAAGGCGTGGCCGGCTAGTGGGTCCGGGACCACGCGGTAACGAATACTGGTGTCCTGAGCCTACATGCGACCGCAGCGCTTGTGTTATGTGCGCGTGCGGTCCCTAGGACACAACAGTAGGAGCCTCTGCTGTCTTGGTAGACTACAGCCTGGCATATTTTTTTCTGGTGATCCTGAAGAGAAAACAAATTACATCAGACCATCCGCTCCAAACAGCGCAGATAGTCAGAGTTACTTACACCAATGGACTCAACTCCGTTTTTAGGGCTCGGCTGAACGCGCGGAAGCGCGTCTCCGCCGAGAACTTATTGTGGCCGTGTCTCCTTTCCAGGAGACATTCCTGGCCGCGCGCATCGCCTTGGAGGCGATTTGAAACGATCACGCGCACGCGAACGCGCTCGTTTCACTCTGTCTCTGTATGCATTTAATGTTCATTTATTTACGCGCTCGTTTCACTCTGTCTCTGTATGCATTTAATATTCATTTATTTACGCTCTCGTTTCACTCTGTCTCTGTATGCATTTAATGTTCATTTATTTAACATTTCCGTTCGTTGAACTACTTGCGATGTGCTTCCTGTCTCTTCTCGTGCAGTGAAACTTCAGGTAATTTGTAGTGTGAAGTCTGTTTGTTATTTGCCTCTCGCCCATGTGTAGGGTTGACTCGCATACGGGTTTGGATTAGGCTGACAACCTATGGGCGGTTGTGCCAATTATACAACGTTTTCTTATCTATCAAAGCCAGACCATGTGCAGCCTGGCACAGTAACAGCGTGTACTATGCAAAGGAGGTGAGCGCTTTTTGTTTGGGCAGCGCTTTGAAATAGAACTTTATGAGAGTCTCGCCTAAGGAAGAATGGATTGCTCTTTCCTTAAGACCGATGTGACGCAGCTGCGAAAGAAATCGGAGTGCAGAGGGGGGCCCCGGGCTCTGCATAAATCAACATTTTTCCGGGTGTCGGTAGAGATCTGTCTGAGAGCTGGCAGTGAGGCTGTGAATATTCCATGGTATTATTCAGCCGTGCCCTGTCTTAATTTCGGGGGTATCGAGCACCGTGCGCTGTTATACTGGGAACACCCCAACAAGGCTTTGATACTAGTATAGAATCCAAGGGCATTTCATAATATTAGGAAGTGAGTGGTACAAAGCCAGAGAGAAGATAAATGGCTGGTGGCAGTTTATTTTTTCCCACCTTGACTGGCCTTACAGTTTACTTAACTTAGTTATACTCGTAGTGTGGATAGCACAACAGTCTGTTTACTCGTGATGGGCAGAGCCAGCACTTCTCAGCAGAACTGCTTTAATAGAGGACAATACCATCATTTCTGCATAGGCTTTGCTCTGTGTGTTAGACAGTACTATAATGTCTATACTGCGCTGCAATGCATTTATTAGGGCCGTGTCAGTCCGAGTGTATAGGAAACGAGGTCTGATGACGCAGTGAACAGTGCACAGTGGGTGCAAGGCTCCGCACGTGCGATCATTTGGAAGAACATAGGGACATACGCTGGGTTATTATAGCAAGGGGACCCCTCAGAAATGCTTGTTTTTTTTATTTTTTAACATTGTTGAAGGCATCATTACCTAAGTGTGGCTTACCTGCACAGCCCATTTAGCGCAGCTAGAACATTTCCCTGCACTTTAACCCTCATTACGAGGCGCTTTATCATTACGTTTGTGTGATAATTTATTAACATGGCAGCACATCTTTGTGTTGTCACAGGTGCAGTTTTCCAATCAAGTTTGGGTAATTTTAAATGTGCATCCGACGTTTAAAGGTGGTTTGATTCGTCATTTTCTGTCAGAGTGCCATAAATCATGCTGGCAATGGTACTCGCTCTAGCATGTCGACCTTTAGGTGGCTCGCATTTTGGATTATCTTACTGGCCAATACTGCTGATTAGTGGGCACCTACGTGTACACTGAGCCTCTCTCCCCTTATACCATAGGTTACTTATCAACCGTTGTGCCTACCAAGCATTTCCAGCCACGAGAAGCACTATGCTTCAAAGTTTCCTAGTAGGTTTGTCACATCAAATGACCATGCCATTTATTTATGATTTAAAGAAATGTAATGAGCAATGCCAATAACTCTACCTTTAATGATGCCGAGCCCATTGCATTGTAAATGCTTGTTACTTCATTGTATCTGTTTCAGATGCATAATAAGCATAGACTTTGCTTGCACAAACATGAGGGTTCACATGACTCTAAACCAGAGCTTTCCAAACTCTGTGTCGAGACACAGTAGTGTGTCGCCTGCCATGTGTGGGTGTGTCGCGCGATATACTACAGCTGCATATGCTGTAGTATAGTGAGCAGATCCTGGACGACTGTGCGCTTTCTGTTTCAGGAGGCCTGAACTGCTGCTACCGCTGTCGTGCATATTGTGTGTGTTTGTGTGCAAGAAACGTGCACCTAAGTACACACTATTCGTATCTAGTTACACAACCTGCCCAGGAGTGTAAAATGGGAATTTGTTATGTTGCTCGCTGCAAAGCGCTTCAATAACTCGTCACGAGTAGCAAGCAGGCTATATAAATATAATTTTCAAGAACAAATACAACTGCTTCAACTCAGGCGGCTGTATTTTTTATACAAGAACTAGTGGTAGAAAAAATACAGAACCAACAGAGCCGATCCTATTCTTGATATTCGGCGTTCGTGAAAACCACCTCTTCTGCCTGTAATATCTGGCTTTGGGGGCCTAAAGTGCTATTTTTTTTTTATATATATAGCGCTGAACTAGACCCGAAGGAATCAGAGCTCTTTACATGAGCATCAGTTGCGTTACAGACGGGCACATTAATTGTGTTAGGCACCGGGAGATGAAGGGATTTGCCCAGACTCGAACCCGGTTCCCCAACTCCGAGTTCGACCGCTCAGGCCATTAGGCCACACTATATTGTGGAGGCAGCAGCTTAGAAAAGGCCAAGAGAGCGCGAGTGTATTCTGTCTGGTGCACTGCCGAACCAAGCAAAGAATGGCAATGTGTAGTTTATGCAAGGGGCCATTACACGAGTGCGTGCACTTTACATAAAGGAAAGAAGACAGACACACTGTATGTTTGCTCTGAATGAAAGGCACACGGTTGTGACATGTTCATTTCCGGTGTTTAAAGCACGCTTTGCAGAGACAGGCAATGGCAAGATGTGTACTTACCCTCAAGGGGCAACGTGGACAATTCTGTGGCTCTACGTGCTTTATTTTACATATTTGGTCATTGCTTTCACATATTTAGAGAGTTCTTTTTAAATAGCGCTGAACATGCTGCAGGGGTGTTGGAGCGCTGTACAGCAAGCATAGTTCATACAGTTTGGGCGGAACCCTGGAGGGATACAATTAGAGTATGAACGGGATGAGAGGGGAGGGGCGCAACCAGCAACTGAGTACCACATTTAGCCAGTCCAACCAAAAGCACGATACCTGCTGGGATTTTTGAGTCCATATTTACAAATCTAAACACAAAATGCAATAAGCGGTTTACTAAAATACCAGGAGTAACTTATTTTGTTGCACCAGACATGGGGCCACTTAGGAACTGTGCATTTATTTATATTTCGGACACTGATGTTAAGTTCAGTTATCTTTTTTTAAAGCATAATTAAATACATTATTTCCAACAGGCGCTCGGGTAACATTTTATCATAAAATAGTCACACTATGATCCTTTATCTGAACAGAAGTGGTGGGAGTTTACAGGTCATCTGGAATCCTTTCCTTGACACCTACTCCCAGCAGGGCATGAGTGACAAAAAGTTGTTAATTTCTGCTCCATGACACGTTGTCTACGTTCATAATATGTGTGAGAAGTTGGCCTGATGTGCAGTGTTCACTATTCTAGTGATCACTATATATCAGTCCAAACAACCCTTATTGATGATTGGTTGTAAGTCAACCTTATAGACAAGCTATCCTAGTAGCATGGATACGAGCAGTCTAAGGCTAAGACTCTAGAGGGCGTGTTAAGCCAGCTGTTTTACCATCACATTACCCCTTGAACACCCAGTGAAAGGACACCACACAAGTGTTATGAAAATAAACAGTGTATTTATTAGAATCACAACAACCCTGTACTCTTTATGAGGACAGGGTGCTAGGCACACAACAAAACTCTTACGAAAATACTTAAGTTAGCACAGTATATACAAATGCCCGAGGGGCACGAAAAACCATATACTCTAAAAGTGGAATGCAAAATTACTAGCAGGTAAGTACAGTACTAATAGGCTTTGGAATCGCTAGGACTTGACTATAGAATCGTTAGATTACTTCTAGGAGGCCTAGGGGACTCGGGTGCAGAGTGTGCACTCTCACGCGGGATGCGGGACAAAGTCTATGGAAGCTAGTAACGCTAAAGTTAGTGTTCACGGGCGAACCCGACCTGGTAGGGGGAAAACGACAGTGGATCCTGACCCTTGGATAGTGAGGCTATGCTGGGGCACCGAAATGCCGAAGTTACCTAGCCCAGGGGCTGCAGCTGCATAGGTCTCAAAAGACGTCGGGAATCCTCGTTGCCGGATCAGGAGCCTGGAAGAAAGATGCTGGCAGGCGACCAGTGAAGATAGTTCGAGTTGATCCAAGCCTGGATCAGGAAGATGGATGACACCTGAAAGCAGAGGGGACCAAGTTCGTGACTACTAGCCAGTAGTCAGTGGGCACCAGGAGGGCACCGGATGGTAGTCACCTCGACTAGGTGAGTGGGCGACGCTGGCTCTGCAGATCTCACGGACCAGGAGGCGTTGTCGGCGACCAGGATGGAGAGGCGAGCTGTCCCACGATGGATGAAGCTGTCGGCGTCGAAGTTACCCAGGATTGGGCAACAAGCCTTGGCTAATTCAAGCCCACGCGGTGGACTCAAAATGGCGTCTTGAGTGGACCAGGAGGGTCCGGGGTGCTCCTCTTCGGGAAGGGAGCAAGGGCCAGTCTGGAGCAACCAGACCAGCAGCAGTGATGTCGTCGGGCGTCGTTCAGAAGGCCACAAGCCAGCGGGCTAGTAGCCAAACAACGCGGTGAGCAGCAAAAAGCAGAAGGGCCCCACGCCGATCGTGGAGATGCTGGGGGGCTGATCTTCGGTGCTGGAGCTGCTCAGGGTTGGGGCTTCTCGGACCCCAAAGCACTCACCAGGAAATTACTCGGCGTGCTTGCTGTGCAGAAGTCGTGCAGTCTTGGCAATAGTCGGTCCCTTGAGGTCTCGTCGCACTCACGATTCTCAGCTTGGCTGTAGAGGTGAGAAGAGGTCGGAGGTGCCAGGGAAGCCGGGTCTTGTCGAGCTGGGCAGTCGGATTCCGGAGGAAGGACTTACAGCAGACCGCAGTGTTCTTGCGATGGTGCCTGCGGATGCAGGGTGACTACTCCTTAGCCACAAGGGAGAATCTTGAAGAAGAAATCTTGAAGTCCTTTCGTAGAAAGTCGTGTCTTGATTCCAAAGATGATCTAATTTGGAAGGGGGCCTGCTCCTACCTTTATCTGGGAAAAGGGGGCTGGCACGCGACTAAGTCCTGCCCTATGGGTGGGACCAGGAGGGGGGTGGTTACACCCACTTCCTTGGCGGGCTTTTCCCCAGCTCAGGGTCTGGAGTGTCCCTGGAACTGGTTCAAGCCGGCCTATGCATAGTGAGCACCGGGGTGCCACTTGCAGTCACCTTCCTCTGAAGCCCTGCCTACCTAGGATACACAAAATCCTGTCTGGGACGGTGCTGGCACCGCCCCTGGCAGGAAACCCTTTGTCCTTATCTCCTGCTCTGGGAGGACTCCCAGCAGCAGGAGGGCAGACTTGTGTCTCGGTGGCAGCATCCATTTTGTGGAGCTGAGGCTCTGTTTGACTTTAACCGGGGTTAGGGGTTACATACATGTCGTGTCCCTCTAGAAGGGTGGAATGCTAACCCTGTCGCCAGAATTGGCGAGGGGTTAGTATTCCCATTCGTATGACACCTTACTCGACATGTTTTGATAAAGCGATACCAGAGTTGGCATATAACCGCGAGGATTATAATGCACTTAAGAGTATATGGTATGCGATATCATGGAAACGGCTAAGGGATAGATCCCGAGAGCCGTAGACAGGCTCAGCTCATGCCAGAGCACCATCTCACACGATTCCAAGCACTCTGCCTTCAGGATTGTTAAGGCCTGCCATAGGAGTGACTGATAGGAGATCTGTGTGTCCATTTTAGGGTTAGATATAGGTATACTATATCTAAAGCAAAGGGTGAGTACACCACCTTGCCCCAGCTGTCGTGCAGCCAGTTGTGTCAGTTTAGTTAGTCAGCCCAGGGGTGGCATAATACATGCTTCAGCCCCTGGGAGACTTCTGGGTACACCTCAGCCCTGAGTACAGGGACTTGGAGAGGGCCCAGTGCCAATTCAGTACCTGAGTACAATTTGGATAGAGAGAACAGCTAGGCTGTGGGTCTGATTAGCAGGCCCACAGCCAGGGAAAGTCGTAAACCAGTGCAGCAAAAAGCAAAAATCTGGGTGATCATAGGATTGCAGACCCTACTCTCCTACATGACCCCCCCAAACTTTGGGACAATAAACTAACCTTGACCAGGTGAGTCTTCTTGCTCTAAGTGGAAATACCTGGAGAGCCCATCAGCATTGCTGTGATCAGTACCAGGTCTATGCTCCACTGTAAAATCCATCCCCTGTAGGGAAATGGACCACCTAAGCAGTTTGGGGTTTTCACCCTTCATCTGATTTAGCCACAAGAGGGGCTTATGGTCGGTCTGAATGGTGAAGTGAGTGCCAAACAAGTAGGCCCTCAGCTTCTTCAGGGCCCAAACCACAGCAAAGGCCCCCCTCTCAATTGCTGACCAATTTTTCTCTCTGGGTGTCAACCTTCTACTAATGAAAGCAATAGGCTGATCATTACCATCAAAATTCAGTTGAGACAGAACAGCCCCCACACCCAACTCAGAAGCATCTGTTTGGACAATGAATGGCTTGGAGTAATCTGGACTCTTTAGGATAGGTGCTGTGCTTTAGGTCATTGAATGCTTTCTGACAGCTTGCTGTCCACTGAACTTTCTTTGGCATCTTTTTGCTTGTCAGGTCATTAAGAGGGGTCACTATGGACCCATAATTTCTGACAAACTTCCTATAGTACCCAGTCAGGCCCAAGAAAGCTCGAACTTGAGTCTGGGTGATTGGAGGAGTCCAGTCCTTGATGGCCTGTATCTTACTCTCCAGTGGCTGAACCTGGCCTCCACCTACAAGGTGGCCCAGGTATACAACCTGTGTCTGCCCTATCTGGCACTTTGTGGCCTTGATAGCGAGGCCTGCCTTTTGCAGAGCCTCTAACACTTTCCTCAGGTGGACCAGGTGCTCCTCCCAGGTGGAGCTAAAGACAGCAATATCGTCTAGATATGCTGCACAGAAGTCATCCAGCTCAGTGAGGACTTGATTCACCAACCTTTGGAAGGTGGCAGGGGCATTTTTCAGTCCAAAGGGCATTACCACAAACTGATAATGCCCTCCAGGGGTAGAAAATGCTGTCTTGGGTTTGGCCTCCTCAGCTAACCTGATTTGCCAATACCCAGCTGTCAAATCAAATGTACTTAAGAAGTTGGCAGAAGCCAGTTTATCTATAAGTTCATCTGCTCTTGGTATTGGGTGGGCATCAGTCTTAGTGACTGCATTGAGGCCTCTGTAGTCTACGCAAAACCTCATCTCTTTCTTACCACCCTGGGTGTGAGGCTTTGGCACTAGAACTACTGGGCTAGCCCAAGGGCTATCTGAGGGCTCAATGACTCCCAGCTCCAACATTTTCTGCACTTCAGTTTTGATGCAGTCTCTAACATGATCAGGCTGCCTGTAGATTTTACTCTTGACAGGCAGACTGTCTCCAGTGTCAACATCATGGGTACAGCAATCAGTTTGGCTGGGTGTCAGAGAGAACATATGTCTGAAGGATTGCAGAACTTGCCTGCAATCCTGTTGCTGATGTTCAGTGAGGCTGCCACAAAAGACAACACCATCAACTGATCCATCATCAGGATTCTGAGTGAATAGGGCTGGGAGAGGGTCACTCTCTTCCTCCTGTCCCTCATCTGTGGCCATGAGCAAGCTCATGTCCTTCCTGTCAACATATGCCTTGAGCCTGTTAACATGGAGCACTCTGAGAGGGCTCCTGGGGGTTCCAAGGTCCACCAAGTAGGTAACCTCTCCCTTTTGCTCAATGATGGTGTGGGGCCCAGACCATTTGTCTTTCAGAGCTGCTGGAGCCACTGGCTCCAGCATCCACACCTTCTGTCCTGGCTGGTACACAGTCAGAACAGCCTTTTGGTCATGCCAAGCTTTCTGAAGTTCTTGGCTGGCCTCAAGGTTTTTAGATGCCTTTTCCATATACTCAGCCATCCTGGAGCGGAGACCAAGTACATAGTCCACTATGTTGGTTGCAGGCTTTTTGAGAGGTCTCTCCCATCCTTCCTTCACCAAACACAGGGGTCCTCTCACAGGATGCCCATACAGAAGCTCAAAAGGGCTGTAGCCAACCCCCTTCTGTGGGACCTCTCTGTAAGCAAACAAGAGGCAGGGGATCAGGACATCCCATCTTCTCCTAAGAGTTTCAGGTAGCCCATGAATCATCCCTTTGAGGGTCCTGTTGAATCTCTCAACAAGCCCATTGCATTGTGGATGATAGGGTGTGGTGAACTTGTAGTTCACACCACACTCTTTCCACATTGCAGTCAGATATCCTGACATGAAGTTTGTACCTCTGTCAGAAACGACCTCCTTAGGGAAACCCACTCTGGAGAACACTCTAACTAGGGCTCTTGCCACTACAGGTGCTGTAGTGGTCCTAAGTGGTATAGCTTTAGGATACCTGGTGGCATGATCCACTACCACCAGTATAAACTTGTGCCCTGATGCTGTCTGGGGTTCCATTGGACCAACAATGTCAATCCCCACTCTTTCAAAGGGAACCCCCACCACAGGTAGTGGTATGAGGGGGGCCTTTGTTGTGCCACCTGACTTACCACTGGCTTGGCAAGTGACACAGGAGCGGCAAAACTCCTTGGTATTCTCATTCATATGGGGCCAGTGAAAGTGTGAGACAAGCCTGTCCCAAGTCTTTGTCTGACCTAAATGACCTGCAAGGGGAATCTCATGGGCCAAGGTGAGAAGGAAACCTCTCAGAGACAAGGGAATGACCAGCCTCCTGGTTGCACCAGGCTTGGGGTCTCTTGACTCAGAGTACAGGAGTCCATCTTCCCAGTATACCCTGTGGGCACCTGTGGCATTCCCTGCAGCCTCAGCAGCAGCCTGCTGTCTGAGGGGTTCAAGGGAAGGGCAGTCTAACTGTGCCTTCCCCAGGTCTGCTCTGGAGGGTCCCCCTGAGCCCAGAAACTCAACTTGATCAAGTTCAAGCTCTTTAGGCTCAGTTTCCCTCAGTTCTCTCAGATCAGCCTCCTCAGAGACTTGATCCTCAACCTGGGGCAAGGGGGAAGGCAAAGCCTTAACCCTACTGCTCTTCTTCTTGGAAGGTGTCTGGTCCATAATTTCAGGATCCAGCACCTGTTCAGTGGGGCATCTTCTGGCCTGTGACCTAGTCACAGCAAGCACATGTGCTGGCAAGCCTAACATTTCCATGTGAGTCCTCTGCTCCACTTCTGACCATTGTGATGACTCCAAATCATTGCCCAACAAACAATCAACTGGGAGGTCTGAACTGACTACAACTTTCTTTTGTCCCTTCACTCCACCCCAGGAGAAAGCCACAATTGCCACACTATGACTAGTAGTGACATTGCTGGCATTGGTCACCAGGAAATCAGTACCTGGCATGATCTGTCCAGGGTCCACAAAGTTAGGTGTCACCATGGTGACACTGGCACAAGTGTCCCTATAGGCCTGAGCCATTTTGCCATTAATCAAAGGTGTCTGCCTGTATTTGCCCAAAGTATTGGGACTTATCTCAGGGGACATATCTATATCCCCTGTACAGACAAGGACAGCCTGAGTGAGTGTGCCAACTAAGTTGTCAGACCCCTCAGTACCCAAGGTTAACCCAACTAATGCCTTGGGAGGTACACTACCACTACTGACTGTACTAGGGGGTGCAGTTGCCTTAGGGGCTGTAGTGGCAGGAGTTTGTCCTCCTCTTTTGGTGCACTCACTAAACCAGTGAGACTTACTTTTGCAGTACTGGCACCACCTTTTTGACTGGCCTTCTTGAGTCTTCTTCTTCTGGGAAGCCTGACCCCCACCCTCTTTGGTTTGTTGGGGACCTGGTGAAGACTTCTGGTCATTTTGTTCACTCTTAACATTACCCTTCTGGTCTGCTTTCTTCTGACCACCCTGGTTCTGGTTCTGGTTCTGCTTGATCCTTGTCCTGACCCACTTGTCTGCCTTCTTTCCCAATTCTTGGGGAGAGGTCAGATCTGAATCAACAAGGTGCTGGTGCAACAACTGGTTCTGACAATTGTTTAAAATTTGTTCTCTGATCATAAGATTATACAATCCTGTGTAATCTGTAACCTTGCTACCCAGCAACCAGCCCTCCAAAGCCTTAGTGGCACTATCCACAAAGTCAGACCAGTCCTGAGACTGAGTTTTCTGGGTGTCTCTGAACAGCAACCTGTACTGCTCAGTGGTTAAACCAAACCCATCAATCAGTGCATTTTTCAGGACCTGGTAATCATTAGCATCCTCCACTCTTATAGTGAGGAGCTTATCTCTACCTTTACCATCAAAGGAGAGCCACAGTATAGCTGCCCACTGACTTCGGGGAATGCACTGCACAGTGCAGGCCCTCTCCAAAGCAGCCATCCATTTCTGGATATCATCCCCTTGCTTAAAGGGGGGCACTATTTTAGTCAGGTGTTTAGTATCTAAACCCTTCTCTCTATCTCTTGGGAGATTGCTGCCACCAGTGGGAGCTAGCCCACTCATCTGCTGCTCTCTAGCAAAGGCAAGCTTTTCTTTGGCCAGGGCAAGTTCTTCCCTTTCAATCCTCAGAGCAGCCTGTCTCATCCTAGCTTCATGCTCTATTCTCTGAGGGGAAGTCACTCTCCTCTGTGGAGAGTTCCTCCTCCTCTGGGAAGAGGCATTAGAGTGCAGAGATCTATTGGAGTCCCTAGAAAGAGATCTATCTCTCCTAACTCCAAGGTTAGGCCCACTTCGGGTCAGTACTGGGGGTCCCCCAGTTCCTAGCCCAAGTAAGTCTAAGTTGGCCCTGGTTAGCCTTCTGACTACCTCAAGACCTTTGTCTACCTCATCCCCAGAGAGTTCCTCCTGATCCTCCTCCTCCCCAACTGCAGTAGCAGTGTTGGGGAGTTCTGGATCCCCAGAGGTTCCCTCTAAGGCTGGCATGTTCTCATGTAACTGAGAAATCTTTCTGGCATCATATGTCTCTAAGAGACCTATCAGAAAGGGAATGGTGGGGTTAGACCCCTGCTTCAGTTTCCTGGAGGTACAGACTTGTCTCATCTCCTGGAAACTGAGAGCTGCATATCTGGAAGTGACCTGTGGAGGGTCAACACTTACCAGGGGAGTCTCAGTGGACTCTCCATGGTTAGACATGCTTTTCTAGTGAGGTGTAAGTGGTGCACTTACCTACACTATGTGTTTGCCTACTGATCCTTTGCTAGAGTTGTAGTTTAGGGTGTGCTAGGCCCTAGGAGCTACAACAGCTGGTTCAGTAGAACTCAGAGTATTCTAAGCTAAGTTATATGTACCTTTAGTACCTATGTGATCTTTCACAAGATATTCTTAGGGCATGTGTGGTAAAACAACAGCAAGCTCAAATCCCAACCGCTGCTCACCAATGTGAGAAGTTGGCCTGATGTGCAGTGTTCACTATTCTAGTGATCACTATATATCAGTCCAAACAACCCTTATTGATGATTGGTTGTAAGTCAACCTTATAGACCAGCTATCCTAGTAGCATGGATACGAGCAGTCTAAGGCTAAGACTCTAGAGGGCGTGTTAAGCCAGCTGTTTTACCATCACATTACCCCTTGAACACCCAGTGAAAGGACACCACACAAGTGTTATGAAAATAAACAGTGTATTTATTAGAATCACAACAGCCCTGTACTCTTTATGAGGACAGGGTGCTAGGCACACAACAAAACTCTTACGAAAATACTTAAGTTAGCACAGTATATACAAATGCCCGAGGGGCACGAAAAACCATATACTCTAAAAGTGGAATGCGAAATTACTAGCAGGTAAGTACAGTACTAATAGGCTTTGGAATCGCTAGGACTTGACTATAGAATCGTTAGATTACTTCTAGGAGGCCTAGGGGACTCAGGTGCAGAGTGTGCACTCTCACGCGGGATGCGGGACAAAGTCTATGGAAGCTAGTAACGCTAAAGTTAGTGTTCACGGGCGAACCCGACCTGGTAGGGGGAAAACGACAGTGGATCCTGACCCTTGGATAGTGAGGCTATGCTGTGGCACCGAAATGCCGAAGTTACCTAGCCCAGGGGCTGCAGCTGCATAGGTCTCAAAAGACGTCGGGAATCCTCGTTGCCGGACCAGGAGCCTGGAAGAAAGATGCTGGCAGGCGACCAGTGAAGATAGTTCGAGTTGATCCAAGCCTGGATCGGGAAGATGGATGACACCTGAAAGCAGAGGGGACCAAGTTCGTGACTACTAGCCAGTAGTCAGTGGGCACCAGGAGGGCACCGGATGGTAGTCACCTCGACTAGGTGAGTGGGCGACGCTGGCTCTGCAGATCTCACGGACCAGGAGGCGTTGTCGGCGACCAGGATGGAGAGGCGAGCTGTCCCACGATGGATGAAGCTGTCGGCGTCGAAGTTACCCAGGATTGGGCAACAAGGCTTGGCTAATTCAAGCCCACGCGGTGGACTGAAAATGGCGTCTTGAGTGGACCAGGAGGGTCCGGGGTGCTCCTCTTCGGGAAGGGAGCAAGGGCCAGTCTGGAGCAACCAGACCAGCAGCAGTGATGTCGTCGGGCGTCGTTCAGAAGGCCACAAGCCAGCGGGCTAGTAGCCAAACAACGCGGTGAGCAGCAAAAAGCAGAAGGGCCCCACGCCGATCGTGGAGATGCTGGGGGGCTGATCTTCGGTGCTGGAGCTGCTCAGGGTCGGGGCTTCTTGGACCCCAAAGCACTCACCAGGAAATTACTCAGCGGGCTTGCTGTGCAGAAGTCGTGCAGTCTTGGCAATAGTCGGTCCCTTGAGGTCTCGTCGCACTCACGATTCTCAGCTTGGCTGTAGAGGTGAGAAGAGGTCGGAGGTGCCAGGGAAGCCGGGTCTTGTCGAGCTGGGCAGTCGGATTCCGGAGGAAGGACTTACAGCAGACCGCAGTGTTCTTGCGATGGTGCCTGCGGATGCAGGGCGACTACTCCTTAGCCACAAGGGAGAATCTTGAAGAAGAAATCTTGAAGTCCTTTCGTAGAAAGTCGTGTCTTGATTCCAAAGATGATCTAATTTGGAAGGGGGCCTGCTCCTACCTTTATCTGGGAAAAGGGGGCTGGCACGCGACTAAGTCCTGCCCTATGGGTGGGACCAGGAGGGGGGTGGTTACACCCACTTCCTTGGCGGGCTTTCCCCCAGCTCAGGGTCTGGAGTGTCCCTGGAACTGGTTCAAGCCGGCCTATGCATAGTGAGCACCGGGGTGCCACTTGCAGTCACCTTCCTCTGAAGCCCTGCTGACCTAGGATACACAAAATCCTGTCTGGGACGGTGCTGGCACCGCCCCTGGCAGGAAACCCTTTGTCCTTATCTCCTGCTCTGGGAGGACTCCCAGCAGCAGGAGGGCAGACTTGTGTCTCGGTGGCAGCATCCATTTTGTGGAGCTGAGGCTCTGTTTGACTTTAACCGGGGTTAGGGGTTACATACATGTCGTGTCCCTCTAGAAGGGTGGAATGCTAACCCCGTCGCCAGAATTGGCGAGGGGTTAGTATTCCCATTCGTATGACACCTTACTCGACATGTTTTGATAAAGCGATACCAGAGTTGGCATATAACCGCGAGGATTATAATGCACTTAAGAGTATATGGTATGCGATATCATGGAAACGGCTAAGGGATAGATCCCGAGAGCCGTAGACAGGCTCAGCTCATGCCAGAGCACCATCTCACACGATTCCAAGCACTCTGCCTTCAGGATTGTTAAGGCCTGCCATAGGAGTGACTGATAGGAGATCTGTGTGTCCATTTTAGGGTTAGATATAGGTATACTATATCTAAAGCAAAGGGTGAGTACACCACCTTGCCCCAGCTGTCGTGCAGCCAGTTGTGTCAGTTTAGTTAGTCAGCCCAGGGGTGGCATAATACATGCTTCAGCCCCTGGGAGACTTCTGGGTACACCTTAGCCCTGAGTACAGGGACTTGGAGAGGGCCCAGTGCCAATTCAGTACCTGAGTACAATTTGGATAGAGAGAACAGCTAGGCTGTGGGTCTGATTAGCAGGCCCACAGCCAGGGAAAGTCGTAAACCAGTGCAGCAAAAAGCAAAAATCTGGGTGATCATAGGATTGCAGACCCTACTCTCCTACAATATGACATTACTCTTTACCAAAATGATGCACATTGTCTGTGCCCATCTGGGACAAT
The DNA here is from genome assembly GCF_964261635.1 of Lissotriton helveticus. Lineage (NCBI taxonomy): Eukaryota > Metazoa > Chordata > Amphibia > Caudata > Salamandridae > Lissotriton > Lissotriton helveticus. Next base: position 734,930,796 of record NC_136073.1, read on the forward strand.
CTATGTGCTCTTCTGTGCCAGAATCGCACCCACCCTTGACACCCATCTGCACCTTCCCCACAGTTTTAAAGCCATTGAACAGAGACCAGGCCTCGGGGCATCTGGCTGTCAGCCAAAATATTTTACAAGATAGCCTGTATTAATCTTTGGAGCCACAAACTGAAACGACTTACAACTATTTTGAACAAACCAACACTGCATCCATCACTGCTGTGTGTCAGGGATGTTTGTAATGTTACTACCTATGTGTAGCAGCGATGCCACGGACCCTGATGCAACTAGGGAAAATGGACCCTTTGACTGGTGTTGATTAAGAGAAATACAGCAGTTATCAGGGGTCAATGGTGTCACTGCACTTGCTGCACCTATAGTAGCTACATCCTGGGTGGGTGTGTGTCTGTCTCTCTTTCTCTCGCACTACAGCTGCATATGCTGTAGTATAGTGAGCAGTTCCTGGACGGCTGTGCACTTTCTGTTTCAGGGGGCCTGAACTGCTGCTACCGCTGTCTGACCAGGCTAAACCAAATTTAAGAATATACTTTCCCATTAATGTGAATCATGTAGTCACAGACGCAAGCTGCCTCAGTTCGGCTTCTGTACTTAGTAAAACAATTATCCCTTCCCTAATTTAGACAAAAAAAAGAACAAGGGTGGGGTTTTCAAGAGTTGATGCAGCTGGGCTTTCTCAATTCCTTGAGCTGTCCTCATGATATTCCATCATGTCAGCTGGGTCTTTTTTGGACCATGCCACTCCTCCTGGCAGGTATAGTCCAGCTTCTTGTGCATGCAGGTGTGCTTCCTTCGCTCTGCATGTCAAATAGCAAGACAGTTCTGTAGGTATTTTTCCGAGCCTCCAACTCTGGCTGTTTGTACATTCCGAAAGTCACGTTTCAAGCAAGCTGTTGTTTTTTTTTTGCTTTTTAGTAAATTCTTTGGTTATATTTATGACTTTCAAAATTGGTTGAGATTCCTGCTCTGTGTTTACTGCTTACTCTTCCAGTGTAAATTCATTGTTATATAGCTGGGTCTGCACTGAGGTGGCGATTTTGTTTTTGTGCCGTAAACAACTGGGGCATGTGTCAATGTGTGCATGATTATATTTTTGTTTCAGGCCCAAACCTAACCTTACTTACACCCAGTTTTGCCAGTCACTATCTTTGTTAGAACAGATTCACAATTGCTTTATTAACCTTCCTGCTTTCTCAAATTTGCTTGAAAATGCACCATTTGCCCACAATTTTTTCAGAACTTTCTCGGAGGGGGAAACCCGAGCCCCCCTTAGGTGGTTCGGGCTCACTCTCTGCACTCGCTCACATTACCGTGTCACAAGATGAAGATTGTCTAAAAGGTGTGTCACCAACATGAAAAGTTTGAAAAGCTGTGCTCTAAACCATGGGCGGCTCCTCCATGTGGGCGGAGGAGCATCGCCTCACTGCTTTCTCGCAGCGCGAGAAGCAGAAACATAAAATGCAGGCCCGGACTGGCCGTTGTGGGCACCGGGCAATCCCCCGGTCGGCCGCAAGGGTGGGGGCCGGTTTTGGGCCCTGCGGGCCGTTTTTGTTGCAGAGCCAAATCGGCCCTGTAACAAAATCGGCTGAAAAGCGGCCCTGGCAAAGCGCTCGCCCCCCTCCCACCCGGGGGGCGGGGGGGCCGGCCAAGCACTTTGCCAGGGCCGGTTTTGGTTCCCAGTCCGGCCCTGATAAAATGGTATTATAAATACAATTTTATGTTTTGTGGTAAATAAATAAATAATACCTCTCTTTTTGACTAGACATATATCATAACAGATAGCTCAATAAATAAGAGTCAAGATTCGAGGTAGTAGGAGTTTTGCAGGTTTAATACAGCATAAGGACAGGAACAGGACAACCTGCATAGGAATAGGATGACAGGGCCCAGCAGCTGCTGGGGCTGGGTCTGGGATGAGCGCGCTGACTTTTAATAACAATACATGAGCATATATACATAACGTGAACACATAGCATTACATTGCAGTAGGCGTAGCAGTGGGTGGAGCAGAAGGTGTGACGCGTAGCAGTCGCGAAAGATAAGGGCGAAAGTAGGTGTAACTGGGAGTATACATAGACATGTGGTGTAGACGTAACAGGATATGTCATGAATGGGGCGGAAACCATGGAGGGGGCTACCTAAGGAGCCGGGACCTCTAACCTAATGGTGCGCGCAAACTAGCAATGACGTATCACTAGGAGAAGCTGGGGGCTATGAACTCTGTGCTAGGAGCAGAGACTGAAGTCTGGAGAGTCAGGGCGACATGTACCTAAACAGTATCTAGTATCTGATGTTTAGAGAACATGTTGATATAAACTATAAGTTAGGAGGGGAAAGGCTAACTTGATTCTAAGACTGGACCATGCATTATTCTACATGTAGTGCGTGATGAAGAATATTAAATGACCATTAAATGCAGTATTTCTCTAGCGTGGAGACGTGAAGGCTAGACAATGACGGAAACTATTGATGCAGTTCAGTAGCTTAGGAATGCAGAGAAGGAGGACTGAACTGATAACTGGAATCATAACATATTCTTGGCAGACTCAGAGACTGAGCCAGGCTGGGCCGGGCACTGCGAGGCAGGAAGTAAGTGAAGGGTCGAGGATACAGGTGGGGGCTGTATCCCTCCTCAGCGAGGCTTCAGGAGACAGGAGCTGAATCTGGTGTCCGGGCCCTTTTGAGGCCTAGAAACGGGGACTTTATAATGGAATAACGTGCACACTGAGAAACGTGGCAACGTAGCTTTACATAGGCCTGATATTCGTATTATTCACGAGGACTGGAAACTGGCATACTAGAGGGGGACACAACTGTAATTGCGTCATTAATCAGACATGGGGAATGCATATGCATATTTAATCATGCACACATAACATATGATGGATGACACGTAGGGACACAGAACATGGCAAAATTTACTTTTCCACATTCCCTCCTTGTCACTACGTTTCCATCAGGAAACATCAATATTCATGATACCATCTATCATTTCATACAGTATCATTTGCTCGTCTCGAATTATCCTGGAACGGGATTTAGAACGGGGCTTGGGACTAGGAATACAAGAGGTAGCACAAATGCCGCAAATCGCAGGGCCACATTGCATACAGAGGCAGCAGCTGAATATGATTGCTACTGCAATACCTAGAAAGGACAATATTTTCCATCCCCATGCGGAAATTATATTCCAGAACCAACCGGACCATGTCCAGGTGCCTGGATCTTGGTGTATCAGATGGGCAATTTTATGGAGTCTGGTTATAGCTGAATAGACAGACGGCGCGTTATTTGGAATGAAAATGCAGCAACTAGATCCGATGACCCTACAGGCCCCGCCCCTATCGGCCAGTATGACGTCAAGGACGAGACGATTTTGCAAAACGACAAATCTCATAGCAGATTGCTCTTCGGTTAAGTTACCTAGAGCAGAGGCAGTCTCATTTACTACAGCTTCGAGGGTTCTAGTTAACCTACGGATCAGTTTACTATTCTGGATAGGTCCTATAAAGAAGAAGAAACCTTTATTGAAATCGGTATATTGTTCTAGAGTAGTTTCAGTGTAATCGACAATCGGGGACTCCCTTCTATGTCTAATGTGTACTAGACGTGTGTTTCTATGATAATCAGATGGGGCTAGAAAAACTGGTGGCAGTAGGAAGGCAATGTAACAGGTTCCCTCCCAATCGAGGGGCAGACGAACATATGCGGTCTGACCACAAATAAAATATGAATGACGTGAAGCTTTGAAAATAGATTTCCCACTGTCACTATACTTGACAACAGTAGTACAATCACTATGTCCTACATGTACAGAACCATAATTTCAGACACATAATTCGCCTTTGACGGGTATTACTGAAATAGCGGGTAAGTCTGGAGTAGTATCAGACTGAACATTCAGGACCATGAAATTCGACGAATAATTACCTAAATTATACACTTCATTTTCTAGATCTAACCCGGTTCTGTGGGGGAGACCTTGCTTGTCTGGGAAACATGTACTGTTAAGAAAAGACATATCTGTTGAGGATGACGTTAACGTGGACCATGCTCCACACGAACCATTATGTGAAAAAGGATAAGGAAAGAGTGGCAGAACTCCCTTCGGGGTCTGGAAAGGGGGGAGTCGACCACACACCCAACAATTAGTGGCATTGCTGGTCTGGTGTGAGTAATGTAACATGCGGATAAATGAGTTATTACGCATAGCGAGGCGGTAGGACAGTTCATGAGGAGGCAGATCACTAAACGTGTGCTCTACTGTAGCATTAGCAGACTTATTTACATGTGAAACTGGGAAATACAGGAAAAATGCATAACTCGTGCAGGAAATCATAATGCTGAGAAATAATATGAAACATAGAAAAACGATACATCGGATTGAGTTTTGACTAACTCTCTCACTATGGGGGTCTATTTTATACATGTCAGAAACAGTCTAACCGTTTCACCTAGGGGAGGACTTAGACAATCAAACTGACTGACTTAATTTACTAGACCGTAGTTTCTGTTTATACTCCTGCTGCGGAGTTTTCTCTAACAGGGGAGGGGTTGTAACAATGTCATTTGCGGGACAGTCCTTGAGAACAATATTCTGGCAATCCTTTGAATCCTGGGAAATGTTCTTTAAGGCGGGTTTCAGTCCATTAAAAAGTTTAATATGAGAAAGGTGCACCCAGCCCTTGCGTCCTTCCAACTTCACGGCTGTACGGGTGGTGAGGAGGACCTGTCGGGGCTCTTTCCAACGAGGCTCCAGCGGACTTGATCTGTCAAAGTTGCGGACCATCACCATGGATCCTGGAACGATTTCATGCGGTGCCACCTCGGTATTGTCTGGAAATGCGGCAGCAACCTGTGAACGACATGAGTTGAGGGCAGACATCAAGGAAGCTAGGTAATCTGTCAGCATATTACTTGAAACATCGGTAATACTTCGGGGTCTAGGAGTACCCCACATGTTAGGGGGGCGGCCGAAAACGACCTCGTACGGGGACAGACCTGATCTGGAATGTGCGACCATGCGCATATAAAATAAAGCGACTGGTAGAGCTACTAGCCAGTCCACACCTTTTTCTTTACACACTTTGGCGATGCGGATTTTCAGGGTCTGGTTATGTCTTTCTACGAGACCGGCTGCTTCAGGATGGCGTACACAATGAAACTTCCACTGGTACCCTAACAACAGGGAAACATGCTTCATCAACTCAGATGAGAATGGCTGGCCGTTATCAGAATATACGACTCTAGGGAGTCCATAACGGGGGAAGAACTCACGAACCAACTGCTTGGCAGTGGTCGCGGCTGTGTAATCTGGGACTGGATATGCTTCTGTCCACCTGGACAAAGCGCATACAACTACAAGGACATACTTGAAACCTCGACATCGCTCCATCTGAATATAATCCATCTGGAGGACTTCAAAAGGGTGGTCAGGGGGCTGGAATCCACCTTGTTCCACCGGGACACTTTTACCTGGATTAAACTGACAACATATCATACAGGTACGGACTTTCTGCTTAGCTGCAGCTCGTAAATGCTTGTTGAACCAAATGTTCTGGATACTGTCTAACATAGCTTTTTCCCCTAAGTGTGCTGGACTATGTGCGGTATTAATAATGACTTGAACCATAGAGTCGGGGAGAAACCATGTGGCTCTACCCTTCGTTAACCATCCTTGATCTGTCTGGACCCCTCCTTGTTCGGACCATTTCTTGATTTCTTCGGGAGTAGCATGTAACTGGATATCTATGACATCTTGAGTAGGGTCCTTAACTGTCATGCATGTAGTCGGATCTGGAGTATGTGTCATGTTAACTGGAATGTCTGGAGTCTGTGCTGTAAGCTTGGCTGTGCGATCTGCTAGATCGTTACCCTGGGAAATAATGTCAGTGACCTTCGTATGTGCTTTGCACTTCATGATAGCGATAGATATCGGTAAATGTATGGCATCTAACAGAGCTTGAATAAGGAGACCATGCTGAATCTTGGTTCCATGAGAAGTCATGAAACCTCTCTCCTGCCAGAGCACTCCGAAGTCGTGTACAACTCCAAATGCGTAGCGTGAATCTGTGTAAACATTAACTTTCAAGTTCCTGGCGTGTATGCAGGCTTGTGTCAGAGCAACTAGCTCTGCTGCTTGAGCGGACAGAGTATCAATACGGTGTGTTTCAATAACTTCGGTGTCAGTAGTCACTGCATACGCGGCTACTAGTTCTCCTGTACTAGTTCTCATACATGAACCGTCCACATAAAGTGTCAGGTCGGGATCTGGTAACGGAATATCTGTCAGATCTTGTCTTGGCTTTGTCGTAATGTTAACTACTTCCACACAATCATGTGTGGCAGAATTTGAATTAGCTGATGGTAACAGTGTAGCAGGATTCAGGATGTTGCAGCATCTGATTTCTATGTGTGGCTGGAACAGTGTCAATTCATAACCTGTTAAACGTGCAATTGTCAAGTGCTGAGTCTGTGTTCGGTTCAGAAGAACTTCCACAGAGTGTGGAACTTGTACTGTCAAGGTATGTCCTAAGACTATGGAATCACTTTGTCTGATAGCTAGGGCTGTGGCTGCAACTGACTTGAGGCACGCAGGCAACGCCTGGGCGACTGGATCTAATGTGCTCGAAAAATAAGCACAGGGCTTGTTTTGTCCTGCTTGATCTTGTGTGAGAACAGATAATGCTGTACCTTCACGTTCTGTGACGAAAAGTGTAAAAGGCTTACTGTAGTTCGGTGTAGCTAGAACTGGAGCTTGGCATAAAGCTTTCTTTAACTCGTTGAAACTAAGTGTATGTTCAGATGTCCAAGGGAGAACAGTCGATACGGCTGCCTCCTGTGTCGTTAACTGTATCAGTGGCTTGGCTAGAAATGCATACTGAGGAATCCATTGTCTGCAGTAAGAAGTAAGGCCGATAAAAGCACGTACCTCCTTCTGGGTCTTGGGCTGAGGAAGACTCGCTATTAACTGGATACGGTCTGGTGTCAACTGCCTACCCCTCTTGGACAGTAAGTGTCCTAAGTAGACCACTTGCTGGACACAGAATTGAAGTTTAGAAGGGGACACCTTGTGCCCCATCTCGGCTAGGAAATACAAGACTGTAAGGGATGCTTGCTCGCAAGCACGTTCAGAACGGGCTGTGATCAGTAGATCATCGACATACTGGAGCAGGGCAGTGTCAGTTGGCATGTGAATGTTGTCAAGTTGTCTCTTGAGTGCTTGACTGTAAATACTAGGACTTTCTGTGAAACCTTGAGGAGCTCGTGTAAACATATAGCTCCTTCCATTTAAACAGAATCCGAAAAGGAACTGGCTGTCTGGATGAATAGGGACACTAAAAAATGCATTCTTGAGGTCGATTACTGTAAAGAACATGGCTTCGGAATCAATGGCTGTCAATAGGGAAGAGATGTCTGGGACAACTGGGTACTGCGGAATAATACATTTATTAAGCTCTCGTAGGTCGATCACTAATCGATATACTGGGAGTGCATTTGGATCAGTACGTTTCATGACTGGAATGATCGGAGAATTGCATACGTTGGAGTCAGTTTCTACAACCACTCCTTGAGCGATGAGCTCGTCAATAATTTTGGATAAGGCTGCTACAGCCTCGGGTGGCAATCTGTACTGTCTGATTCGTGGTAACACTACACCTGGTTTGAGAGTCACACGATAAGGTGTTATCTGCATATAACCTACATCAGTTGGACCTTGCGCCCATAAATGCTGTGGAACATTAGACAGTCTTGAATCAAAATCTCGTAATACATAGTGACCCTTAAAGTCACGTAGGAACAATCGTATTCCCTCTGGGGAACAGCATATAACTGCACCTAACTCTTTCAGTGTTTTAATGCCCAATAGGTTTTCTGGACATGACTTAGTAAGTAACAGATCAGTAGTACGGGACAATGGACCTACTTCTAGAGTAACTGGCTTTGAAATCTCATTTACGATAGGTTTTCCTGAAAATCCAAGGGAAACATTTCTTGAGCCTGAGAGCGGAGCCCCTGGAACTTCGGCGTGACTAATTGTGGTCCTACTTGCCCCTGTATCAATCAAAAACTTTCTGTCTTTCCCTAATACTTGACTATGAACATAGGGACCTTCTTGATCTACAGGTATCTCGATGAGAGGCAAGCCTACCTCCCTCTCTAGGCTGTTTCATGAATACTGCTGGTACTCTGGATACTCAGACTGTGCATACTGGTACATCTGCGATGTAACATGCTGTGTTGCAGCGATAGGCTGCGGTGCTGTAACTGTCTGTTGTGCATTCTGTGGCTGAGGAGTCTGTGAAACTTGTTCTTGTCTAGGCGGACGTGGTCTTTCTTTTGTTTTACCGGTAGCTATGTTGTGTTTCAGAACTGCACACTCATTTATAAAATGACCTGGCTGTTTACAATAATTGCAGTTCCCTTTAACGGGAGCTGCAGGATGACTGGCTTGATTCGGACCCCTCTTCTGACTGTCTTGAGGAACGGATTGTGCAACTAGTACTTTCATTTTCGTGTCTTTCATACGTTTTCTCTCGTGTTCTTGCTCTTCCCTGATTCTGTTCTGGTGGTATTGGAGCATCTGCAACATCTGGGACGGGGTATTAGCTTGCCAGGTGCTTTCGACTTTCAAAACTCGATTTTTAATTTGTGGGCTTGAATTCTCGACTAATTTAGTAACAAAAAGGTGAGGGTATGACTCACTACTTGTCTTGAGGCCACTATTGATGCTAAAACATTTTTCAAACCTAGAATAGAAATCACTAATATCTTCCTCTTGTTTCTGTTTACAGGCTGAGATTGCATCCCAGTCTTCTTTTCTAGTTGTCAATAATCTGGGTAAAACTTGAATCAATAATTCTGGTAATTCTTTGCATTTCTCTCCTAGACCGGTACCTGGTACTCGTGCCTTGTCTTCAGCTTCTAGAACTGCCCAATCGATCTTTTTCTCTCCCACCTCCCATTCTTTTTCCTTTAGCTTTTCATACACCCCTGCGGGCAACAGGACCTTTAACATTTTAATGATATCTGGGTAAGTGTATTCTCCCATACGGAGCATGTCTTTTAATTCTCTATGGAACCCTGCTGGATCTTTGTCATGACAGGGAATTAATTTCTTCATTTCGAGGAGTTCCATCTTTGTTATTGGAGTGTATACAAACACTCGTTGCATTTCACCGTCCTCTGTCTTAACTGGATGCACTTCTCGTAACGGGTTCTGTCTTTCCATGTAAAATGGTTTACTTTCTGGGGGTGAAACATGAACAAAATGCGGGTTCAGAAACGTTCTATATTTGTGGCGCTGTTCTAGAATGACACTAATTAAATCGGTACCTAGACCTTTCCATCTATACTGGAGTAACTCGTTCAGGATATCGTGTAACGGACCTGGATCAGAGTGCTGACCCTCATACAAAGTAATGAGGTGTTGGATCATATACATACCCACCAGTCGTTGCTCGGCTGGGGGCAATTTCAGAAACATTTGTGCCACTATTTCGTCTGGAAAAGTGGTAGAATCAGTAATCCATCGGACTGCTGATCGGGCTAGTTCCTGCTCATGCATGGTACTTAATTCACTGTAACCGATTCGTGATTTCAGAATGTGATCGGTAGCTTGGAATACTTGTTCTAGGGAACCTTGTTCTGGTGCTGAATGATGGAAAATTGACTTGTGTTCTAGGCGTAAATGGCGATCTGGAAATCTAGATTTTCCTACATACGCTATTCTGGCGGGATTCTCGTCCTCTACCTCTTCAGTATCAGAGTTACTTTCTTTCTCGCTTACTTGTGCTGCTTTACATTGTTCGTGTATCTTTATTATTTCTCTACGGATTTTCTTGTACATACTCTCCATGGCACTAATGGTATTGTGCTTACCCTCGGCTATATTATCACTCCACTTTGTCAGGGTTTTCATTTCGGCCGGATCTTTAGACGGGTAATCTTGTTCTCTTATTAGACAGTTAATTAAAAACTTTAATATCATACGCTGGATCTCAGCTTTCCTTTGAGACATGGCATCACTAATACTTTCTGGATCATCCCCTGTACGGATGAAACGATATATTCTGTCTAGATCTTCTTTCATATTGGGTAGGGTGACTAGATACTCGGTCACCCTCCTTACGCGTACTGAATATAAAACCATATTATTCTCGCCTGGGACTGGGTCATAGGCACATTCGCCAAGGGCTTGCCTGATTTCTGCAACAGACTTATTACTCTTGGGAGTACGCTGTGATGCTTGAGCATGTAATTCGAGTGCTGATAAACGCTTGCGTGGCGGCGGGGTTTGAGGAGGACCTCCTCCTGCGGCCCCTAGACTAGAATCGTCGACTGATATTCTTCGTGGCGGAGCGGGAAATTGAAATGCTGGCTGGACCGGGGGTACCGTAGCAGGTACTCCGGTGTCTGGAGGAGCGGGAAGTGCCTGATTTACAGGGACTGGTGGAGCGCGAACAGGATTTGCATATTCTGGGACTGTGTCGTCCAAATAGGACGAAATAAAAATATCAGCTGCGGTCTGTTTGTGACGTAGCTTGGTCGGAACTAATGGTGGCGGGAAATTACTGGATGCCTCTGGGGTCGCTTTTGGCAAGCCCTCGGCAAGGAGAGGATACATACCCCTAATAAGGGCATGCCTCTGTCTGTCTGACTGTTCGGCTTTGACTTGTTCACCTATCTCGATTAGTTCTTTTTCTTGTGCTCGTTCTAAGGATTCTCTACTTAATTCTGACTTTCTGATTTCTTTTTCAGTTCTTTTATGAGCTTCTTTACGCCATAACTCGATGGCATCTTTCTGTGACTGTCTGGCTTTCTTTTTCCATAATGCTTCTTCTACTCGCATGATGCATTCGGCATCCCATGTACCCGATACGGGCCATCTATACTTTTCTTCTAACTGTTTGGTATACTCTACCCATAAATCTAGATACAATATGGCACTTATGCCATGTTTCTGATACATAAAGTGACCTGGACTGTCCCTGGGCGGGACGGGAACTGCTGCTTCCAGCAGACCCTTTCTAGTTTTTAACTGACGTAACTTGGAAAATATGGGCATGACTGAACTGTAATCTAGACACAATACAATACACAATGAACACGATACTTATTCCCCATTCATACCACGACATTAAAATACATGAAAAACATTTAAAATAACCAGTTCGAACAGAATACTACCTGGAAATACTGAGAACAGAACACATAAATTTTCTCGAGAACAGAAACTGACTAGAACAGAAACTAGATGCACTGCTGAAACAGTACGAAACTTACCGGTCTCATAAAGAGACACGTCAGGACCCGCATCCACCGAAATGGACACTTCGTTTGTGGGACTGTGTACCACCAACCCACAGACCAGAGTCAATTAAATTGACCCTGTCTAGATACCACCCCAGTAACGGTACTCACCGGGCAGCAAGAACGGAAAGCCTCAGACTGGACTGGACTGCTACGACGACGGACGACGAACTTCGGGCTTCGGACTTCAGTTACGGGTGGACCTCCGGATACCTCGGACCTTGGACTCTTGGCTTGGGCTCTGGTCGGGACTCGCCGCGTTCCTCCACCGTCTCGTCTGGATGCTGGACCGCCTCCTCCGTCTCCTCCGTGGGCCTGAGGGATACTTGAGCAGAAATATCTGCCGGTGCGCAGAAGAGTTCCGTCACGACTGCAGAGGGTCAGGGGGTCGGCGTGGCTTCACCGACGCGTGGGGAAAGGGCAAGTCCCTATTCGGGCGCCATTATGTGGTAAATAAATAAATAATACCTCTCTTTTTGACTAGACATATATCATAACAGATAGCTCAATAAATAAGAGTCAAGATTCGAGGTAGTAGGAGTTTTGCAGGTTTAATACAGCATAAGGACAGGAACAGGACAACCTGCATAGGAATAGGATGACAGGGCCCAGCAGCTGCTGGGGCTGGGGCTGGGATGAGCGCGCTGACTTTTAATAACAATACATGAGCATATATACATAACGTGAACACATAGCATTACATTGCAGTAGGCGTAGCAGTGGGTGGAGCAGAAGGTGTGACGCGTAGCAGTCGCGAAAGATAAGGGCGAAAGTAGGTGTAACTGGGAGTATACATAGACATGTGGTGTAGACGTAACAGGATATGTCATGAATGGGGCGGAAACCATGGAGGGGGCTACCTAAGGAGCCGGGACCTCTAACCTAATGGTGCGCGCAAACTAGCAATGACGTATCACTAGGAGAAGCTGGGGGCTATGAACTCTGTGCTAGGAGCAGAGACTGAAGTCTGGAGAGTCAGGGCGACATGTACCTAAACAGTATCTAGTATCTGATGTTTAGAGAACATGTTGATATAAACTATAAGTTAGGAGGGGAAAGGCTAACTTGATTCTAAGACTGGACCATGCATTATTCTACATGTAGTGCGTGATGAAGAATATTAAATGACCATTAAATGCAGTATTTCTCTAGCGTGGAGACGTGAAGGCTAGACAATGACGGAAACTATTGATGCAGTTCAGTAGCTTAGGAATGCAGAGAAGGAGGACTGAACTGATAACTGGAATCATAACATATTCTTGGCAGACTCAGAGACTGAGCCAGGCTGGGCCGGGCACTGCGAGGCAGGAAGTAAGTGAAGGGTCGAGGATACAGGTGGGGGCTGTATCCCTCCTCAGCGAGGCTTCAGGAGACAGGAGCTGAATCTGGTGTCCGGGCCCTTTTGAGGCCTAGAAACGGGGACTTTATAATGGAATAACGTGCACACTGAGAAACGTGGCAACGTAGCTTTACATAGGCCTGATATTCGTATTATTCACGAGGACTGGAAACTGGCATACTAGAGGGGGACACAACTGTAATTGCGTCATTAATCAGACATGGGGAATGCATATGCATATTTAATCATGCACACATAACATATGATGGATGACACGTAGGGACACAGAACATGGCAAAATTTACTTTTCCACAGTTTCTGCTTCTCGCACTGCGAGAAAGCAGAAGGGTTTGGTTGGGGGCGGGTGGGTGGTCGGTCCAGCTCTAGTGCACTGTAGAAGTGGCTTGCCCACTGTTGAGGGCGCTGACTTTTTGGTCGGCCCTCTGAGGCCAACCAAACCAGTCATGCGCACTCTGCCTTTTCTCCATGTAGGCTGCATGCAGCCTCCGTGGAAAAATGGCCTCCCCATAGACGCCTGGCTGATCGGCGTCTCTACCAATCACACTACTATTGCAGCATTGTGATTGGCTTAGGGGAGGGAGGCTTTTCTGCTTCCACAAGAGCAGCAGACACACCAGGACCGGGCCGGTGAAGGTAAATTAACTCTTTGTTTTCTTTATTTGAATTGTAAATTAAACCTCCACAATAGACCCCCCCCTCCCCCCCCCCCCCCCCCGCCACTCATGAGTCATGCCGGTTGTGACTGGTCTAAACAGAGTGGTCGGACTTCCAGTTTGGAAGACAGGGCACTTTGCCAAGTTTGTGGTAGCGTACCCTGACTGTTAAATTCGAAATCGGGCCCTAACAGCCTGATTTAAAGTTTTACAGGCGACCTGTTGTACCCCAGGGAAGTGGAGGTAATAACATTCACAGCTCTGGTCGACTATCACATGCCACATATAGAGAACTACATACCTTCGGAGGAGGGAGCAGCAGAACTGTTTATGTAAAGGCATTGAATGTGTGTTGAGCAGCCACCATATTTTGTGTTTTACAAAAACAAACACCCTAAGTAGGAGTTTGTTTATGCAAAATAAAAACTATTGACCCTGAAGCCTTGAGAGTTTTTTTTCCAGGGTGTTGGGGTCATTTTACTTTTTTTCTCTTTGGATGGCCTAGCTTTTTCCTGCTGTACCGAAGAGCAAAAAAAAAGTACAACAAACTGCTCTAAATGCAGCGGTCTGATGTACTTACCTCGACAGCGGCAAGCCTGTTGATCTGTAAGAGTACATTTCCACTAGCAGAACTAGCTGTGGCTTTCCCAGTGGAAATATGATGTGTGCCAAATTCTAAATCAGGCCCTGAGATCGGATTCGCCTTGGTTATCCCCGGGAGATGAAACTTCCTGGGTAAATGATTGTATTGACAAGATTGGTTTTTACCCAGTACAGTTTTGCTTCCTATTTCCAAGTTCCACTCGTGGCAAATTGGGGGATATCACATGTCCCCCCCCTTCCTTCCAAAGTGCAACACTCAGAATCAAATTAATTTCTTATATTAATCCAGTGCAATTTTACCTGCCCTTTCTGACGTCTGAATGTGTCTGCGTCATATCTGCCAAGTCTTCAGATTAGTTATGAGTGACATCTTCATGGTTTCAGTGCACTTATGAGTGCTATTCCAGTGACACTTTGAGTGACACTTTAGTGGGAGTAAAACCAAGTCATGATTTTCATGTAAAGGGAAAAAATGTCATGCATCTCCAATGTTAAATTAAAATGAGAAACCCATACCTGGTGTAAGCTAACTGGAATTGCGGCCTAGGATGTTTAAAGGGCAACGTGGACATCACTGTAATTACAACGTGAGTTGTCAATACCGTTTGACCGTGTAATGATGCTGTTTTTTGCAGTGTAATTCAGGGCAAAATTAAAAATAGTCCGTTAGACTTGCCCATTAAAATCGGTTCGTCCGGTTGGCAGTGAAGCATGTAATCTTTCTTTCCACAAAGAAGAGGGGTGACGCCACTTGCCAGAAAAATACTCAGCAACAAGTGCCCACCGCTACCCAGCCCCGCAGCAGCACCAGCCACAGCCTGAGAGCCATCCGCAGCCAGTCACAGAGCTACATGGTCTGCTGACTAGTGACACTTCGCGCTGTTGTGCTTGATAGTAAATTCAAAGACCTTCAGCATGACCTGCGGCCTGGGTGCACTTAAAAAGAGAAAGGTAATTTTTATCAGTTCTAGCCCAGTTGATTTTACCCCAACTTTCTCATATTTAGGAGTCTTATTCGACCGTACCGGTCTATGGAATAATGCAATCAAGACTAGAAATCTATTGTTCTGCAAATCAATAATGGCTTAAAAAATTTTTTTGTAAAAAGATGGCCAGAAAACCTATTGGGGAGATGCTAATTGTGTATAAAGCGACTTGCGTAGCAATTGCCACATATGGCGCAGGACTGTGAGGATATGCAAATGTGAAACCACTACAGGTGGTGGAAAACATCTTCATGAAATACCTCTTAGCCGTTCCAGAAAGTGTATCCACATATGTTTGCCATGCCGAACTTGGGGAATCATATTTAGAAGACATTATAAAGGTGGCTCCGGTTCTGCTATGGCATAGGGCCTGGACCACCGAGGAATGTGGACTAAATCGCTCCATCTTGAACGATGTGATTAGGTTAGATAATGGTGGTAAGATTGGATGGCTAAGCTATGTGAAGAAGTTTCTCACTGACCTAGGCTTGGTAAATTATTACGATGAATCATCCTTTCTGTGCAATATCTCTAGAAAAGCCCTGAAGGAAAAGTGCATGAGCTACTTGGATGAGCGTAGAACCACCACGGAAATGATGAAAAAACGGTGATTGCGCACAAACTGATTGTGACTACAAGTGAAATGCAGCCATACCAAATGAGTGACTATGAGAGGTTTTTATTAACTTGTTTTAGATTAAATGTATTATTTAGGTCACTTAGCTTCCCCAATATGAATAATTGGTCTAAACATTTAAATAAATGCCCTTGTGATGATTTGTCAGAACAATAGATATACACATCCTCTTTTTCTGTAAATTGTATTCAATTCCTAGCCGAAGATGGATTGTTCCCTTACTGAAGACCATGGAAATAAATCGCTGTCGCCCTGCTTTTTTAGCTGTACAGAGACTTGATAATATTTTAACTGTTGTATCTATTTCCACGTTTTTAAAAAATGTTTTAAATTCCCGGAAATCAATTATATCCTGAATTGTTATGAACTGACTTTGGTACACTGGATGAATTTGATATGTACTGTTTTTAAATTGTGATTTTATATGAACTTTTATGGTTGTTTTGTTCTAGTAACCAAATAAAGTAAGAATTGAATTGAATTGAATTGTGTATATGCTTTTATGGTGTCTTTTTAAGTGCCGAATAAAGATTTATAAATTGAAAAAAAAAAAGTAAGAATTGAATTGAATTCATAGTAAATTAAAGCAAAAGACACACAGATGATGGACGAAATGCAGAGCAAATCAAACATTCACCCCAGTCAAGAGATCTGGGTTAAATCTATCGTTTTTTTGCTCACCATGCCACCCCAGTTTAGACCCAGCCACATGCAAATCAGCCTTGACCCTGTACCTGATGGGAACAGTCCAGCCCGAACTGCCAAGCCAGGTCCTCCCTGTAATGGAAAAAAGCATCCTGGGACTGGTTTCGGGACATCACCCCTCATCAGCCAGGCTAACTTGAATCCAGTTGCACAGTGAGTCCAGGGAGAACCTGGCCTCACAGTTTAAGCTGGACTGTTCCCATGGGGAACCGGGTCAAGACTGATTTACATATGGCTGGGTCTGAACTGGAATGGCATGGGGAGCAAAAAAACGAATTTAGGTCCAAATCTCTGTACTGAGGTGAATGTTTGGCATTGTGCAGCATTCTGTCTATCAATTGATTGTTCTTTTTGCATTTATCACTCCCAAGTGGGATGAGTATGCCCAGACCTGTTTGGGTCCCGTGCTCTCCATGCCACTGGAGTCAAGCTAGCCTGGCTGATGAGGGGTGATGCCCTGAAACCGGTCCCAGGATGCTCGTCACCAGTCCAGGGAGGACCTGGCCTGGCAGTTCGGGCTGAACCGTTCCCATGGGGAACAGGGTCAAGGCTAATTTGCATATGGCTGGGTCTGAAATGGAATGGCACGGGGAGCAAAAAACTATGGATTTAGGCCCAGAGCTCTGTCCTGAGGTGAATGTTTGACATTGTGCAGCATTCTGTCCATCAATTGTTCTTTTTGCATTTGTCACTTTGAGTGGGACGGATGTGCCCACCATGCTCTCTATGCCACTAGAGGCAAGGTAGCCTGGCTGATGAGGGGTGATGCCCTGAAACGGTTCCCAGGATGCTTGTTTCCAGTGTAGGGAAGACCTGGCCTGGCATTTTGGACTGGACTGTTCCCATGACGAGCAGGGTCAAGACTGATTTGCATATAGCTGGGTTTGAACTGGAATGGCATGGAGAGCAAAATAACGATGGATTTAGGCCCGGAGCTCTGTACTGAGGTGAATGTTTGACATTGTTCAACATCCTGTCCATCAATTGTTATTTTTACATTTGTCAGCCCGAGTGGGACGGGAATGCCCAGACGTGGGTTCCATGCTCTCCATGCCACTGGAGTTAAGTTAGCCTGGCTGACGAGGGGTAATACCTTGAAACCGGTCCCAGGATGCTTATTTCCAGTTCTGGGAGGACCTGAGCTGGCAGTTCGGACTGGACTGTTCCCATGACGTGCAGGGTCAAGACTGATTTGCATATGGTGCGTTTAAACTGGAATGGCATGGGGAGCAAAAAACAATGGATTTAGGCCCAGATCTCTGTACTGGGGTGAATGTTTGACATTGTTCAACATTCTGTCCATCAATTGTTCTTTTTGCATTTGTCACCTCGAGTGGGACGCGTATGCCCAGGCGTAGGTCCTGTGCTCTCCATGCCACTGGATTCAAGCAAGCCAGGCTGATGAGTGACAATACCCCGAAACAGGTCCCAGTATGCTTGTTTCCAGTCCAGCGAGGACCGAGCCTGGCAGTACGGGCTGGACTGTTCCCATGGGAAGCAGGGTCAAACCTGAATTGCTTATGGTTGGGTTCAAGCTGGAATGGCATGGGGAGTAAAACAATGATGGATTAAGGACCAGATCTCTGTACTGGGGTGAATGTTTGACATTGTTCAACATTCTGTCCATCGATTGTTCCTTTTGTACTTGGTACATTCATCAGCTGTAATGGGTGATGGTAGGATGTGTGGGGGTGGTTCGGGTGCCAAGACAAATAGGGCTGGGGAATGGCCTCCCTCTAGAGACGCACGTGCTTGCCACTTTTCCTGCAAGAATGCATGCGGTATGTCAACTGAGCTTGATTTTACATACCTGAATCTTCTTAGTAGGGGACTGACAAAAAGGAAACAAATCGGATTCTAGAAAACCTAGATATCGACGTGTGACGCAGTTTATACACTCATATGACTGAATGCATGTATGCATTTTTGTTAGCTCTGAATATGCATGTTATCTGTCATTTTGAAAACTCTGGACATGTACGGGTGTTTTGATGTTCGGGCACTTCTACAAATGTTTCCCCCTTTTATTTGACACCTTTCAGGTAAATGCACATGTCTTCCAGAATGAACAGGGCAGGACCTCTGCCTCAAATATAGTTGGTTAAAGAGCAGCTTCGGTCGGTGTAAAATGGCTAGTTGTGATATACCTCAATAAAAGTTTTTACCAGACTCCACATGTAGGTGTAGCAGAATTTAAAAAAGAGTAGTAAAATCTAAAAAGTAGCATAAAATGTACATTCCTTCCCTATCCTTGAGCACAGTTCTTAACTGTTCACATATCTCACGTTTAAGAAGACTGGAACAGCTAATGCCCCGGACATCCATTCTAAGCTTGATTTGTGATGGCTTAACAGAGAGCCAGTGATATATTGCTTGGTGACTGAGTTTTATTCCACAAACATTATCTCCTGAAATGTGTTGAGTCTAAGCCAGGCGTATGCAGTTCATATCCTCTGCAGCTTCTGTTGTTTTCCTTTTGAACATATGGCTCAGTCTGTGCCATTAAGATAAACCGAAACAAACTCTTATTTATTAGATTGCTCGACATCTCATTTCTGATATCTCGTTTTATTTTCACCGCTACCTGAAACAGAGTTTTTTTGTGGTCAAAAAGCAAACTAGTAAAGAAACAACTTCTACATGTGCACTACACGATCCTTAGTCGAGGCATATGCAGATTTGGGGAACACTGAGTACCAGAGAGGTAGTCTGCTTTAAGCACAATATGAGATGGTACAACAAGGTTCAGTGAGAAATAACTGAGACTCACTGCCCTGCAGAAACAAGTACTCCACCCAACCCACCCCTTAAGAATGGTTCCCCATCCTAGAGGTGGTGTTGCCTGTCAGTGGAGGCCTTACTGATGTAAGCAAATAGTTGTATGAAACAGTATGGACCACAAAAAAATTGAACTACACTAATACTGGCAAAAAGAAACATTGGTTACAAAAATATCGTCACCCTATATGTAAATAAGACATACACAAATATTAACTACAAAATTATTGTAATGCTTTATATCTAAAATACCATAAAAATAGAAAAAAAACATATAAAAGTCCCAGCCATATGCAAATCAGTATTGACACTGTTCCATTGAGACTAGCATGTAGGACAGCAACGAAAGACCTCCACTTCTGTCTGTTTTGGACAAGTATCTGTACAGTGCACCCGCTGTGGTTCAGGGTCTAGATTTCTGTTTCCACCGTCTGCTTCCAGGTGTTCTTTCGGTTACCTCTCCTTCGTTTTCCTGTTGAGATGCAGTTTTTTAGGTCGAGCAGAGTAGTCTGCTCGAGACCTATTGCTGCCCGTATTTGGGAATGTAGACATGAGAGGGGCACGAGCGCAGATTTCACCTTGTGGGCGCGCACGGCGCCGTGCCCCTCTCGTGCCTCATATTCCCATGCGCAAACACACTCACACAGCCACACTCACGCATGCGCACATACACAGCCACACGCATACACAGACACACACACACACTGCATACACACATGCACCCCCCCTTAAACAGACCCACGAGCACACAGACAAACACACGCACAGACACACTCGAACACACACAGACACACGCGTGTACCCCCCCCCCTACTCACCGGGCTCTTTCCGCGTGTCCCTCGGCAGCCAGCATTCAGCGTGCAGAGTTCCAGGACGTTCTCCTGGCAGTTCCTTCCTGTGTCTTTGTAGGCCCCGCCCACGTCCCAACGAAGGCTGCCTGACTTCCGCTAGCTCTTTGCCGACTGGTAAGGAGACGTGATGACTCGATGTGACTGGGAGGCACTTTCTTCGTGGAGGTCTTGCTGGAGTATTGACTCCCCGATGACGTGTAATATTTAGTAGGGTGATGGGCTGTTACGTGGACTTATCTCCTGCCTCCAAAGGCACTGCTTCACACATATCCCTTAGTCTCCTTCATCTCTGTGTCTTCTATTTCCCCTTCCCCTCCTCTGTTAGAGAGCGCCACAGACTCCGGAAGCATAGAAGGGGACGTCTAGCATTGCCAAACGTGGTTCTGTGTTCCTATTCCCGCAGCGCTGGAGGCTGGATACTAAGGCTACAACACTGTTACCAGGACCCCATACCCTCTTGACTCACACAACACAGCTCACAAGAGACAACCTCACCATCTCCCTCTCTAAGATCATATGTCAGCTCCCAGGAGGCAAGTCCTCAAGCCCTCCCTGTAAGAGCACAGCCAAGCTAACAGGGCATGAGTCCTCCATTCCCCCCTGAAATAACATTCCACACAACTCACAGGAGACAAGATCGCCACCTCACTCCCGGCTCACAGGAGAGGAGCGCCTGACACCGGATTAAACAAGCATTTGCAATGCAATACATTGCACCTTTATGCGAGTTTAAGCTATTGGCATTGTAAATGACAATGCCTTTCTATTTATTTAAAAAAAAACAAATCATAAATAAAAGGCATTGTCATTTACAATGCCAATAGCTCAAACTTAAGTAAATGCGAGACCTATTGCATTGCAAATGCTTGTTCTCATAATGATGTCGTCCATGCTCTCTTTCTTGCATATTGTGTGCAGTTCCTGGTTGGAAATGGTTCACAGTCAGAAAATGCGCAAGATTCTTCTCCGTTTAATGGTGTGGAAGGCTGACAGTTTGGCAACATCAGTTTTTGTCATGCTCCAGCATTCCGATCGATAAACGAGTGTGGAGAAAACCCAGCTCTGGTAAAGCTCAGCTTGGTGTTTGTCTCTCTACTGAGATCACCTCCACACGTTCAGCATCCTGGGGCCTTGATCAGGTTGCTCTTGATTTCTGATAGAGACTTCTATCTACCAATTCCTCACCTTTTGAATATTCTGCAAGCATCAGACTGGATGCGGAAGCTTTTCAGCAGTACCACTGCACACCGGTACGTTGTGCCGTGCTGCTTTCCACCAATGCTATTCTGCTCCAGAAATGACGTGCAGAGCATATATAGGTGCCACTCCAGTTCACTGCTATCAGTTCCTTTCTTTCCCTGCCTCCTGACGCAGATCCAGAGCTCTCTGTTGTGTGTCTCAGAGATACATTACCATAATCATTGTTTTGAAAGTTCTACAGCGCGCACAGTATGTTTCACCCTAAAACAACAGACTTTAAGGCCTGCAGGGACTGCTGCAAGCCAATGTCTGTGACGGATCCCCATTAGGTGTGCCTGCGGTCAAAGCATGACCTCAAGGCCTGTAGTGACTGCACGTTGATGAACCCAAAGACCATCCGGTACTATGAGGTGAAGCTTTACATCACCAAGCATAGGAAGACCCCTTGCTAAGACTGCTATAAGTTCCAGTCCAAGTACACGGCTCGGTCCCATTCCTGCACCAGGAGTCACTGAAGCCACTCATTAGCATGGCCTTTGTTGCAATCTTAATTGTCTGGTAAGTCTAAGAAGAAACATAAGAAATCAGAGTGGGACTTGCCCCCCCCCCTGCAGGCACAGGAGCTGCACCATTAATCTAGATCTCGCTCATGGAATTGACCGTCGTGCTAGCCGATCCCGCAACTTTTTCTGGCACAACCAGAGTTTCTGGGGCAGTCTGCCACTCCGCAGCAGATCAAACAGTTCCGCGCAGCAATGCTCCGGCTCTTTGACTCCTTTATGACTCCCTCTGGCACTCCTTCAGGCCCCAAGGAACTGAGAGGCCTTCCACCTGAAGTACTGCCAGCCAGTTTGCCCTCAGTGCCAGCTGGACTCTCCAAGTCCATTATGATGCCTCTGTCTCCAGTCTGGACGCCGCCTCTGGCCCTTCAGTCCATGCTGGTCCCTGGAACTTCGACGCCAATAGCGAATCCATTGACGCCAGATGAGCAGATATCCTTAGTACTGTCCAACTCTGAGACAGTGCCAGTCTAACCTGATGACAGTTGGGCCACAGCTTCCTTCATGTGCTCTGCTACCTCCTCAGGGTAGACAACACATCCAACATTCCCTTTTTGGCATAACCTCAGAGAATGAATATGACGTGGCGATGAGTTCGCTCAGCCCTTTTGAGATAACAGTTGATTTGATGACTTGCAGGAGGCTGGAGGTCTCGATACCTCTCCTGAACTAGGCCTTCTCTATCCCCCTAAACCAGCCCTTGAGTAGTTCACTTCCTAAGTCATGGTGATGCCTAGGGCGGCTGAATTCCATGACCATCTTGGAGATAACAATAGACTTATTGACGTAAGTTCTGCAGCCGGTGCAAACATCTTCAGAGCCCATCCTGCCATTTAACAAGGCCTTAACAGACACCTTATCGGGGGGCATGGGCCAAACTTTGCTCTGGTCTACCAGTCAACCTCCAAATTGTAAGATACCACCATCCTGCCCCGGGTAATCCCACATTTCTTTCGCAGTATCTCTCCCTTGAAAGTTTGGTGGTGCATGTATCGGCAAGATAGACCAATCCAGGCACTTTCCCAACCTTTCCTTCAGACTGGGTCCAAATGTGTTGAAACCTTTGTCAAACAAGTATTTTCATCCATGAGCTTCAAACTCAGGCTATGAATTCCAGCTGCTTACTGTGGCACTTTTCCCATGCCCATTGAGACTCAGTGGCTCTAGTCCTTCCAGATGTACCTGAAGATCCTCAGCCTGTCCTTGCCCTTACCTAGGCCATTCAGAACAGCCGAAATGCTGCCATTTTCACAATTCGGTGTGGCTTGGATACCAACAATCCCATAGGTATCAGTGTTGCCATTCAGAGCTACGCCTGGTTGCGGTACACCAGTTTTTCAGGGGATGTCCAGTTGTTCATCATTGACATGCCGTTTTAGGGGACTCAACAGTTTGGTGAGACAAGGTAGACTATGCTCTCTAGTGGTTCAAGGGGAGCAGAGCCAGGGCACGCTCCCTGGGATTAGCTATCCCACCTCTCCATCTGCATCAGCCCTACCACTCCTTCCACGATTTCAGTAGAGATTCCTCCAGTGGCAGCCAGTAAGTTTAGCAGAGAGGGGTGAGGGGGCCCACACTAACACACATACACACTCACTCAAACCCATCCAATCGCACATGTCCACACACACAGCCATTCACAACTCTCACTCATAAATACATATACATTCATACATACAAGCACCAAAAATCAAAAAACTTACCTTCCCTGCAGGTCTCCGGGAGAGAAGCCTCCTAGGCCCCAGGAGGGTTGGGACTTCTGCCTTCCAGTTTTGCCTGACCTTTGCCAATGAGGGAAGACAGCAGTCCCTCACTCATCACAGAGTGGGATGGATCAGTGAGACTGGTGACCCACCCCACT
Organism: Lissotriton helveticus; assembly: GCF_964261635.1. NCBI lineage: Eukaryota > Metazoa > Chordata > Amphibia > Caudata > Salamandridae > Lissotriton > Lissotriton helveticus. Next base: position 734,954,312 of record NC_136073.1, read on the forward strand.
CTAACGAGGTGTCACTGACTGACACTCGTCCCTGATCAGCTCAGGGCTTAAAACTGAAGCGCCCAGGTCCAAGGCTGTCAGTGACGCTCCCCCTCATCATGAGGGAGAGGGCCTCAAAGCACTTTTGCTAAGCTGAGGAGGTCACGCCCACAAAGCTGTGAAATCTTCTGCCTGGCAGAGTTCACATCAGGCAGCCAGGAGCCTACGTATTTAGCACATATCTAGCTCCTGGGTACCTGACCTGAAGAAGAAGAGTGTCAGGCAGAATAACCTTTGCCCAGCCTGCCAGCCTGTCAGATAGTCTTCTTGTTGGGAAAATAGGTGAGGTGTGTGGCCCATCTGCCCGTATAGACAGACTGAGGCTGGGTACTCCATTCCGTAAGCCGATCCAATGCCAGCCTGAAGCCCAGCAGTTTTGCAGTTGCAGACAAGCTCCCCACCACCCTATCAGTCAAAGCCAATGGGCCGTCCTTTACCCTCCCCGGTGGGAGGCAGGACTCTGATGATTCTTTCTGAGTTGACAAGCCATAACATCAGATAGGTGGGTCCTGCAAAATGTTTGGAAGAACTATGCCCTCCCCTTCCTTTCTACACTGCCCCACCTTCCATCATCTTCCCAATGTCTGACAGGAGACCATCTTTTCATTTTTAAGAAAGATGTGCAAGTTCTTTTGGTCAAAGGGGCTATTGAGAAGGGGGCCTGCGTCAGAGGTAGGATGTGATTCATACTCCAGCTACTTCCTGGTGCCTAAACAGGGCAGAGGCATCTGGCCTATTCTAGACCTGTGCTCTCTCAATGCCTTCGCCAGAAGGGAAAATTCCAAAATGCTCACACTTGCCCAGGTCTTGTCTGCCCTAGACCCTGGATGGTAGTATGGGACCTGAAGGAAGCCTGTTTCGATGTACCCGACCCACCAGCCCATCAGCGTTATCTGAGGTTTGTGGTGAAACAGGAGCGTTATTCAGTTGGACTATGGTGACTATCGTCAATACCTATGGCCCCAATATAGACGATCCCGAGTTTTATATTAGGATTTGGGACCACCTGAGTGCCTTGCTTCCTACAGTGGTGTTATGGGGTGGAAATCTTAACAAGTATATTAATCCCATGTTGGACCGGTTAGCCACCAAAGAGTGGCATGGAAAGCAGGCAGCCCAGGTTATTTGGGATAACTCTGGGATGGTGGATGTGTGGAGGGCATGCAACCCTGATACTAGAGAGGGGACTTTTATTTCATCGGTACACAACACAAGGTCCTGACTAGATTATTGGTAAGAGTCACAGGAGGTGTGTACATTGACAACGGCAGTAAATCATCTGCCCAGATTACCATCAGACCACACACCAGTCCTGTTAGAACTTGCAATCCCTACCTATGTGTGCCCACCATTTCAGTGGCGACTCAGGCTTCCTCTTTATTGGACCCGATCTTTAGAGATAGTATAGGGACGGCAACTAAGCACTACTTTCAAGAAAATAAAGGCTCAGTGGAAGAGGCTGGAACATTATGGGAGGCTTTCAAGGTTACCATTCGAGGACAGTGTATGGGATTACAGGCAGGAGTGAGGTCACTCCGCTCGAGGCTAAAGGGTATAGTAGGCACATTAAAAACATTAGAAAGACGCAATGATATATGTCCAGAACGGCACATGTTAGCAGAAATACATGAACAACACACTGAATACACAGACACAGCACAGCAGGAAGTGCGTCATAAATCTAGACAATGGAGAGCGAGATCGTATGGGGAGGGCGGGAACCGGGTCGTACATTAGCTTTTAAAATTACAGAACCATGGGGCCCAAAATGGGGATAGATGCTATGACACCCCAGTCATTCTGTCACAATGTAGGGACTTCTATAGCTGACTGTATGGGATGCGAGAAGCCGCCGCAGATATAGCTGAATACCTGGATGATGTGACTTTAGTGTGGCTCTCCCCGGGCCAGAGGAAATTTCCTGTACAACCAATCACAATAGAAGAAGTGAAAGAATCCATAAGCACCCTGCCAAATTCTAAAGAATCAGGGGGGGTCGAATTCCCAGTGAGTTCTACAAGACCTATGCCGGATTATTAGCGCCATACTTGCATGTAATGTATGTAGAAGCTTGGGAAAAGCACATGTTGCCCCCAACACTCCGTGAAACCCTGATAATACCATTATTGAGACTAGAAAAGGTCCCAGGATGGTGCGATTTCTATAGGCAACTATCCCTTATAAATATAGACACCAAAATCTTGACAAAAATAATAGCCGCTCAACTACAACCCCTTCTCCCTAGTTTAATCATACCAGATCAGACGGAATTTGTTCCTGAAAGCTCGCCCACCTGCAATTTGCAAACTTTATTTGCTGTTCTCCATCAACTGGACCCAGAGATTAAAGCAGTGGCTGTGCTGTTGCATGCCACAAATGTTTTTGATTCTATACAATGGGAGTATATGTTCACAGTGCTCCATCATATTGGAATGCTGCAGGCATTTTGGCTGTGGATACACGTGTTGTATTACAACTAGGGCTCCTGGTTTTATGGTATTTATTTTTTTACCATTTCCATCTGTATTTATCCATATTTATTTTTGGGCAATTTTATCTGTATTTGTCCATATTTGTTTAGTGTTTTGTGTATAAATGCAGTTGTTCAACTGTACATTTCCATATTTATTTAAATGAAAGACGCACACTTATACTTTGATGTCTATCGTGTTTTAGCTATTTAAATTTCAAATATTACATAACAGTACATCCAGTGGCAAATATTAGCATTATACCACAAATGTTTGTTGACACATGCAGTTATTTAAAGAAATTTCATCCTGTATTGTAATTACCCATTCTGTCTATCTGCTCAGCTGTTGGGCTATAGTTCATGAAAGACAGCACAAAGTCACTTAAAAGAAGCACGTTAGGTGGCTACGATGGCAACCTGAACGGACGTGCTTTGTGTGGCTCCCCGGCCCTATGCCCCTTAGCACGCTGTAATTAGCTACAATACCCCCAAAAAACAGCTTCACCCTGCACCACTGGGCAGCACCCCATCGCAACTACCCCCAGGCTGAAATTCGGGGTGGCGGAGAGCCCCGACGCCCTGTTCCGCACATCGCTGCGGAACCCGGGGAGCCCGGCATCATGGCGGCGTGGAGCTGAACTTACTCGGCTGAGCTGGCGAAGGAGAGCATTCTACGCACCGACTGCACGACCCAGCCGGAGACGGTGAGAGCCCTTTGAGCCTCAGTTGTGGCCGATTGACTGACGCCCGGGACCTCTGCTTCGAGGGGTCATGCGGGGATCCGGCGGGTCCCCTCAACCCTAGCCCCCGGCTCCGGCCTGCAAGACGAACGGCCGGGACCTCTCCCGGTGGAAACGGGCCCAATCGGGGCTGCCTCATCCCACCCGCTGCCTGCCTACAGCGCACGCCCCGCTCTGGCTCCCCCTCGGAGGCCCGGAACCAGCGGATGACCACGCTTCGGGGCCGGGGCGCTGCTCGCCGGCGCCGGTTCTCCCGCTGGGACCACGCTGCACCTGAGGCCCTGGCGCGGGCCTTGACATGACGGAGGCGGACCACATCACCGGCGCGCTTGGGGGCCCCCGGCGGCATCGGCGCCTGGACCCCTCCACATAGCGCTTCCTGGTCCCACCACGCAGTGGTTCATGCCTGCCGCCCCTGGCCCGCTGCAGTTCGTAATCGGTGGACCAACCACATAGACTCCGACAGCCGGGGCCTAGCTCTGTCACCGAGGCCCCCGGTCCTGGCTTCTGTGCACGCTCGCGCCACGCCACCACACTGATTTGCACGTGGGCTTCAACCTTCGAGATCTCCCTCTGAGCCTGAAAGCTTCACCAGGCTGCCAGCCGGCCTGCTGCCCGCTTCCCCGGCCTAAGGCCAGCTCACTCACACGTACCTGAAGATCATCGGCGCCCCTAGCGCCCACGAAAACTGCTGCTCGGCGTGGACCCCCATAGCCGGAACCCCCCCACCTCTGAGCATACTGAGAAGAACGCCCCGGCCTCGCCCGTGGCTGCCTGCTCGTCTCACCCAGTTTGTCCGCCCTGGGATCCCTGCAGGTCGCCCGCACGGCTGTCCCGCTTGGCCTTCACATGCTGCCTATTGCACGTCTGCGCCCGGCTGCCGGGGAGCTCCATACGGCTCTGGACGCCAGATCTGCGAACGCATTAGTGACTACGTCGGGCCTAGCGGCTCCGGAGCCCCACGGGGAGCTGTTCGGGCTCCACCTACCCCCTCTGCCCGGATCCGCAGTTTCCTGGATCCGACGACATGGCTCACTCCAACCGCAAGGGGAATCGAAACATTGTGGACCTTTTACATAAATCTGCACCGAAGGTGGAGAAGACTCAGGCGGCGGTTTCCCCGAAACCTCAGGCGAGCCCCCAGGGACAGGAGGATGACACCGCCCCCATCACCAAGGCCTTCCTGGCCTCCATCTTCAATACTCTGCGGGAGGACTTTCAAACCCTGAAACAAGAACTCACGGGGGAACAGAGGGAGATGCGTCGAGACCTGGACGGCCTGGGCGAGCGGGTGGCCTTGGTGGAAGAGGCGGACCAATCACGCAGCATGGAAGTGGAGAGACTGCAACAAGAGATTCTTCGACTCCAGGACCAACAGGTGGACCTGCAATCACACTCGGAAGACCTCGAGAACCGCTCCAGGCGGAATAACATAAGGGTCCGCGGAGTTCCATTAAACGGCGAAAAGCCTGATCTGGTGGCATATTTGCAGGAACTGTTCCGGGAGATCTTGGGTGAACCTCAGGACTTTGCGATAAGAATCGACAGAGCACACAGAGTGGGCCTGGCGCGTCGGGTCTCAGCCCCTCCTCCGGACATCTTGGCTTTCCTTCCGGACTTTCCCCTCAAGGAACGCATTCTACGAGAGGCTCGCAGGGCGCAGCCTGTCCACTTCCGCGATGTACCTGTGGCTCTTTTTCAGGACCTTTCCTCCATCACTCTACAGAAACACAAATCCTTTCGGATAGCAACAAACTTCTTGAGGGACAATGGTGTACCCTACTCCTGGGGTCACCCGTTTCGCCTGATCTTTAAATGGAAAGGCTCGCTCCATCAACTCAGATCACTCCGAGACACCTGCGCCCTCCTGAACATTGAAATGCCGGAGGGGTCCGGTTCCAGAGACGCATCTCCACATCGATCACAGGATGACTCATCTCAGCGGCCGAGGGACGGTTGGCAGACGGTGCGCCGGGGGCACTCCCCAAGAAATGTCTCGAGACCGGACCCGGCTACAGTCGCACAGGAGCGAGAGGCGGCGGTGCAGGAGGTGGCGGACAACACCGCGGCAGATGTGTAAGACAATGTAACCTTGGGGGTTTTCTTTCATGCTCCATTCACCCAGGGCGACAGGTCGGGGAGCCGCCATTTCGGCTGCTACCATGGTACCCTTACTGATGACTTTCTACGGACCTGTGTCATACACATTTAGGCCCGAGACTCTAACTAGTTCCAGTTTTGGGGATTTTTTGGGGGAGGGGGAGGGGATGGGCACCGGGGCGGAGGGGGGCTCTGTGGGGACTGGGAGAACTCGTTCTGTTGGGGTTAGGGAGGATCTTTTGGGTTGGGGGTTGGGAGGGACAGGGAGGGGGGTCGGTGTTGGGGGTAGGGTACGGGGTACTAGGGTGGGGACCAGTATGCCAGGGGATCTACACAGGGTTCAAATGCCACTTATATTCTGTCATGCGCAACAACGTCCAGCGCTGTTCTGCTCGATTATTTTTGCACCTCCACACGATGACTGACACACTCAAAGTACTGTCTCTCAATGTCAAGGGCCTCAATAACCCGATTAAACGGAGGGCGGTCATCTCTTACTTAGAGAACTCGGAGGCTGACATCTGCTTGCTGCAGGAAACTCTCCTCCTGCCCAAGGACTGGCACAGGATGCGCTCCCGAGCTTTCCCCAACAATACTTTTCCTCTCTACCGTCCAAGAAAGCGGGAGTAGCCATTCTTGTGCCCCGACGTTTCCGAGGTCGGGTGGGAGCCAAAACAGGGGAGGTCAAGGGACGCCTCTTAGCACACACCTTCCTTATGGGAAATAGCGCATTCACGATAGGCTCCATCTACGCTCCCAACACGAACCAAGAAACATTCCTGAAGGCTGCACTTTCTGAGGCACTACAATCACCTCACTCTCAGCTGATCATCGGGGGGGACCTCAATCTTGTTATGGATACAAATATGGATAGATCTGGGCACCGCTATGGTGACACTGGCGCGCTTTCAGACGCAGGCAGATCGTGGTTGCAGGAAAGGGACCTTGTAGATCTCTGGAGAACGACACACCCCAACACAGCGCGCTACACCTTCTACTCCCATGTACACCACACTTATGCGCGTCTAGATCACTTCTTGGGTCCCTCGGAACTGATCCCTCACATTGCCGAGATTTCCATAGTCCCAGCGGCCCTCTCTGACCACGATGCGGTGGAGCTGACACTCAGGGTGCTCAGATCCCCACGCAACCCTGGCTCATGGAGGCTCGACGAGCCCCTCTTGCAGAAACCAGCCGTTGTCAAACAACTTCAGAAATGCATCTCGGACTATCTCGTCACTAACGACACCCCTGCAATCTCAATATCCTCTCTTTGGGGAGCCTTGAAGGCCGTGGTTAGAGGGGAATTGATAGCAATCGCTGCTGCTGACGCTAAGACCCGCAAAGAGAAACGGGCCGACCTCACGGCACAAGTAGCTGAATTGGAGAGAGTTCATAGTCGCACGTGTGCCCCGAGAATATGGCGCCAGCTGAAAGCCGCTAGGGCTCAGTTGGCCAGTCTCGACACTGACAGGGCGGAGTTTGCCGCACTTCGTCTCCGCCACACGTATTACGTGGGAGGCAACCGAACCGGACGCATCTTGGCAAGCGCCTTAAAAGCCAAGACTCAACGCTCAAAAATAACAGAGCTACGGGACGAATCCGGTCACACTATTACAGATGAAACGCAGGTAGCCTCTGCCTTTCGCTCCTTTTATGCTTCCCTGTACAGCGCGGATAGAGTGACGCCTACAGCTGTCGAAGAATATTTGTTGTCAGCCAACATCACGCCACTTTGCCCAACGAAATCAGAGGCTCTAGAAGCTCCTATTCATCCGGATGAGGTTCTTGCTGCTATCGCACGCCTCCGCCCGCTCAAATCACCGGGCCCCGATGGGTTCTTGTCGGCTTTTATAAAACTTTTGGCCGCACCTTAGCTCCCATACTAACGAGGCTGTTTAATTCCTTCGAGGGCCCAAGCTCCATCCCACCGGACATGCTGGCGGCTGATATAGTGGTGTTGCCCAAGCCGGGTAAACCCCCGACGCACTGCTCTGCATTCCGCCCCATCTCCTTACTTAATTTGGACTTGAAACTGTTCACATGGGTATTGGCGGCCCGTTTGGGCCCTTGCCTCCCGGGAATTCTTCAGCCGGACCAATCGGGCTTTGTCCCAAGTCGCCAATGCAGCGACAATACTAAGAGACTGCTGTACCTTGTGGACAAGACTCACTTCCAGGACTCGGAATCGGTACTGCTAGCCATCGACGCGGAAAAAGCGTTTGACCGCGTCGACTGGACCTACCTGCAAGCGGTCATGCAGAGATACCATCTGGGTGACCGATTCCAGGCGTGGATCGCAAGCTGCTACCACCACCCCACGGCCCGTGTTAGGCTCGGTGGCCTCAAATCGGACACCTTCAAGATACAAAGGGGCACTCGTCAGGGGTGCCCTCTCTCGCCCCTTTTGTTCGCCCTCTACGTGGAACCCCTAGCGCAAAAAATTCGAGATAATCCCAGCATCTGCGGCGTCTCTTTCGGCCACGAACCCCATGTGGTGGGACTTTATGCCGATGATATTATAGCTGCTTTGGACAAGCCGTCCAGCTCCATACCTGCTTTCCTGGAGGAGCTGGAGACCTTCGGAGCGGTGTCTGGCTTCAAAATCAACCGGGGGAAGTCCCTGATACTGCCCTTGGGCAGCTGCGCCCATCCTAATGCCACGCCGCCTAACTTCGGCTGCGATCTACCGACCACCACGCAACTCCCGTACTTGGGGATCACCCTTACCTCCACCACGGATTCGACGGTGGCCCTTAATTACAAAACATTATCCCCCCAAATCCGAGCCGACCTTGCGAGATGGTCAAAACAACCCCTCTCTTTGCTAGGCCGTGTAGCGGCAGTGAAAATGTCCGTGTTACCTAAAATCCTATATGTCTTCCAGACTCTCCCGGTATAGCCACCGCCAGGCGTGCTCGCCGATCTACAATACGCCATTCACCAGTTCATCTGGGAACGGAAGCGCGCACGGCTGCACAAGCAGGTAGCACATAGAAGCGTTGATGAAGGTGGCCTCGGAATCCCTAACCTCCTACAGTATTTCTGGGCCTCACAGCTCCGCTATTTAGTGGAGTGGTACAGACCCGAGTCTGAGAAACGATGGCTATTTCAAGACAGGGCGATGGCTCAAACGTCGCTGTGGAAGATCCCGTTTCTCGCCCGCCAGCATAGACCGCAATACCTCCTCCGCTCCCCTATCACGCGCACCGTCATGAAGATTTGGGACTCGGTGGCAGTCAAGAGAGGCCTGACGACTTTCCCTTCCCCGCTTACTCCACTTTTTGATAACCCTGAATTCCCACCGGGCACAGACCCTCGCGCTTTTCTACAGTGGCGGGCTACGGACTGCTGCTCGGCCGGCCATCTTTTTGACGTGGAGGGATTTCTCCCTCTCGCCGATATCACACAGGGCTACGGAATAACCAAACCCCACATGTACCAATACTTCCAACTCCGCCATTGGCTCCTGACACCGGAATGCGCCCCTCTGGTCGGTCGCCGGATGACACCCTTCGAACGCTAGCTGGTGTCGAAGGACTCGGATAAACACCTTATTTCGGAGCTCTATAAGATGCTATGCCCTGAGCCTAGCCTGGTTAAAACGGCGGGGCAGAGACGCTGGGAATTGGAACTCGGTAGGACACTCTCGCCCAAAGAATGGGAGTTCATATACTACAGAGCAGCACACACCACCCGCAACACTCATGCCAGAGAATCTGCGATGAAACTGGCCATCTACTGGCATCTTACCCCAGCACGACTCAATCAAGGCAACACTCTCCGCAGCGCGCTGTGTTGGAGGGGATGTGGCGAAAAGGGCACCCTAACCCATGTCTTGTGGGACTGCCGCGAACTGCAGGGGTACTGGAAAGCTGTTTTAGATGATATAGACTCCACATTTGCAACTGAACTCCCACGCTTTCCAGCATACACAATCTTAGGACTGCCCAATGCGCTCACTTTTCCCTTACGTTCACCTCGTGGCAAGCAGATGGGTATTGCCATGCAGGCGGCGTCACAACATATCCTGTCACTATGGGGTTCTACCACATTACCCTCCCACACTGGCTGGCTACATAGATTGTGGTTCACGATGGATATGGAGCGTATCCAGGCCACACTCACGCACACTGCTGATTCATTCCAGAAAACTTGGCAACCGCTCCTGTCACTCCTGTCCAGGGAATTTCATGAAATCACATGCCCGAAATATCTCCGCATTTTGCGGCTCACGGACTGCCCGCGTGACCCAACACGAACCTGTACATAGTAACGCACACACACCTGGATGTGCTACGATGGACGCTTTGGACGACAGGCATACTGGTCGGGGTGGGGGGAGGGGGGTGAAGTTGGGTTCCCGAGGGGGGGTTGGGTTCTTCTTACTGTTCTGTTTGATTACCACTCTTCCGTGGCTCCTTTCCCAAAATGTGGGCAACGCATTTCTACATGGGCATGGTTTATCTGCTTCCTTGTTGACTCATGGGGAAGACATATATGTCTGTCTCGACCGCCGTACCTGCCTACTGCATATGTACTACATCGCATTGCTTGTCTCTTTTGTTTTTCCTTTTGCTTTCAAAATCAATAAAAATACATTTGAAATTAAAAGAAGCACGTTAGCTGTATGTATCCACTTTTAAGAATAAATGCATTTATCTGTGAAAATCAGGAAAAACGGAACACAGGGAGCCTTAATTACAACCCAGTAGCGAGGGTACGCATTAATGGCACTATGTCGGACCCAGTCAAGATCTGCATGGAAACAAGGCAGGGCTGTCCCCTGTCACCGATATTGTTTGCTCTTGCACTGGAACCATTAGCATGTGTCCTTTGGCAGCGACATGCAGCTGCCGCGCTGCACTGCGGTTCTGCCAGCGCCCACTAACCATCTCCTTATATGTGGATGATATGGTGCTCTGCGTGCGCGACTCAGAGACACAGCTGGTACCAAATATGTCTGCTATGAATGGTACTCAGGTCTGAGTATCAATTGGGACAAATCATCCATATTCCCTCTTACACAGGCAACAGAACCTCCTGCTATAGAATTCCCACTGGAGTGGTGTACAGAACCCATGAAATATCTTGGGGTATGGGTCCTTATGGTCCCGGAGAACGTGATCCGGCTGAATTATGGATGAGCAGTCACTAAATGGCAGACCAAGTAGCTAGATGGATCTGATTACCTGTTTCTCTGGCTGACAGAGTGGCAGTTATGAAATGGTTATACTGCTCAGATTTCTGCATATGTTTGTTAACATTCCCATATTATTGACCCGTGAGTTCTTTAAGACTCTCAAAACTTGCATCATAACACTACCCTGGGCTGGTAAACAATCTGTATGCTGCTGGACCACTGACGAAACCCTATGAGCAAGGTGGGTTCAGGGCCCGGACATGTACCTGTATTACCTATGTGCACAAGCACAGTGTGTGCATTATTGGTACTTTCCGATACAATTTTTGCCACATTTAGCGGTGGAATGTGATGACGCTCACCGTATAGCACTGACAGCCATCCTTCTTTATAAGCGAACAGAGGTCAGAAGATTAGAAATCAACCCCATACTCAGCACAACGAAGGCTTGCAATAAATAGAGTGTCAGGGCGCCTGATGGGGAATGCTATGGCGGGGGATAGTGCTGTCCATACTATAACGCAAACCAATGTTATTAAATTTGTAAGCTGGAATCTTGCTGGACTTAAGTCCAAGGGGAACGTTTTGGGTTGGAGTGACTTTATTAACAGCTTTGATATACTCTGCTTTCAGGAAACTTGGAGCAGAGAGGAAGTAAATTATGATGGTTATGTTTCATACAGTCTGTTGGCAGAAGGTTCTACCTCGGGGAGAGCCAAGGGGGGTCTCCTGATTTTAGTTTCTATCAGGCGACAGATTACAGTGAAAAGGTATTGGTGTGTGGGAGCGCATATACAGATCCTCTGGCTAATTGCGGACCAGGGACGTAATGTACTACTGGTTAATTATTATAATAATTTGTTTGATAATTCCAGGTCGACTGTAGTCCATAATTTGGCCAGCGCTATTGATAATTTCATTACTGAATTTAATGTTGTTTTTGATTTTATCTGGGTTGGCGATTTTAACCTACCCTTGTAAAAAATGTAAATGTAGTATACTTGTAAAGCGCACAGCTGCCCCAGCAACGGGGCGTCCCGGCGCTGTATAACTCTGGGGAACCCGTCCTGGCTTTCCCTGTGGGATGGTCCCTTGCTGGGAGTCCCCAAGGTGGAGCCAGGCATCCCCGGAATTGGTGGGGCCGTTGTGGAGATTAGGCAAGCTAATGCCCAGAGTTGCCGAGTGGAACCCCTGATTAGAGTAAGCACCGAAGCGAGAATTATCGAGTCCGCTGACCAAGGTCCACGACCCTGCCGCGTCGGGAATTGAACCCTGGTCCCAGGCTGACTTCTGCTCTCAGGCCTGCCGCCTCTAACCAGTGAGCCACACTACTCCACCCTTGTGTGAACTGTCTACCCAAAAAGTTTGTGGGGTCCTTAATAATGATGGCATGGATGATTCACATTTTAGACATAACAGTTATGGCGAAACACTGAATAAGTTCATGGGATGTCATGCCCTGGAAATTTTGGATTTTGTTAAAGACGAATCGGGTCAGACAATCCCCACTTTTAAAAACAGGCAGAGTAGTTCTGTTATAGACCACGTGATTGTTTCATCTAACATCACCTCTCACTGTGCTTCTCCTAGGATAGAGGTCAGCTCTTTAAGCGACCACAATTATATAGTCCTGGATTGTACCTCATGGGGGAGTAGCACTGTTAAAGTAGGCACTGTACTTACTAACGTGGAGCCTTGTAGACCAAATGGTGTAAGGCTTAGATGGGTTGGGGAGAAAGTTAGCGAATTACTAAACTCCATTGTCGGTGAGAGCCTGACAGATATTACCATCATATTGGATCATGGCACCGACAACGAGCGGGTTTTAGCTGCTTTTAATTCCATCAATAAATCTAATAATGCCAGGTTCACTAAACCTAAAAATACCAATTGTAGAAATGGCCGGGGCTGGTTTGACCAGGCCTGTACTAGCCTATTAAATAGGTTAAAACAGGCACTTGCAAAAAAGCCTAGGGATACAGACCATATTATCCAAATAAGGTCAGACTACAAGCAAGCTCTGAAAAGGAGAAAGGGAGAATTACAGCAGCAGGCCTGGGATTCACTCAACCAGGCCGCAGAGCTATCTGATAATAACCTGTTTTGGGCAATGGTAAATTGAGCCTTCCTCAAAGAGGATAATATACCCGAATTAACATCTAATGTCTCTAGTGAGGGCTGGGTTTCCCATTTTTCTCTGATTTTTGGTTCTGTTAACAGTGATGCTAGTAGCATTTATGACTGACCTGTCATTTCACTGGACATTACCGCTCAAGAGGTTGAATCTGGTATTGGAGCTAGTAAGGGGGGCACGGCACAGGGACCCGACGGGGTACCGATTGATGTATACAAAGCCGCCCCAAAGTTGTGGAGCCCTGTGTTGACTAAAGTGTTTAACGCCGCTGTGTGTGCAGAGGCACCAAATACATGGGGGGAATCCATTATAATCCCAATATTTAAAAAGGGCAGTCGGGCAGATGCAAATAATTATCGCCCAATCTCTCTTCTTGACTCGTCAGTTAAGATCATGAGCCGAGTCATGCTGGTCCGATTAGAAGAGTGGGTTGAGCAAGAAGGCATTCTGGCAGACAGCCAGTATGGATTTTGGAAGGGTCGGGGTACACTTGATCAGTGTATTAACCTTGAACTACTGATTGGCAAATATACTGAGGCAAAGGAGGGCTCACTATATCTTTGCTTCGCTGATCTAAGTAGTGCCTTTGATATGGTGGACCATTCAATATTATGGCCAACATTGTTACAGCTTGGAGCGCCGGAGGGTATAATCTTCTTTCTTGCTAGGTTATACAGAAAGTTAGAAACCTGTGTGCGCTACGGCACTAAAGGTGAATGCACTCCTAAATTCAGTGTTAAGCGAGGGATTAGGCAGGGGTGAGTACTAGCCCCCTTCTTTTTATACTGTTTATTAACAAAATAGATACTATTTTAAAAACTGTAAATACAGATGCACCCAAGATTAAAGGCGTCTCTGTCCCAGTGTTATTGTATGCTGATGACGCTGTCCTGCTCTCTAGAACTCCTATTGGACTACAGCGTCTGATGGACAGTTTTTCTACCTTTATTAGGGATAGGAAACTGTGCATTAACAAGGGGAAAATGCATACAATGGTCTATGGACACAGAAATAAAACTCATAAGGCCTTTTTTATTGAGGGCAATAAGGTGCAAGATGTAGGTAAATTTTGTTACCTGGACATTACGTTCTCAAAGGACAGGAAGTGGACTAACGAATTCACGAATATTAGCAATAAAATGGCTAAAAATGCACATGGTGTTTTTAGATTTGCGGCAAAAATCGGGGATAGACGTACTAAGGACATGCTCCATATCTATCAAGCTAGATGTGTCACCATTGCTATGTATGGAGCGGGAGTATGGGGACTTTCTTATGACCATAAGCTACAGGTGGAGGAAAATACCTTCCTAAAAAAGCTTTTATGCCTACCGACCTCTGCTCCTACTGAGTTGATACACCGGGAACTGGATATTAACTACCTAGCTGATATCTTATCTCTGAGGCCACTTATGATTTGGCGGTCAATTTGGCTTCAGGATGAGAAGCTGTTTAATAGATCAGTTATTGAGGATTGTTTATCTTTGGATAATTATCGTAATATCCCCTGGTTAAGATATGTAGCTGACTGTTTCTTAGAAATATTTAATTTAAATGTACTGACTGACCCGGGTGCCGCTTCCATGATCCCAAAATCCGAGCTGAAAGCAACTTTTATGGCGCATCAGGCCGGGAAACGGGGGTCAATGAACGCATTCCTGTCCACAGTTACGTTCCATAGTAAATATAAAATCAATGAAGGTTTTCCACAATATTTAAGTTTGGTGACAAGACCTTCACATAAGTTTGTGCTAACAAGATTGAGGTTTGGAGTAGCACACCATTTAGTGGCCCAGCCGAGTATTAAAAAACATCCAACTGGGCCGTGCCAGTGTGACGGCATCACCAAACAAAGCACTCTGCACTTTTTATTGATCTGCAAACTGTATATGAATTTTAGGATTGCTAACCTGAAGCCCCTGTTTGTTAAACATGGTGTATGTACAGTGCATCAGGCTATGAGTCTGTTATTTAATCTGGAAACTGCTGATATCTGTTTTTTTACTGCTACTTTTTTAATCCAGTCTATTAGGGCACGTAAAAGTATGCTATTTTAATGTATCACGTGTTTTAACTCTTAATTGTAATAATGTTTTATCTGTTATTTTATTACATGCGTAGTGCTTTTATGGTCATCTTGTATGTACCGAATAAAGCTTCATGAATTGAATTGAGTGGCAGTTATGAAAATGGTTATACTGCTCAGATTTCTGCATATGTTTGTTAACATTCCCATATTATTGACCTGTGGGTTCTTTAAGACTCTCAAAACTTGCATGATAACACTACCCTGGGCTGGTAAACAATCTGTATGCTGCTGGACCACATTGACGAAACCCTAAGAGCAAGGTGGGTTCAGGGCCCGGACATGTACCTGTATTACCTATGTGCACAAGCACAGTGTGTGCATTATTGGTACTTTCCGATACAATTTTTGCCACATTTAGCGGTGGAATGTGATGACGCTCACCGTATAGCACTGACAGCCATCCTTCTTTATAAGCGAACAGAGGTCAGAAGATTAGAAATCAATCCCATACGCAGCACAACGAAGGCTTGTGTCAGGGCACGTAAGGTCCGGATGTATGCACCGGCACTGCCCGTGTCATCCCACCCAACCATTTCTGCGACACACGAGCCTAAGGCTTTAGACATCCTAGTGAGGGAGGGGCTCACTACACCGGGAGATTCCTTCCTGACAGGACATTCTTGACACCAGAGGCATTTTTTTCTACACAGCCCAGATCCCCACTGGTGGTGTTTATATATAGGCAGCTGTGAGATCACTCTATCCCCTAATCCCGGAAGAACCGGCCACATTAGGGGCGATGCTAATCTGTAGCTCACATAAAGGTTTTATAACCCGTTTATATAACACTTTTCAAATTTCAAAAGGAGACACTGAGTGGCTTGTGTTCGGCCCTAGATAGATGAAATAAAGTGCTGGACACACAGCTGTCTCAAGAGGGGTTTGCTGCGCACTTACCGGGAGATTCACTGCCAATTGCAGTTACAACAAATTGACTATATCCCTCTGCACTTGTAAAAATATAGGCTCCACGCCAGTTCCCAGTGTGTCAGATGTGGGATAATAAATGCAGATTTCATGCACCTAGCCTGGACTTGTGCACTAATCAATCGATTTTGGACACAGGTGGTACAGGCCCCTAGTAATGGAGAGGGTGGACATCTCTGCAGCCAGGCAATCGTAAACTGGTATCCATTACTAGCCAAACGGCAGGTGGCTATCCACTAGGGGAAAAGGGCAGCTCTCAAAATAAATCAATGGTTACGAGATGTTGTATATTGTCTAGATCTAAGGATATATGGGCGACTGTAACCGCATACCTAATGTCCTCCCAGGCTGTCCTTGAAGTGAAATACCAAGAAAAGTCCTGATAAATGTTGCCGTGGAACGGAAATGTTAAATGGAAATGAGTGGAAGTGTAAGCAGGAACGTTTGCTATGATGTACAATTATGCACTTACTTTTTTTTTTAAACGTTATTTTTTCAGTTTATGTAACATACACAACCCCCCCCCCCAATGGTATCGTTACAACACATGCACACAGTTCGACAACCTCATTATGGCACTTGGGGACGTAGGCATCACCTAGAGAGGTACGGACACATGGGGAATAACAGAATAGCAGGCAAATAAATAACATCATGAGGAAGCAGCCAAGCACAGCACAACTCCTGCTGATAAATAAACTCTAGTGGTCCCCCCCTCCCTCCCCATCAGATCCCGACCCCACTGGCGAGAACAATTCGTCACTTGCCCCGTCAGACTCGCTCCGTGAAGACTGCCCCCTCTCCGCCAGTCCCGAGGTACACATGATTCGCCAGGCGAGTAAATCGTCCTGCAGTTTCTTGTCCCTCCAAGTAAGTTGCATATGAGTTTCCTCGGCCAGGGATCACTCTCTCACATCTTTAAGCCAGGTGGGCACCTCCGGAGCCCTCTGTCCCATCCAGGTGATCGCTACCCTGCGCCTGGCACCAACATCAATTGCAAGAGTTTATAGGAGAGTTTCCTGTTCTTGGGCTTGGGGGCTAACGCCAGTAAACAATGCAGGGGATTCATTGCTATCTGAAGGCCTGTAGTGGTGACTATACGATCTACCACCTCCACCCAGAAACTCCTGATCAAAGGGCAGTCCCAGGCTAAGTGCAAGAAGCCCGCTCTCCTTCCACTACTTCTGGGGCAGCTGTCCCCCCAGTCCCCAGAAATGCGCTTCAACGAGACCGGAGTCAGGTAGGTGCGGTGCAGGAAATTAAAGTGTATTAATTTGAACCGTGCGTTGCACGATACCTTGCGCGTGAGGGACCCTATTCGCTTCCGCTGCCCCTGTCCAGAGCAGCCCCAAGATCCGCCTCCCATGCCACCCAGGACGGAGGCACCGGTGGGGTGGAGTCCTGTTTCATAGCTGTATATAGCAGAGAGATTAGTCTACGCCCCCTGCCGCAGGACCGAAGAATGTTTAAGATGTGGGTCATTGGTGGTGCGTCCGGGCACTGAGGCCAGGTAACCTTCACCATGTCCCGCAGTCCCCGATAGTGCAGATATTGCCCTCTCCCAAGGCCAAAAGCATCCTCCACCTGCTCATAAGTCAGAAAGGACTTGTTGGGGTAGAGATAAGCGAGAACCTCGGATACCCCTCCCGCCAAGTGTGGAAGGACATGTGTTTCTCCATGGCAACGAAAGAGGCTAGTATCCAGACCGGTAGCTCCCTATGGAAGGGCGCCCGCAGCAAGACCCTCTCCACAAAGCGCTGCCAGATGCCTGCTGTGTGACGCACAACATAAGGAAGAGTTTAGTCCGCTCCCCTGCCCTGCATCAGTGTGAGCTGTAGCCCCTGTACGTTTGCTCTGCCCACCAAGAGGCGTGTCTCCCAGTTCTCCGCGTCTGCGAACCACCGGGCCGCAGGCTGTAGTTGTGCAGCATAATAATATAAGTCAAAGCGTGGCGCCTCCAGGCCTCCCTCTTCGTAGCTTCAAACGATAGTGTGGAGTGCTACCCTGCTGCACCGGCCCGCCCAAAGCAGGGACGTGAGCAGCATGTTGAGAGTACGAACGACTCGTGGGGGAAGAGGACACAACGAATTCTGGATGACGTTTAGCGTCCTGGGAAGCATTACCATCTTGGCGATGGCCAGCCGTCCCATTAAAGAAAGCGGCAAGGAATTCCAAAACGACACTGATTGCTGTAGGGACTTGAGTATCTGATCGATATTCCGGACTAACAGCTGTGAGTCCGTCGGGCCACCTGAATTCCGAGATAACGGAATCCCTCCTGCTCCCAGCGCAGCCAGAGATCCGGCAAGTCTTCAAGTGGCACCGAGTCAAACCCCGCAAGCGGGAAGATCAAAGACTTGCCGCGGTTAAGCCTCAGTCCTGACGCCTCGCCGAACCGATCCAGGTGGTGCAGCAATATCGGCAGTGCCTCCCACGGAGCTGTCAAATAAAACAAGGCGTCATCCGCATACAAAGAAATGACACTGCATGTGTCTCCCACCATAATACCCCACTGTGCCATTTCCGTTCGGACTCGGACAGCAAAGGGCTCTATGGCCAGGGCAAACAGGAGCGGTGAGAGGGGACACCCCTGGCGTGTACCCCGTCCCAGTCGCCACTCCTTCGACCGTGCTGCTCCAATTCTCACCCTGGCTTGAGGGGCCATATATAGGATGCGAATCCAGCGACAAAAGAACCATCTGCTCCTCTCTGCCACGTACCTCATGCATAATGTGATTCAACCGCCGCAGGTTCATGGCCGTGTTGCGTCCTGGAATAAACCTGCACTGGTCTGCATGGACCAGGTGAGACATATATGGCGCCAAGTGCGTGGCTAGTAGCTTGGTCAAAATCTTCACGTCCTTGTTGATCATCATAATCGGACGATACGACGAAGGGTCCTGCTTGTCCGCCCCGGCTTCAGGATCATACATATTTCCCCCTGCGTCATACTCAGTGGGAGAGTCTCGTGATCAAACGCCTCGAGAAATACTTGCAAGAGGAGGCGCGTTAAAATTCAGGAGGGAACCCATCACTCCCCGGGGACTTAGCTTGCGGCAAGCGGCCCAGTGCAGCACGCACCTCCCTCAGCGTCAGGGCCTCATCTAATTCCTCCTGTGCCGCCTTGGGAAGCGACTGCAGGGTCAACTCCTGAAGGTAAGGGAGATAAGAGGCCTCGGTGATAGCAGGGTCTGCGGCATATACCCGTTGTAGGCGAGACTGGAGAACTCAGAGGATGCCCACTTCTGAGTTGACCACACCTCCTGTAGACCTCCGCAGGGCCACAATACGCTCTCGGGCCTACTCCCGCCGAAGGATCCAGGCCAAAAGGCGACCTGATTTATTGCCCTCTCTGTGAAGGCACTGTCTATATTGGCCGAGGGTATATCTGTCAAGCCGGTCTAGGATGTCATGAATGCGAGACCGAGCAGTCTGTTCTACCTCCTGCTGTAAAGCATCAGGGGCCGTCTAGGTTTGCAAGTCTAAAAGAGTATCCTCTGCCTCCTGTAGGTCCTGGTGGAGCTGTCTGCGACCCCATATGTGAGGCCCATGCAGGCCCCTTTCACCACTGCCTTCAGGGCATCCTATCTAGTGGCTAAAGTAAGCTCCCCCTGAGGATTTCCCTCAATGGCCACACAACTCTAATGTAAATATATCTCTAATTAATGATGAGATATTAGTGACAAAAGCACAACAATCTATTTAATTTCCTTCAAGAAGTATAAAGTTTATTTCATTTTCTCTAAATTATCATTGCTTTTTTGTACAGGAATCTCTTCTCTTATTTTTTCACAAGTAGAAAATTACTATTTTTTTAAAAAGGAGTTTTTCTTTTAAAACATGGACATTTTTTTGATTCAAACAAAGAAAAAAAAGAAAAAAACATGGTAAGATACATACAATACATAGCTATATACAAAAAATAATTTCTTATACACTACACCCAAATCATTACGCCCCTGGTAATAAACAATCTGTCACAACATTCTCACACATTCGCACCCTAACTGCATACATCCCCACTCCAACTGAAATAAGGAGACTGAATCATAAGTGTCAGAGGCACTCTGCCAATATATAGGTCTCAAGGCTTAATATGAGACCCCGCACTTGGTCGACGCGCGTTTCGGCGGCTCAAGGCCACCTTCTTCAGGACCTCTTCCAGATAAACAACCCAAGTATCCAGGGGACCTACAATATATATAATAAAAGTTGTCACCAAAAACACAAGAGTAGCACCACAACATTACATTGTTGAAAACAACACATTATACCCCAACGTGACCGACCAGCATGTGAACTTAAGAAAGAGAAGAAAGAAACCACATCCACATGTATATAGAACATAAAAGTCATTTAAAAAGACAACAAGAGTGAATAAAGAGAAATATCACATTGTCATGACAACTCTACTTTACAGTTCTTCTATTCGATGTAACTAATTAGTTCAAAGGCAGATCTAACAAATAGGTATGCTCTATGTTACGAATTAAATTTTTAGATACTTACGTTAGTAGAGTATATATATGGACTCAGGAAGGGGTTCTGTGATTATATCCTGTACTTATTTTGAGTTTCCTAAGTTATGCGTCTTTCAATATAGCTTTCTGTGGATAGAGGGACCAGATAGTGAAGCTATGATCTCTATGTTGCTTATTTGGTCATAAATGAAATCCATATGTCAAGATGTATCTTACCCATAGGGAAGATGCTGTAACGTCACACTGAACCTCTTCACCGAGTCAAGTTATTGTATTCTCTTCAACTAAAAATAAATAGATTAGAGAAGAAATGAAGAGTAACTGTGACTACAAAGATATGTTTCATGTCTGGCTGTGTCTGATCGATAACACCCACCTATTTGAGCAGGCTAGTATTTCCATAATCATGGTTTCTTCTATATACAGCTTCTTTTCCAATCGTTTGTGAGGAGATGCTTACAAGTATATCCGAGCGTCCTGTCATGATAAAGACCAAGGTCTTAACTTTAAAGTATAATAAATAAGTCACGTACAGGAATAAAAAGCTCTCTTCCAAGCGTAAAGGTGACCTAATCCTAATAGCAAAGAGGTCCGAATTTTTTAACAAAGTGTACTTCGGGACATTGCCCGTAATATTAATAATCCTTACAAACCTCAATTCAACCTATCCAAATTAGAATATGCATCTCTAGAGAGAATGAAAATGGACCCTACTCTAATTATCAAGCCTTGCGACAAAGGTGGCGGGATCGCCATCTTTGATAAAAGTACTTACGATCAAAAGATGTCTGCAATGTTGGCAGTAACTGACCATTATAGACCAGCGCAACGTAGAGAGCTTGACAGATTGAATACACAGATCCTCGAAAGGACTCTATCTGCTCTCACAGATGGTTACATCTGTGATGATGAATATGTTTTCCTCAACAAGGCCTGTCCAGTAACATCTGCCCTTTATGGTCTACCTAAGACTCACAAATAGGAAATTGACCCCCCCATGCGGCCCATAATATCAACTATTGGATCAAGCACTGAGCCTCTATCCAAATATGTTGATACATTTTTATGCCCTTTAACACACAAATGCGTTTCTTATATTCGCGACACTGGCGATATTATTAATAAAATAGAGGGGATCCCATTCAATCCAGCGACAGACG
This sequence comes from Lissotriton helveticus, assembly GCF_964261635.1. NCBI lineage: Eukaryota > Metazoa > Chordata > Amphibia > Caudata > Salamandridae > Lissotriton > Lissotriton helveticus. The sequence goes on from NC_136073.1 coordinate 734,975,598, forward strand.
TCCTAGTGACGCTCGACATTGAGGCGTTGTACACCAACATTCCTCAGTGTCGGGCGTTGCTTGCGGTGTCAGCTCTTTTGCAGAGATTCCCAGATAATCGACCAGATATCTTCATTCTGCAGTGTCTTGAGGTGATCTTGATGAACAACTTCTTTGAATATAATGGCTCTTTATATAAACAAATCAAGGGCACATCAATGGGGGCATCTTGTGCCCCGAGTGTGGCTAATGCCTTTATGGGAGAGTGGGAACTACGCAACATTTACAATGAGATGGCTCAGTTTTTCGAAATTGTATCTATATGGAAACGTTTTATAGATGACATTTTTTTTATTTGGAGCGGATCTGTGGAGATGCTGAAAGCGTTTGTTCTTTGGCTCAATGCCAGTGACACAAACTTAAAGTTCACAGTGAATTATAGCCAATCCCAGGTTGATTTTCTGGACTTTAAGATTGATGGCACTGGTGGACAATTAAAGGTGAGTCTGTTCAGGAAAATTACGGCAAAAAACACGATTTTACAATTTGGTAGTTATCATCCTAACTGCCAAAGGGAATCTATTCCCTTTGGTGAGTTTTTACGTATCTGCCGTAACTGTACGGATATGGCTGCCTTCCATGAACATGGAGATGCATTGAAAGAAAGTAAAGTAAAGTAAAGTCCACATTTGTAAAGCGCACAATCACCCGTAAGGGTCTCTAGGCGCTGGGGGGCCGTCGGGAAGATTAAGCGAGCTATTGCCCAGAGTCACATGGTGCTGGGCTGACCTGCCGCCGGAGCCGGGGATCGAAGCGTGGTCCCCAGATTCCAGCGTCAGTCGCCCTGGCCGCGGCGCCACACCTCTTCCAAAGAAAGGCTACTCAAGAGGGGTTACCCCCACAGGCTTGTGCGACACTCCTACAAAAGAGCGAAGTACTATAACAGGGAAGCGCTGCTACAGGGGTCTAAACATTTGAAGCAGAATCGTATAAAATGTGTTATCAACCATTCGACCCTTAACCTCAAAATCAGGAACGTTATAAACAAAAACTGGAAGATCTTGAATTCTGATGAAAATGCCCCTGCTATACCATTACCTTTGTTGGCCTATAGACGTAACAAGAATCTCAAAGATATGTTGGTTTACACACGTCAGGGTAAGAGATCACCCCTTGACGGCCAACTATCTATTACAGGCCTACCGGTAATATTGGGTAATCACAGGTGTGGTTCCTGCCACGCATGTGACTCAGCCATAACATCTGATGTCATTACCTATAATGAAAAAGAAATCAAACTACGTCACCTAACTAATTGTCGTAGCAGTAATGTTATATACATTCTGTTTTGCTCTTACGGACTGGCTTACGTAGGAGAAACTGGTCGCGAATTTCGCCTACGATTTAGCGAACACAAGTCCGCCATCAGAACTAAGAAATTGATGGCACCTTTGGTGCAACACTGTTTGAATATGAACCATAGTGAACAAGAACTGAAGTGGTCTATTCTTGAGAAAGTACAACTTAAATTAGGCCAGCCAGTGGAAATCACACGTAAAAAACGTGGAACCTTCTGGATTTATCATCTTGACTGCATTAAACGTGGCCTGAACGAAGAGATAAACTGGTATGTCACGAAATAATATGCTTTTGAATCTTTACACAGTGGTTAACTGCTACTTCATTATGTGAGCATCTACTGTATTTATAACCATACCGGTTTAATTATCGCCCCCCCTTCTTTTTTTTTCTGGACCCTGGTCCGAATATTTATGATTCCTATTACACATCTAGCCTGTTATTTATTTAAGTCCCAAGGTTGAAACTTAAAGTGACTCACCAATTAGACCTATTAATGTAGAGAATTTGGCACATTGACCATGAGACAGAATGTGCTTTCTGTCCTTTGAGTCTTTATGCACTATTTATTATTAGTTATTTATGTGCACATTTTGGGTGTAGAACTTTGAGATTACCCCTCTCTTTGTAGATGGTGGGACCTTAGTCTATTTTCTTTATTTTCTCCCTTGAAGTGTGACGTGCTACTATGTAAATGTCTCATGCTGTTGATTGAACCACGTTACCAGTATCCTCACTGCTCATGGCGAGATTATAGCCCGTTTTCTATTTTTAGCTGTGACGTGCTGCGATGTTAATGTCTCATGCTGGAGATTGAACCGCGATATTAGTATCCTCACTACTCATGGTGGGACCATAGCCCGTTTTCTATCTTTAGTTCCTAGACACTTGTACGATTTCTCCTCCGGGAACTCACTTGGTATCGCGATATTTCTTCCTTAGCTCGAGTGTTTAAATACACGGTAAATCGCCGTGCTCTGTATCTCTTACCGGGTTGACAAGTAGAAGGACACGCCGGCTTGTATACATTTTGAAACCATGTAAGTTTGAGGATAATAGCACCACTCGTTATATGCTGGTTGAGTGGGTGGGGTAAATCACTTTAACTTTGAGCTTGTTCACTCGCTCGTTGAGTATTACCATTAACATTTTAACCACTTTGTCAACCATGTTCAGTGGGCTCGTAGCGCATATTCTCGTGATAAAAATCTGCTGGTTGTAGGTTCTGTTCGGTTAAAAGCGTAGCGGTTGTTGGAACCTGCGTTGGTTAAAGGGTCACGTTCCAAACACGAACAGCTTATTTGGGTACTATTCCTGGCTATTTTCGGTAGGATGTTCTGACTGTAGGGTATCGAGATAGGAATCGTACAACGATATGCCCGATTTCGTTGTTAAGTGTCATCGGTAACCTTATATTTTGTATATATATTGATGCTCATATGTACATATGTATAATATTGCACTATGGGCTCCGGTATATTGTTTATGTGAGTAAGCCTATTGAACTTAGTCATTTCCCTTATTGCTATTAGGATTAGGTCACCTTTACGCTTGGAAGAGAGCTTTTTATTCCTGTACGTGACTTATTTATTATACTTTAAAGTTAAGACCTTGGTCTTTATCATGACAGGACGCTCGGATATACTTGTAAGCATCTCCTCACAAACGATTGGAAAAGAAGCTGTATATGGAAGATACCATGATTATGGAAATACTAGCCTCTTCAAATAGGTGGGTGTTATCAATCAGACACAGCCAGACATGAAACATATCTTTGTAGTCACAGTTACTCTTCATTTCTTCTCTAATCTATTTATTTTTAGTTGAAGAGAATACAATAACTTGACTCGGTGAAGAGGTTCAGTGTGACGTTTCAGCATCTTCCCTATGGGTAAGAGACATCTTGACATATGGATTTCATTTATGACCAAATAAGCAACATAGAGATCATAGCTTCACTATCTGGTCCCTCTATCCACAGAAAGCTATATTGAAAGACGCATAACTTAGGAAACTCAAAATAAGTACAGGATATAATCACAGAACCCCTTCCTGAGTCCATATATATACTCTACTAACGTAAGTATCTAAAAATTAAATTTGTAACATAGAGCATACCTATTTGTTAGATCTGCCTTTGAATTAATTAGTTACATCGAATAGAAGAACTGTAAAGTAGAGTTGTCATGACAATGTGATATTTCTCTTTATTCACTCTTGTTGTCTTTTTAAATGACTTTTATGTTCTATATACATGTGGATGTGGTTTCTTTCTTCTCTTTCTTAAGTTCACATGCTGGTCGGTCACGTTGGGGTATAATGTGTTGTTTTCAACAATGTAATGTTGTGGTGCTACTCTTGTGTTTTTGGTGACAACTTTTATTATATATATTGTAGGTCCCCTGGATACTTGGGTTGTTTATCTGGAAGAGGTCCTAAAGAAGGTGGCCTTGAGCCGCCGAAACGCGCGTCGACCAAGTGCGGGGTCTCATATTAAGCCTTGAGACCTGTATATTGGCAGAGTGCCTCTGCCACTTATGATTCAGTGTCCTTATTTCAGTTGGTGTGGTGATGTATGCAGTTAGGGTGTGAATGTGAGAATGTTGTGACAGATTGTTTATTATCAGGGGCGTAATGATTTGGGTATAGTGTATAAGAAATTATTTTTTGTATATAGCTATGTATTGTATGTATCTTACCATGTTTTTTTCTTCTTTTTTCTTTGTTTGAATCAAAAAAATGTCCATGTTTTAAAAAAAACTCCTTTTTAAAAAAATAGTAATTTTCTACTTGTGAAAAAATAAGAGAAGAGATTCCTATACAATAAAGCAATGATAATTTAGAGACAATGAAATAAACTTTATACTTCTTGAAGGAAATTAAATAGATTGTTGTGCTTTTGTCACTAATATCTCATCATTAGAGATATATTTACATTAGAGTTGTGTGGCCCTTGAGGGAAATCTGTTCTCTTCATTGTGATATTTCATTACCCCTCCTTTCCCTGGCCTGATTGAGTCTTGAGGGGGTCCCATCATATCTGCTAAAGTAAGCTCCCCCCCCCCTCCCAGTTGAGGTCCACGTAATCGTTAAGAGCGGTCTCTATAGTACCTTTCCCCACCTGGTCCTGAAGGATATCTGCCGGCAACCTCCAGGTCCGGGGGCGGGAAACCGGAGCCCACCAATTCACCACGCACGCCACCGGGGAGTGGTCAGATAAGAAACGTGCCTGATGGGTAACCTCAAGCGACATATTTGACTCTGTGTTCGCCACTAGTACCCTATCCAAGCGACTATGTGTATTGTGAGTGGAGGAAACGCAGGTGTACACCTTCTGTGTCGGGTTTCTCTGGCGCCAAACATTGAGAGCTCCTATATTCCCCATGACCTCCCTAAGCTTAGCTGTCAATCGTGTTTTTTTGCCAGCTTGGGGCGGAAACCTATCCAGAGCGGGATCAAGGACACAGTTAAAATCCCCGAACCAAAGCACCGGTGCCTCCAGGTCTGGGATCAGGACCTCCTGAAGGGTCTGGAAAAAGACAGGGTCCTCCGTGTTGGGTGCGTATGAGTTTAGTATGGTGATGTCCCTGCCATCCAGTTTCGCCTGGAGGAGCAGGTACCTTCCGTGTATGTCCGCCTCCACATATTGGCTAGAAAACGGGACCCCGGGTGCCACTCATATCAGGATCCCCCTGGCGTATGTAGAAAACAAAGAGTGGAACACCTGACCCCGCCACTTTTTCCCCAATTTTTGGGCTCCATCATCAGCAAGGTGGGTCTCCTGGAGGCACGCAATGGAAACCCTGTGCCTACGAAGGAAGGATAGGACCCTATATCTTTTAGTACATGTGCCCAGCCCCCTCAAGTTCTAACTCAAAAACTTATACCCCATGTCTGATGACGTATCCGAACCAGCCATAGCACTCTACCCATGGCACCACCCCGATCCCGTGCCTGAAATGTGATACATACGATGCCTGTAACATTCCCCCTCAACAACCCCTGCCGAAACATCACCCACCCCCTCCCACGAGCAATATACTTGCAACAACAAAACATGCCGATATGCCCTTCCCCTGCCGGTGCCAGGACGTGCACAGCCACCCCATACGCCCAACAGGGCTGAACCACCCAACAGATAAAAAAGAAGACTCCCCTCCCCCACCCAGATCCCGACACAACCAGCTGTCTCAACATTGACATAGGGCTCGGACCATCAGGAGTTCGATATGCGCAACTTTCAGACCCCCTGCCCCAATAGGAACAGCGCCCTCCCCCCATTCCAAGTATCCCCAGAAAACTCTCCCTGTCGTGAGTGAGACCATTTAGGCTGGCCAAAACCCACGAAGCAGAACAATTCAGAGCACAAGCAGACATGCCCTTCAGGACAGAGTCTCAGAGACAACCAGCGAAGCCCCAGCCATTTACAGGGACCGTATCGGTAGTAGGCGGGAGCATGTCCATGGTGGGCTGCAGAGTTTCCGGGACCAGTACCTCATCCCGAGGGGGAGCTACTGAAGGCGCCGGAAGGTCGCCTGTCCCTGACGACTCCAGGCGGAGGGCCTCATCGTCTCCCACCATGACTCGCCACCTCTCCTCGCGTTCAGCAGCGCCTGACGAATGTCTGCGTCTGTTACTGCGCCTCTTCGATGGCGTGTCCCCCATGTACTCCGGCACCCCCTGTTCGCCCGGTGGGAGGGCATCCCCTAATCTCCAGCCACTCCCATACCTCCTCCGGGGCTTCAAAGAAATGTGCCTTTCTCTGGGATATGACCTTAAGTTTAGCAGGATATAGCAGCATGTACTGTAAGTGTAACTCACTAAGTTTCTTCTTGACAGCTAGGAAGGATTTCGGCTGCTCCTGTACTTGGTGGGTGTAGTCCGGGTAGATGGACGCGTTTTCAAAGGTGAGGTTCGCCGTTTCCCTAGCCGCTCTCAGGATGCAGTCCCTGTCCCGGTAATTCAGGATCTTAGCGATGAGGGCTCGCGGTGGGGCGCCCTGCCTTGGCGGCGGGACCAGCACCCTATGGGCGCGCTCAATTTCAAAGACATCAGACAGACCCGTGGGGCAGAGTGTTGTACGGATCCAGTGTTCCAGAAAGCTCTCCGCATTGCCCATCTCCGAGCGTTCCGGAATGCCAAGAACCCTAATGTTACTGCGGCGTGCCCTCCCTTCCGCATCTTCTGCCCTACGCTCCAGCACCCCCGTTGAGGCGGTGAGCTGCGAGACTGTTTTTTTGAGGGACGCCACCTCTCCCTGCAGCTGGACGATATTCCCCTCCGCAGTTGAGACTTTATCTGCCACCTTCCGCAGATCCGTCCGCAGCAGGTTCACATCTATGGACACTGTTTCTATTTGCCTCTCCAGGGCGGAATGGGACCCGTGTATTGCCTTCAGCAGCTCTGCCCGGGAGGGCTCGTCGGGGACCTCACTCTCTCCGTCCTGTTCCGACTGACGCGTGATCCGCTGCGAAGGGTGTCTTTGAGTGGTGTACTATAAGAGCCCGTAAAACGATGGAAAATCCCTGATCATAATTAGTTTTTAAATGTTGCTATAAGGTAAATAATATAATGAAATGAAGTGTATTGTATTGTTATTGTATGGAACTGTATGTTATGAAATCATGTAATACTGTTGTATAATATGAAATCATGTAATGCTGTCCTGTATAACACTGTTTCATCTGCTTGTACATTTTATCCAATGAATTGTTGTTGTTATCGGTACTTTTATGAATTTTATGAAATTCGAATAAAGGTCTTTTGAACTTGAGTGGTGTACTGCGTTATGGTATTTGGCTGAGATGCGCTGGGCATCCTGTCCTTACGCATTGCAGCAGCCTAAAGGGACCGCACCTGGGCGTCCGAGCAGCAGAAGTGTCCCCAGGCAGCCCCACTCAAAGGCCCTTAAAGATGTGAAGAGTCCGCGACCGTCTCTCTGGCTGCGCGCAGCTGTGGCCCCAAGCGTCACCAGTCCCCACTCACCACTGCGTCATCCTCGATATCCCCTGGCTCTTGTAGAAGAAGTCTCTCGGTATCGGGTCACAATGCCCCAAGGCTCCACAGAGGCCGGACACGGCGCAGCCGCAGCGGACCCCCAAGGAGAGCGGGCACCTCGTCAGGGCAGCAGAAAGGCCGGATCTAGAGGCCAGCTCCAGGAGCCTCCAGTCACCCCCGGCTGTGCCACAGGAGCAGCAGCGTGGCAGAAGGGGTCCAACATCCTCACACACTGTGAATAGGCCCACACTGATCCTCAGGCCTCCCAGTGCCTACCGCCTCCCCTCGTGCACTGTGTGTATAGACCAGGGGCAGGGCGAGGCCCCAGACCCTCAAGGGAAGTCGCAAATGTCCGCTGAGACCTCCCACGCCGCCACCCAGCTCCGGGCCTTCGCCACGCTGATGTAGGCCTCAGTCCAGACCCCACCCATCACACCAAGCGTGTACCCGCGGGGTCCAGACGGGCTACAGGAGCTTCTCGCTTCTCGGGAGGCCCCCCGATGTCAGCGGGCACCTCCCTTGCTGTCCCACCACCTCTCCCAGGGCCAGCCGCAAGGGGCACCCAGATCGCGGGCCGCCTCCGCCCCGCCTGTGTAGGCCGCAGTCCCGGCCTTGCCTGTCACATCGGGCGCGTACCTGCAAGGTCCAGCCGGGCCACGGGCGTTCCTCGCTTCTCGGGAGGCCCCCCGATGGCTGCGGGCACCTCCCTTGCTGGTAAGGATCGTTTCAGGGCCGGTCTCGAAGGGGACTGGGATCGCGGGCCGCCCCTGCCTCACTGGTGTAGGCCGCCGCCCCGGCCTCGCCTCCCGTACCATGCGTGTCCCCCGCTGGGACCGAATGGGCCACTGGAGCCCCTCACATCTCAGGAGGCCCCCCGATGGCTGTGGGAGCCTCCCTTGCTGTTATGCTTCACTGTTGGGTCAGGCCCGAAGGACACTGGGAGCACGAGCCGCCTCCGCCGCCCCGGTGCAGGCCGCCGCCTCAGTCTCGCTGTCTGCCCACCGCAGGGCCCGGACGGGCCACAGGAGCTTGGCACTTCTCGGGAGGCCCCCCGATGGCAGTGGGCACCTCCCTTGCTGTTATGCTTCACTGTTGGGTTAGGCCCGAAGGACACTAAGAGTGCGAGCCGCCTCCGCTGCTCCGGCGCAGGCCGCCGCCTCAGTCTCGCTGTCCGCCCACCACAGGGTCCGGACGGGCCACAGGAGCTCCGCACTTCTCGGGAGGTCCTCTAATGGCAGTGGGCGCCTCCTTTGCCGCTACGCTTCGCCGCTGGGCCAGTCCCGAAGGGCACTGGGAGCGCGGGCTGAATCCGCCGCTCCGGTGTAGGCCGCCGCCTCGGTCTCGCCGTCTGCCCACCGCAGGGCCCGGATGGGCCACAGGAGCTCCTCACTTCTCGGGAGGCCCCCGATGGCAGTGGGCGCCTCCCCTACCAGGGCCGGTTGCAAAGGGCACCCGGATCGTGGGCCGCCCCTGCCACACTGGTGTAGGCCTCACCCCCAGCCTCCCGTGATTCTGGCCCCGCAGCCCGGGCTGCCACCACCATCCACCGTCCACCGGGTGGGCGAACCCCCGAACATGATGTGCCTCTAGGTCACCGGGATTCTTGGATTCCGTTTACTTGGTCCGACATCCCCCAGAAAGGATGTATGACAGGATTTCTGAGCTGGCCTGCCGGGAGCCGAAGGAGCTCACGTCCTGTCGGCCATGCTGCTTGGCCACACACCAATTATGCACTTACTTAACAGATGTACTGCATTGTTATGCACTTTCTGTTTAAAATTACAAAAACTTATAAATAAAAGAGCTAAGAGAGCACAAGCACACAAAGTAAACATTAGAAATATAAAAAATTGTAGGAAAGTGCCCTTTTTGGATGGTCTCCCACGCCCCCCTTTTTTTGCTGTAATGCTGCTGCCCAGTACTAGTGCTCTCTCTCTAAAACTGTTATGTGTAAATTGACAATCCCAATTGACAATGAGTTTATCCCCCTTATAAATCTCTAGTATATGGTACCAGAAGCTTGATTCACTGATTGGGCCACCCTAAGTGACCCAATTAAACTATCATCAGCATGCCTGCCTTTGCAGACTGCAGGAGCAGTGTAAGTAAAGGACGCTATAAGTGATAGATGGTCTTTAGAATAACATGGGCTGTAACTTGGGCAAACCCGAGGTTGGCAGCTCCATTATGGTACCACCTAAATATATCATGTTTGGTATCAAACAATGTAACTTCTCACCCCTGACATGATTCACATGCCAGGAGGGATATGGCATGCACCGAGATGGCTATCTTAGAGATTGCCCACCTGGTTGCTCTAGCTTTCCTGTGCTCTGGCTGATAATCTGCACTTGCTGCCGCCAAGACAGGATTCTGACCTACTGCCAGGCAGTGTGAACACTCCCAGGAGTCAGGAACAAAGGCCTAGGCAGGAAGGAGGTCACACCTCCTTCCTCCCAGGATGGCTAGTGAAGTGGCATATCAAAGCGGTGAGCTTCAAAGACTACATCACTCCTTATATGCATCTAGGCTGCTTTCCAAAGGAAGGAAAAGTCATCCCCCTGCCCCCCAGGCCCATGTGCACCCAGGGAGGTGGAAAAATGGAATAATCATGAGGCGTACACCCCTAGAATGCTAGCCACACCTCTAGGGAATAGCACCTGGTCTGTACAGCTTAGAAACAATTCTGTCATTTTTAAATGTAGTAAAAATAGTAGCTTCTGGGTAGAAAAGGTGACCTACACCCCGAATGTGCTTACTTCAGGGGTGGATTAACCACTGGGGCTAGTAGCCCATTGGCCACTTACACCCACACCCATAATACCCCTAAATCTACGATTTATTGATCACCCCTGACACCAGAACTTCAGTTTTGAACAACCTCCTTGAAGAGGACAAAGAACACTCCTGTGTCTGTGACAGCAGGACTTGCACAAAACAAAAGAGGGATACTCTGTCCCTGTGGCAACGTTCTTGGAACTGCCAGACTGCGATTCGTCCTAGGCTATCTCTCAGTTACCCCAGATAGAGGAAACCCTGCAAAAACCTGAAGCACCCTCAGACTTTTACCTCGCCCTGCTGGATACTGACGCCACCGAACATGGATCGCGTATTTATCGCTATTTACAACCACCCCTTGCCTCTGACACAGACTAATCGCGGCAGAGACAGAGCCCCTTGGTCGCTAACCCTTTTTGGACCATTGGTTACCCTTAGTTTGAGAAACTTCTTCTTTCCATTCCTACGTCCTGACACGGACCTGAATGATTTGCGGATCTCACTCTATGACCTAGGCGAGAGTACAGCATCCAGCAGTCGTCCTAAAGAAGCCCATGTTTGGGTGAAACGCGCTGGCTGTGCATTTATGAAAACCCAGCATTTGCGTGATAAATACACATTAAGGCTACAAACAACAACATGGACCCATTTTTTTTAAACCTAGACCCTGTAATCTATTGTACTTACATGTTGCCTCTCATTCCCCTTGCATGAAAACCCTCAGAATCCCCTGAACTAGTGGCTCTAGTCCCCTGCAAACCTCAGGTTAAGAAATACTCCGGAACCGAAGAATCGCTGGCCATCGGGCCGTCCGAGGGATTGCCCTAATACAGATGGTCTAGTGCAGTGTGGGAACTGTAGTCATGCCTTCCACAAAGTTACAGGCAGCTACCACGTTCCCCGGGACCACTGGACGTCGAAGTAACTATCTGCTCTACTTACCCCTGCCAAGGCTTGTTAGTCGCAAGTTTGGATATCGACCTCTGCACTCGACACTGCACCTAGAGGGAACTTCATACATTCATCTGACATCAGCAGAGGCTCCCATTGTTGTGTTTTTGCATCTTGATCCCGGCAGCACTGTTTTAGCGGTAAAAGCAGCTCTCCTGCAGCTCCCGTTCAGCGCCAGGGACAGCCAGCACAACTCTGCACCAGGGCTCCACGGACCTGTTAAAATTGAACTGACTGTCGTGGCGTGGTCCTGGGACCCACATCACCTTTACTGTGCAATGGTTCCATGCAACTCGACATGCAAATGACTGATTGTCACTAGTGTGTTTTTCCCATTGACCCCAATGATAACGTTTCATTGTATTATTTTGCACTGATTTTATATTGCTTCTAAAATATATAACTCTGGTTTTATGTATGCTAATCTATTAATTTTGGTGTTCATATTAAGATAAAGATACCCTTTATTGTTATAAATTGGTGTCAGATTTCTATTGAGTCATGTCAATTACTTATCGGCCATGTTGGTACTCTGAAATGCTTAACAGTTGCTCCTCTTTGCCACACTACCAGGACTGAGCTAAGGATTTATTAGTGTGAATCCAAGAACCATCTCTGGGGTTCGTGACAGTATTGCATGGTGATGCCTGACCAGCATCACTGCATAATACTCCACCTTCCTACTAAAAAGGGGACACAAATGCTATGCTAATGCTTGTTATTGGAGGGCTACTATTAGAAAGGATGTTGTAATTAACGTTAGAGAGCCTAATCACCCCCAAATGTGATAGAAATAGAAGTGAGAAATGTTTTGCAAAACCTTAGAGAACCAAACACTAATTCCCCAGAACCTACAAGAACCATTTTAAAACTGTACTTCTAAAAGTTCTGAGTACATTACATGGCAAGTGTCAAGAAACGAGATTTTAATATTACACACAAGAAAGGGTACAACAGGAACTCCAGCTGTTCTTAAAAAATACCAAGACATACACATTCCAGATAATCTAACCACTACACATAGTGAAGAGTGGAGTGGTGTGGCTCACTGGTTAGAGGCGGCAGACCCGGAAGCAGAGGTCGGCCCGGGACCAGGGTTCGATTCCCGACGCAGCAGGGTCTTGGGCCATGGTCAGCGGACTCGATAATTCTCGCCTCGGTGCCTACTTCAACCATGGGTCCCACTCAGCAACTCTGGGCAATAGCTTGCTTAATCTCTACTAACAGCCCCATCAGCGCCGGGGATGCTTGTCCTCACATTGGAGATGCCCAGGAGGGACAATCTCACAGGGAAAGCCAGGATGGGTTCCCCAGTGGTATACAGCGCCGGGACGCCCCTTTGCTGGGGCAGCTGTGCGCTTTACAAGTATACGACATTTAACATTTAAGAACCCTTCCTCATGTACAATAACAATTATGGCAGAAGCACAATAATCTATGCAACAGAATATAACCTTTTCAGACTAACCCAAAACCAAACATGAATGATAGATGGTACTTTTAAGTAGTGCCCTCCACCATTTATAAAGATTTGCATCATACATGGTTAATATCATAACACAAATATACCTTTAGTATATACACTGCTTCCCAAAAACTAAAGTGTAACGTACTATAGACTACTTACCCAAATGAATTCCAAAAATTATTACTATGACCCCCAAACAATTATCATTGACTTTTAAACAAGCAACGATAAGCACAAAATTAAAATCTACCTTCACTCAACAATAAAAGGCTGTTATTACCATTTCAACCAAAGCATTTCGAGACACCTCCAAAAATCTACACTCTGTGTAGAATATGCAACAGATGCCCAATTCACCTACCAGATAAAACAATTAATAGACCCAGGCATATGTAGCTGTCACAGAAGTGTGTAACCTCTCCCTACTGTTGAAAACACTATGAACTCAGACTCTTCTATTTCATTCATACTATACATTTAAACTCTTCTATTTCTTAAGTTTACATTCTTCTAATTCCTTTATAGAATTGAGCTAACACATCTTACATTCAAGATTGCTTGTCCTCTTGATAAGTTAATCGTAGGATAGACGTCGGTAAGCTTTATTATTATTTTCAATATATCATATACATATATAACTAACATTCTTTTTTTCTTTTCAATAAATCTCCTTATCAGATCCTATAAAAACCCAGGTATACGATGTAAAGGTTAGTGAGGAGCTTCACTAGAAATATGGCAGAAAAGGGCACAACACATTGCACAACTTGCTTTAGCTAAAAGCAACAACGAGCAGCGTGATGTTCACAGGTTGCTGTGCATGTTTTAGACCAGCACCAAGGTGATAGGCTATAACTCCTTTGCTGGTTTGCTGTGCGCACCATCTCTGAAAGTATTAGCATGAGAGTGTTGAGACTATAACTTTCAATAAGCATTTTGGAATTATCTCTGTTTTTTTCATTATCCATATCGTGCTTTGTTGTCTTACTGTTTTTATTCCGTGTGGTTACCATCCACATTTTATGCACTAGGCTAGGATTTTAAAATTCATGTTTTAAAAGACATATACTGTGTTTTAGTGCTGTTTTGAGTGTGCTACTCATTACTCATTTGCAAAAGATGGCTGGGCATTCCAGAGTTGTCCCTGAATTTATCTTATAGTACTGATTATTACCAGAAAACACTTTCAGCATTGTTCAGTGGGTTGTGTATAGGTTGTGGTCCAGCTGGATTTCTAGTTCGGGTTGACACCATAACTAAAGTCCTTGGTGCCAGGGGGTCAGTAAGCCACACCTGTGACTCTTTGTGGGCGGGGTGAGGGCTGGGGTACCCATACAGACTATATCACTACTACCAAACACACCAACACAAACTACACCTCTAATGAAGAGTTTTGAAGATACTTGGGATGGCAGACTGTGGCGTTTTGGGCACAGGAACTAACACATGTATCATCTACCAATTTGGAACATATATGTCAGCACCATGACTCAATAACCTAAACAAACAACGAAGAAGAAGGATGCCTTCCAAGTCATGTAGGCTGAAGCCTCCCTATCCTCTATCAATTCCTAGAGAACTTAAAAAATAACAAAACTATTAACTACCTAGAATAGAACAATGTATTACGCAAATTAAGCCTAAAATATCCAAACAAACCAAGGAAGTGTATCAAATGCTACAGCACAAAATACCACTATTTATGTATAACAAAAGCCTATCATACCTAGATTCTATACCAAGAACACTACTGTAAAAGTCTAGTACTCCAACTAAAACTAAAAAACTCCATTAAACAATAATTAAACCAAACACCTTTGTCTATAAATATTATTTAACTAATTTTCACTAATCAGTGTAAATCAGGGGTCTCCAACCTTTTCATTAGTCATTAGTAAGAGCTACTCTTGTTCAATTAAAATCATCCTAAGCTACTACTATTACTAGTGTTGTAATAGTGGCCACATCAGACAAGATTACATTAGTGATCACTGCAGTGCAGACTTATATAATGTAAAAAAAAGTTTTGTAAATTTGTAATGTCTCTACATGTATAACACATACCAGCCATAGGTGCAATGCACTTGGTACCAAGGTAATAAGATTAATAATTAGTCTTCCTCACACCACATGATTTAACACTCAAATATCTGCTTTAAATTCGGGTTGGAAATTAGGAGTTCTGAAAATATACACATTTTTATTTCAAATACACTTTACAATGTTGGTTTGTATGTTTTTAATTCAACTATGCTAAAGCTCCTAATTTAGGAGGGGGAGCAGCTTACTTGAGAGCTACTAAGAGGTAGCTGGAGAGCTACACGTAGCTCACAAGCTACTCATTGGTGAAGCCTCGTCAGTAAAAATAAATTAATAAAGAAAGAAAGACGTTATAAAAGCCAACATAAATCACCAAATAATATGTAAACAGCAACAATCAATGAATAAATAAATTAAATAAACATCACAATACAATAAATTACTGTGAAACAAACATTTCCATCCCATTGACAATATAAAAAACTATAACCTACAGGTTTGAAGCTGATGTCCAGGATCTTCCTTAAATCCACAAAAAACAAATACACAAAAATCGATAAAAAGAAAACCCACACAAAATGAAACAAAACAAAAACTAAAATACACAGAGATGATCCAAAGTTCTTCGAAGGCAGCAAAATCCTGAAAACTATACATTTAAAAAACGCTCCTTGAAAACCAAACAATAAAATGCAATGAAAAAATGTATGTTGGTTGAAATGTAACCACTTATTTTCCTTTTTTTTAAAAAGCACATCTAACACTAGCAAAAGTCTTCCACTCTAATCACTCTAATGAGGAAAAAACATAATATACCCACCCACACATGACAAATAGCCTAAATACTTAGCAAATAATATAACATTATTTCAAAAAACAACAATCACATAATACAATTAAATAATAAACTACACTACACATTTTCACTGAGGCATGCCCCATTACACTGCAAAAAGCAAACTTAAACCTAATGGAAAACCAGTGCACTATAACAAAACAATACACTAATCTAACTTTACTGCCTATATTCCTATCCCCCCCCACAAAACCCCAAAAAGTAACTTAAAATAGCCTTACATGGCCCGTACAGCAGTAGCAGAGACCCCTGACAGACAGGAACAAGGAACTTACAAAAATTACGATTATAGACTAAAAAATAGAGGTTATGTTGATAAAAAAATTGCCACTCGATGACAACACATTTACATTCTGTCATACTAGTCAATGTATTTTTAAACTATAAATATTAATACTACTCTGCATTTGTTATAGATACATATTTAAAATTGTTCCAAAATGTATACATGTAAAAAATAGTTTTTTTTAAAGTGCTATGAAAAAATATATTATTACTACTACAAATTAAAATAAAACTAATGACTAATGTACCTATGCTTACAAAAATATCTATTGAATGTTCTTTAAAAGTATTATTTAAACATGTGAAACAAACATTATATCACAATGGTAAATGTATATATGAAATGTTAAGTGAAAAATGAACAGTAAAGCATTAAGAAAAATAAAGAAAACTGTATAAATGTGTGCTAGCTGAAACATATGTTAACAATGTAATAAAAGAGCACTTATATTAAAAACTGTAAAAGAAATATGCATTCTGCAGATATGTGTAAACAGTGTCAGTAATATGTATTAATAACAAAGGTGTTCACAAATCAAAGTATATATTATTGTGAAATCAAACAAACACTACACACCACCCAATAATTTAAAACAAACATATTTTTAGGAACTATTATTTATTATTTCTATTTCAATTTACAGTACATGGGGGAAAGTGGTGGACATTAAAATACTTTGGGGAAAGCTTTGGACATCAAAGGAATGAGATTTACTATTCACACTCCAATCAACGCTACATTGGAGATAGGGCTGAACATTAAAGGGGTTACATTTACTAGTCCCTCTCCAATTTACATCATATTGACTATTACTATTCCATCTCGAAAGTAAGCTACATTCAGAATGGTATGAAGCATTAAAGTGGTTACATTTACTATTCCAACTCCAATCTAAACTACTTTGGGGAAAGTGCTGAGTATTAAATGGATTACAATTATTATTCATTCTCAAATCAATACTACATTGAAGAAAGAATTGGACATTAAATGGGTTATATTTATTATTCCCAGTCCAATCTACACTACATTGGGGAAAGTGTTGGATATTAAAGGGGTTAGATTTACTGCTCCTACTCTAATCTAAGCTATACTGGGGAAGGTGTCGGATGTTTATGGGGTTACATTTACTATTCCCACTTCAATCTAAGCTACATTGGGGATGTTGTTGGACATTAGTGTTGTTAGATGTACTATTCTTGCTCCAATCTAAACTAGATTGTGGAATGTGTTTGACATTAACGGGATTAGATTTGCTATTCCCACTCCAGTCTAAACTACACTGTGAAAGGTATTGGACATTAAAGAAACTATAGTTACTATTACTTCTCCGATCTAAACCACTTTAGAGGAGGGCGTTGGTGATTAAAGGGGTTACATTTACTATTCTCTCTCCAGTCTATACTACTATATACATCAAAGAGGTTTGATTTACTATTCTCCCTCCAATCTGCACAATCTTGGTGAAGGTTTTGGACATTAAACTACTTTGGGGAAAGTGTTGAGCATTAAATGGGTTACATTTATTGTTCACACTCCAATCAATACTGCATTGAAGTAAGGATTGGACATTAAAGGGGTTAGATTTAATATTCCAACTACAATCTACACTAAATTGGGATGGTATTAGACAGTAAAGGGATTATAGTTACTATTCCCACTCAAATCTAAACTACAGTAGGCATGATGTAGGACATTAAAATGATTTAATATTCTTTATATAGCGCAAAATATACAACCTACATTAAGGCTTAACAGTTTAATATATCACTGCCATATAAAGTACAATTATTTTTTAGAGAATTTAACATTAAATATTTAAATCTATACTGTAAATTTAGTATTTTTTCATTATTGTGTGCCTATAAATTATATAATTATTAAAAGCTTAACAAACTATATATTGTATATTAATTAAAAAAGTGTTAAATTGGGAAATTTAAAGATGTGATATGAACAATCACATATCCCCCCCAAAAAATTATATAAATACAAATATATGCAATATCTAACAACAAAATATTAAACATTTGGGCCCTCATTACGAGTCCTCCTGAAACTATTGCAGGGAAGGACCCACCCGACCATAGGTCGGCGATTCTGACACCATAATTTGGATGCAACCACACATGGGGCCTGACTACGATGTTGGGTGGAAACTTTCCGCTCGACTCGGAATCAGGACCGACCAACTCGCAGTTGCCTGTTCCGCCCGATTACTATGCGACCAAACACTGTTCGGTTGGGTTCCCATTGTTTCCTACGGGAGCTTGTGTGTGCCTGACAACCGTCCGTAACACAGGCTCCTATGGAAAAATGGTGTGTGTGTGTAAAACCCTCCACCCTGTAGCAGCCACCCCACAGTACCTGCCACACAGTGTAGGGTTTTACAGGGGGTCACTTAGGTACCCTCTTGGACCCCAATTAGAGGCCGCAGGATGAAGGAGGCCCTGCTAGGGGCCCTCAAAGTCACTTCCCAACAGCCTTTTCGTGTCATACAGGCCAATTCGGAAAAGCTGTTAGAAATCGACATCGTAATCCCGAAGTCTAAAACTTCTCCAGTGGGGTGTTCAATGCAGTTCCGACTGACACGAATCCTCTGCGTGCCGGTCAGAACCAGTTTACCTTCCAACCGCGAACATCGTAATCGGGCAGGCGGATTGTAAACTGACCAAGTCGGTCGGAAGATCTCTGATATAGTCGAGGAGAATCCGACTGTTGGCAGGAGGCTTTCCGTACAATATTGTAATCGGCCCCCTAGTGCGGTCGGAAACATCCATTTTCAAATGGGAGCTTGTGTGGTGGGCTGAAAACCCCCACAGCACAAGCTCCCATCGGAAAATGGAAGTTTGTAAACATCCCTGCACCATGTTGCGGGCACCACACGGTACAGTAATGTTGAGGGGGGCACCATAGTTGCCAGCGGGGAAGGGGACCCTGCTAGGGGCCCCCAAAATTGCTCTCTGACAACCGATCCATGTCAGAAAGGCCGACATGGACGGGCCGTTGGAAACCTGACATCGTAATGCTGAAGGCAGAGCTGCGTCTGGCTCCCTGTCATTGAAAGCATTACTATTCCGCTCCTGTTCCGAAAGGCTCACAGAGTCCATCGGAACAGGAGCGGAATCCCCTTGCGGTTTTCCCTCCGACCGCCGTAATCAAAATACGGTGGTCGGACATCCAAATCGAGCACTAAATGAATAACTATAAAATGTTTATTTTTTATTATACATTTTGTTGTTATTATAAAACGGAAAAATGTATATTTACAGAATGTATATGCATATTATTATTTAATTTAAACTAAAATATATATCTATTCTTACAAAATAGTATATCTTTTTTATACATATTACTTTTAAATAAAAGACAATATGAAAAAAATGTAATAAATGATCATGTTTTTAAAAAAATTAATCCCTATTACATTACAATCTTCTTCAGTATTTATTTTTGCTTTCTATGTGATTTTTTCATAAAATCACCACCATTTTCCTTTATGATCCCTAGATACTGCTACTAAAAATAAACAACTCAGCTAAAAATAAAGTAAATATGTCACAATAATACATAAACAATTTAAATATCGGAGGATGTCACGCACGGCCTGAGAGGATACACTGCGGCGCAGGATTCACCAGAGTCTCGCAGGGCGAGGAGATGAGGCCGCTGTTACCAGCCATGGAGTTCAATGCACATCACTGTCCTTCCCGTCTGATGGTTGGTCTTTTATAGACAAGTTAAAATTGGAGATAGCCTGGTTAACTATGGCGGAGAACCACGCCTCCGCGTATTCACAGGTGACCGCACCTCTCTCCTCGGCGATTGCGGCACTGCGGTTTTGGCGTTTTCGGAGCTGCCAGGTCCATCACAGCTCAAGCCTGGAAAATGAGTCTGATGCCGAGTTAGACTTTTTGGTTGGATGAGCGTTAAATACCCCTGGTTCACGCTGACTGGAGCTGGATGGAACGGACTCGGAGCAGTAAAAGAAAATTTGACCTGAGTTCAATGGGAGGTGACTCTGGTTTACTGCTGAGTCTAACGGGTGGGTGAATGCCAGTTTTACTCCTGCAGCAGCAAGAAGCGGGAAAAGGCTTACTTCGAGGATTTCGAGCCAGAGCAGGTTAAGACTGGGTCTAGATTCAGAGTGAAGCGAGTAGACCAGGCAGAAGTGGATGAAGAGGGAATTGGACTGGAGAAAGTTGAGGAGGTGAGGTGATGGGGACGGCCGCTTAAAAGCTCGTTAAATGATTTTGAAAAGGAGACTTTTCTGTTAACTGCAGAGTTCGTAATCAATCTTAGAGAGGAAAACAGGAGAGGATTAAACCCCTAACAAATAAAAGGAGGGTGAAAATCTTTCAGTGGATACTACCGTGCTACCGTGTTGCATTGTTATTTGTTGACGGGAAGAAATGGGAAGACATAATAAGCACAACAATCCAGTCGCCAATGTCAACTTAGCGACTGGCTTAAAGGTTAAAACTCGCTTGGCACAGGCAAAGGCTCTCTCGTCAATGGCGGTTAGGGCCGAACTTCTGGGTAACCGTCCTGGCCCTAATTCTAGTTTCGAGAGCTCAGAAGAGGAGAAGGTCGAGGAGTCCGCCAAACCATTTCTGGAAGCTGGGTCCTCTCTAATTCCCCTTACACAGGAGAATATGGACGCCGGCAAGACAAATGCGGATGATATTTTAACAGCAGAAATCAGTAAGGAGGAGGGGAAGAGTGTTAAAGAATTTCCTCTATTTACTAAAAAGGCATCTGAGTCGGTCCCTCCTCAGCTTAATGCTCTAATATCTCGACCGCAGATGGCAGACGGCAGGAAAGAAATTCTTACCAGCCCACGGCAGACCTCACTCCACCCTATATCGTCATCCGCATCTACCTCGGCACCGGTTTACATTCAGAATACTTCAGCCTCAACCCTTACGGCACAAGAATTGAATTCTAATTCCTTGATCCTTGTCCCATCTCCCTCCCCCGAGGACATGCCACTACTTTACACTCAGCCCGTCCAGACCATGGCAGCTAACATAACGGCACTCCCATTAGGATATCAGGAACAGCAAAAGATCCCGACACAGATGCCGGACGACATAAACTTGAGACCGCTGGGTCACCGTCAGGAGGGTCAGAAAGAGTTAAATACTCAACAACTCCCAGCTCTAGAATCAACCCTAGAATCAGCAGAAACTTCAACGGATGATCTGTCCAAGCAGATGGATATTAAGATCTTGTTCAATCTTATTCTCGAGGAGATAAGAGAGATGAAGAGGTCTTAGGAAAATGAAATTGCTTCTCTTCATCTCCACCTAGGGAAAATAGAAGAAGCTGTGGCCTGTCTTCCAGTTAAAATCCAAGTAGCAGAGTCAAGGATTTCCCAGTTGGAAGATCAGATGAGCGGCCTGCTTATGAAAGTAAACAAAGTCACCTAAGACAAGAGTACATTAGAAAACAAGCTCGAAGAGTTGTAAAATCACTCGCGGCGCTCAGATTTGCGCATAGTGGGGGTCCCTGAGAGAACTGACGGCGCCCAGGTGCCGCAATGGGTGGAATCCTTTATTAAGCAAGAAGTACTGCCCGAGTTCAGCAGGGATCTTACAATCACTAGGGCCCAAAGAATTCCATCCCATCCACTGCCAAATTCTAACAGTCCACGTACTATTTTAGTCAACTTCGCAGACTACCGGATAAAGGAGAAGATCCTGGCTAAGGCCATACAACAAAGGCAATTTCCGATCAACGAATCTTCCAACTGCAGAATTTTCTCTGATATGTCAGCAGCGGCGGCCCGTAGGCACAAAGAGTTTGTCAAACTGCTTTTTCTTTTTAAGGCTCAAGGCGCGCAGGCGTCCATAGTTCAACAATCCAAGCTGCGTGTTCTTTTCAGGGGGAAATTCCACATGTTTTCCAATCTAGAGGACGCTCAGGGTCTTCTCAAGGAGATCTCAGTCTCAAAGTGAAAGAATGGACTTAATAATGTTTTTTTTGTTGGGTTTTTTTCTCCACTGTATTAGGTTTATCTAAGTCCACTATTGCCGGGGGGAGGTCGTTCACCCAGGGTGCAGGTCCATGGCACCCCTAAGACTAGTGGGGGGAGAGGTGGTTAGTGTGGTGGTTCACCTCTTTAGAGGGAGGGTTGCAGAGGGAGGGGGTGGTTTTTCAAAATGGTACAGCAGTAAAATGAGCAGTAGCAGGGGTATTTGGAAAAGACCATTCAGTCAGTCAGTCAAAGAAACTTTATTCGGTTATATCAAACAGCCAAAAAAGCATATTATACTTGCAAATACATAAAAAACACAGTTTAAAAATGTGATCTTCAGGGTAAAGTGTTCATTGTGGCGTCATGCAATTTTGGCACTTCTCTTAATAACAGAAAAAAAGTAATTACAGTAATTTTTAAGTTAAGGCTCCGGAGAACAACACTTCAACACGGCTGTATATAAAGTGCGTGGTCTATCGGTTTAGCGAAACACTCCGCGTCCAGAAATTGCACGGCGAGAAAGGCGGGACGGCACTTTCGTAGGCCCATGATTTTTAAAATCGGTGTGAGCCAGCGTCTCCTTGATTCATGGTAAAATTTACAAAACAATATTGTATGAATCGTTGATTGAGGGGAGGTATCATCGCAGGGACAGGGTTGTAAGAACTTTGCCCAGTTATTGGTTGTAGGAAAACTGACCAAATGATGAAACATATCTAGCCTGAAACTAGTTAATAAGATTCTTTGATAACCTGAAAAGTTAAAAGTTAAGTATGGCTGGACCGTCATGGTTCTTTGGATTAGTAGGGAGTGTTGAACTGTCACTTTAGTTTCCTCACTAGACAGCCTCAGGGATTCTAGATGAGCTAAACATGCTTTTTTGAACAGTTTTCTCTGCAAAACAGCAATTGAAGCGGGGAAGTGATAGTATTGTAGCATGCCCATGTCATTGAAGAATTTCCTAATATATGCGATCCATCCAATCTTATGGGCATTATCTAAGGAGATGCAATCCTGTATGAACCTTTGACAGAGAGTAGTTTCGCTACTAGACCAAATGCGATGCCATAAAAGAAGGGGTTGGATTTTGATTATATCTGTTAAATAAGACAGGCCCAGTTCCAAATGGCATGCATATGCCGATGTGCCCCGCGGGACTGCGAGTAGAAATCTTACAAAACTGTTTTCTACCCTTTGGACCGCTTCAATCTTCCTGTATCCCCACACGCCAGCCCCGTAAATTACAGTAGCTAAGCATTTTGCCCTAACGATCTCTATCAGCTCGGCCGTAGGCCGTCTACCAAATTTATTTGCAAAATTGACCAAAGCAACTGTCGCCCTCATAAAGGACAGCTTCCTGGATTCAATAGCGTCCTTCCAGGTGGATTTATGATCAAAAACAGTACCCAAGTACGGATAAGTGGTAGTGCTCTCGAGTTTTTGCTTATCAATGTAAATTGCCTTTATGTTCTTAATCTTAGAACCAGTGGACATAACGAAAGTTTTTTAAATATTAATCTTCAGGTCCAGGTTGGCCATAAAGGTACAATATCTCGCGAGAGCTCGCTGTAGTTCCATGGGGGTACGGGCTAGGATCACGGCATCATCCGCATAGAGTAACACCGGTATTGGGCGTTTGTTAATGGTGGGGAGGTCCTGGCACCCTGTAACCATTGCTTGTTCCAGGCCGTTTGTGTAGAGGTTGAATAGAAACGGGGCCAGGACGCAGCCCTGCCTTACTCCCCTCTCTACTCTGAATGATTTTGTTAGTTCAGATAACAGGATTGTAGGTGTATTTTTTGTGTGTTCTTCTTCTTGATAAATTGTTAAAATGACAAGTAAGTGCTGTACTATTTCAGTCAATGGTAATGGGTATGGAGCATTAATTAGGTGGCTAGTTTCCTTCTCGCCCCAGGTATTATTCCTCAAGGAATCTCATTTAAAAACGAATTCCCCCAAGTTATTTCTCCCTAGATTTTTTTCTCATGCCTTTTTTGCTTCAGCTGGATTGGCCAAAAGAGGAGTAGCCATTTATTTCTGTTGAAGTCTTCCATGGGAATATGGCCAAATCCGGAGAGATCCCTTGGGAAGGTGGATTTGGATTGAGGCCAAATTGAATGGAATGATACTAAATTTTGTAAATTATTATGGCCCGACCGTAGATGATACCACAGCCCTACTCAAGATTAGTGAGCTACTTAGGGGGGTACCGGGAAAGATAATCCTGGGTGGGGATTTTAACTTTATTCAAGACCTAAACAAAGATACTTCAAATAAAAGCAAAAAAGAGTTGAAACCCCAAACTAAGAAAGTTCTGGAGGCCCTAAGGCAGGAACCTCCTCTGTTAGACCCTTGGCGTCATTCCAATCCAACTGATTATATATTCACATGCTACTCTGATCAATTTCATACGACCTCCCGTATTGACTTTTTACTAATATCATGATGATTGAGTTATACAGTCACTGCAATAGGGCTAACTCATTTTCAGATCATTCTCTTGTGACACTAGAGTTGGAGATTGAAGAAGGTAGGAGATTCAATCTTCTCTTGCAGGACCCTCAGTGGGTAGCCGAAACTAAAGAGTGGATATTAGAGTTTTTTAGGATAAACGAAAATACGGCAGAAATCTTTTCAGTTTGGGGCGGGTTTAAGGCAGCCCTACGGGGGCAGATGATCGCATTTTCAGCCTCCCAGTTAAGACAAAGGCGTGATTGGATTAATAAATTCAGCAGGTGGTAGACAATGCAATGAGTTTGAGAAAAACCCAGCCCCAGGAAACGGGGGATGGCGGGACTCAGCTTGAAAGGGCGAAGCTGGCCCTGAAAGAGTTTTTTTTTAATAGAAGAAATAACCAGTTCTAGAACATATCAACAACGAGTGTATAGGGGAGAGTCAAATGGTGGGAAAAATGCTTGCAGTGGCAACAAAAACCAAACCGGAGGCAGCTTTGATTTCTGAAATTATTGACCCAAAGACCCAAGATATTATAAAGGATAAAGACGGTAAAGTCCAAGTCTTTTTGGAACACTATTCACAGTTATACGCTACAAGATATGAGGTAGGATCGGTTCAAATTCACAAATACTTTGAAGAAGTAAATCTCTCTATTCTGCCCGGGCCGGTAGCGGAACAACTTGAGCGCGATATATCAGAAACAGAAATCTTAAATGTGGTGCAGTCAATTGCGGGGGCAAAAGCCTGTGGAGCCGATGGGCTCCCAATTGAATTTTATAAAACGTGTTCTAAGTAACTGATTCCCTTTTTGGTGAAATTATTTAACATCATCAGACTGGGAGGCTGTATTCCCCATAGTTTTAAGGAGTCTATTATCGTTAGTTTTGTCAAAAAGGGGAAAAACCATAAGGATGTTAATTCTTATAGGCCGAACAGTCTCCTCAATGCTGATTTTAAAATCTTAATGATATTGTCTGGGCTCAACGTTTTACCCCTATTGCCCAAGCACTAATCCATCCTGACCAGTCTGGGTTTGTGGCAGGGAGGTCAATGTCCTCCAATACTGGATTTTTAATTCAGGCCCTTGATTACTCCACGAACAACAAAATACCAACCCTTGTGACGATGGTCGATGCCGAAAAGGCATTCGACCTAGTAAACTGGGACGCACTTTTTTTTGGATTGCAAACATTTGGTATTCCCGTTCAAACGATAAATATGTTGAGAAACATCTATCAAGGTGCCCAAGTCCGGCTGGTAGTAAATGCCAATACAATAGGGGCAGTAAGCATAAATTGGGGAACCAGACAAGGCTGCCCAATGTCCCCCATTTTTTTTTTGAAACTTTATTACTCGCAGCAAATGAATCACACAACAGGATGCCTACATCCCTGGGGCCGGCAGGCAAGAGTCGCAGGAATTATCATGTACAAGCATCATCTGCATGAATAACACAGCCTCTCAGCCGACAACCCGGGGGCCCGGCGGCGTAATAGATGTGTCTGAATGTGTAAAGACCAGTTGGAATCCATCTGGACACATAGTGTATTATACAACTGTACGTGGAGTACTACCTGGTAATGTTTGTGTGCCATCACTGCGCATCTTAGTTATCCTTCTGTGACAACAATTTATCTGAATACTTATAACCAACTAAGCTCGAACCCCAACAGCCCCCCCACCCTCTCCCAGTGTCGCATACCTCTTCCGCCCCTCTGTTCGCGGTCCAATATCCAGAGCTCCATGCCCTTCCAAGACCAATCCAGCATAGAGCAACAAACCTACCAAACCGTGTAGGTGACCCACAGGGACGCGGCCCTCATCGTAAGCATGGCCCCAGGGAGACGGCTCGTCATTCCCGGTAGCCCAAATCAACTTCGCCACAGTACCTAAATCCTCTACACCACTGTGACCTCCTCGTCATGCAATGCTATGCAACTCGCGGGTAAGCCGGCCTCTACTGTGGGCACTGCACTGACCGGCTGCTCCCCTACATCCAGACCCTCCGCCACTGTCTCCTCCGCACCTCTGTCATTGAAATATGTTCGGTAAAGGCCCCAAAAGTTCTTAGGACGACTACTAGATGGCAGTAACTCGCTGTAGTGTTCAGATTGCGTACAACAGTATAGCATATCATGTGCCCAACGCTTCTTCGTCGGGAGTGGTCCTCTCATCCATCAGAGCGCCACAACTCGCCAGGCAACCAATAGCCCCATATCAATGAGTCTTCTGACAGTCCTCGGCAAACCCCTGGAATAACCAAGCAGTGCGAGCGCCGGGTCTGGGGGCAACTCCAGCTCTAGGATTGTGCTTAACTCTGTGAAGATCGCCTCCCAGTATTTTGTAATCTCCGGGCAACGCCACGCCAGGTGCATAAAATTAGCCATCGGCTCGTGGCATCTTTCACATTCCGGCGTTTGACGAAGACCGTATCTACATAGTCTTTCCGGGGTGTAATATACTCTCTGGAGAAACTTGAAGTGGATTAGTCTATGTCTGCTATTCAGGGAAAGTTTCCTAGTATTAGCACAGCAATATCGCCACATATCGTCATCAATTGTGGTTTGTAGGTCTCTTTGCCTGGCCACTCTGGCTTTTACAAGTTGTTGACCTTTGGCAGTCACAGCCTTCTTATATAGGTTAGTGAACAATTTACGCGGGGACTCCTTCTTAATGACGTAGGTCAATTCCGGAACTTCCGGTGGCTCCGCCAAATCTGGTCCCAGCAGGCCCAAGAGGGCGCTGCGCACTCTGTGAAATTGGAGCTTACACAACTGCGATGCAGCCCCACCATTCGCCGCCACCTGCTCCCAGGTTTTAGCAGTTCCGTCCAGGAATAAGTCACCCACTGTGCAGATGCCCACAGCAGATAATGCTTGGACCACTCCTTTCTCCCGGACAGGCAATAGCCACAGGGCCCAGTCCAGTGGCATGCTAGGCGAATATAACAGTGCGCCACATCTGGCCTGTAATAGGGAGTGCCAGGCATGGTTTGTAGCGGTTATGGAGTCAAGGATACCCGTTCTACGGTCTGCCGATCTGAAAATCGTGGCAGGAAGTGGTTTTGTGTCCGCAAACACCCTCTCCATCCGCACGTGCGGAATGTGCGGATCTCCATGAATCCATGTGTGGAGGTGGGCGGCTTGCGCGACCCTATAGTAAAGCTCGAAGTCTGGAGCCCCTAACCCACCCATGTTGTACGGCAGTGTGAGGAGAGACCATCTTACTCTAGACTGCTTACCAGCTCATGCCAGCCTAACCATGAGCTGTGTCAGCATTCGGAAGAAGACCTTCTATAGCACCATCGGGATAGAGTGAAACAGGAATAAGAACAGTGGCAGCACCACCATTTTCATAATAGCTATGCGCCCTATGATGGTTAGCGGAAGCTTGCACCAGGCCTCTACATCGTCCTCCAGTGTGCTAAAGGCAGTCCCGTAATTTTCTCTCATTAAAATCTCAGGGTCAGTATGCACTCGGACTCCCAAGTACCGAACTGGGTCTTGTGACCACTTCAGGGGGAAATCAATGTCAAACCGTGTAGTAGCCGGTGTAAGGGGAAAAACCAGCGACTTCGACAAATTAACCCTGAGTCCAGAAAGTGCTCTAAAACGGACCACCTCTCTTAGCATAGACGTCAGATTCTGTTCCGGGTTGCGGACATATAGCAGGGTGTCATCTGCGTAAGTCGATACCATGATTCGATATGTCGGAAAACCAATACCCTCATTACCGTGATATTCTCTCAGTGCACAGGCCAGTGGTTCCGCAACCAGCGCATACAAAATAGGGGAAAGTGGGCAACCCTGCCGGGTGCCCAGGCTGATAGGGAATGGGTCTGTCACCTTATCGCCCACTCGGACCCTGGCAGTCGGCCCGTGGTACAGCGCACCTAGCAGTTGCAGAAATGGTGAGCCCAAACCCAACCGCTGTAACACCTGTCTCATAAACGACCACTCTACAGAATCGAAAGCCTTCTCCATGTGTAAGAAGACTGCAACGGCTTGCGCATCTGGCTTCACGTGCTATATCGTACCTAGGACTGTGCGAATATTATAAGTCAGGCTCCTACTAGGGATGAACCCCGCCTGCTCCGGTGCAACTAGCTTAGGGGCAAGAAGAGCCAGTCGGGTAGCCAGCACCTTTGCATAGAGCTTAGCGTCCACGTTCAGTAGGGACAGAGGTCTGTAGGAGCTGCACTCGTCGTGTGCCTTTCCTGGTTTTAGAATTGTGATTAACAATGCTTCCCGCATGGAGCTCGGCATGTTACCGCTCTCACAGATATCGTCAAATAGCATGGACAGGTGTGGGATCAGTTTGTCACTAAAGGCTTTATAGAAGCTCACCGTGAGCCCATCCGCGCCCGGAGCGCTGCCGGAGCGCATGCTCGCTAGCGCCTCCTGTATTTCATCTTTTTCAATTGGTGCCATAAGGAACTCACGATGAGCATTCGTTAGTTGGGGCATATCGATATGTTCCAAATAGTCTGTGGTTTCTAATGAGAGGTTACCACCTTTGGAGGAGTAAAGGTCACAATAATAACTCCGGAACCTGTTCGCTATCTCAGGGTCATCAGTTAATATCTGATCATCTGCGGATTTCAACTCAGTAATCAGGGGTTTCCCTCTGTTGCCTTTCAGAATTCTACCCAGGAGTGAGCTAGGCCGCTCTCCCTCACCATACGTTCTTGCAGTCGCATATTTCCCCATGTGCTGGACTTCCCTATCTGCTTCCTCATTATATTCAGCTATCAAAGTTTGTATTTCCTTTGTCACCGCCGGCTCTGAGGCACTTCGCTGAAGCCCCTCCAGCACCGCCAGGCGCCCCTCTCTGCCGAATAGCTTTCAGTACACTTGAGTGCTTAGACATAGCTATGCCCCGTATGTAGACCTTAAAGGCCTCCCACACCGTCTGAAAATCATCCACCGAACCCACGTTAGCCTCAAAAAACACATCAATCTCCTCAGCCAGTTCACCTATAAATACTGGATCAAGTGGTGAATAAGGAGGGAAGCGCCACGTGAAGGGAAGTATCGATTTCACCGGGGTCACTATTACCAACAAAAGAGGCGAGTGGTCTGAAAGAGTGCGTGGCAGGACTATGCATGTCTTAATGTTCCCCATCAGAGAGGAGGACGCCAGCCAATAATCAATTCTGGTATGGATGTCGTGGTATGCCGAATAATGTGTGTATCCGCCCTGTGTCTGATGTTTGTATCTCCACACATCTTCCAGGTCTAGCCCAGTGAACTCAGCTAATAGAGCTGTGCAGCTGCCGATGGCCAACGTGTGGGACCCCCCCGACCTGTCTAGGGCAGGATTCAAGACTAAGTTAAAGTCCCCCCCCAAAGTATTTGCGAAGTAGAATAGGGTCGAAGTCCTCTTGCTAGGTTACAATAGAAGTCTGGAGTTCGGGCCATAGACATTAACAACTATCAAATCTAGCCCCCGGCCTTTACAGCGAGATATAACAAACCTGCCCCCAGGGTCTGATTGTAGAAGAGTCTGCGTCAGTTTCGAGTTAGGATTCACCCATGTGAGCACACCCCTGGAGTGTGTAGTAAAGCGCGCTGCTGTGAAATTGCCCTTGAGACCCCTGCTGTGTAGCATCCGACTCAAAAGTGGGAGGTGGCTTTCCTGTAGTATGGGTAAATCCACCCTATGTCGTTGCAAAAAATTCAACACTTTCCGAAGTTTACGGTGGTCATTTAGGCCCCGTACATTCCATGTGAGGGCCCGAACCTGAGTAGAGGTATCTCCCGTGGCAGTGTCAGCTGTACTCGCCATCTGCACATTGTATGTGTATCTCATGTGTGAGGGCAACACGCAAATCTGGAGTCAGAAGTGTATGCGAACAACAAGGCAATCTTCTCCTCCCCACAACTAAGCAGCAACAGCCAAAACGTACCCGCCCCCTCCCACAGCAGACCTCCCACAACCTGGCCTTGCCGAACCCAATCCCCCCCCACCCTCTCTTACCCACCCTGAACAATTCGAACTCCTGGGAGTCTAATGGGAGCATTGAGCACTGGGGCCGAGGTTGCCATGCTTTCAACAAACAGTGCGAGTGCGTACTGCGTCAAAGTCATGAAACCCACTGCCCGCTGCGGTTTATATTAGACATCAGCCGTCCGGGGGGGACGCTTGTCACGTATTTCCTGACGTAGGGTAACGAAAAGGAACATCTGCATACGTGTCTTAATACCCCCCCCAATACATGAACCATCATAACAGAACAACAACGCTGTACTGCCATCTAGAGTCTGTAGCTACAATACCACACACGTGCGTAGTGCGCCCCAGGACCTTGGGACCCATATACTCGCTGTGGAGAGTACCCTTTAAGTATAAACCTCTATACCAGACAAAAAGAAACTTTCCGTGGGGCACTACCCCTTTACCTCACCGCCTACTGGACACCACTGTAAATGGACAGTCATTCCTGCTCGTCAAGCCGGCTGCACCCCCCTGTCTTGTCTCCAGGCTCATCCGAGTTCCTTCGACTGTCCTTCGACCAGCTTTTCAGAGCCTTCTGTAGGGCACGGGGGTCCGTGAACAGGTGAGAGTGTCTCTGCCTGTGGACTCTCAGCTTTGCAGGATACAGCATCGCGTAATCCAAGCCTAAGTCTCTGAGCTGCTTCTTGTATGGAGCAAAGTGTTTGAGAGCTTCCTGCACTCTGGCGGTGAAGTCCGGGTATATGGAGATCTGCAAACCCTCATATTGAAGCGACTGTTTGTCTCTGGCTTGGCGGAGAGCCGCGTCTCTGTCTCTGTGGTTAAGTACTTTGGCAATGATCGGGCGCGGGGGGGCCCCCGGCTTAGGTCGTGGCCCCAGGGAGCGGTGGGCACGCTCAATCATGAACATCGAGGAAATGGTTTCTTCACCTAGTAGGGCGATTAGCCATTTTTCTACAAACCTCTCCATATTCCCTGTCTGAGTAGTTTCCGGAAGACCCGTGATCCTTAAGTTGCAGCGCCGAGACCGCGCCTCCAAATCCTCGGTCTTCTCTTGTAGGGCCTGCATCAATTTCTCAATTTTTGTATGATCAGTGTTCAGTTCTGTATGCGCCTCCTCAACCTCCGTTAGCCTCCGCTCAGACATATCTAATCTTTCGGCGTGCTTATCAATCCTTTCGGCCATCCCGTCCATTCGGTAGGAGAGAGCGTCTATTTTAGACCCCAAAGTGGTAATGCTATTCTGCAGGCCCTTATCCATAGCTAACAGCATGGATTTTATGTCGGAATCTCCTGCGGCGCATCATTCTTCGAGTGTGCAGCATCCTGCGACTTAGAACGCCGCTGTTCGAACGAACATTTTGTCTGTGTCTTGTCCCCTCGACCCATCCTACTGGGCGCCGGGAGTGTCTCCGCCCTTCACGACGCCGAAAAGGTGCCTCGAGGCAGAATGTACTCCGAGTCCTGCAGAGCTTCTGGGAGGCGGCCGTTAGCAGTGTGTCACTCTCGCTTATGCCCTGTTAAGTTCAAGCCAACTACGTAGCTCCAGGGCAGCTCTCTGTAGCGTAGTGAAGTCCAGGACCGCGGCAGTAACCATAGCCGATCGACCTGCACGCGCTCGAGCCAGGCCGCTGGATCAGTTGGCTATCAGAGCACGCTATCAGCAGAAGGCCACCCCACCGCCAAGTTTGCAGTTCCGAGGTGGGTGGCGTTGTTGCGGCCGCGTTGAAACAGTGCCGAAGGTGCTACTGAACAACTTACTCTTAATACCAGGTGTGCACTGTTATCTGCTGCCAGTGTAGTGTTCCATGCAGCGCTGCGAGAGGCCCTACCTCAGTGCGCACCCCAGCTCACCTGCCCGGACTCCCTCTAGGGCCGTTACTGTGTTGTCGCTGTGTAGATGGTGCACCGCAGGCCGCAGGCCGCATGGACGTGGCCTCCGTCCTCACTCGCAGGTGCAGCCCGCCAGCTCTGGTTCCAGCAGGAATTCCACTGCAACCTCAGTCCTCTTCACAAGGGTGCCGACACTTGCGCCCCCACATACGGACCCACGGGGGCCCCGGACTGCCACGCGCAACCCACGTGGTCAGTCCCCCCCCGGGGACTCTCCGGCAGCCACCGCCTCACTCGGCAAACAATACCCCAGGGCAGCAGAGAAGCTCGATCCTTGCCCCCGGGGGTCCCAGCAGCTACGTGCAGTCACCTTACTGTCTGGGCGGTGTGCCAGAATCAGGGGGCAGTACCAATGTTGGGTGGCTGGGCAATTCCGCCGCACTTCCGGCAGGGCGTCCCTCTGAGGCCGCACGTAGAGTTACGTCGTGCGGGCCTCACCTTCAATCAAGGTCGCGGCTTACCGGCCTACCGCGGCACCTCCCCGCCTTCGCGTCGTTCTCCGGGACTCCGGGCTGGCACTGCAGTGAAAGACTCTCATGGCCCGTCGCTTCCCTCCGTAGGGCAGGAGAGAAGGTGTGGCGCGTTGCAGCTGTGGCTGATGTAGGATATTTTAAGGATATGTCTGTGCCGCCGAGCGGAGCTCCGGGTCTATGCGGCCATTGCGGTTGCCGGCAAGCTCCGCCCCCAATGATGTCCCCCATTTTGTTTGCCTTTTTTATCGAGCCTTTGGCTATGAGAATTCGTGGAAACCCTGAAATTAAACCTCCAATAGAAGGGATGGCGAAATTAAAACTATTCGCAGATGATATGATTTTATATCTGTGCCCTGACAAACAGAATTTGGATCAGGCTCTTGAAGAATTCAGTCAATTTGAATTAATAGGGGGATATAAAATAAATCAAAATAAAACCGAGGTCTTAACATTTAGGGGTCGATTCCGATCTCGGTCGGTCATCCCTCCGAGACGTGTCAGTAGCCTTACCTGACGGCCGAATCGCACCAGGAGTGGGACCGTCCGTGCGAGGAACTACGATGCATAAAAGTGCCAAATTCCCGATCGACACGTACGCTCCGACACCATCCACATTTTCCGTCCGAGCCTGACTCGGAAACACACAATTCACGTTGCACGGCTCCATAAACACTGCTACTTCCGGCTGGTCAAGTACGATGCGTAGTTTCTACGTTCCGGACGGGTCGCCACGTACAGCACGTCACAGCACCCGGAAAAACGGCATATCAACTACGAATCGCGCCAGTAACACAATCCTCGGATTCGAAATGGAGCAGCTACCAACGGTTCGAGACGGAGCAACATGAATCCAATCGCGCAGGTCATACCAGTCCTGTAGATATATGACCGGATCAGGAACAGACGCGGACGGCGCAGACGGTAAGTCGGACACCCACCATACAAACAAATGACACGTACCCGCCAAATGTCACAAACATCCAGGGGGTCTAGACCCTGTCTACCAGAAACACGCCTCCTTAGGGGACCCATGGCCACCACTAATGCCACCCCACCTATATGTGTCATGTTTCCCATCACTAAAGCCACCCACCCATACGTGTCATGTTGACCATCACTAATGCCACCCCACCCATATGTGTCATGTTGCCTATCACTAATGCCACCCCACCCATAGGGGCATGTTGCCCACCACCACTGACCACCCACCCATAGGGGCAAGTTGCCCACCACCACTGCCACTCCACCCATATGTGTCATGTTGCCTATCACTAATGCCACCCCACCCATAGGGGCATGTTGTCCACCACCACTGCCACCCCACCCACAGGGGCATGTTGCCCACCACCAATGCCACACCACCCATATGTGTCATGTTGCCCATCACTAATGCCACCCCATCCATATGTGTCATGTTGCCTATCACTAATGCCACCTCACCCATAGGGGCATGTTGTCCACCACCACTGCCACCCCACCCATATGTGTCTTTTTGCCTATCACTAATGCCACCCCACCCATGTGTGTCATGTTGCCTATCACTAATGCCACCCCACCCATATGTGTCATGTTGCCTATCACTAATGCCACCCCACCCATAGGGGCATGTTGCCCACCAACACTGCCACCCCACCCATACGTGTCATATTGCCTATCACTAATGCCACCCCACCCATGTGTGTCATGTTGCCTATCACTAATGCCACCCCACCCATATGTGTCATGCTGCCTATCACTAATGCCACCCCACCCATAGGGGCATGTTGCCCACCACCACTGCCACCCCACCCATATGTGTCATATTGCCTATCACTAATGCCACCCCACCCATATGTGTCATGTTGCCTATCACTAATGCCACCCCACCCATAGGGACATGTTGCCCACCGCCACTGCCACCCCACCCATATGTGTCACGTTGCCCATCACTAATGCCACCCCACCGATATGTGTCATGTTGCCTATCACTAATGCCACCCCACCCATATGTGTCATGTTGCCTATTACTAATGCCACCCCACCCATAAGGGTGTGTTGCCCACCACCACTGCCACCCTACCCATTTTTGTCATGTTGCCCATCACTAGCGCCACCCCACCCATATTTGTCATGTTGCCTATCACTAATGCCACCTCACCCATATATGTCATGTTGCCCACCACCACTGCCACCCCACCCATATGTGTCATGTTGCCTATCACTAATGCCACCCCACCCATAGGGGCATGTTGCCCACCACCACTGCCACCCCACCCATAGGGGCATGTTGCCCACCACCAATGCCACACCACCCATATGTGTCATGTTGCCCATCACTAATGCCACCCCATCCATATGTGTCATGTTGCCTATCACTAATGCCACCCCACCCATTTGTGTCATGTTGCCTATCACTAATGCCACCCCACCCATATGTGTCATGTTGCCGACCACCACTGCCACCCCACCCATATGTGTCATGTTGCCTATCACTAATGCCACCCCACCCATAGGGGCATGTTGCCCACCACCACTGCCAGCCCACCAATAGGGACATGTTGCCCACCAACACTGCCACGCCACCCATATGTGTCATGTTGCCCATAACTAATGCCACCCCACCCATATGTGTCATGTTGCCTATCACTATTGCCACCCCACCCATATGTGTCATGTTGCCTATCACTAATGCCACCCCACCCATATGTGTCATGTTGCCAATCACTAATTCCACTTCACCCATAGGGGCGTGTTGCCCACCACCACTGCCACCCCGCCCATATGTGTCATGTTGCCTATCACTAATGCCACCCCACCCATATGTGTCATGTTGCCTATCACTAATGCCACCCCACCCATAGGGGCACGTTGCCCACGACCACTGCCACCCCACCCAGAAGGGTCTGTGTGTCCAACAATATTGACACCCCCACCCATAGGATGGGTGATGTGTAACACATCCATCAAACATCAACCTCAGTTATGTGGTGTCTGACAAATACCACCAACAGTGAATTTGATTTAGGACACACAATGTAACTACCATCACATGTGTGACCAACACCAGAGTGTGGGCTACACAAGTCAAGCTTCACAATAGCATTGTGCCAATGTGTTCAAAAGCCCCATCAGTGTGTAAATCCAATGTAAAAATGTGTGGACACAAACTGCAGCAAAAGTTGAGCATTGTGGCAAAGGGTCGAACTCCCCCATCATCACAGTGACCCCAAGGTAATTGTCATCATGGAAATAGCAGCAAATGCCAAACAGTATGTACGTTTCCTGGTCGCAGACCATGACACACATTTTGTGGCACAGTAGTGGTTGTGTCACATACTCACAGAGATATGGTGAGGCAAACAGTGCTGTGAAAACACAACATACACTCGGCCATGTGCAGACAAGCAACACCCATGGGGGCTGACATTGCATACAGTGTACAATGACCCAAAAGCAGAAGTGACCATCATAATGCATACACACATCTCGAAAATAGACACACATCCTGTGTAGACTGTAGGTGTCAGTCCACAAAATACCATTCCATGGCAGCAATGGGACAGGAGAACCCGGAACAATGTGCAGAATGATGAAATATGCATCATAGGGACAGCAGGGAAAATAGACTAAACAACATCCAGACAATTGCCCACAACACCAATTCGAATGCACTGGTGCAGATACACAAACACCAACAGGCAACCTCACAATGCACATCTCACACAGCATGTGTGTGTGACTCAGAATCCCTAGGCAACTACACAACACATGAGGGTGGCTGAAGCACAATGACACAGATGTGGACATAGTGCCACACAAAAGTAAGCCATCAATTGTGCATCACTCAGTGGGCAATCAGGCATTGTGAGATGAGAGGGCTACCAACAGACACATGTGACACAAGCTTGAATGAACATCAACTGAAACAGTATGAAACAGACACACAACAGCACTACCCCCAGGGACCATATATTGGGGTGACATAAGCCTGTATGGAAGCTGCACTGTGATGCCAAAGGGAGATGTCGTGCAAACTGGGAAACACAGACAGGTGTCCTGTGACACAAACGTACATCACACCTACACATACACCAATCACTCAGCATGGCACGTCAACCAGGGACAAAAGGGATGTAGGGGCCCACACATGCAAACATTCACATCCGTCCACCCTCAACACCACACACCCGGAACTGCACTGATGTGCATCACTGAAGCCCACATGCACTGGTAACATTGCACTGGCACCCGTGATAAACACACTAATGTTGTGATGATCTAAGGTGCACAGACTCATCACACAAGGGCTGTCTACAACCATGGTGAATGACAGACACATTGCACAGTATGAGGTGCATGGCCATGACGTCAGACCTCCATTAACCTTAGGAATCCTTGACACAGTCCCAGGACAATGCAGAAGTCAAAGAGAA
This sequence comes from Lissotriton helveticus, assembly GCF_964261635.1. Taxonomy (NCBI): domain Eukaryota; kingdom Metazoa; phylum Chordata; class Amphibia; order Caudata; family Salamandridae; genus Lissotriton; species Lissotriton helveticus. Next base: position 735,012,479 of record NC_136073.1, read on the forward strand.
CCCCAAGGCACACATGCTGAAACCTGCCAATATTGCACCTCTGAACCTGATGGGTGGGAGCAGTCAGACACACACACACATGTCTGAATCACTGAAAGGTACCACCTATGGACATCAACATGATTTTGCAAACAAACCAACAAGTGCTCATGGGAGCCCTGACTGTGTAACATCTGCGTCTGACCACAACATCACCACTCAGAACTGGCAAATCCCAATGATGACACACACATGAACAGTAGTGTGTCGTGCACCCACAAATCTGGGAGCAGATGTGGGATGAACACAGGACAACTCTGCAAGCATCACCAACACCAATATATGAAGGGAACACAGCCTGTGTAGAAAAAGGGATGGGAACACACACACACATGCCCACACAACACATACCATGGGCCCAGGTAATGTCACCGAACAACACATTAACTTGATGGGACTCAACTCCTGTGGAAGTTCATCTGTGTCAAACATAGTTCCAGCAGGTCACAGTCATGTCAGCACAACACTGGTCAGTCAACCATCCACCCAATGTAGGCACTAGTCACATCCACCTGTGTACGGTAGTGCCCCTTAAGTCACCTGCACATACACAATACATATGTCTAGCAAGTTGCACAGAGGACACAGTTGACTCAACACCAATGATGCCCACACCTGCATGTGCAGTGGAGATGGGCCCACAGTCAGGGAAAGTGACAAATTGTACAATGTGAAGCACATCATATGTGCATGGGTGCAAGCCACAGATGTGGCCATGCAAATGAAATGTTAACATCCCTGTACTAAATTAGTTAATCATGACACACCCAGTTATCTGCAAAGGATGGCATGGATACCAACCTGAACAGGATACAAATCTCATGGACCACATGGAGTAAATCATATCAACTCCTCAGTATCCAACATGAAAAATCCTGCATCATCACAGCAAGGTCAGTGTAAACATCATCAACATAATGTACAGCTAAAATAAAATGCACAAGGATAACTAAAAATGCTTTATTCAGCAAATTCAAAGCTAAAAGGGAAAGTCCACAAAAAAATGAAGTCCAATGTCCTCTCAATATCCAAAGTCCAAATAGGGTGTCAGTGACACCTGTCACCTGTTGCTTGCCTGTACTGCTAAGGACTTGGGAAATCCACTCTGAGGGGCATGCATGGGGGCAGGCCAGGCACCGCAGGGACAGGATCAGGGTTCAGCAGAAGGAGGCAGTGAAGGGGTGGTGGGTGCAGGAGAGTCAATGGCAACTGCAGTGGAGGTGTCTGACATGGTGTGTGCCGTCACAACTGTGGGGCACAACTCTGATGGGGTGGGTGCTGGAACCACTGCAGTGGGCAGGTCAGGTGTACTGGACATGGTCCCCACTGCAGTGCCCATGTCAGACTGGGTGGTTGTGGACTCCACTGCAGTGCCTAACCCCATGGGAGTGGAAAGGAGTGCAGGTGAGGTTGGCAGGACAGCTGAGGGGACCACGGTCCGCACACTAGTTGCACTAACAGACAGACTGGTGGTGGTGTCAGTGGAAGAGCAAGTGGGATTTGGGGAGGGCCTGAGCATTTTGGGGATGATGTATCTGTGGGTGGGGGAACCTGGGACAGGGAGTGGTGGGGGAACCTGTGGTGTGCTGACCTGGGGGATGGAGGAAGGAGACTGTGCAGTGGAGCTGTGGGGTGGTGGTGGGGTCTTGCTCTTCCGGGTACAGGGTGACTTGCGGGTGGGGGCCTCAGTCTGCCTGCCCCTGGGGAGGGTGTCTGGGTGTGAGGGGCACTCCTCTCTGTGTGTGGGGACTTCCTCTTCCCCCTGTAGTCTGGATCTGCTGGATCAGAGAGGAAGAGGCCAAGGTCACAAAGGAAGAGATTCTTAGGAAATAGGGTTGCAGGTGAGGCAAGGGAAGGGCTCTTGGAGGGAGAGGTATTGGAGGACTGCGGAGTGGTTGTGGGTGCCTGTGTGTGTTTGCAACCCATCCCCTGTGTGTGTGGTATCAGTCCCCTAACTTTGCTTGCGTGCACGTCTTGACTTTGGTTTGGGTGACTGTGTGCTGTTTGTGTCTGTGTGTTTGGGTGACTGTGCTGGTGTGTGTGTGCTGGGGACAGGTATGGGTGCTAGGAATTGTTGATGGGGCAGAGGCTGAAGGGGTGAGGGACTGTTGGAGGAGGGATACTGTTGCCGTCAGGGAGGAGGCCGTGCACTGATTGGTCCTCTGTAGGGCAGACATGCCCGATGAGATGACCTCCATGAACGACACCAGTTGTGTCAACAGACTGGTGTGTGCATGGAGGACACTCAGCATTGATGTCTGCCCTACATGGATCTGTTTAAGCAAGTCCACAGATTCCACACTCAGGGCAGCAGGGGACACAGGGGCAGGGGGTGCGGTGCCTGGCATGAAGGAGACATGCTCCCGAACACGGGAGATGCCACGGACCTCTGGTATGGGAGTCGAGGGGAGGGTGGTGGTGGTGGTGGCGGGACCAGCACACTATCTGTGGTTTGCTGGCTGCTGACACCCACACCCACAAGAAAGTCATCCTCTGAGCTGCTGTGGTCCTCAGCTGAGGTGGATGGTGCTGAGGACTCCTCGGTGTGGCTCCCCTCACCCTCCATGCCACTGGGTCCCTCTGACTCCTCAATTGCTGGCCCAGGCTGGCTCTGCTCCGTGGCGGTGTCTCCTGGCCCCGTGGATGTATCTGTATATAATTTGGAAAAGAAGGCCCACTTTAGTCGGCTGCACTGACTGCACACAACACAGTGAATACAGCACATTACAGGGCATGCACTGGCATCCTCAGCTGATAATTGCACAAAATGCCCACACTGGTGTACATAGGGCAATAGCCAGTCTGAACATCAACCATGGCACCCATATCTCCCCTGGACCTGGACCCATATGTCTGTTGCATGCTGGCTAATAATACCCCAAAGTGCACACATGCACCACCTACACATTTTCTGAACATGCAAATGACCATGTAGAAGTTCATCACTATACACACACATCACATGCCAATCACTCAGTACAGGTGTCAGGATGAATGGATGGCCAGAGTCACATTTCACAATCTTGTGATGCCTAGCAGCACCACACACAATGATGTCCTCATGTCCTGAATGTCAATGACACAATGGGGTGCATGGAGCACCTTTGATTCCAATGTAGGATCCCTCTAAGCAAGTCAATGCCCTAGCACAGACATGCATGGTAAGTCAGTCTTCACTGCCTCATGTCATGGAGCAATGCATCCGGACTACATCAGTCTGCACTGTGTCACAATCATAGGTCATGCCCATACCAAACTCTGCAGCTGACAAGTGCACTTGTCTGACCCCTGCCAAACACTGTTCTTGGACTATGATGAACCCACATCACTAAAATCAGACATATGAGTGACTGCAAACACAACTACCTGAACATGAGCACCTCACAGTCTGCTGCGAATGACACACAGCTGCGTGAAAGTCACTGTTGCATACCGCATTGTGCACAGTTAAATGACCACACCCCTATATGTTGCACAGGTATCATCCCCATAGTCACAACTCAGATGTCCTGCTGACACTAAAATCCTAGACACACCAGTTGTCACAAAAAGGAAGCCACACCACAATGACATTGTGTCTGACACCTGATGGCACATTTCAGGAAGCACAATCAGTAGGTCCATACACGTGAGTGTGAGTACAGATTCCCCCAATGCCGTGGAGTGGGCATGACTGCCCAGGTAAACCTGAAACAGTGTATAGGCCTGGACAGTAGGCAGGTGTCTGGGCTAGTGTGACGTACTTGATATATATACTCCCGAGGACACTATATGGACTCACCTGCTGCATGGGTGTATTTTTAAACCCGCAAAACACATGTGGTGAGCCAGACCAGCAATTGGGACACATATGAAAGGCACACACACAACACATGTCAGAGACCAGGCATAGTGCACACAATAGACCCACACACAAAGCACACATCAGAATCACAGTAACATATGCTGTACAGGACCTTCAGCATGGCAGACTGCAGGGACACAGTGCCCAAGTGAAGAAAGTCACAGACTGTAGGGGCCACAACTGTGGATCAGATGAGGAGTGTGACTCACACGATTGAGGGACATGAGACCAGGAGTACAAGACCAATATAATGTGGAAGCATGACCAGGCCAAAAGACTGCAAATAGCATGGCAGACATAATTCACAGATTGTGCATGGACGTACCCCTCTCCTTGCTGCTGTCTGGCCGTCAGTTGCCCATCCATGTCCGGGAAGACCACCGCCAGAATCTGGAGCATGTGGGGGTAAGGGTTCTGGTGTCCGCCCCTATGGGGAGGCGGCGACAGCTTCAGCTGGACCCTTGCGATCCTCCGGGTCCAGCCACGTAGGTCCTGCCACCTCTTCTGGCAGTTGCGAATCCGACGCGTGTAGACCCCCACTGATCTTACTGCCCGGGCGATGGTCAGCCAGATCTCTTGCTTCTGGTGGGCATCAACCTGTGAGGATTAAAAAGTGAAGAGGACATTACCACACATGCCACATAATTGTGCTGCATACAGTTGAAAATACATGTAGTCATCACAAAGCTAAAAGAGGTACACCGGTAGTGCACCCATAGAAATGTGCATTTGTACTGCAGGTCTAACATGGTAACATTGCCTAGGAATTAAAGGCTAGCACCACTGCAGCAGGTCACCTGTTCATCACATGTACCCACCCTAAATTGGTTGCAGAAAGTACTCAGTGCATATGCCTCCCACTGCTGTGCACACTTCTATTACTGCTACTCAGACAACTTGCAGAAAATGGGAGGCAGTGGACTGCACACTCATCTGCTCCCCTGGTTTCCCATACAGCTTGCTGTACTCTGGGAGGACCCTGTCCAGCAGGGCCTGGTTCTCCTCCTCTGTGAATGTTGGGGCCCTCTCCAGAGTACGTGCCATTGCAGGTTCCAGAGGAAGCCTAGACAGCAGCAGTGGAATCAGATATGTGGTCCTGTAGCATGTAGTGTAGGCAAGTGAGCTCCCTGGGGGCATGCCAGCCTTAAATCAGTGTTGCAGAAGCAGATTCTGTGACATTGCCTCTTACTGATAGGCAAAAACACGGTTGCATTCTATGAATCTGTCCAATCCATGGAAATGTAAGACTCCTACAAGTCTTTCGCATCGTTCAAAACTTTCACCTTCAGGACACCCTAGGATTTCAACATTGTTGTAGATATCCAACTGAATTTCCAGCGCACGACTCGAACGATTTCTGAATTCACATCCGTCTCCATGATAGCCCATTGCCAATGAGTGCGCACGGCTCGGTAAACTGACTATACGACGCATATTTTTTTAAACCACACGCATCCGTCTCAATACGATTCTATGGGCTATGCGTTCGCACATCTCGGTCCAGAACAGCACGACGCGTCACTGTAGAAGTCACCCGCGTCGGGTCACATTGCATACGCGTCGTACATGCATGAACCGAGCCGTGCGCAGGCATAGCTCATTGTCATCAATGTGATCCGACGCCGGTGACTGTAATGCATACACATCGTGCAGTCAATGGACAAGGTGTGCGCACTACTCGGTCCATGCATGTACGGCGCGTCTGCATACAATTCACCTGCGTCGGTTCACATTGGTGTGACTTGCAGACGGATTCCACACAGATTTCATTGCCATGGCCACACCTTCAACACCACAGCATATCCCCAAAGCTACCAAGATTGCAGATTGCTATGTGTGACATTTTCAGAAATTCAGTGTAATTATGATTGACATTTGAATGACTATGAGTGACACTTTATCACAAGCAAAAACAAGCAACGATGACTAGGCAAACATGTCAATAAAAAAACATTACACCTATTTGAGCTACAAGAAACTCTAAGATGATCTATGAAGTGCTGCAAAGCACCAGAAATAGAAGAGCACTAACCTAGTCCCCTTGTAATCTGATTGTACTGTTAAACAAATGTGTTATCATGATATTAAACTTTGAGAGGCACTTCTTTAGAAAAATTATGTGCACATCAGCAGACATGTGCAGGTAAAATACAACACTGTTAGTTACCGTGACCGGCCTTTCTTTTTGTCGGCCGGCACCATGTACAGGGTTTTTTTGATGCTTGTCAGCCGCCTTATTGGGGCGCCTGTGTTGTCGGAAGATCAATCCACGCTCGGCAGTGTTTTGACAACCTTGTACATGGTGCAGGCCGACAAAAAGAAAGGCCGGTCACGGTAACTAACAGTGTTTGACTGCTGACTTTCAATAATATGAAGTGTTCAGCGCCGTGGTTTATACGGCAAAGATACAAGCCTTTTTCAAGAAAGCTCATGGTCCTGATGAGAACTCCACAACCAGTTGCGAGTTCGAAACGCGTAGACCTTTGTGTTGAGCCATAAGATTATCTAAATGCTCTTCAATCTTTGTAAAACTGACAAACTAAATGGTCTATGCCTTTTTGTGAATAGTGTATTAATTGTGGTGTGTATGTATGTGATACATAGTATGATTAAGGGGTGAAGTCATTGTGAGTATGAATATGAATGTGTAGAGGGTAATGTTTTAGAACAATTCGATCAATGTTTTGTATGTTTTGGACAGTCGTTTTTGAAATATGAAATTGGTGAAAATGTTACCAAAATAATGAATCAAAATTTTAAATAAAAAATAAAAAAGATTTAATCTGATAATAAGCTGTGATGACACATATTGTTTAAATCATATGTGGATTTGACAGTAGTCAGTGGCTTGGCCTTGCTGTTGGGAGCCCATACCCAGTGGTGGTTTTTCGTTGGAATTCAGACTCGGCTCTGCAAAGCAGCTCAGTGGTGTGCTGTGGGCTCCAGGCCGCCTGCCGCGATCCGTGGGGTTGGGCCCGGTCACGGCGGAGGGGAGGATCAGCATTGATTTGATGAAGATACTGCAGACTAACACTTTATCATGAAGGCGAACTGAAGCCTGAGCCCCACAGCGCACGCGGCGCTTATTTAAGTATGTGTTAGGAGTGGAGATATTGCGATAGCCACTGGCAACTGCCTATCCTGACATCAGTCGCACGAGAACGTAATGCTGTGCGGTCATGTTGGGAATCATATTGTTACATTGTAGCACTGCCGATCCGTTCAGCCAGCCCACCCAAGCCTGCTGGGAGTAGCGTACACGCCATAGCGCAGCTTCCACTGCAGCTTTCAGTTTCTGTCACAGCAAGGTGACCAGGCGCCAGTTTCAGAGCTGTCACCAGAGTGCCTGCGGGCGGTCAGTGGGAAATGTGTGACAATGCATTTCAATGCGGTGATGCGGGAACACCACACTGAAATGCGTTAGCGTCACGCATGATATGTGACACTTGGCAGGTCTGTGTCCCACACTACATCCCATGGCATGTAAGGCTGCATCACCTGTGTGTGTATGGGGGCAACATTTCTATTCTTTTGTGGCACTTAGGTGCAGCCACTCGCAGGCTGGGCACGGGTTATGCGGACAGAACACTTTTTGTGTTGTGCAACTCACAAATGTAATGTCCAAGTGTTCACTTATGGGCATGAGTCATGGACACAGTACCAGTTTGGAGATGTATATGACCTGTCACATATACCATGAGTACAGGGTTGAATGTTATGTACGTCACAGCAAGACCCATGGCCACAATCATGATGTACACCCACAGTCTGTGTGCATGTTGTGTCTCTGATGTGTGTGGTTCCATGTGCCCAATGGGAGACAGTGTCCACCATGTGCTTTGTGCATCAACATTTATGCTGTGTGTGTGTGTCTCAGGGACGTCCATGTATGGCCTGCAGGGACCACAGGGGCCACTACCTGTGGGACACATGATTGGTTGTGGGATGTCCATGATACGCCATGTCATTCAAGTGCACATCTGGCAATACAGGGACCATGGCTATCTCCCTGACATTGAGTTGTGAATGATGCCTGTGAAACATCAGTCCTCACTTGTCACTGTGTTGTGTGTTTTGAACGTGACAGCAGTACATAGGTACTGTGCCACATCCCAATGATTTGCCATTGCACGCCATGGGTCTCATGTACATATGTCTCATTGATATGTGAGATGGTGCGCATGAAGGTGACATATGTGTCCATAATCAACAGCACACACCTCAGTTCATTGTGTATTGGTATGATGTATGATGTATGATGTGATTTTTTTCAAGGTGAGTGCCACATGGGTAGATGAATGTATGATCTTACCTTACCCATCTCTGAACTGCAGGGCACTAGCAGTCCATAGACTGTTCCCTGACCTTGAGACCATGGTGGAACGCGACAGCATCCGATGGTACCGCTATACCAGGAGACTGATCGATGAGTTGGTGGAGCAGTTGGCGCCACATCTGCTACCTGGCCGGACATACCCTACAGCACTGACACCAAAGGTCAAGGTGATGGCAGCCCTGCACTTCTTTGCCACCGGTACCTTGCAACACACTGTGGCTACTGCTGGTGGTATGTCACAAACTATGTTCAGCCGTGTGCTTCGTTATGTCTTGGAGGGGATGTTGAATTTCCTAGATTTGTACGTCAACTTTCCTAGCCCGGGTGAACTCGCTGAGATTAAGGATGCCTTTTATAGACTGGGGAGGATGGCAAACGTAATTGGATCAATTGATGGAACACATGTGGCCCTGATACCACCACGGGCACATGAACAGACATGTAAATGTAAATGTAAATGTATTTCGATTTATATAGCGCACGAATCACCCAGAGGTCTCAAGGCGCTTGCTTAGGGAACCCGTCCTGGTATTCCCCTGTGAGATACCCCGGCAGGGTATTCACAAGGTGAAAGCCAGGCATCCCGCTGCGAGGGGCCATAGTGGAGATTAAGCAAGCTATTGCCCAGAGTTGCAGAGTGTGACCCCGTGAGTCGAGTAGGCACCGGAGCGAGAATTGTCAAGTCCGTGGAATTTTTGAGCCCGAGACCCGCCGAGGCGGGGAATTGAACCCTGGTCCACGGCTGATCTCAGCTTCCGGGTCTGCCGCCTCTAACCACTGAGCCACGCTTCTCCCAACAGGAAACATTTCCACTCCATCAATCCACTCCATCAATGCTCTGGTGGTATGTATGGCAGACATGGTGATCACACATGTGTGTGTACGTTTCCCTGGTTCTGCACACAATGCCTACATCTTGAGGAGGAGTCGCATATCATTGAGGATGTCACAGATGCCAAACCAGCGTGCCTGGCTTATTGGTGTGTACTGTTTACCATTGTATGTGTTTTGCAATGTTGTCCCCCACCCCCTTACAATACTCAACTAATGTGTAATTCTTTGTATGTAGGTGATTCTGGATACCCCAACATGCCGTGGTTGTTGACACCCCTCAGGAACCCTGTGACAGCATCCGAGATGCGCTACAATAAGGCACATGATAGAACCAGGCGAGTGATTGAGCGTACCTTTGGTCTCCTGAAAAGCCGCTTTCGCTGCCTGGACAAGACTGGAGGGGCCCTCCCATATGAGCCTGCAAAGGTGTGCAAGATCATCATTGTCTGCTGCATGCTCCACAACATGGCAGTTTCGGAAGAAGGTGCCTCTAATACAGGATGACGATGACCAACATCCACCACCTGTGGAGGATCCTGGCCTGGGCCACGAGGCCAGTGATGATGATGATGAGGGTGACGTCCGCACACAGCTCATCAACAACTTCTTCAGCTGAATGTGAGTAGTTCACAGGGTTGTCATGTCAATGTCCTGAGTTAGCCTGTGATGTGTTTGTGTAGCTCAGTTGCTGTTTGAGTTTGTCTGTGTGGTACTTGACTGGATTTGATGTGTACTGTCAGATGGTCTGTAGTCCACAATAGTGTTGACATGCTAAGTTGTTACTGTGTAGGTTTCTTGTAACATGTTGTGTGCATGTGTATTGCATTTCCATCCTGTTCTGGTGTGCTTCTGACTGTCTCTCATTTCTGTCCTTCCCAAGGTACTTTGCCTGTTGCTTGGTCAACTATGACACCTAACAACCAGAATCCAATGCCAGGGTTAAACTTCTAGTATCCCATCATGTGATGTACCACACACCCCTGAAGCTCAATTTGACGATACTTGGTGACCGTTTGCCCACTGTCATGTGGATTCACCTTGCTACTGTTGTGTAATAAACTTGTTTCTGATATGCAATGCACCTGTGCTTCACTTACTTATGTGTGTTGTCTGTCTTCACACATCTGACTGACATTTGTTTACCTCACCTGTGGGCTTGTTAGCAGTGACTGTGGATAGGTGTGGTGTCTGCATTCCACCGTATATATGGCAAACATCTTTGTAGGCAATGTGTCAAATGTACATGGTGAGTATGTGTTGTGATGCCCTATTGGTGTGTCTCCCTCATATGTGTCACATCAACATGAGTCACATACCGGTAATGACATTGCTGTAGTAGTTTGCATGCACTGTGTACTTCGGCATTTCATCAGGTCCATGACACATACCAAGTTTGAATCACAACATAGGCAAGTATAGTGTAATAGTGAGTTTATTTACATACATGTGTGGAGATAGTGCTGTACATGAGGTATAGAATCCAAAGATGAGTTTGAAGTCTTGGTAGATGAAATGTCCAGAGTGAAGTCCACATTCATCTCCTACATTAGAACAACATGGACCCTCCATGTCATGTTGTGGAGTTGTGTCATGTGCAACAAGGTTAACGCTTTGCATACAAAGGACAATATCCAAAACAGGTTCTGGGTTCCTGGGGGATGTGCATGGACAAATGTGGCTCACTTGTCCTTCTTCGGATGACCCCTCTTCTTCTTCTGGGGGGGATCTTCAAGTGCAGGCGTCGGCGTTGCATCACACTCTCCACCAGATTCATCCTCCCCCTTTGTGGCATTTGCAGATGTTGTTGCAACAAATGTTGTGGGCACACAGGGAGGTGTGGACATATTTCTGCTGATCTGGCGGAGACAAGTCAATATGTCGCTCTGCACCGCAGTAAGTTTGTCCCACTTGGCCTCCATGCGTGCATGAAGGCCAGCCTGCTCCTGTTGCATGTCCTTGAGGATCCAAACTACCTGGCTGAATCCTCTGGTACTATCCTGGTACGCATCTATTATGCGTACCATTTGGGGGTTGTCATGCAGTCCAGGCCCCTCTGCAGGCCGTGACCTCTGCCTAACACCACTCCCACCACCCCTAGCCGCACGTGCAGGACCTGTGGTGGCACGCACAGTTGACCCTGGGCCCCCTTGGGTATTGCTACTGCTGTCATGTCCGTAGCTTCCCGTGTGGCCGGTGTCCCTGTGCTGTTTGAATTCTGGGTCCTAGGTCTGTCCATGTTGGTGGGGTGCTTGGTCTGTGGCCAGATGTTGTTTGCGTGGCTGCAGGGGGTGCAGATGTTTCTGATGCTGGGGCTGCATAATGACTCACTCCGGAGGTGCTAGGTAGTTGTTCGTCATCCGAAGAGGACAGAGCCAGATCCACACCAGAGAGCTCATCCTCCACCAGAGTCTGGGACAGGGACTCCTCTTCACTTGCTGCTGTTTCCACTGTACCACCTGTGTTTGTAAGAGACAGACATTGTCAGTTATGTTACTACAGGCATCAATGGTTAACCTATGTATTTTGCAACGGGGAGGGAGGAAGAGATACTGATACATTCAGCTTGCAATGGGTAGTATTAACAATGAAGGAGGGTGGAATGGATCACTCATCCTGTGCAACCATGATATTTACATATTTTCATTCCTTAGTAAATACCCGCATATACATACACAGGAATGGGACGGCGCATCTTTTTTCACCGCCTCTGTGTACTGTAGCAGCATTTTCTTTGTGTCACCATTGTTGCAACTATGATGTGCCTCTACCTGCAGGTAGACTGGCTGCTTTCCCAATAGTGTCCAGGGGAGAAATAGGCTCTATGATCACATGGTGCTGTACCATGTTGCCCAACAGTGAACGTCCCTGGTGCGGTGGATCAGTAGCTGGATCCACACACGCAACACCTTTGTTTGTAACTTCATACATCACAATGTTCACCACTTTTCCTGTGCCTTTGGGCGTTGTGAGTGATTTTGACTCACAGCACTTGAGCACAGAAACACACTCTCAGTTTTCATCTCTGGACACTACTGGGAAACCAGCCAGTTTACCTCCAGGTGGAGGCACAGCATATTTGCTACAATGGGGAGCCAATGATGATGCTGCTACAATACACTGATGCAGAAAAGCATGATATCCCCTATTACGCATTTGTACGTATGTGATGTTTTCAATGGAGGCAACACAATACGTAATGACCTAGATTGCCCAGGACGTGTGAACCATTCACACCTCCTTGATTTTTGTAACAATGGTTCATATACATGAAATTTGCAATGGGAGGTCAGGATGCATGCGTGAACACTGCATTGTCTTCAGTCGTCACAGACAGAGCCTGAAATTGTTGTAGCACATTGTCCTGCCAACATGAAGCCTTTCAATGTGCATGTTGATGTGTGTGCATACCCAGCTCATGTATGGATTTCGATGTACATGGTCATTGGTACTCAAGGGCCATCAGGTGTCTGACACAGGAGTGTAATCCCTGTTAACATTTGACTCTGCTTCCCTGTGAGGGTGTGTGCCTCTGCTGACAAGATGGCTGACAGTGGAGTTCTGGTGTTTGGTGGTGGCCAATTCCCAGCAGGGCCTTGTGCGCCCCACAACAGAGCCCAGTCCCAGAGTTCTTGCCAGCCCATTTCCACCCCCTCTGAGGTGAGCATTCTTCAGAGAGGTGTTGATGGTCCAATTGGGAGGGGAGCATTGTCTGTGACAAAAACACCATCATGCTTTTGTGTACACTCACTTCACCAGCATGCCCACTATTCCTTCCTGTCAGTCAGCTTCACTGTGAGGTAGTGGTTGTGGTGGCAAGAATGTCTGACAGTGTTTACTTAGATTCGTGCCAATGCCTTGCTCTATTTGCTAGTAGGTTTGTACTTGTCATGACCCAGTGACAATTCACTATGATGTGGCCATTATTGTGTTTGTCAGACTAGCATACACTTCCTGGGCTGATTTACTTTTGTTTACCATGCCTTTGCTATCAGTGCATGGTTTCACTGCCCCCTTAACGGTGATGTGTGTGTATTGCGACACAATTTTGAGTATATTGGTTGTGTACTCACCAGGCTCTGGTATGTCTGCTAGGCCATGGATGCTCTCTGGTGGTAGGATGTCCCGCACCTTCTCCTCCCAGGACCTGAAGTAGACTGGTTTGGCAGGAGGGCCACCGCCAGTGCGCTGACTCAAGGCGTGTTCTTTCTGGAGGAGCTTCTTGACCTTCCTGCGCACGTCATATCACCTGTTCTCGATGTCGGTCTTTGTGCGATACATTGGTGCTTGTGCGTTCACCTTGTCCACGATCCTCTCCCACAACTTGGTTTTCTGTGACATGGGGGTCCTTTGTACCAATGTGCCAAACAAATGTGGCTCCACTCTGAGGATCTCATCGACCAATATTTCTAACTCAATGTCTGTGAACTGTGGATTCTTCTTAGGGGGTATGGTGATGGGTGGTGGTGAGGAGTGATGTGGATTTGGGTGTCTGTTTTGGTAGGTGTATGTGTGAGTGCTTTTGGAGGGGTGCTGATAGTGTGTAGGTTGTGTGATGGCTGAGTTGTGTGTGTGTCTGTGTTTGGTGTCTCAAGTTGTTCTGTGCTGGCTGCTCTGTTGTATTTGCAAAGGATCATGGTAGTGAATGTTTGCCTTTTTATAGGTGGAGTTGTGGGTGTGTCTTTGTGACTTTTTTGTTGTTGGTATTTATTGACTTTGTCATTGCTTGTTTGGTCCTTTTTTGTGTTTTTTCCATTGTTTTTTGTGGGCATGTAGGAGACATTCTTCTGATCAAGTCGGACGCTCATGTTGGCTTGTGCGGGCTGCTCCGTGTCTTTCATGCTGACTTTGTTCTGTGTTGCATGCGAGTCGGTCGCGGTGGTCTCTCTCGCTTCAGGTACGTTTTTGGGTCTCGCTGGAAATGCATCCGTAAGGATGCATCCAGCTGGAGACCAATAGCGATCACTCTGGGGGGAAGGACGGACCGTAGGGTGTGCGCGCTTTTGTAGCTGGATTCGTGTGCGCGAACGCGCACGTCGCGTCCCGCGCCGTACACATCGCAGACAGACACTCGCTCACACACACACACCCCCTCCCCCACAGTCACACACACGCACTCCAAGACACATACACACACACACGCACGCACGCACGCACGCACACACACACACACACACACACACACACACATGCCGCCCCCCGCACGCGCGCGCGCGCACATGTTCCCCCCCCGCCCCCGCCCCGCCCCGCCCGCCCGCAGCTCAGCAACGCACTCACCGGCTTCCTCTCCTCAGCTGCAAGGCCCGGCAGCAGGACTCTTCTTCCCTCCTTCGGCACCGGGGCGCAGGGTAGGCTCCTGCCTGCTCCGGTGCTCCCAACACGGCTCCAATCGCGGCTCTTCCGTGGGAGGCGGGGTAGGCTCCCGTCCTCCTACTTCCTGTTTCCGGGTGTCGCGCCGGCCTGCCTGACTTCCTGGTCGCAGGCCGGCAGAGTAACGAGGATGTTTTGCGGTATGTATTTATTTATTTAATTATGCATTTTTATATAGCGCAGACTTTACCCGAAGGCGGTATTTATTTATTTATGTATTTATGCATTTTTATATAGCGCGGACTTTACCCGAAGGCGGTATTTATTTATTCATGTATTTATACATTTTTATATAGCGCGGACTTTACCCGAAGGCGGTATTTATTTCTTCATGTATTTATGCATTTTTTAGCTTGTACTCCAACATCCACTCTCGCACCAGACAATTTATACTACCCTGTCTTGTAGTTGGGCTTGGGAATTCATATTCCGGACAAATCGGACATGTCTGCAGTGGCAAACTTGGGATCGAGTGGATGTTCGCTGGCAGCTCCATGAGGCTGTTTTAATTGTGGACTGTTCACTATGCCAGTAACATTAATGCTTGCTGAATCCTTCTGCTGTGCCGCTTAGTGTGTGTTAAAAGGATCAAATATTAGGAGCTTTATTGTGAAACACCTGATCAGTAAACTGGGGTCTGCTAGATTAGTTAAGCATGTGGCTGTCACACATAAAACATGGTCCCTTGAGGCATCCTCTGTGCTCCCTTTCTTGAATCTGAAACTGCATTTTCAATGTAATACATAAACTGCCGTTTCAACTGAGGTGGCAGCCACCGTTTTATTTTGACAGTCCGGAGTGCTTTTTGGAATGGTGTATTTCTGCTGTCTTTTTGAAATTTTTATTTTTTTTATAGTTTGCTAGTGATTGGTTAAGCTTCCAGTGACAGCCATTGATTATCATCTGCTTACGTATTTTTGCATGGGGAATCGGTGGTCAGGAGGAGGAAATTGTAAATACGTTCAACCGCTTTTTATTGTACTTAATAAAACCTATTGCCCCATAACCGCCTTCCTTCCAGACAGCCATGAAGTTTTCCCATGATTATTGGCTCTTGATCTAGTAGACTTTTATGGCTTTGGGAAACAGTCTGTGACATACAAGTGTATCACCACAAGGGTCTGGTTCTTTCCTTAGTTTTTTTCCCCAGCTGTTTATATTACCTTGGTGCACACTTTAAATATTTTCATTCAAACACTTGCCACTTTGAAGTCTACCGTTGCCACCTGTCAAGTTGCCCTTCTGCAAATAACTGCATGCAAACACACTGTTTGCGGAACTGCAATGGAGCTAAAGTATAACCAGTTTACATATGCACCACACCTCAACAATTCAGGAGGTTTGTTTATCCCAGTGTGACATGGGTCAAGGCATATGTCTGGTATCTACACCCCCCCCTTGCCCCCCCCCCCCCCAAAATAAATCCAGTGTATAAAATCACGTTTAGGGGTGTGTTTGGTAACATTCTCTGTCTATGCTAGGATTAACAGTTACAGCAGATCATGTCAAGGGATTTGGATCTACAGTAGTTGTACTCAACTTTTATGAGGGATCCAGAAATGATTTTCAGGATATCCATCTGAGATAAATTTGTGTGCAATAAATCTAAAAGTTTAGTCATTTACATAGTGGTTACTCCGAAAACCTTTTAGTTGTTCACTCTTCTTGTGCGTTGGACAACCCTGATGATAAAGATGCAGTGCTCTGAAGTTTTATCTGAGGACATGTAATCCACTGAGTGGTTGTACAGAGGGAAGAGGTCTTGAGAAGAGTGATGGTGACTCTCTCCTCTTTTGCCGGCAGTACTGTGACTGCATTTATGACTCATTTTTTTGCCTGTAATGTTCATTTAAATGATCTTGGCTCATCCATGTGGTTAGGGGAGTTGTTGTTCAGGATGAAATTTGAGCTTCAGATTTGTTTGTGTATGAAGATCTTGCATTCCAGGCTTGGAGTTGTGGTGTGCTGGCAGTTGAAACCTACAGGTAATCTTACAATTTTTGATACTTGTGTACATTATACAGTGCAGTTGAGCGCAGCATGCCATGGCAACACTTGGTTTTGTATCTCCTTGTTGCAAATTCACTCAGATGACACCCAAAGTCGATTGTCTTAATAGTACGCTTCAAAATCCTCATAAAAATCTACCTAACTTTTAAAATGATAAATCTAAACCAAATCGTTTTATCTCCAGCTTCCTCTTGTGTCCTGTATGGAGAGTGCGGCATTTGGACATATGTAAATTGTGTGGTTTATTTATTTATGTGGAGGGGTCGATGGGAATAAAATTATACCGGAATTTTGGAGGAGTGTGATACTGTTGAAGTATTCATATCGGTTCTTTGATCTTGGAGAATTGTTACTTCTATGCCAATAGCAGAATGCGTTATGTATGCTCATATATTTGGATTCCATTTTCTATGTACTTGGTTAAACAATCTCAAGATGATGGTTCTGAGAACATCAAGGGCCGACTAACCTGCACAATGCCTGAAACGGGGCATGATCACTAGGTCCATGTTTTTTTTCAAGCATGACTCTCCTGCGCCCATTCTAACTTTCATTTCATAGGTTCTCCTTCCCCCTCACACGCATGAACAGTCTGTGAACTCGGTACATTACTTTCTTTCATCGTCTTTAAAATGGGCTAACAGTTTACACCAATGGCCCGCGCAGACCTACCAAGGACCTTTACAGTAAAGACAGCATATTGGTACGTCCCTGGTAGCACCGTGGGCCCGTCTAGCCCCAATTAACCTCTTCTTTATTGGTTTCCAATAGGTTTACTGCTTTCAAGTCGCGCCATACCACCTCGCCTTTCCATACAATAACTGATAATTGTTTTATACAACTTTGTGATTTTTATACATTTGTTACCGCATAATTTGGCCTCTTTTTTTTATTTTTATTTTTTATACCCAACGCTGCCGCATACTATAGCCCAAGCTCTCTCTCTCTCTCTCTCTCTCTCTCTCTCTCTCTCTCTCTCTCTCTCTCTCTTCCCCACCTTTTCTCTCTCTCTCTCTCTCTCCTCCCCTCTCTCTCTCTCTCTCTCTCTCTCTTCCCCACCTTTTCTCTCTCTCTCTCTCTCTCTTCTCCCCTGTCTCTCTCTCTCTCTCTCTCTCCTTCCCTCTCTCTCTCTCCTCCCGTGTCTCTCTCTCTCTCTCTCTCTCTCTCTCTCTCTCTCCTCCCCTCCCTTCCCTCTCTCCCCTCTCTCTCTCTCGCTCTCTCTCTCCTCCCCTCCCTTCCCTCTCTCTCTCTCTCCTCCCCTCCCCCCAGCCCGGAATACAGTACCACTGTGATCACAAAATTCTTAAGCACCCTGCAACACTGGGGATTTACAGGAATCCAAACACCAGCGTAAAGTACTTGAACAACAATGACGTCTGTCTTATAAATGTCACAAAAAAATGTTAATATTTCACTTCTGTTCTTGGATTTTCGTGAAAATACAACACATATTGCATTACAAATGCTATAGGTGTCACATTTGGGAAAGTTAAAACTATTGGCATTGTAAATGACAAAGCTATTACTTTAGCTATTACTATAGCTATTATCACAACCAACACATAAATAAAAAAAATGTAATTCACAATACCAATGGCTCAAACTTTCCTAATGCGAGACCTATTGCATTGCAAATGCTTGTCTGGCCGTGTCGGTCGTGCGGCTTGGGCACCGTGCGAATCGGTCGGGTTTCATACGTATTGTATCGTACTGTGCGTGTCGGACGTCGCGGGTATGTATCGGTAGGGTTCATTTCTGGTTCGTGTCAGTCGGTGCGGCGTGTGTCCAGTTTCCGGCCGAATTACTGATTTCTATACGGCTCGGTCGAACGTCTTGTTTTCTGTATGGCGCGGTCGTAGGTCACGGGCTTTACATCGTACTGCACGGGTCGTACGGTGCCTGTAGGTGTCGGTAGGACTCCGTTCCCGGTACGAGTTGGTCAGGCTGATTTCCGCCCGGAATCAGAATCGACCCCTAAATGTTGATTGTAATTTTTTACCCCCTAATTTAAAATCCCAAGCCTTGAAGGCAGAACCTATTAGATATTTGGGTATTTATGTTTCCAATCAATTTGAACAATTATTTAGTTTGAATTATTTAGCGATGCGAAATAAAATTTAAATTTTACTCGATAAGTGAACTCTCTTACCGTTAACTCTGATTGGTCGTGTAGCACTCATAAAAATGTCTATTCTTCCCTCTTTATAAATGTACCTCTGAAGATCAATTCTTACTATTTTAAAGAGATGGAATCAATGTTTAGGGATTTTGTTTGGAATAGGAAAGTTTCCAGGGTTAAGCTGCCCATACTACAGTTGGGAACCAATCAGGGGGGTTTAGCGCTACCAAATATTCATACCTACTATGAGGCAGCGATCTTGGATCTTACAGCACGTTTATTGGAACCAAATGGTTTGTTAGATATGTTTTTTGTTGTTGATAGAATGATTCAGGAGTCTGGCTCGCAAGTTCCTATATTCTTAAAAACATCCAAACTACCTAAAAAGACCGGATATAAGACGGTCCGAGATCTCTCCGATAGACTACTGTCCTTTTTAAATAAGCTGGATCTTCAGGATTCAATTTTTAGAAGTTAGAGGAGTGTAAAATCTTTGGTCTTCAAATCCATTCTAGCAGGCTCAAAAGATGGAAGGACTGTGGTCTTGAGGAATTGGGTCTCTTCCTAATTTCTAACAAAATAATCTCCTGGCAAGAGGTCCTAGATAGATATGGTAACCGAAACAAGCTTCGGTTTTTGGAGTATCTCCAGATTGTAAACTTTATAAATAAATAAAATGTATTGTCGTGTGGGATGCCATCAGAACAGGTAAATGCTTTATACAAAGCAAAATGAAAGGGGGTTGGAAACTGGTAGGTTCTCCTGAGAAAGTGCGATGAGTCCCCTCTGGTTGAAGAAGTTCTGGTAAAAATAACCTGGGAAACCAATTGTTCTTTCTCTTGTAAGAAGTGGCAGGTTATAGCCCAGCTAGGAAGTAAGGCCCTTAGAGTAGCTAATTTAAAAAGGATGGCCTTTTTGTCACGGTTGTTGGCCTATTATACCCCGAAAACTCATAACAAACGCTTTTCGGGAGTGAAAAATAAATGTTTCGATGCCAGGCTCTAGGCGGGGGAGATTGGCTCCACATATTTTTTACGTGCCCAAAACGCAAAGTGTTTTGACGCAAGATCTTCTTGTCAATAAGCCAGGCAATTAATAAGAAGCTTGACCCCGAGGCAGAGGTAGCTCTTTTTGGCGTTTCTTAAAAAAGGTCTGATTTGACCAAGGCCGAAGAGACTTACATGGCGATTTGTTCTCTAGGTGCTCGTTCCCTAATCCTACAAAATTGGAGGTCTGAAGATGTACCATCTTACTTCAAATTGTTGAATATTATGCAAAGGACAAGGAGGTTTGAAGAGGCCTATGCCAAGAGGGTCGGGGCAACGAAAAAGTTTATAATTGTTCGGAAGTTTTCTGATAATTGGAAATCGACATCTGACATTTAGCACTTTAGCACGTTGCACTTTGTTTTTGTATACTTAAGGGAATGCACAATTGCACTTTAATGTCGCAGGGTTTTTTGTACAGATATAACATTTATACTACTAATAAATACTACTTATAAAGGTCTGTTATTAATCAATCTTGCAATATTTTACTATTTAGTACTGTTAGCATTTTAGAAATCATGGTAGTAGGAACATGTTTTTTTTCTCCATGGTTTAGCCAGACTCCTGCTGTTTTTCTTAAAAATATTTGGTGATCAGGTGTGTCTATTTAATATATGTTGGTTCCTATTGGCAAATGAATAAGAATAGGTTTTAATGTAAAATGTTTTTTTTTTATTCCCGATCATTGACTATTTTACAATGTATGTACTACCTGTATGCTCTGCTCAATAAAAAGTATAATAAAAAAATGTAAATATCATTTTTGCATACACAAATATTACAATTCTTTAAACAAAAATCACCAAAATCACGAATACGTATTTTTAAATCATCGCTACATTCAATTAAACTGTTAAACATTTTATTACAAAGACATTTTAAAATTATATAACACATATACCACAAAATTATGAAAAAAATTATATAACATGCTACAATATTTTTAACAAAGAAATTTTTAACAATATTAAATACAACCCCAAAAACACAATATTGTTACATGCGATATTGCTGTGAATTACATTTTTGATATCACGATATTCTTGCGACCATATTCTAGTAAAACAATATTTCAAACTCGATATTTTGGTCAAACCCCAAGCCAACATCTCGAAATAAGGCCACAGGATTGACTTTGGAAAGCATACTGACAAAAGAGAGATAGAAAGAACAGTCTTATTTTGGCAGCCTCACACATTTCGTCTTCGAATAGGAAAGAGCAGAGGTAATAAGGAGCTATATTGCAACAGAGAAAACATCTGGAAAAAATTTGATATGTCTTAAGTAGACCCATATTTTAAACTTCGAGGTGAAAGCAACACAATGATTGAAGATCACAAGAAGCATTTTAAAGAAAGTTGAACGGGTGCAAAAAAAGCATGTGAAATCCATTTGCAACATTTTTCCTGCCCCTATGATAGGGAATCAGGCAAACTATATGGTGCATCAGGCTAAAACATAGACCGAAAGGATTTTACACTGGTTTGCTGTGCTTTTATAATAATTGAGAAGAAAATTAATTTTCAAATGTGAAAGCTAAAAAACTTGGGGAAAAATGTGTTTTCTCTGTTTTTTGGTCGAGCCTACCACACAGGGCAATTAAGCTGTCTGGTTGCAAAGATCCATTGTGAACTTACAATAGGCTTACAGCTTGCCAATTGCAATCCATTGGTTGGCTTTGTTGTCACACGTGTATGCGTGCTTCATGTTGAATGGCTCACATTCCTCTTCTTGTGTTTGTCCCTCCCCTGGAGCTTAGCCTCTTTATGATCCTTTTCATTGGCTGACTTGTATCCTTACACTGCTCTCCCTTATGGAAATACTACTTTTTTCTTGTTCATTCAGCACTTCATGTGTATGTGTTTTTAAGCTCTCTGCCTCGTATGCTGCTTTCTATACCAAATACTCCAATGCTGTGTTGCTCCACACCCCTCTTAGCTTGTCTGCAAAAGCAAAGCAAAAATAACAATTGATGGACGGAATGTTGCACAATGGCAAAACATTCACCCCCAGTCACAGATCTGGGTTTAATCCATCGTTATTTTGCTCACCACACCACCCCAGTTCAGATATGGCCATATGCGAATCAGTCTTGACCCTGTGCCTCATGGGAACAGTCCAGCCCGAACTGCCAAGCCATGTCTTCCCTGGACCAGAATCAAGCATCCTAGGACCGGTTTCTGGCTATCAGCCGTCTTCAGCCAGGATAGCTTGACTCCAGTGGCATGGAGAGCACAGGACTCACGTCTGAGCATACCCGTCCCACTCGGGGTGACAAAAGCAAAAACAACAATTGATGGACGGAATGTTGCACAATGGCAAAACATTCACCCCCAGTCACAGATCTGGATTTAATCCATCATTATTTTGCTCACCACACCACCCCAGTTCAGACATGGCCATATGCAAATCAGTCTTGACCCTGTGCCTCATGGGAACAGTCCAGCCCGAACTGGCAAGCCATGTCTTCCCTGGACCGGAATCAAGCATCCTAGACCGGTTTCTGGCTATCAGCCGTCTTCAGCCAGGATAGCTTGACTCCAGTGGCGTGGAGAGCACGGGACTCACGTCTGAGCATACCCATCCCACTCGGGGTGACAAAAGCAAAAACAACAATTGATGGACGGAATGTTGCACAATGGCAAAACATTCACCCCCAGTCACAGATCACGGTTTAATCCATCGTTTTTTTGCTCACCACACCACCCCAGTTCAGACATGGCCATATGCAAATCAGTCGTGACCCTGTGCCTCATGGAAACAGTCCAGCCCGAACTGCCAAGCCATGTCTTCCCTGGACAGGAATCAAGCATCCTAGGACCGGTTTCTGGCTATCAGCCGTCTTCAGCCAGGATAGCTTGACTCCAGTGGCATGGAGAGCACAGGACTCACGTCTGAGCATACCCGTCCCACTCGGGGTGACAAAAGCAAAAACAACAATTGATGGACGGAATGTTGCACAATGGCAAAACATTCACCCCCAGTCACAGATCTGGATTTAATCCATCATTATTTTGCTCACCACACCACCCCAGTTCAGACATGGCCATATGCAAATCAGTCTTGACCCTGTGCCTCATGGGAACAGTCCAGCCCGAACTGGCAAGCCATGTCTTCCCTGGACCGGAATCAAGCATCCTAGACCGGTTTCTGGCTATCAGCCGTCTTCAGCCAGGATAGCTTGACTCCAGTGGCGTGGAGAGCACGGGACTCACGTCTGAGCATACCCATCCCACTCGGGGTGACAAAAGCAAAAACAACAATTGATGGACGGAATGTTGCACAATGGCAAAACATTCACCCCCAGTCACAGATCACGGTTTAATCCATCGTTTTTTTGCTCACCACACCACCCCAGTTCAGACATGGCCATATGCAAATCAGTCGTGACCCTGTGCCTCATGGAAACAGTCCAGCCCGAACTGCCAAGCCATGTCTTCCCTGGACAGGAATCAAGCATCCTAGGACCGGTTTCTGGCTATCAGCCGTCTTCAGCCAGGATAGCTTGACTCCAGTGGCGTGGAGAGCACGGGACTCACGTCTGAGCATACCCGTCCCACTCTGGGTGACAAAAGCAAAAACAACAATTGATGGACGGAATGTTGCACAATGGCAAAACATTCACCCCCAGTCACAGATCTGGGTTTAATCCATCGTTATTTTGCTCACCACACCACCCCAGTTCAGACATGGCCAAATGCAAATCAGTCTTGACCCTGTGCCTCATGGGAACAGTCCAGCCCGAACTGCCAAGCCATGTCTTCCCTGGACCGGAATCAAGCATCCTAGGACCGGTTTCTGGCTATCAGCCGTCTTCAGCTAGGATAGCTTGACTCCAGTGGCGTGGAGAGCTTGGGACTCACGTCTGAGCATACCCGTCCCACTCGGGGTGACAAAAGCAAAAACAACAATTGATGGACGGAATGTTGCACAATGGCAAAACATTCACCCCCAGTCACAGATCTGGGTTTAATCCATCGTTATTTTGCTCACCACACCACCCCAGTTCAGACATGGCCATATGCAAATCAGTCTTGACCCTGTGCTTCATGGGAACAGTCCAGCCCGAACTGCCAAGCCATGTCTTCCCTGGACTGGAATCAAGCATCCTAGGACCGGTTTCTGGCTATCAGCCATCTTCAGCCAAGATAGCTTGACTCCAGTGGCGTGGAGAGCACGGGACTCACGTCTGAGCATATCCGTCCCACTCGGGGTGACAAAAGCAAAAACAACAATTGATGGATGGAATGTTGCACAATGGCAAAGCATTCACCCCCAGTCACAGATCTGGGTTTAATCCATCGTTATTTTGCTCACCACACCACCCCAGTTCAGACATGGCCATATGCAAATCACTCTTGACCCTGTGCCTCATGGGAACAGTCCAGCCCGAACTGCCAAGCCATGTCTTCCCTGGACCGGAATCAAGCATCCTAGGACCGATTTCTGGCTATCAGCCGTCTTCAACCAGGATAGCTTGACTCCAGTGGCGTGGAGAGCACGGGACTCACGTCTGAGCATACCCGTCCCACTCGGGGTGACAAAAGCAAAAACAATGGATGGACGGAATGTTGCACAATGGCAAAACATTCACCCCCAGTCACAGATCTGGGTTTAATCCATCGTTATTTTGCTCACCACACCACCCCAGTTCAGACATGGCCATATGCAACTCAGTCTTGACCCTGTGCCTCATGGGAACAGTCCAGCCCGAACTGCCAAGCCATGTCTTCCCTGGACCGGAATCAAGCATCCTAGGACCGGTTTCTGGCTATCAGCCGTCTTCAGCCAGGATAGCTTGACTCCAGTGGCGTGGAGAGCACGGGACTCACGTCTGAGCATACCCGTCCCACTCGGGGTGACAAAAGCAAAAACAACAATTGATGGATGGAATGTTGCACAATGGCAAAACATTCACTTCCAGTCACAGATCTGGGTTTAACCCATCGTTATTTTGCTCACCACACCACCCCAGTTCAGACATGGCCATATGCAAATCAGCCTTGACCCTGTGCCTCATGGGAACAGTCCAGCCCGAACTGCCAAGCCATGTCTTCCCTGGACCGGAATCAAGCATCCTAGGACCGATTTCTGGCTATCAGCCGTCTTCAACCAGGATAGCTTGACTCCAGTGGCGTGGAGAGCACGGGACTCACGTCTGAGCATACCCGTCCCACTCGGGGTGACAAAAGCAAAAACAACAATTGATGGACGGAATGTTGCACAATGGCAAAACATTCACCCCCAGTCACAGATCTGGGTTTAATCCATCATTATTTTGCTCACCACACCACCCCAGTTCAGACATGGCCATATGCAACTCAGTCTTGACCCTGTGCCTCATGGGAACAGTCCAGCCCGAACTGCCAAGCCATGTCTTCCCTGGACCGGAATCAAGCATCCTAGGACCGGTTTCTGGCTATCAGCCGTCTTCAGCCAGGATAGCTTGACTCCAGTGGCGTGGAGAGCACGGGACTCACGTCTGAGCATACCCGTCCCACTCGGGGTGACAAAAGCAAAAACAACAATTGATGGATGGAATGTTGCACAATGGCAAAACATTCACCTCCAGTCACAGATCTGGGTTTAATCCATCGTTATTTTGCTCACCACACCACCCCAGTTCAGACATGGCCATATGCAAATCAGCCTTGACCCAGTGCCTCATGGGAACAGTCCAGCCCGAACTGCCAAGCCATGTCTTCCCTGGACCGGAATCAAGCATCCTAGGACCGATTTCTGGCTATCAGCCGTCTTCAACCAGGATAGCTTGACTCCAGTGGCGTGGAGAGCACGGGACTCACGTCTGAGCATACCCGTCCCACTCGGGGTGACAAAAGCAAAAACAACAATTGATGGACGGAATGTTTCACAATGGCAAAACATTCACCCCCAGTCACAGATCTGGGTTTAATCCATCTTTATTTTGCTCACCACACCACCCCAGTTCAGACATGGCCATATGCAAATCAGCCTTGACCCTGTGCCTCATGGGAACAGTCCAGCCCGAACTGCCAAGCCATGTCTTCCCTGGACCGGAATCAAGCATCCTAGGACCGATTTCTGGCTATCAGCCGTCTTCAACCAGGATAGCTTGACTCCAGTGGCGTGGAGAGCACGGGACTCACGTCTGAGCATACCCGTCCCACTCGGGGTGACAAAAGCAAAAACAACAATTGATGGACGGAATGTTGCACAATGGCAAAACATTCACCCCCAGTCACAGATCTGGGTTTAATCCATCGTTATTTTGCTCACCACACCACCCCAGTTCAGACATGGCCATATGCAAATCAGTCTTGACCCTGTGCTTCATGGGAACAGTCCAGCCCGAACTGCCAAGCCATGTCTTCCCTGGACCGGAATCAAGCATCCTAGGACCTGTTTCTGGCTATCAGCCGTCTTCAGCCAGGATAGCTTGACTCCAGTGGCGTGGAGAGCACGGGACTCACATCTGAACATACCCGTCCCACTCGGGGTGACAAAAGCAAAAACAACAATTGATGGACGGAATGTTGCACAATGGCAAAACATTCACCCCCAGTCACAGATCTGGGTTTAATCCATCGTTATTTTGCTCACCACACCACCCCAGTTCAGACATGGCCATATGCAAATCAGCCTTGACCCTGTGCCTCATGGGAACAGTCCAGCCCGAACTGCCAAGCCATGTCTTCCCTGGACCGGAATCAAGCATCCTAGGACCGATTTCTGGCTATCAGCCGTCTTCAACCAGGATAGCTTGACTCCAGTGGCGTGGAGAGCACGGGACTCACGTCTGAGCATACCCGTCCCACTCGGGGTGACAAAAGCAAAAACAATGGATGGACGGAATGTTGCACAATGGCAAAACATTCACCCCCAGTCACAGATCTGGGTTTAATCCATCGTTATTTTGCTCACCACATCACCCCAGTTCAGACATGGCCATATGCAACTCAGTCTTGACCCTGTGCCTCATGGGAACAGTCCAGCCCGAACTGCCAAGCCATGTCTTCCCTGGACCGGAATCAAGCATCCTAGGACCGGTTTCTGGCTATCAGCCGTCTTCAGCCAGGATAGCTTGACTCCAGTGGCGTGGAGAGCACGGGACTCACGTCTGAGCATACCCGTCCCACTCGGGGTGACAAAAGCAAAAACAACAATTGATGGACGGAATGTTGCACAATGGCAAAACATTCACCCCCAGTCACAGATCTGGGTTTAATCCATCGTTATTTTGCTCACCACACCACCCCAGTTCAGACATGGCCATATGCAACTCAGTCTTGACCCTGTGCCTCATGGGAACAGTCCAGCCCGAACTGCCAAGCCATGTCTTCCCTGGACCGGAATCAAGCATCCTAGGACCGGTTTCTGGCTATCAGCCGTCTTCAGCCAGGATAGCTTGACTCCAGTGGCGTGGAGAGCACGGGACTCACGTCTGAGCATACCCGTCCCACTCGGGGTGACAAAAGCAAAAACAACAATTGATGGATGGAATGTTGCACAATGGCAAAACATTCACCTCCAGTCACAGATCTGGGTTTAATCCATCGTTATTTTGCTCACCACACCACCCCAGTTCAGACATGGCCATATGCAAATCAGCCTTGACCCAGTGCCTCATGGGAACAGTCCAGCCCGAACTGCCAAGCCATGTCTTCCCTGGACCGGAATCAAACATCCTAGGACCGATTTCTGGCTATCAGCCGTCTTCAACCAGGATAGCTTGACTCCAGTGGCGTGGAGAGCACGGGACTCACGTCTGAGCATACCCGTCCCACTCGGGGTGACAAAAGCAAAAACAACAATTGATGGACGGAATGTTTCACAATGGCAAAACATTCACCCCCAGTCACAGATCTGGGTTTAAGCCATCGTTATTTTGCTCACCACACCACCCCAGTTCAGACATGGCCAAATGCAAATCAGTCTTGACCCTGTGCCTCATGGGAACAGTCCAGCCCGAATTGCCAAGCCATGTCTTCCCTGGACCGGAATCAAGCATCCTAGGACCGGTTTCTGGCTATCAGCCGTCTTCAGCCAGGATAGCTTGACTCCAGTGGCGTGGAGAGCAGGGGACTCACGTCTGAACATACCCGTCCCACTCGGGGTGACAAAAGCAAAAACAACAATTGACGGACGGAATGTTGCACAATGGCAAAACATTCACCCCCAGTCACAGATCTGGGTTTAATCCATCGTTATTTTGCTCACCACACCACCCCAGTTCAGACATGGCCATATGCAAATCAGCCTTGACCCTGTGCCTCATGGGAACAGTCCAGCCCGAACTGCCAAGCCATGTCTTCCCTGGACCGGAATCAAGCATCCAGGACGGATTTCTTGCTATCAGCCGTCTTCAACCAGGATAGCTTGACTCCAGTGGCGTGGAGAGCACGGGACTCACGTCTGAGCATACCCGTCCCACTCGGGGTGACAAAAGCAAAAACAACAATTGATGGACGGAATGTTGCACAATGGCAAAACATTCCCCCCAGTCACAGATCTGGGTTTAATCCATCGTTATTTTGCTCACCACACCACCCCAGTTCAGACATAGCCATATGCAAATCAGTCTTGACCCTGTGCCTCATGGGAACAGTCCAGCCCGAACAGCCAAGCCATGTCTCCCTGGACCGGAATCAAGCATCCTAGGACCGTTTCTGGCTATCAGCCGTCTTCAGCCAGGATAGCTTAACTCCAGTGGCGTGGAGAGCACGGGACTCACGTCTGAGCATACCCGTCCCACTCGGGGTGACAAAAGCAAAAACAACAATTGATGGACGGAATGTTGCACAATGGCAAAACATTCACCCCCAGTCACAGATCTGGGTTTAATCCATCGTTATTTTGCTCACCACACCACCCCAGTTCAGACATGGCCATATGCAAATCAGTCTTGACCCTGTGCTTCATGGGAACAGTCCAGCCCGAACTGCCAAGCCATGTCTTCCCTGGACCGGAATCAAGCATCCTAGGACCTGTTTCTGGCTATCAGCCGTCTTCAGCCAGGATAGCTTGACTCCAGTGGCGTGGAGAGCACGGGACTCACGTCTGAACATACCCGTCCCACTCGGGGTGACAAAAGCAAAAACAACAATTGATGGACGGAATGTTGCACAATGGCAAAACATTCACCCCCAGTCACAGATCTTGGTTTAATCCATCGTTATTTTGCTCACCACACGACCCCAGTTCAGACATGGCCATATGCAAATCAGTCTTGACCCTGTGCCTCATGGGAACAGTCCAGCCCGAACTGCCAAGCCATGTCTTTCCTGGACCGGAATCAAGCATCCTAGGACCGGTTTCTGGCTATCAGCCGTCTTCAGCCAGGATAGTTTGACTCCAGTGGCGTGGAGAGCACCGGACTCACGTCTGAGCATACCCGTCCCACTCGGGGTGACAAAAGCAAAAACAACAATTGATGGACGGAATGTTGCACAATGGCAAAATATTCACCCCCAGTCACAGATCTGGGCTTAATCCATCATTATTGATAGTTATTGATAGGGATAGTTTTGCTGGGGTGTGGGTGAAGAGTGGATTGTAAGTGTAGTGTATGTTTAACTCCTGCATTCCATATATTGCATGAAAGCACACGCTTTGGCACACAAAGACTTTTATGGCTCTTGTCGAAGGGCCATCTGCTGTACTCAGCTGATGTCTGGGACAGCAGGTGTACTTAGTATGACACTTCTCCTGGTGGACCATAAACCTCTCCCCTGGGCTACTACAGATTATCAAACAGCTGAATCTTGTGGAAAGCAAATAAGACATTGGGAAGCAATTCCATTTACAATCTAACTCAACACGTTTTTGTTCATGTTTAAATTCTGTTCAGATTCCTGAGTGAAAAGTATTTGAACAATAACTCCTGCCATTATAAATATTTAACAAGTGGAAAGCAATGTACAATTTTGAGATACCATAGCATGTGTTTTAGTATTCTAGAATGTATTTTATTTGTTTTAAACAATACTTTACAGAGAAACATTGGCAAAGCCAACAGCTCGGCACTCACATTATGAAGGTGAATCCTATTGGCTTTGCCAATGCTTGGTATTCCTAAGTTTCAACGATGGTGCAAAATTCAGAGTAGAGCATACAAGATGTGCAGTGTGCTGTATGTGAGGTTCAACAGGTGTGCCTCGTCTCTATCATTGGCCTCACCACAAAGGAGATCAGACCTGCCGCTGAAGCTAAATAATCTTACAGACTTCATTGCAAGTTTAATCATGAGCAAATTTGTCCTGTGATGTCTGATAAATGGACTCTCGTTCTATCCTTGTGCAATGCAGCATAGAAGCCTGGCTGGCTAAAATGGAACACATGTTTATTATACCTCATCTATACGCACAGATATAAGCTAAGGAGAAACTGCAACTTCAGCTAACGCCCTCAACCACCTTGGTTTGCATAACAACACTTGTGTATTGTTTTACGGAGTCAACAAAGATATCCGGATATAAAACTAAAGAACCTTCCCCTTTTCTTGGCTGTGAAATACTACCTAGCAAAAACTTTGTGCTTGCGACTGGTGCAAGTAGTTTTCTGTGGTTAGGAATGTAGTACTGCCTAGTTCCCCAACCCATTAAAGTGCACAATTTCTAGGTGATAACAGAGGGGAACAGACACAAATAACTTCACTGGCAGGTCTGTCTTAGAAATAACAGAATGGAAATCCACTGAACAGAAATTAACCTCCAGCTTGATGTGAGGGTACTGGGTCATTAAATAGCATGCATTACATCTCATTACAAAAATAATGCAACCACTAGATTGACCCAACCACTACATCGCTTATTGAATCTAGTCATAAGTAGGTGTGGATTTAAGAATCGTAAATATATTCCTAGCTGACGAAGTAATGAATGTGATAATTTTGTAGGTCGAGCAATTGTTTCAAATGGGGTGCATGTGCTTTTGCATACCATATGTTCAGGAAGAAAGACATGTGGCCAAACTAAAATGGAGGACATGCAGGCTGCCAGAAGGTCACTTTTCCACCCCCAGCAATCAGCCTATAGCTGCATGGTACTATTGTGCAGTTTCAGAGCCCATTGTGCCCGGTGCTAGCAGTCACTTAAAGGTGCATGCCTTTTTGGCTGGGTGGGGCTAAGGACCTGTGATGCTCAAACCCAACAGTCAGCTCAGAGCAGCACAGCCCTGTGGTTTGGTACTGAATGCCCATGATGCCCGCTGCTAGCAGATGGCTTAGAGCTGCTTGGCTCTGTGGATGAGGGTTCAGATACTTGCCTCTTCCAGCAGTCAACCCAGGGCCCACGATACCTCGCGGTAAGGCAATGCTATTCCAAGTGCATGCATCCTAGAACAACATTAAAGTGAGCAAGGGCACACATTTTAATCGGTCGAATCATATTGTGCCGCTAAACCCTATGGTCTATGCAAAAATATGGATTTTAGCAATTTTACAATGACATTGTTGATATGATTCAATGCAATGAATATGGATAAAATAGTATGTTAAGTATGTTCATTGATTGAACGATAGACTTACAAGCATTTGCAATGCAATCGGTCTCACATTAGCAAAGTTTGAGCTTTTGGTATTGTAAATGACAATTTTTTAAATTATGTGTTGGTTTTGAAAATAGCTAAATTAATAGCTTTGTCATTTACAATGCCAATAGTTATAACTTTCGCAAATGTGACACCTATAGCATTTGTAATGCAATATGTGTTGTATTTACGTGACTTAGATGTATTGATATTACAAATAACAATGACTTTTAATTATTTTAATAATTAATACTTAAATAAAAGTTATTGTAATGTATAATGGAAATAGCTTAAACTTTTGTAAATAACTTTTGTGAAGATTATGTTCAGTGTATTTTATTGTGTCGAAAATCCAAGAACAGAAGTGAAATATTAACATATTTTTGTGACATTTGTAATAAAGCTTGAAACATTGATAGAACATATTTGAACCAGTTGTTGTTGAATGGTTGCACAGATTGATGCTGTGGTGGCAACGAGTGATGTTGTGGAGGCGACGAGTGATGCTGTGGCGTGCAGTGTTGCTGTGGTAGCGCATAGTGATGTTGTGGTGCCCCTGAGTGATGCTGTGGTGGTGCTGAGTGATGATGTGGTGATGCGATAGATAGATGGAGTGAGTGAGTGTGATAGATAGAGTGAGGGTGATAGATAGATAGAGGGAGGGCGATAGATAGATAGAGTGAGGGTGATAGATAGATAGATAGGAGGAGTGAGGGTGATAGATAGATAGATAGATAGATAGATAGATAGATAGATAGAAAGATAGATAGATAGATAGATAGATAGATAGATAGATAGATAGATAGATAGATAGATAGATAGATAGATAGATAGATAGATAGATAGATAGATAGATAGATAGATAGATAGATAGATAGATAGATAGATAGATAGATAGATAGATAGATAGATAGATAGATAGATAGATAGATAGAGTGAGGGCGATCGATAGATAGATGGATAGAGTGATGGCGATAGATAGAGTGAGTGCGATAGACAGATAGATAGAGTGAGGGCAATAGATAGAGTGAGGGCGCTAGATAGATAGATAGAGTGCGATAGATAGATAGAGGGTGATAGATAGAGTGAGGGCGATAGATGATAGAGGGCGATAGATAAAGTGAGGGTGATAGATAGATAGAGGGGATAGATAGATAGATAGATAGATAGATAGATAGATAGATAGATAGATAGATAGATAGATAGATAGATAGATAGATAGATAGATAGATAGATAGATAGATAGATAGATAGATAGATAGATAGATAGATAGAGGGCGATAGACAGATAGATAGAGTGAGAGTGATAGATAGAGTGAGGGTGATAGATAGAGTGAGGGCGATAGTTAGAGTGAGGGCGCTAGATAGATAGATAGATAGATAGATAGATAGATAGATAGATAGATAGATAGATAGATAGATAGATAGAAAGAGGGCGTTAGATAGAGTGAGGGCGATAGATAGGCGTGTAATTATGTGGAACTGAGTGGTATTTGGAGTGTATGTTGCGTTGAGCGTATTGTAATTATGTAACATATAATTATGTGGCACTGAGTGGTATTATGAGTCGTCTATGTTGTATTCAGTAGAGTGTAATTGTGTGGCGTGTAAATATGTGGCATATAATTATGTGGCACTGAGTGGTATGTGTGGAGTGTGTGTTGCATTCAGTAGAGTGTAATTATGTGGTGTGTAATTATGTGGCACTGAGTGGTATTCGGAGTGTATGTTGCGTTGAGCGCAGAGTAATTATGTAGCATAGAAATATGTGGCACTGAGTGGTATTGTGTGGAGTGTATGTTGTATTCAGTAGAGTGTAATTGTGTGTGAGGGCGCAGAGTGTGTGGGGGTGCAGAGTCTGTGAGGGTGCAGTGTGTGTGACGGTGCAGTGTGTGAGGGTGCAGTGTGTGAGGGCACAGTGTGTGTGGCCTAAAGTAGTGTGAGGGCACAGTGTGTGTGGACTAAAGTAGTGTGAGGCTGCAGTGTGTGTGGCCTAAGTAGTGTGTGGGCTCAGTGTGTTTGGCCTAAAGTAGTGTGAGTGCGCAGTGTGTGAGTGCGCAGTGTGTGTGGCCTAAAGTAGTGTCAGGGCGCAGAGTGTGTGGGTGTGTGTGGGGGGGTTGTGTGTGTGGGGTGTGTGTGGGGGTGGGGTTATGTGTGTGGGGTTGTGTGTGGGGGGTTGTGTGTGTGTGGGGTTGTGTGTGTGAGGTTGTGTATGTGGGGGTGTGTGTGTGGGGGGGTTGTGTGTGTGAGGTTGTATGTGTGTGTGTGTGTGTGTGGGGGGGGCTGTGTGTGGGGGGTGTTAGGGGTGTGTGGTGTGTGTGTGGGGTGGTGGTGTGTGTGGGGTTGTGTGTGAGGTTGTGCGTGAGGTGGTGTGTGTGGGTGTGTGTGGAGGATGTGTGTGTGTGGGGTTGTGTGGGGGTTGTGTGTGGGGTTGTTTGTGTGGGTGGGGTTGTGTGTGTGGGGTTGTGTGTGTGGGGGGTTATGTGTGTGGTGGGGTTGTGTGTGTGGTGGGTTGTGTGGGTGGTGGGGTTGTGTGGGGGGGTTGTGTGGGGGGTTGTGTGTGTGTGGGTTGTGTGTGTGGGGTGTGTGTGTGGGGTTCTGTGTGTGGGGTTGTGTGTGTGGGTGTGTCTGTGTGGGGGTGTGTGCAGGTGTGTGAGTGTGTGTGTGTGTGGGTGGGGTGTGTGTGGGTGTGTGTGGGGGCAGTTGTGTGGTTGTGTGTGTGTGTGGTTGTGTGTAGGGGGTTGTGTGTGTGTGGGGTTGTGTGTGTGGAGGGGTGGGTTGTGTGTTTGTGTGTGGGTTTGTGTGTGTGGGGGGTTGTGTGTGTGTGGGGGTTGTATGTGTGTGGGGTTGTATGTGTGTGGGATTGTGTGTGTGGGGTTGTGTATGGGGGTTGTGTGTGGGGAGTTGTATGTGGGGGGTTGTGTGTGTGTGGGGTTGTGTGTGCGTGTGGGGTTGTGTGTGTGCGTGGGGTTGTGTGTGTGATGGGTTGTGTGTGGGGGGGTTGTGTGTGTGGGGTTGTATGTGTGGTGGTGTGTGTGTGGGGGTGTGGGGGGGTGGGGGTGGAGGGTGTGTGGGGTTGTGCGTGTGTGGTGTTGTGTGTGGGGGGTTGTGTGTGGGGGGGGTTGTGTGTGGGGTTGTGTGTGTGGGGTGGTGTGTGGTGGGTTGTGTATGTGGGGGGAGTTGTGTGGGGGTTGTGTGTGTGAGGTTGTCTGTGTGGAGTTGTGTGTGTGGGGGGGTGTGGGGGGGTGTCGGTGTGGGGGAGGTGGGGGGGTTGTGTGTTTGGGTGTGGGGAGGTTGTGTGTGTGGGTGTCAGAGGTTGTGTGCGTGGGGTGTGTGTGTGTGGGGTTGTGTGTGGGGATGTGTGTGGGGGTGTGGGGGGGTGAGGATGTGTGTGTGGGGGGGTTGTGTGTGGTGGGTTGGGTTGTGGGGGTGGGTTTGTGTGTGGGGGTGGGGGGGTTGTGTGTGTGAGGGGGTGGTGTTGTGTGTGGGTGGGTGTGTGTGTGGGGGTGTGTGTCAGGGGGTGTGTGTGGGGGGTGGGGAGGTGTGTGTGTGGGGGTTGTGTAAAAATAGAGCCAACCAATGATAAGCATTGGCCGGGATATAAACCCACTGTACGTTTTTGGTGTGGTCCACAAGAGGTCTTTCGCATGCCTGCAGCTGAGAACTTGGAACTCTACCATAGGTATACCCTGTCTAATATGGTACCCTGCTGGACCTACTCCAGTTCGAACTGGCCCCGGGACTCTGGCAAACAGTTGTTCATAAAGACCTGAAAGTAAACACTGAAGTGTTACAAGCTAAGCAAACACACGGAGCCGATAGCAGTGCAAGTATTCACTTCAGATGTTCCTCTCCAGTGACCACATAAAAGAAGTGGAAATCAAGCTCGCCAGCAGTAATAGGGAAAACTAGAGCTTGCACTTTAAATAAACGAAACGAGGAGAATTTTGTAAATGGCCTCTGTGGCTGTA
This sequence comes from Lissotriton helveticus, assembly GCF_964261635.1. NCBI lineage: Eukaryota > Metazoa > Chordata > Amphibia > Caudata > Salamandridae > Lissotriton > Lissotriton helveticus. The sequence continues at coordinate 735,047,556 of NC_136073.1, forward strand.
AATCAAATATATGTGTCCTTTGGTAATGTTGGTAATGCCTTGTGCAGTGCCGCAGCGGTTCACTGTAAACTTGTTAGGATAATAAACTTCTTTAACCAGTGAATGTGAAGTGTTACAAGCTAAGCAAACACACGGAGCCGATAGCAGTGCAAGTATTGACTTCAGATGTTCCTATCCAGCGACCACATGAAAGAAGTGGAAATCAAGCTCGCCAGCAATAAAAGGGAAAACTAGAGCGCGCACTTTAAATAAATGAAACGAGGAGAAGTTTATAAATGACCTTTGTGGCTGTAAATCAAATATATGTGACCTTTGGTAACATTGGTGAGGCGGGATCGATGAAAACACGTACTCGGGTGGTTTCGGTAAAGCAGGTTTTATTGCTTTTCTTAACAGACGCCTGCGCTGCGGTGGATTTTGGTAGTAGGGAAGAGGTGACTCGGTCCCTCGTCGTGCCGGCGAACTCCTCTCCTTCCGGTAATCTCCTCCTGGTTTTCCTCCCTCCCGTGGACTTCTGGGATCTGTAGGCGCGTCCGTGTTGTCAGCCGGTCTCGGGATACATGCAACAAAAGAGAAAGGAACTCAGCAAAGGGCTCTGGTTCACTGAGTGCTTAAGGGAAGGGTGTGGGGGAGATACACACGTGCACACAGGGTTCAGCGAGGTGTCGGAAGTGCAGTATGGGAAGGGGTCAGTGAATGGAGAACAATGGCGGGTGAACTACGGAGGTTTAAAACCTCTCCTGCCCGCCCAGCCCACGATACGGTCCCGTACCTGGGTTAGCCACACTTCCCTTGAAGTGCGGATGGGCGAAGCGCCGTGTCGTTGGCCTCCTGGCACTGCAACTGCTGGGCTCGCCTCTTCCTTCTCTCCTTCTTTCTTCTCGTCCCCGTCTCTGCTTTCTCCGCACCATACGTCTTCTTCCTCTCTCCACGACTCCTTGACTCCTCCGGGTGTAAAACACACCTCCTTCATCGTGGAGTCGGCCTTTATTTCCAGGGTCCCAGCTGACCAGGGGGCGTGTCCGGGCACCAACTCCGTCCAATTAAAGAAACAGCTCTCGCCTTCGTCCCGAGAGTTGGATGCGTTCCATTGCCCCGTCTTGTTCCCGAAGTCAGGCTGCTGCAAGGATGACAAAGAGGGGAACAGACATCGAGGGGGTGTAGGTGAAAGGGCCAGTCCCTCCGCCACCTGGTCACAATTGGTAATGCCTTGTGCAGCGCCGCAGCGGTTCACTGTAAACTTGCTAGGATAATAAACTTCTTTAACCAGTGAATGTGAAGTGTTACTAGCTAAGTAAACACACAGAGCCGATAGCAGTGCAAGTATTCACTTCAGAGGTTCCTGTCCAGCGACCACATGAAAGAAGTGGAAATCAAGCTCGCCAGCAGTAAAAGGGAAAACTAGAGCTCGCACTTTAAATAAACGAAACGAGGAGAAGTTTGTAAATGGCCTCTGTGGGGTTGGGGTGCGAGCCGCAATGTCATGGCTCTGGAGAAAACAAACATTTGAAGGCACGAACGGGAAGGGGAGGGCAGGGGGTGAATTAGAAGGCATCGGACTGCAGGAGGGGGGACGGGAAGAATTGCCTCACACGAAACTGAAACGAGCGTGCTTCAAAGTTAAAAACAAGCTCTCGGAATTGCTGTGGCGGGGGCGGGGGAGCGCATTCCTTTCAATGTAAATGTAAATGTTTTTGAGCTTGTAAAGCGCACTGCTACCCGTCCATAGGTTTCCTGGCGCTGTATAACTCTGGGGAACCCGTCCTGGCTTTCCCTGTGGGATGGTCCCTTGCTGGGAGTCCCCAAGGTGGAGCTAGGTATCCCCGGAATTGGTGGGGCCGTTGTGGAGATTAGGCAAGCTAATGCCCAGAGTTGCCGAGTGGAACCCCTGATTAGAGTAAGCACCGAAGCGAGAATTATCGAGTCCGCTGACCAAGGTCCACGACCCTGCCGCGTCAGGAATTGAACCCTGGTCCCGGGCAGACTTCTGCTATCGGGCCTGCTGCCTCTAACCAGTGAGCCACACTACTCCACTAGTCTTTCAAGTCTGATGCGGGGCGGTGGGGTGGGGGAGATCAAAGGAAAGGCGCGAGAGCAAGCATATGGAGCGTGAGGGGGTGTGCAGCCTGGTGAGCTGTAGTGGCGGCGGAGCGCGGCGCACGCGCACCAGTGCGTGGTTGTGGTCACATGAACTGTACGCGATCCGCAATTTGGGGAGACTTTTCGAAAGCCTTACTATAATCTCGCCCACCATCCCTACGGGATGGATTAGGCTCGACCTAAAAATTATGTTTTATTATTAATTAGACATATAAAGTGGTTATAATTTGCCCAAATATATTTATACCTTTTTCCATTGGTTTCTGCATTTTTGAATGTGCAATTTTCTATTTAACCCAGTCGGATGAATTGACAGTGTAAATATTGCTTCTATGTCTATGATGGTTTGTATTGGTATTTCTAGGGTGCGTGGAGCAGAATATGAAACTTGACAAAGGCAATTTCGGCTGAAATACGTTGTTGGTTTTTGCACAATAAAACGTCTGCTAATTGGATTGGTATGCCGCATCCTTTGTCCGTTGGACTGGATTTGTTGAATAGTTTGGGAGGCTTCTGCCGCCACTGCGGGCACCGGCACAGAAAGGCATGTAACACAGCGTTTCAGGCACAAGTAACTTTCTCTTTTCTTGCTCCTGGGATCTAAATTTGTGCATGTTGTCTTTTTCAAACTGGGATTATGATCGCTAAAATGTAGCATGTGTTGACGCTAGGATTCTCAACTAGATTTTCACCTTACCAATCCAAAGAGTCCCTGGTCGACAGACCTCTTTAGTCTGCATGGAAATGTGAAGGAATTCTTTAAATTTCATACTTTTTATATTCTCCCAAATTCAACACATCTCAATCTGAAGGACCACTGACTCCGAAGAAAAGTTTAAAATTGTATCACAACGCCAAAAACAACTGCACATACAAGCACCTCAGCAAGAGGTTCAAGAAATAAACTGGCACTAATACAAACATAATTCTACGCAGGAGTCTCAGACGACTCAAAATGAAGAGCAAAGTTAATTCAAGTAGCATTAGGCATGCAATTACAGTTCCCACTGGAAAATTCGACTGCATCTGCTCCAATGGAAAAGAAAAGATTAGTCTGTCCTTACACTAGCTCTAACGTGACATCCCTACTTAAAATACCTCCCAGGCAAGAGAAAAAGGTGTCAGCTGTGAAGGCTCCCAGAGAAGCGCATTCACCTTTCCAGGTAAGTAGCCTTGACTACCGAGCTCGTTCTAAGATGCTCCTTAAATTCTCCTGCCTAGTTCCCTCTAAGTCCCATGTCTAACTGCATATCCAATTGGACTGTCTTTGACAGGACTCCAACTAACTCTAACCCTAGCTTCAGTAGCAACTGACTCTCCACCCTCGGGGCACTTTCCCTAATACAAAATCTCAAAACAGTGGATACGCCCATGACACACCTCCTTCTGGCAGGTGCAGCCCCTCGTACTTTTCCAGCGTCGATCCTTCTTCTTCCAGAAACCGTTGCTGTGTCCTTGGGTCCCAGGCACCTTCTCCGCCAAAAGTATCAGCCGTACATTCCTGTAGACTCCCTTCATCCCTACTCCTACCAGTCTAACTTCTAAACAATGGCTCATTTTACCTAACGAGCTACATGACCTTGCACCTGCAAAAGAAATACATGAGAAACAATCCTTTACACGCTTCAAGTTACAATTCGAATTTTAACTGCAAATAGGAGACTCTTTTCCCAAGTTACGTTTTCAACTCGACATTTCTAGTCATGCTAAGAAAACCACAGTTAGGCCTCTGCTGGCATTTTCATGTCTCAGGCCTTTACTCCTTTAAATGCATTTCTGATATAGCAACAGAAGCGTTTCGTTAATCAATCCTAACATTACATTTGACATTAGCAGTCATTATTCTCATGTTAAAGCATCACAGCTCTTATTAAACAGCCTACACGTGCAATATGGCACGTTCAATCCTAATGCACAATTTACACACAAAGCAATTAATTCTAAGTTACTTAAGGCATGATTCTCTCAACTAAAGCACTACATTAATCTATAAATGATATGAACATAATTCTACATATTGCACTGATTCCCGGCGTAGTACTACATTATAAAATCACACAATAACATGGCCCTCTAAATATGCGGGTGCTGACCACTTGGGATTATAGTGCACCCCTACAATTTTTCAAACAACATGGCGCTCTATCACATGTTACTTCCATAACTTCAGGAATCGGATGAGTGAAGTGCTGAGGACTCTCCTTCACACCTGGCTGTTGTGGGCCCTGACTGTTTGGTCTGCCCTCTGGGGCCGACCAAACCAGTCATGCGCACTCTACATTTTATCTATGTTGGCTGCATGCAGCCAACATAGAAAAAATGGCATCCCTACAGGCGCCCGGCTGGGAGCTGTCCGCACCAATCACTACACTTCTATTGCAGCATTGTGATTGTCTTACAGGAGGGGAGGGAGCATGCCTGTTCCTGTTACTGTGCAGGAGCATGAAAACGCCAAACGCGGGACACGGCCCAGAAGCAGAGGAGGCACGGGCCCGGTCAGGTAAGTTTATTTTTTATTTAATTTGCACGTGAATATTGAATGATTTGCCCAAGATCACAGGATGTTGTTCTGACACCGAAACCCAAACCCCATTTCCCCGTTTTTAGGTCACAATCTACCAGACTGCCTTACTTTGCTTAGCGCGATTATTTCCAAAAGTTGGTAATAGGGGATAGCGATGTTAGCGACTGTTTCCAGTCGCTAACATCTTGGCACACCCACTTTGCATGTCATTAGCGATAATCATCGCTGACATGCAGAGTGGACCCCTAAATGCCCGCTATCACCTATTAGCTGTCGCTAACTGGTGTTAGTGACAGCTAGGTAATAGGGCAATAAAATTATCGCCGCTTTAACAGGAAAAATTCCTGCTAAAGCGGCGATAATGCCCTTGGTAATATGCCCCATGATCTCCTTTTTCTAAGGGAAAACCCTAACGTCTCTTTTTATCTGCATAAACCTTATATTTTCTTTTGGCCTGTTCTAGATTCTTTATTGCAGTTTGATGAACTTGTTCTAAATGAGAGACTACCTCCTTGACTGCTGGTACTGTGAGATCAGTTTGTTTAATTGTTGAATTCGGGTGTCTAACATAGTTCATATAAAATGGTGAATAGCCAGTAGAAACATTTCTTGCACTATTGTGGGCAAACTCAGCAGCCCACAGATAATCTGACCAATCTCCATCTTGCTTCAAAATGAATAGTCTCAGATAACGTTCTAACTCCTGATTGACCCTCTCTGTCTGCCCATCTGTTTCAGGATGATAACTGGTAGAGAATCTGACTTCTGTACCCAAGACTTCCATAAAGGCCTTCCAGAAATGGGAAATAAATTGGGGTCCTCTGTCTGAGATAACAATCTTAGGGATTCCGTGTATCTTCACTATCTGTGTGCTGAAAATGTTTGCTAGTTGCTTAGCAGTGGGGACCGTGAAAGGCTGTGAAATGTGCCATCTTTGAAAAGGTGTCCCCAACCACTAAAATGGTATTAAAACCCTGACTACGTGGTAAATCTACTATGAGATCTAGGGTAATCGTGTGCCAAGGGTAGGGTGGTGTTGGCAAAGGTTGGAGTAATCCTCTTTCAGCCTGCCGTTCCGATTTTCCCTGAGCGCAAACCTCACACGACTTCACGTACTTTTCAATGTCTTTAGTCATATGTGGCAACCAGTAATGCCTCTTTATTATTTTTTCTGTGTTGGCTTCTCCCTTGTGCCTTGCCAAAACACCGTCATGGCATTTGTGCATTATTTGCTGTTATAACTCTTGTGTAGGTAGATACAAGGCTTCCCTAAAGTAGGGTAGCTGATGAATGATCTTCCTTCCTTCCTCTCCCTTGACCCAATCTTGCATATCCTCTGGACTCATGGCTTCTGAAATATGTTCCTCTAGATTAATTGAAGTCGTAACACCAATAATTCTTGCACTTGGAATAATAGTCTGGTTTTCCGTGTGAGTTTTCAAATTATCTGTGCCTATTCTGGATAGTGCATCAGCCTTCCCGTTTTGTGCCCCCGACCGATAAATGATCACAAATTCATAGTCTGCAAAATACAATGACCACCACAATTGCCTTGGTGTAAGTTTTCTAGCGGTCTTCAAAAACTTCAGATTGCGATGGTCTGTGAACACAGTTACTTGATGTTGAGCTCCCATTAGATGATGCCGCCACTCTTTGAATGCGTCTTTTATGGCCAACAATTCTTTCTCCGTGATCGTGTAGTTAATTTCGGCAGAAGTTAGTTTTCTTGACCGGTAAGCTACTGGATGTAACCGGCCCTTTACCTTATGTCGCTGAGACAACACCCCGACAGCTTGATCGGAAGCATCAGTCTCCACGTAGAATGGTTCTGTAGGGTCAGCATGTTGGAGGATTGGAGCACTGGTGAAGTCTTTCTTCAAGGATCTAAAAGCCGCTTCAGATTCTTCTGTCCATTCGAATTTAATTCCTTTCCTTAACTGTGGTGTCAGAGGAAGGATCTTCCGAGAGAATTCGCTAATAAATCTTCCTTAGAAATTTGTGAACCCAATGAAGCTTTGGACCTCCTTCACACTTGCAGGGGATTTCCAATTGATTACTGCTTCAATCTTTCGCTTATCCATGAGTATTCCAGTTGGAGAAAGTACAAATCCTAAAAACTCCACTTATGAAACGTTAAACGCGCATTTTTCCAGTTTCAGAAACAACCGATTTTCTCTTCATTTCTGTAAGACCCTTCTGACTTGTTCTGGATGTTCACTCTTGTCTGAGGAATAAATTAAGATGTCATTGATGTACACAATTGCACACTGATCTATGAACTCCTTCAAAACGTCATTGATAAAATGCTGGTAGGCAGCTGGGGCGTTACATAGACCATACGGCATGACTTGGTATTCAAATAATCCAAATCTCGTCCTGAAGGCGGTTTTCAACTCATCACCTACGCGCATCCACACCAGGTGGTAGGCCCCTCTCAAGTCTAACTTGGTATAAATTTGGGCTGCTTTTACTTGATCCAATAGGACGGAAATGAGGGGTAATGGATATCGATTCTTCTTGGTAATTTTGTTGATCTCTCGATAATCGATACAGATTCTCAAATCCCCTTCTTTCTTTGACACAAAAAACAGAGGCGAGGATACTGGAGACTGCGAAGGTCGAATGAAACCGTTGGCCAGGTATTTATCCAAATACTCTTTCAAATGATAGTGCTCCTTTTCCGTTAACGCGTACACATGACTGCACGGTAAATTTGAGCCAGGTTCTCTATCGATCTTACAATCGTATATCCGATGAGGGGGAAGTTGTTCAGCTTCCATCTCGTTGAATACATCTTCAAAATCTCTGTAATCCTTGGGTATTGCTTGTGCATTGATGACACACACTGAAGTTTTGGCCAAACACAAAGAATGAGCTGGATTACCATCTGGAAATCTTTCTCTTCCTCCAAAACACTTTTCTTGGCAGTAATTAGAATCCATTGTGATCGTTCTAGTGCTCCAATCGATCGTGGGGTTGTGTTCTGTAAGCCATAGGAGAACCAATATCAACTGAAATTGAGATGCATCAATTAAATTAAATTGAATGTTTTCTTCATGCCCTTCATTCGAAATCAACTGTATTTGCTCCGTATGACTCACAATGGGTCCAGAAGAAAGGTTTGTCACTCAACTGCTCGGACTGGTTCGCTCCGAAATTTCTTTATTGCTTGTATTCCTACTTTATCTGCAAATTTCAAATCACAAAAGTTTCCTGTGGCTCCTGAGTCTATCATTACTGAAACCTCTGTTAAGGTTATATGTCAGAACTTAACTTGCATGGACAAGATTAGATGAGGAGCCAAGGACTGCAAGGTGTTGGCTATTTGATGCTCTCCTGGAGTTGTCTTTTGATTCGCACCCACCTGTTCAACTCCTTCCACAGGTGGTGCAATTAGTTTTCCTTCGGCTTGAAAGTCGTTTTCAGCTTCTTCGGACAATTGCTGACAAAATGCCCCCCAGAACCGTAGTACATACATAAATTGCTTGTTCTCCTTTTCTCTTTTTCTTCTTTCGTCAAAGGGCCTGTTATGGTTCCAATCTACATGGGCTCTGGCCCTTGTTGTCCCTCAGCGCTCCTACTACTGTCCGGTCGTGCTCTATCGAACCTTGGTACTACTGGTTGGAATTCTTTTCTCTTCTCGCCCTTCCTTTCTCCTTGGCGGAAATCGATCTCTAGAACGAGATCCACCAACGCAGAAATCTCCGTCGGCCTATTCGGTATCTGAGCTAACACATCTTTGAGCTCATCTTTCAATCCACGATAAAATACTGCTGCTCTCTTACTCTCGGGCCAGTCTGTCTCCACCACTAGTTTATTAAACTGTGCCAGATAGGCTACTAGGTCTCTGTTTCCTTGTCGTAAATCTAGCAGTTCATTGTCAACTGCTTGAGAGATTCTTCGTCGATCAAATATTCGAAGAAATTCTTGTTTGAACTCTTCATAGTTTCGCAATAAAGGATCATCTCTAGAAATCAAAGGCATACCCACAAAGCTGCGTCCCCACTTAAATACAACAGCACAAAGGCCACTCTAGATTGCGCGTCAGGGAAAATTGAAGGGCGGCACATGTAATGTAAAGAACATTGTGTAATGAATATGTGCGCCTTTTGTGGATCTCCACTAAAACGTTCTGGTGGGGTTAAGGGAATCACTGGGGACAAGGAATGGATTACTTGTGTGGTCATTCTATTTGTTCCTTCCAATGTAGGGTCTGGGTTTTCTCGCCCTGAGCTAAATGGTTGTCTCAATCTCTGTGCTAATTCTGCAGTTTCTCTTCGAGAGTTCAATATTTCTTGTCTAAGATTTTGATTCTCTTCTCTGACTGCAACTAATTCTTTCTGAATGGTATCTAGCACGGTTTCTAATGTCTGCAAATTAATTCCCTCCGCCATCTCTGTTCGGGTGCTATGTGCAACGTGGGCACTTCACTCTGTCAGACCTTACAATTTTATCAATTCTTACCTTGACTTGCACGGGAACAGAGATGCTAGGTTCCAAAGCCCTCTCAGGAATATCCAGGGCTCGACTTCTACTGAGACTGGGCTATTCCTTCGGGGGAAGGGGGAATTGGATAAAACAATAAACAAAGAAGAGACTGGTCCTGGTCTGGCTCCTCTAGTTCTGAATCTGTCCTGCAGACTCCTATTCTTCTGAGGAACCTGTGGAATGAATACACCATTAACTTCCAGTTCTAATCTTTTCCTCTCCTACTCTATTCTTGTTATTTTAACGTATTTCACACCTACCCTGTTCTTCCAAGATCTGTGCTTCTCTTCTGTCTTTTCTGTCTATTCTTATTATCTGATGTTGTCCAATTAGTTTAACCTGAAATTATAAGATTAGATTTTAACTCTTACCCTTACTTGATGTACTTCCTTATTATTTTCTCCTGACACCTTCACTTACTTCACTAATTAGATGCGCTCTTATTATTCTTCTTTTCTTCTCTGTGTTAGATATCTTTTTCTTATGTCCGTGAGTATTCACTTCTACCTCTAGAATACATAAGTGCTTGTTCGTTTTTCACCTAAGCTAAACTATGCATTTATCTTTTTATTAAGCGTCTCACTTACTCTCTAGAAGCTTGTTGCCTTTTTGTCCTTCTCTTTCTTCATATGTCTATTCCTCTTCACTTTCTTTTATATTTAATCTTCTGTTCTTATTTCCTTGGTTACTCTTAATTTAGATGACTGAAGACTTAAGGAAATAACCTCTCGAGTACATTCACAGGTAAGTAAAGAATATCTTATTCCTGTCTTTTCATGTTTTATTTACTCTAATATCAATCGCTTATGTCACTTAGCTTTGACGTCTTGAATTTCGCTCTCTCTCCCCTTAGGTCACTGCTCTCACCACGACCTCACGCTGATACCCGCCGGTATGCCGAGTCCTGGTGATGCGGGGAAGTCTGTGCCGCTGAATTCTCCTCAGCTTTCCTCAGGAAGACGAGTTGCGCTGTCACTCACCGGAACGTCTGTCTGGGAATCTCAGAAGCGTCGAAGCTGCCGAACACTCGTCACGGTATTTCTCAGAAATATATCGAGTTTTACTCTCTTGCCCTTCTTCTATTCTGTACTCTGGTTTTCCACCTAAACTAACTCTTTTACGGGGATTCTGGGGTAATACTCTGACTGAAAACTAGGAACTCGCTAACGTGCTGCTAGACCCGGTCATTCCTCAGGTGAAGTGTGCATTTTCCCTAACGTTCGCGCCTCACCTCAATCACCGGACAGCTGCGGTCAAAAGACTAGACCGCGATTTGAGCATCGAAATCGGCGGCAATCTTGGAGCGCCGAATTCTAACACAATTCGTCCAGGAATTTCTTTCTGGCAGCCTTTCATTCCTCATCGACCATTCGGAGTGAACTGTTGCCAAACTCTGAATTGGAGTCCTGACAGTCGCTATTCGGACGGATTAGTACGATTCGTACGGAAACGGCTACGAATACGAATCGTTGTACGGATATGTTTCCCGAATCGGAATCGACCCCTAGGTGATTCAATTTCCACACATTTTTTGTGTGCAATGTCTATTTTTATTGATAAAAACTCTATGTCTGTACTAATGCAATGGACATTTCAATTGAAAATGTGTTGTCTGTAATGGCAATGTGCTACCATACCATTCATTCTCCATTCTACGCCACTCCACTCTACTCTGCACCACTCCACTTTACACCACTCAACTCTACATTACTGCACTCTATGCCACTTCACGCTACGCCTCTCTAGTCTACCCTGTACCACTGAACTCTATGGCAATGCACACTTCACTACTCTACTCTACATCACTGCGCCCTTCACCGCTGTAGTCTACAGCACTCCAATCTAGACCACACTAATCTACTCTGCACAACTTCACTCTATGCCACTGTACTCTACTCCACTCTGCGCCACTCCACTTTATATTACTGCACTCTACTCTTAACCACTACACTCTATGACAATGCACTCTATGTCACTGCACTCCATGTCACTGCACTCTATGCCACTGCATTCTACTCTACATCACTGTACTCTACGCCACTCTACTCCACTCTTCGCCACTGTACTCTGACACTCTACTCTGCAGCATTGCTCTCTCCGCTACTGAACTCTATGCCACTCTACTCTGCACAATTCCACTCTACACTACTGCACTCTATGCTACTCCACTCTATGCCACTCCACACACTCTATTCATGACATTGCATTCTATGCCACTGCACTCAGTGCTCCTCTATGCCACTTCACTCTACTATGCACCACTCTAATCTATGCCACTGTATTCTCTGACACTCCATTGTATGCTGCTGAATTCAATGCCACTGTACTCAATGCAACTGCACTCTACGCTACTATACTCTGCATCACTTTACACCAATGCACTCTATACCTGTCCACTCTACTCTATGCCACTCCAGTGTATGCCACTCTATGCAACTCCACACTATAACACTCCAATACACAACACTCTCTGCAACTGACAGCTAGATTGCTGACTTTGGAGCTTGGAAACCAAGGTTCAAGCCTCGGACTCGCGTCCACATCCTGTGATTCTGGGCAAATCACTTAATCTCCCCGTGCCTACCAAAAAAATGAGTGTGTCCTTGTGTAACATAACCGGTGCTCATGTAAAGCGCTTCAATACCTTCGGGCCGAGTTTGCGCTATATAAATCTGCAAAAAAATCCACACTTCGCCATTCCACTCTATGACACTCCACATAACTCTCCTCCACGCCACTAATGTTTAGCCATGCTGAATAGCAGCCACGCAGAAGTACAATGTGGCTAAAGCACATTGGCAAAGCCAAACACAAACTGGAAATCTCTGACACTATCACCCACCACAATCTCGACATGCTCTTTCTCACTGAGACCTGGTTTAATGACTCCTCTCACACTTTATTTGATCTTTTGATGCCTACCGACTACTCTATCCTCAGAAACGACAGAACAGACAAGATCGGGGGAGGTGTCGCGATTATCTTCAGAAACTCCCTTCAAATCAAAGCCTTTCCCACCATCCTCTTCCGCACATTTGAATGCCTTTCCATAGAACTCCAAGTTCATCACGGCTCACCCTTCAGGTTCCATGCCATCTACCACCCGCCCGGTAATTGCTCTTCCTTCATGGAGGAACTCATCGACTTCATTAGTGACCAATATTCACAAAGCGACAAGCAGATCTTCCTAGGTGATTTCAATCTCCACTGGGGCTCCGTGGAAGACTCGGCTGCCAACAAGCTTGCAACCTTTCTCTCAGCTAACGATCTTGTTTAACACTGCTCTGAAATTACACATGCCAAGGGCTCAATTCTGGACCTTGTTATTTCTTAATCAGACCAGCTTACCATTGCTCCCCCTATCCATGTAGACTGGTCAGACCATTTCCTCATTCCCTTCCGTTTTCAAATATCGCACATTATAACTCTTGGCCAACCTAAAAGGGCCTCTACTTGGTTCCGCAACACAAACACATTGATCTTGAGACTATATGATTCTGCTATGGGTTCAGTTCCTAGTCTAGACCCCAATGCGGATGTCAACGATCTCACTCCCCATTGCCTCTCAATCCTTGCAGTCGAAATCGACAAGGTTGCTCCACTCCAAAGCAAAAGGAAAAGACCCACCCCCTCAGCTCCTTGGTTCAATAAAGCTCTCTATGACGAAAGGAAAAACCTTAGAATCTTGGAGAAACATTGGAGACAATCTCCATCCACCTCCAACCTCTCCCTTTTACGTTCAGCAAGATCCAAATACCACAAGCACATCTTCCAGGAAAAACCATCACATTTCAGATCCCTCCTCGATTCAGCTAAAAACAGACCCAAAAAAACGTTTCAACCTCATCAAAAACCCAAACCGTTCTTCCCAAACCATCAATCCTGAGGATGCTTCAAAGAAAGCAACTGAGTTCGCTATCTTCTTCGATCAAAAGGTAAAATCACTGATGGAACAGGTCTCCCACCCCTATTGAGGAGCGAAAATCCTTAGTCACTTGGCAGACCTTTGACGCCATCTCGGAAGATGATCTCCTCAAATGCATCCTCGAAACCAAACCCTCCAGCCATTCTTCTGACCCCATACCCAGTGTCATCGCCATTGATTTCTATACCAATACTCTCTCCTATTGGACCAGGCTAGTTAATCTCTTCCTCAGCCAAGGATCCCTCCCTCAAAACAGGACAGGTTACCCCCCCTTCTAAAAAAAATCTCTGCAGATGCGAACGACCTCAATAACTTCCGCCCCATCACCAATCTCCCTTTTCTTTCAAAGATCACAAAAAAATGTGTTGCAAAACAACGTTCCCAACACATTATGGACAATAATCTCCTTGACATGTTCCAGTCTGGCTTTATTCAAAATTGCAGCACCGAAACAGCCCTGCTGCGAGTGATCGATGATGTGCTGCATATACTCGATTCAGGGGAATCGTGCCTTCTGATTCTTCTTGACCTCTCTGTAGCCTTTGACACTGTTAATCACAACACCCTCCTTAACATTCTTCAACAGAGAATGGGCGTGGAAGGCACAGTACTCAAATGGTTTGCCTCATTCCTCTGGGACAGATCCCAAATGATCAAGATTTGACCGTCCTGAGCTTATCAGAAGAGGTCGCTCCTCACGCTGCTCCAGGCTCTGTTTGGTATCGTAGCGCTATACTCCCAGACCGCTCTTTGTAATTTAAAGCCATAGCGCATCCTGCATATAATTTGTGCCTGATTGCTGATTGCATTGATATAGTAACGCTGTTTGCATTTATATCATAGTGCTGTGTTGCTAAGGTGTGCATTCATAGACATTCGGTTGTGCTTTGCTGCCTTTGCCTGAGTTGCTAATTTGTACCTGGTTCTGCCGGTGCCACTGGCCATTTCATAGCCATTATCAAAGTTTTGCCCCTATCTCGTCCTGTTAGGCTTTTGGCTTGCTGCCATTTTGTTGTTTGTTGTTCTGCCTCCCTGCCCGGCTCTCCACCCCGCTCCCGCCTCCCAGCTGCTCCTCCCTCGCCCCCGCCCCCTCCACTATCCACATATGACAGATGCTTTAGCGCGCAGCGTTCACGCGCAGCGGAAGCGCCCCATGCGCGCCGAAGGTGCGCCAAAGGTAAGCCCGTCTACGCCCGTCTGCACCTGGACCGCGCCCAGCGCCAGACCCCCTGGCCCCCGCAAAATCCTCTCTGCCCGCTTTACATACGACGCCGCAACCCTCTCAGCCCTTAACCCCGGCCGCCCACCAAACTGCTACCTAGCCGCCCCAGGACACACCCATGGACCCTTCACCTGCCACTCCTGCAAATTCGCCTGCATCAGGACCCACACCAAATCCACAAACTCCAAACAGAGTTCCGACACTAACCACCTAAAGTGCATCCTGCTTAACACCCGCTCGGTCCACAGACACGCCATTGAACTCTGGAACCTACTCGACACTACATCGCCGGACGTCGCCTTCCTTACAGAAACCTGGATGAACGCCTCATCAGCTCCCGACATCGCCATAGCCATCCCGGACGGCTACAAGATCATCCGAAAGGACCGCACCAACCAAACAGGAGGAGGCATCGCCATCGTCCATAAGAACACCATCCGCATCACGACCAATTCCGACGATTACCTCGCTACCGCCGAACACCTTCACTTCCAGATCCACACCGACCCCAAGACCACACTCAGAGGCACCCTCATCTACAGACCACCAGGACCCTGCACACAATTCAGCGAAGACATCACTGACTTCATCAGCCCACACGCCCTCCCCTCAGAGGACTACATGCTACTGGGAGACCTCAACTTCCACCTGGTAAAGAAAAACGACAGCAACACCACCACCCTTCTGGACAACCTGACTAACCTCGGACTCGAACAACTTGTCAATACCCCCACCCACTATGCCGGACACACGCTCAACCCAATCTTCACCTCCAGCAAGCACATCTCCTTCAATCACACCACAGCTCTCCACTGGACGGACCACAGTTGCGTTCACTTCAACTACAAAAAGACCACAACCCACAACACCCCACAACCTATTCCCCGAAAAAACTGGAACAAAATTACTACCGACCAGCTCCTCACATCACTTCACCAAAACCCTCCTGCCAAATCATCGGACCCAAACCAAGCAGCCACCAACCTCACACAATGGATCACCCACAGCGCTGACGAACTAGCACCCTTGAAAAACCATCATATCAAGCAAGGTAGCAAAAAAGCCCCCTGTTTCAACGATGACCTTAAGAAATCCAAGAAGCTCTGCCCTACTCTCGAGAAAGCCTGGAGAAAAAACCCAACCACTAACAACCTGGCCACCTTCAAGAACGCCACCCGCAAACACCACCAACTGATCCGATCCACCAAGAAATCAGCATTCAAGGATCGCCTTGACAACAATGCCCAAAACAGCAAGGAACTATTCAACATCGTCAAAGAATTTACCAACCCCACCGCCGGCACCAACGACATCACTCCCTCCCAAGACCCCTGCGACTCCCTAGCCTCATTCTTCCACAACAAAATCGCCGACATACATAACAGCTTTGGAACCCAGTCCGAAGACCAGTCCACTCCACCCACCCCCGAACCAAAACCGCCCTCTAACAACCTTTACGCCTGGAACCCAATAACCACTGAAGACACCGTCCGCCTGATGAACTCCATCCACTCGGGATCGCCAACCGACCCATGTCCCCACCATATTTTCAACAAAGCAGACTCCATTATCGCACCCCATCTCCGTGACGTCATCAACTGCTCCTTCAACTCCGCTACCTTCCCGGAAAGCTGGAAACATGCCGAACTCAGCGCCCTTCTGAAGAAACCCACAGCAGACCCCACTGAACTCAAGAACTACCGCCTCATCTTGCTCCTCCCATTCCCTGCCAAAGTCATTGAGAAAGCCGTCAACAGTCAGCTCGCCGCCTTCCTCGAATCCAACAAATCCCTCGACCCCTCACAGTCCGGCTTCCGAGCCAAACACAGCACCGAAACCGCCCTCATCGCAGCAACAGACGACATTCGAACTCTACTGGACAACGGAAAAACAGCTGCCCTCATCCTACTTGACCTCTCCGCAGCCTTCGACACAGTCTGCCACAGCACCCTCATACAACGCCTCAGCAACGTCGGAATACAAGGAAAAGCATTAGACTGGATCATCTCGTTCCTCGCCGAAAGAACCCAGAGAGTCCGCCTCCCCCCTTTTAGATCAGAGGCCACCGAAGTCATCTGCGGCGTACCACAAGGATCATCACTCAGTCCCACCCTCTTCAACATATACATGAGTCCCCTCGCATCCATCGCACGCCAACACAACCTCAACATCATCTCCTACGCAGACGACACCCAGCTGATCCTCTCCCTCACCAAAGACCCAAACTCCGCCAAAACCAACTTACATGAAGGAATGAAAGAAGTAGCCGAGTTGATGAAGAACAGCCGTTTAAAACTGAACTCGGACAAAACGGAAGTCCTCATCTTAGGTTCATCCCCCGCTGCCTGGGATGACTCATGGTGGCCACCGACCCTGGGAACCGCTCCCATACCTACGGACCACGCACGTAACCTGGGATTCATCCTGGACTCCTCCCTCTCGATGACCAGACAAGTCAACGCCGTTTCATCATCATGCTTCAACATCCTACGCATGCTCAAAAAAATCTTCCGCTGGATCCCCACCGAAACAAGAAAGACGGTCACCCACGCACTGGTCACAAGCCGACTGGATTACGGAAACACCCTTTACGCCGGAACCTCAGCCAAACTACAGAAAAAACTCCAACGCATCCAAAATGCATCAGCCAGACTCATACTAGACATCCCCCGTCAAGCTCACATTTCCGGACACCTGAAAGACCTCCACTGGCTCCCCGTCAACAAGAGAATAACGTTCCGTCTCCTCACCCACGCACACAAAACCCTCTACGACCTAGGACCCGAATGCCTCAACACGCGACTGTCCTTCTACACCCCCACCCGCCAACTACGATCGTTCAATCAAGCCCTCGCCGCAATTCCGCGCATCCATAGATCCACCATGGGGGAAGATCCTTCTCCTACTTAGCGGCCAAAACCTGGAATTCTCTCCCCACCCACCTCCGCCTTACACAGAACCACCTCTCCTTCAGAAAGCAACTAAAAACTTGGATATTCGATAAGTAATGTACCCCCCCTCCCCCAAGCGCCTTGACACCCTCTGGGTGAGTAGTGCGCTATAAAAAAAATTGAACTTGAAGATTGCGAACAGTCTCTTGTCTCCACTGGTGGTTGGTCAAGGCGTCCCTCAAGGTTCTATCCTTGCTCCCACTCTGTTTAATCTCTATCTGGAACCATTAGGGAACCTCCTAAGCAAATCTGGAATCCTTTACCATCTCTATGCGGATGACACCCAAATCTACCTCAAGGTGTCTTCCTCTCAAGATTTTTCACTACTCAACTCTACTCTCAACTCTATTCACAACTGGATTTTAGCTCACCAACTCATTCTCAATTCCTTCAAAACTGAATTCCTCCTATAAATCTAGCTATTTCTCCCCGCCTCCTGTTCAATCCTGGATGGATCAGTTGAATTTACTCAACAGTAAACCCATCATTGTCGACTGTGCGAAATCCCTAGATGTCATACTTGACAAAAGACTCAACCTAACTCACACATCAACTCCATTGCCAAGGGCGCACGTTATCAGCTGCGCCTTCTATGGGGGATTCGTCGGTTCTTCCCGGAGAAAGACCTAAAAACCTTGGCCCAATCGCTAGTTCTCTCTAGACTGGATTATTGTAATTCTCTTCTGACTGGCCTTCCCACATCTCACCTCTCCCCCCTCAAATCCGCCCTCCATTCAGCAGCTTACTTCATTTCAGGGTCCAAACGAAGTGACCACATCACTCCTATCCTGTCTTCTCTCCGATGGCTTCCCACGAGGCTAGAGCTATTTACAAAACGGCGTACATCACCCACAAAGCTTTGCACTCTTCCTCCCCTCGCTATCTGAATAATAAACTGAAATTGTCTGGAGGCTCAAGACCTTCTCGGAATGCCGAAAAGTTCCTGCTTGAGCCCCTCTCCTTCAAAAGGGAAAAATTGATGGCTCAAGTGTTCTCAGGTAATGCGGTGAGAATCTGGAACTCGCTTCCTCCTTTTCTCCGTGCCATCACCTCCATCCAGATCTTCAAAGCGGATCTCAAATCTCTTCTATTCCAAAGACACTTTCCGAACTAATTCCTTCCTTCTCAGACCCCGCCAGGAAGTTCTTTAGTCATTGTGAATTTGTTATATTTATTTATATTTTTGTCCGTGCATTCTTTGCTTGCTGTGTTTGATATTGTGTTCCTTTTGCCTGCGGTGTTTTGATTCTGTGGCCTGCTATTTTTGTACGTTCCATTTTTGTAACATTTCTCTCATGTAGCGTAACTAGTTCTATTGTACAGTGCTCTGACACCTTCGGGTAAAGTCCGCGCTTTATAAAAATGCATTAAATAAATAAATAAATAAAAAAATTAAAAAAATAGCTCATGCATGGGCAAGACCTATTGGCTTTGCCAATGCTTGTTAAAATCGACAACTCTCACTGTCATACCACAGCCTCTCGACATGTTAATGTTTTAAAATCCATTCACAATGGGGTCTGCTTTGTTGCTTGAAAACCTTTTCCGGTAGTATTAAATAAATATTTGCACTGCTCGCTGTCCAGTGTCCACCGTACAAAACGTGGACTGTGCGTGATGGGGCGCGCGCACCCCCGCTCTCCGTCGCCACGTTAGTGGGACGCCTCGGCTCCTTGTCCACTGCCGCCTGTCTGTCACCTGACCCCAGCTCAGCGGGACCGCAGGGCTTCCTCAGGCTTCGCCTCCTTATATGGCGTGGAGTCGGAGCAAGCCTCTGATTGGACACGGCCTCGCTCTCCACGCAGTTCACCCCGCTAGGCGTAGCGGTGGGAGAGAGCGAGGCAAATGACAGAGGGCTGATAGACTTCAGAAACTGATACAGCGTGGAGAGTTCCACTCCAGCGGCGGCGGCTGGATCAACACAGCGAATGCAAAAGTGCACGGGCATCAGTTCCCTGTGCTTTCAGCGTGCACCAACCATCCTGCTGATTTACAGACGCAGGCTTTCTCCAAAGACAAATCGAATTCAGAGGGAGGAGGGGATTTATGGTCACACTTTGATGAATACCTCTAAGTCATCAATTTTAGCATTAACAGCTAATCCCTTGTCACGTGGAATATTACTGTTGACCCAGGCTCGAGCCCTCATTCCCTCTCGTTCACACATGATTGACTCTGAAACATCGTTTTTGAACTGGTAAACTGGGAACAAGTTGTGGTTGGCTAACTGGGGTCACAGGTCAATTTTTGGTATTCGTACGAGTATCTACGGTGAGAACATCAAACTTTATTATGACATCACCAGGGAAAGCTCTTTAGCAGCTAATAATGGATGAATTAATGTTTGCAGTTTGTCAGAAGTTGAACAACCACTTTAAGGAGACTGTCCAGGTCTCCAGCCTTCAGCACGAATTCTGGGGAATCTCTTGGTCTAAGTCAGGCCTCTCCAACCTTTTCTGTAATAACAGCTACTTTCAGTGAAAATCATCACGAGCTACCAGGAATATTAGGGTTTTAATGTTATATTTTTTGGATTTCATAGTGCGCAATAATTGCAGCCAAAGCGGCATCTCGGCACTTTAATTGTGACCACATCAAACAAGATTCAATTAGTGGCCACCACATGCAAGATTACCTGCAGTGGTCACCTTAGTGCATCAATGGTAGGTAATACATAGCCATGGCTGCGATGCCCTGGCACCAAGTAAACAATATTAGTAATGTTGCCACCAACTGCATGATTTATCACCCAAATATCAGAAATACGACCATTTTCGTCTCCAAACATCAGCATGTTCATTCTGAAAATGCGTGCATTTTTATCTTTCACACATAGGGCCTCATTTATGAGAAATGACGCATCGCTGCATGAAAGCAGCGATGCGTCACTTCTCAGTGCGCACTCCTTGCGACATACCGGATGCGTCATATTTACTGTATGACACATCATGTCGCAAGGAGTTACAGATATGTCAGTATTTCTGACGTATCGGTATGGCGCAAAAGTGACGCATTGCTGGAGTGTGTCACAAAAGTGACGCAACTCCAGCAATGCGTCCTTTCACATGGGGCAAGCCCCATGTGAAAGTGCCTGCGTCAGTCTTACGTCTGCTGTGAGGCAGGCGTAAGATTTTGACGCAACAGCGTCCTAGAAGTGACGCAGTGAAATCTCATAGAATTCATTGCCTCACTTCTACGAGGCTTTTGGTGGCGGGAACGCCCCCCCTGCATACATTATACCTGACGCAGGTATAATGTAGCGCAGGGGTTTACAAAGTGACGCATCTGCTTAGATGCGTCACTTTGTAAATAGTGCGCGACAGGAGGCATGTTTTACGCAGCCGATGCGTCTCAAAAAGTGACGCATCGGAAGTGCAAAACTGACGCAAGGCCTCATAAATGAGGCCCATACTTTTTAGTTTTGGTATACATATAACAATTCAACCAAGCAAAATCTTTTTAACTTAGTAGGCTAGACTGCACACAAGAGAGCTACTCACAGGTAGCTGGAGAGGTACCTATAGCTCAGGAGCTATGCGTTGGAGAAGTCTGGTCTAGGTTGTTGATTCTGTAGACAGGTAGAGGACTGTAACAGAGTGCGATCTGACTGACTTACTCTAGGACAGCTCTACTATGCCCCACGATCCACTATCTGTCCCCTTTTCACCATTGGATACTGAGCTGTGGTCTTAGGCTTCCCACCTTTCTCAGAGAAAAATATACATCATTTGGTCAGGTTTTAAGTTTCTGCAAAGGCACAGTCATGATACTTAAATAGAGCTTTATAGAAAATCGTCAGTGTTTCTTTTTAACATGGCCTTTCTGTCTTTACTTTAATTATCAGTAAGAGACCATTAAGGGAACACTAGAGCACATTTTAAAGTGCTTTATTCTTATATTTAAACTTTAAAGTATATGCTGATAAAAGTCACGAATATCGCTTCTAAGTAATTTTCCAATTTTTTTAACCGGCCAAGACATTAAAATACTGGTAATGCCAGTAAAAAACTGACAAGTGGCAATCCTAGAGGTTGTTTGTCTTGTCTAAGATGGTATGGAGCATAGGCAACAATTCTTTTCACATCAGGAGTCAAAGGGGCTTCGTTTACCTGAGAGAGATGTAATTTCAGATTTTCTAAACCTTTTCCCAGTCCTGTATTATTCAGGATGCAGCTTGCTAGGACATCTGGTGTCAGTACTTCGATTATCGTTGTAGATGTTTTTAACTTCACTAAGATCTCAAAAATGCTGGATGAAAATGAGTGAGACAATACATCTTAAACACTGGCCAGGATTACATCTGGCTGCTTTTTAAAAAAAAAATAACTCATTCTGTTATAAAAGTAGGAAAAACTCAAAAGTAATTAATAGAATACTTGAATTAATGTCCGTACACTTGCCATTCCATGGTTTTATTTTATTTGCCCACTGTACCACTACAGACAGAGAGCAAGCATCTGAAAATGTGTCTTGGTCCGACCTGAAAGGAGCAGTGCAGCCAGAACTGCTAGCCTACCTACTTAAAATGGACATAAGCTTCAGGTACTTTACAGCCATATTGTACCCCTGAGACCGTGTTCTTGAAAGAGATACGGCATGCGTCTCTTAACAATGGCACAGAATGTGGGCAAGAGGATTTCAAGGTGGTTCAGAAGAGCTGGCTCACGGGGTTTTCATATATCGTTTGTGGGTTGTCCCAGATGTCCTTTCTGTGCATTGTTAAGAACTGAAGTTCTTTTGAGAGATGGTTGGTGTACACGTTTCTAAGATAGGGTGTCCTGCTCAGATTTATCCTATGGCAGCCTAGTAAAGATCATAGTGGAAGACGGTCAGAACAGGCAAGGGCCATTTGTCACAACAGATGGTACTGAGATTGAGTACCATCTGTCCCAATAATTCATACACTTGGAGCTGGAGGACTCTGTATAAACTGCCTACCCCATACACTTGTTTTTGGAAGGGATTGATGGTGCTCAGAGCATATGGGTGCCACATGGCTGCAAGCCTGTATTCTAGTAGGCTCAAGTCTAGGGCTCAATGTTGCACCCACTGGTGCTCATTGGCCTGGTGTGGGCTTCACTGAGACCATAGCGGTACCACAGTGAGGCCATAATGCTAATAAGGACCATGAGGGCCGAAGAAAGGACCACAGCAGCAGGAATCTTACCTGGAATCATTACATTTCCCTGCAATTGAGAAATCACAAAACGTTAAATCCAACAAAACCTTTTTTACCAGCAAAAAGCAGAGTCAATAAATTGTTTTTAAGAACAACATTAATTTTACAAATTTCACTGAACTAACCAGTGCATTGCTTTGGCTCACCTCGCGATTTGTTTAGAGCGAATCGTAAATGAACATCGTGGAATTTGATTTGGGTAGACAGGGAGAGCATCACCTTGCACTTGGAATGTCACAGCAAAATACCAACGTTGTGTGCGGTCAGCCCTTAATTTTGTGGTAGTAGTTGCAGATGGTGGGCATCATCATCATCATTATGTCTTTATTTCGAATAAAATTCATAAAAGACGACATACAATACTAATACAATTAAAAACTACTACAGACATATCCCCAATTGACTAAAAAGAGTATGGCAAGCAAACACATGTAATCATAACAATTAATTTAAAAATATGTTCAATTTCTTTGTGCGGATCAACCACGCTCAACCCAGAAATTTAGCTACACAAATCACAGACATTTCGGTTCTAATATCACGTAATTTCTGCAGGGCTTCCCGATGTCCCCCACAATCCAAAATTGCGCATAAGGGTTTCAGCCATTTAATTCGAGGGGAATGATATGCTGGACATGCAAAAAACAAATGACCAATGCTTTCTACCTGGTCGGGACACCAAACACATTTATTGCTTGCATTCTTCGCCCACTTTGTAGTAAAAGAGTTGATGGGTAATGTACCTATACGAAACTGGTGATACAGTTTGCGGTCTAGGGTTTTGCAGATCAGATCCCAGTAGGGCTCAAGGGACGGAATTACCTTGTGTGTTAAAAAGAGTCCCATTAAATTATTGTCCGAGGATAGGGTGACCAGTATAGATTTTTTCGAGGCCCAGAAAAGATCCTTAAACTCTAGTTTTGAAGGAAAACTGGAGCACCCAGGGTTTATCCATAGCTCGGGCAGGCCCATTGTGTACAATATTTGTTTGACTTCCCTGAGCCATGGGATTTTGTGAGCACCCCACAGTGATTTGACCTCATCCAATTCATGGGCAAAAAGGCTAAGCTCTGGAGTCGTCCAAAGCCGACGCCATAGTGCCACTAGACGGAACTTTGCCAGCTCATCTAAAGGTCTACAACCAAGATCTAATAGCAGTAGTTTAATGGGTGAGGATTGTGGAAGCCCTACCAGGTTCCGAAGGAACCTGTTCTGTGCAGTGGCCAAAACTGACAAGTCCTTATAACCCCATATGTCCGCTCCATACAAGGTTGCTGCATTGACCTTGGCCTCATAAATTTTTAGTGGGCATCAGCACTCAGGTTTGGGGACCAGGACTTATTTCTCATCATCAGCGTGACTCAAAGCAAGAGAGAGAATGCCATAAGAGAGAATGAAGGAAAAAGAGAATGTTACGAACCAGTCACAAATAGAGAAACAATGGAATACGTGCAAAAGTGAGAGAAAGAAACACAAGGTTGCGTCAAGAATAGGCAAACCTGGTATTCTGCAAAATCGGCAACCTACAGTGCGCTCTAAGAAAAACCTTGGGTCCTGCACATTTTTTGTTTGTTTTACAAATTGAGCTCTGAGTGCTGTTCTAGTGGTAGGATTTCATTTTGATTTGTTGATTTTAAAGACAGTGCTTGGTTCCCTACGTTATTCAAACGTTCTGGGGTAGGACAGCGAAAATGAAAGATGTCTTGGTAACTTTCAGGTTGAATGGGATTGCACTAAGCCACTTCAGCAAACACGTCTCATAGACTTCAGTTTATTTGGCATGTGAATGCTGTGCCAGTCGTCAGTTTGAGACAATGAGCTCTTCAACCGCAATTCCTCCACATATTTCCACATATTTCCACTTACATGCTTTAAAGTCCTTTGTCTGATTCACAAACATCTTTCACATTTTTGCTCCAAGATACCTGAAAAGTGGATAATGATCAGTTTTCTTTCATCTGTACTTCGCTCATCCATCTTCCAGTCATGACCCAAAGTTATTTCCAGAAATTGGTCTATTAAGCTCTTTTATAGAGTCTCAAAAAGGGCACCTGCTGGCTACTGCTATGAATGCTGTTTACATGTGTCAGCAACGAATGTATGATGTTACAACGCATACATTTATTGTAGGCCTTTACAACGCAGTTTTTACATTGCAACATCCTTAACAACGCATACGGTTACATCGCATGCCATTACAACAAATTTTTTAAATCTACATTTAAAAACTCATTCTATTACATCGCATTATACCTTTACAATGCATACCATTACAACGCATACCATTACATTGCATTTAAGGTAAGTGTTGGTTAATGTAGGGGTAAAAATTACTATTCTAACTCCAGGGGGTGCAACAGTAGGGTAAGTGTTGGATAGTGTAGGGGTAAAAATTACTATTCTAACTCCAGGGGGTGCAACAGTAGGGTAAGTGTTGTATGGTGTAGGGGTACTGTTCATTGTAATGGTATGCGTTGTAATGACATGCGATGTAGTGTCATGCGTTGTAGTGACATGCAATGTAATGGCTGCGTTGTAGTGACTTGCGTTGTAAAGGATGTTGCGATATAATGACTGTGTTGTAAATGTAGTGCGATGTGATGACTGCGTTGTAAAGGTTGTTTCCCGTCAGCAACACGTGTGAAATGTCACAAGCTCTAAAAATTCTTCCCTAAATTCTCATGTTGCGCAACTCTTTTATGTATGTCTTAGATGTATGAAATAAAAAGTCCAACCCCCTCACTTATTACATTTATATGGGGAACACTACTCCAAATGGTCTCTTGGAGCACATCTAAAGAAGCAACGAGAAGCAAGAGATGTTCAAATGAAACAAGTAATTACTACGTTTCTTCCTAAAGACAGGATTGGACTAAGACTGTTTTATATTTAGCTGCTCTGTATTGCAGTAGAGGTCACCCTGGACTTACCGCATTGGCAAAGCCAATAAGTCTGGGTTTATTGTGGTAACGCATACATCATTAGCACATTAGAGCAAGACACGCAGGAGGGAGCCAGAAGGAGAGGACAACCAAAAGCTTTGGGTGAAAGATAAATACTCAACTGGGCTGAGCGTTGACATGATTTGGCAAACGTTCAAGCCAATGGCTAAAGGAAGCTGGTCAAAAAATGTCAATGGTTTGAAGGAGCAGACCGAAAGCCCACTCTTTGAATATTGTTAGAAATCTGTCTGGTTGACGGCTGTGCTGTCAAAACCCAGACCAAAAGAAGGATGTACCCTCTCTGGATAACACTGTAAAGTGGGGTCATCAACTAGACAGGGGTGTAGGATTCTTATATTCTCAGTGCTTGTATTGCATTGAATATGACTGGCAAGGTAGATAGGGGCTCGATCATAACGGCGCCTATAGACCCGGGAACCTATCTCGAAAGGTAGCCTTTCTTTGACCGGTAGCCGGTGTAACTCTTCTGACAGCCATAATGTGGTATTGCTGTTTGACAAAAAAAATCTAGATTGAAATAATTTTCAATATGTTGTGCTACCGCTGTATTTTGCTCACTTTGAAGCTAACTGGATATTGAAGATGGGTGCTCAACAGATGGGGATGTAGGGAGTTCCATGTCTAGCCAGGAGGAAATGTGGAACCTCTTAAACCGTAATTCCCTTGGTATTTGTCTCATTCTAAAAACTGACTAAGAAACATAAAAGTTCTTAAATGATCTCCATCCCAGCATGAGGGTATTCGCAAATTGCATCGTTTATGTTGCAGACACTTATGAAATTCAATAGGCTCTTTAAATAGGAATTTATTGAAACTGCATCATTAACTTGCCACGGCCAATTTGTTAAGCACAATTATAAAGACGTGCATTTTGATTACCTCGGCCATTTGCATAAACAATAAAACAGAGCCGGGTCTATGCTTAATTGCTTCTCGAGGGCACCGTCTGGAGAAAAGGTTCGCTGCCGCCTTCATCCGAGGCCACTGGGGAGGGGAGCACTACACCGAAAGGCACTCAAGGTGGCTGGGTGCTTAAAGGGGACACATGCCCCACCCTGAGGTGGGCTATTTGCACAGGTGTCATTGACTTGGGTCCCAGCACTAGTGCTCAGCTTAGGCTTACCCAAGAGCGGAAAAAGCAGGCCACGGCAACGGGGTAAGAAGGAAAACACAGGGTGCTAAGCTGGAATGCAAAGGTGCAAAAGGGGGTGATGGGGAAAGAGGTAAAGACATGAGAAATGGGTCTCATAATGGGTCCATGACCCCAGTGATGAGAGCAGGTCGGTGTACTTCCAGATAGGTATTCAGAAGAGACAATCTAATACACAGAGACAGAAAAAGGAAGGGTGGACCATAGAAGAACAACGCATAGTGGTATAGTGAGTATATCCCAAAATAGTTCCAGGGACTTATCCAGATTCCACTTCACAGTCGTTTTGGGTGCTGGCCACAGATATGTATCATCATGTTCTAGAATTTCTCCTAACGAAGTAAATATTTAGCATTTATTATATTGAACAGACATGGTAATTTTCTTTGAAATGATATCTTCTCATGTTTTTATTCTTAAACATAAAATTTCAATAGCTACTGATAAGAATCCACATGAGAATGAGGTTACAGCAAATGCAGTACAGCCGTGTTTATATCGATATAACGTGTGTCACTTGAAAGTTGAGTTGGAAAAAACCCATAAAACTATTATTGGGATTTTTCTTGAAGGTTTCTGGTCCTGAAGTGAGCTTGTCAGCTAGATAAGCAGGGGTGCTGGTCGTGATGGCTTTGTAAATGATGCAGCTGGTTTTGAAGTTGGTGCGGGTCAGCAGGGAGAGACAGTATAGTTCCATCAGGTTGTGGGTGATGTGATCATATTTCTTCAGACCTTGGATGAGATGTGGTGCCCCATGTAGGATGCCCTTAACAGGGAGGCCAAAGAGTAGGGCATTACTACCATTCAGATGCAAGTTTGAGGGCTTGAGCAGCAGTTCTGAAGGCGCCTTTTTTAGACAAGAGAGCTAGCATCCAGCCATTGTGTTTTTTGTCAGTGTGTTCCTTGAGGTTGAGGTTGATGTCAAAGGGTGAATCCGAGTTACCTGGCAGTTAGTGAAGATTTGGGTTTGAACCTGTTGATGTCATGTCTTTGGTGCAGGTTTGCACTGTTTCCTGTTTGTAGTTCTAGGCTCTTAAAAAGAATTCTGTCTTGGTTGGGTTGAGCTTCTTGGAGGAGCTGGGCATTCAGGTATGAATGATGTGCAACCAGTGTTTGAGACTTTCAAGTTGAGTTTTGTAACATCTGCATATAGGTGAATCTTGATGTCATTATCTAGGTGGAGACCACCATGTGGCTCCAAGTAAAGATTGAAGATGACAATATGGAATCCACAGGCAATATGGATCTTTTGTAACCTAGAGGTGCCCATGTGAGCCAGCCATACACTTTTTAGGCAGGACAGGCTGACAGAGTATGTAAACGGGCAAAAGTAGAATCCAGTCTTTCAGAGTGAAATTTACTAATGGATTTGCATCTATTAATATTGGAAAAACGTTAAATTGAATAACCTAATATTCTTCTATGAGGCCTCACAAGAGTTGTGTCCTGCATATTGTGTTCCTCTTTTTCTGGATCTTTCTTTTTCACCTTAAAGTAAAAAATGACATCCATATTATGCATGCCCTTGAATCTCTTTTCCCCTCTCCATGCGTGTGCCTCACCACAATCTATCATTGGAGCATGGGAAGGGCTTGATAGAGTCATCCTGGTCCTGCAGATATGAGAAAACCCACCTAAACACAACATTTTGCTGGTCTTCGTCTTGATCTTGCCTTCTTCAGCCTTTGATTCCTGCTTCAATATTGTTCTAAATCTTGCCTTTCTTACCAATGATTTTTCCAGCTTATTTTCTCCTCCGTTTTTTCCCTCCCACACTATTTCCTCCTCAGCACATCGTTAAAACCGAGTTGCTGCTTGGGTTCCTCCTTCTCTTTGGAGCATCACCTAGGTCTTAGTCCTACACACCTCTATTGTAGCTTAAATCCTCGATTTTGTTTCCACTGGTTTCCAACGGTTTCAGGATTCCATACACGGGCTAAGAGAAGCTAGTTTGGTCATGAATATTGCGTCTGTGAAGGAAATACTAACATTGTCATCAAGAATACAATAAAAGAAGTGCAGGAAGACAGAATGTCAAAACGGTCAAAGAGATGTGACGCCTTTAGGGATTCAAAATGCAAGATAGCCATGTATCACAGTGGACAAGTGCAGACAATCCCCTTATGATGGAGGTATGGGAATGTCAGGCATCCGACTTTATAATTGGGCAACATATCTCCTGGTAACTAACAATTGGCTCAGTAGAGGGTGGAGTGATTCGGCCTACATGTGAAATTGGCCTTAATTGTTCTAGCAAAGGGATGGGTTTGTTGTATGAGGATCCCATTTCACAAAATCTTCCTGAAGTCACAAGGGTGTTCATTTCAACTGCTGTGTTTCATTGGGTGTCACCAAAAACTAACACAACAAACACTGCAGTGGTGCAGATGATGATTAAGATAGACACGTAAATTGGTATGTTTTAAGTCATGGAACTTGATTATCATTTCAGATCTAGAAGAAGTCTGGTAGGCATTACAAATTAAGTCCTTACAAAATCTCCCGGCTCATTTGAATCTTGCCCACGCCAATTTTACAAATACCTACAACTGAGCCACTATGCAGAAATCCCAGAATACACTCTGCTTGAAGCGCGGATCTTGATGGGTTCCCCGGGAAAGGGAGATGTTTTACAGATATAGAAATACTAAGGGCCCGATTACAATCTCGCTAGGAAAGCCCTCCATACGACTCCGATCCGGAGGGCTTTCCAATCGAATTGCACTGAACGAGTCCGACCGAACGAGTACGAGGCAACTGTATGCTGGGTTCACTGACAGAATATCGATTCCCAAAATATCCCCATACACAAATATCGATGCAAAAATATCGGTCAAAAATATCGACATCCTATATTTAAAATTGTAACTACAAAAATATCGATGTAAAAAATATAGATGTACAAAATATCGATTTGTTATTTAAATAAAAATTAATTTTAAATATATTAAATAAAATGAAGTAAAAAATTTTATTTAGGGGCCGATTCCAATTCCGGTTGGAAGGGCTCCAAACAATGTTCGGAGCCCTTTCGACCGCATCGGAATGTGCCGGCCGGATTCCTTTCCGACCGAGCCATTCCGATGGGCTCGGTCAGAATGGAATCCGACTCGGATTTCCGGATGGCTTATGACGGGCTCGGAGAGCCCGTCTGCAGTCCGCAAATCCTTCAGTACTCCCCCGGTCGCCTCATTACGTCCAAGGGAGTACGATGGCAGTTTTTCACTGGCAGTCTGAAACTGTCTCTGCGGGCCCCCAGGAGGGCCCCCATGGGTGGAAGGCCGCCAAATGGCGGCCTGGGGGCACCTATGGTTCCCCTCTTTGATCCCTGCACTCGGTGGCAGGCACCTTGGGGTGCCGGCCACAGGGTGCAGGGATGAACTGCACCCCTGTTTTACACACTGCAGGCATGCATTCCGCTCGGAATGCATGTTTCCATTGTGAAGCATTCGGTCGCATCGTATTTGCAGGGGCGTAACCGACGACAGCAGGTCAGTCTGTTACGGCTCCTGACCGATGTCAGACGGACCTGAGTCCGTCCGTCAATTAATTTCAATTTATTTCAGAATTTTATAAATATATAAACATGTATAAATAAATATATATATATATATATATATATATATATATATATATATGTATATATAATTTACCAAGTTGCTAAGTCCAGCAAATACGCACTCAGAGACAGATGTCTGAAGAAAAAAGGGTGTTTATTCCCAAATTACGCTACGCGTTTCAACACAATGCTGTGTCTTGCTCACACGAATTGCTTCGATGTTTACAGCATATTTAAAAGAGACCAACAACATAGACAAAGGCATGTTTGTATGTGAAAGTCACATGATTACACATGTAAACGGATCCGCCATTTCTAAGTGGTATAAACAAAGGTGAACTGCATATCTGATTACATCAACTCATATAGTTATGCATTGTTTAGAAGACATAAAGTCCTTCAATGTAGCATATATATTGAAACGATAATCAATAAATATTCACTTTGTAACAAAACATGTTGCGACTCTCATAATTAATTATTTTCTTAATTATTTTCAGCAACCAGGAGTGTAGACCTCATATCATACGATTTTACATTTTCTAGTAAAACACATTTCATTCGGTATAGTACCTGTAAATACAGTGGGATTTACAAAGGAGACTGGTTGTATCTTGAGATAGAGTAATCGAAAACATGTATAGACACATATGGATCACTTCAAATGTGATTATACCAACATTGTCTCAGGCAAACCCTCCTTTTATTTCTATGTAGTGCCTCATATGCTGAATTCCTTCTGAAGACTAGTGCTTGAAAAAGTGCAGAATTTAAAATTACAAAAGTGTATTCAATCCCCCATAGATTAAAAGAAGAGAGAGTTCAAAGAGTAGGAAAACCAGTGCTGTGCCCGAGATAGTGATTAGGAAGTCCCTCTCGTGTCCTAAAAAAACAATAATACAATATAATAATGTTAAAAACTTATTGCACTAAAATATACAGTGATCGTATTTAGAACAATAGAATAGCAGGAAACATCACCATATCAGTCACATTGTAATTTGTTATCATATTTCTTTTTGCATGTACACATACACCTTTATATGTACACGTTTATATTTCATTTTATGTTGTTATATATATATATATATATTTACATACACTTATAAAATCTAATAAAAAATTATATTATAAATTAAAAACCTAAAATATTTAATAATATTTAAAATTAAATGTTGCACTCCATTGAGTGCAGCAGTAGGGAAAGTGTTGTACAGCGGAGGGGCAAAACTTACTATTCCCACTCCAGTGAGTGCAACAGTAGGGAAAGTGTTAGATAGCGGAGGGGTAAAACTTAATATTCCCACTCCAATGGGTGCAACAGTAGGGAAACTGCTGGATAGCGGAGGGGTAAAAATTACTATTCCCACTCCAGTGAGTGCAACAGTAGGGAAAGTGTTGAATAGCGGAGAGGTAAAACTTACTATTCCCACTCCAATGGGTGCAACAGTAGAGAAAGTGTTGGATTGCGGAGGGGTAAAAATTACTATTCCCACTCCAATGGGTGCAACAGTGGGGAAAGTGTTGGATAGCGGAGGGGTAAAAATTACTATTCCCACTCCAGTGAGTGCTACAGTAGGGAAAGTGTTGGATAGCAGAGGGGTAAAAATTACTATTCCCACTCCGGTGAGTGCAACAGTAGGGAAAGTGTTGGCTTGCGGAGGGGTAAAAATTACTATTACCACTCCAGTTTGTGCAACAGTAGGGAAAGTGTTGGATAGCGGTGGGGTAAAAATGTATATTTCCACTGGAATCAGTTCAAATTTAAAAAACAAACAAAAGATTTAAAAAAACAAAAAATAAAACATAGATAAAAAATTTAAATATTACAAAAGATAGAAACAGATTACAATGTTAAAAAGTTCTAACAAATACCTAGAAAGATTGTTTAAAAAAATTCTAAAATAATTTAAAAACAAATAACTATTTTCAATAGAATATTTTTATTTTAAAAAATGATTTATTACATAATGTCATATTTTGTATTTCTAACCCTATAACACCACACAATTCACAAACCACGTTTAAATATATATAAAAATGTACCTCCATAATTAACATAATTAATTATCAATTAAACAAAGATAATTAATGTAATTTTTTTTAAACAAATAAAAATTAATTTACTCCCTAAGCTTTACCCCTATAAAAACAAAACACACGTGGAACGCATACCGAGGGAACATATGTACGCCTCCACTCGTGGGGAGCCCGGATGTCCCCCTCTCTCCCTGATCCGACAATCCATGTACTTCGTACTTCCTGTTATCTCTGATTTGTTTCCCCACTGACCCCCCCCTCTCTGTATTACTGATCTGCTGTATAACACTGTGATCGGGTGTCCTCCTCTGTGAACACATGTCCACGCGCACTGTATTTTGCCTTGTATGTTGTTTTTCTTTTTAATAAAAATCTTTAAAAAAAAACACACAACATAACAATAAACACTTACCATAAATATATAGCAATTGATACATTAATATAAATAATCAACAAATTATTGATTAATTAAACATAAATTACTTTCCACCCTCTACCCCAATAAACACCACAACCCACACGTAAAAATAATTACACAATTTCCATAACTATTTTTACATTAATAAATTAATACCAATTAACAACAATTTATTAATGAATTTAAAATAATTTACTTCCCACCCTTTACCACTATAAACCCCACAACTTACATCAAAAGTTAATTACACAATTGCCATATTTTTATTTTATTAATTTGCATTAATTAACAAACAAATATTAATAAATTATAAATACATTACTTCCCACCCTATTCTCCTATATACCCCACCACCCACTCCTAAAAACAACAAGCATTTACAATGCAACGTTTCGCCTTTGGAAAAGTTAGAGCTATTGGCATTGTAAATCACAACATGTTTATTTATGTGTTGGCTTTGACGACATAAATAAATGGCATTGTCATTTACAAAGCCAATACCCTAATCTCTCGCAAATGCGACACCTATTGCATTTGCACCCACACACAGACACACAGCGGCAGAGACGAAATGGAGACAAGTTATAATAAAAAAAACGTATTACATAAGAAAGAAAATAAAGAGGGCTTACCTGAGACCCGCAAACAGCTGCATACATACCGGGCAAAACACTCCTTGCACGACGCTGCACGGAACGGCCACGAGCCGGGGGGATCTGTAAAAGGAACAAAAACAAGCATTAGACAACAAACAGAGACAAGATGGCTTACCTGAGACCCGCAAACAGCTGCATACATACCGGGCAAAACACTCCTTGCACGACGCTGCACGGAACGGCCACGGGCCGGGGAGGATCTGTAAAAGGAACAAAAACAAGCATTAGACAACAAACAGAGACAAGATGGCTTACCTGAGACCCGCAAACAGCTGCATACATACCGGGCAAAACACTCCTTGCACGACGCTGCACGGAACGGCCACGGGCGGGGGGACCTGTAAAAGGAACAAAAACAAGCATTAGACAACAAAACAGAGACAAGAGCAAGGAGCAAAATTATAAACAAAATGCTGCTTACCTGATCGGAAATAACAACAACTTCCTGGCAACGTAAATCTCGCCGACCACTCCAGCTAAAGGCACTTCCAAAAAGACAAAAACATGACCGAAAAAAAAAAAAAAAGAAAACACACCCACCGCCGCATGATGATCGCAAGGGGGCGTGATGAGTAAAAATCGCGGGAACGCCCACGAATCTGCTCCGGCAATGACGGACAGATCACTCTTCCAATGGCTAGCCTGCATTTATGGAGCTAGCCAATGGAAGAGAAGGCGGGACCAAAGCCAGTACTGTTCTAACATTAGATTTCGCCTGCGCGAACGCTGCTTGCACAGCTTTTCGCCAGGTCGAAACCTAAAAATGACACAATTAACATAATTAATGACAAATTAATTAATTAATAATAACTAACAACCAATTAATAAATATTTAATAATAAAATAACTCCCACCATTAACACTATAAAATGCAAATTAAATAAATATTAATAAATAAAAAAGTATAATACATTTATTAAAATTAAATTTCTTCCCACCCTATTCCCCTAAAAACCCACAACCCACTCCTAAAATAGGACACAATTAACATAATTGCCAAGTAATTAATTAATAATTACCAGCCACTTAATTAATAATTAATAATAAACGAATTACCACAATTAACACTATAAAATCTAAATTAAGTAAATACTATTACATAAAAAAAGGATAATTTTGTATAATTAAATTACTTCCCACCCTATTCCCGTATAAACCCACAACCCGCTCCTAAAGAAAATGACGCAATTAACATAATTTCCAATTAATTCATTAATAATCAACAGGCAATTAATTAATTAATAATAAGTTAATTCCCACAATTAACACTATAACATCTAAACTAAATAAATACTTATACATAAAAAAATCATGAATTTATTATAATTAAATTACTTCCCACCCTATTCCCCTATAAACCCACAACCCCCTACAGAACTTAAAAACGCAAAATGTAATTTAGATAAAATTAATAGCTACTAAAAATGTAACACATATATTAAAAAACAAAACACATTTTTATACAAAAAAATAGATCACAAACTTTTAAAATACATACTAAAATACATAACAATAATTAAAACATTGATATTTTAAACAACTATATTCTTGCAAATGATATTAACAACTTAGATATTTCCAAAAGCGATATTTCTTACCTGCAAGTCGATATTCTTGACCACGATATTCTTCCTGTCGATTTTGAAACTACTTTCTCAAGTTCAAGGCTGCCCCCCCCCAACCCTTTGCACATTGAAAACGTTTTTGGATCAAGTTTTTTATGTTCTAAAATAAGAACGAAGCCGGTACAATATCTCTGGAGAGCACATTGCACTTTATGCCACTCATGAATGAAATATGTGTTTCTTTGCTCATTTGGTATGTTGCATCAATCATGCAATGATGCATTTGTTATGCATCAATCTAGGAGTGAAACCGGTGCCACGAAGTTTATAATCATCTGGCTCATTGTGCACTTTGAAACAGTTTTTATATTAAGTATCTTTATGCTTTGTTTCAAAATAAGAATAAAGCTTGTGTGAGACTTCTTGCTAGCAGTATATAATTTATGCCTTTTAAAAATGAAGTTGGAGTATTACCTTACTAATCTTTCAAACTTTACCATCACCTAGATGTGCTTCTAGGTAGGAACGTTGTACCCATTTTTGTCTGCTTATTGTGCACACTTAATTTACTTTCAGGCTATAGTATGACTACGTTTTAACGCAACAATGCAAGAATGTCTTTTTAGTTTTTGTGTTATCTAGTTTTTAGCTTATGTATATTAATGTGATTAGTTTTATATAACATACTAAGTTTGATGAAGTGTTTATTACGCTATTTTTCCCTCTGAATTTGACATGCACTTTTAATATTGTTATAATTTTAATTAACTAAACAATAAAAATATACCTTACCTTAACGAAGGATAGAAGACATTTACTGAGTAGACAAATACCAAGGGGGCCATTAGGATGATGGGTGGACTTTGTCCGCCCGCCATCCTATCGGATAACGGGACCGCCCGCCATAAGGGCGGGGGTCCCGTGGGGGGTATTAGAATGCGCCGCAACAGTGGCGGGCACATCCTGCATTTTTAACATTGTGGCGGGCGGTGCTCTCAGCACCACCTGCCACAATGCTAAAAATGCATGTCATGCATGTGCATGCACAACGTGGCAGGCACCATGTGGTGCCTGCCATGTTGTGAATGCACATGTAGGGGGGTACCATAGGTACCCCCATGTGCCTCCCCCACCCCCCCATCATCCTGGGGGCCCACAACATGCCCCTAAACTGAAAGTCCGCATGCGTTGCCGCCACGGAAAGGCACCCTCTCGCCTGCATCCTAATATGGATGGCGGTGTCTAGCAGACACCGCCACCATATAAACCCTTTTCCGCCCCGGTCGCAAGGCGACCTGGGCGGAAAAGTGCGAACTGTGTTTCCGTCAGCCGCGGCCCCCCCGCCATAGTAATATGCCGGGCGAAATGGGTGGTGGGCGGGCAAGGATGTCGGGCGGATCGCCACCATCCGCATGGCGGTGGCGATCCGCCCGACATCCTAATGGGCCCCCAAGTGAGGGGATGTTATATCTGCCTTAAAGAGTAATTTCTTGCACTGTGAATTATCCTTTTGTATTTGTATAATGTTGAGAGATTTAAAGATCACCTGTTGGGCTGCAGGCAGCAGGTGAAGTCTAGCCAGGTCTGGGTGATGCTATTATTTGCTCAGCCTATGTCCCTAGCATGATTCTGTGCGTGAGGCGAGGCTTATGCATTTTTCTCTTAATTTTTTAGCAGCCAAATAAAAAACAACAATGAGAACAGTAATGCCTTTCAGAACTACAACTCCCATGAGTTTGGGAAGAAAACAGCATGTCCAATTGGAAGCCAAATGTATCTCACATAATCCTTTAGGAGAAGTAGCACCTTCTCTTTCTTCACTGCTCAACAGTCAGATACGTGTTTCTCTTCGGAGGATCTATTGCCCCTCTGTGGTTCTGTTCCCTCTCCCACCCGTTCCATTCCCTCCTCCTCAAGCTCCCTGATCAGGAGGGAAACGTTTATGGTACAAGGAACTAGGTAAGCGCGTTTAGCAATGTTTATCCTATGGCTGGATTTAATCGCCATGATAGCGCTGTATCAACAACGCTTTTCACAACGGCGATAGGAAATCCAGCGATAGTGGGGAAATCGCTGTTTTGCAGGGAACATCCTTGGTTTTCCAGCGATGTTCCCTGCAAAACGGCCATAACCTTGCTGATACGGCACTGTGGCCGTATCAGCATGATCCACCCCCTATGTTAAGGATAGGTAAGTCAGGATTTTAGCAGATGTTCGTTTTTGGCAAAAACCACAATTTTCACCGAAATCTAACGTGTGATAAAATCCTGTGGGCTGCCGTGTAAATATCGCGATGTGCACCTCAGCGATATTTTACAAGGTAGTCCATCAGGGTTATGCCCAGTGACGCCCATTTTGCATCTCATTAGAGATGCAAAGGGAGGCGTCGGGAAAAAGGGTGCTAACATGCGATTATGCATGTTAGCACCCTCTTGTAAATAGGGTGATAGTTTTATCTCCACATTTTATGGCTTTTAAAGCCAAAAAAGCAGCGATGAAACCCTTGTTAATATGCCCCTAACATGGAGAGCTAGTTATTTCCTTTTTTCTTTCAAGCTTTTAATTAGGGTTTGCCATTTAGACCATTAGCTTGTTTCACTCACCTGAGGTGGGACTGGAAATGGAGGGACTCATCCAGGTGACCGTGCCTCATCACTCAGCAAGGGTGGGAAGGGAAATGAAGCAGAGCTGCAATTAAGAGCTCCACTGCTGGGAGGCATTGTGCTTTTTGCCGTAGTACATCTACTCTGTCACTGGCCTTATTGTAATGCAGAAATTATTTTGCTGTTCAGGTTGAGGTATCTCACATGATTACCCTGTGCCTCTCCAGCAGAGTCTGTCACTCTACAGTGCTTCCTTTTTTTAGGTCTCACCTGGCGTTAGCAGCACGCATGCGCTGCTCTCACCATGCGAGGGCCTTTTGAAATCAATACACTTTCGGAAGGAACTTTAAGCCGGCCCTTGTTTTCAACTGGCTCACGTCATCGTTTATGTTAAACGCTGGCACGTAATTGAAAACCGGGCTTTGGGGTTACCGCCTTGTCCACTTTTAAGACAGCCCATGTGGACAGGCCGACACCATCTTTGTTTGGCGTGACGTAGGAGGGTGTGCTGGTAGCTTGTTTACTGGCTCCTCTTTGGAAATCCTACCTGCTCTTCCCTTCCCTTCCCCTTCCCCATCCCAAACCAAACTTCCCAAATTTGTGCTCTTTCTTTTTTCATGGACTTCCAGAGGCGAAGGGTAAAGTTAGGTGCGCCGTAACTTTAATTGTTTCATCATTCATTCGCTGCATCTTTCACAATTTACTTCCATCTTGTGTTTTTTTACCTAAGGGCAAAGTTAGCCGGGCCGTAAGTTAAATTTTGTTTCATCATTCATTCCCCGCATCTTTCACAATTTACTTCCGTCTTCTGTTTTTTTACCAGCAGTGTTCAGCTCTGCCTCTTCTCTCACCCTTTCGCTATCTCACACGCCCTCCCACCTTCAGCCTCTTCCTCTGCATTCTCCGTTGGACCCACCCTCCCTCACCATTGGTATGCACAGCGTACTCTCTTCCCCCTCCCTCCCTCCTCCTCGCAGCCCTACATGAAGGTCGCCACCCCGGCTTGGGGCTCACATCCGCCTCGTCCTATTCCAGCACACAGCGGGTCCGCCTTGGCGCCGAGACTCTGCGGCAGGGGTCGGGATGTCATGGTTGCACCCCAACGGGGTATGGGTGCAGATCGACACCATCACGCCGGAGATCAGGGCACTATACAACTTTGCTCATGCTGCACCTGTATGATGGAAGCTTGCACTACTGCCTGCTTGTGTGCTTCGATGATGTCTGCACAGCTCTAGCCCACTCTGTACCGGGTGTGAAGCTTCAAGTGCTGATGCATTGCCTCTACCTGCACAGTGTGAGAGAACTGCGCGGTGCACTTTGCTTTTTTTGGGGAGTGGGGAGGCGGAGGGGTGCACGCCAGCATTGGAAAATTGCTCTCCTCCTTACTCTGCAGCATCTCTGTGTTAGAGAACCTTGAATTGTTATCACACATTTGCACATGTTCTGTATGTTATTGAAGCTGGCACTGTTTCCTCCGCTGTTCTTGTTGGGGGCTTGTACTGCTGATGTTTACTCTGGACTGGTGTACAGGTTCTGTGTGTACTAATTCAGCCCTTGTTAGCATCAGTGCTCCAGAGTACTTTGTTTTCTGTGTTTACCCATGCTACACCAGTTTACGAGAGCAAGGTGAGGCAAAAAAGGCACAGATGGTTGTCTATGTGTATTACATCTGTGTGGGAGAGTCTTGCACCGTTGCTCAACATGCCGCCCCTGTTCTTTCTGGAAGCTAGGCTGCACTGCCTCTGTCAGTTTTTAAGGGAAGCCTGCACCGTTGTTACCTGTGTTATACATACTCTTCATGTGTGGGAGGCTTGCGCACATGTGTCGTATCGGTTCTAAGTTGGGGAGGAAAGCACACAGTGCTGCACGTGATGTCATCTGTTCGCTGCTTCCGTAGTTCCAGTTCCATGTTTAGGACAAACAGCACCCACTACTGTGTAAGCTGAGTGCATGATCTGTCAGAGGAAAGCTTGCACAGCCACTCGTTTTGCTGTATCTATTCTGGGTTAAAGGA
Organism: Lissotriton helveticus; assembly: GCF_964261635.1. Taxonomy (NCBI): domain Eukaryota; kingdom Metazoa; phylum Chordata; class Amphibia; order Caudata; family Salamandridae; genus Lissotriton; species Lissotriton helveticus. The sequence goes on from NC_136073.1 coordinate 735,086,916, forward strand.
AGCATGCAGTGCCGCAGGGCCTTTATTTAACTTATATATATGAGGAACTCTTTCCCTCTTTTAAATGATGTGTGTTTCAGGGCAGTGTGATATTCTGCTGCCTGTTCTATACCTGTTTTCTAAACCAGTGAAGCTTGCACTGTGCTTGAGTAAGCTTGAACTGCTGCAGCCGGTGCTGTACCTGCCTGGGTATCTAGATAGTCTGTAGGAGGGAAGGCTGCACTGCAGCAGCCCAGTCAGCCTATTTAGTGTATAAGGGAGACTTGCCTAATGCTGCACCTCTCTTTTTCTGAGGAAAAACGATAGTGCTGTAGCCCTTGCAGTCCCATTTATATGTGTGGGGCAGTGCTTAATTTGTAGAAAAAAAATAGCCAGGGCTCTCTTCAGGGGTCCACTGCAGCTTCCACCCCACATTGCCCTGCCATGCTCACTATGACTTACTTCCAATAAACAGTAGATGTTAACGTGAGTAGGGCTTTAAGGTAAAGCCGGCAGAGTGGTTTTTATTACTAAGCAATGGTTTTAGCGTTGGTTACCCCCTATTACACACCTTGCATGTAGAAGATTTTCTCTCACAGAATCCATATAAGGCATTTTTTACAAGGGACTCTTTATTGTTTTGGCACCTGTGTGACTATACATCCTGCACTCACCTACCTCAACTATGCCCACCTTTATGTTATCTCCAGAAAAACATTTTAAGCACGCTTAAAAAAGTATATGCTTATTTTTGTACTTTTATATTATTGGCGCAACTGTTTGACTATGCACCTTGTACAGACACTACCTCACCTGTGACCTACCTCTTGTTTTTTTGACCTACCTATGTAACTATGCAGCTTGTACCTAACTACCTCAACTATTACCTCAACTATTACATTCTATTACTCTATCACCCCCGTGTCCTGTAAAGCGCTCTGATATCTGCAAAGATCTTGTTCGCGCTATATAAAACTTTCAAAATAAATAAATAAATAAATCTGTCATTTGGTACATATGATATTTTAAGGCAGATGGTTGCCTGTGCGAAAGCTTTACACAATACAGTAAGCCTGAGTTCGTTATGGTGACAACACACCAGTGATAAAGGCTGTAGGCCCTCTTGGTTCAGGGGGAAACATTAGATCACATGCCATAGATCTATCCTATTATTAAAAAAAAAACAAAGGCTGTTGACCTAACTTTTCGCATAAAAACATGTTAAAGACAATAGTCTTTTAATAGCTAATTGTTGTTACACCATGTTAGAGCATGTAGATGGGTATTTTGTTACAGGGAAGCAGAAAAACTACCTTCGTAAGCAAGGGGTTTGATGTTAATTAACTCTTTTTCAAACCCTTAGGGTATAACATTTTTACTAATTCTTGCTAGATCTGCCCTACAGGCTTGCATATTAAAACAAGCATTTGCAATGCAATAGGTCTCGCATTTATGCGAGTTAAAGCTATTGGCATTGTAAAGAACTATGCCTTTTATTTAGGTTTTAAAAACAAAAACAACAAAAAAACTGCATTGTTATTTGCAACGTCAATAGCTCAAACTCGCGTAAATGCGAGACCTATTGCATTTCCAATGCTTGTTTAATCTGGCCTGAATTTTAGGATTTCTCTGCCACTGCGTGCAGAATGTTGTGCAGAGAGGTCTCTATTTTCTGAGTCTTGTCCACAGTAATTGGATGCTCTGAACAGAGAGTGTGGTACCCATTGCGAGGCCTAATTTATAGGGAGGCAGGAGTTGTAGAGCTCATTCACTCAATTTAGAAAGTCCTCCTGCAAGGCTTTGAGACACCACAATATGTAAATGCATAACAAGTAAAGTGTGTCACAAAGGGCTTAGCCTATGGCAGATATCCTTTTTTTAGTAGAGAAGTATTATGAACCGGTAGAAAAGGATGAGTTTTTTATGCCCTGATCCTATAGGGAAGCTTCCTGTTCGGGCAGAGTGGATTGATAATGTGAATTGCCCAGATGCATCTTATAAGAATGCTTGGTCCCTCAGATCTTGGCATTTATCCTGAGACCACAATGTTTGCACTTGGAGTAGCCATCTGGGGTACACAATCTAATTTACTTGAGCGCTACAACTTGTACCACCCCACGTCGTCTGACTTGATGCCAGCAGCCAATGTCCCAGGCATAAAATTCAGGGAACCGCTGGCCAAAGAGGTCAATACTCCACACTCGCATTAGGGCAGAATGCCCAAGACCTAAGTTGGAGGGTAAAGTGGTCGTCACTTCAGAGATTAATACAAGGATGACCATCCTCTTGGCCAAATTCATCAAAGAGCCTAAAAAAGTGATTGAAAGGCCCTGACAGATATGCCAAGGTAACCCTTGATGTTCTGGGTTTCCTCACAATGATATTGGACAAGGCCGAAGTGGCCAAGGCCTCTGGGAGCTAGGTTGCTCTTGACATTATAACAAGGTCAGCCTTAACTGACAATGCAAATTGTATATTGTCCATGGGACTCCTTCAACTGCTTCTAATTAATTTGGGGCCTAAATTGAGATATTTAGCACTCGTGATGCAAAGCCAATAGCTGAGAGCTGCTTGTTTTGAAGCCAGTTTTTAAAGGAACTCTGGAAATTCATGCCCACTTTTATTTCCTTTGCTAAAGCCCAGTGCTCTTTGAAAAAGGTCTTCAGGCTCAAGGTTTTTTCAGTGGCATATTGACTGACAAAATTGCCAACCAAGACTTCCAAAGAGGACAGCACAGCAGGAGAGGCAGCCTTTGGCAAGACCTGAGAAGATTTGGTGCTGTCTTCCTGTAATTGGTGTCTGGCTGAGGGAAAGAGTTTTATGGGTCCCCATGACAGGAAATAAGGCCATTATCTCTTCATTTCTTAAAGGAGTAAGAGTCCCTTATATAACACAGCATGGATTGGATGGTGGAAAAGTTGCTATTGTAAGGGCAGTTATCCACCAAAATGGTTTCTTGAGCAAACTCTTTATTGTGGAGAAAAAAGACTAGGGCAATCAGGCGGTGATCTACCTAAAGAGGTTCAACAATTGGTTTGCCTGTACTTCAAGATGAGCGAGCCTTCACTTCCCCAGAAACATTGTGATGGAGCTCGATTAGATGGTCCACAGGACATAAAAGATGCTTTTCTCATGATCCCCAGCTTTGGCCCATCACGGATTTCTCCAGTTTGCATGGATGGACCAAGTGTACGAGTTTGAACCCCTTCTGTTTGGACTGTACTTGGTCCCATGGTGCTTCAGGAATTGATGATGGTGTTGTCCCAGCTGCAGGACATGGGTTTCATCATTAATGGAGACAAATCAGTTACTTCCCAGTTTTGCACTGACGTTTCTATTTATTTATTTATTTATTTAATGTTTTATAGAGCGCAAACTTGACCCGTGAGGGTTTCAGAGCGCTTTACAGGTTCATGGAGTAATACAGAAAGGACGGTTATCACATGGGAAAAAAACAATACATCAGAGGGTTATACAGAATCAAGGGTCAAATGGTAGGCAGGGAGTCAAAAGGGGGATGTGCAAAGGAGGGAGGGGGCGAAAGCTATACATAGGAACAATTTACAGAATAAAAGGTCATACATTAGGGAGGATGTTGCAGGGGTGCTTTACGTTAAGGGACTGAAAAGAAAAGAATACTATACCACAGTGTACTATACAGAATAAAGGATCATACAATAGACAGGATATCACAAGGGTACTAAGTCTCTCGGTGGCTGTGGAGCGAGTTAGCCAAGGAATTTACCCATGAGGAAGATTTTAGCCTCTTTTTTGAAGTGTGCCAGGGAGTGGATACTTCTGATGTCAGGCGGGAAGGAGTTCTATATTCTTGGAGCGGTCCCGGTGAAAGCCCGGTTGTAGTTTTTTTTTTCTTAAAACGTGCAGGCCGGAGTGGAAGGTATTTGCCGAACGTGAGTTTCTGCTCCCTCCGGATATCACAAGCTTCTGTGCTAGATACGCCGGGGAGTTGGAGTTTAAGACCTTGTGCGTGATGCATGCCATCTTGAAGTGAATCCTCGCCTCTAGGGGAAGCCAGTTCAACGCTTTCAGGTGAGGGGTGATGTGATCGAATTTTCTAGAGCCAGTAAGTAGTCTGGTGGCTGCGTTGAGTCAGGCTTTTAAGGGTGCCAGAGTGACCTTGGGTAAACCGGAGAGGGTGGAGCAATCATATTCCAGTCGAGAGATAACTAACGATTGGACTGCTAGTTTTAGGTCGTGAGCAGCTAGAAAGGGTTTCAGTTTCCATAGGTAGCTCAGGTGGAATCTGGCAGATTTGGCCATTGAGTTGATGTGGTTTCTCATGTTTAGGTTGTAATCCAAGGTGATACCCAGTGATTTGGCAGAGTCCACAATGGTTGGGGAACAGTTTAAGGCTGTGACAGCTTTGATCCAGGTCTGTATCTCAGAGCTGCTCTTGGGCGGAGAGATGAGAAGGAACTCTGTTGTATTAGCATTGAATTTGAGTTGGTTTGAAGCAAGCCATCGGACGGTCAGCTTCAGGGCCTCATTCAGGGTGAGGATCTCTGCAAGAGATGAGATTTTTATGTAGATCTGAGTATCATCAGCGTACATATGGAAGGAGATATTTGCAGTGCGAAGGATTTCGGCAAGGGGTTCCAAATAGAGATTAAAAAGTGTGGGGGACAACATTGAACCTTGAGGGACTCCCACCGTGACCAAGGAGGAGGAGGAGAGTTCACCATTGATTAGGAATCTCTGAGATCGGTTTTGGAGGTAGGAACTAAACCAATCAAGTACAGTGCCATCTAAGCCCATCCTAAGTTTGAGGCGTTCGAGTAGCATCTCGTGGTTGACAGTGTCGAAGGCCGAGGATAGATCAAGGAGGATTAGGAGACAGGTTTTGTCTTGGTCCAGGGCTTGAAGAGCATCATCGATAATGTGGAGCATGGTGGTTTCAGTGCTATGTCCCGGTCTGAAGCCGGATTGGCAGTCATCGAGTAGGTGGAAGTTGCTGATGTGGTGACTTAGCTGTATATGAACACATTTTTCAATCACTTTCGCCAAGAGGGGAATGTTGGAGATTGGTCTAAAGTTATCTGGGGAGGTTGGGTCCAGCGATGGCTTTTTCAGAATGGGGAGGACTTGGCCTGCTTACAGTGAGATCGGGATTGATCCCTGCCAGAGCGAGGCGTTGATTATCACAGTCCAGCAAGGAATGATGGATTTGGTAATAGTCGCAAGACAGTTCGAGGGGAGCGGGTCGTTGAAGTGGTTGTTCGGGTTTAAGGAGGAAAGGATATTTGTGACAGAGTCTTCATCGTAGGATGAGAATTCGGACCAGTGCGCTAGATTCTTGGGTGAGGTCTGTGTCGGTAGCAGTGATGGAGGAGGAGGATGGTCAATGTTAGGTGGGGGGAGTGAGGCAGCTTTGAGTTTGGTACCTAAGGTTAGGATTTTGTTTGCGAAAAACGAGGAGAAATCTTCAGAGGAGATGAGAGACTTGGGGTTTTCTTTCGCTGTTTTGGACAGTTTGTTCGATTGGAGTTTGATCATTTCAAAGAGTTTCCGAGGCCTGTTCTGGGCATTTCCTAGTTCCGCTCTGAAAAACTCTTTTTTTGAATTGAGGATGTTTTTGTTGTAAGCATTTCTGGCCTGGCGAAGAAGTTTCAGGTGAACTGCCGATGGGTGCTGTCTCTAAATTCTTTCGGCTTGTCGGAGGGATCTTCTCTCGTCGTTGAGGGAACCGGTGAACCAAGGGTTTCTATCTTTGACTCGAGCCCTTTTTAGTTTAAGAGGGGCTAGGTCATCCAAAATGTTCGACATCGAAACAGTGTAGTGATCATTGAGGTCACTGAGGTGATGTGAGGAGGGGGGGAGGTCGGATTTGCAACGGGTCTCAAGTTCAATTAGGTCTAGGTTTTTGGTGTCCCTGACCCAGCGTTTTGGTAGCACTGGTTGAGGAGCCCATGTTTTGAGGGTGCAGGGTAAGAGAAAGGTGATGGCATGGTGGTCTGACCAGTCGCAGGGGTCGGTGGATATGAGTTTGACGGTTTTCTTGTTAGAGATGATCCAGTCGAGAGTAGCCCCTTTCGAGTGGGTGAGGAGTGGGCAAGCTTGGGTCAGGGCTAGGTCGGTCATAAGTTCTTTAATGGCGTTGACATGAGGATCCTTAAGGTCGTTCCAGTGCAGGTTGAAGTCACCCAGGAAGATGTCTTTGGTGTTGGGGGAGTTCTTAGCCGTGATAATTTCCATGAGGTAATCAGTGAATTGGTTGTTATTGCCTGGGGGGTGGTAGAAAGTGTGCAGGTTGCACAGGTGGGTGGTGTTGCTCCAGACTGAGAAGGCTATATATTCGCAGGAATCAGTGGTATCCGTTAAAAGCTCTGAGACAAGGAGGTTAGAGCGATAAATGCAAGCGATTCTGCCACCTTTTTAGGTCTCGCGACCTATCAATGCGCGCAAGCGCATTGAGCGGAGCGAGAATTCATGTCCTCGAAACGCTCGTGAAACCAAGGGTTTCGTTCGTGCGGTTTTGTTTAAGTTCACGTGAATCACGTGATCAAACAAGCACGCGCATCAGCCTCCCTCCCTCCTAATTGCATTTTTTTTAACAGCCACAGCACATCAAAGGGCTTCGCCCAGCGTGCGCTCTGCGGCTTCTCCTCCCCTAATTAATCATGGGCCGTACTTTCAGTTTCCCGGCCGCGCACCACTCGCGTCTTTTTTTTTAATTGTTTTCGCGTCCCTGTCTTCAGAGTATTACCTGCCGTCCAGAGTGAGCTTTTACTGTAAGTAGGTTGTTTTACTTTACTTTATTTGGCTCTCAACGTCTGGTTAGTCTTTACACATTTGCTGTTAACCACACTGCTTTAATTAATAGTCAAATCAGCAACTGAGACTTTTCATGCGCAGTACTCTCCTCAATGCGTGACTTCAAAAGAACAGCTCGCAGCTCGCTCCGCTTCCCTTTTCACTTGCGTGCTGTTCGCTCTGTCCCGTTCCTCTCCAGCGCTTAAGGCACCAAGTCTTTTCTCACACTGCACTCTCCTTACAGTGTGACATAAAATAACTCCTCACTGCTCACTCTGGCTCGTTATCCACTTGCGCTTGTGACATCGATTTATTTCCTACGCAGCACTCTAGTTTCTTCGTGACAATAAATCAACGGTTCGCTGCTCGCTCTGCATGCCTTTTCCACTGCGCTTATGGCACTTGCTCTTGGACATGCCATACTTTACATTTCAAATTTAAGCTGCGCAACAGTTCAATGTATGTGTGTTCTTTCCAACAGTGCTACAATTACATTACGCTGCTCGCTTGCCTTACAGCTGTTTTTTTTTTAACGCGACAGCTTTCGTCAATTAACTGTCTGATTTCTTTTTTACTCTGGATCTGCGCTCATATGCTAAACTCCCAGCTGTGCTATCCTTACCATTTGCGTTTCAATTCCTCCACTTCACTGCATCGTCACGTAAAACACTTATCTCAGCCTTCTTGCCATTTTGAATCTCCTTCCTTCTTCGCAGCACAAGTCTTTCGGCAGTTTTTTTCCTTTGTCCACATTGCCCGCAGGGTGTAACGTGTGTCTTCCCAGTCAGCTTAGACACAACATTTCAACCTTTCCCTGCCGTTACTCCTCACCTAAGCTGCTTTACACGTCGATTTGAGTTCGTGTTCGGGGTTTTAATCTATCTCTGACACCATGTTATGTCTAGCCAAGCGTCGCCAAAACTGTTGTAGTTCAAATAGGGACACAACTTGATATTAGTCTTCAGGAAGTAGTTTAATCGTCAGAGAAACCCCAAACAATCCCTGCCAGACGCAGCTGGGCCAACTGTCAAAGGTCCCACTACAGATCTTTGATTGTTTTCCAAGATGACATGAGACATTGTTTCAAAATGAACTAAAATTAGTGTACATTATTGTTTTTAATGTACCTGTAAATGGCTTTGTCTTTTTGTCAATTCAGCTTTTTTGCGGTTCTACATTGAATCATATACACGCAGAAACGTCATGTATCGACTTGGCGTGGCTCCATATGCTTTACAAGTCTCAATTGTGAGCCTCCGTGAAAGCAACGGGAATCCCTCGGATAGAGCGAATATTAAAAATGTTTCTTATGCTAAGACTTGATGCTTTTTAACTGGCTTCTAAAATGTTTATTGTTACATGTACTGCCCAACAATCCATCCGAAATGAAGTGTCTAGAGGGAATGCCCAGGCAAAAGGGACCGGAATGTAGTGTTTAGAGATAAGCAAAAATACTGTTTTCAAAATTGCCCCTTTCATATCTAGCCTAACTGTACTAATTCTCTTTGCAGTGTGGTGCGTTGTTTGTGCACTTTCCATTCACGCTTCAATTCCCTCCCCCTCTTTACTTTTAATATAATGTTTTTACTTCACGCACCCAAACACGTATGCTTTCACCTAGATACTGCTGCAAGCTTCTAATTCTCTTTGCAGTGTGGTGCGTTGTTTGTGCACTTTCCATTCACGCTTCAATTCCCTCCCCCTCCACCGAAACAAATCGCGTCACTCTGCTGGCCTCTCCACTCCCCCGCCTCTTTATCCTGCAGCAGGCCGAGAGGGAATGCCATAAAGAAACCTTTCTAAAATCTCTGCTGCTCGGGAAGTGCCTAGTGCACCCATCCTCACAGGCCCAGACAGCGCTCCCAGATGAGGTGTGACCAACAATTCAGTTGTTTTGAAAAACAGACATTTTCAAATATATGCAAATCCCTGAACAATTTAACAGTCTGCGAATACTGGCAGCTACTAACTTTTTAAAGTGGCACTTAAAATCGAAAAACATGTTTGCTCATTGCACACCAGTTGTAAATGGCTGTGACTACTTTGCTTACGTGTAAATTATTGACGCCAACACACGCAAGTCGCCTGCATCAGGCCCCTCACACACTGCCCCCTCACACACAGACCACTCACACAGACCACTCACACTGACCCCTCCACACTGCCCCCTCACACACTGCCCTTCTCATCAGGTATCCCCTCCATCTGGAACAACCTGCCTGAGAGCCATCGGAAGGAACACAACCTCCTTCCTTTCAGGAAAAAATTAACCCCCCCCACCCCCGGTCGTGCAGCACCTCCCTCATTGACTCGAACCGCTTCGTCTTTCCCCTCATTAACAGCCTTGTTCTTTGACCGGTCTGTAATGAATGGTCACACGTGTACAGTGCCTATGGAGTCGCTGCACCTTCCTGCAAGAGGTCACACTCTTATAAAACCGTCCATGCCGTCCCCCGTAAACTTCAGTGCGCAGCTGCTTTTCACCGTAGAATGGCAGATTTTGTAAGTGTTTTTGTGTGTGTCGTGTTTACTGCAGAGCGTGTGCAACGACAAGACCATACTTGTATGATAATGGTTCTCTGTTACAGGCACAGACTTACTTTGTCCGCATACAAGACGGTTTGCAAGAGTTAGGCCATTTCTAATTTAAACCCTTCGGGGACTCGTCAGAGCTGCTCCTCTACCCTCTCGCTCCACCCTACGCAAACCGCGTCAACCATCTGTCTGCGAGATGGAGTGTTGCACCTTGCCAGTGTGAAAGTTTCCAAATGCCCTGGGAGTTGGTGACTGTTGCTGCTCCTGTACTGTCGCCGTCTACACTGTCACAACAGACGAGAACCATTTATTTACCGCATTCACCACCTTTGAACAGCTCAACCCACGACAGACTCACTTCAGATGATGAGTGTGACAAAACATGGTAGAGTTCTATGCCACACTTCACCTCAGGGGCAGTTTGTGTGCTCTGCAATTCTGGCTTTGGTCTTTCCTCGCCATCTGCTGCTTGCCCATTCACATCCCTGCCCCCCTTCTCTATGTTACTCTTCCAACCAAATGCATTTTTACACCATTTGTTTACATCCCCAACACCCAGCTCCTCTGAGCCTCTTCCCACTGCAAAAAAAAACAAGCATTGGTATAGCCAATAGGTCTCGCTTTTGGGACCTTCTAAGTATTTTTTTTTCACCTTTTGCACACTCAACCACAAAACGACAACCACACATACAACCACACACACAACCACAAAACCACAAACACGCACACACAACCACACACACACAACCACACCGTCAGTGCACACTTTCACCAGACACAGACACCATCAGTCGTCCGTGCACGCTTTCACCGGGCACAAACACCACCAGCCGTCAATGCATGCTTCCACCAGGCACACACCACCAGCCGTCAGTGCACGCTTTCACCAGGCACACACACACCACCAGCCGTCAGGGCACGCTTTCACCAGGCACACACACACCACCAGCCGTCATTGCATGCTTTCACCAGGCACACAGACACCTCCAGCCATCAGTGCACGCTTTCACCAGGCACACAGCACCAGCCTTCAGTGCACGCTTTCACCAGGCACACACACCACCAGTCGTCAGTGCACACTTCCACCAGGTACACACACACCACCAGCCGGCACTGCACACTTCCACCAGGCACACATACCACCAGCCATCTGTGCACACATCAATTGTTAACGCATCCACAAATAACTATTGTAGCAATCGCAGTATGGCGCTCTTTACTTTTAAACATATTCATCTAAAGCGCAGCATGCCACCATTGCTACAAAAATAAATACACATTTTATTGGCCTACAATAATAGACTTTTGGTGCAATTGGTGTTGCAATATTTAACAATGCCAATAGCTCAAACTTAATTAATGCGAGACCTATTGGCAACGCCAGTGCTTGTTTGTTAAGTGGTCTGTCTAGTCTGGCTATGTTCGGAATTAATTTGTGCACAGCCATGTAATGAAAGCCTGCTAAAGCCTGCTAAGAAAGTTACAAGTATCAAAATGTGTTGAGGGGAGCCCGCCTGAGGGTCTAGCACTTGCCGCTGGCCATGCTGGGGAGAGTGATGTCTTCCTCAGTTCAAGTGATTGTCCCCAGTCCACAATACTAATGGGCCCTCCAGTAACGGAAAGCGTCCTATCTTTAGAGAGGCTTGACTTACTCAAAGCTAATGATTGTGTCCAAGGAAGCCAGAAGGGAAATATATTGGTGGTTGGACTACATGGAGGCTTTACAGGAGAAACATCTTTGGTACTTTCCCAGATCAGAAAATAGGACCAGATACAAGCCAGAAGGGCTGCGTGATGTGAAAATTGGTCTACTGGAGTCAATAGACAACTTGTAACTTCATATCAACAGTCTGGAACTTCTGGAGGGTTTTTTCAATAATGTGTGTGACCAAGACAGGGTAACCATCTGTGACATACTGAAAATAAATGAACAATGTATGTGTGGTGTACTGTGTCGACTGCTTGGGCAGAACGAGGTTCAAGATGCTAATGGAAATGGCCAAGTACTTTTGTTATTTCTGCCTAGACCGGCACTTCTTCCTGGCTGCCAGAACATGGTTCTGCAGACTTAATTTCTAGGTGCATTTGGGACATGCATGATTGGAAAATTATCAGAAGATCTTGGAGTTGCTGGTGGGCAGATTAGGACCCTTGCTAGGTAGAAATCTTAACTTGGCAGTTTGGGCAGGGCTGTTCCTATTGGAGCAGGAACAATGCTGATTTTATATACTGCTGGATCTAATCTGAAATGGCATGGTGGTAAGAAAAAACGATGAATTAGAATGCTATTCCGAGTGGTTGCTAGTGGTTCCACTATTTGCAAGAATTCCTCCCAGCATCTTTTTATGTATTTGATATAGGCCAGTAATCCCCTTCAGATCAGCTTCTTAGTGAGTCATCTGCTGATTACTGAACATCCGATGTTGTGCAAGCTCATTTGGGGCATTAAGCTATTTGCTCCCTGGAGCTGAAATATTCTAATCTAATGGATGTCAACCAGGCTTTGAATTTCTTGTAGTCATTGCCTCAAAATGAATAACTTTTTTAGATTGAACTTTCAGCTGATCTTATCATGCTGTTATGCCTGGTATCTTGCGTCGGGTCTTGAATGTGTGAGTTATGGATATTTTGGACAACATGTTGACACCTGAAAGAGTAAAGTTCACCATTACATGACAATGACCTCCAGTAAGGTAGAAGTATATGATGTCTTTCGATGGATCACTCACAGGAAATTAGATGGATGATGATTTGTTCATTGTACAGAAAACTGTCAGTAGGTGATTTGAATTGTCGATAACTATATTAGATTTGCTATTTGGTACGTATTGTGGCAAGTGTAGATCAAAAGCAGGAATGACGAGTGGTGGATCCTATCTACGGATAAATGTTTTGCATGAAGAAAGAGGAGGCGCTACTTCTCTTTGGGGATTATCTGTAGAATTCCTAGTTTCCGCCTAGACATAATATTTGCTTTCAGAATGCATGAGAGGTTTAGTGCTGTTCTTATTATTTTTTTAATTATTTACTTGGCTTCTTAGAAAATAAAAGAGAGCAATGAGTAATCCATGCCTCTGTTTCAATAACAGAATTTATGATTTCTTTCACTCTAGCTAAAAAAAATTATACTCTTGCATTCCAGAGTCAACAAAAGTGTACCACAAGGAGTTTTGGGAGTTTAAGATATATGTCTAAAGTGGAACTGTATTGAGGTGTTTGTTGACCAAATATGTGAGGGTTCCATTTATGGAAAGATACTCCTGAGGAATTCTGCTTATGATAAACAAGTTTGTGCCACAGTGACGATCTGATTTTTTATGTAAAGTTACTCCATGTCAAATATCACAACCAGATTTCGGAACTGGCTCCGATTATTATGTTTTTAGCTGATTTTAACACCTTCCATGCTCAGGACGGCTCCCGGCCGCCATGAGTCACAGTAGGCATGTGCTCATAATGGCCGGAAGCCGTCCGAATGTTGCCGCTCCGCCCATGCACGATTAATTCCCCGCCTGTGCGGGAGAATTAATCAGTGGGCGGAGTTCGGACGGCTCCCTGCCGTCATCAGCACACACCTACTGTGACTCATGACCGCCGGGAGCCGCCCTGAGTACCCGAGCGCCACGCCCAGCCCCACCCCACCCCCCTCGCACTGCGGCTGAATTTGCCTTGCGTGGCAAAGGGGCTAAAGGAAAGTGTGCTACTAATTCATTGTTCTGTCACCATTTATTCAGACCTCGCTTCTCCCAACGAGTAGAATTTCCAAAATATATTCAAAGTTGAGTGATAAATTATGTGGCATTGGGGAGGTTTATTATTTATATTATGACCTTGGTACCAGTGACATTTAAGTTTTGGCTGCTATGTATTACCCATGTAAAGGCATTTCAAATTGATAAAGCCTATTTTTATACATTCCTGCTGGCTACCCTGCCTGATGCAGAGGTGATCACTGTAGTTAATTTTACATAGGGTGGCCACTAACATTTTTTTCTGATGTAATCACTATTACAATAGAAATTATGTTAGTAGCTGAGGACGATTTTTATTTATCATAAGCAGCTCTCATAACAGAGAAGGCTCAGACATATCTTGTGGAGGGCAAACCAGCAGACATCCCTGGGAATAAAATTATACTGGTTTATGCATCATGAAAGGATTGCCACATTTCACTAGCGCCCAGCAGAGCTTAAGGCTTTTTAGTCAACATAGGTGTGTTAGCCTATGTAGAGGCATGAGCAGCCTTTACAATGCACTAATTGACCCCAACTCTCCGTCCCAGTCCCACTCCCTCCGATAAGCTCAGGAGGCAATCACGCTCACTGCAGTTCGCTGCTAGCACATTTCACCCGACACCTGTTTTTACAGCATCCCCATATGCCATCACTTTAAAAGATCTACAACCCCCACTGGCCCTGGTTCTCCTAGGTGATCATTTCACCCTGAGATCAAGATTTCTACTCAAAATATATGCTACAGCGAGTGATGCTCACAGGAAGGGCATGTTTTCATAAACAGGAAGCAGACAGTTATTTCTGACCATCATTTGACTGTGGAAGTTGGTTGGAGCTCTCTGTTCAAATCCGGACAGCGGACGTGTATTTCTGAGCCTCATGTGACGCTGTGACTGCGAAGGCCACCGTCGGCGTCAGCACCAGCGTGAAGTCCTCGCGCCTGGCGGTGACTCACAGGAGATGCCACGCGGGAGGTGCTAACACTGCAGATTCACGCGCCTTCAGCAGGGAGCTGGGATCGCCCACTCACTCCTTTTGCTGCAGATCTTGTGTGGGGCGTACAGCCCAGTGTTCCCTGCTTCGAACTGGGAACATGCACAGTCGTACGTTCCTCTTATTTAAAGATCGCTTCTTAATCTAACAAAAAAATCGTAAACTAATGTTTTTGTTGATTGAGCCCATTTGATAACTTTTGATATTTAACTATTGTTAAAAAATGAGACGGTTGAAGGTAACCGGGAATAGATGAGAGTTCTTAAAATCGGTGTCATACATGAGTCAGTCAGCGGTGGAAAGTGCGTTAAAAGTATGGGAACTGAGATGCTGCGCATAATGGGGGCGGAGTCAACGGCTTTGCTAAAAAAAACAAAAAAAAAACAATAATCCGTAACTTTTTTCAGTCTTTCATCTTCAGGTAACTACATGGATAGCCCCCTCGGAGAAATACATTTGGAGCGCTCGCTGTAGCTGGTCAATAAAACTAGGCACCAGCGGGTCACTTTTGTATTCAAAGATCAGTGCCCGGCTGATTAGGGCAGTCTTGCGACTGGTCTCTGAATACACACACACAGGGCTTTACGTGGGATGAAAAAGGGGGGGGGGGGGGGCATCTCAAAGGGGCGTGTCAGATGTAATTAAGGGAGTGGGTTAAAAAGACCAAGCTAAAAATCTTTGCTTAGCATAGTGTGCCACCCAACTGGTATTTTGCTGCTTCTGTCATTGCATTGAGATATATAATACAACTTGTAACATTACACCTACAACAAACCAGGACTATGGACTTTGTCAATGGCTGTTAGTTCCATAAGATAAAAAAAAAGCAATAACAATGGCTTCATTGTATATAATATTGAAAATGCTTCTGCTCTGAAATGATGAGACAGTGTAAGAATGAACGAACTATAAGGAGTCACTTTGAAGTTACCTTAAAGGTAGTGAAGAGTGGTACTGCTGTTGCAGAGTTAAGATTTTTTTTTCCAACTAGGGTGACGGCAAAAACCGAGTGCCGGATGGGAACCCGTTTCAGCACCTGCTTTTTAGAACTACCGGTGCTGAGCATCGGCGGGACCCAGCACATTAAAGTCCTGCACACATCTCTGCAACTTCCCCTACTCACCTGGCTCACTAACAGATTAGCTCCTCACGCTGGTGCCAAGTTGTTTTTGGGGTGGGTGTAAGGTTAATAGTGTATGGCAGCACGGTGTGAGTGGTCAAGATAGCAGGCTGATGGGGTGTTTAAAACAATGCCTGCAGTATGTTAAAAAAATTAGTGAAAGCACTTTGGTGCAGATTTACAATAACTGGCACATCCCTACATATCAGCAGGGATGCGCCAGTTATTGTGCGTCATGGCTCAGCCACCATGAATGCGCCGCTTTTACAATGCGGCTACCATAGGGCAAAAATGGACAGATGCTTGACGCATCTGCTGCCGTAAAGGCGGCGCATTGCTGTAGTTGCGTCGCAAGCGCGATGCAGCTCCAGCAAGGCTCGGGGGTGCCCTATCCTTAAAATGTTGCGTCAATCCTTACGCCTGCTTCAAGCAGGCGCAGGGTTTTGACGCAGCATGGCCTTAAAAGTGGCTGAGTGAAATCTTGTAGATTTTACTCAGCCACTTTTAGGAGGCGTTCCTGTGCCGGAACTTACCCCCCCCCCACTGCGCAGGAACGCCTACATGTTGCGCAGAGCTTTACAACGTGACGCATCTCCCAGATGCATCACGTTGTAAGTACCCCGCACCATGGCGCTGGATTTGCGCCGCCGCTGCGTCACAAAAGTGACGCAACAGTGGCGTAAAAGAGGCGCAAGGGGCTTGTAAATCTGCCCCTTTATTGTTAATGACTGGAACCTGGGGACAGGGACTCTGCTGCCAAAATGACCTCAGTGCAGACAGCTCTTTATTCCCCACTGAAGATTGGCGCCCTGGGCCTGTACCCAACAAGCTCATGCCAAAAGCCAACCCTATCAGTGGGAAATGCACTGTTGTATATTGTGAAACCTCTATTAGTTAACGATTGTACCAGAGAGCCACAGAATTGAATCCGAATTGGCACAGTGGACAATAGTGACTTGAGTATGTTTAGTGCTACAAAGTCCCAGCCTGTGATAGAAAGCACTGTGAATATGGAAGTAATTATGTTTAAATTGAATTGTACACATAATAAGATAGGCTGCTACAAAGTGAGTAAAAATACTTAAGATAAAAAGTTCTTCCAAAATATGGATTTTAATAATATTCAGACTGTAGTAGTGCATTTTTTAATAACTGTCCTTTAAAAGCACACACTCCACAGCTCAGCTTGTAACTCTGTTTCAATACTACTTAAAAAGAATACATTTGTGTAATCCAGAAGCTTAAAGTGCATCCATCAATTAAACCAATACCGACTTTCAAGATCCCTTTACATTTCAGATTAACCAGCTGTGCACATTTACATTTCTTTCAGGGAAGCTGGCACCCTGGCAACAAGGTTTGTTTAGCTGCCTGCCCGTCCCACGGTTTCATAACCTCCCTGCCTCACACCTCAGTTGGAGCATTTCAACTGTCAAAATGAAGTATCCCGGGTCGATTGTCTCTTCACAAAAGCTAGGGAAACGTTTTCCCTTAAATTTAAAAACTTGGGGTGTCTTGTGCCCCACAGACCCCTCCACTTCGACCACTGGGCACAATACATTCAGCTCTTGCGTTTAATTTATTACAGTATACGTTATTCTAATCAATTCAGTTTCAGAGCACCAAGATTATTTAAAAAGTTTGGACTGTAAAACTGTCCAATGACATCACACTTGAACAGAAAAAATTATACCCTT
Source organism: Lissotriton helveticus (assembly GCF_964261635.1). Taxonomy (NCBI): domain Eukaryota; kingdom Metazoa; phylum Chordata; class Amphibia; order Caudata; family Salamandridae; genus Lissotriton; species Lissotriton helveticus. Next base: position 735,103,745 of record NC_136073.1, read on the forward strand.
TTATATGAGATGGTCCTCACGTTTGTGTACTGTTCATTGAAAGAGGCTTTGCTGCATTGAGTCATTGAACACCTTAGGGTTGCAAGACGTCAAAGCATCTTTCTGTGTGCAGCATTCAAATTTATTGGTGCTATTTGTAAGATCGCATAAATGCGTTTACTCCAGTATTGGAACTTTCATAGATTCACATACCTGAATCATTTCCCCGTCTTCGATGTGGTTAGCAGTATAGCTAACTGAAAAAAGGCCTTAGGCCTATTCCCTTTTGCAACCCATAACCTTTGTTATGTAAAAAAGGACCAAACTTTTCCCATAGCCAATCAGAGCCACTCACCCTCTAGAACCCTCCTGAGAGAACCTTCTGCCCCTCAGATTTTCTACTGGTACGTTGTGCTAGGGAGTCTCCTTTGAGCTCTGCTCAAACTCTGGATTTCCAACTTTGTAGAAGCTTAATTTTCATTCTATTTCTTGTGGATTTGAGAATTGGATAATCTATTTCTCATCTACATCCTTGAGAATGTCTGGAAAGGAGAAAAAGGGTCTTTTTAGAGCCTGTGCCACCTGCTCTAAAAAGAGACTCTACACTGATGACCCACATGAAGACTGCATTTACTGTCTTTATCCAGACCACCAACCAAAGGATTTCAGGTATGTCGCACTTTCTCTAGCAAGACCGTTAGAGATCGTGAGGGACGCCTTTTAATTTGGCTTCAGAAGATCAAGGCCAGAAAGGAGGTGGTTTCTAGTTATAGTGACCAGGAATCCCCCTCTTCGTCAAGGAGATCTCAGAAAAGATCAAGATCTCCTCAGGCTCATTCCTTAGGGGACTGTCCTGAGAAGTCCCTAAAAAAGACCACTCAAGGGTCTTCAGGGTGTAGTCCTTCCAAATCTCCTCAACCAAAGCAAAAGGTGAGCAAAGGACACACTTTGAGAGAAAAAGAATCCAAAAGAGCCTCTTCTGAGCCTTCAAAGACACCACCTTTGGCTCCAGCATCATTCAAAAAGCCATCCTCTAGTATTCCTGAGGAGAAAGTGAAAAAATCGACATTGTCGACGGGATCGTCGACTAAGCCGTCGATGAAGAAGTCATTGTCTACTGCGACGACCACGGAGGTAAAGAAGCTACCATTAATTGTATTAGAGTCGACAGCAGCGTCGACGCCGGTAACATCGACGACGACATCGTTGACGACGGTGGTGATGACGACGGTGATGTTGACAGAGGGTTCGTCGTCGACGGTGATGACAACGGGGTCGTCGACGGGAACGTCGACGGCGGTAACTATGTCGTCGCCGAGGAATGGTTCTACAGCACTGACGACAACGACATCAGCTTCGTCGACGGTAGTATCGACGACAAACTCCAGAAAAGAAGAAAATCACGCCAGCAGTGACTTCCCCGAGCAAGATTACTCCTCTGGTCCCGTCGCACCTTTTGGAGGAGGAAGAGTTGGATGAGGATGAGGATGATGGACCCTTCGGGTATGCCAGAAGCCCATCTGAACTCCACGTAAAATGTCAAGAAGATGACGATGAAGAGGGGTATGAAGAATACCACAGCCTCTCACACCATCGCTACCAACCAGAGCCTCAGGAAGAGATGGTCGCAATGCCATCTTCAATGATGATGGATTTACAATTCATGTTGGCAGATTATAAGAAGAGGTTTCCTCCATCAGGGCTCCCTCAGGTCGTTTCACCTTCACGTCCTCGTTCTATTCCAGCCACTGAAGTCCGCAGTAGAGAAAGCCTACTAGACACTACTCCGCAGACACCTCAGGTCCAACAGCAGCAGGATCCTGTGACCACAGAGGATGACAACCGTGAAGAAGGGAAGCTAACGGAGCCCCACAGAAAATGGAATGACTATCTAATTCCCTCTCCACCATCACCAACCCAAGTACCAGCGGATTCTCCACCAGTGGATATTGGTGGATTCCACAACTTAATGGAGAGAGCTGCAAAGAGATTTCAGCTGCCAATGAAAACAACTCAAGCAGACTGTTTTCTTTATGACTTTAAAGAGCCCTATCAAAAGTCAATCAGGTCCATACCAATCATTGACCACGTATAGAAGGAAGGGTTACAAGTGATGACGACTCCAGCGACGGTTACACCGGTACTAGCAAGGCTGGATAAAAAATATAAGGCGCCTGCGGACGCTCCGGCGTGTTTAATAGGCCATCCTAAACCGGACTCTATCATTTCGCAGGCAGCGCAACAAAAGTCAAAAAACCCTTCAGCACCTATTTCTGCACCTCCGGATAGAGAGGGACGGCGTTTAGACAACGCCAGGTAAACGATTCTCCGCGATGTTAGCTCTCCTGGTCAGAGCAGCTAATGCCCTTGCCATCCTGGGCAGATATGACAGACAGATGTGGTGCGATATAGCACCATATGTCGACCTCCTTCCGGAAGACAGCAAGCAGGAGGCAAAGAATGTTCTGCAGGAAGGGGAGAGAACTTCAGCTGAAGTTATTGATTGTGCTATGGACATAGCTACACCAGCCTTTCGTTCCCTAGGAGGAGCAGCAGTTTTAAGGTGCCAGGGTTGGCTGGGGGCTACCGCCTTTAGACCGGAGGTCCAAAATAAGATTTTGGACCTGCCTTTTGATGGGGAAGATCTGTTTGGACGTCTAGTGGATGAGACCCTTCAAAGTATTAAGAAGGACACTGATACGGCGAAAACCTTGGGTATGTTACAGTACAGGAAGGTGCCCTTTTGAGGCGCCCGTGGAAGAGGACAACCTTCGTATAGAGGTGGCTACCAGCAAGGAAGATACACATCATATTCTTCCTCTTCGCAGCCCTACCGGCAGCAATATGGCCAGAAGCATTCTGGGGGCTACTCTAAGTCCACACCCAGAGGACGAGGAGGTCGTTCTGGGAAAGATAATAATAAAAGACAATGACAACCTACAAGTTCCGGATGCTTATCCTCCTACCCTGTCAAATGTTCTCCTTGGTGGAAGAGTAACTTATTATTTACAACAGTGGCAGAAAATAACATCGGACAAATGGGTCCTCTACATAATAGAATTCGGACATACTCTGGAATTCCTCCACTTCCCTCCTCCCACGCCACCTACATATCAAAAAGTATACGTCGGAAGATTCGGGCAATGCTCCGAAAGGGAGCAATAGAACCGGTGCCGAACTCCCAAAGAGGACGAGGATTTTATTCCAGATTCTTCTTGATCAGAAAAGATGCTCTCAGGTGGCGTCCGATCTTGGACCTACGGTCCCTAAATGCCTATGTCAAGAAACAGTCATTCAGAATGGTGACCCTCCAAGATATTCTGCTGCTCTTAAACCCAGGAGATCAGATGACCTCCCTAGATTTACAGGATGCATATTTTCATATCCCCATCCATCCGTCCCACAGAAAGTTCCTTAGTTTTACAGTTTCCAAAGACCATTACCAATTCAAAGTGCTGCCATTCAGCCTCAAATCTGCACCGAGAATATTTACAAAATGTCTGGTGCCGGTGGCAGCCTATCTCAGAAGACAAAAACACCAAATATTCCCATACCTAGACGACTGGTTGGTAAAGGCACCATCGCAGGAGGCGGCTCACGCTGCGTCTTCTGCTTGCATGGAGCTGTTACCTTAAATGTGGAAAAATCATCTCTGCAGCCATCCAGGACAATCAAGTTTCTAGGTGCGATCTTAGATACATCACAAAACAAGGCATTCCCATCCACAGAGAGGCAATTGGGACTAGTATCTCTAGCCAAAAAATTCAGCAGAAGAAGGTCTCTTTCAGTCTAAAGATACAAATCGCTTCTGGGGACAATGTCTTCATGCATACCACTCATTCCCCTATGTCGTTTGAGAATGCGGCAGTTACAAGAAGAGTTAGACCTTCAGTGGTGCAAAGGGATCCTTCGAGGATAAGATCAAGGTCACGCAACCAATGTTGCAGGCGGTAAAGTGGTGGACTTGCAGGAACAATATCTCGGTGGGTCTATCCTTCCTTTCCTGACCGAGCCAGCTCCGTTAGTAGTTACCACGGACGCTTCTCTCGAAAGATCGGGAGCAGTCCTACAAGAGTTACAAGTCAGCGGCCGATGGAACACACAAGAACAACACCTTCACATAAACCTATTGGAATTAAGGACAATAGGATTTGCATTGTAGGCCTTCCTGCCAAGAATAGAAGGGAGATCAGTGCTAGTGCGAACAGACAACACAACGGCAATGCACTACATAAACAAACATGGGGGCACAAGATCTCTCTCTCTGTCAAAGGAAGCTCAGAAAAGTTGGAAATGGGCGATAGATCACGAAGTGACTCTGACGGCCATACATCTTCCAGGAGATCAAAACACGACAGCAGACACCCTCAGCAGGCAAAAAATGACCTGTCACGAGTGGCAGCTCGATCAGGACACGCTGAGGACCATCTTTGCCAAGTGGGGGATGCCAACAGTGGATCTGTTTGCCACAGCCCAGAACAAGAAATGCCAGTTCTTTGCAAGCTGGCGTCACCAGAGGGGATCATGGGGGAATGCGTTTTCCATGGCATGGTCAGGCGTCTTTGCCTACGCCTTTCCGCCGATTCCCCTCCTGCCACGAGTGCTCACGAAGATGAAAAAGGAACCGTGCAGGATGATACTAATAGCCCCTTGGTGGCCCAGGCAGCATTGGTTCACAGAGCTCATCCTTTTGTCAGAGACCAAGCCAATACGTCTACAGCCAATACCAGTACTGTTGACTATGGAGAAGGGACTAGTGCGACATCCAGACCCGACATCACTGCAATTAGCGGCCTGGCTCCTGACTACAGAGAATTTCATAGCTTAAACATTTCGGCAGAATGCAGAGAAATCCTGGCAAAGGCAAGAGCTGAAAGCACTAATAGGACGTACAGGATGAAATGGAAAAGATTCTGCCTCTGGTGTCAGGAGAACGAATTGCATCCTCTGCGAGCGGAGGCGCATCAAATCATCCCATATTTACTAAGGCAGGCAAAGTCTGGATTAGCCCATGCCTCAATTAAAGTGCATTTGGCGGCGATTTCAAGATAAGGAGAAACTCAGCAGATCCAGCTCTGTGGTTGGAAAGAATTGTGAAGCAATACATGAAGGGGTTGTTTCGAGTTTATCCACCCATTAGGCCTCCACCGCCTCTATGGCAAAATGAACATTGTCTTATCACAACTGATGAAACCACCATTTGAGCCAATTAACAAAACTGATCTAAAATTCCTATCCTGGAAGGTGGCTCTATTAATAGCTCTAACATCAGCAAGAAGGGTGGGAGAAATACAAGCCCTTACGACGCAAGAACCTTTTCTGCAATTCAGGGAAGACAGATTAGTGCTCAGAACGAATAATAAAGTTTATTCCAAAAGTACCAACGGATTTCCACTTAAATGAGCCATCAATCCTAAAACGATTCTTTCCTCAACCATCTACGGTGTCGGAGAGGACTCTCCACACTCTGGATGTCCAGCGTTGCCTGAAATTTTATTTGCAAAGGACAAGACCTTTCAGAAAATTTACACGATTGTTTGTGGCTTTTAGTGCCCCCAGGAAAGGTTTCCCGTTATCAAAACGGGGAATTGCACGATGGATCTCAAATGGCATTCAATTCTGTCATCAGGCGGCGGGGAAGCCGTTACCGATGTTCGTGCACATTCCATAAGAGCGGTATCAACCTCTACTGCTCTATTTTCAGGCGTCTCTATTCAGGACATCTGCAGAGCAGCTACCTGGAGGAGTACGCATACCTTCACCAGACATTACTGCCTGGATGCACATGCAAGAAGCGATGTAGCAGTGGGACAAGTGGTGCTGAGGAACCTTTTCCAATAACGGTGAGCCTCCTTTTTCATCCCTCCATCCTTTGGTTGGTAAGAAAAGCACATTTTATTGTTTTATGATATTGGATATGTCATTTATGGGCGAAATGTCTCTGTGTATTTTGATACAGTTACTACTATGTGCAAGTATCATGTGTTGCCTATTTGTGAAAAGCAGGTGACAAAAACCAAAATGTGCTATAATGTACTGCTCGCTATTCTGATTCAGATATGTGAATCTATGAAAGCTCCAATACTGGAGTAAGGAAACAAGTTACTTACCTGTAACTGTAGTTCTCCAGTATTGGAAGCTTTCATAGATTCACATACGCCCACCCTCCTCCCCTGAGAGGCTCACCTCGGATTTGGCACAAAGGGTATTCCAGCACAAGTGCCCGAAAATCTGAGGGGCAGAAGGTTCTCTCAGGAGGGTTCTAGAGGGTGAGTGGCTCTGATTGGCTAAGGGAAAAGTTGGGTCCTTTTTTACATAACAAAGGTTATGGGTTGCAAAAGGGAATGGGCCTAAGGCCTTTTTTCAGTTAGCTATACTGTTAACCATTGCTTTTTTATATACCGGAGACTTCCGTCTCGACGACGGGGAAATGATTCAGGTATGTGAATCTATGAAAGCTTCCAATACTGGAGAACTACAGTTAGAGGTAAGTAACTTGTTTTCTTATATGCTAGATACTGGAATGTTACAAATGCAAACTGTACAGTGCTTGATGTATAACATTTTGCATAACAAATTCAAACAATGCCAACAGTTTTTACCGTAACAAACATCAATACCGCCAAACAAAAATCTGTTTATGGATCCAACCAGGATCACTACAAAATTAAAACACCACTGACACAGAAACCCTGTGCAAAGGCTTTATGATGTGTCAGCTGTAGAATCCTTACCTTTCACCATCCTAGAACATTAGACTATCCGGAAGCAACTGCCATTGCTCTCCTAAACCACACTATTAACAAGCATCTGTAATGCAATAGGTCTCGCATTTATGCAAGTTTAAGCTACTGGCATTGTTAATGATAATGCCCTTTTTATGTTTTAGTTTTTAAAACATAAATAAGAGGCATTGTCATTTACAATGCCAGTAGCTTAAACGCTCGCAAATGCGAGACCTATCACATTCCAAATGCTTGAAGACATCGCTGAGTTGCCCCCTTCTGCCTCCCATGGCCCCTGAAGAGCTCTCCGTTTACTAAGAGTTAAATAAACAAGCCGGTTGTCACAACTGCGCAGGAGAGACCCTCGTGCAGTAAGAGAAACTCATTAAAGAAAATAGTGCTTACAGAATAAAGACAACCGGAGTAAAAGGGCCAGTCCTCATGGGAGGTTACAAATTAAGACAAGGCGGTACTAAGGAGGGACTAACAACCCTAATAAATCAGTAGCCAGTATCTAAGAAGGACAATGACACAAGCCAATAACAAATATGGGTGGAGAGTGGGTGAGGATTCAAGTACATGCTTCAACACAGCATGCCTCGCAGAGTAGCGCATGCACTGCCCAGGCTCGACCTAAAAAGAAAGTACAACAAACACATGATGGACAACAGTGATAGGCCAATCCAGGATGCCCACTCTATGTGCTATGATGGATAACATAGGGCCCGATTCACAGAACTAACTTAAGACAAAGTTAGGATTTTGTCTTAAGTCTGTCTTAAGTCTGTCTTAAGACAAACTTAAGACAAAATCCTAACTTCTGTGAATACCAAAAGTAGCAAGTTTAGGATTTTGTCTTAAGTTAGTTCTGTGAATCGGGCCCATGGTGAGTACCACAGTATCCATAACAACAGAAAATGACCGGTCTTTTGTGTTGCTGTTCTAGTAACTGAGAAACAAAGGGGATTCATGCAAATTATAAAGAGTTACAACTGGCTGAGATATTCCCTTCAGACCACCCTTTGGCGGAGTCTCATCATATGGGGTATTTGTTTAATCCATCCAACCTGCCGCCCAAGCCATCGACTGATGGTGCGGATATGGATGTGGAGTAGAAACTCTAGCCCAGTTGTTACTCAGAGGGTAGTGCTCAAGGGAGTGTAGTGCAGTGCTGTGGTGAAAACTTAAAATTAACGACTCAGACAAGAAAATTATTTAATAGGATTTGTCTGAGTGTCAAGGTTAAAATCACGCCTGGTAGTCTAAACATATAACCACACTGTGGCGCTGTGCAGGATGGTCGACATGTTTCAGCCAAATTGGAAATTAGTATCCGGCTTTCGTCAGGACCTAGATGATAAGCTACTGCAACCAAATAAAGTGTTGTGCATAAATGTGACTAAAACTTAGGTGCCAAAATTATGTCAGAATACTTATATCTACCAGGAACTTGGAGCCCCAATGTTCGCAAGGGAGAAGTGCATTCTATCTTAATCCTGTTGAAAAAAAGCACAAGAAAAACTACTAATTCACATGTAAAGCCAAATATTCACAAGAAACTGTACAGACAACACATCAAACAGAAATAAATTGTACTCTGTTTGCTCAAGAGTGAACTCACTCCTTCACAGAGGAAAAGATTATCACCTCACTGTGAATACTCACCGCGCATTGCGTGGGAGATGACCTCACCTCACCCGGCAACCGCTCGGGAATATGAGGCCCCGCTCTAAGGTGCAAAAAAGGAAAAAGGGCATAAATTGTAACATTTGATGCCCCACGCTTTTTAGCTATAGCATCCTATATAAAACTTACTGTATGCAAACAGAACCAACATAAACCAAAAATGAAGACCCCACAGGACTTGGCCAAGGACTAATACACAAAAAGTATTGCATTTCCTAGATTAACTAGTTTAGAGAGTGAAGACAGAGTTTGAAGTTTAACTAGAGACTATGATAGCGCTGGGAGGTGGTGCTATGGAAGAGGTACATTGATGATATCCTTTTGGTTTGGCGAGGTACTTCATCGGAGGCTATAGCTTTTCATGATTGGTTGAACCATCAAAACCAATATTTGAAATTTACCATTGAATTCAGCCGGGTGGAATTACCCTTTTTGGACATTCTCATTTTTCCTAAAGATGGCAAATTGGAATGTGAACTCTATAAAAAACCTATGTCCAGGAATTCCCTCTTAGCTTTTACCAGTCATCACCCTCGGGCCCTACGGGAAAATCTCCCCGTAGGACAGTTTCTGAGAATCCGGAGAAATTGTTCTTCTACTCCTCTTTTCGACAAACATGCCCGGATCCTGTCCAGACATTTGGAAGATCGACAATACCCACGTCATCTGATACGAAAAGCTTGGAAACGTGCCACTAATAATAACAGGGAGGCACTATTGGAGAGAAGACCTGAAAAGGCACCCTTGGATAGGCTAACCTTTGTTAGCACATTCAGCGTCCTTTCCAACAAAATCCAAAAGACGGTGCGCAAACATTGGGACATCCTAAACATAGCTCAAACAAATGTCCTTCCGACTCTGTTTTCCTTCAAAAAAGCCCGAAGTCTACGAGATAGCCTGGTCCATACAAGACCACGAGTCAAAATGGCAGAAACACTCAATACACTATGGAACACGCAACCAGTACGTGGTCACTTTCCATGTGGTTCATGTAGCGCATGTCCCCAGACATACAAAGCAGACCAAGTAGACATAGGTACAGGTAACCCATGGCAACTCCGCAAACATTCCAACTGCAACACTGAGGGAGTTATTTACATGATTACATGTCCGTGTTCACTTCAATACATTGGTCACACCACGCGGAAAATGAAGGTTCGCATCAGTGAACATAAAAGTACAATCCGCTGCCATAAACAGTCTACCTGTCTTACCAACCATTTCTTGGCTATGAAACATCGAGCCGAGGATTTAAAGTGGGTGATCTTAGAACACCTTTACACCCCACCTCACATCAGTGACAAATCCAAATTCCTTTTTGTCAAAGAGCAGAAATGGATTTTTAAGCTCCGTAGTGACAGTATAGGATTAAACGATTCCATTCCATGGATCTCAATTTGATTGACTGTAACCATCTTAAAGGTTTCTCTTGTTTCGTTACCCCCTTGTTGTTACAAACTGTAAATCTCGATATATGTATGAGTTAGAACACATGCAGTATTTCCTAGCAGTCTTCCTGACATTTGTGTATTATCAAGGTTCATTATCAGCACATGCTCAGGTCATGCACACGCTGTCTGTGACTAACATACTCAGTCTAGTTTATGTATACTGGATACTTGCAAGATCCTTATCACCTACATCATTTTTCTTAGAAATGACGATCTTCCTTAGCTGTTGGTCTGGTGACCAAACAAATTGTGTGAACTTGAGTTAGTCTTCAGCAAAACGATAGTCACATACATGCCGGATTTAAATAATTGATTTTCATTTTTGCGGTTTTGTGGTGAGCCAGCCGGTCACCCTTTTTTTCAAATGCTAGCGTATTTTCGAGAGGTCTTAACTTGGCTCGTTAAAGCGGCTGCGCATTGGAACAGTGTACCACCCGAGCTTGGACGCTTGACGTCTCTTCCTCGCGCGCATGCGCGAAGGATCAGCGCTTGCCGCCCGCGATCGGTGAACAACTACGCAGGTCGTTGCAAGGAGCAGCTACCTCTAAGCGTCTATGGACATGCGCTTTGTTGACAAGCGCCCCAATGAATCACTACGTGATTGCTTACGTGATTGTTCACTGCGTGATTGCTTATTTTGGCGGGCCAATTAACCAATTAAGTGTGGTATAAAAGGGAGGAGCCTGGTCCTACTCGGTACCTCCACTTCCTCTCGGATGCCAGAGAGAGGTACCGACGGACAGGTAAGGCTGCCTCCCAGCGCTATCATAGTCTCTAGTTAAACTTCAAACTCTGTCTTCACTCTCTAAACTAGTTAATCTAGGAAATGCAATACTTTTTGTGTATTAGTCCTTGGCCAAGTCCTGTGGGGTCTTCATTTTTGGTTTATGTTGGTTCTGTTTGCATACAGTAAGTTTTATATAGGATGCTATAGCTAAAAAGCGTGGGGCATCAAATGTTACAATTTATGCCCTTTTTCCTTTTTTGCACCTTAGAGCGGGGCCTCATATTCCCGAGCGGTTGCCGGGTGAGGTGAGGTCATCTCCCACGCAATGCGCGGTGAGTATTTACAGTGAGGTGATAATCTTTTCCTCTGTGAAGGAGTGAGTTCACTCTTGAGCAAACAGAGTACAATTTATTTCTGTTTGATGTGTTGTCTGTACAGTTTCTTGTGAATATTTGGCTTTACATGTGAATTAGTAGTTTTTCTTGTGCTTTTTTTCAACAGGATTAAGATAGAATGCACTTCTCCCTTGCGAACATTGGGGCTCCAAGTTCCTGGTAGATATAAGTATTCTGATATAATTTTGGCAACTAATTTTTAGTCACATTTATGCACTTCACTTTATTTGGTTGCAGTAGCTTATCATCTAGGTCCTGACGAAAGCCGGATACTAATTTCCAATTTGGCTGAAACATGTCGACCGTCCTGCACAGCGCCACAGTGTGGTTATATGTTTAGACTACTGGGCGTGATTTTAACCTTGACACTCAGACAAATCCTATTAAATAATTTTCTTGTCTGAGTCGTTAATTTTAAGTTTTCACCACAGCACTGCACTACACTCCCTTGAGCACTACCCTCTGAGTAACAACTGGGCTAGAGTTTCTACTCCACATCCATATCCGCACCATCAGTCGATGGCTTGGGCGGCAGGTTGGATGGATTAAACAAATACCCCATATGATGAGACTCCGCCAAAGGGTGGTCTGATGGGAATATCTCAGCCAGTTGTAACTCTTTATAATTTGCATGAATCCCCTTTGTTTCTCAGTTACTATTACAGCAACACAAAAGACCGGTCATTTTCTGTTGTTATGTATAATGTCTTGTGCAGGGAAATGAAATGACAGGTCGTTAAATATATTTCCATTGACCCCTTTTTCATACTTAGTTTTGTGGAGTACCACAGTATCGCCATATGATCAGTTAAGCTTCGATGGCTGCACTAACATACAGCTCTACCACCATCTCCTTCGTCCTGTCTTGATCAATACTGTGACAGCCAGCAAACAACAATATAACAACCCGGCACCCCCTCCCAGCCTATGTGTGGTGGCTACTCTAAGTCCACACCCAGAGGACGAGGAGGTCATTCTGGGAAAGATAATAATAAAAGACAATGACAACCTACAAGTTCCGGATGCTTATCCTCCTACCCTGTCAAATGTTCCCCTTGGTGGAAGAGTAACTTATTATTTACAACAGTGGCAGAAAATAACATCGGACAAATGGGTCCTCTACATAATAGAATTCGGACATACTCTGGAATTCCTCCACTTCCCTCCTCCCACGCCACCTACATATCAAAAAGTATACGTCGGAAGATTCGGGCAATGCTCCGAAAGGGAGCAATAGAACCGGTGCCGAACTCCCAAAGAGGACGAGGATTTTATTCCAGATTCTTCTTGATCAGAAAAGATGCTCTCAGGTGGCGTCCGATCTTGGACCTACGGTCCCTAAATGCCTATGTCAAGAAACAGTCATTCAGAATGGTGACCCTCCAAGATATTCTGCTGCTCTTAAACCCAGGAGATCAGATGACCTCCCTAGATTTACAGGATGCATATTTTCATATCCCCATCCATCCGTCCCACAGAAAGTTCCTTAGTTTTACAGTGTCCAAAGACCATTACCAATTCAAAGTGCTGCCATTCAGCCTCAAATCTGCACCGAGAATATTTACAAAATGTCTGGTGCCGGTGGCAGCCTATCTCAGAAGACAAAAACACCAAATATTCCCATACCTAGACGACTGGTTGGTAAAGGCACCATCGCAGGAAGCAGCTCACGCTGCGTCTTCTGCTTGCATGGAGCTGTTACCTTAAATGTGGAAAAATCATCTCTGCAGCCATCCAGGACAATCAAGTTTCTAGGTGCGATCTTAGATACATCACAAAACAAGGCATTCCCATCCACAGAGAGGTAATTGGGACTAGTATCTCTAGCCAAAAAATTCAGCAGAAGAAGGTCTCTTTCAGTCTAAAGATACAAATCGCTTCTGGGGACAATGTCTTCATGCATACCACTCATTCCCCTATGTCGTTTGAGAATGCGGCAGTTACAAGAAGAGTTAGACCTTCAGTGGTGCAAAGGGATCCTTCGAGGACAAGATCAAGGTCACACAACCAATGTTGCAGGCGGTAAAGTGGTGGACTTGCAGGAACAATATCTCGGTAGGTCTATCCTTCCTTTCCTGACCGAGCCAGCTCCGTTAGTAGTTACCACGGACGCTTCTCTCGAAAGATCGGGAGCAGTCCTACAGGAGTTACAAGTCAGCGGCCGATGGAACACACAAGAACAACACCTTCACATAAACCTTTTGGAATTAAGGACAATAGGATTTGCATTGTAGGCCTTCCTGCCAAGAATAGAAGGGAGATCAGTGCTAGTGCGAACAGACAACACAACGGCAATGCACTACATAAACAAACATGGGGGCACAAGATCTCTCTCTCTGTCAAAGGAAGCTCAGAAAAGTTGGAAATGGGCGATAGATCACGAAGTGACTCTGACGGCCATACATCTTCCAGGAGATCAAAACACGACAGCAGACACCCTCAGCAGGCAAAAAATGACCTGTCACGAGTGGGAGCTCGATCAGGACACGCTGAGGACCATCTTTGCCAAGTGGGGGATGCCAACGGTGGATCTGTTTGCCACAGCCCAGAACAAGAAATGCCAGTTCTTTGCAAGCTGGCGTCACCAGAGGGGATCATGGGGGAATGCGTTTTCCATGGCATGGTCAGGCGTCTTTGCCTACGCCTTTCCGCCGATTCCCCTCCTGCCACGAGTGCTCACGAAGATGAAAAAGGAACCGTGCAGGATGATACTAATAGCCCCTTGGTGGCCCAGGCAGAATTGGTTCACAGAGCTCATCCTTTTGTCAGAGACCAAGCCAATACGTGTACAGCCAATACCAGCACTGTTGACTATGGAGAAGGGACTAGTGCGACATCCAGACCCGACATCACTGCAATTAGCGGCCTGGCTCCTGACTACAGAGAATTTCATAGCTTAAACATTCCGGCAGAATGCAGAGAAATCCTGGCAAAGGCAAGAGCTGAAAGCACTAATAGGACGTACAGGATGAAATGGAAAAGATTCTGCCTCTGGTGTCAGGAGAACGAATTGCATCCTCTGCGAGCGGAGGCGCATCAAATCATCCCATATTTACTAAGGCAGGCAAAGTCTGGATTAGCCCATGCCTCAATTAAAGTGCATTTGGCGGTGATTTCAAGATAAAGAGAAACTCAGCAGATCCAGCTCTGTGGTTGGAAAGAATTGTGAAGCAATACATGAAGGGGTTGTTTCGAGTTTATCCACCCATTAGGCCTCCACCGACTCTATGGCAAAATGAACATTGTCTTATCACAACTGATGAAACCACCATTTGAGCCAATTAACAAAACTGATCTAAAATTCCTATCCTGGAAGGTGGCTCTATTAATAGCTCTAACATCAGCAAGAAGGGTGGGAGAAATACAAGCCCTTACGACGCAAGAACCTTTTCTGCAATTCAGGGAAGACAGATTAGTGCTCAGAACGAATAATAAAGTTTATTCCAAAAGTACCAACGGATTTCCACTTAAATGAGCCATCAATCCTAAAACGATTCTTTCCTCAACCATCTACGGTGTCGGAGAGGACTCTCCACACTCTGGATGTCCAGCGTTGCCTGAAATTTTATTTGCAAAGGACAAGACCTTTCAGAAAATCTACACGATTGTTTGTGGCTTTTAGTGCCCCCAGGAAAGGTTTCCCGTTATCAAAACGGGGAATTGCACGATGGATCTCAAATGGCATTCAATTCTGTCATCAGGCGGCGGGGAAGCCGTTACCGATGTTCGTGCACATTCCATAAGAGCGGTATCAACCTCTACTGCTCTATTTTCAGGCGTCTCTATTCAGGACATCTGCAGAGCAGCTACCTGGAGGAGTACGCATACCTTCACCAGACATTACTGCCTGGATGCACATGCAAGAAGCGATGTAGCAGTGGGACAAGTGGTGCTGAGGAACCTTTTCCAATAACGGTGAGCCTCCTTTCTCATCCCTCCATCCTTTGGTTGGTAAGAAAAGCAAATTTTATTGTTTTATGATATTGGATATGTCATTTATGGGCGAAATGTCTCTGTGTATTTTGATACAGTTACTACTATGTGCAAGTATCATGTGTTGCCTATTTGTGAAAAGCAGGTGACAAAAACCAAAATGTGCTATAATGTACTGCTCGCTATTCTGATTCAGATATGTGAATCTATGAAAGCTCCAATACTGGAGTAAGGAAACAAGTTACTTACCTGTAACTGTAGTTCTCCAGTATTGGAAGCTTTCATAGATTCACATACGCCCACCCTCCTCCCCTGAGAGGCTCACCTCGGATTTGGCACAAAGGGTATTCCAGCACAAGTGCCCGAAAATCTGAGGGGCAGAAGGTTCTCTCAGGAGGGTTCTAGAGGGTGAGTGGCTCTGATTGGCTAAGGGAAAAGTTGGGTCCTTTTTTACATAACAAAGGTTATGGGTTGCAAAAGGGAATGGGCCTAAGGCCTTTTTTCAGTTAGCTATACTGTTAACCATTGCTTTTTTATATACCGGAGACTCCCTTCTCGACGACGGGGAAATGATTCAGGTATGTGAATCTATGAAAGCTTCCAATACTGGAGAACTACAGTTAGAGGTAAGTAACTTGTTTTCTTATATGCTAGATACTGGAATGTTACAAATGCAAACTGTACAGTGCTTGATGTATAACATTTTGCATAACAAATTCAAACAATGCCAACAGTTTTTACCGTAACAAACATCAATACCGCCAAACAAAAATCTGTTTATGGATCCAACCAGGATCGCTACAAAATTAAAACACCACTGACACAGAAACCCTGTGCAAAGGCTTTATGATGTGTCAGCTGTAGAATCCTTACCTTTCACCATCCTAGAACATTAGACTATCCGGAAGCAACTGCCATTGCTCTCCTAAACCACACTATTAACAAGCATCTGTAATGCAATAGGTCTCGCATTTATGCAAGTTTAAGCTACTGGCATTGTTAATGATAATGCCCTTTTTATGTTTTAGTTTTTAAAACATAAATAAGAGGCATTGTCATTTACAATGCCAGTAGCTTAAACGCTCGCAAATGCGAGACCTATCACATTCCAAATGCTTGAAGACATCGCTGAGTTGCCCCCTTCTGCCTCCCATGGCCCCTGAAGAGCTCTCCGTTTACTAAGAGTTAAATAAACAAGCCGGTTGTCACAACTGCGCAGGAGAGACCCTCGTGCAGTAAGAGAAACTCATTAAAGAAAATAGTGCTTACAGAATAAAGACAACCGGAGTAAAAGGGCCAGTCCTCATGGGAGGTTACAAATTAAGACAAGGCGGTACTAAGGAGGGACTAACAACCCTAATAAATCAGAAGCCAGTATCTAAGAAGGACAATGACACAAGCCAATAACAAATATGGGTGGAGAGTGGGTGGGGATTCAAGTACATGCTTCAACACAGCATGCCTCGCAGAGCAGCGCATGCACTGCCCAGGCTCGACCTAAAAAGAAAGTACAACAAACACATGATGGACAACAGTGATAGGCCAATCCAGGATGCCCACTCTATGTGCTATGATGGATAACATAGGGCCCGATTCACAGAACTAACTTAAGACAAAGTTAGGATTTTGTCTTAAGTCTGTCTTAAGTCTGTCTTAAGACAAACTTAAGACAAAATCCTAACTTCTGTGAATACCAAAAGTAGCAAGTTTAGGATTTTGTCTTAAGTTAGTTCTGTGAATCGGGCCCATGGTGAATACCACAGTATCCATAACAACAGAAAATGACCGGTCTTTTGAGTTGCTGTTCTAGTAACTCAGAAACAAAGGGGATTCATGCAAATTATAAAGAGTGACAACTGGCTGAGATATTCCCTTCAGACCACCCTTTGGCGGAGTCTCATCATATGAGGTATTTGTTTAATCCATCCAACCTGCCGCCCAAGCCATCGACTGATGGTGCGGATATGGATGTGGAGTAGAAACTCTAGCCCAGTTGTTACTCAGAGGGTAGTGCTCAAGGGAGTGTAGTGCAGTGCTGTGGTGAAAACTTAAAATTAACGACTCAGACAAGAAAATTATTTAATAGGATTTGTCTGAGTGCCAAGGTTAAAATCACGCCCGGTAGTCTAAACATATAACCACACTGTGGCGCTGTGCAGGACGGTCGACATGTTTCAGCCAAATTGGAAATTAGTATCCGGCTTTCGTCAGGACCTAGATGATAAGCTACTGCAACCAAATAAAGTGAAGTGCATAAATGTGACTAAAAATTAGGTGCCAAAATTATATCAGAATACTTATATCTACCAGGAACTTGGAGCCCCAATGTTCGCAAGGGAGAAGTGCATTCTATCTTAATCCTGTTGAAAAAAAGCACAAGAAAAACTACTAATTCACATGTAAAGCCAAATATTCACAAGAAACTGTACAGACAACACATCAAACAGAAATAAATTGTACTCTGTTTGCTCAAGAGTGAACTCACTCCTTCACAGAGGAAAAGATTATCACCTCACTGTGAATACTCACCGCGCATTGCGTGGGAGATGACCTCACCTCACCCGGCAACCTCTCGGGAATATGAGACCCCGCTCTAAGGTGCAAAAAAGGAAAAAGGGCATAAATTGTAACATTTGATGCCCCACGCTTTTTAGCTATAGCATCCTATATAAAACTTACAGTATGCAAACAGAACCAACATAAACCAAAAATGAAGACCCCACAGGACTTGGCCAAGGACTAATACACAAAAAGTATTGCATTTCCTAGATTAACTAGTTTAGAGAGTGAAGACAGAGTTTGAAGTTTAACTAGAGACTATGATAGCGCTGGGAGGTGGTGCTATGGAAGAGGTACATTGATGATATCCTTTTGGTTTGGCGAGGTACTTCATCGGAGGCTATAGCTTTTCATGATTGGTTGAACCATCAAAACCAATATTTGAAATTTACCATTGAATTCAGCCGGGTGGAATTACCCTTTTTGGACATTCTCATTTTTCCTAAAGATGGCAAATTGGAATGTGAACTCTATAAAAAACCTATGTCCAGGAATTCCCTCTTAGCTTTTACCAGTCATCACCCTCGGGCCCTACGGGAAAATCTCCCCGTAGGACAGTTTCTGAGAATCCGGAGAAATTGTTCTTCTACTCCTATTTTCGACAAACATGCCCGGATCCTGTCCAGACATTTGGAAGATCGACAATACCCACGTCATCTGGTACGAAAAGCTTGGAAACGTGCCACTAATAATAACAGGGAGGCACTATTGGAGAGAGGACCTGAAAAGGCACCCTTGGATAGGCTAACCTTTGTTAGCACATTCAGCGTCCTTTCCAACAAAATCTAAAAGACGGTGCGCAAACATTGGGACATCCTAAACATAGCTCAAACAAATGTCCTTCCGCCTCTGTTTTCCTTCAAAAAAGCCCGAAGTCTACGAGATAGCCTGGTCCATACAAGACCACGAGTCAAAATGGCAGAAACACTCAATACACTATGGAACACGCAACCAGTACGTGGTCACTTTCCATGTGGTTCTTGTAGCGCATGTCCCCAGACATACAAAGCAGACCAAGTAGACATAGGTACAGGTAACCCATGGCAACTCCGCAAACATTCCAACTGCAACACTGAGGGAGTTATTTACATGATTACATGTCCGTGTTCACTTCAATACATTGGTCACACCACGCGGAAAATGAAGGTTCGCATCAGTGAACATAAAAGTACAATCCGCTGCCATAAACAGTCTACCTGTCTTACCAACCATTTCTTGGCTATGAAACATCGAGCTGAGGATTTAAAGTGGGTGATCTTAGAACACCCTTATACCCCACCTCACATCAGTGACAAATCCAAATTCCTTTTTGTCAAAGAGCAGAAATTGATTTTTAAGCTCCGTAGTGACAGTATAGGATTAACCGATTCCATTCCATGGATCTCAATTTGATTGACTGTAACCATCTTAAAGGTTTCTCTTGTTTCGTTACCCCCTTGTTGTTACAAACTGTAAATCTCGATATATGTATGAGTTAGAACACATGCAGTATTTCCTAGCAGTCTTCCTGACATTTGTGTATTATCAAGGTTCATTATCAGCACATGCTCAGGTCATGCACACGCTGTCTGTGACTAACATACTCAGTCTAGTTTATGTATACTGGATACTTGCAAGATCCTTATCACCTACATCATTTTTCTTAGAAATGACGATCTTCCTTAGCTGTTGGTCCGGTGACCAAACAAATTGTGTGAACTTGAGTTAGTCTTCAGCAAAACGATAGTCACATACATGCCGGATTTAAATAATTGATTTTCATTTTTGCGGTTTTGTGGTGAGCCAGCCGGTCACCCTTTTTTTCAAATGCTAGCGTATTTTCGAGAGGTCTTAACTTGGCTCGTTAAAGCGGCTGCGCATTGGAACAGTGTACCACCCGAGCTTGGACGCTTGACGTCTCTTCCTCGCGCGCATGCGCGAAGGATCAGCGCTTGCCGCCCGCGATCGGCGAACAACTACGCAGGTCGTTGCAAGGAGCAGCTACCTCTAAGCGTCTATGGACATGCGCTTTGTTGACAAGCGCCCCAATGAATCACTACGTGATTGCTTACGTGATTGTTCACTGCGTGATTGCTTATTTTGGCGGGCCAATTAACCAATTAAGTGTGGTATAAAAGGGAGGAGCCTGGTCCTACTCGGTACCTCCACTTCCTCTCGGATGCCAGAGAGAGGTACCGACGGACAGGTAAGGCTGCCTCCCAGCGCTATCATAGTCTCTAGTTAAACTTCAAACTCTGTCTTCACTCTCTAAACTAGTTAATTTAGGAAATGCAGTACTTTTTGTGTATTAGTCCTTGGCCAAGTCCTGTGGGGTCTTCATTTTTGGTTTATGTTGGTTCTGTTTGCATACAGTAAGTTTTATATAGGATGCTATAGCTAAAAAGCGTGGGGCATCAAATGTTACAATTTATGCCCTTTTTCCTTTTTTGCACCTTAGAGCGGGGCCTCATATTCCCGAGCGGTTGCCGGGTGAGGTGAGGTCATCTCCCACGCAATGCGCGGTGAGTATTTACAGTGAGGTGATAATCTTTTCCTCTGTGAAGGAGTGAGTTCACTCTTGAGAAAACAGAGTACAATTTATTTCTGTTTGATGTGTTGTCTGTACAGTTTCTTGTGAATATTTGGCTTTACATGTGAATTAGTAGTTTTTCTTGTGCTTTTTTTCAACAGGATTAAGATAGAATGCACTTCTCCCTTGCGAACATTGGGGCTCCAAGTTCCTGGTAGATATAAGTATTCTGATATAATTTTGGCACCTAATTTTTAGTCACATTTATGCACTTCACTTTATTTGGTTGCAGTAGCTTATCATCTAGGTCCTGACGAAAGCCGGATACTAATTTCCAATTTGGCTGAAACATGTCGACCGTCCTGCACAGCGCCACAGTGTGGTTATATGTTTAGACTACCGGGCGTGATTTTAACCTTGACACTCAGACAAATCCTATTAAATAATTTTCTTGTCTGAGTCGTTAATTTTAAGTTTTCACCACAGCACTGCACTACACTCCCTTGAGCACTACCCTCTGAGTAACAACTGGGCTAGAGTTTCTACTCCACATCCATATCCGCACCATCAGTCGATGGCTTGGGCGGCAGGTTGGATGGATTAAACAAATACCCCATATGATGAGACTCCGCCAAAGGGTGGTCTGATGGGAATATCTCAGCCAGTTGTAACTCTTTATAATTTGCATGAATCCCCTTTGTTTCTCAGTTACTATTACAGCAACACAAAAGACCGGTAATTTTCTGTTGTTATGTATAATGTCTTGTGCAGGGAAATGAAATGACAGGTCGTTAAATATATTTCCATTGACCCCTTTTTCATACTTAGTTTTGTGGAGTACCACAGTATCGCCATATGATCAGTTAAGCTTCGATGGCTGCACTAACATACAGCTCTACCACCATCTCCTTCATCCTGTCTTGATCAATACTGTGACAGCCAGCAAACAACAATATAACAACCCGGCACCCCCTCCCAGCCTATGTGTGGTGGCAAGCAGCACCGTCTAAATCTTGAGGTGGTATCCTTGGGCTACCCATTGTGATGAGCAGTCAACAACAAAATAACAATTTGTAATTCTCCATCTAAGAGTTATGACATGCTGCAAAAATAACATGATAATCAGTATCCTCCCTCTAAAGGTTATGATGGACTGAAATCTAAATATGATATTCTGGTAGGTATCCTTGCTCTAAATTGTATGATAATTTTCAGCAAACATAAAATAATCAGGTGTCATCACACGAAGTGCTACGAGGACAGCAATAACAATATAATAATAATATATCCCCACAATAAAAATGATGACGGGCGGCAACAAAAGTATATGCCAATATCCTAACTTTACATGGTATGATGGGCTGAAAAAACAATATTATAATCAGGATCCTCACCCTAAAGATTATGATGCGCTACTGTAAAAATATAATATTCTGATATTGATACCCTAAATGTTATAATAGACTGGAACAAATATATTGATAGAGCGCGCAGGTCACCCAACTATAAATTTACCAGATACTCACCTGGGCCCATATACAATTTATCACAATCATTTAGAACAGGTAACCTGGACGATGACTATCAGAATTTTATATTTCCTAGGCCCAATACCTTGACTTACACTCCTTGTCACTGATACCTATGATCACAATGGATCAGGGAGTTAGTTGTAAAGAAAGGCAGTCAATAATACAATAACATTTGCACTCTGGTAATGACCACAGACTCGGGAAGTTTTGAAAACCTTTATCTAATCTTCTTCAATTGTCATGAGCCAAAAGTTTACAGCAAGCTTACTTTACTTTAAAACTTTATTCGGATAGAGAAAACATATTCATAAAAGTACAAGAATATCAAACAATTTGTACATAATAAAAGCCATTAAAATGTTACAAGAAGGATACATAAAAAGCAATATAGCAAGACCAGTTTTATACATCTAAAAATAAGTATCTTTAAGAAACAAATTACTAGGAGCATAGTATATAAGTACTAGAACTAAGAAGCCATACACACTATGGTCTGTAATATTGTTGGATGACATTACAGCAAATCCTTATATGTGTAGTTTAATCATAATCATAATCTTTACGATATTTAATGCAGGATTTAAAAAAACAGACTATGGGTTTGATAGAGAATTCTGTGTCCAAACATTGTAAGGCTAAAATTGCCGGACGGCAGCGACGCAAACCCATATATTTTATTAAAGGTAAAATCCATTGTCTCCGTGGATGTTCGTAAAGCCTACAAAAAAAGGTAACATGCAGAAGTGATTGCTCGGACTGCTCGTCACAAGGGCAAGGGGGAAGATTGGCAGACCAGTCATTTTTCTTGGGAAATGTTATTATTCGATGGAAGATACTGAAACGAAAACGTGTCAGTAAATACTTCTCATAGTCTGTGATAGGATGTAAGAGATAAGGCTGAATCCCATAGGAACTCTGAACTGCTAAAAGATGAACATTTGAGGCCTTTGAGATCTCTTTAGTCAGTCGGAGCTCACGAAGATGTGATAAACATAATTTTTTTAGATTTAGTCGTGTTATTTCCACAATAGATTCTGGATGGGAAAAATAGGATTCTAGATTTATATCTCTCAAAAAATTACAGACATAGGCCAACCATGTAATACACTTCCAGTTTTCTAAGGCTAAACAATCAATGATCAAAGAGAGAGTCAATTTACATTCGTTTGTTCGCCATATACGCTGCCATAATAGGATTGGTTGGATAGCGATGATATCAGATAAGTAGTCCAAACCTAGTTCCAGATGGCAACCATAGGTCGGGGAACTTTTAGGGACAGCCAGAAGGTATCTTAAGTAGCGATTTTCCACCTTTTGAATGCTATCGGTGGCAACAAAACCCCATATCCCAGCTCCATATAATGCCACTGAACAGCATTTTGCTTGGTATATCTGGAGCATCTCCCGTGGAGGGCGCTGTTCCCGATTCCGAGCAAATGTTATCAAAGCTGTAGTGGTTCTCAGGAAGGACAATTTTCTTGTTTGTATAGCCGGTCGCCAATTTGATTTATTGTCGATCAGAATTCCCAGATAGGGGTATGTGTTTGTACAATCTAGCTTAATATTATCAATAAAGATACCCTTTGATTGCCTTGTACTTTTTCCCACATGCATAACAAATGTTTTCTTTATGTTGACCTTAAGATCTAGACTTGCCATAAATTGGCAATATCTATTTAGAAGGGATTGCAGCTGACGGGGAGTCCGAGTCATGATGACCGCGTCATCCGCGTAAAGCAGCGCGGGAATAGGACGGCGGTCAATCATGGGAAGGTCCTGGCTTCCTTCTAGCATTGATACCTCCAGTCAATTTGTGTAGAGATTGAAGAGGAAGGGAGCCAGCACACAGCCCTGTCTGACTCCCTTCACCACAGCAAATGGATTGGTAAGCTCCCCACCAGGACCATATCGTACCCTAGCTGATGCGTCTGAGTAAAGGTTTTGCATAAGGTAAACTAATGGGGGATCAACACCTATATTAAGGAGGGTTTGCCACAACTTGCCATGGGAGACACCGTCGAACGCAGCCGACAGGTCAACGTAGGCCAGATGCAGCTTTCCCTTCTTTGCCCCCACATATTTACCCATTAATAGGGAGAGGTTTAACGCCTGTTCTACAGTCCCCAAACCCTCACGGAACCCGTACTGTAGATCTGACAGTATTTGATTGTTTGCAGCCCAGCTTTGAAGTCTTTGAAGGACTAGGCGCCCTGCAATCTTTCCGGTTGCGTCCAGTAAGGAGATGGGTCTGTAACAAGCAGGATTGTTACGATCCCCTTTTTTAAAATATGGGGAGCAAAATTGAGGTTTTCCAAGAATTAATTGGGCCTATTTTGATTGCTGCTTCGAAAACCCTAGTAAGGATTGGGGACCATAGATCTAAATTATGTTTAAAGATATCCGCTGGAACCCCATCAGGGCCTGGAGCTTTCCCACATTTAGATAACATCAGGGCAGTAAGTACTTCCTCATGGGCGAAGCTAAGGTTACTTATATCTGGTGGGTCAGTATGTTCCAAAATGAGACCGTCTGTAAGCCCAAAAATGTTTGAAAAAGGGGAGACCCAGGCGCTTTCATCCACTGCCACCTCAATTCGGGGGATTGAGTTCGGGTCCGTTAAAAAGGGAGTTTTGACAGTTTGCCAAAATGTGGTGGTATCCTTCAGAACACAACTCTAATGCAATTTATCCCATAGGCCCTTTTTAATCTCTAGTTTGCAGTTTGTTAATGCGTGGTTGTACTCCCTTCTCAATTTAATGATTTCTGGCTTAACTCTGACATCCCTACGAAGTGCTTTCTTTAAAAGAGAATAAGCTCTCCTGGTTGCAGGATTAAACCAGCCCTTCTTAGCTTTCTTGTTACAGTTAGACTTACATAGAAGTTCATTTTTAATTGTGTTAGTAATAACAAGAAAACTATATAATATTTGCTTTGGAGCAGAATCAGGATTAAGACAGATTTGCACCTGTGAGAGTGTACGTCTAATGATTCTGGCAGTGGTTTCAGCGGGATCGGTATTTTCCCATTTTATAGTGTAGCCATTCAATTTGTCCACCCTCAGTGCTTCTTGGGATAATAGAGTGGGAGGGTTGCCCCGCTTGCGCGAATCAGGTACTAGAATAGTCATAGTGTTGGGATAATGATCACTAATAGGGTTTCTTCCAGTACAAAAACAAAGCATCTGCTCTTTCAGGGTTTGAGAAACTAAAATAAAATCAATTAAGCTTGAGAGACCTCTGCCATTGAATGTTGGAGAGAAAACTACAGGAGGAGCTACAAGCTCATTTGCGAAGCCAAGTTCCAACAGAAATAGGATCTCCATTAGACGATTCCCTACACTTGAATGTGGAAAGTGGGTTAAATTGAACCCACCCTCATCCACAATTCCACAATTTTTTGAATCATTATCCTTACATAGGCTAACATTGAAGTCCCCTCCCCAGATCAAATTAAAGGGTTTGCTCTTCAAGGTTTCCCGGTGTACCACTAGGAGTAAAACAAATTCTTCCAGGACAGGGAGTACGGCTTGGGATGTTAAATTATTATAGAAGTTAACTATATAATACGCTGTTTTTTTATTAGGCGTTATTTTAAGAACTTGGAAATTAGGGGCATGGATTAAGTCCTTTATATCCACACTTGAGAACTCATTTGAAATGTAGATTGCTAGACCACCTTTTGCTCTACCTGAGGTAGAGGGCTGAGCAAAGGAATTATACGTTTTATAACCTTGAAGATGAAGAGAGGTGGTCAGCCAAGTTTCATGGAAGCAAAGGATATTATTTTGCCGTATTTCAGAAAGCCATGTGGGTAAATCTATCTTTGAACGTAGTCCCGCCACGTTCCAGAATATCATGCTTAGGTGCGTATCAGAATGTTTTAAGGCTCTCACGTCCGTATTATCGATAGTACGTCCAATAACCCCATTAGCCGTGGGAAACCCCTGCAGTTTTTTCCATTGTGGCAGGCTGCGAAGACACAATATGGTCCCCTGTACTAGAGGGCGGACCAGATTGTGGTATAGAATTTCCCCCCGATGTTAATTGGGGGGACTCAGATGCCCTAATAATAGGAATGGATGTAGTAGTGGTAACCTCATGAATTGTTATACGTTTAGATAATTGGTCGTGAGTACATCCTATTTGGGTATCAGATAATACAAGTCATTCGTTTTCATCTAAGCCAGAGAGGAGATCAAAAGAATTGTGTAAGGGGATATTCCATCGCCCGTTTGGATTTATCTGGTGGTACCTGCTAACAGGAGGAAAAAGGGGCCTATTGGGGCGTTGGGGTGGGGAAAATGGGGAAAAATGTGTAGCACCAGGTCTTGATATTATAGAGTGGGAATTGCGACTGAGGGTTTGCGAGGGATTAAAGCTGTTCCAACTTTGTAGGAAGTTTTGTGGGGTCTTCAGAGCTTTAGGATAGAAGTAGCTTAGGTTATGAGGTGAAATGCTATCTTCACTTCTCCCTGGGAGCCAGTCGCTAATATGCGTAATAACTCTATGGTCCCTAAAATTAATTATCACGACATCCCCCTCGATATCTTTTGGTCGGGGGCCCACCCAGTTACAACGTCTGACAAACACTATGTCTCCGTTTATATGTGGTGGAAGAGGTCTGTTATTGCATAGCCAGTAGATGACTTTGTTTTTAAGGTTTGCATGGGGTTCTATGCTTCCTTCTGCTAAGACTGGGACTCCGGTCAGAATGATGACGTAATTTGATGCCTCAGGGGGTAGGTCTACATAATGTCTGCTATTAAGTCGTGCCATGTATGTTGTGGGAGCCTTAGATAGTACTGTATTTTTAGTAATAGGCAACTTTAAGGAATCAATTTGAGTTTTCTCTCTGTGTTGCTGTTGAGACTGATTCGGTCTAGAGGGAGCAGTCGGGGCAATCCCTGAGTTGGTTGTGGGACGCTCCTCTAGGGGCCTAGTTGGTCTCTGTGTGGGACACTTAGTTGGAAGACGGTTTACCTGAGCAGTAGGTTGCTTTGAGGCCAGTTCGTTTGGAAACTTCCAGTAAGCGATTTATTTGGTCACCCAGCCTCTTGACTCTTTCTGTGAGTGGTAGCAGGAGGGATTTTAGGAGGTGTTCCATAGCGTCCATTAAGCTTTTTAGGGACGAACCTTCTGGGAGGAAGCTTTTTATAGGACCAGATGATACATCCTGCACTAATTCTGTTGGTACATCCCTCGTTGGATCAGTTGATGGTAAAGTTATTTTTGGACATTTACCCACTTGTATGTCCCCACCCTTCTTCCTTCTTTTCTTTGGTGGTGAGCCTCGGGCTCCTTGTTGCCTTTTGGTGCGCCTATTTTCTTTTTGGACAGTAGCTACTATTGGGGAGTGCATGTCTAGAATTACTTCCAACTCTACTAATGAGTTAGATAAGGAAGGTGGTACGTTCGTATTTGTAGCACAGATTGTATCATTAATGGGAGTTGTGAGGGATCTATCCTGCAAAAGTATAGGGATACTCTCGATGCTAGATAGCTCAAGCTCTACATTTTCAGTTTGAGTGCTGTGATACGGTGACGTAGCTAATTGTATTGGACCCACAGATGATGACTTATTTTTAAGGAGTTCGATAGATAACCGTTGCTCGGCGCGTCGCTCAGCCAGCGCGATTTCTCTATCTATTTCCAAAGTGGCCCTAGTAATATAGTTATCTAAGGGTCCTATTGTTGTCCCCCTTGTGATAGAGGCTTTTACTTTTGGAATGCGCGAAGCCATGCTGTGAGTAGATGATATTACAAATAGGCTAAGCTAAGCAACTAGGATCACTAAGTTAATGACAGCAAAATGAAATGATCAATTAACATTTGCAATCATTACAGTCGTAGTGAAAATGAAGTAAACAAAGGGCAGCTTACAAAGTCGGAGTCCAATGTTTCTTGGGGAAAATGAAGGCGGATAGGCCCAGCCCTGCCTCCTCCTGCCCCGGACGGCCACAGACGGCCCGCCCTTTGCCCGGGCTTCTCCCGGCGCGCCCCGCGCGCGACCTCGCGGGGCGAGGGACCAAGCGTGCCTTTAAGCGCCTCCTGGCGCGTGTTGGTGATGCGCCTCCTTGCCCCTAGGGATCCTGGTTAGTGTAGTCCCCAGCAGCCTGTGTTCAGCGGGACCGGCGGAGCCAAGCCTGGCCGGTCACGGCAGAGAAAAGTGAAGTCGGGGGGGGGCGGAGCCAAGCCCGGCCACAGGAAGATGCAGGAAGGCAAGAGTCACGTAGCAGCCCCAATCAAGGATTCACCCAAGCGTGCCTTTAAGCGCCTCCTGGAGCATGTTGGTGATGCGCCTCCTTGCCCCTAGGGATCCTGGTTAGTG
The DNA here is from genome assembly GCF_964261635.1 of Lissotriton helveticus. NCBI lineage: Eukaryota > Metazoa > Chordata > Amphibia > Caudata > Salamandridae > Lissotriton > Lissotriton helveticus. Next base: position 735,131,568 of record NC_136073.1, read on the forward strand.
TAGTCCCCAGCAGCCTGTGTTCAGCGGGACTGGCGGAGACAAGCCTGGCCGGTCACGGCAGAGAAAAGTGAAGTCGGGGGGGGCGGAGCCAAGCCCGGCCACGGGAAGATGCAGGAAGGCAAGAGTCACTTAGCAGCCCCAATCAAGCAAACTATCAATAATCAGAATCATAAAAAGAGTATAACTATGCAAAAGATATATGATGCCCACCATTTAGAAGTCTAAAGGAAAGGTAAGAAAAAGGAACATACTGAAATAAACTTATAGAAGCTATTTTTGGAAAAGGTACTTTCTAAAGGACGGGAAAAATAATGGGCATGCTATAAATCACAGTTGAATCGCTTTCAACCATGGTGGGTGAAAAGAGGAAACATCAATTATTATGATGTATCTGAATTTACCATGTAACTAGAGGGAAGGTAAGAAAATTGGAACACGCTAATAATTCAGAACAACCACTTCAGTTGGACTAAGGGAGGGGTAAAGAAAAGGATCATCTATTTATTCAAAAGGAAACGGTACTTAGGATTCACTCTAAGGAGGAGGAGGGGGAAAAAATGGACACGCTAAAAATGACAAGCTCACGACTTAGTACTTTGTCACAAAGGAAAGGGAAAGAAAAGGAACAAATATAATTATTGCACAGGTGGAGTCCATTAAATCCTCTGGGTGCTAAAGGAACATGGCCTCCTTTACCTCAATACGAGTGATCTCGGCCTTGTCCGGTCCCACTCTATCCCTACATCTGTATTTGCAAAGATTTTAATTAATCAAGCAAAGTAAAATATTACCTTACCTTACCTATTACCACTTCATCCCACTTAAATGTTTGTTGCCAGTTCTCTACAGTGCAATTAAAAGAAGTAGGACAAGCAGCTGACAGGGTACATCTTATGATGTACTAAAGGCTGTACAAGCGTTTGCAAAACACAACGCAATATAGTGACGCTCAAGTGGTTAGTAAATTAGCAGTGTCCTCTGACTCTCTTTGCATTGCTCGGGCGCCCATGCAGAAGTGTAGCCAATAAGGGCCGTTTTATTGAACGCAACCTCAGCTCTTTCCATTGAACTGTACTTCCTTGCTGGACGTCCATATCAGCTAGCTGGTGATGTGTAACAGCCCAAGGAGAGAGTCAACATTTATTGCAAGGAAATATCTGCAGAGTAGACAAGAGTGCCACAGATAAGCCATGTATAGAATTCATAGTAATCAGGATTTGTTTCCCCGTCAGTCTCCGTTATATTCTGGTACTATAAGTCGTTCACTGGTAATCAACTTTATCATTAAGTTCTTGGTCCCCACTGAGTTGCCAGTGCACTCTAATAGAGCAGAGCTTCACAATACTATGTTGAATATTTATTTCTATTCTTGGTTTAGAACTAAAGTAATTCGCTAATACTGCATGCCTGCTTTGTGAAGTGGCCTTGCACGTGCACTTTAAATTTGTTTCTTGTGGGGATTTTGAGAAGCTAGAAGCCGCTCTTGAGCTGGCTCTGTGTACTACCGTTCAGCTTTAGTGGAATTGTAAGTCTTTCTTATATAAAGGAGTTCAACTCTTTTTTATGATTGATTCTGTGTGTGTACTTTTATAATTTTATGATAAAATCAAATAAAGTTATACTACCTACCTACCACTACTACTGTTTGAATCATTTAAGGCTGAGAATCTACTAAAAACGGGAGCCCCTCAGAAGATCAGTGAAAACTATGAAATACTGCCAGCCGCGGCCACTGCAGGTTAGAGAATCTCCTTCCACGTACCCAAGAGAATCCTCCTATGCGTCGACCTCGCACTCGCAGAAACCCTGCGCATCCGCAGAGCCAGAACAGGTGGAAGAGCCTTCTCCCACATCGTGGCCAAGACCTGGAACGAGCTCCCGATTGACATCAGACGCGCCCCCTCCCTGAACATCTTCAGGAAGACACTCAAGACCTGGCTCTTTGACTGAGTGGAGCTGCCTACCCCCCTGCAGCACCTTGAGACCCTCACGGGTGAGTAGTGCTCTTACAATTTTCCTGATTGATTGATTGATTGATTGAAGAGTGGTGGGGCGGTGGGGACAGGTGAGGGGGGATTGCGAGAGACGACCACAAGGGAAAATTAAATAATTAATTAATTTTCCCTCATGGTCGTCTCTTGAAAAAAAAAAACACCTGGCCCCCCACCCCACCGCTCTTACCTGCAGCGGCCTCTTTAATTGAGAAAACAGTGAAAAAGTGTGATGTGCAAGACTAGAGGGACCAGAAGAAAATGGAGTCTCAATGCAGGTCAACATCTCAATACTCAAGTAGATATGATGTGAAAGATAGCAGACATCCAATGGGCGCTCAACCATTGGGGAATGCCCCAGGATAATCTGTATCCACCTCCGAAAGTGCTCCAATGGCGTACAGGTATTTCTAGCAAGCCGCCATTGTATAGCTGCCAGCTGCCATTTTATTTGTTTGGCAGAAAGAAACCCTAATTTCATTCAGCAAAACAAGAAAGTCAGTGACCCTAATGTGTTGGATGGCTTATCCCAGCATGTGGGGGTACATTGTGTTTTTTTCCTATTTGTGATACCATGTGTGGCGGATTGCAAGGTTAGCAAATGTTGACATCTGCCAGTTTATAGCAGAGGTACACCAATCGCCCACCTCTAAATGATATTCAAATACCTCAATGCCAAAATAAATATAACTGAAAGATTGCAAATACACTTTGGTCTCACAACCGACCAACTTGTGTCAACGGGATCTTATAAGGAAGCATTTTTTGTAGGTAAACAGCTCCTTTTTTTGTCCTTCCAACATGGACATCATTTAGGGGTCACCAGGGGTTGCAGCTGCGACCCCTGGCCTGCCCCTTGCTACCCCTGAACTCTGGCCTCAGAGGTGACAAAATCAGTGGCAGAAACACAAAGGCAACACTTTGCTTATTTTCTGTCAATGTTTTACCTTACTATAGTGAATAATATTGTAACTTTCACCATTCGTGTCATAAAGAATGAATTACAGTTTGCTAGAATATGACCCTCCCTGACAGCTGAGGTAAGCAAAAAATATATTTAAAATGTATTTTATGTGCGTGCTTGCGGGCGAGAGTGTGTTTAAGTGAGAATGAATGTGTGTATGTGCAAATATGTGTATTCGTGTAATCATGCACGTGTGAATGAAAGTAAAGGTATGTAATGTCACCTCTGCTCTGCCTGGCATTTGGTGAATTTACAGTCATGCCTACCAACTTCCTCATTTAGTTGGCAGATGTTTAACTCTTTACCGCTGTGGTCGTCTCAGACCACAGTTATCCTCTACTTCCGAAGGGGTGGTTGTTCAAGGGAGGGATTACAGAGAAGGATTATATTTTGGAAAAGTAATTTGACAAGTAATCCTGTGACCTACTTTAGCATGCAAGACAGTAAAGCTTATTAAATACTGCCTTCAAATGCATTGGCAGACAACCGTGCCCAGGGCAAGACCCTCGAAGGTAGGGCCCAAAGTGACCCACTTTGTAGCGAGTGTGCTGTGATCTGTAATTTTAGGCATTATAAGAACCTTCATTTTTGTGAGAATCATTCCTAAGTAATACTCTAAAATCATTAATGCGATGCCACACAATAGAGAATCCTGAAACCTGCTAATAGCTCTAGACCGTATTCAGGGTCGCACTAGGACAGAAAATGGGCCATGGGCACCAAAATGAAAGTGTCCCTTTTTTGTGCAGTAGACAGCTAAAATAAACTGTCCCATGTTTGCTAATGGGGCAGTTTTGAACTTGAAAGACACTATTTATAATTGTTCTGAAGGTATGGAAGACTCCATGCATTTCAGGGAAATCAGCAGTAAAAAACAGCCCATCAGACCATAAAACAGGCCCATAAACAGGAAAAAACCTGTCACACACTGCCTGATTGCCCTATATGCCAGTACGACTCTGCCCGTATTCAGACAGATTGATCTGTATTTAGGTGTGACTTGCTCTTGTACTTTTACTGACCTAATCTTGAATTCCAGGAGCAAACCAAACTAATTTATGGCATACTCCTGGAATGAAGGAGTACTCCAATCAAACTCTGTCATGCTGGACCCAGCCTTTTGCAGACACCAACTCTGCTCTAATATAACAGCAACAGAGAGCTCCCAACAGAGGTGTTGAAATCATACACCTTTATCTGGAGTGCATGAATAAGGGAAATTGCAAAGCATAGAGTACTGAAGAGCTGTCTTGTCAATGAGCCAATGGGTTTCAATGCCACATAAATAGATATATAGAAATCGAAATACATTGATCTGTAAGCATACTTTCATTATTAGGACTTTGTCAAAATATAACATACACTTTGTACCTGAGTTTCCCTAACTGTGGTGTTGAGCCAGGGTTTGGTGGGTCACGAAAGTTCAAGCAATAAAGATGTCTTCAAATTTTGTATTTATCGTATCACTTTTGCTTCACTTCAAAGACAGAGGTCAAATGTCAGGTTTTGTCTTCTGACAAAATGCTGCTATTTAAAAAAAAATGGGGATGGGTGTTTACAAACTTCTCTTACTTTGGAGTCCGAGAAAGAAAAGTAAAGTCAATTAATTATGTGACAATCTTGCTTGGGTACAGGGAGTATGAAAGGAAAGTCTGTAAGATATAATTTATTTGATAACGTAAAAAATGTAAATAACTATAAATTAACTGTACGGGAAACAACCATTACAACGCAACTTTTACAACGCACTACCATTACAACGAAACTTTTACAACGCAAAAACCATTACAACGCATGTATTTACAACGCATGTTTTTACAACGCAGGTACCTTTACAACGCATACCATTACAACGTAAGTATTGGTAAGTATATAATTATATTTTAAATTTTATATGTTTGGGTTTTTTTAAGGGGTATTTTTAGGGTTCATGGTCAGTTTTCAGTTTTTGGGTAAAGGGGCATTTTTAGAGTTCAGGGTCAGTTTTCAGTTTTTGGGTAAAGGGGTATTTTTAGGGTTCAGGGTCAGTTTTTAGTTTTTGGGTAAAGGGGTATTTTTAGGGTTCAGGGTCAGTTTTCAGTTTTTGGGTAAAGGGGCATTTTTAGGGTTCAGGGTCAGTTTTCAGTTTTTGGGTAAAGGGGTATTTTTAGGGTTCAGGGTCAGTTTTTAGTTTTTGGGTAAAGGGGTATTTTTAGGGTTCAGGGTCAGTTTTTAGTTTTTGGGTAAAGGGGTATTTTTAGGGTTCAGGGTCAGTTTTCAGTTTTTGGGTAAAGGGGCATTTTTAGGGTTCAGGGTCAGTTTTCAGTTTTTGGGTAAAGGGGTATTTTTAGGGTTCAGGGTCAGTTTTTAGTTTTTGGGTAAAGGGGTATTTTTAGGGTTCAGGGTCAGTTTTCAGTTTTTGGGTAAAGGGGTATTTTTAGGGTTCAGGGTCAGTTTACAGTTTTTGGGTAAAGGGGTATTTTTAGGGTTCAGGGTCAGTTTTCAGTTTTTGGGTAAAGGGGTATTTTTAGGGTTCAGGGTCAGTTTTGGGTTTTTGGGGTACAGGGGTGTTTTTAGGGTTCAGGGTCAGTTTTGGGTTTTTGGGTAAAGGGGTATTTTTAGGGTTCAGGGTCAGTTTTGGGTTTTTGGGGTACAGGGGTATTTTTAGGGTTCAGGGTCAGTTATGGGTTTTTGGGGTACAGGGGTATTTTTAGGGTTCAGGGTCAGTTATGGGTTTTTGGGGTACAGGGGTATTTTTAGGGTTCAGGGTCAGTTTTGGGTTTTTGGGGTACAGGGGTATAAGGTAAAAATAAAATAAAATTAAATTTAAATTAAATCAATTAAATAAAATTAAATTAAATTAAATTAAATTAAATTAAATTAAATTAAATTAAATTATATTATTTTCAATTATTTTAAATTTAAAAAAAATAATATATACTTACCAATACTTACGTTGTAATGGTATGCGTTGTAAAGGTACCTGCGTTGTAAAAACATGCGTTGTAAATACATGCGTTGTAAAAGTTTTTGCGTTGTAAAAAATTCGTTGTAATGGCATGCGTTGTAAATGTATGAGTTGTAACGTCATACATCCAACTGTACACATTCAGAAGTTAGGAAAGCAAAAATGAAGCACATTGTTTGTAATTCTGAAGTGTATTGTCAACAAAGGTTTTAATTTGATCAAAACAAATCAAGACAGTTTACCTGGTGATGCACCAATGAGAAACATTTACTACAACCCAATTTCTTTACATTACCATTTGTGTGCAATATAGTTTTATCAGTAAAACTGTATGTAAGTGGAAATCTAGTGGCATTTCAATGGAAAATATGCTGTCTGTAAATGACAGTGGTGCCACACAAAGCTTTAGTTACTTTAAAAAAGTGCTTGCCTCATGTCCATTAAAACTATGCAGGTTACAAAGTCTGTCATTCTAAAACTTGGGTGGTGGTTCTAAAAGGTTTGTGAGGCACTGCTCTATATCTACCACCAAACCAGATTGCCGTGCAGTAGGTTGTTTTCTCTCTTGACTATCTATCTCTTCTAACAGTCAATGATTTAAAGAAGTGCTTTCTCAGTGCTAGACCCAATATGTGAAACTGTATTTGTGCAAGAAAAATTAAAATTGACAAGCACTCTCAATTGGAGCATTAGAACCCCAGCTCTTCACAGTCTAATAATTTTAGAGCACAGACCAATACTAAAAAAGAAATTAAAAAATGTAAAATAACAGTTGGGTACCCAAACGCGAGCCCATGTTCTCACAGTGACAATTCAGATTATTCCAAGCCCCCACAACTATAAGAATGGCCTGGGCAGCAGGTAAAAGTCATTTTTAATGTATGTCAAATTAATAATTGACTGTTGTTGTAGTCATCTCTAAATTAGCCAGACGGTGCCACCTGGTGGCAGACTGTCACAAGCCCTGGTGCTGATAATTAAGTGTCAGTGCCGAGCACCGAAAACCACCAGCACAAATTAAGCACTGCCAGAGAGATGCTTAAGTGCATCGCACTTGAAAAACACTGACACCCAAGGTTTCTCTGATTAACTAAGCTGCAAATGGGAACCTAAGACAAAAGTGCTTTTGTGAATGAAAAAAGAAGGGGTGTGTTATGGTGATTGGTATTTGTAAGGAATTTGTAAATGCCTTTTCTATGTCGTATTGACACGGATAGCTCTTCCTTTCATGCCTTTTTCTGGGGACCATGCCTCTTGTTTTGAGTCGCTGACCTGTGTCCATGGTAGTTATTGTGCCTGTGTCATCACACTCGGGTAGCTCCCATCCTTTAATTATCGTGCCTGATTCCTTGTTTCTATGTTCTTCTATTAGAGCTCTATGTGTTAATGCTTTTTTATGGTCCTATGATTGTGCCAATTTGTTAGTGCTTCTGGTCTGTGTGAGTGTCCTTGTATTAGAGTTTTTAAATACACGTCCTTGTTCCAGTGTTCTTGGTCTTTTGTCCGTTTCCCGGTGCCCTTGTGCTATTGTTCTTTGCATGGCCATCTATAGGTTTTATTGTGCCAGTCCCTTCATCTTAGTGTGTTAAAATGTGTCCTGTACGCTTTAGATCAGTATCATTGTGTTTGTGTTCTTGTGCCTGCGTCCTTTTTCCGTGTTCAGGTATCTGTGTCTTCATGATAGTATGCTGGTGTGCCAGTCCATGAGTATAAGTCCATTACCATGTTGTGTGTCTATGTTTAAGAGTTAGTGTTCTAGTACATGTGTTCTAGAGTTCGTGTTCTGCTGCACGTGTTTGACTTTTTCCTGGTGTATTTGTCTGCAGTCCTATGTGTTTCACCTGTGTCCTTGCATTAGCATTCTAATGCACATATCCTTGTCCTGGTGTCTGTGACCTTGTGTTATTTTTCTAGTGCTTGTGTTCTTGTGATCTGATAGAAACTTCTTTCTGCAGATTCCTTATCTTCCAATAATCCGCAGGCAACAGACTAGATTCGGAAACATTTTGAGTGGGATCTCTGCATTCCAGTAAGTGGTGTCATTCAGTTCCGCGTCATCCGCTCCAGAAGTGACGTACACAGTGACTATACAGCCACCTCCACAGCATGCTTTTTAGGTCGAGCCTAGCGAAGCGCGCATGCGCTTCTCTTTGAGAGGCCCTCTTGGAATCACTCCAGACTTCCCAGAGACTTCTCCGTGTGGATCGGGCTCCTCCCACACATTCCATGGGTCTTTGCATGTGGCTTTCAATAATGAAAGCACGCAAATGGCCAAAGAGGGCTGCATGTCCCGCCTTTCCTCAAAACATTCACTCCCATGGCCTTTGGGTCTCGGGAGCGAGCAGCGGCGCGCAGGCTGGCAGATGGTCGTGGATCAGGTTACTAATTTATAGCGCGGATGCTTTCACTTTCACATCCGCGCTTGTTTTGTGTTTATTTTTACTTTCTGCCACTACTCGACGCAAACCAAGTGAGGAAAAATGTGTTTTAATTTTACAGAGATCCATATAATTTGAGTTGCATGTGAGCACAGTAGGTTGTGTGGTGGTTCTTCACATATTTCTTTTATGTTTACTTAGGATTAACTTTCACAGTCACATGTTGTTAAAACTCAGCCATGAGGCGTTTAACGCAGGCAGCATGCGAGGCAATGAGGCACTGTGCATAGCTCTATTCCCCAGCCTCTTATGGTGTTTTCACATAATACCACTCAGTGCCACACAATTACACGCCACATTTACACTCTACTCAATGCAAAACAAAACACTCCACATGATGCCACTCAGTGACACATAATTACACTCTAATCAATGCAACACAAAAACTCCATATAATACCATTCAGGGACACATAATTACTATACTCAAAGCAACTTAAAACACTTCACATAATACCACTCAGTGCAACATAATTACACTCTACTCAATGCAGCATAAATACACTCCACATAATACAACTCAGTGCCACAAAATTATATGCCACATAATTACACTGCACTCAATGCAACATGCACTCCACATAAATACCAATCAGTGCCACATAATTACACTCTACTAAATACAACATAAATACCTTCCACATAATGCCACTCAGTGCCACATAATTACAGGCCACATAATTACACTCTACTCAATGCAACATAAATACACTCCACATAATACCACTCAGTGCCACATAATTATATGCTACATAATTACACTGCACTTAATGCAACATACACTCCAAATAATACCACTTAGTGCCACATAATTACAAGCCACAATTATACTCTACTCAATGCAACATAAATACACTCCACATAATACCACTCAGTGGCACATAATTACACGCCACATAATTACACTTTACTCAATGCAATATAAATACACTCCACATAATACCACTCAGTACCACATAATTACACACCATGTAATTACACTCTACTCAATGCAACATAAATGCCCTCCACATAATGCCACTCAGTACCACATAATCACACGTCACAATTACACTCTATTCAATGCAACATAAATACACTCCACATAATACCACTCAGTGCCACATAATTATCCACCACATAATTACACACTACTCAATGCAACATAAATATACTCCACATAATGCCACTCAGTACCACATAATTACACTTCACATAATTACACTCTATTCAATACAACAGAAATACACTCCACATAATAACACTGTGCCACATAATTACACGCCACATAATTACACTCTACTCATTGCAACTTAAATACACTCCACATAAAACCACACAGTGTGACATAGTTACACGCCACATCATTACACTCTACTCAATGCAACATAAATACACCCACATACCACTAGTACCACATAATTACAAGCCACATAATTACACTTTACTCAATGCAACAAAAATACACACCACATATTACCACTCAGAGCCCATAATTACACACCACATTATTACACTCTACTCACTGCAACATAAATACACTCCACATAATATCACTCAGTGCCACATCATTACACGCCACATAATTCCACTCTACTCAATGCAACACAAATACACTCCACATAATACCACTCGGTGCCACATAATTGTATGCTACATATTTACACTGCACTCAATGCACCATACACTCCAAATAATACCACTCAGTGCCACATAATTACATGCCACATAATTACGCTTTACTGAATGCAAGATAAATACACTCCACATAATATCACACAGTACCACATAATTACACACCACATAATTGCACTCAACTCAATGCAACATAAATACACTCCACACAACACCACACAGTACTACATAATCACACGTCACAATTACACTCTATTCAATGCAACATAAATACACTCCACATAATACCTCTCAGTGCCACATAATTAAACACCATATAATTACACTACTCAATGCAACATAAATACACTCCACATAATACCACTTAGTACCACATAATTACACGTCACATAATTTTACTCTCTTCAATTCAACATAAATACACTCCACATAACACTGTGCCACATAATTACATGCCACATAATTAAACTCCACTCAATGCAACATAAATACACCCCACATAATACCACTCAGTACCACATAATTACACGTCACACAATTACACTCTATTCAATGCAACATGAATACACTCCACATAACACTGTGCCACATAATTACACGCCAGATAATTACACTCTACTCAATGCAACATAAATACACTCCACATAATACCACTCAGTGCCACATAATTCCACACCACATAGTTACACTCTACTCAATGCAACTTAGATACACTCCTCATAATACCACTCAGTGCCACATAATTACACGCCATATATTTACACTCTACTCAATGCAACATAAATACACTCAACATAATACCACTCAGTACCACATAATCACACGTCACAATTACACTCTTCTCAATGTAACATAAATACACTCCACATAATACTACTCAGGGCCACATAATTACAATCTCATCAATGCAACATAAATACACTCCACATAATACCACTCAGTACCACATAATCACACTCTACTCAATGCAGCATAAATACACTCCTTATACTACCACTCAGTGCCACATAATGACATGCCACATATTTACACTCTACTCAATGCAACATAAATACACTCAACATAATACCACTCAGTACCACATAATTACATGTCACATAATTACACTCTATTCAATGCAACATAAATACACTCCACATAATACCATTGCGCCACATAATTACACGCAACATAATTACACTCTACTCAATGCAACGTAAATACACGCCACAATATACCACTAAGTGTGACATAGTTACACGCCACATAACTACACTCTACTCAGTGCAACATAAATACACTCCACATACCACTCAGTACCACATATTTACACGCCACATAATTACACTCTACTCAATGCAACATAAATACACTCCACATAATACCACTCAGTGCCACATAATTACATGCCACATATTTGCACTCTACTCAATGCAACATAAATACACTCCACATAAATGCACTCTATGCCACATACCACCAATCAACATAAATGCACTCCACACCATGACACATTTTTGCAAAGCATAATTTCACTCAACACTACAGTTTCAGGCCACACAATTCAACTCCACACATTTCCAGTACACACCACATAATTACACACCAAACAACTAATTTCAACTCCTCAACTCCACAATCCACAACTTACCTCCAATCCACATCATATAGCGGCACCACCTGAGTACCAAACATCATTCACCACCACCATTTTGCATCAGAACACCACCTAAGCATCACCTAAATATCACCTAAGCATGACGTCAGTCTGCCCTCGGAATCTGGCATCTGTTGATTCTCCCCTAGACGCCGGTCTCTGTTCGTGTTCTAATTAAATTACTGTTTTCCAACCTCCTCTCCCGCATTTTTTATGTCCTGCTCCCCCATAACAAAAACAATTATAACAAACAAGCATGGGAACAGGCAGGAAGAAGTTGCCAGCAGTACAAGTACAAAAAAACTAGAAGACATTTTTAATGTTAAAATCTTTTTTTAATCAGGTTGTTCAGTTGTTTATAATGTCGTTTTGGTTTGTATAAAGGTAACAAAAATGCTTAACACTTTTTATTATAACTTTTCAATATGATGCACAGCAGCCACAATGCTCTACAACATAGCCAAATGTTCTGGTTAAACACATAACTTCCCTACGGCGAGACCTATTGGCTATGCCAATGCTTATTTTTTTACAGACTTTTTTCTACGTTTTTTTCCTAGGTTCCTTCTTTTGAGACTTGTTTCCCAGTCAAGGATGTCCCCTAAGTAAGTGGTGGGGTTTTAGCCATGTGGTTCGTGTTGTTATGTGGTTTATATTTAGCTTCTAATTTACTTTTTATGTTAAATTAGCCTCATTTTCTAATGGTGCTTGGTACATGTTTACTATTGCAAGACTGGCCCTTGCACACATTTTTTCCTGATAAGCATTGTCACCTGGTATTCTGCACAGTTAGTTCCAGGCAGTTGCAGCTCGCAGGACTGGTGGGTGGGGGGCAAATGAAAGGGTCGGGTGTGGGGGTCGCGCAGGGGGGGGACTGGGGGATTAGTAAAAAATAAAAAAATAAAGTTACCTCAATGAGTCCTGCGTTGCCTCCGCTGCTGGCTGTGTCCCACGTTTTCCTGCTGCTTCAGGAGAACAGGAAGCAGGCATCATACATCCCCTCCCCTAAGCCAATCACAATGCTGCAATGGCAGCATTGTGATTGGTGTGGACGGCGCCCAGCCGGGCGCCTGTAGGGAGCCCATTCTTTTCTATGTAGGCTGTATGCAGCCTACATAGAGAAAATAGAGAGTGCGCTTGACTGGTTTGGTCGGCCCCAGAGGGATGTTTAAACAGTCAGGGCTCCTCCCCAACCAGGCCTACCCTTCTCCCCAACCCACCCGCCCCCAACCAGGCCTACCCTCCTGCCCGCCCGCCCGCCCCCTACCAGGCATACCATTCTGCTTTCTCACAGCGCGAGAAACAGAAACATAAAATTGTATTTAAAATACCATTTTATGTTTCTCCTTCTCACACTGCGAGAAAGAAGTGGGGTGACGCTCCTCCGCCCAAATGGAGGAGCCGCCCCTGTTTCCAGGATCACACAAATTCAGAAAACGAAGCATTGTTTTATTTTTTGTGCTCACAAAAGAGACAACTCTTCTGTTTCAGTCTAAGTAAATATTGTCCTACACCTTTGGCATAGTTTGATTAGCCTGCTGTTTTATTATTTAAATTGCTTTTGTGTTGAACTCGGTGAGAGGTGCACTTCAGCTGGAGTCATTACGGAATGCTGCTGAGATGCAAACCCACTGTCCCCGACCTTCATCCTGAGAAGGAAGATAGCTGTACACTCTGAGGTGCATCCGTGGATGCACTGAGCCTGGGTTCCTGGCACACACTATCAAGGTATGGGGTTACGTCATTTCAACAGACCGTGCAAATGGGTACTCCCTGTATGCTCTCTTTAGCATAGAGGCTAGCAATAGATAGGAGTAACATTAGCAATATTATGAACAGTTACCATGATTGAATCGTTTGTATTTTTCACTATTTTAATAATGCTAATTACAATAATATGTCTTATCTTTCTTAGAATCAAAGTTCCAGTTTTAGCTGCAAAGATTAGAGTTTTTCAATAAATGTTTGAAAATGCAAAATTGTATCTTTTATTTTTGACACTTTGGGCATGCAAGAGTGACAAATGAAAGGGTTAAATCTGTTTTCGCGATTTCCTTGGGAATCTGAAAGATATGTTCTGGGTAATTGACAACATCTATAGCTCTGGAGGTTTAGGTGTTTGGATGCAGTACTATGAGCTAGCCAAAACAGAACAGCATTCACTGATTATATAAGAAAACTCAGATTCTATATTATGAAGGTTTGTTGTTCTAAATACACAGTCCTTACAGATTAGTAGGAACCATATAACACTGTCACAGATAGATGTCGGTGACTAACCATTATCTGGTTTGCCTATGATGCTTAAAGATGGAGGAGTCCTTCAAGTCTTGTGAGGAGTGCTGTGCCATTAACCCCAGGGTGCTGATGGATCACTCTTTAATGTTCCTAGTTGTCCCAAGCCGGTCGACTCCATGACGCTTCAGGTCCCAGTCATGAGGAAGGTCCCAAGCCCGTTCAATAAGTGCTTCTGCTACAGTGGGGGACAGTGGTGCTAGGCCAAGGCAGTCTGTATGTCGCTTTTGTCGACCTGCGGGCTGCCTTCGACCTGGTTCCAAGGAGAAAGCTCTGGGCAGTTTTGAGTGAAATGGGTCTCCCTGCTGAGCTACTTACCCTGGTCATGAGGTTGCATGAATGCAACTTCGCTAAAATCCAATGGGGCAAGCGTGGCGAATCTTCTGATGACTTCCCGGTTGAACGTGGAGTGCGCCAGGGGTGCGCAATGGCTTCCCTGCTCTTCTCATTATTTATAAATGGGATTGTGGCTCGAATGTTGGACGCCAGCGTAGATGCGCCATCGTTGGCGGGCCTCAGGGTTCCGATCCTGATGTTCGCTGACGATACGCTAATTCTATCCAAAACTCCAGGCGGTCTGCAGCGAGCTCTGAACATCTTCGATTCTTTTTGCGGGGAGCATGGCCTGGAAGTCAATGTGGGTAAGACCAAGCTGATGGCCTTTGCACCAAAACGTAGATCCAGGCCGAAAATATTCTTGAACAATTGTTTGTTAGAGGTGGTCACCGTATTCACCTATCTTGGGATCCAGATAACAAATGACTCGAGATGGTCCCAGCATATAGAAATGGCGGTCTTGAGGCACCAACAAATCTCGGGGGCACTTCGGGTGGAGCACAAAAAATCCAGGTCCAAACCAATAAGACCCGTTCTGGCAGTGTATGAAGCCAAGGCTCTTGGGTCTGCTCTATTTGGGGGAGAGCTGTGGGGCTTTGGGAAGCTTCTCCCCCTGCAGACCTCTGAGAACAGGTTTTTTAGGGGAATTACAGGACTCCCGCAGAGCACCCCACTGATTCCCCTTGGTCTTGACTTGGGGAGGAGAGCAGTTACTGATCTAGTGAGGTTGCGCCCGATTCTTTATTGGAGACGGCTCTGGACTACCCCGGAGATCCTGCATTATGCAGAGGGGTTTTTAGCCATAATAAATGCTGATATCTTTCATAGGATAGAATGGCTAAAAAATCTTAGGACTTCTTTATGTGATCTTGGTCTCTCAAATGTATGGGATAATCCAACCGGGGAGCTCTTTCCGAGCAAAAAAGTGATTAAAGATCTATACTGGGATCATGTAGCTGCAAGGGTTTGGAGTAAAACTAAATCTGATTCCATGACGGGGCGTTTTGTGGAAGCTAAACTGTATCCAGTTTTGGAACCCTACTGGGATAGCATAACCTACCCTGGGGACAGGAAGCTTTTCTTTCAGTTAAGATCAGGTGCCCTTCCATTGAGATCACTGACAGGTAGGTGGAGGAGCTCCTCCACTCTATACTGTCCAGCCTGTGGTGCATCAAATGAAAGTATAGGCCACTTTTTATTCTCCTGTAAAGCCTATGCCATCCCGAGGAAAGTTTGGCTAGTCCCTGTCTGTAAAAACCTAGGGACATCTAGGGGTGTAGAGGCTTTACGAATCATTTGTACCTCCACTCATATGCCTGTAGTTTTAGCAACAGCTAAGTATTTGGGTTGGGCATGGTCTATTAGACGGAGGGCTGTTCCCAAGAGTACACTGAATGGAGCATCTCTTCTGGCACCCGTGTAATTATGTATTAAAACTTTTATATCAATTCATTTTTAATCAATTGTGTATGTTTGTTTAATCTTTTCTAAATCATTGTATCAAACGAGGAAACAATTGTTTAATGATGTATTTTAAATGTATGTTTGTGCTTTTATGAGACAAATCCTCGAATAAAGCCTTTGAATTGGAATTGGCTTCTGGGTGCTATTCATCGGGCTCGTAGACATCGGGTAAGTCGCACAAGACGTCCACAAAATTGAAGAGCTCTTCGACTTCATCACACCGGTCAAAATCTTTGGTGGAGGCATGGGAACAACATCACTTGGAACCTGCCTTTGGTTCTGCTCTGCGCCTCCATGAGTTTCTCCAAGCCGGAATGACCCAGCCCAACTCTGTGAGTTCTATGAGGCTATGCACCTCATTTTTGGGCTGGCCGATCCTCTGGAGCGCCATCGTGCCCTATGGGTTAAGCTGGTTCTCCCACTCGATTTTCATCAGCGGGTCCACCCTCGGTGCCAGTACTTTCCAGGATCCCATTGCAGCGGCTTCATTCCCAGCACCACCTGCGTTTCACAGTGGTGCTGACCCCATCCTCATACATGATTCTGATACGGAACCGGGCCAGCATTGCCCGACACTGAGTCCTGTGCTGGCCGAAACTCAACCTTCTGAGTCGAAGCCAGGGTTTCCCTTTTTCAACAGGTCTGGAAATTAGTATTAATGTAGAGTATATGAGTATCCTTATGGCAACAGCCCACTTGGGGAGGCCGATGATAACTGGTATGATTAATTGGCGGATGCCAGAGGTCTGAACACCTCCCCAGACTCTGTCCTGGTCTCTCTCCTAGTGGGTTTATGGAGGAATGGGTCCTCTATACTATGGTGGAGAGAAGGGTGGCTACTCTCTGGGGCATTCAAAACAAATGTCTTCAGCTGGGAGTTAGCACCTCATAACCCTTACCTTTGAATGAAGCCCTCACCGATGCCCTTCTTGGGGCCTGGGCCAAGGCTTGCACAGGAGCTCCTGTGAACAGGACAATTGCCAGTCACCATAGGCCCTCTCTGAGAGACACAGCTTTCCTCACCCAGCACCCTACCCTGGAGATCCCGATTGTCCAGACCTCCACCTCCAAGGTCAACACTGGTGAATTCCCTAGAACACCACCGAACAGGGAATCCATGAGGTTGGACGCCTTTGGCAAGAGGATGTTCTCTTCTGCCAGCCGTTCACTACAGTCAGTGAACACTGCATGCCCTTTGGGCCAATACACCCACACACTTTGGTATTTGGTTGTGCAAGTGCTGCATAGTCTAGGAAGAGGAAAGATCCATACTGTCAGAGACTATTGCAGATGGCAGAGAAGAAGCAAAGTTCACAATTCGCTGCAGACTGGAACAACCAACTCGCTAGGCAGCGCCATTGTGCCAGTGGCACTGAGACGCCATGCCTGGCTGAGATCGACTAGCGTTTTGGGGGATGTCCATGCATCCCTTATGGATGTGCCCTTCGATGGCACCCATCTCTTCAGAGACTAGACATATTCCATGCTGGAGTGCTTTAAGGACAGCCAAGCCATTGACAGGTCTTGGGGCCTCTCCATGGGCCTATGTCAACCCCATTCTGCCTTTCACTCCTTCCATGGCTATGATAGGGGCTATCAACCGTGTAAATTCCTGCCCAGCCACCAAGGCCAAAAGACTCCCTAGTCCTTTTGTGGTCTCAGATATGGTTCCTTTAAGCCTCGTTGAACAACCAGCCAGAGATCAATCCAGTCAGCTACCCCACCCCCACCCCACACAGCAACCTCTAAACCACTTTTATTTGCGCTTGTACCATCATGGGCATCCAGTGGCAATCCATAACATAGGATAAGTGGGTATTTCAGATCTTTCAGTGGGGTTACCCCACGTTCTTTTTGATAAACCCTGCCACCTATTCCACCATCCTCAGACTGGCAGATGGAGGACCACCTCTCCCTGCTTTGTCAGAAAGTACATGCTCTTTGGGCTAAAGGAGTTATCCAGAGTGTGCTGGCATCAGAAGTAGATTAAAAAAGGGGGGTGGTGATGGACAGAGTATCTGAATTAAGCAGAACACTCCTACCCAGTCAAAAGATCAGGGCTTGATCCATCACCGTTTTTTAGCTCACTGCACCATCAGGATTCAAGCAAGCCGGGCCGAAGACGGCTGTAATGCCAGAAACCGGTCCCCGGAAGCTTGTTTCCTTTCCAGTAAAGAATTGGCTTGGTAGTTTGGTCTGCCCTGTTCCCATGATGCACTGGGCCAGGGTCAGACTAATTTGCATATAGCCAGGTTCTGAACTGGGATGGTGCAGTGAGCTAAAAAACGGTGATGGATCAAGCCCTGATCCTTTGACTGGGTAGGAGTGTTCTGCTTAATTCAGATACTCTGTCCATCACTACCCCCTTTTGAATCGTTTTGGCCACAACAAGTGTGGAAGGGTATGCTCAGACATGAGTCCCTTGCTCACTGCACCATCAGGATTCAAGCAAGCCGGGCCAAAGACGGCTGTAATGCCAGAAACCGGTCCCCGGAAGCTTGTTTCCTTTCCAGTAAAGAATTGGCTTGGTAGTTTGGTCTGCACTGTTCCCATGATGCACTGGGCCAGGGTCAGACTAATTTGCATATAGCCAGGTTCTGAACTGGGGTGGTGCAGTGAGCTAAAAAACGGTGATGGATCAAGCCCTGGTCTTTAGACTGGGTACCACATAATTACACTTCACATAATTACACTCTATTCAATACAACAGAAATACACTCCACATAATAACACTGTGCCACATAATTACACGCCATATAATTACACTCTACTCATTGCAACTTAAATACACTCCACATAAAACCACACAGTCTGACATAGTTACACGCCACATCATTACACTCTACTCAATGCAACATAAATACACCCACATACCACTAGTACCACATAATTACAAGCCACATCATTACACTTTACTCAATGCAACATAAATACACACCACATATTACCACTCAGAGCCCATAATTACACACCACATTATTACACTCTACTCACTGCAACATAAATACACTTCACATAATATCACTCAGTGCCACATCATTACACGCCACATAATTCCACTCTACTCAATGCAACACAAATACACTCCACATAATACCACTCAGTGCCACATAATTACATGCCACATAATTACGCTTTACTGAATGCAAGATAAATACACTCCACATAATATCACACAGTACCACATAATTACACACCACATAATTGCACTCAACTCAATGCAACATAAATACACTCCACACAACACCACACAGTACTACATAATCACACGTCACAATTACACTCTATTCAATGCAACATAAATACTCTCCACATAATACCTCTCAGTGCCACATAATTAATCACCATATAATTACACTACTCAATGCAACATAAATACACTCCACATAATACCACTTAGTACCACATAATTACACGTCACATAATTTTACTCTCTTCAATTCAACATAAATACACTCCACATAACACTGTGCCACATAATTACATGCCACATAATTAAACTCCACTCAATGCAACATAAATACACCCCACATAATACCACTCAGTACCACATAATTACACGTCACACAATTACACTCTATTCAATGCAACATGAATACACTCCACATAACACTGTGCCACATAATTACACGCCACATATTTACACTCTACTCAATGCAACATAAATACACTCAACATAATACCACTCAGTACCACATAATCACACGTCACAATTACACTCTTCTCAATGTAACATAAATACACTCCACATAATACTACTCAGTGCCACATAATTACAATCTCATCAATGCAACATAAATACACTCCACATAATACCACTCAGTACCACATAATCACACTCTACTCAATGCAGCATAAATACACTCCTTATACTACCACTCAGTGCCACATAATGACATGCCACATATTTACACTCTACTCAATGCAACATAAATACACTCAACATAATACCACTCAGTACCACATAATTACATGTCACATAATTACACTCTATTCAATGCAACATAAATACACTCCACATAATACCATTGCGCCACATAATTACACGCAACATAATTACACTCTACTCAATGCAACGTAAATACACGCCACAAAATACCACGAAGTATGACATAGTTACACGCCACATAACTACACTCTACTCAGTGCAACATAAATACACTCCACATACCACTCAGTACCACATATTTACACACCACATAATTACACTCTACTCAATGCAACATAAATACACTCCACATAATACCACTCAGTGCCACATAATTACATGCCACATATTTGCACTCTACTCAATGCAACATAAATACACTCCACATAAATGCACTCTATGCCACATACCACCAATCAACATAAATGCACTCCACACCATGACACATTTTTGCTAAGCATAATTTCACTCAACACTACAGTTTCAGGCCACACAATTCAACTCCACACATTTCCAGTACACACCACATAATTACACACCAAACAACATATTTCAACTCCTCAACTCCACAATCCACAACTTACCTCCAATCCACATCATATAGCGGCACCACCTGAGTACCAAACATCATTCACCACCACCATTTTGCATCAGAACACCACCTAAGCATCACCTAAATATCACCTAAGCATGACGTCAGTCTGCCCTCGGAATCTGGCATCTGTTGATTCTCCCCTAGACGCCGTTCTCTGTTCATGTTCTAATTAAATTACTGTTTTCCAACCTCCTCTCCCGCGTTATTTATGTCCTGCTCCCCCATAACAAAAACAATTGTAACAAACAAGCATGGGAACAGGCAGGAAGAAGTTGCCAGCAGTACAAGTACAAAAAAACTAGAAGACATTTTTAATGTTAAAATCTTTTTTTAATCAGGTTGTTCAGTTGTTTATGTCGTTTTGGTTTGTGTAAAGGTAACAAAAATGCTTAACACTTTTTATTATAACTTTTCAATATGATGCACAGCAGCCACAATGCTCTACAACATGGCCAAATGTTCTGGTTAAACACATAACTTACCAACGGCGCGACCTATTGGCTATGCCAATGCTTATTTTTTTACAGACTTTTTTCTATGTTTTTTTTCCTAGGTTCCTTCTTTTGAGACTTGTTTCCCAGTCAAGGATGTCCCCTAAGTAAGTGGTGGGGCTTTAGCCATGTGGTTCGTGTTGTTATGTGGTTTACATTTAGCTTCTATTTTACTTTTTATGTTAAATTAGCCTCATTTTCTAATGGTGCTTGGTACATGTTTACTATTGCAAATCTGGCCCTTGCACACATTTCTTCCTGATAAGCATTGTCACCTGGTATTCTGCACAGTTAGTTCCAGGCAGTTGCAGCTCGCAGGACTGGTGGGTGGGGGGCAAATGAAAGGGTCGGGTGTGGGGGTCGCGCAGGGGGGGGGACTGGGGGATTAGTAAAAAAATAAAAAATAAAGTTACCTCAATGAGTCCTGCTGTGATGTATTCCTATAGGTTCTGTATAGATCCCCCTATTCCTGACCCTATTCTGGTTAACAAATTAACTAGCAGCCATCCCATGATGCAGAAACCGTTATCTGATTAAGCCAGACCACGGCACAGGAGCGTGTTATCTGATTAGGTCATAACGCTTGCCATCTAATTAGGCAAGCAAAATTCCTCCAGCCCCTGATAAGGCATACGGAGTTCTCAAAACAAATCAAACCTATGACAACCTGGGAAAATCCCTGCGGCCATTGTTTTGATTTCTCAAAGAACTTCAGTAAAAGAATGTGCTAACGACCAGCTCGTATGACATCCTTATTGACGTATCTATGTCCATCCTTACGTCAATCTCGGCACCTTACAGGTATAAATATTACCGATATTGCCTTAAGCAAACACACGCGGTGGTGACGAGATCGGAGCAGCGAGACTTGCCGAAGCCCAGCAGAGAGCGAAGCCCACTGGCACTGCCCCGCCTTCCTGACGCGCTGAGAACGAGACGCTGCTTTCTCCTGCCGAGAAATCCAGCTCCGGCGCTTCCGAGCAGCCCTCGCAGGCAGCTTGGAATATCGAGACCACAGACGAGAGATACCATCCCTCAACCATCCTAGATTCAAGGTACAGAACTGAATAACCCTTTGCAGAGAATTCTTGAGTCAGGCACTTGGCAAAACAAACTTAACTTAAACTGCTACTTTCTATCCCCGCCCACGTATTAGGCTCAGGTCAGGTACACTGGGGTAGGCGTAGTTATAAGCACCAGTTGAGTACGATTAGTCAAATGATTTATATGTATGTATCTATTTTATCCATTTTAAAACACCATATGGCTTAGAAACCATATAAATGTTTTTACAGTATTATTTTATACTTCTGCTTTTATTGTATGCACTTTACTTAACCATAAGTATTGCTATAATATCGATCCATTTCTCTTGTTCGAGAAAAGAGACTGATCAATAAATAACATATTTTATTGAACACGCCCGTCTCTTCCTTTTCTCTACAAACTGGTGAAACTAAGAATGCACGTACTGACTGAGTAAAATAAGTTGTCTTTTGTTTTCACACGACTCTAGAGATATACTCTTGATTAGGGGAGAGCAAAGTTGTCATGTTCTATGGTTGTCAGAAACTAAATCCCTTCTTGTCTATCCAGGGAGGTTCAACTCCTCCTTGCCTATTCGAGAAAGTTTCTAGTGAACTCTGAGCTAGCTGGCAAACCCAAAACTTTAAGTCTAATATCGACAGTAGAAGACCTAGTTAATGTCTGGTCTAGGTCTATACTATTGGAGGTATTATTCCAATGCGCAGAGCCTATTGGGATAATAGGAACTACACTACATGGCGCCCAACGTGTTTGGAAAGGCGATAAAACTAACGCAAGCCTTTAGAGTAACTCAGTCGTGCTCTTTCACTCAGACCCCTTTTTTCCCATAATACTCCAAAGACGTCTGGATTGGGTGAGAGGTAAAATCCGCCAAACCTCGCAGGAGGGAACTCCTATGTATGGTTCTTGGTTCAATCAACGTTGAAGGATACACTGTTCCAAAATATTGTGCATCTAATCTTTGTTTCCATAAGGAACCTGATCTGCAAACAAACAGAATAACCTTCCTGACAGTAAAATGTCAGAAAGTGATGACGAAAGAGAGAGAGCTAGATTAGCAGCTGAACTAATAGAAGCTGATAATACTATGCAAGAAGCAGACCCGGATATAAAACTCATCCCGGTCAACATAAGAAGATCTATAACGTTAAAACTTATAGACAATGGACTGACACCAAGAGGTGGTACAGTCATATTCATAATTGAGGCACACGAATATCGGCAGACAGAGGTATTCTATTCATGGATAAACTTTCCAGCAGCACATGCTGTAACAAAGGAGTTCCACTATTATAAAATAGAGGAACCTCCTAATGAGTACACTCCTTTCGAGGAAGTGGAAGTACCACTCAAATTCCAAGAGCACCTGCTCTTGTTTAATGGCGCCCTAAAACATAATAATCACATCACCAGGCTCGGTCCACTAGGTAGACCAGGAGCAACGTGGCCGGTCCTAGCCGGATACACACCACATCCAGACATCGAAAGAATGTCTGCAGCAGATGTTTTAGTACAACTAAAACAATTAATTAAAATATATAGACAACTAGTCCAATATGTAATGCGGACTTCAACTATCCAACCAGTAATTAAAATTCCACAACTGACCCCACATCAGGGGAACACAAATAAAATTACACCACAGAACATACAGTCCTGCCTAGGTAAAGTACCAGCTAAACGGGAACAAATACCATTCTGGTTAGCACAAAAAATCACCCAAATAGAGGCGGTGTTTCCAGACACCACCCCTGTGGACAAACACAGGATTCTGACTATCTGTCTTCCAATGGGAATCGCACCACACGTGGAGGACTGTGACACTTGGGGTACAGTCTTTGCTTCCATTTACACAAAAACACATGGAGTTCCATCCATGTCAGTAATACCAGATGTGCTAAAACAAATTCAAGACGAATACGGTCCAGAACCCGCTTTAACTCTCGGTATGAAATTACTAAAAGACTTCAAGCAGGTCTCGGCAATATTACTAGCCAACATAAAAGGAGAAGCAGCGAATGTGGCGATCCGCCAGAGGTTAAAAGAGACAGATATAGCAGACCAACCAGCTGAAATTGCCAGAATTATAGAAAAATCCTATGAAGAACTAGGTAGAGATAGTTTGGGTGGAATACCAGTGAAGCCCCAACTAATTGAAAGTCCTGAAAAAATATTTATTAAAAATAATCTAAACAGTCAAAAGAAGAACTGGGATGGAAACAAACAATCCAATCCAAAAGAAAAGAGATTCCAGTCCAGAGGAAGGTCTCCTCGGCGGAGAGAAAGATCTCCGGACCAAGGACCCAAGTCTCCCCAAAGGGAGCCCTCTGTGAAAAGATACAACCTTAGAAATAGGGATAACATAAAGAAACCAGATAGATATCAAGATTTTGATACACGTCCCTCTCAATCTTTTCAGACTTCCTCGCAGAAATTGGAAAGAAGAGGACGATCGGAACCCAGGGAAGGGCACGTCAAGTCCAAAGACAAGGAACCTGCTCATCCAAATAAAAAATTACAGTTTCCAAAGAAGAAGGTAGCCAGTATTAAAGTATTCAACAATGCCGAGAATACTGAGGACACAGCTGAAAAACGGAGAGTGGGCTCAGACAATGCTAGACAGCGCAGCAGAAGTGAGCATAGCACGCAAAGTCCTTATGAATCATCTGGAGACAGTGGACACGAATGAATACATTCAAGTGGAAACTGCAGACACCAGAGTTAGCAAACCTCACAAAATATATGAAATAACTTTACGTATAGAAGGGGATAAGACTAGAAAAATAAGGGGCCTTTTTTGGGATAATCTCTCCAAGGGCTATGACATCCTTATAGCTGAAAAAGATTGGCCACCAGAGTTTGTCAGGGAGTGCCCACATGGCGAAGAAATAATTATGCCTGCCTTCTCAAATCATATTCCAATTCATAAAAAATATACACTTGCAAGAAAGTGGGCAGTAGCTCAAGCTCCTGCTTTATATAAAAATCATGTGGGATGGGATGAGGAATCTCCTCCACACAAAATCCAGTTAAAATCACAACCTACTGCACAAAGGCAGTATCCAATCAAGCAAGAAGCTAAAAAACAGGTAAAAGAAATTCTAGATCAACTAGAATACCAGGGGGTGATTGAAACTTGCACCTCACAAATGAACAACCCTTTGTTTCCTGTCTCCAAACCAGACAATTCATATCGTCTAGTTTTGGATTACAGACACCTTAACTCATGTTGCAAAACTTTTGCAGTACAAAACTCGCATAGTGCTGCACTAATGAATAACATAGTGCGCAAAAAATATAAAACAACATTAGACATCTCTAATGGATTCTTTTGTCAAAATATAGCACCAGAGAGCAGATACTTATCAGCGTTCTCAATAAATGGCGCTCAAAAAGAATTCTGTCGGTTACCCCAGGGGTACAAGAACAGCCCAGGATTATTCTCAGCGAGAGTAACAGAGTTACTACAAACATATGATGACGAAGCATTATCTTATGTCGATGACATATACCTAACAGATGATGACTTGGATACTCACTTGAAGAGAGTGAACACCATAATACTTGGGTTCGCAGCAGAGGGTTACAAATTCAACTTTAAAAAATCTAGAATTGCCCATCTAACAGTCCTGATCTTAGGATATGAATTATCAAGTGAAGGCAAAAGCCTGGCTGACAATTTCCTAGAGAAATGTGCCGTACTCCAAGCACCTAGAACACTAAAAAACCTACAGTCAATTCTAGGTTTCCTAAATTTCGGAAGAACATACATTGCAAATTACGCAGAAAGGGTCAAACCCCTTTATGATCTAATAAAACCAGATTTTAAAAAAACAAATTGGACTCAAAAACACACAGAAATTCTGAGATCCTTACAAACAGATATGTTAATTAAAACAAAATTAGAAACACGTGATAACACACGCAACCTTGTGATTCGAGTCATCCCAGGAAGATGCGGATTCACATACCTGACCTCTAACGAGGGAGAAAAGGTACCAATTGCATTCAAATCACACTTGTACACAGAAGCTGAAAAGAAATTCAGCATTAAAGAAAACATTGTTCATGCAGTTCAAACCGCAATAGCTAGAGAAAAAGATAAAGCTGACGGTAGACACATCACAGTCAGAACAGCAGAATCAGCCTTTGAGGCATTAACAACCCCGTGTAATTTACCAACAACAGCATTGAATCCGGAATGGATACAATGGGTGAATTCCATTACAATGGACAAAGTAAAATACTACTTTGATCCAGAACTAGAGGAACTAAAATATCTAGAATATGAAAGAATATTCCCTCTGCCAATCGACATTCTGCCATTGCGACAGTACGCTTGTGTAATCTATACAGACGGACATGCTCAACCATCCGTTTGGGGAGAACAAGCATACAACCCCACATGTGGGATTACAAAAGAAGTGTGGCGCGGAGGTATACTAAGACCTCTATTAACAAAAACACACTCAGTAGAAACTAATTCAGAACAACAGACTGAAATAATAGCATTGAAAATGGCGCTAGATAATGCAGATCGCGAATTCCCGACACTCATAGTGTCCGATTCGTATTACTGCGTCAAATCATATAACAGCGATTTACAGAAATGGATTCAAAACGGTTACAAAGATGACACAGGTGCAACAATAAAGCAAAAACTGCTTTGGGAACAAATAGTTCTTTTACAAAAGGAACTACCAACGACTCACGTGATACATACACTGAGTCATCAGCGTGATGGCGTTCACGTTGCAGGGAATTCATTGGCTGAGAAAGCCACAGCGGTAGCAACTGAATCGGCTTCCGTAGCTAGAAAAAAGCGTGCAGTAAAATACATTGACGGTGAAACAATGCTGGCGGTGAAAACGTCATCAAAAGGCGACTGCTCAGCGTTACCGATCAGTTACCCACTCAAATATACATACATAATCGATGCGAACTCCGTTCCTTTTGCTCGAATCCCTGGAGTGGGGGATAGAGTGATTCCAAACATGGACAGGAGAGGCTTGTTAATAGCAGACGCACATATGGGCGAGGGTCTCAGACACCTCAAACTAAAAGATTCTCTGGAAGAATTACAATCAGTGTACTGGTGGCCAGGCATGAGCCTGCATCATACCATTTTTGTAAAAAACTGCCCAAACTGTAACACAAATCGCAGTGGTGAAAGAAACGGTATATTACCTTGGAGTTTCACACCAGAAAGGATCAACAATAAAAAATAAATCCCAATATGAAAAATGCGTCGTATTAACATACAGAGACTAGTTTTCACTTATAATGTAGACCCCAACTTTCGGCTGACGCCAGAACTGTTATATCAAGATTTGCAAGTCTATAATGGCATATACGCTAGAAGCATGCTACGTACTGACCAATATCTTCCCATTTGCCTCTCGGGTTTGTGAGGAGTACTTGGCCAGAATGAGCATTGCATTTGCGGAAATCTTCTCACTTCCTTCCTGAGGGATACGGGATGGTGTAAAGAAAAAACCAAAGGCATAGAGCAATCTATAACAGCTAAGGTATTAGGTTCGGGAGCTGGGTGGGTCAAACATCTAATAAGTGTCCAACGTAGTCTAAACAACTTGCCAAGAAATTCTCTGAAGGGATTCAGTCCGTACGAATTATTGTTTGGAACTAGGATGTTAGTCTTAGATCTTGACAGTCAGACTTCAGTGGTGAAAGAAAAAAGCTTTGATATCAAAGATCGTTTGGCTATTTTACAGGACTTAAACAAAACAAGAAAAGACCTGAGCAACATAAAGTTGAAACAACAGCCAATAACCACTGAAGAAACACCGCCTGTCCCAGCAAGACCTGTCTGGATTCCAAAAATCGGGGATCTAGTCAGAGAAAAGATCGCGGTAAAGAAGGAATTTGGGCCTTCTTACAGAAAAGCAGTTCCTGTCTTGTCTATCAACGGGACAAGATCAGTTGTACTACCGCCGCTTGCTGGTAAAAAGGAGAACCGAGTTGTATCCATCGACCTGGTAAAACCACAATCATGTGGCCGATAACAAACAGTAGGCCAAGTGGACTCCCGATAAGTAGCAGAACACCGAGGTTTGCTACAAGTACAGAGGTGCTAACTAAAAGGCTAATCACATTCGAAACACCTACAGAACAACAACAAGGACTATGCAACAATGCAATGGAACTCACACCTCTGAATACCCAAATAAAGACATTTAGTAGAGACACAGCAACCTACAATGAAGTAACAAATGAATATGCTGAAGCTGCAAGAAACAGTAATCCTGAAGCAATTGGAACAATTGATAGAACAGCATCCGGCTACTTCATAAACTTCAATGATTCCTCTGAAGACCTCAGTGAATCAAAGGCACAGCCATCAACAAAAACCCTTAAAGTCAGAGCTAAGGAGCTTTTGAAACAGCTGAAAGAAACCTATCTGATTTCTCCATGGATTGAATTTTGGGTGTCCTTTGGTGTATTTATCCTCATACTTTGGCTCATCATGATACTATGCTTGGGACGCTTCATTGAGGGAAAATATGCAAAAATGGACACAGCAAGCCAGAAAATCAACTTGATCCTCAAGCCACACACGTCTTCACACGTCAAGAAAAGAGAACTTTCTTCAGTCAACTTCACAGCCAATCCTATACCGGGTGGGGTAGCATGGGACAATACTGACTATGAAATTTATGGTCCGGTTGAGATCCTCAAATATCCACACCAAATTAAGATCTCGTTGAGTGACTTTGTAAAACCAAACTCATTTGCTGATGATTGGGACTTTGAAAGTATTAATGACATGATGTCTGATCTAGTGATGTCTGCTAAATTTACCAAACATGATTATTTGCAGGGTTCATCTAATTATGATAGTATGTACTGCTACAACCACTATGGTAACTATTTTCTACATAAATCTGCACAACCTAGAAATGTTTTAAATTATAATCAATGGGAACATTGTGCAACCCCTCCAAAAGGAAGCTCAAGAACCGTTTATGACAAATATTCATATTTTTCAGGGTTCAATACAAGTAAAGCTGAAACATTTTATTTTAAATTGTCAAATAAGACAGGAACAAAAACCATGCTTACAAACACAAAATTGATATATTCGGACTCATTTTTTGAACAGATGAATACACTTGGTTTTGATTATTGGGATAAAAATGTGGAAGTAAAAAGTGTTTGGGGTACAAAAGAATGGCAAGTACAAGGTATAGAATCATTGTTTAGAGCCTGCATGATCCCAGAACAAATTATATTCTTGAATGAAACTATTCAACAAACTACCTGTCTTGGCCTAGCCAAAATCAAAGACTTAAATAAACCGTCTATTCCAAAACCAACAATGAACAGCAATAACTCTGCGGATGAAGAGATAGACGTAAACTATGTACTAAACCAAAACAGAACAAATCCTGATTGGAAACAATGGTTAATCTGGCCCACAGATACTAATAACTGTCAAGACAGATTCCTGAACAAAACACAGGGGTTCACATTGACCAGGCCAGGCCCTAGATATTCCCAAAGACAACACCCAGGGATAATCACCACCTACAGTGTGGGCAAACTCTGCCTTCAATGGCTACAAACTTCCACACTGACAGAGATTAAGCAACACCTAACTTTACTTACTGATGGTGCTGACTTGCGTGATTTCATTATGGGACCGCGCAAACAGCGTCAAAAACGCTTCATAGCAGCCTCTATATATGCAGCTTACAACGAGGCCTGGAAGATAACTCAAATTGAGACAGCAGAAAGTATACGGGAAATTGACCGTATTAATTTGGAAAAATCACTTTCTGTAGTGGACAATGGGTTAATGACTCTGTCCTCCAGAATCTTTTCATTGGACAGCATTGTGTCTTCAGCAATCGATATATTATCGCAAGACTTACTGTTGTTACAACACGGTCAGTCTCAATTGCGTTCTATTGTACAGCTTGGCTGGACGTTACAAAATCTGCGTTCAGGCTATGTGCCTTGGCGTTTAATCAACACAACGTCACTATTCAATATCTTTAACCTTACTGATAAACAAATCAGTATGGCACAGAAGGGTGCTGATTATACAATCCTGAGCATTGAGAAACTCGAGAGATTACCATTGACAATGTCAGAACGACCTGTCATTGAATGGATAATACATGGGATAATTAATATTCCGATATCTACTTTCAGGTTTCAATACTGCCAAAAATATATACAGGCTGGCATGTATGAAAAATTGGGAAAAGGGTACATTAAGACAACATGGAACTTGCCCTATTCACATGCATGTGTCAGTAATAAAGGACAGAAAGTGTTTCTTAGTGGCAATAATTGTGCAATGTCACTAAGCGGTACACTTCTGTGTAATGGAATTAGTTTGCATGGAGCCTGTGAAGGGAACTCAAATAACCTTTCATGTCACCAGCTAGGCACACCTGCAACACAGATAGAACCATTCTTTAAAAGACTCTATAACGGGAGTTACATCCTAATTGTGGATCGCAGATGTTGTAGTCTACTGCCCGGGGTTCCTTATCTCGTAAGTACGACTGCGAAGGTCATGTGCTGTGGACGCTTATTGTTCCCCAGCTCCTTTCCAGACAGGGAGGCAAGGGCATGGCCTAACTTGAAAATTACTTCTATTCGAGTTGATACTTTAAGCAGAATGAAAACAGTGCTTCTTCAGACGCCGACCAGGCTCACGTCATCAAAAGAAACGTATGATCTCCTAGTCGCAAGGACGACTGCAGAGATTCATTCATTGTTATCAACTAATTCCCCCATACATTTCGCAGAAATCCTGAATGAAATCTTAAATATTTCTGATACCAGTGGAGTCTCAAATGTATTTAAGACAGTATTTTCGATGGCATTAACACCATTCAAAGCCATACTGGGTATTTTTCCAGACTTCGTCCATTCGATTTTTGGAGGAGTTCCCCTCATTTTGGGACTAATTGCAGGAATACTATTCTTAGTCCTCATATTTCGTTATGGCAAACCATGTCACAGACAAAACACCTGCGACAAGGGAAGAAACAATCCGAGCCATTGGATACCGGGACCGGATATCAAAAATCCTGGGACTAACCCGGCTTAGAGACCTGAACATGACTTGGTTTCTTTCATTTCGGCCGATATGGCAAAGATGTGTTTTACCTGTATTAAGGTGCATGCTGTGCGGAGAAGAATGCGTGTTGGACACCTGTCTGACGCTACAATCGGATGCGCCAATGGATGCAGAAACATTGTTGGGTCCGGTAAAGGCTCATGCATTGTGCTGCCCTCAACGGCTGCCAATCCTGATGACGGCATTCGTGGAAACTTCACCACTACGATTAAGGGGTAGTGAAGATCAAGATGAAAGCAGCATCGATCAGGTACAACCTTCTGTCAGCAATACTACTCAA
Organism: Lissotriton helveticus; assembly: GCF_964261635.1. Taxonomy (NCBI): domain Eukaryota; kingdom Metazoa; phylum Chordata; class Amphibia; order Caudata; family Salamandridae; genus Lissotriton; species Lissotriton helveticus. The sequence continues at coordinate 735,162,708 of NC_136073.1, forward strand.
AACGTCAATGGAGACAATCATGCACATGAATGCATGGTTACATCTTTTTCCGAGTTAGTGGAACTCTCACAGGGAGCTGTTGACAGCTTTTTCAGCAGTCTCAATGATATGATGTTCTCACCAGAGCAGAAATAATGACTCTTGAACAAGCTAGCACACGGCGTTCCCGACACCTTGAATTTGGCCTTCAACTTTAATAATAAAGTAGCAATATCAACTTTTCCTCCAGTCCACGGACAGCAATTTTTTTAGCAGCCCCAAAATATTTTTTATAATTTTTCGGGACACTTATCTTCTGCTTAAAGTAAGAACTATTCTTAGAGAACTAATTTCTGTTTTTAGAAACTTCATAGACATTAGCTGCCCGCTGGTATGTTCATAAATATTTTTTGAACTGTGATGAAGTGGTCTCGAACTTTTCTTCTGTATTAAGAGCCATTTCATGTGTAATTCTCATATTCGATTACTAATAATGTATACATATGCGTGATTAATTTAGCATTATTCTACTGCTTGAGTGCATATAGTACATGTGACTATTTTTTTTCCCGTATATTACATAATTTCGAAATGCATTATGTGTATTTTGGGGTGGTAAGGTATACACGATACTCTACAGTGTGTTTTACTATGCCTAGATTCGTAAATATGGCCATAGTTAGCGTGGAGTGGGTGTGATGTATTCCTATAGGTTCTGTATAGATCCCCCTATTCCTGACCCTATTCTGGTTAACAAATTAACTAGCAGCCATCCCATGATGCAGAAACCGTTATCTGATTAAGCCAGACCACGGCACAGGAGCGCGTTATCTGATTAGGTCATAACGCTTGCCATCTAATTAGGCAAGCAATATTCCTCCAGCCCCTGATAAGGCATACGGAGTTCTCAAAACAAATCAAACCAATGACAACCTGGGAAAATCCCTGCGGCCATTGTTTTGATTTCTCAAAGAACTTCAGTAAAAGAATGTGCTAACGACCAGCTCGTATGACATCCTTATTGACGTATCTATGCCCATCCTTACGTCAATCTCGGCACCTTACAGGTATAAATATTACCGATATTGCCTTAAGCAAACACACGCGGTGGTGACGAGATCGGAGCAGCGAGACTTGCCGAAGCCCAGCAGAGAGCGAAGCCCACTGGCGCTGCCCCGCCTTCCTGACGCGCTGAGAACGAGACGCTGCTTTCTCCTGCCGAGAAATCCAGCTCCAGCGCTTCCGAGCAGCCCTCGCAGGCAGCTTGGAATATCGAGACCACAGACGAGAGATACCATCCCTCAACCATCCTAGATTCAAGGTACAGAACTGAATAACCCTTTGCAGAGAATTCTTGAGTCAGGCACTTGGCAAAACAAACTTAACTTAAACTGCTACTTTCTATCCCCGCCCACGTATTAGGCTTAGGTCAGGTACACTGGGGTAGGCGTAGTTAGAAGCACCAGTTGAGTACGATTAGTCAAATGATTTATATGTATGTATCTATTTTATCCATTTTAAAACACCATATGGCTTAGAAACCATATAAATGTTTTTACAGTATTATTTTATACTTCTGCTTTTATTGTATGCACTTTACTTAACCATAAGTATTGCTATAATATTGATCCATTTCTCTTGTACGAGAAAAGAGACTGATCAATAAATAACATCTTTTATTGAACACGCCCGTCTCTTCCTTTTCTCTAGAAACTGGTGAAACTAAGAATGCACGTACTGACTGAGTAAAATAAGTTGTCTTTTGTTTTCACACGACTCTAGAGATATACTCTTGATTAGGGGAGAGCAAAGTTGTCATGTTCTATGGTTGTCAGAAACTAAATCCCTTCTTGTCTATCCAGGGAGGTTCAACTCCTCCTTGCCTATTCGAGAAAGTTTCTAGTGAACTCTGAGCTAGCTGGCAAACCCAAAACTTTAAGTCTAATATCGACAGTAGAAGACCTAGTTAACGTCTGGTCTAGGTCTATACTATTGGAGGTATTATTCCAATGCGCAGAGCCTATTGGGATAATAGGAACTACACTACACTGCGTTGCCTCCGCTGCTGGCCGTGTCCCACTTTTTCCTGCTGCTTCAGGAGAACAGGAAGCAGGCATCCTCCATCCCCTCCCCTAAGCCAATCACAATGCTGCAATGGCAGCATTGTGATTGGTGTGGACGGCGCCCAGCCGGGCGCCTGTAGGGAGCCCATTCTTTTCTATGTAGGCTGTATGCAGCTTACCTAGAGAAAATAGAGAGTGCGCTTGACTGGTTTGGTCGGCCCCAGAGGGATGTTTAAACAGTCAGGGCTCCTCCCCAACCTGCCCGCCCCCAACCAGGCCTACCCTTCTCCCCAACCCGCCCGCCCCCAACCAGGCCTACCCTCCTGCCCGCCCGCCCCCTACCAGGCATACCATTCTGCTTTCTCACAGCTCGAGAAACAGAAACATAAAATTGTATTTAAAATACCCTTTTATGTTTCTCCTTCTCACACTGCGAGAAAGAAGTGGGGTGACGCTCCTCCGCCCAAATGGAGGAGCCGCCCCTGTTTCCAGGATCACACAAATTCAGAAAACGAAGCATTGTTTTATTTTTTGTGCTCACAAAAGAGACAACTCTTCTGTTTCAGTCTAAGTAAATATTGTCCTACACCTTTGGCATAGTTTGATTAGCCTGCTGTTTTATTATTTAAATTGCTTTTGTGTTGAACTCGGTGAGAGGTGCACTTCAGCTGGAGTCATTACGGAATGCTGCTGAGATGCAAACCCACTGTCCCCGACCTTCATCCTGAGAAGGAAGATAGCTGTACACTCTGAGGTGCATCCGTGGATGCACTGAGCCTGGGTTCCTGGCACACACTATCAAGGTATGGGGTTACGTCATTTCAACAGACCGTGCAAATGGGTACTCCCGGTATGCTCTCTTTAGCATAGAGGCTAGCAATAGATAGGAGTAACATTAGCAATATTATGAACAGTTACCATGATTGAATCGTTTGTATTTTTCACTATTTTAATAATGCTAATTACAATAATATGTCTTATCTTTCTTAGAATCAAAGTTCCAGTTTTAGCTGCAAAGATTAGAGCTTTTCAATAAATGTTTGAAAATGCAAAATTGTATCTTTTATTTTTGACACTTTGGGCATGCAAGAGTGACAAATGAAAGGGTTAAATCTGTTTTCGCGATTTCCTTGGGAATCTGAAAGATATGTTCTGGGTAATTGACAACATCTATAGCTCTGGAGGTTTAGGAGTTTGGATGCAGTACTATGAGCTAGCCAAAACAGAACAGCATTCACTGATTATATAAGAAAACTCAGATTCTATATTATGAAGGTTTGTTGTTCTAAATACACAGTGCTTACAGATTAGTAGGAACCATATAACACTGTCACAGATAGATGTCGGTGACTAACCATTATCTGGTTTGCCTATGATGCTTAAAGATGGAGGAGTCCTTCAAGTCTTGTGAGGAGTGCTGTGCCATTAACCCCAGGGTGCTGATGGATCACTCTTTAATGTTCCTAGTTGTCCAAAGCCGGTCGACTCCATGACGCTCCAGGTCCCGGTCATGAGGAAGGTCCCAAGCCCGTTTAATAAGTGCTTCTGCAACAGTGGGGGACAGTGGTGCTAGGCGAAGGCAGTCTGTATGTCGCTTTTGTCGACCTGCGGGCTGCCTTCGACCTGGTCCCAAGGAGAAAGCTCTGGGCAGTTTTGAGTGAAATGGGTCTCCCTGCTGAGCTACTTACCCTGGTCATGAGGTTGCATGAATGCAACTTCGCTAAAATCCAATGGGGCATGCGTGGCGAATCTTCTGATGACTTCCCGGTTGAACGTGGAGTGCGCCAGGGGTGGGCAATGGCTCCCCTGCTTTTCTCATTATTTATAAATGGGATTGTGGCTCGAATGTTGGACGCCAGCGTAGATGCGCCATCGTTGGCGGGCCTCAGGGTTCCGATCCTGATGTTCGCCGACGATACGCTAATTCTATCCAAAACTCCAGGCGGTCTGCAGCGAGCTCTGAACATCTTCGATTCTTTTTGCGGGGAGCATGGCCTGAAAGTCAATGTGGGTAAGACCAAGCTGATGGCCTTTGCACCAAAACGTAGATCCAGGCCGAAAATATTCTTGAACAATTGTTTGTTAGAGGTGGTCACCGTATTCACCTATCTTGGGATCCAGATAACAAATGACTCGAGATGGTCCCAGCATATAGAAATGGCGGTCTTGAGGCACCAACAAATCTCGGGGGCACTTCGGGTGGAGCACAAAAAATCCAGGTCCAAACCAATAAAACCCGTTCTGGCAGTGTATGAAGCCAAGGCTCTTGGGTCTGCTCTATATGGGGCAGAGCTGTGGGGCTTTGGGAAGCTTCTCCCCCTGCAGACCTCTGAGAACAGGTTTTTTAGGGGAATTACAGGACTCCCGCAGAGCACCCCACTGATTCCCCTTGGTCTTGACTTGGGGAGGAGAGCAGTTAGTGATCTAGTGAGGTTGCGCCCGATTCTTTATTGGAGACGGCTCTGGACTACCCCGGAGATCCTGCATTATGCAGAGGGGTTTTTAGCCATAATAAATGCTGATATCTTTCATAGGATAGAATGGCTAAAAAATCTTAGGACTTCTTTATGTGATCTTGGTCTCTCAAATCAATGGGGTAATCCAACTGGGGAGCTCTTTCTGAGCCAAAAAGTGATTAAAGATCTATACTGGGATCATGTAGCTGCAAGGGTTTGGAGTAAAACTAAATCTGATTCCATGACGGGGCGTTTTGTGAAAGCTGAACTGTATCCAGTTTTGGAACCCTACTGGGATAGCATAACCTACCCTGGGGACAGGAAGCTTTTCTTTCAGTTAAGATCAGGCGCCCTTCCATTGAGATCACTGACAGGTATGTGGAGGAGCTCCTCCACTCTATACTGTCCAGCCTGTGGTGCATCAAATGAAAGTATAGGCCACTTTTTATTCTCCTGTAAAGCCTATGCCATCCCGAGGAAAGTTTGGCTAGTCCCTGTCTGTAAAAACCTAGGGACATCTAGTCAAGTCAAGTCAAATAATTTATATAGCGCGCTACATACCCAGAGGGTCTCAAGGCGCTTGAGGAAGGGTGGGGAATTACTTGTCGAAAATCCAAGTTTTAAGTTGCTTTCTGAATGCTAGGTGGTTTTGAGTGAGGCGAAGGTGAGTGGGAAGTGAGTTCCAGGTTTTAGCTGCCAGGTAGGAGAAGGATCTTCCTCCCATGGTGGTTTTGTTGATGCGAGGTACAGTAGCAAGGGCTTGGTCGGAGGAGCGTAGCTGGCGGGGGGGGGTGTAGAAGGAAAGTCGTGTGTTGAGGCATTCGGGTCCGAGTTCGTAGAGAGCTTTGTGTGCGTGGGTTAGGAGGCGGAATGTTATTCTCTTATTGACGGGGAGCCAGTGGAGGTTTTTCAGGTGACTAGAGATGTGGTCTTTACGCGGGATGTCTAGTATGAGTCTGGCTGATGCGTTCTGGATGCGTTGGAGTTTTTTCTGAAGTTTTGCGGTGGTACCTGCGTATAGGGTGTTGCCGTAGTCCAGGCGGCTTGTGACCAGCGCGTGGGTGACCGTTTTTCTAGTTTCGGTGGGGATCCAGCGAAATGTTTTTTTGAGCATGCGAAGAATGTTGAAGCAGGATGATGAGACTGCGTTGACTTGTCTGTTCATCGAGAGTGTGGAGTCCAGGATGACGCCCAGGTTCCGTGCGTGGTTCGTCGGGATGGGTGCTTTTCCAAGGGCCTCTGGCCACCAAGAGTCATCCCAGGCGGAGGGGGAGGTACCTAAGATAAGGACTTCTGTTTTGTCAGAGTTCAGCTTCAGACGGCTTTGCTTCATCCATTCGGCAACTTCTTTCATCCCTTCATGTAGATTGGTTTTGGCGGTGTTCGGGTCTTTGGTGAGTGAGAGGATAAGTTGAGTGTCATCAGCGTAGGAGATGATGTTGAGGTTGTGTTGGCGTGCGATGGTTGCGAGGGGGCTCATGTATACGTTGAAGAGGGTGGGGCTGAGTGAGGATCCTTGTGGCACGCCGCAGATGACTTCAGTGGCCTCTGACTTGAATGGTGGAAGGCGGACTCTCTGAGTTCTTCCGGTAAGGAACGAGGTGATCCATTCCAGTGCTTTACCTTGTATTCCTATGTTTTTGAGGCGTTGTAGGAGGGTGTTATGACAGACTGTGTCGAAGGCTGCGGAGAGGTCAAGGAGGATGAGGGCGACTGTGTCTCCATTGTCCAGTAGAGTTCGAATGTCGTCTGTTGCTGCGATGAGTGCGGTTTCAGTGCTGTGTTTGGCTCGGAAGCCGGACTGTGAGGAGTCGAGGAAATTGTTTGTTTCGAGGAAGGCGGCGAGCTGGTTGTTGACAGCTTTCTCAATGACTTTGGCCGGGAATGGTAGGAGCGATATGGGGCGGTAGTTTTTGAGTTCGGTGGGGTCAGCTGAGGGTTTTTTCAGAAGGGCGCTAAGTTCGGCGTGTTTCCAGCTTTCCGGGAAGGTGGCGGAGTTGAGGGAGCAGTTGATGACGTCTTGGAGGTGTGGTGCTATGATGGAGTCTGCTTTGTTGAAGATATGGTGAGGGCATGCGTCTGTGGGGGATCCCGAGTGAATGGAATTCATCAGGCGGATGGTGTCCTCAGTGGAGATAGGGTTCCAGTCGTTGAGGATGTTCAAGGGGGGTGAGGGTATGGCAGAAGGTTGGGGGGGTTGGTCTCCGGGTTGGTTGTCAAAGCTGTTGTGGATGTCTGCGATTTTGTTGTGGAGGAACGAAGCTAGGGAGTCACAAAGGGTTTGAGAGGGAGTGATGTCGTTGGAGTTGGCAGAGGGGTTGGTAAACTCTTTGACGATGTTGAATAATTCCTTGCTGTTGTGGGCGTTGTTGTCTAGTTGTTCTTTAAGTGCTGCTTTCTTGGCAGTCCGGATCAGTTGGTGGTGTGTGCGGGTGGCGTTTTTGAAGGTGTCCATGGTGCTGGTGTTTGGGTCTCTTTTCCAGGCCTTCTCGAGGGAGCGACAGAGTTTCTTGGATTTCTTAAGATCATCGTTGAACCAGGAAGCGTTTTTGTAGTCTCTCTTAATTTGACGTTTTTTCAAAGGTGCTAGGTTGTCGGCGCTGTTGGTTATCCATTGGGTGAGGTTAATGGCTGCTTGGTTGGGGTTCGAGGAGAGGGCAGTAGGGGTGTAGAGGCTTTACGAATCATTTGTACCTCCACTCATGTGCCTGTAGTTTTAGCAACAGCTAAGTATTTGGGTTGGGCATGGTCTATTAGACGGACGGCTGTTCCCAAGAGTACACTGAATGGAGCATCTCTTCTGGCACCCGTGTAATTATGTATTAAAACTTTTATATCTATTCATTTTTAATCAATTGTGTATGTTTGTTTAATCTTTTCTAAATCATTGTATCAAACGAGGAAACAATTGTTTAATGATGTATTTTAAATGTATGTTTGTGCTTTTATGAGACAAATCCTCGAATAAAGCCTTTGAATTGGAATTGGCTTCTGGGTGCTATTCATCGGGCTCGTAGACATCGGGTAAGTCACACAAGAAGTCCACAAAATTGAAGAGCTCTTCGACTTCATCACACCGGTCAAAATCTTTGGTGGAGGCATGGGAACAACATCACTTGGAACCTGCCTTTGGTTCTGCTCTGCGCCTCCATGAGTTTCTCCAAGCCGGAATGACCCAGCCCAACTCTGTGAGTTCTATGAGGCTATGCACTTCATTTTTGGGCTGGCCGATCCTCTGGAGCGCCATCGTGCCCTATGGGTTAAGCTGGTTCTCCCACTCGATTTTCATCAGCGGGTCCACCCTCGGTGCCAGTACTTTCCAGGATCCCATTGCAGCGGCTTCATTCCCAGCACCACGTGCGTTTCACAGTGGTGCTGACCCCATCCTCATACCTGATTCTGATACGGAACCGGGCAGCATTGCCCGACACTGAGTCCTGTGCTGGCCGAAACTCAACCTTCTGAGTCGAAACCAGGGCTTCCCTTTTTCAACAGGTCTGGAAATTAGTATTAATGTAGAGTATATGAGTATCCTTATGGCAACAGCCCACTTGGGGAGGCCGATGATAACTGGTATGATTAATTGGCGGATGCCAGAGGTCTGCACACCTCCCCAGTTTCTGTCCTGGTCTCTCTCCTAGTGGGTTTATGGAGGAATGGGTCCTCTATACTATGGTGGAGAGAAGGGTGGCTACTCTCTGGGGCATTCAAGACAAATGTCTTCAGCTGGGAGTTAGCACCTCATAACCCTTACCTTTGAATGAAGCCCTCACCGATGCCCTTCTTGGGGCCTGGGCCAAGGCTTGCACAGGAGCTCCTGTGAACAGGACAATTGCCAGTCACCATAGGCCCTCTCTGAGAGACACAGCTTTCCTCACCCAGCACCCTACCCTGGAGATCCCGATTGTCCAGACCTCCACCTCCAAAGTCAACACTGGTGAATTCCCTAGAACACCACCGAACAGGGAATCCATGAGGTTGGACGCCTTTGGCAAGAGGATGTTCTCTTCTGCCAGCCGTTCACTACAGTCAGTGAACACTGCATGCCCTTTGGGCCAATACACCCACACACTTTGGTATTTGGTTGTGCAAGTGCTGCATAGTCTAGGAGGAGGAAAGATCCATACTGTCAGAGACTATTGCAGATGGCAGAGAAGAAGCAAAGTTCACAATTTGCTGCAGACTGGAACAACCAACTCGCTAGGCAGCGCCATTGTGCCAGTGGCACTGAGACGCCATGCCTGGCTGAGATCGACTGGCGTTTTGGGGGTGTCCATGCATCCCTTATGGATGTGCCCTTCGATGGCACCCGTCTCTTCAGAGACTAGACATATTCCATGCTGGAGTGCTTTAAGGACAGCCAAGCCATTTACAGGTCTTGGGGCCTCTCCATGGGCCTATGTCAACCCCATTCTGCCTTTCACATCTTCCATGGCTATGATAGGGGCTATCAACCGTGTAAATTCCTACCCAGCCACCAAGGCCAAAAGACTCCCTAGTCCTTTTGTGGTCTCAGATATGGTTCCTTTAAGCCTCGTTGAACAACCAGCCAGAGATCAATCCAGTCAGCTACCCCACCCCCACCCCACACAGCAACCTCTAAACCACTTTTATTTGCGCTTGTACCATCATGGGCATCCAGTGGCAATCCATAACATAGGATAAGTGGGTATTTCAGATCTTTCAGTGGGGTTACCCCACGTTCTTTTTGATAAACCATGCCACCTATTCCACCATCCTCAGACTGGCAGATGGAGGACCACCTCTCCCTGCTTTGTCAGAAAGTACATGCTCTTTGGGCTAAAGGAGTTATCCAGAGTGTGCTGGCATCAGAAGTAGATTCAAAAAGGGGGGTGGTGATGGACAGAGTATCTGAATTAAGCAGAACACTCCTACCCAGTCAAAAGATCAGGGCTTGATCCATTACCGTTTTTTAGCTCACTGCACCATCAGGATTCAAGCAAGCCGGGCCGAAGACGGCTGTAATGCCAGAAACCGGTCCCCGGAAGCTTGTTTCCTTTCCAGTAAAGAATTGGCTTGGTAGTTTGGTCTGCCCTGTTCCCATGATGCACTGGGCCAGGGTCAGACTAATTTGCATATAGCCAGGTTCTGAACTGGGATGGTGCAGTGAGCTAAAAAACGGTGATGGATCAAGCCCTGATCTTTTGACTGGGTACCACATAATTACACTTCACATAATTACACTCTATTCAATACAACAGAAATACACTCCACATAATAACACTGTGCCACATAATTACACGCCACATAATTACACTCTACTCATTGCAACTTAAATACACTCCACATAAAACCACACAGTGTGACATAGTTACACGCCACATCATTACACTCTACTCAATGCAACATAAATACACCCACATACCACTAGTACCACATAATTACAAGCCACATAATTACACTTTACTCAATGCGACATAAATACACACCACATATTACCACTCAGAGCCCATAATTACACACCACATTATTACACTCTACTCACTGCAACATAAATACACTCCACATAATATCACTCAGTGCCACATCATTACACACCACATAATTCCACTCTACTCAATGCAACACAAATACACTCCACATAATACCACTCAGTGCCACATAATTGTATGCTACATAATTACACTGCACTCAATGCACCATACACTCCAAATAATACCACTCAGTGCCACATAATTACATGCCACATAATTACGCTTTACTGAATGCAAGATAAATACACTCCACATAATATCACACAGTACCACATAATTACACACCACATAATTGCACTCAACTCAATGCAACATAAATACACTCCACACAACACCACACAGTACTACATAATCACACGTCACAATTACACTCTATTCAATGCAACATAAATACACTCCACATAATACCTCTCAGTGCCACATAATTAAACACCATATAATTACACTACTCAATGCAACATAAATACACTCCACATAATACCACTTAGTACCACATAATTACACGTCACATAATTTTACTCTCTTCAATTGAACATAAATACACTCCACATAACACTGTGCCACATTATTACATGCCACATAATTAAACTCCACTCAATGCAACATAAATACACCCCACATAATACCACTCAGTACCACATAATTACACGTCACACAATTACACTCTATTCAATGCAACATGAATACACTCCACATAACACTGTGCCACATAATTACACGCCAGATAATTACACTCTACTCAATGCAACATAAATACACTCCACATATTACCACTCAGTGCCACATAATTCCACACCACATAATTACACTCTACTCAATGCAACATAAATACACTCAACATAATACCACTCAGTACCACATAATCACACGTCACAATTACACTCTTCTCAATGTAACATAAATACACTCCACATAATACTACTCAGTGCCACATAATTACAATCTCATCAATGCAACATAAATACACTCCACATAATACCACTCAGTACCACATAATCACACTCTACTCAATGCAGCATAAATACACTCCTTATACTACCACTCAGTGCCACATAATGACATGCCACATATTTACACTCTACTCAATGCAACATAAATACACTCAACATAATACCACTCAGTACCACATAATTACATGTCACATAATTACACTCTATTCAATGCAACATAAATACACTCCACATAATACCATTGCGCCACATAATTACACGCAACATAATTACACTCTACTCAATGCAACGTAAATACACGCCACAAAATACCACTAAGTGTGACATAGTTACACGCCACATAACTACACTCTACTCAGTGCAACATAAATACACTCCACATACCACTCAGTACCACATATTTACACGCCACATAATTACACTCTACTCAATGCAACATAAATACACTCCACATAATACCACTCAGTGCCACATAATTACATGCCACATATTTGCACTCTACTCAATGCAACATAAATACACTCCACATAAATGCACTCTATGCCACATACCACCAATCAACATAAATGCACTCCACACCATGACACATTTTTGCTAAGCATAATTTCACTCAACACTACAGTTTCAGGCAACACAATTCAACTCCACACATTTCCAGTACACACCACATAATTACACACCAAACAACATATTTCAACTCCTCAACTCCACAATCCACAACTTACCTCCAATCCACATCATATAGCGGCACCACCTGAGTACCAAACATCATTCACCACCACCATTTTGCATCAGCACACCACCTAAGCATCACCTAAATATCACCTAAGCATGACGTCAGTCTGCCCTCGGAATCTGGCATCTGTTGATTCTCCCCTAGACGCCGTTCTCTGTTCGTGTTCTAATTAAATTACTGTTTTCCAACCTCCTCTCCCGCGTTATTTATGTCCTGCTCCCCCATAACAAAAACAATTATAACAAACAAGCATGGGAACAGGCAGGAAGAAGTTGCCAGCAGTACAAGTACAAAAAAACTAGAAGACATTTTTAATGTTAAAATCTTTTTTTAATCAGGTTGTTCAGTTGTTTATAATGTCGTTTTGGTTTGTATAAAGGTAACAAAAATGCTTAACACTTTTTATTATAACTTTTCAATATGATGCACAGCAGCCACAATGCTCTACAACATAGCCAAATGTTCTGGTTAAACACATAACTTACCAACGGCGAGACCTATTGGCTATGCCAATGCTTATTTTTTTACACACTTTTTTCTACGTTTTTTTCCTAGGTTCCTTCTTTTGAGACTTGTTTCCCAGTCAAGGATGTCCCCTAAGTAAGTGGTGGGGTTTTAGCCATGTGGTTCGTGTTGTTATGTGGTTTACATTTAGCTTCTATTTTACTTTTTATGTTAAATTAGCCTCATTTTCTAATGGTGCTTGGTACATGTTTACTATTGCAAGACTGGCCCTTGCACACATTTCTTCCTGATAAGCATTGTCACCTGGTATTCTGCACAGTTAGTTCCAGGCAGTTGCAGCTCGCAGGACTGGTGGGTGGGGGGCAAATGAAAGGGTCGGGTGTGGGGGTCGCGCAGGGGGGGGACTGGGGGATTAGTAAAAAAATAAAAAATAAAGTTACCTCAATGAGACCTGCGTTACCTCCGCTGCTGGCCGTGTCCCACGTTTTCCTGCTGCTTCAGGAGAACAGGAAGCAGGCATCCTCCATCCCCTCCCCTAAGCCAATCACAATGCTGCAATGGCAGCATTGTGATTGGTGTGGACGGCGCCCAGCCGGGCGCCTGTAGGGAGCCCATTCTTTTCTATGTAGGCTGTATGCAGCCTACCTAGAGAAAATAGAGAGTGCGCTTGACTGGTTTGGTCGGCCCCAGAGGGATGTTTAAACAGTCAGGGCTCCTCCCCAACCCGCCCGCCCCCAACCATGCCGACCCTTCTCCCCAACCCACCCGCCCCCAACCAGGCCTACCCTCCTGCCTGCCCGCCCGCCCCATACCAGGCATACCATTCTGCTTTCTCACAGCGCGAGAAACAGAAACATAAAATTGTATTTAAAATACCATTTTATGTTTCTCCTTCTCACACTGCGAGAAAGAAGTGGGGGGACGCTCCTCCGCCCAAATGGAGGAGCCGCCCCTGTTTCCAGGATCACACAAATTCAGAAAACGAAGCATTGTTTTATTTTTTGTGCTCACAAAAGAGACAACTCTTCTGTTTCAGTCTAAGTAAATGTTGTCCTACACCTTTGGCATAGTTTGATTAGCCTGCTGTTTTATTATTTAAATTGCTTTTGTGTTGAACTCGGTGAGAGGTGCACTTCAGCTGGAGTCATTACGGAATGCTGCTGAGATGCAAACCCACTGTCCCCGACCTTCATCCTGACAAGGAAGATAGCTGTACACTCTGAGGTGCATCCGTGGATGCACTGAGCCTGGGTTCCTGGCACACACTATCAAGGTATGGGGTTACGTCATTTCAACAGACCGTGCAAATGGGTACTCCCGGTATGCTCTCTTTAGCATAGAGGCTAGCAATAGATAGGAGTAACATTAGCAATATTATGAACAGTTACCATGATTGAATCGTTTGTATTTTTCACTATTTTAATAATGCTAATTACAATAATATGTCTTATCTTTCTTAGAATCAAAGTTCCAGTTTTAGCTGCAAAGATTAGAGCTTTTCAATAAATGTTTGAAAATGCAAAATTGTATCTTTTATTTTTGACACCTTGGGCATGCAAGAGTGACAAATGAAAGGGTTAAATCTGTTTTCGCGATTTCCTTGGGAATCTAAAAGATATGTTCTGGGTAATTGACAACATCTATAGCTCTGGAGGTTTAGGAGTTTGGATGCAGTACTATGAGCTAGCCAAAACAGAACAGCATTCACTGATTATATAAGAAAACTCAGATTCTATATTATGAAGGTTTGTTGTTCTAAATACACAGTGCTTACAGATTAGTAGGAACCATATAACACTGTCACAGATAGATGTCGGTGACTAACCATTATCTGGTTTGCCTATGATGCTTAAAGATGGAGGAGTCCTTCAAGTCTTGTGAGGAGTGCTGTGCCATTAACCCCAGGGTGCTGATGGATCACTCTTTAATGTTCCTAGTTGTCCAAAGACGGTCGACTCCATGACGCTCCAGGTCCCGGTCATGAGGAAGGTCCCAAGCCCGTTTAATAAGTGCTTCTGCTACAGTGGGGGACAGTGGTCCTAGGCGAAGGCAGTCTGTATGTTGCTTTTGTCGACCTGCGGGCTGCCTTCGACCTGGTCCCAAGGAGAAAGCTCTGGGCAGTTTTGAGTGAAATGGGTCTCCCTGCTGAGCTACTTACCCTGGTCATGAGGATGCATGAATGCAACTTCGCTAAAATCCAATGGGGCATGCGTGGCGAATCTTCTGATGACTTCCCGGTTGAACGTGGAGTGCGCCAGGGGTGCGCAATGGCTCCCCTGCTTTTCTCATTATTTATAAATGGGATTGTGGCTCGAATGTTGGATGCCAGCGTAGATGCGCCATCGCTGGCGGGCCTCAGGGTTCCGATCCTGATGTTCGCCGATGATACGCTAATTCTATCCAAAACTCCAGGCGGTCTGCAGCGAGCTCTGAACATCTTCGATTCTTTTTGCGGGGAGCATGGCCTGGAAGTCAATGTGGGTAAGACCAAGCTGATGGCCTTTGCACCAAAACGTAGATCCAGGCCGAAAATATTCTTGAACAATTGTTTGTTAGAGGTGGTCACCGTATTCACCTATCTTGGGATCCAGATAACAAATGACTCGAGATGGTCCCAGCATATAGAAATGGCGGTCTTGAGGCACCAACAAATCTCGGGGGCACGTCGGGTGGAGCACAAAAAATCTAGGTCCAAACCAATAAAACCCGTTCTGGCAGTGTATGAAGCCAAGGCTCTTGGGTCTGCTCTATATGGGGCAGAGCTGTGGGGCTTTTGGAAGCTTCTCCCCCTGCAGACCTCTGAGAACAGGTTTTTTAGTGGAATTTCAGGACTCCCGCAGAGCACCCCACTGATTCCCCTTGGTCTTGACTTGGGGAGGAGAGCAGTTAGTGATCTAGTGAGGTTGCGCCCGATTCTTTATTGGAGACGGCTCTGGACTACCACGGAGATCCTGCATTATCCAGAGGGGTTTTTAGCCATAATAAATGCTGATATCTTTCATAGGATAGAATGGCTAAAAAATCTTAGGACTTCTTTATGTGATCTTGGTCTCTCAAATGTATGGGATAATCCAACCGGGGAGCTCTTTCCGAGCAAAAAAGTGATTAAAGATCTATACTGGGATCATGTAGCTGCAAGGGTTTGGAGTAAAACTAAATCTGATTCCATGACAGGGCGTTTTGTGGAAGCTAAACTGTATCCAGTTTTGGAACCCTACTGGGATAGCATAACCTACCCTGGGGACAGGAAGCTTTTCTTTCAGTTAAGATCAGGTGCCCTTCCATTGAGATCACTGACAGGTAGGTGGAGGAGCTCCTCCACTCTATACTGTCCAGCCTGTGGTGCATCAAATGAAAGTATAGGCCACTTTTTATTCTCCTGTAAAGCCTATGCCATCCCGAGGAAAGTTTGGCTAGTCCCTGTCTGTAAAAACCTAGGGACATCTAGGGGTGTAGAGGCTTTACGAATCATTTGTACCTCCACTCATATGCCTGTAGTTTTAGCAACAGCTAAGTATTTGGGTTGGGCATGGTCTATTAGGCGGAGGGCTGTTCCCAAGAGTACACTGAATGGAGCATCTCTTCTGGCACCCGTGTAATTATGTATTAAAACTTTTATATCTATTCATTTTTAATCAATTGTGTATGTTTGTTTAATCTTTTCTAAATCATTGTATCAAACGAGGAAACAATTGTTTAATGATGTATTTTAAATGTATGTTTGTGCTTTTATGAGACAAATCCTTGAATAAAGCCTTTGAATTGGAATTGGCTTCTGGGTGCTATTCATCGGGCTCGTAGACATCGGGTAAGTCGCACAAGAAGTCCACAAAATTTAAGAGCTCTTCGACTTCATCACACCGGTCAAAATCTTTGGTGGAGGCATGGGAACAACATCACTTGGAACCTGCCTTTGGTTCTGCTCTGCGCCTCCATGAGTTTCTCCAAGCCGGAATGACCCAGCCCAACTCTGTGAGTTCTATGAGGCTATGCACCTCACTTTTGGGCTGGCCGATCCTCTGGAGCACCATCGTGCCCTATGGGTTAAGCTGGTTCTCCCACTCGATTTTCATCAGCGGGTCCACCCTCGGTGCCAGTACTTTCCAGGATCCCATTGCAGCGGCTTCATTCCCAGCACCACCTGCGTTTCACAGTGGTGCTGACCCCATCCTCATACCTGATTCTGATACGGAACCGGGCCAGCATTGCCCGACACTGAGTCCTGTGCTGGCCGAAACTCAACCTTCTGAGTCGAAGCCAGGGCTTCCCTTTTTCAACAGGTCTGGAAATTAGTATTAAATGTAGAGTATATGAGTATCCTTATGGCAACAGCCCACTTGGGGAGGCCGATGATAACTGGTATGATTAAATTGGCGGATGCCAGAGGTCTGGACACCTCCCCAGACTCTGTCCTGGTCTCTCTCCTAGTGGGTTTATGGAGTAATGGGTCCTCTATACTATGGTGGAGAGAAGGGTGGCTACTCTCTGGGGCATTCAAGACAAATGTCTTCAGCTGGGAGTTAGCACCTCATAACCCTTACCTTTGAATGAAGCCCTCACCGATGCCCTTCTTAGGGCCTGGGCCAAGGCTTGCACAGGAGCTCCTGTGAACAGGACAATTGCCAGCCACCATAGGCCCTCTCTGAGAGACACAGCTTTCCTCACCCAGCACCCTACCCAGGAGATCCCGATTGTCCAGACCTCCACCTCCAAGGTCAACACTGGTGAATTCCCTAGAACACCACCGAACAGGGAATCCATGAGGTTGGACGCCTTTGGCAAGAGGATGTTCTCTTCTGCCAGCCGTTCACTACAGTCAGTGAACACTGCATGCCGTTTGGGCCAATACACCCACACACTTTGGTATTTGGTTGTGCAAGTGCTGCATAGTCTCGGAGGAGGAAAGATCCATACTGTCAGAGACTATTGCAGATGGCAGAGAAGAAGCAAAGTTCACAATTCGCTGCAGACTGGATACAACCAACTCGCTAGGCAGCGCCATTGTGCCAGTGGCACTGAGACGCCATGCCTGGCTGAGATCAACTGGCGTTTTGGGGGATGTCCATGCATCCCTTATGGATGTGCCCTTCGATGGCACCCGTCTCTTCAGAGACTAGACATATTCCATGCTGGAGTGCTTTAAGGACAGCCAAGCCATTGACAGGTCTTGGGGCCTCTCCATGGGCCTATGTCAACCCCATTCTGCCTTTCACTCCTTCCATGGCTATGATAGGGGCTATCAACCGTGTAAATTACTGCCCAGCCACCAAGGCCAAAAGACTCCCTAGTCCTTTTGTGGTCTCAGATATGGTTCCTCTAAGCCTCGTTGAACAACCAGCCAGAAATCAATCCAGTCAGCTACCCCACCCCCACCCCACACAGCAACCTCTAAACCACTTTTATTTGCGCTTGTACCATCATGGGCATCCAGTGGCAATCCATAACATAGGATAAGTGGGTATTTCAGATCTTTTAGTGGGGTTACCCCACGTTCTTTTTGATAAACTCTGCCACCTATTCCACCATCCTCAGACTGGCAGATGGAGGACCACCTCTCCCTGCTTTGTCAGAAAGTACATGCTCTTTGGGCTAAAGGAGTTATCCAGAGTGTGCTGGCATCAGAAGTAGATTCAAAAAGGGGGGTGGTGATGGACAGAGTATCTGAATTAAGAAGAACACTCCTACCCAGTCAAAAGATCAGGGCTTGATCCATCACCGTTTTTTAGCTCACTGCACCATCAGCATTCAAACAAGCCGGGCCGAAGACGGCTGTAATGCCAGAAACCGGTCCCCGGAAGCTTGTTTCCTGTCCAGTAAAGAATTGGCTTCGTAGTTTGGTCTGCCCTGTTCCCATGATGCACTGGGCCTAATTTGCATATAGCCAGGTGCTGAACTGGGATGGTGCAGTGAGCTAAAAAACGGTGATGGATCAAGCCCTGATCCTTTGACTGGGTAGGAGTGTTCTGCTTAATTCAGATACTCTGTCCATCACTACCCCCTTTTGAATCGTTTTGGCCACCATAAGTGTGGAAGGGTATGCTCAGACATGAGTCCCTTGCTCACTGCACCATCAGGATTCAAGCAAGCCGGGCCGAAGACGGCTGTAATGCCAGAAACCGGTCCCCGGAAGCTTGTTTCCTTTCCAGTAAAGAATTGGCTTGGTAGTTTGGTCTGCCCTGTTCCCATGATGCACTGGGCCAGGGTCAGACTAATTTGTATATAGCCAGGTTCTGAACTGGGATGGTGCAGTGAGCTAAAAAACGGTGATGGATCAAGCCCTGATCTTTTGACTGGGTAGGAGTGCTCTGCTTAATTCAGATACTCTGTCCATCACTAACCCCTTTTGAATCGTTTTGGCCACCACAAGTGTGGAAGGGTATGCTCAGACATGAGTCCCTTGCTCACTGCACCATCAGGATTCAAGCAAGCCGGGCCGAAGACGGCTGTAATGCCAGAAACTTGTCCCCGGAAGCTTGTTTCCTTTCCAGTAAAGAATTGGCTTGGTAGTTTGGTCTGCCCTGTTCCCATGATGCACTGGGCCAGGGTCAGACTAATTTGCATATAGCCAGGTTCTGAACTGGGATGGTGCAGTGAGCTAAAAAACGGCGATGGATCAAGCCCTGATCTTTTGACTGGGTAGGAGTGTTCTGCTTAATTCAGATACTCTGTCCATCACTACCCCCTTTTGAATCGTTTTGGCCACCACAAGTGTGGAAGGGTATGCTCAGACATGAGTCCCTTGCTCCCTGCACCATCAGGATTCAAGCAAGCCGGGCCGAAGACGGCTGTAATGCCAGAAACCGGTCCCCGGAAGCTTGTTTCCTTTCCAGTAAAGAATTGGCTTGGTAGTCTGGTCTGCCCTGCCCTGTTCCCATGATGCACTGGGCCAGGGTCAGACTAATTTGCATATAGCCAGGTTCTGAACTGGGATGGTGCAGTGAGCTAAAAAACGGTGATGGATCAAGCCCTGATCTTTTGACTGGGTAGGAGTGTTTTGCTTAATTCAGATACTCTGTCCATCACTACCCCCTTTTGAATCGGCATCAGAAGTAGGTCGTGATTGCGGTTTCCTCTACTTTCTGGTGCGCAAGAAGGACGTAGGCCTCCACCCTATTATAGACCTGCGCCCTCTCAATTTCTTCCTGAAGAAAGAGAAATTCAACATTCTCATGTTAGCTCTGGTTCTGTCTGCTCTAGATCCTGTAGAGTGGATGTTTGCTCTGGACTTTAAGGGTTCCTACTTCCATTTTCCCATCCCACCTGCCCACAGGGGCTACCTGTGGTTCACGGTGGGCTATGAGAAATATCAGTTTGATGGGCTTCCTTTTGGCCTTAGCAGCAACCCTCAAGTGTCCACCAAGGTGATGGCAGTGATTGCAGCTAACCTGGAGAGTCAGGGGTTCCTGTCTCCCCTTACCCTGACAACTGGCTGACATCACCCAGCTCCAACTATAGCAGACCTCCTGCATTTGTTGGGGTTCACTGTAAACATGCTGAAGCCACATCTGACTCCCTCTCAGATGCTCCCTTTTATCAGAGCTGTTCTCGAAATAGTGCAATTTTGGGCCTATCCTCTGGAACATCGAGTCCAGGATATTCAGGATATGTTTCTTATGTTTCGGCCTCTATCCTGGATTTCGGTGACTTTGAGGCTGCTGGGTCTCAGGACCTCCTGCATTCTGCTGGTAGCACAGGCCCATTGGCATATACAGGTTCTATAGTGGTACTTGAAGTCCCAGAGGGTGCAGCACCAGGGCAATCTCTCCTACTTGGTCCAGGGAACTGCCAAAGATCAACAGTAGTGGCAGACAAACTGCGATTGGGTCATCAGCAGACCACTCTCCCTTCCTCAACCATACCTGGCTGTAGGGACAGATGCATCACCCCAGGGCTGCGTAGCCATCTGGGGAAGTTGGAAATCAGAGGACTCTGATCTCCAGGGAGTCGCATCTTCACATCAACCTGCTGTAGCTGAGAGTGATCCGACTAGCTTTGAAAGCCTTTCTTCCTTCTGTCAAGGGAAGGCTTTTTCAGGTGTTCATAGACAACACCACTGCCATGTGGTATTGCAATAAACAGAGCGAGGTGGAGTCGAGGACCCTGTGTGAAGAGACCCTGCATCTCTGGACATGGCTGGAACATCAGGGTATTTCCCTGGTGATTCAACATCTGGTGGGCTCTCTGAACACCAGAGCAGACAAACCCACCCGTCGATACCTAGCAGATCATAAATGGCATCTCCATCCGGAGGTGGTACAAAGTCTCTTTACAGATTGGGGAGAACCATGGTCAGGCCACCGCCAAGAACAAGCAGAACCATGGTCAGGCCACCGCCAAGAATGAGCAATGTCAGCAGGTGTGAAGTTTCCAAGGTGGCTTTCGCTCAGAAACGCTTTTCATTTTGAGTAAAGCTTCGGCCTCCTGTGTGCCTTTCTGCCAATAATAATCCAGACTTCACAAAAAGATCAGGAATCTCTTGAAAATGAGCATTGATCATCCGATTATGCTGCCTCTTTAGCAGGATCTATTGTCGCAGCAGCAGGGGCGTAGTTCTACACCCCACCCCAACCTGCATGGACTCTGCCTTCCTGCATGGAAGTTTAGCGGAGTCAAATGACAGTTTTAGACCTTCCTCCTGAAGCCTTTGAGGTAATTCTAGCAGCAATGGGTCCCTCAACTAAGACAGTATATGCCTGCCATTGGAACAAATTTGTGGTTTGGTGTGTTTCCAAACAGGTTGATCCCCTTTTGCACCCTTGTCTGAGGTTTTGTTGTTTGTTCTTTCTTTAGCTTGCCATGGCTTTGCTCTGAGTACAGTTAAAGGATATATTTCAGCCATATCAGCATTTTTGCAGTTAGCGGATCAGCTCTCCCTGTTTAAGTCACTAGTTGTGACTCGGTTCCTTAGAGGCATCTAGCATATGTTCCATCCAAAACCCTTCATGATGCCCCAGTGGAACCTGAACCTAGTCCTAAATTTCCTTTTGTGTGCACCCTTCGAGCCCTTGTACAGTTGCCCCATTTGTTTGTTGACCGCGGAAATAGCTGACCTACGGCTTATTTACATGAATCAGGAGGTTATTTGAATTGCAAGCACTTTCTGTACACCCTCCTTACATGACTTTCTACCCAGACTAATTTTGAGTGCATGTGCTCCTTTTCCACCAAAAGCAGTAACGCGTTTTTACATAGACCAGTCTACCACATTGTCTACCTTCTTTGGGCCAACTTACCCTTCCAAAGAGAAGGAGAGACTCTGACAACTGGACCCAAAAACAAGTATTTTCCTGGTAGCTGTGTCCATGGTCTGTGCACTTCTCTCATTGTTCTAGTGCATGTGTAATTCTCCTGGTGACTGTGTCACACAGTAAGTGTCCTATTACTGTTCTAGTGAGTGTGACCATGTCTCAGTGTCTGTGTCCAGGGTCATTCTCCTTCTCTTAGAGTTCTAATGCAAGTGACCTTGTTCTGGTGTCTGTTTTCACGGTCAGTGATCTTCTCTTAGAGTTCTAGTGTGTGTGAACTTGTCCTGATGTCTGTGTCCATGGTTACTGTCCTCTTAGTGTTCTAGTGTGTATGACCATGTCCTGATGTCCATTGTCAGTGTCCATGTCTCAGCTTTCTAGTATATGTGACCTTGTTCTGGTGTCTGTGTCCACGATCATTGTCCTTATCTCAGTGACCTAGTGTGTGTGCCCTTATCCTGGTGCCTGTGTCCACGGTCAGTATCCTTCTCTCAGTGTCTAGTGCTTGTGACCTTGTTCAAGTGTCTGTGTCCACGCTCAGCGTCCTTCTCTTAGTGCTCTAGTGCCTGTGGCCTTGACCTGGTGTCTGAGTCCATTGTCATTGTCCTTTTCCCAATGCTCTAGTACTTTGACATTCTCCGGGTGACTGTGTCCATGGTCAGTGTCCTTCTCTCAGCGTTCTAGTGTGTGTGACCTTGTCCTGGTGTCTGTGACCACAGTCAGTGCCCTTCTTTTGGTGTTCTAGTACATGCAACATTATCCTGATGACTGTGTTTACTGTCAGTATCCTTTTTTTAGTGTTCTAGTGTGTGTGACCTTGTACTGGTGTCTGTGTCCATGGTCCTCTCAATGTTCTAGTGCATGTGACCTTATCTTGGTGCCTGTGTCCGCTGTCAGTGTCCATGTGGCAGCATTCTAGTACATGTGACATTCTCCTGGTGACAGTGTCCACGGTCTGTGCTGTTGGAGCCTGGGCCCAGTCAGACATTTTGTCTCCAGAGGGGCAATCTTTCTAGCAGCACGAGCGGTAAAGGGAGAAAACTATCACTTGTTAACATCTCATTTTAGTACAACCAAGGTGGCCACTCAGCAATCCACTCAACAACTTAATCTGAGTTTGATAGGATATAATTGTACATTCAGAAACAAATCAATGAAGACCAATTTCAATAGAATGATATAAAAGTACAGAAAGGCCACGGTAAGACCAAATCTTTCGAAGAGATTTACCCTATATATTACAAAGTAAACGACAAGCTCCATGATGATGATGCAGACGATCAGGAAAATAATTAAGTATTACATTTCTTCTGATGATTCTCCTTAAGAAGCTTAAGTCAGCTATCTTTCCTTAAATTATCTTAAAAGGGCAACCCTAAACTAAGAAGCATTTGGTAAGGATGAAATCAGAACAGTGTCAGCTGCCGGAGTCTTCTGTAGAAAGCACTACAACCATGGCTCAAGTAGAGTAAAGGCGCACAAGCAAAAGCATAGGTCTGCTCCCTGTGAAAACCTAAGATGGATCTCCTTTCCCTCACTTTGTACAGCATAAAATATCAATTGCGGTCAGAGTAGACAATCCCACGTGATCTTTGCCAATGAGTTTCCATAGCTGGAGTACAACTGGATGCTTTCACCACCTTTCCTGCATCAATAAATTGCTACTTCACTTGTCCTTAGTCATTCCTCTCCTTTCCCATCAGAACTATCCTCCTTGCTCATTACCGAGCTTCTCATTTCCAACTTCGTCTTCTCATACCTTGCTATCTAAAGAAAACAAAATGATCCTACGCTAACTAATGAGGCTTTCTCTCTCCACACCTGCAGTGGAAACAAAATACAAGTGCAGACATTCTACTTTAAAGGTTAAATACGAATTACATTTCTGATAGATACATCTGCCATGTGGATTCCTCACCTTGTGAATGTCCCCCTGTGTCAGCAACATTCGGAAATTCTTTTCGTAGCTTCGCGCCGACGTGGACTCGGACGTCATAGAGGCACGGCATCGCTCGCGACTCCACTGACGTCACCGACGCCTATATTAGGCCCACGCCGGCGTGATGACATCAGTTGCCTTTTTTCCGCGTCGTCGACGCTAACGGTTTTCTGGGATCATCTGTAGCCTTTGCTGTAACTTTGTTACTTACTATTTTTCTAGTCTCTTTGGGCCCGATTCACAGAATGAACTTAAGACTAAATCCTAAACTTACTACTATTTGGTATTCACAGAATGCACTTACTACTTTCGGGATTCACAGAGTGAACTTACTACTTTCGGGATTCACAGAATAAACTTACTACTTTCGGTATTCACAGAATAGATTTAAGACTACTAACTCTAAGTCCGAAATCGGGGAGTAAATTACGGCCCGGAGGCGGAGCTTCCGGCTTGGGGGTGGAGCTTGCGGCCCGGAGGCGGAGCTTCCGGCCTGGAGGCGGAGCTTCCGGCTCGGAGGTGGGGATTTTTGCCATGCTGAAATCTCCAACTCTGGGCCGCAAGCTCCGACTCCGGGCCGGAAGCTCCGCCTCTGGGCCGCAAGCTCCGCCTCCGGGCCGCAAGCTCCGCCTCCGGGCCGCAAGCTCCGCCCCCAAGCCGGAAGCTCCGCCTCCGGGCCGTAATTTACTCCCCGATTTCGGACTTAGAGTTAGTAGTCTTAAATCTATTCTGTGAATACCGAAAGTAGTAAGTTTATTCCGTGAATCCCGAAAGTAGTAAGTTCACTCTGTGAATCCCGAAAGTAGTAAGTGCATTCTGTGAATACCAAATAGTAGTAAGTTTAGGATTTAGTCTTAAGTTCATTCTGTGAATCGGGCCCTCTGTCTTCTCTCTTTCGACATGACCTCGAAGAAGACCGGGTTTAAAGCCTGCGGAGAATGTGGCAAGATAATGTCCATTACAGATCCACATGAATGCTGTTTGTGGTGTCTGAGCTCCGACCATGACGTCGAGGACTGCCAATCCTGCAGGAAGATGACACCAAAGGCCCTCCGGGAAAGAGAAGCAAAACTTCTTGTTGCCAAGTTTAAAGAAAGAAAGGAGAAGAAGAAATCAAGGTCGCGGACTCGACGCTCGAAGTCAAGGTCTCGATCGAGGTCGCGATCGGATTCGTCCTCGGCCCATGCTTCAAGATCTTCAAAAAAGAAGCATAAAAAGAGAACCCATGAATCCCGACATCGATCGAGGAAGGAGTCGGGTTCCAAGCCGAAGTCGCAGGTGAAGATGGTCGAGAAGGTGGTAGTATCTTCGGCTTCGGATGAACAGGATGCCGAAGTTGAGGCGTCGCATACGAATTCGCCGAGTTCGCCGAAGCAGAAAGCAGTTCCATCTCCGGACCCATCCCATCCTTCAGGTCGGGAGGATGAAGGTGAGGAGGAGGAGGTTGGAGAGGGAGAGGCTCAGCTGCCCGAAGGTCGTACGACTCCGGTGCACCAGCCCGAAGAGGAGATCGACGTCGTTTCGACTCCACGCCCTCAAGAGCAGCCTGGGGGTTCATACCCAGCCTTCCCGGCTCCAGGTCAGGATCCTACGCATTTCCTGAATGCGATGTTCGGAATTTATTCAAGGGCTATGTATCTCTCTGGGGCTCCTGCTGGTCCCATGGGTCCGATGGCATATGGTCTGGGTGTTCCTCAATCCTATGCACCTGCGCCCTTAATGCCCTTTATGCCGGCTTCGACGCCGCATTGGCATTATCCGACTCCGGCGAGGCCTTCGACTCCGAAGCCATCGACGCCGAGATCGATGACTCCGATTCCTTCGATGCCAGTTCCATCAACTTTGATGCCGAACCCTGAGCGACGTCGTGGATCTTTTCCTCGTCCGACGTCGGGTTCGACGCCGGCTCCGGCTCCGTCGGAGTCGATTGCGGATCCGACGGCTTCGAATGTGAAGCAAAGATCAAGGCGTGAAGCCCAGAGGTTGATGGAGGAAGAAAGATATTGGGAGGAGAATCTGGAGGAGGGCGAACTACAGGAGTCTGAGTACCCTTTTGAGGACCTGACTGTAGCTAGTAGCCTCGAACTGTCACCTGAATGGGACCTTGTTTCGGTTTCTGATGAGCCCTCAAAGGATGTGACGCCTTATCATGTGGTGATAAAGAAGACTGCAAGTTTGTTGAACATTGCTCTACCAACTGCAGAATTTAAATCTAATCTGCTCACAGAGGTCCTTCACTCTCCTTCATCAGTGACTGAACCGTTGCTACATTTTAATGATGCCTTAAAGGATCCAATTTTAGAGATTTGGAAAAATCCTGTATCAGCTCCTGCTGTATCTAGGGCTGTAGCTAGGAGGTATAGAGCAGCTCCTGAAGACCCAGAATTTTTAACCTCTCATCCTCTGCCGGAGAGTTTGGTGGTGCAGGCTGCCTGTTCCAAAAGATCTACGGGTGCATTTCCGCAGGTCCCAGCAGAAAAGGAGTCGAGAAAGCAGGATCAGGCTGCTAAAAAGGTTTTCTCCTCTGCCAGTATGGCTTTGAAGTCCACAAACGCAACCTGCTTGATGGGGCGTTATATCCACGCTCTTATGGACACTGTGAAACAGTTGGTGCCCAAGATACCTGAGGAGGATAGAAAAGACTTCCAAGAGGTAATCTCTGATACTCAAGCTGCAGCAAGTCAGGTTATTCAAAGTGGATTGGACACGGCGGACTCTGTGGCGAGGGTCATGGGTTCTTCCGTAGTGACAAGAAGAGCTGCGTGGCTGAAGTCAAGTGAGTTTTCCACAGACGTCCAGGCGGCGTTAATGGATCTTCCATTTGACGGGTCTGGATTGTTTGGAAAAAAAGCAGACGCTGCTTTGGAACGCTTTAAAGACAGCAGGGCGACAGCAAAGTCGTTGGGCCTTCAGACCAGGGGCACTTTTGGAAGACGTTCAAGAGGATTTAGCAGATCTTCTTTTCGAACCTATAAGTCAACCCAGCAGCAGCCACAGCAGCAGCAAAACACATTGTACAGATCTTATAGAGGCAAGCAAAGGGCCCGAGCTCGGGCCGTCACGCTTCCTCCTCTTCCTCCTCTTCCCCATCCCAGCCCCCAGCCACTACAGCAAAGCAGCCCTAGATCCGCCATTCCAGATCATGTGGGTCCAGTGGGGGGTCGGCTTACCCATTTCCTACGAGATTGGGAATTGATTACATCGGATCTTTGGGTTCTCAATCTCGTGGGGAATGGGTATGCTCTTCCCTTGCGGGAATTTCCCCCGAACTATCCTCCTTGCCAAGGTTATTGTTCGGAGGACCACCTGCTTCTCCTGCAGGAAGAAGTCCTGGCACTGTTTCGAAAAGGTGCAATAGAGGTGGTTTCAGAGCAGGAAAGGGGTCATGGGTGCTACTCCCGGTATTTCCTGATCCCCAAAAAGGATGGCAGGCTTCGGCCAATTCTGGATCTCAGGATCTTGAACCTTTACCTGAAACAGGAAAAGTTCAAGATGCTCACTCTTGCACAGGTTCTTCAAGCGCTGCTAGAAGAAGACTGGATGGTGTCGATCGACTTGCAGGATGTGTATTTTCATATTCCCATCTTGAAGTCACACAGAAAGTATCTCCGCTTTACGGTTGGGTCGCAACACTACCAGTTTGCCGTCCTTCCGTTTGGTCTTACTACTGCGCCTCGAGTCTTCACCAAGGTGATGGCAGTGGTGGCAGCACATCTCAGGAGGTCGGGGATACCTGTATTCCCGTATCTGGACGACTGGCTGATCAAAGCGGAGTCGCCGGAGAAGGTGCTCCATCATCTGCAAGAGACAACTCAGTTGTTGCACAAGTTGGGTTTTTCGATAAATGTACCCAAGTCTCACCTGGTGCCCTCCCAGCGCAACCTGTTCATAGGTGCAGTGCTGGACACTACTGTTTGTCGTGCATTCCCTCCACCTCAAAGGATTTGCAACATTCAGGAAATGATTCCTTTGTTCTACAATGGAGCGGTCGTTCCAGTCCTGAAGGTTCTTCACCTGCTCGGTCTGATGGCTTCTTGCATTTTGTTGGTCAACCATGCACGCTGGCACATGAGGGCACTCCAGTGGTGCCTCCGCAGGCAGTGGTATCAGCACAACGGAGATCTCAGGGAGTCAGTGAGGATCTCCATAGAAACTGCAGCGGATCTGTCTTGGTGGAGCGTGGAAGGCAATCTGTCGCAAGGAAAGCCTTTTCAACTTCCTCCATCGGTGGCCACGGTAATAACGGATGCATCCACTCTCGGGTGGGGTGCTCATCTGGGGGATCTGGAGGTCAAGGGTCTTTGGTCTCCAGAGGAAAGGTTGCTTCACATCAACCTTCTGGAATTGTGGGCGATCTGTTTGGCACTCAAGGCCTTCCTCCCTTCCCTTCGCGGTCTGTCGGTGCAAGTCCTGACGGACAACACGACCGCGATGTGGTACATCAACAAGCAGGGAGGAGTGGGGTCGCAGTGTCTCTGCAGAGAGGCTCTGCGTCTCTGGTCCTGGGTTCAGGACAATCAGATTTGTCTGATGGCAAATCATCTGGCCAGAGTTCAGAACGTTCGTGCAGACAGTCTCAGTCGGCAGTTCTCTGCCGACCACGAGTGGAGGCTTCATCCGGAGGTAGTTCGTCACGTCTTTCGGACGTGGGGGACTCCTCAGGTGGACCTTTTTGCCACTCAAGAGAATGCTCACTGCCCGTTATTCTGCAGTCTCCAGTATCCGATGCAAGGAGCCTTGGGGGACGCGTTTCAGTTGAGTTGGAGCTCGCAACTCCTTTACGCGTTTCCTCCCATACCTTTGATTCCTCGGGTTCTGAGGAAAATTCGCCAAGACTGGGCCCAAGTCATATTGGTTGCCCCGGATTGGCCAAGAAGGGTGTGGTACTCAGACCTTCTCCACCTCTGCTCTCACCCGCCGCTCCGTCTCCCTCACAGGGCAGATCTCCTCTCCCAGATGGAGGGGCAGGTTCTACACCCCCACCTCCAGACCTTACACCTTCATGCCTGGAGATTGAACGGGGCAACCTGAGTTCTTTTTCTCTCCCGCCTGATGTGATGGATGTCATCTTGTCAGCCAGGCGTGACTCTACTAAGTCCATCTATTCTTATAGATGGTCAAAATTTGTCGTTTGGTGTGGGGAGAAATCTATAGACCCTTTGAGAGCTCATTTGTCTGATGTTCTCTAGTTTGCCCTTTCTCTGGCGCAACAGGGGTTTGCTGTTGCCACAGTGAAGGGCTATCTTTCAGCGCTGTCGGCATTTCTCTGTTTGCCTGACCAGCCGTCTCTTTTTAAATCTCCTGTGGTTTTAAGTTTTTTGAAGGGCCTCACAAATAAGTTCCCTCCTACTCCTTTTATTGTGCCTCAGTGGGAGTTAAATCTTTTTTTGACCTTTCTGATGGATGCTCCTTTTGAGCCTCTTCACAAATGTCCTAGAAGGCTTTTGACTCTTAAGACAGTTTTCCTCGTTGCGATAACCTCGGCAAGGAGGGTAAGTGAGCTTCAAGCTCTTAGTTCCAAGCCCCCTTTCTTGTCCATTCATGCTGTTCGAATGGTTCTTAGGACCAGGGCTGCTTTTCTGCCTATGGTGGTGACTCCTTTCCACCTTGGTCAATCCGTTACCCTCCCTACCTTTTATCCTCCCCCACACCCTTCCAAGGAGGAGGAGAGATTACACCGTCTGGACCCCAAGAGGGCGGTGTCTTTTTATCTGGACAGATCTAAAGACTGTCGGTTGGATGACCAGCTCTTCATTGGCTTTGCTGGCTGCAAGAGAGGAAGAGCGGTCCATAAGAGAACTTTATCGAGATGGATCGTCCTCTGTATAAAGATCTGCTACTCTTTGGCCGGTAAGGAACCACCAGAGGGTATAAGGGCTCATTCTACAAGAGCTAAGTCGTCAACCTCTGCATTGGCTAGAGGTGTTCCTGTAGAGGATATTTGTAGGGCGGCAACTTGGTCTTCCCTCCACACTTTCGCGAAGCATTACTGCTTGGATTACGAGGTGAGGAGGGACGGTCACTTTGCACGCTCTGTTCTCCAGGATTTCTTGGTCTACAAGAGTGGACACCCTCCTCCGGGAGTGGGGACTGCTGTGGGACTCTATTCACAAGGTGAGGAATCCACACGGCAGATGTATCTATCAGAAGAACAAGTTACTTACCTTTGGTAACGCTTTTTCCGGTAGATACAATATCTGCCTGTGGATTCCTCACTGACCCACCCGCCTCCCCGTTGTCCACACTTCTATGCCAGTGTTTCTATTATGTATTTATTTTATTGTCAAATGTTTTATTGCATTTGCTTCACACTGTGTGTGTTACCTTGATATTTGTACTGCGTATACTGTGTATATGTTTACTGTCATTGGTCCATCCGTGTGCCTCGAAGGCACGGAAAAAAGGGCGGAACTGATGTCATCACGCCGGCGTGGGCCTAATATAGGCGTCGGTGACGTCAGCGGAGTCGCGAGCGATGCCGTGCCTCTATGACGTCCGAGTCCACGTCGGCGCGAAGCTACGAAAAGAATTTCCGAATGTTGCTGACGCGGGGGGATATTCACAAGGTGAGGAATCCACAGGCAGATATTGTATCTACCAGAAAAAGCGTTACCGAAGGTAAGTAACTTGTTCGTTACACTCTAAATGTGAGAATGGACCAAACTGTTTCTCGAGGCCTACTCTAGTCAATTTAGTAGTGCACAGGAATGCAGAATACGTGTACATTTCTGCCTACACAATAAATGCACCCCCTCAATACATGTATAAATTGTAAAGAATGATGAAGATATCACTCTAAATGCAACAGCATGAAACACATTCTCGTTACATGTATAAATGTTTACACATTACTTTACACACATTCAAATTTAATAACCTCACAATGGAACACATCTTTGTTAACCTAACCTGTCACATTAATATGTAAGTGTCACATAAACATTTATTAACAACATTCTATGCATGATTATGTCATGTGGCATACTTTAAGTATATGCAATACTCCACTACCTTTAGTAACATTAATTGCACAGAATATATTTGAGTGCTGACTACGCACGAATATGATGCACTCGTACAATATCTCAGATGGGATCAAGATTATTTATTTATTTATTTCTCCAATGTCCTTCTCTCAGTGTTCTAGTGTGTATGACCTTGTCCCGATGTCTGTGTCCACAGTCAGTGTCTTTCTCTTAGTGTTCTAGTGCAAGTGTCCTTGTCCCGATGTCTGAGTCCTTGGTCAGTGTCCTTCTTTTAGAGTTATAGTGCAAGTGTCCTTTTCCCGATGTCTGTGTCCACTTTCAGTGTTCTTCTTTTACTGTTCTAGTGCGAGTGTCCTTGTCTTGGTGTCTGTGTCTACGGTCAGTGTCCTCTTAGTGTTCTAGTGCATGTGACCATGTCCCGGTGCCTGTGTCCATGGTCAGTCTCCTTCTCTTAGAGTTCTGTGTCCACTATCAGTGTCCTCTAAGTGTTTTAGTGCGTGTGACCTTGCTCTGGGGTCTATGTCCACGGTCAGTGCCCTCTTCTTAGTGTTCTAGTGCGCGTGACATTCTCCTGATGGCTCTGTCCGCTGTCAGTGTCCTCTTAGTGTTCTAGTGTGCGTGACATTCTCCTGATGGCTCTGTCCGCTGTCAGTGTCCTCTTAGTGTTCTAGTGCGAGTGACATTCTCCTGATGGCTCTGTCCACTGTCAGTGTCCTCTTAGTGTTCTAGTGCACGTGACATTCTCCTGATGGCTCTGTCCGCTGTCAGTGTCCTCTTAGTGTTCTTGTGCGAGTGACATTCTCCTGATGGCTCTGTCCGCTGTCAGTGTCCTCTTAGTGTTCTAGTGCGAGCGACATTCTCCTGATGGCTCTGTCCGCTGTCAGTGTCCTCTTAGTGTTCTAGTGCGAGTGACATTCTCCTGAGGGCTCTGTCCACTGTCAGTGTCCTCTTAGTGTTCTAGTGCGCGTGACATTCTCCTGATGGCTCTGTCCACTGTCAGTGTCCTCTTAGTGTTCTAGTGCGAGTGACATTCTCCTGATGGCTCTGTCCACTGTCAGTGTCCTCGTAGTGTTCTAGTGTGCGTGACATTCTCCTGATGGCTCTGTCCGCTGTCAGTGTCCTCTTAGTGTTCTAGTGCGCGTGACATTCTCCTGATGGCTCTGTCCGCTGTCAGTGTCCTCTTAGTGTTCTAGTGCGAGTGACATTCTCCTGATGGCTCTGTCCGCTGTCAGTGTCCTCTTAGTGTTCTAGTGCGAGTGACATTCTCCTGATGGCTCTGTCCGCTGTCAGTGTCCTCTTAGTGTTCTAGTGCGAGTGACATTCTCCTGATGGCTCTGTCCGCTGTCAGTGTCCTCTTAGTGTTCTAGTGCGAGTGACATTCTCCTGATGGCTCTGTCCGCTGTCAGTGTCCTCTTAGTGTTCTAGTGCGAGTGACATTCTCCTGATGGCTCTGTCCGCTGTCAGTGTCCTCTTAGTGTTCTAGTGCGAGTGACATTCTCCTGATGGCTCTGTCCACTGTCAGTGTCCTCTTAGTGTTCTAGTGCGAGTGACATTCTCCTGATGGCTCTGTCCGCTGTCAGTGTCCTCTTAGTGTTCTAGTGCGAGTGACATTCTCCTGATGGCTCTGTCCGCTGTCAGTGTCCTCTTAGTGTTCTAGTGCGAGTGACATTCTCCTGATGGCTCTGTCCGCTGTCAGTGTCCTCTTAGTGTTCTAGTGCGACATTCTCCTGATGGCTCTGTCCACTGTCAGTGTCCTCTTAGCGTTCTAGTGCGAGTGACATTCTCCTGATGACTCTGTCCGCTGTCAGTGTCCTCTTAGTGTTCTAGTGCGAGTGACATTCTCCTGATGGCTCTGTCCGCTGTCAGTGTCCTCTTAGTGTTCTAGTGCGAGTGACATTCTCCTGATGGCTCTGTCCGCTGTCAGTGTCCTCTTAGTGTTGTAGTGCGACATTCTCCTGATGGCTCTGTCCACTGTCAGTGTCCTCTTAGCGTTCTAGTGAGTGTGACCTTTTCCTGGTGTCCTTGGCCACGGCCAGAGGCCCTCTTTCAGTGTTCTAATGTGCACATACTTGTCCTGGTGAGGGCATAAATCAGCGGTAAACGCAGGTACACGGCGTCCACCATTTTGACAGGTGAACCTCTAGCGCCGGGGCACTCCTTTTGAGTAGCCGGCGCTTTATTAGATCCTCTCATTCATTCATTCATTCATTCATTCATTCATAGGTGGAAAGTTATTTCTCCTGTGAGTCTGCTAAACTCTGAAACTCACTTTCTGCCAAAATAAGAACCTTTGGTATCCACCTGGAGTTCAAGAGGATGGTGAAGCCCTGACTTTTCTCTAGATGATGATACTAGAAGTAGGCCCGGCCAGACCCCTCCACATGCCTCACAATAAATGATGACAAGCATCTGCAATGCAATAGGTCTCGCATTTATGCAAGTTTGAGCTATTGGCATTGTAAATGACAATGTCTTTTATTTATATTTTGGTTTTAAAACATAAAAAAACGCCATTGTCATTTACAATGCCAGTAGCTTAAACTCGCTTAAATGTGAGACCTATTCCATTGCAAATGCTTGTTAAATCTGTACTTGAGGAACGATCATGACGTTTGCGAAAGATAATTTGAATATGGAGTAAATCAGGTAATTGGCTCAAGGGAAAGACTTGGAGTCACCCTCCTTATTTCCTGAATAATGATCTTGAGTGACGAGTATGATAGAAATAAGATAACAAACAGTAAAATATTCTCTTTAGTTTTAAGTTATTAAGGACTAGTTACCATTCACGGCGGGCATGACTTGCGGGTGGGGGGGTGGGGGGAATGGGTGGGGAGTTCGGGGATTCATTTAAAAAATAAAAAAAAGTTACCTCACCGGGTTCCGCGCCGCCACCGCTGCTGGCCTGGTCCCACGTTTTCTTGCTGCTTCAGGAGAACAGGAAGCAGGCATCCTCCCTCCCCTAAAAGGGTGCTGAGTGCTCAATCATGTGTGCCTGTGCTATTAATCTCAAAGGAGCATTGAGTGCCGCCACGGCCGGCAGTGGGAGTACCTGCAGGGCGGTGACGTGGGGAGAGGGAGGGGCAGGGTGGAGGGTAGTAATGTATGGATTACGGAGCTTCCCAGGTAGGTAAACATTTAAATAAATAAAAGGAATTTTGTTGAGTGCACTGCATCACCAAATGCAATGCAGTGCGCGCATCGAAATTCGTTTTATTTATTTAAATGTTTAGTTACCTGTAAAACTCTGTAATCCATACATTACTACCCCCCTCCCCACGTCACCGCCCTGCAGGTACTCCCACTGCCGGCCGCGGCTGATTGAGTGGCTCCATTGAAAAGTGAAAGTGCGCATAGCTCGCTGCAAATAAATACATTTAAAAAAGAGTCCGCCATTACTAAAGCCTGCGTCCCACCAGTGCTCTTAAGATAAACTGAGCAAAGAGTTCTCAGAAGGGCTAATGAAAGCTAAACAGTAAAGACATGGTAAAAGGTCCAGTCCGGATTGGAGGTGACAAATGCAGACAAGGCGTTACTAAGGAGGGACCAACAAGCCTGTAAATGATTCAGAAGAAACCATTTACAAACAACAGCAACAGAAGCCAATTAGCGGAGCTTCCAGTCCATACCCGAGTACCCCAAGCCTCGCAGTAGCGCATGCGCTGCCCAGGCTCAACCTAAAAAACAGGGTGCCCTATGTCTGTACGGCTTAGAATATACAACTCATACACTACAGCTGTACTACCGCTGCAAATCCGCCCACAAAAATTCTCAGAAGGAGCAGGTCCAGCTGTGACTCAAATATGGCTTGAATCTGTTTGAATACTGTTGGCGTATGTTAAGTGTATCTACCCAAAATAATGAAGAATATTCAGACAGCCCTTCGATCTCTCTTTGAGATTTCCTTTTTAGGGCTCGGGGCGGAGCTCCGAGATCCTATTAGTACAGAAAGAAAAAAAAGTTTCTTAAGGGCTCGGGAAAGACACATTCCTTATTTTTTTTATTATCTGAATGTTGATTGGTCTTCGCGGTGATGTATTTTTAGTAGTCTTGATGCGATTGGGCAGTGGTAATTGTCCGGCGCCATTTTGGGCATTTTGTATGCGGTTACGTGCTCGGCAGTGCATTAATTTTAATTAGGAGCTGTCAGGGTGGCCGTGTAATGCATTCCAGATGGTGTGCGCGCGTTCACCATAGAGCAGTGCGTTTGTCGGGCGCGCGTCCTCCTCACTGCTGGCTGGGAGCTGATCGCGGCGCATGCTGCGAGCACTTCCATTCCATTTGGCGCCCATGTTCCATCGGCAATGAACGTGCGGCCTGTTGTGCCCTCGTTAATTCTCTAATTACTCACAAAATTGTACTCATTAGTGTGAATTAAGGGGCGCTAAACACATTTGATAGTAACCTCGCGCCGGCCCACCGAGCTGCACGTTACCCCCCAGCAAGAAGGCACTTTTAGGAGTACAGCTGCGGCCCAAGACCACACAGCGCGTCCGCCGAGGCAATGCAGATCCCAGGTGAATGCGCACGTGATGCTAACTCTGCACACCGTGGGTGTTTGTCGGCAGCAGGACAGAACGAAGGAACACACACTATCACCGCGCAGGGCTGTGCACACTCAAAGGCGGTGAACCAGCGACCCCCCTCGCACAAGAGCCTCAGAGGCGTCTCCACCACGGGGGAGGAGCGGTCCGCAGCAGCCCCGGGGACGCTGGGAGCCAAGGGGCACAGACTAGTGCTCAGTCAACCACCACTCACTCCCGAGAGACGCATTACTGTTTCTTTCAGAACGTGTATTCCGCCCCCCCTCTCCTACGAATAAAACCGATGTCTGCAAAATCTAAACCCGACATTTCTATTTTTAGGACATACATATATATCTCGCAGTGGCGAGCTGCCTCATTGTCAACTTAAAAGCGAGTTTTCCAAATGAGAACCAGCTCGGAACTCAGAGCCGGGGTGTTTTTAAGTGATACTGTCCGTAATATGTGTGCTTTACCTAGCGCCAATATACGGCGCTAATCTGCGCCAGAGCGCTATAATTTGAACCCGTCAAGCAGTAATGTGCTGGAAGATACAGGAAACACTAAACTTTACAGCGCTTACATGCAGCAGAAATGTCGGTATGCGCTGTATAAAATAGAAGCTCTTATAATACAGCTCGCGCGTTTCATTCCGAGGCTCCTCCGAGGGCAGTTCCGCGAAACACGTGTTTGCTGCAAACAATCGGTTCGTGAGGATTGTGTGAGGGACAATATTGCGGATTACACAGATTTCTACAACATGCCAAAGGAGAAGGGAAAGGGCGCGTGAACTGAGGCGCTAGCTTTTCCTCACTTTTCACTGTTCATCAAAGACGGCAAGATACGTTCTCCAAAGCAAATGAGCTTGTCAAAAACACACCTACCTAGCAATTAACAATTTGAAGAGAGCAGTGTCAGATAAAGGATCCTCCCTGTCCTGGCTGCGCTTAAATCGGGAGCGCCTCGCGCTGGAAGATGCAGCCCTGGGCGCTGTATGTCTTCTGCTTCTCCCTTTGTGGGGCGCTGGAGGGGGCAGGACATGAGTGACCCCTCTAAGGGCCTGGGAGCAGATTGCTTTTTCAAAAGCAGATGTGTGTGGCGGCGATGTGAGACCACCTTACCCGGCAGCCCCGGGAGGAGGGCAACGCCAACTGACCTGACCGAGGGTCTTTTATCTCGTATACCAGGATAAATGACCCGAAGAAAAAGATGTCCCTGGAGACAAGGAGGAATGAGGACAACATTCGGGGACACCTCAGAGAGGAGAGTTTGTGGAGGAAAACACAAACATGTCGCTGGTCACTTGCTGATAAAACTTTCTGTTTCTGAAATGTTTCTGTTTTGAGGCGCTAAGTAATGAGTTTGAGGCAGAGCGACAGTAATTGGTCAGATGGAGTGGTTGCCATAAAATAGGTCCAGCAAATACCGTGTTCTAAAGTCTGCAGCCAGACCCATAATTGGCTAATTGCTATTAATGAGTCTTCGGTGACACAAGCATGTTTATTTAACACATGGAGTCGGGTGCGAAGCTCTGCGGGGTACTGAAAGTACAAACACAGCAGACGTGCATGTGAGGAGATGGGTGGCGCACATGCATGGAAGGACTCATCTGAAGGGCCCGTTCAGCATCTCTCTAAAGTTCCACAACACTTGCTTCGAAGCGCTTCGTCTTTTCACGTGCCCTCACTGCGACATACAGTTACATGTGCCTATTAGCAGCTTTCGCACTACATTTTTTTGTTCTCATTAAAATATACACACCACTAACCCCTGCACTAAGAATCGCGCTTTTTAGGGCTCGGGGTGGAGCTCCGAGATCCTATTAGTACAGAAAGAAAAAAAAGTTTCTTAAGGGCTCGGGAAAGACACATTCCTTATTTTTTTTATTATCTGAATGTTGATTGGTCTTCGCGGTGATGTTTTTTTAGTAGTCTTGATGCGATTGGGCAGTTGTAATTTTCCGGCGCCATTTTGGGCATTTTGTCTGCGGTTACCTGCTCGGCAGTGCATTAATTTGAATTAGGAGCTGTCAGGGTGGCCGTGTAATGCATTCCAGATGGTGTGCGCGCGTTCACCATAGAGCAGTGCGTTTGTCGGGCGCGCGTCCTCCTCACGTGCACACAGGCTTCAGATTTAATAAGCGCGAAGAGAGATTCACTTTGTGCCCTGAAATGCAGAAGTGGGGTTAAACGGCTCGTCCTGAGGCCAGAAGTGCAAACAGCGCGCGGGTGGGTTTGCCAGCTGAAGGTATAAGGCTGCCTTGTGCGAACATGCAAGGGAAGCCAGCGCCAGAACACAGGCTCCGTTTATATCCCGCATCCTGACAGGCTGCGATAAGGCTGCTGGGGCTTTCCTGGAGTACACGCTGCGTTTCGGCTCTCTCTGTCCAAGAACTGCCTATACCTCCATTTTATCCCCCTCACCCGTTTCGGGAGAACTAGGGAGTGCAAGGGACATTATTTTTTTTTGTTTGGCAATAGATCCAGTGCGGCGCTCTGACGTGCCACATCTGGCAGCTGACAGCAGCGAAGAAAGTTAGACACGAGGGGCGGCGGCAGCACCTCGGGAGGGGGCTGGAGAGGTCGCTGGCAGAGAGTGAGGCGAGCGGCGTGTGACAAGAAGGAAGACCCGGGCTGGATGCGAGACAGGGCGCAATGGCTTTAATCTCTCCCTGGAGCTGCAGCGTCCCGCTGCTTTTATTTTGGGGCTCCTTTTCCTCAGCCTCCCTGTCGAGCGAGGGGAGCGCGTTCCTGTTCTACACTGAAGGCAGCAGCGGCCACTTCCAAACACTTGGCGGGGAGCAGCAGCAACAGCAGCCCCTGGACCCCGGGACTTTCCTGCCTGTCCATCAGGTAACCGCAGACGCACTGTGTGATTATTATCGAGACGAGAATATATTTTACACGAAACGCATATTCAGTTTGTGTCTTATGTGCATCTCACGCTGCCATCTTCTTCCTCGACACAGGCACTTGTACAAGGGCGGAGAAGGGATGGGCTGTTCTGCTACATGTATGTTTAATTACCACAAAAATGGGTTTTTCAGATGTTGCAAGCTTCACGGCACAGCCTGTAGGCATCATTACTCCGAGGGAAGACCCTAAAACATTTCCTTCCATATGTTTGTACAAGGCACGCCTGGAAAGTATTAAATGCAGAACTTTAACTTTAAAGCGACAGTACCCTAAAGACACGTTAGAATGGACACACATCTGTCTGCTTTTATGACGCAACATTGAACCTCTGGGTCTTGTCAGGCATTGCTCGGAGCCAGTACATTATGCATGACAGGTAGCATTGCTGTATAGATTTGTAATATTATGCATTTAAAAGGTAAACTTGAGAACTTTGCAAAAGATACTCAGATGAATTATACCTTCTTTCTGCAACTCATACAACCATGGCATTATCCATATATATCTACCAGGCTAGTAGTGAGTAGAGTAGTGAGTAGAGTAGTGAGTAGTGAGTGCAGAGTAGTGAGTAGTGAGTGTAGTAGTGAGTAGTGAGTAGAGTAGTGAGTAGTGAGTGTAGTAGTGAGTAGTGAGTAGAGTAGTGAATAGAGTAGTGAGTAGAGTAGTGAGTAGAGTAGTGAGTAGTGAGTGCAGAGTAGTGAGTAGTGAGTCGAGTAGAGTAGTGAGTAGGACATCACAGGCAGCAGCTGTGCAAGCTTCTTACACTCACAAGGAGACCACAGGCATCTGAGTTGCAAGCTTCTCCCACTCACAAGAAGGACATCACAAACAGCAGCGGTGCAAGCTTCTCACACTCACAAGAAGGACATCACAAACAGCAGCGGTGCAAGCTTGTCACACTCTCAAGAACGACATCACAGGCAGCAGCAGTGCAAGCTTCTTACACTCACAAGGAGACCACAGGCAGCAGCGGTGCAAGCTTCTCACACTCACAAGAAGGACATCACAGGCAGCAGCTGTGCAAGCTTCTTACACTCACAAGGAGACAACAGGCAGCTGAGGTGCAAGCTTCTCCCACTCACAAGAAGGACATCACAAGCAGCAGCGGTGCAAGCTTCTCACACTCACAAGAACGACATCACAGGCAGCAGCAGTGCAAGCTTCTTACACTCACAAGGAGACCACAGGCAGCAGAGGTGAAAGCTTCTCACACTCACAAGAAGGACATCACAGGCAGTAACGGTGCAATATTCTCACACTCACAAGGAGATCACTGGCAGTACACACCACATGAACACACTCCATAACACATAGCAACAATACATTGGCATTTACAATGCCATTAGCTCAAACTCAAATAAATCCGAGCCCGATTGCATTTCTAATGCTTGTTATTTTTGTTGATGACAAGTTCTTTCTTCCCACGTGAATTTAATCCAACATTATGTTACACGTGTGCTGTGATAATATTCTGTCAGCAGCCGACATGTGTTTCGCTCCCTATGCAGCTCAATAGCCTGGAACTTTCCCAAGGCTATTGCAGTTTGCGAAATGTTTTGCTGCAAAATTCTGTTTCTTCACAATTTTAGTTTAAGTAGTATGTTGTTCTCATACAGTTCTAACAAGTTGAATTGCCAGGAGCACTGCTTCTGAATCTGCTTGAGCCGGCACAAAATATTCGGCCAACTGAGTAAAGCCACTGAACAGGGGGTAGATTCTGACACTGTGTTGACTATCCAACTCTGGTAAGGACTATTCGTTCTGAAATGCAATTAAATATTATCCATAGGCTAGCCCACCCGTAATACTTATAAACTATTACCAGTCAAGCTTTGTTTCACTAAAGCACCAAGAACCAAAAGCTATAGTCAAAACATGCAACATGCTACTTTAATACTTTGCCTGTATAGAGATTATTATGCTTACTAAAACATTCATTTAATTACAATTCTCTGCATTTCCCAGATTGGCAAAAAAGATGTAACCCATGATACTACTCTTCATTTGTATAAACCCAACTGACTAAATCTGAACTGAAATGTTATTGAATTGCTTGAGCTTGCCAAAATTGCCCATGTTCTCCACCTGACAAGACTGTAATAATCTGGTACCCTGTGATATCATGTGGTGAATATATTCTATCATGCTACTGTGACCCTTGTATGACCATGTATATAACGTCAGACATGAGCGCCAGCATGACAATAGGACCAACTGCCTGCAGGACCATCTCTATACCCACTTCTAGACCACATGCATGATCACCTTCATGAAAGTCCATATGATTGATTCTATAACCACTTCAGGGCATATTGCATGACTCATTGCAAGATTTGTTGAATTATAATGTGTGGTAAACTGAGTATAACAGATAACACAACAAGTTACATGGCAAATCCCTTAAAAACTGCAAACTTTTTAACTGAAGTACATGACAAAGTATCCTATAGTGTAAGCGTCTCTTGAAGTAAAGGCCTACCCATCCTCAAAGTGCTTCCATTTCTTGTCAGGTGTAGTAGCAATATCCAAATACTTCCACAACCCAATATATAAATGCATTGTATTAGCAAACTCCGTAGCGGGGGCAGGGCTGAGAGAGAGATAACTTCAAGTGCATGGAATTGAAGTGCTTTGAAACAGCACTTGTAAAAGGGTCTTTCTTGTGTCTCTTTCGCTCTTGGGTCTATGAAACCTCCACAAGAAGCTTGGTCTGCCTACCTCAGATCAGAGCCTAGCATGTGTGAAATAGAATCCTGCGCTTGGCAAATTTGTAGCCTGTCTTACTTGATCAAGAATAACTGAAATTAGCAGCCAACAATATATTTTGTATAAAAGGTACAAAGTCCCATTATTTTGTGCCATAACCAACAGATAGTTGAAAATGACAATTTATAGCTTAGTGGCACCTTGACTGCTTCATATTGCTGTACTTAGAGAATACTTGGAGAAGCAAGTTTAACACAGGATAACTTGCTTGTTCCCTTTCGCTGAAAGAGAATCTTATGCCAGTGGCAAACAGGATTTGCCATGTCAATTTGTTCCTGTGTCACAAAGAGAATTTCCATTGATAATGTGGTGCACCTCCAGCATGTGACAGGTAGGCAGGTAAAATTATTAGAAAATGCCTAGGCAGCACGTGAGCTATCTCTTCGAGACTGCTGAATCTACTCTGTGGGGTAAGTTAAAGCCCAGGTGCACACCAATTGGTACCATTGGTTCTCTGTAGTGCCTCTCATAAATGTGTGTTTTTACTGGCCATATAGTTGTATTTGGCCCTCCTTTCATTGCTTGGTTTTCTCCCCTGCAGACTGCCCCTGTTACATGTACACTTACTCTAATCTTAATGTATGTGATTGTCAGCATACTATTTTATCTTTCGGTTTGGCTGGTTTTCACCTTCATTGACAGAAACGTTCTAAAAAATACCGTCATCGATGACGGCCGAGATATCAGTTTCTACTTGGCCATTTGCTATGTTAAGTATGCAGTAAAGCCCCCGGTGTGTCTGAATCTGTAGTGGAATCTAACTTTGAACTACATAACTAATGTTTGTGTTACTTGCATTTAACTCATTTATGCTAGTTTCAAAGCCTTGTGTTTTTAGCGTTTATATTCTGGAGAAAACAACATCTGTTCATGGTACGTTTTTAATGTTGATTGATGAAATGGAACAGTGAGTAAAGTTTTTTGTCTCAAAACTCTTTACGTTGTTACTTATCACAGTCACCTTTTACTGGCTTACCACAAGCCCCAAAATATAAAGGAATGTGCTTTTTCCAGACACAATTAAAATCGTAATGAATGAGAAAAACAAAAACTAACACCCCTCCAGGCACAGCAATAATTTATTTCTCAGCTTATTTTCTTTATGGAATGAGCACAAGATGCAGTGACTAGGGGCCAGATGTAGGTAATTCATATTTACCGACTCTTAAATACCGAATTTTACCGATTCGGTATTTAAGAGTCGGTAAATATGAAGGGGGGAGATGTAAGTATTACAGAATCTGTAAATACCGAATCTTCAAGATTCGGTATTTACCGATTCTGTAAATACCGAATCGGTATTGCCCATTGATTCCTATGGGCCTTGAAGCCCATAGGAATCAATGGGCAATACCGATTCTGTAATTACAGAATCGGTAAATACCGATTTTAGCAAGGGTGCAGGGGGTGTCACTTTGACACCCTCTAGCACCCCAAAGACAGGCATGTTTGCTATGTGGCACACAGACATGCCCTAAGGGCATGTCTGTCTGTCACATGGCTAGGTGTGCATGCACACATGTGCATGCACACCTGGAATCGGTATTTTACCACCCAATTGGATTGGGTGGTAAAATACCGATTCTGTAAGGCCTTAGGGACTCTGAAGAGTCCCACCTACATCTGGAAGGTACCGAATCGGTAAAAATACCGATTCGGTATTTTACAGATTCTGTAAATTTACCGATTCGGTAAATTTACAGAATCTGTAAAATCTGGCCCCCTACATCTCGAGATGCCAAATACCGGTCGGAAACGGCCGAATTCGGCCGTTTCCGACCGGTATTTGCCACCTACATCGGCCCTAGATGTCCCTGTCTTAAGCGTGATAGGGTGCAGTACCGCAGGTTGTTACTAGATGTCCCTGTAGAGTCAGCAGTACATGGTGCAGTACAAAGTAGTATTCCCACAATACAATCTAACTGGCATAAATAAATATCCAAGTATTCCCCAAGCTTAGGTGTAAAAAATATTTCTTGCATGTATTTTTCAAATGTCATGTATACACTGAAGAAGCAGCAACACAAATGTTGGTATATATATAAAAGCTCCTGGCTAAGTGATATTTAAATGATGCCCAACTCTGAGAAAAGACCCTATTCGAAAAGAAAATCAAACCTAAACTTAAGAGGCTAGTGTGTGTAACAACGTTTGTCCTAATGCCCATCAACTGAAAAGGATGATCTCGAAAAATTGGCATTTGCTTAAAAATTTACACAACGACTTTGCAGAACCACCACTGTTTGCATTAAAAAAAGAAAAAGGGTGACAAACCATATCGTTCGGGCAGCACTCCTTAATGAACAAGTAGCGACCCTAAGGAGCATGTTAGGAGTAGCACCAGTTGTAGGACACCACAAATGACAAATGTGGGACCTGTATGTGTTGTGAACAAACGATTGAAGCCTCTGTCTTTTCATTTGAAGGGACACATTGGAAACACGAGACCCTTACAAACTGCAAAACTCGGAATGTTATTTATGGCATTCTTTGTCCATGTCCCAAATTATATATAGGTAAGATCAGCCAGGAAGTGCGTCGAAGAATTACACAGCACAAATCAAGGATAAGAAGAACGGTGGTGAACGCACCATTGGTGAACCATTGGGCTGCAAAGATCATAAGGAAACAGACTTAAGATGGACAGTGTTGTCAAAGATTGATAAGGACCCACGTGGAGGAGATCTTGATGCAAAATTGAGCCAACGTGAGGCGTTATTAATCATGAAGTTTAATACAGCTAATAATGGCTTGAATGAAACTTCAGAAATATTTAAGCCTATTATATAAAAATTCAGAAAGACAACCTAAATATCTGCTCCTTTATGGTCCATTTTA
Organism: Lissotriton helveticus; assembly: GCF_964261635.1. Lineage (NCBI taxonomy): Eukaryota > Metazoa > Chordata > Amphibia > Caudata > Salamandridae > Lissotriton > Lissotriton helveticus. The sequence goes on from NC_136073.1 coordinate 735,206,064, forward strand.
TTCAGGGACTAATTGTAGATAGGCACTGCCAGGGCCCCCGTTTTTTTTAAAAAAAGCGCTGTTAAAAGCGCTGGGAATTTGATGGATCAGGCTCGGGTTGAGTATTAGAGGACCCCTCTAAAGTTTGGATGGAACCGTCTTTCCTGGAAACAAGTGGCGATTTGCACAGTGTTTGCGGTCCTAATAAAGTTTGCTCTCTTTAAAAACTTCATTTCCCATGATACCCAACGTCGTGCCAAATGCGCCAATCATGTGACACACAGGAAGCGTACATCAGCCAATCACAGGGAGGGATTTGGTATGCTCCAAAAAATTGCGGAAGCTAGAGACTAACTTTGACTGAGAGGACGCGCAATGAATGAAAAATTGTCTAGCATTCGCGACAAAGAATTTTCAATTCTATTAAGGACACGGAGGCGAGGATTATGCTTCTCTTATCTTTACTGACCAAAACAGCAGCCAATAATAAACTTTAAACTTGCATGACCCCGGAAGGACAACCCCCTCCAACAGTCTGCACCAATCACTATCCAGTCCATACAATAATAGTCCATGTCAAACCGGAACCTTCCTCTTTCTTTGCGAAGTCCTCCGCAGTCCAACCAAGACTGTAGCCCAACGTGGCAACTATCGCATTCTCTTGTCCGAAGGGGAAAACTGCTCCACAGCTGAGACCCAGCTCAGTTTGCAGGAATCATACTCAGGTCTGCTTGTGCTGATCACCTGAAACGAAAAAATATGTCGTAATGGCTACTCCAACAACAAGGAATACAACCAGCCATAACTTCATTCGGGTGGGAAAATACATCACATCTTCAACATTTACATATCCAGTACATCACTGGCAACTCGGGTGGGATAATCCTCGCCTCCGTGTCCTTAATAGAATTGAAAATTCTTTGTCGCGAATGCTAGACAATTTTTCATTCTATGTTAGTCCACGGAGGCTCTGATTATGCTAGTTTAAAGTTTCTCCACCACCACCGAGGCCACATCCACAATAGGTTTATGATAAAACGTTTTAAAAGTAGATTCAGAGGACCAATCAGCCGCAGTCATGATGTCCTGAAGCCGAGAACCGGCACCAAAGGATTTTGAGGCCATGGCCCCTCTTACAGAATGAGCTCCGAATTTGGAGGAATCAATACCTGCCATACTCAATAACCAGGAAACCCACCTGGCCAGAGTAGCATTGGCGACTGGGCGGAAAGGCCTCTGTAGAGAAATCAATAACTGACCAAAATCGGTCCTAAATTCTCTAGTACAATCCTCATAAACTTTCAGACATTTAACCACACACAATTTGCTGTGATGAGGAAAAGCAGGGTAAGAAATACATTTTGAATGTGTTTTTGTACGTTTTGAAATGGTAAAGGAAACTCCCGTGGGAGTAAATACTCTACCTGCCAAGTCCAGTGCTCGAATGTCCGAGACTCTTCTACAGGAAATCAAACATAGCAACATCGTAAGCTTCGCGGAGAGTTGTTTCCTAGACAGACCCTCATTCGCCGGCCATGCCGTCAAAAAACGCAAGATAACAGAAACATCCCAAAGCTCCGTATACCTAGGTTGCGGAGGATTCACCAGCCGGATCCCCCTGACAACTTTACACACCAATGGATGTTCCCCGACCGGCCTACCATCCACGTGAGGATGTCCCGCTGAAATAGCTGACCGGAAAGTATTCACCGATCTGTATGCCAACCCTGACCGAGCCAAATCTGACAAGAAATTCGCAATCACAGAGACATGAGATCCCACCGGATCTCCTTGTCGCTCGTTACACCAACCAACCCATCGTCTCCAAGCAGACTCATAGCGTTTGTGGGTGGAAGGTGCCCATGCCTGTGACAAGAAAAAGAGAGTGTCTTGAGAAACTCCTGGCACTTGCCAGCGTCTCCTGAAAGTCTCCACGCCATGAGAGACAACTGCTCCAGAAGGACCAGCGGATGTTGAAGGCCCACCGGGTCCGTCAGAAGGTCTGGGAACGATGAGATTCGCACCGGAGGTGCACAAGCAAGGCTCATCGCGACCGGAAACCACGCTTGGGTTTTCCAACATGGTGAGATCAAAATCACCTCTGCTCTCTGCCTCCGGATCTGAGCTAGAACCCTCGGGATCATGATGAACGGGGGGAAAGCATAAAGAATGCCCATCGTCCATGACTGAAGAAAGGCGTCCGAGCTGATCGCCAACGGATCCGGGCGCCAACTGAAAAACTGGGGCAACTGTCTGTTGAGCCGAGAGGCAAACAGATCTATGACGCACGGACCCCACAAGCGGTCCAAAGCCTTGAAAATCCTGGGATGCAGCCTCCAATCGCTGGCATCCCTCAAATATCGTGAGTTCCAATCCGCTGTCACGTTGACAGAACCCGGAATGTACTCCGCCGTCACCGATATTTGATGGTCCAGGCAATAGTGCCAAAAGTCTTTGGCTATCTCCGCTAGGAGACGAGACCTGGTGCCCCCGAGGCGATTTATGTATCGTACCGCGGACACATTGTCCATGCGTAGGAGAATACAACACGAAACCTTTTGAGGGGATATAGTCCTCACTGCAAATGAACCCGCCAGGAGTTCCAGGCAATTGATGTGGAGATTCAGTTCTTCGCGGGACCAACGGCCCCCGGTCTCCACCGAGCCGCAACGGGCTCCCCAGCCCCATCGGCTCGCATCCGACTCTATCACAACCTCCGGGGTGGCCGCAAATGATGGCCCTGCCGTTCCAGGCTTCCAAGTGATCCAACCACCAGTTCATTTCGGTGCGCGCATCCGTCGATAACGAAACCTGCTGGGCGTAAGTCACACCCTTGCGAAGATGCAAGGCTTTCAAACGCTGCATCGCTCTGTAGTGCAAGGGACCCGGAAAGATCGCTTGGATGGACGAGGCTAAAAGTCCCACCAGGCGAGCCAAGGTCCTCAAGGAAATTGTCGGAAAGGCAAGCGCTTTCCTCAACTCCTTCTTGATTGCCATCCTCTTCTTGAGCGGGAGGAGCAACTGGGCCTTCACAGAGTCGACCTGGAATCCCAGGAATTCCATAACCTGTGAAGGTGTCAGAATGGACTTCTGCAAGTTCAACAGGAAGCCCAGGTCCTGAAGGAGACAAATCGTCCATGATAAATGAAGGGAGACAATCTCCGGAGAGCATCCCAGGATCAGGATGTCGTCTAGGTAGATGATCATCCGTACGCCTCTCTCCCTTAAGCATTGAACTATTGGTTTCATCAGTTTGGTGAAACACCAGGGAGCGGACGAGAGGCCAAAGGGCATGGCGGCAAACTCGAACCACTTGTTGCGCCATTGAAACTGAAGAAACCGCCGATGCGGTGGAAAAATGGGCACCGCCAGGTAAGCGTCTTTCAAATCCAGACGTACCATCCAATCTTGTTCTAATAGAATGTCTCGCAAGAGGTGTATGCCCTCCATCTTGAAGTGTCGATACACCACCCATGCGTTGAAATCTCTGAGGTTTAAAACTAATCGAAAGCCCTGGTCCTTTTTTGGGACCACGAAGACCGTGCTCACAAAGCCGTGAGCGTGTGGCAAAGTCTCCACTATTGCTCCCTTTCTGAGCAAAGCCACCACTTCTGTGTCTATGAAACTCTGTTCTTGTAGGGAAAAATGTAGTGTCGCGGGCGCTTGACGCTGTGCGGGGGAGGCATAAAACTCTATCTGATACCCTTGGACGGATTGCAACACCCAGGGATCTGTCGTTATCTCCTGCCATCTGTGAATAAACAAGGCCAACCTGCCCCCCACCTTGTGTTCTGATGCACAAAGAATTCGTACCTGAATAGGAGTTGTCTCCTGAGTTATTTTGCTGTCCTCTGTAATTTCCTTTCTGACCTCTGCCACGGCCTCCTCCCCGATTACGGGAGGGATAGAAGTTGGGGCGTTGGTAGCCTCTGCCTCTCTGCTCACCTCCACGTGAGGTCTGATTGAAGCCTCGGCCGGACCCTCGACCTCGTTGACGTCCGGCCCTGTCAAAAACACCGGTGTGAAGCCCCCTCTTGATCGCGGTTTGCGCCTTGTCAAGCGCGGAAAAGGTGGCGACGTACTTGCCCATTTCCTTAACAAACTTGTCTCCGAAGAGCATGCCGTTAGCCATAGAACCAGGTTCGTTGGTGGCCATCTCCGCTAATTGGGAGTCAATGCGCATCAGGAAAGAGCGTCTCCGCTCCGTAGACAACGCCACATTCGCGTTCCCCAGAAAGCACATAGCGCGCTGGGCCCATTCCATGACATCAGACGTGTCCATAGGCACGCCCTGTTCTTTGGCCTTGACTGCAGCCTCTAGAATCTTAGTAAGGGGGCCAGAGACGTCCAGTAACTTGTCTTGGCACCCCCGCCACGCCCTATCCAGTCCTTTTTTAGGGTCTTTAGCGAATTTTCTCATAAACGCCGTCATGGTGGGATCAAGGTCCGGAGTATCCGCCACCTTCCCCAGCACCGAAGGTCTGGGACATTCTGATCTCAGAGTGGCTCGAACCCCACTCTCAAAGCCTTGTCGCAAGTTATTAGTAACATAATGCGCAACTTCGGCACAGGGCACCCATTCCGTGGACCTAGGGTGAACAATATTATTGGGATCAAAGAGAAGGTTTCTAGGGACCTGACTATCGTCCGCCTTGTAAGCCGTGTGCTTAGTTTTCTTAAATTTCTTTCTAGGAGCTATAGAATCCACCTCCGAGTCTGAAGTACCAGGTGGTGTTGAGGAGGAGTCCCCCGAGGTCTGAATAGCCATAGAGCCATGGTCCCTCATCACTGATTTAGCCATCTCCGCTAATCTATGGGTCTGGGGTTGGTCTGAAGAATCCCCCTTGGTGAAGACTTAGACTTCCTCTTGCCCGATGCATGATGGGACTTTGTAAAAGGCTTTAACGCCTTAATCAGGGCTTTACTGACAGAGCTCTGGTCGTGGGTAGCCAGAGCCTCACCTAAATTCTCCTCCAGTTGTTCTTCCTCAGGCTCATACTGCTCATACTCATTAAATTCGACCCACTGGTCGCCCTCCTCGGCGTAATACGCCATAGCCAAGTGCAAAGGAGGTGAGGAGGAGATTAAAAGGGGGGGAGTAGCCCAGGGGTTTAGCCTCTACACACACACTAAGCAACCCAGTTGCCACCACACACCACAGAGGCAGGCTGATATTAGGTGGAAGGAGACCCCTAGCACACTGAAAATCTCCCCTCGAGCAAAGCTCTACTCCGGACACGCTCCGGTCAGCGTTAGAATCAGGCCAGGGATTTATGCAGTCAGAACGCGCTAAACGTGAGGAGCCGGTAAACTAAAACGAAACTCGGCTCCTCGCGCATGCGCGGTGAACAGGGGACACACACTCGACTGCTCCCTGTGCGCTGCAGAGCCGCGTCTGCCTCCTCCTGCTCCACCGCCCCCTAACGCGCTCAGGCACACAGCGCACACCGCCGGACAGCGGAACGAGGCGGAAAACCGACGTTTAAACGCTCGCAAAGAGTAGATACATAAAGCGCAGTAGCGCTACAAACAGTCGCGCATTCGCGCATATACAGTACATGAAAATACCATAAAACACACCATAAACCCTCATACCAACAGAAATAAGGGAAAGGCACTTAACTCGCTGCTGCAGCAGCAAAGAAAGAGGAAGGTTCCGGTTTGACATGGACTATTATTGTATGGACTGGATAGTGATTGGTGCAGACTGTTGGAGGGGGTTGTCCTTCCGGGGTCATGCAAGTTTAAAGTTTATTATTGGCTGCTGTTTTGGTCAGTAAAGATAAGAGAAGCATAATCAGAGCCTCCGTGGACTGACATAGAATTGGGTAAGCTGTGTTTTCGTTTCTGGACTACCCCGTCTTTCCCAAAATGCCTTTAAACTGAAATGCCAGAGGAAGACGAAGAGTGTTGATAAATCCGTTCTCTTTGTCTCCGCTTTTTAGTTATCAAGCGCATATTAGACAACGCGCAGCGTTGGCTGCAAAAGGAGGAGGCAGCAGTGAATTTTATGGTAAGCAGCAGCCTCCACGTACTGATTATATTTATACTGACTGGCCATAAGGTGGATTCACTTACTAGCCATATTTGAATTGCAGGTTTTACTGCTGCCCACCCAGACAGGATATAAGAATTCTGGGGGTAAGTTCCTAGATGAATCTAGAAAGAAGAGATGTTCATTAACAGTATGTCGTCTAGATGTGTTTTAAATTCTTTTTTTTTGTCTCTCTCTTTTCCCCCCTTGGTTTGTTTGCATGTGTGGTTTTTAGAGACTGACACACTAAAGTTGAGTTTCGCAAGAGGATCACTGATCCTGAAGACTTAAGGTAGGGAACTTGGTAAGGTGGGGTGCTGTTTTCAGTGTTGGCCATGTTGGATAAGCTTAGGGAAAAGGCTCAAATGTTGTTTTGTTTTGTCTTTTCTTTAGAGTCTTGTTTGGTCCTGAGGAGAACCCCATTAATTGGCGGGTTTGAAACGCGTCGACCTGACCTGGTCCCAGGTCACATAGATCAACTTTGTAAATAGGGGAAAACTTTTTTGTTTGGATCATGTTATAAAACACACAAATCTAAGGAAATTGTTGAATTTGAAAATCTGTTTTGCTCTCTTGTTTTGGTGACATTGGGACCTATATGTAGGATGGATGTTTGATGGTTGAATGAGGATTGCATGTGTTGGCCAATTTTGTGAAAAGGGATGGTGTGTTAATTGTTTGAATGAACTGTATATATTTTTCCTGTATATATTTTTTTCTGTATATAATTTGTTTCAAATGCTTTCTATGCTATTTCATGTACAAAAAAATTATGTTGTTTGCAAAAATAATAAAAGCAAAAAAGTGGAATAAATCATTTGATGGTGCAATTCAAAAAGCTGATCTTTATGTTTTATTCATAAAATCGGTCTGAAAAATGTTTTAGGAGTTGAGCTCAGTATTGGCTTCTGTGTTGTTCTATAGTTTACCATAATTAAGGCTCCCTGTTTTGCGTTTTTGCAGATTTTTACTGATAAATACAGACAGAAAACATTCATTTTCTTGTCTGTATTTATTTTTAAATGTGGATAAAAACGCAAATTGGGTTGCTTTTTGAATAATTCTCCATACTGTCTGCCATGACTGCCAGGCCAATAGATGTGTAGATTGATAGATAAGGGGGTTAAAAAAGAAAGGAATTTTAGTAGAGGCTTTAACAGAAGTAGTTATGCACAGGGTTGATACTGAAATTAGCATATTTTCATATAAATGCACTGATTCATGTTCTGCGGGTGTTCACAGCATTTAAACCTGGTAGACATTCAAGAATGAGTGTTTATTTATTAGTTAAATAAATGTGGAAACATGCTAATTTTAGCTTAATTTTTTCACAAAACCCAATATAAATATGGATTAAATATAGATAAAATTAGCAAATAAGAAATATGAATAAATACAGACGGAAATGGCAAAAAAATAAATACTATAAAACCGGGAGCCCTAACCATAATGTTTTCCAGTGATTCCTTTGTGGAAAACGTCCTGGCCACAATAAGTCTTGTCTTGTGAGACACCTTTGCAAATGTTTTTTTTTAAATTCAGCAGCGTGTAATTGTCTAGTTTTATTATCTCGCAAGCACAATACTTGGTACCACATTGGACGTAGATTTAATACTTGGCCCTCACACGCTCCATTGCTGTCTGCATACTTACAAATCAATCAGGATTTATAAAGCGCAGCAAATCACCCGTGAGGGTCGCAAGGCGCTGGAGTTGCAAACTGCTTCATGGTGATTTGTTCATAAGGGAGTGTTGGGAACCTTTCATAAACAAAAATTCGTATTTAAAGGCGCGTTTGGGCGCTCTTTAAACATATGTGTTTATGTTGTACAAAGGCTGTGCGTTTCTACGTTGCAAATTAACTCAAAACGGTGCGGGAGGGGGGAAACACAATAAAACAGCAAACATGATGACAGTGACATCGGATGACAGTGTATTTTACTTTTAATTTATTATACCGCTGGTCAGAATAGTACATTTATTTATGTGTACTTTCTAATAGAACTTCTTCATGGCTGCAAATGACAGTCTTATTTTTACCAAAATTTACATTTATACACAGTTATAATATAAGCATAATCTATCTCATAGATATTAACAAGCATTTGCAATGCAATAGGTCTCGCAATTACGCGAGTTTAAGCTATTGGCATTGTAAATAACAATGCCTTTTATTTATGTTTTTAAAAGGAAAATAAAAGGCATTATTCCTAACTGTTACAATGTGGTTCAACTGTTGTTATAAAAAGTATTGTAAAGCGCTCTGATATCCTTCGGGATCAAGTTTGCGCTATATAAAACTTTATAAATAAAATTAAAAAAATTAAAAAATGCCTACAAAGGAACTACATCTTGCTGTAGATCATGAGAAACAGGGAGTGTCAACACACAAATTCTACTCAGTACCACATCATTACACATGACAAAACATCAAACTATACCACATAGCAGCAATCAATGCACTCCACATCTTATACCATAATCAGCATAATTACACTCCACACCACACAATTTCATGCCACACAAATCAACTCAAAACGTTTCCATTTCCAAACCACATGATTCTGCAACAAACCACATTTTTATAATCAACAACACATTAACATAACACAAAACATACATCCAATATAGACCACATAATCACACATAATTCAACATCACCACAACATAACACTCCACAACACAAAACATTAGCATGTAACAACAAAGGCCGTGTACTCTCGTGGGTGTGTTTCTGCAAAGTGGCCCTAGATCATGGTGGATATGCGGTTGGTATTAGCACATGTGTAGCACAGATTCAGTCTGTGATTGGTTGGGCCCTTTGATACTTTTGATAGCCCAAGGCGCCACTACATATGGTTATATGATTTTGAATACAGACTGGAGTGTGATTCCGTCTGTGTTACGTATTTGGGGGCAGATTTATGAAGGCCTTGCGCCGCCGGTGCGTCATTTTTAACATGGGAAAAAGTGACGCACCGGCGGCGCAAGGCCTTCATAAATCTGCCCCTTGGTGTTTTCGGCCAGAAGACTTTATCAATTGCTTACGTATCTTATAGGTTGATAAGCATGCCCTTGCTCAAAGGATGAATGTTTGTGTGAGGCGTTTCTTGGTATCATGTGTCTAGTGATTTCTGCCTAATGTTTACGTCTGAATTTTTATGTATGGACAATCATGGTGGCAAGTGCTGTTGTGGGACACCTTCAACGCATTCTCCCTTATTAACCAATAGCAAATTGTGTGCTGGATTATTTCTGCCTATGGTATAAGTAATAAAATCAAAACTATAAGTCCCAGAATGCAATATGCTATTAGCTAAAAAGACGAGACCGGAGAAAGGTGTCACACATGACATGCAGCCATTTGGTAGCTACGTGTGAGCTTAAAGCACATGTTCCCATAGCTTTGCATATGTTTTTAAGTGCTTTACAAAGAACTGATTCCAGATCAGCGGCTTCTACACAGGTTTTTGTGCCTATTACTATTAGCTTCTCCATAGGAAAAAGATCTTTATTAACACATGTCTGTGTATACAAGTTTGATTATGTGATGATCATGTGAGCTTGAAGCGCAAACTGATACCAAAGGTGCACTGGCTTTATAGACATTCAATCAAGCAGAGACAATTTAGGCTGCGAAAAGATGAGTTTTAAGTTATTTGTGTAATAAAAGATTGGTTGCACTCTAAGGAAGGGGAGTTGGAGGCAATCACTCCACAATGAGACGTTGGGCAACCTCCCAGGTGAGTGTGCATAAAGCAAGGGATCTTCTGGGTAGCTTTAGAGGAAGACCTGACAAGATATGAAGGAACATACAGGGTGAAAATGTAGGTAGAAACTTGGGCCTTCATTATGAATGGCCCAAGGGACCTTGCATGACGCCTTGAAAAATATTCCTTGGTCACCAGTAGCCAATGCAATTTGGCAACCTGGGGATGGTGACCGTGAAGTACTTCCTTAGGCCTAGAAAAAGAGCGGCCATTGTGGTATGAGCAGTCTGAAGCCTGTCCATGAGATACTATTCAGGCATGTCCAAATTTCACCTTGGAAAATATGGCTTCTTGGATAACGAGCCTGCTGCTGTCGGCATGAAAGGGGGTGATCTTCCTCAGCATTCTCAAAACGAAAGAGGAGGCAAAGGTTCCCCTATTGACTTGAGGAGAGAAAGATAAAGAGAAGTCAAAGTTGACTTGAGGAGAGAAAGATAAAGAGAAGTCAAAGTTGACTTGAGGAGAGAAAGATAAAGAGAAGTCAAAGTTTATGTCAAGATTCCTTAAAGTGCAAAATTGGAGGGAGTGCAGGTCCGAAATGATGGTGACCACAGGCTGTCGTCCATACTAACAGGGAGAGGGCAGCCCAAATGTATAACCTCAGCCCCACGAAGCTAAGCGTGTGGTTGTTGACAGGCATCGGGTCCGCAACATCGATCATGCAAGATGGGAATTTAAAGGGGTTTCTTCCATTAATAATATTGAGCACATTTCTGTACAGGCCCCAAGCCCCTTCACACATTGGACTGGTAAATAAAATGGATAACCCTGATGGTTTTGGCACTGTGGCCCTTAAGAGGCACTGGGGTTGTCCCTTGTATTGGTATTAGAAAGTCAGACTTAGGCCATTCAAAAAGTGTCAAAATGTCTCATGTTTTCTGCTTTCACAAGAGTGTCTATTACAGTGTGCCATGCGCCATGCTACGACACACCTTGGGGCAGGCTTGGGGCGCAGATCCACCTCCATGCAAATGGATGCTACCCCTCCTCTTGACAGTACATATTAACGGTGACAGGCTTGTCCCCGCTATTTCTGTAGCTATAAGAGAGCTGAACTATGTGGTTTTTGTTTCTGTACAGAGCCTCGGTGGTCCTCTAAACGTACTCTTCGAAGCAGAGTCGTAGCTTCAGGAGGATGTTACACCCCCTTAATGAATGTTTTTTGTGACAAATAGTTGGGTACAGGTGTTTTCAGTTGGGTATGGTGAAGTGTCTGGTGGATTCTACCAGGAATTTGTACACACATATGGCAGACGCACACACTCTCTCCCTCTCTGTTTGGAAAGACTTAACATTTTTGGGCTACTTCACAAAATAATGTTTTTTCTCACTTAGAACCCCTGCCAATACACATTCCTCTACCTTTCCACTGCCTCTTAAGCCCCTCTTGTGCACCCTGATTCTCGTATAATGTATTTTACCATTATGTGCCAGGGCGGTTGTTGGGAAATCTGAAGCTCACTGCCGCCCCACCCAATCTTACTGACCAAACTACGCCCAGTGCTTAATTTGAGCCGGTGGTGTCTGGTGCTTAGCACTCGCACTTAATCATCAACATCGGTGCTTTTCACGGGCACCAGTTAAGGACACATTCACATTCATTCATGGTAGACAGGGGGAGAATTCATGATTTGCCCTTAGTCACAGGATGTTGAGATGACGCCAAGACTCAAACCGGGTTCCATCCCCTAAGAAGTGAGCAGCTCTGATCATTACGCCACATCCTCTCCCAACTATCATGGTTAGTAGTTGGTTCTGTTTTAGGCGGCACTAACAGGAGAAATGGGCTGGTGCAAGCTGCCTTCTGATGACAGTACCGGCATGTATTTCTTTTTACAAATGAACCACTGGCTACGCCCCTGCTTCAAAGAGATTACGGCTGGGGCATGTAAAGCGGGAACGTTAAGTTGGGTGGTTTCGACCAGACTGGCAATGACAGCTTTGCTGGGTGAATGCTGTGGCTTGTCTAGGTGCCTTGTTGTCAGCAGTGCTAACCTGCTGTTTCCCTCGGGGTACCTGCATCAACGTTGTGGTGGCTGCTGGCCTGCCCTTTTGTTAGTCTTCATTGAAAACGCAAGCCATACAGTAAATGGAGAGACCGAGAATCCAGCATATGTGTGCAACAATAGCCAAATTAACGTGTGAACAGAAATCATAAAGTATAAAGGCATGTGGGAATAAAAAGGTACGCAAAGACAAATTGTAGAGTGCTAGCAATGATAACAATAGCTTCTTTATGCAGAGCTTAATACTGCTGTTTTTTCTGCTTCTATGCTCTGTAAATAAAAGGTACAGCTATTACACATTTATTTGTAATTCTATAGACATCAAGAGGAAAATACTCACTCTGATGGATACTCTAACTGCAGATTTCTCACCTTGTGAATCTCCTGAGGGGCAAGACTGGATACAGACACACATCCAGTACCACCAGTGGGCCCCAGTGAAGTGAGTCTGCCCCGACTCTGGCCATTATGACACAGAGCCGCATAACGATGCGTCCCTCTGAGTTGAGCTTAGTTCTTCTTATTCCATGGTGTCCAGCAGTCTACTCCTACAAATTGTGGATGTCGGTGTCAGACCCACACGATCTGCAAATGTGGCCTCGAAATCAAGCATGGATCCAAATCATGCAACAAGTATTCCTCCATGCTACCAAATGCCACCCGGTAAAGAGAGACAAAAGCTGTAAGTCATAGAAAGCAAGACGCAAGCTTGAAGTATATTGCCATTGTCAAGTAGGTCGCAGTGCTTAATTTGTAATAGAATGAGTGCTGGTGCCCACAGCTGTGCTCAGAAACTCGCGGACGGTGCTTTTAAATGTCAACACACAAAATACCAAGGCTGCGTAGTCTTGAATCGACCACATTCACTATCAGACACTCTTTGCTCCTTTAGCACAATTTTGCATTTCCTGCTTCCTCACTTTGTAACAATTTTTTTTAGTCTTGAGGGGGTAGATTTACAAGCCCCTTGCGCCTCTTTTACTCCGCCGTTGCTGCACTTTTGTGACGCAGTGGCGACGCAAAAGATGCGCCATGGTGCGGGGTATTTACAACATGACGCATCTGAGAGATGCGTCACATTGTGAAGCCCTGTGCCACATGAAACTTGCGTCAGGTTTCATGTGGGCGTTTCCACGAAGAGGGGGGGGCGTTCCGTCACAGGAACGCCCCTGGAAAGTGACTCAGTGAAATCTACAAGATTTCACGGAGTCACTTTACTAACGCTGATGCGTCAAAACCCTGCGCCTGCTTGAAGCAGGCGTAGGCTTGACGCACCACGTTAACAGATAGGGCAAGTTGGAAAAGTGCTGGAGTTGCGTGCCGCATGCAACACAACTTTAGCACTGCGCCAACTTCACTCCCTAGATGCGACACGCATCTGTTTATTCCTGCGCCATGGTGGACGCATTGTAAATGCGGCGCATCATGGGTGGCGCAAGCATAAACTTGCCTGCCATATCTTTCCTGGCGCATCTCTGCTGATTTGCAGAGATGCGTCAGGCAACATAAATCTGCCCCTATGTGTTTTTTCCCTCTCTTCCTCACTGTCAATGTCTGATGAGGAACAATAAGTGCCAGGCCCCAAAAATGAATACCGGTGGGACACACAAGCAAACACACGGCTGGGATTAAGCCCTAGCAGAGCTACAAGTCCATAGACAAGTTGAGGAAGAAGCACAAGACATAAAGTTGTAGCTCCACTATGTCCAGATGCTTCAAATCCAGAGAAAGGTCATGCATTCAGCTGTCAGGGCACTCAATTATGTCTTTGGTGTGAATTTGGATCTGATGCGCCTGGGTTTCCTAGACCTTTGCCAACCCTGCAGCAGGTTATAGCCCACTTCAAAAGTTTACGTTCACTCTGACTCCCTTTGGTTTACCTTCAAGATCCATTATTCCATCAGGGCCACCAGCCGAACTTCCACTCGTGGGTCCTTCCCCAGGGCGCAATAACGCTGAAGAAGTCAGTCTGTTTTGCATATGACACTAGGCCCTGCCTTCGCTTCTATGCTGCAGTCTCCACTTCCTGGTTCTTTGCTGGTGCTGGGTATGATTTTGGCAGCGCCATTTAGGCAACTGGCTCAGATCTGGAACTATCTTCAGCTGAATTTTCACCAACATAGAGATAATTTTGTGGAGGATACTGAGCCGGTGTTTTTTTTTGTATTTAGAAATTACACCTGAAATTGGAGGATCTTCCATTCTCTCAAAACTCTAAACGAGACCCGAAGTTCGTAGTCTCATTACCTAGGAAGTGGATGGCGTTTTGGCCAAATTTGTTACTGGTGGTCCTCAATAGACATTATTAGGACAATATAGATTCATAAGCACTTGATCAGTTTTGTGGCACAGAAATATAAGGGTGAGGGTTTTGTAGATAATTTGCAAAAGGTGGAATAGATGGCCCTGTAAAATCATAAAATCGAAGTATAGCAAAGACTCTTAAGTGACAGAGAGCCCAACGCAAACCTTATTTCGCACAAAAGCAGACGATTGAAAAAAAGGTGGGATTCAGCAGGGAAACGGGTCCCACAATATAGGTGAAAGTGCACCATTTTAGAAAAAAATTATGAGGGGTCCAAAGATCTCATGAATAGAGTATGACATAGGGAAACAATTCATTCTGTTAAGTGTAAGTAGAATAGTTGTATATTTGAAAAGATAATAGTAGGAAGCTCAGGATCAGCCGTGCAAGGGTCAAGTCCAACTGGTGGAGATACAGCAAGAGTTTCCAAGGCGTCATACGTACTAGTTTGAGGAAGCTCCTGAATTGATACCAGACAGCTACCAGCACCACAACACTGCAGCAAGTGGCACTTCCAGCATGTTTTCACTGAGCCCAGTTAGGATATTGGAGGCTTATTTTATGCAATTCATAAAAGACTTACTTTGTGATTTGTTACTATGGAGTTTGTTTTCATATTATCTACTTAACGGGTCCTTACATTTGGCCTGCTACTGGCTTTAAGGCCTTTTTACTTCTATTTTTAGGGAAACCAAATTATGCGAGGGCAACTGGTCAGATTCTCTCATATGCAATATTTTCACAGGAAAATTAGATGAACTTTAATTTTCAACCACTAGTTAGAACTGGAGAAAGCTTTAGAGCAGAGTGTAATTGTGTTCCTTAAGTAAATTATAGTCAAATTTACACCAGTGCTTTCTTATGTCATGGCTTAGGTATACTGTCATGAAAAAATAAGCTCTTCTTACAATGACCACACCAAGGGGTAGAGTATGGGTTGATACTAATTAAGGGAGAGCTGAATACTAAATACAGAGTATCACCACAGAGTGAGTGAGGCCATTCACACGTTGAATTAAACCACTAAATTGCAAACGGTCCAGAACTCTGCTGCAAGATTGTTATCAGGGACTCCTAAATTTAAACCTATAACGCATGTCATTAGGAACTACCATTGGCTAACGGTCAGGAACCGTGTAAAATTCAAAGCTCTATGTATCGCATTCAAAGCTGCACATCAACTAGGCCCTCAGTTCTTGAAAGATCATCTATCCTTTTATTGTCCCAATAGGCAACTCCGCTCAATGACTGCTTATCAGTTACATGTCCCAAGAGTAACGACAGTATCTTGGGGAGATCGGCGCTTCATAGTAACAACGGCCAGACTGTGGAATGCCTTGCCTCCACAGATCCGTTCATGCCGGACATTACTGCATTTCCGCAAGTTGATAAAAACATGGCTGTTCAATCAATAAGCGGCTGCTCTCCTGTAAGCTGAAGTATATTTTGGCCATCTAACCTTCAGCTAGCTCCTGATCCTGCTCAGTCAACAGCGCCGAGACGACCAAGGGCATTTGTTGCGCTTTACAAGTTTAAAAAATAAATAAAGGTCATGAACCCGAGACGTAATTAGGCGTGTTCCATGGTGGGAGGTTAAAATCACCTGCCAGGAACACCTAGTCAGAATATAGCAAATGTGCTGTCATAGCCAGCTACTTACATACAAAGACAAAGTTAACAAACTCTGGGTGTTGTTTTTCCTTTCCCAATTTAGATATTGTTTTGTGTTGTATTGTAATTGCCTTTATATAGCACTTACTACCCCTGACGAGGCGTTGAAGCGCTTTTTCGGCGAGTAGCACGCTACTACGGAAACCAATAAGGATTAGTGGGAATTAGTATAGTGGAATATGAAAGTAATTTGAGTGGTGGATATGTTAGTCAGTTGTTTGGATTAAGAAGGATAGTGGAGGGATAGAAGAGGGAAAAGGTTGGCAATTATATAACGCATGCTACTCCTGATGATAAATTGAAGCACTTTTTCGGCGAGTTGCATGCTACTTTGGAACCCATAAAGAATTAGTAGTGAATTAGTATAGTAAAATATTAAAGTAATTTGAGCTGTGGATATGTTAGTCTGTTATTTGGATTGATAAGGATAGTGGAGGAAAATGTTTTCATTTATATAGTGCTTGCTACCCCTGATGAGGTGTTGAAGCGCATGTTCAGTGAGTAGCACGCTACTCCGGAACCCATAAAGGATTAGTGGTGAATTAATACAGTGAAATATGAAGTAATTTGAGCGGTGGACATGTTAGTCTGTTATTTGGATTGAGAAGGATAGTGGAGGGATAGAAGAGGGAAAAAGGTATGCACTTATATAGCGCTTGCGACCCCTGATGAGGTGTTGAAGAGCTCTTCAGTGAGTAGCATGCTACTCCGGAACCCAAACAGGATGGGCTTCAAAAAATTGCTATCTGTTGTTGGCTTAACTACTTTACAGCTTTACACTATATGGCCAACTTGGAGTTATTAGACACAACACACTTCAACAAACTGAAGATATACCATGCAGGCTCTCATTATGAATGGGTGGAATTTCTGGTGGGCTAGTAACATGAGTTTTCAGTCTGATCGAGAATCACAATTATTTGTGGGATAATATCATTGCCTGTTGGTATGTGCAGTTATCCTGCAATTATTTGGGGGACAAATCTTCCACGTCATGCCTGGAGGATATTGTCCTAGTTTTAAAAAATGTGAAGTATGGGTTTTATATGTGACAATTGGTGCAGCAACACGGATTTGTGCATGTTATTCCCCCTTCAATGCTAGTGTATAGGGATAACATCTCTTATTTTTACGCCAAGCGCCTGTTATAGCAGTGGCACTATCAGCCCAAATTACCAAGCCATCCAGTACATCACTGATGCAAAAATAACCAGTCTCAGCTGGAATTCTCGAGACATGGGCATGAAAGTATTAGAAATTCCAGCAGTGCTAAGTGGCCACACTAATGATAAAATGTGTTTTGTACAAATCTCTCTGTATTATCCATGTACATCCTAGTGTTACAACTTCGGCATCAACCCCTTTTACATCATTTTACACCTCAACTCAAGCTCTATGTTGTCACCACACTTAGGCCATGATTACAAGTTGCAGGGTAAGGACGGGGTGCAAGTAATTACAGACAGTAATTATTGTTACCATGCGGTAACACCTCACGAGTATCATTCAACTGCCAGTTAAACCCCACAGAATAGGGAATAACTGTGCAGGCCAGTAATTACCCTACGGTTCTCTGCATAGTATTCCCTTTTCCGAAAGGTTGAACATAAACTTTTTAGGTCGGGCCTGGGCAGCGCATGCGCTGCTCTGCGAGGCATGCTGTATTCAGGTGGGGACTTTAAGCTCCCCCATTCTCCGCCCATATTTTTCATTGGCTTGTATCAATGTCCACTGTAAACTGTGGCTGTTCATTGGTCAATAGGCTTAGTAGTTCCTCCTTATTACCGCCTTGTCTCTTTTTGTAACCTCCCATGGCGACACCCCCTGTTAATACTTGGTAGGCTTTAATTACAGGCTCCAAGCACTTTTTTCTTAAATAGCTTTGTCCTGTCTGCTGTTGCAGGCAGGAGAAGCTCTCTCCTAACGCTTTAAAAAAATGTTTATAGCACGTCCGCAGAACGCATTTGCAATGTAATAGGTCTCACATTTGCGAGAGTTTAAGCTATTGGCATAGACAATGCCTTTTATTTATATGTTTTAAAAACAACCCATAAATAAAAGGCATTGTCATTTACAATGCCAATAGCTCAAACTCAAAACGTAAACGCGAGACCTATTTCATTGCAAATGCTTGTTACCTCCTCTTAGCAGGAGGTAACTATTTCCAGAGGCTTCTCTGTGGGTCAGAGAGTGAAGGTAGGGGAGAAATGGAAAGAATGGCCCTGGCAGGGGGAGTGTTGAATGCTTCCATTTGCCAAAGAAAAAATAAGGGAGTAAGTCAAAGTGAGAACACAGGTCCAGTCATAATTTGGTACGGTGGCATTGCACTCAGGGATACTGTTCTGTGCCACTTTAGGGCAGTGTGACCGGTGCAGATGCACTTGGCGCTGAGTTGAGGGAGGGTGTGCTGAGATTAGAAATAGGTTATGGATTTAAAAACTCCTGATGCAGAGTTCATTGTGTGTTCAACAGTTTTCAGGCAACAGAAAAAATGTCAAGATAACTCTGATGATTAATATTTCATGATGGAGAGAGATTTGAGTTTAGTCTGGTGGCCGTGTCAAAGAGTAGCACAGAGAGTTAATATGCTTGCTTCAAATAATGTGTATCATGCAGATCACAGAATTGTATTTTAAGTGGAAAGATCAGTAGGTTACCGCTTTTATCACAGAGGTCCTTTTGTTACTTGCAGTTCATAAGTTATAATCCTAATATAGTACAGTGACCTATGAGCTGTCCTCAAAGAGCTGCATGAAAACTGAAAGGTATAGATGAGACGTTATGCTTTTCCCCAGTCTTTCATTATACTTATGTTGGGTAGAAAAACATTTTTATTACTAATGCCAACCACTGTGGTATATTTTAAATCCAGAGTTTGTGCTTCTTTAGACCAAACACTTCTAAAATATACTACCCACTAATATGGATGACATGTGAGTTCTACACCTTGTAATCCTCATTGTTTTATATAACATTTCCTATAGACTGATTCATTGTCTCTTGTAATATGTGTGATGTAAAGTGCTCTGACACCCCAAACTGTTATGAATAGTGCTATTAAACAAATGAAAAGCATGTGAGAGAAGGGCTATGGAGAGGTGAGGGGCACTGTTGGAGGGTGGTAATAAGGGAATTCATGGGAAAGGTCATCGGGGCACCAAAAAAGATTGGTGCACCTATGCCTTAAATAGCATATTACAATCAGGGCCCCTGGAATGATCCAATTGTGGGGCCGCAGCGATTTTCGCATAATTATAGATTTGCTGCATTTGCCACATAATCCATCATCTGCTACATAATCTACAGATTTTAAATGGTTCAAAAGTTATCCACGCAGCAGCACATGTTGCTGCACAATGGAAGGTCTTTTGCAAAGGTTGACTGGTCATGTTTCCATTGCTTATTGCTATATTTGGGCATTAAACTGGTACTGAGGGCACCCAATGTCCAGAGAGTGTTAGCAAGTGTAACAAGCATTTGCAGTGCAATAGGTCTCGGCATTATTTAAGTTTGAGCTATTATTCTTGTAAATGGCAATTTGTTTTTGCTTTATGCTATAGTTTTCTTATGTACATAAAAAGCTACATATAAAGTATTTGTTGTTAAAATTATTTATGCAGTATTTAAATTTGTTTGCATAAAAGATTACAAGAATATCTTAGCAAAAAAAGTTAAACTTTTTAATGGTAATTGACTAAATGTCCATTTGGACATTTTAATTTCAAATAGGTAAGTGTAAACATCACAAATATATTGTGCAAAGAGTGCAAAATATTTTAGCCATAAATATTTTTGTTTTACGAGGTAGTTTGTAAGAAAATGATTGTAAAAGGCAAACACTGTAATTAAAATGTAACATATAACAGTACAGTTATGGCTAGTAAACATACATTAGGAATCAACCATTCGCACATAAAGCAAGAAGTGGCTAAGCCAACAGGTCTGGCAAGCCTGATGTAATGGCTATTTATGTTTTTTTGCACGCGTATGCCACAAAATAACAATACGTTGTGGTCCCATTATACCAGGGATGGTCTCAATAATGCCAAAGATGCCTACATCATGCCAAGCATTGCTAGACTAAAAGTGGGAATAATTCTAACAGGGACACCACCAATAAATTAAGAAGGAACACCATTACGCTAAGGCAAGCATTACCGCCTTCGGGTAAAGTCCGCGCTATATAAAAATGCATAAATACATGAATAAATAAATACCGCCTTCGGGTAAAGTCCGCGCTATATAAAAAAGCATAAATACATAAATAAATAAATACCGCCTTCGTATCCTCGTTACTCTGCCGGCCTGCGACCAGGAAGTCAGGCAGGCCGGCGCGACACCCGGAAACAGGAAGTAGGAGGGCGGGAGCCTACCCCGCCTCCCACGGAAGAGCCGCGATTGGAGCCGTGTTGACATAAATAAATAAATACCGCCTTCGTATCCTCGTTACTCTGCCGGCCTGCGACCAGGAAGTCAGGCAGGCCGGCGCGACACCCGGAAACAGAAAGTAGGAGGGCGGGAGCCTACCCCGCCTCCCACGGAAGAGCCGCGATTGGAGCCGTGTTGGGACCACCGGAGCAGGCAGGAGCCTACCCTGCGCCCCGGTGCCTAACGAGGGAAGACGAGTCCTGCTGCCGGGCCCTGCAGCTGAGGTGAGCCGGTGAGTGCGTTGCTGAGCTGCTGCTGCGGGCGGGAGGGCGGGCGGGCGGCCGGGAGGGCGGGAGGCGGAGGGGCGGAGGGGCGGGAAAGCATGTACGGGCGGGCGGGGGCGGCCTGTGTATGTGTGTGTGCGCGTGTGTGCGTGCGTGTGTGTGTATGTGTCTTGGAGTGCGTGTGTGTGACTGTGGGATAGGGGGTGTGTGTGTGAGCGAGTCGATGTGCCTTCGCGCATGCGTGAATGTTGGTGCGCGTGCAAGCAGCTGAATCCAGCCGGCCAGAAGCGCGTGACAGTTTTGTATCCCTCATTCCCCGGTGTCAGCTACCTATAAGTCTCCAGCCTGACGCATCCTTCGGATGCGATTACAGGCCGAGACCTAAAAAGGACAAAATAATTAAGTAATACTATTAAAAAATGTGCCACATTACGTTGCATATTTTTCCTTCTCTTGCTGCATAATTTACTCTACCCTGCTGCATAATTTGGCCCTCTCCTGTCACATAATTCCAGTGGCCCTGCTTACATTCGAACCTAGACAGTTTCTGATGGTTGCTGCATAATTTACTCTACCCTGCCGCATAATTTGGCCCTCTCCTGTCACATAATTCCAGTGGGCCTGCTTACATTCTAACCTAAACAGCTTCTGATGTTTGTCTCAGTCACAAGGTTGGATTTCAGCTTGGCCTGGTCTTTCAGCCAACACTAGTGCTTTATATGAAAATATAGAAGTGCAGGTACTCACTTTCTAGAGTACCTGTTTACTCCCGAGAAGTGCCGGTACTCTCGCAATAAATGTATTGTAGTAGTGCTGAGAAGCGCAGGTACTCTCCCTTTAAAATTAAAGAAGTGTATGTATTTAATACAGCACAGTATCTGCCAATATAGCCACCACTAATGCTGGTGCTTTAAATTAATCATTGTAGGTAATTGAAATAAAAATAATAGCAAAACTTGCTGACACGGCCAGGCAAATTCGGAGAGAGAATAGCTCTAAAACCGCGCCCCCATGGAGAGATGAACAAGCCCCATTTCTGTGCGAAAGGCTAAGATTTAGCCTCAATCAAAATTAAACCGCTATTTTAAATAATTGTCACTCAGTACTTAAATATACATCTCCCAACGCTGTCAGTCCTTTGTTTTGGCGATGCCATCTGCAGCCTGAAATCTAAATCTCCTCCCATATTGTGCACAAGCCTAGGTCATTATCCGTTCAGAAGTGGAAGGGAGGCCCGCAGTTCAGTTCATTGCCACTTTAACATAAGAATGGTGGAGGGAATTACCCGCAAAAACCATCGATTATACGCGGGGACACTGCAATTATGCAATTGTGCGATTTCCACATATTATACGTTTAGTGTACGGGCCACATTGACGCTGCCTGCTGCATCATTTGCGGCTTTCAACAACAACAACAAAAAAAAACATTTAAGCAACCCTAAAAAAAAAAGTGCAAAGCCTTTGTTAAAGGTTAACTGGTCACGTTTCAGATCTGATTGCTGTGTTGCGGTGTTAAATTGGTACTAATGGGGTGATATCTTTGCCCAGGCAGGATTATTGTATGTTAAAATAACACAGTAGGGAAATATACTGCTACAGAATGCACCATATAAACCGAGTAATTTAGCCAATCCAGCCAACCCATTCCAGCACCCTTAAAAGCTCTGTTTCTTGGTACAGTTCATTTACCCCTTTGGGGTTGGAGTTCATATTGTTCTTATTTTACCCGCTGTTCTATTTCTTTTAATATCTTTTACTGCTGTAATGATGTTTTACGTTGTATTTTTCTATTTAATAAAGCTTTCTAAACTTAAAAAAAGTAGTGTGCTCACAGGGCCAGATGTATGAACACATTTCCCCATAGACACAGAATGGGTAAAACTGCTGGATACATCTGACCCATAGTCCTTTCGCAGCGGTCCAGTCCCTCACCCCATTGCCATGACTTTCCGCTGAACTGTCTCATGCAGGCAAAACCTGGGATGATGCTGGGACTTGTGGGCTCATACATAGATGGATACATGAGAAGCTACACATCCCAGTAAGGCTATACAAGGGTAAGGTTGGGATTGCAATTAGGGCCGGGCAGTCCCAAAAGAGTGGCCCACATTCGCAGAGTGGTCATTGTTATGAAACCTCATTTGGTTAGTCTCATTGGACTCATTTTTAGAGAAATGTTTGGTAACCTAAGCATTTTAAAGCCTATAGGATAAGTAAGACTGGTGAAAACTAAAAGCACTGCATTTTGGCCATGTGGGCGAGGTGAAATAAAATGTTTCAAGGGCCACAATCACTGTTCTGGCTAGGGTTGTCACCAGGTGTTTTTTTTTACTGACAGGACCTGGATTTTAATATCCTGGTCTGTGCAAAAATGAAGAAAATCACTGAAAGTCTGTATTTTTTCCTCTGATCGGTATGTATTTTAAACAGTCAATGTAAAGTGAAAGCACTTTAAAAAAAATGTGTTCTAAAGCTGCTTTACTCATCCGTGACTAATAGTTAAACTAAACAAAGACAGAAAAGCCATGTTGATGTTAGAAAAGAGTATGGCTATTTTTATATAAAGAGTGCTCTCTAATAATCATGCTCTGGCCCTTGCAGAATCTTATAACATGTATAAATTGCAGTTTTTTTCTAATTGCTAGTGTTACATACGGTAAACTCAGAGCTAGGGCACTGGAGCAATTTACATGATCATCAGATACACTTCACAAGATCAAATTCATTTTTACTTTAGGCGTTGGGAGATTAAGTGATTTGCCCAGAATCACAGGATGGTGAGTCGACACCCGGACTGGAACCTAGTTTCCCACTTGCAAAGCCAGCAGGTTTGGCTGTAACAGCGCTTGCTCTCTAGTTTAATAAAAGCTTAATAAAGGTTGCCTCACAGCAAGGTCTATGCAAATACACACACCATCCAGGAATGTTTTCATATTTCACTCCCTCCCCAGCCTTCCATAGCCTGAGGGCAATGACCTTGCAGGAGAGGGGTCAAGAAAAAGGACACAGCGGTTTCTGTTCCACTAGGGGCTGAGGTGTAGATGTCCCATGGCCAGAAAATACTGCCCACCCCCAGCGAGGCCCCTGCATACTCCCACCCACCATTGCCTGAATGTGATGGCTTGGCAGGGCAGGGGTTAGGGGCAAGACACTGCTTCTGGGCCAAGCCGGTCCCACGGGTGCTGAGGTAAGAATGGCCCAACAAATCCAGCAACACCTGGCCCCCAATAAGGCGTACTGTCACACTTACCACCGCCGCACGCCCACCATCGCTTGAAGTGCAATGGCCTGCCACTGCCAGGGCAGGAATTATGCAGAGGCCCTTAAAAAGGGCCCAAATGTCAGCCACCCTCAGGAACTGGCCCTTTGCCCAGGGCCCGCCTTCTCGCCTTCCCAATCCGACCGTGGGCTATACTGTTTGCTAAACTAGGAAGGGTGAAAGGTCATCTTCATGACATAGGACGAGGTTACAGCTATGTCCCCATGTTCCAAAACACCATGGCTTCAGAAGAGCCCTACACAATCAAGCCAGAACTAGGAACCAAAACCGACACTGGCTAAAGAATCATACCACACCCAAACTGGGGTCAGGGGTTGTTTTGGGGCAAGTCAATCTAAGCAACTTCTTCAGGAGTCACCAACAAATTGAAGCCACACTGTCCCAAAAAAATAAACAAAGATTTACACAATCAAATGAAGGTTCTCCAAGATCTGCACCAAAGCAGTGCTCAATACCATAATGATGGTGGACAGTGCTGTACAAATGGCAATAACATAACATCTGCCCACAGACAGGGGGTGCTTCAGTTATATCAAGAAGACTACCAGCATCTCTCTAAAGTCAGAGGAAGATAGTGAGAGCCAAGGACCTAGAAGAGTTTACTAAAACGAATCTCTACCCGAAGGTGAGAACGCTGTTGAGTCTCCCAAAGTTTAATTTGCCATCTCAAAATTCTAATTTTAGTATTGCCATTATAAATTACTGACAGGGTCACAGGAATCATGTAGAGCTCGAAGATTAAATTATGCAGCAGGTTTGATCAAAGTATGAGGAAATAAAAAAAACAATAGCGTGGCAAGGAAAGATAAATAATGTGGGAAGGAAAGGTACATTGTTAGATTGGACAGATAGATAGACGGACAGAGAGGCAGATAAACGGACAGAGAGGCAGATAAACGGACAGAGAGGCAGGCAAACAGGCAGGCAGGCAGGCAGGCAGGCAGACAGACAGACAGACAGACAGACAGATAGACAGACAGACAGATAGATAGATAGATAGATAGATAGATAGATAGATAGATAGATAGATAGATAGATAGATAGATAGATAGATAGATAGATAGATAGATAGATAGATAGATAGATAGATAGATAGATAGATAGATAGATAGATAGATAGATAGATAGATAGATAGATAGACAGACAGAGTGGGGCGATAGATAGATAGATAGATAGATAGATAGATAGATAGATAGATAGATAGATAGATAGATAGATAGATAGATAGATAGATAGATAGATAGATAGATAGATAGATAGATAGATAGATAGATAGATAGATAGATAGATAGATAGATAGATAGATAGATAGTGCCCCAGTTTGGATGCGATAATGATCACACCTGATTAAATCCAACTCTGAGGTTCAGAAATTATCAGATGTGCAAACTGTCGCTTTTTCTGGGTTCATATGGATAAAATAGGGCATGGAGTGCACATTTTTGTGCTTCAGCACCAAAAACTGGATGTCCCAGTATTTACTGGGCATTTTCCACCTGTTACAATTCACACATATTCGACTTGCCAGAATTTACCAAGGGGTACCAACTTTAACGCACCTGTTACTTACTGGGTGCAATAATCATCTCACAACTTATAATTGAAAACAACTGTTTGCGTGGGGATCAGTGTTTAGTGGGATTCTGTCTGACCAGTGGGACACCTAAGATTCAAGGCAACATACCATAACAAGCATTTGCAATGCAATTGGTCTCGCATTTGTGAAAGACAGAGGTATTGGTGTTGTTCCCTACATACAGGGTCGTTTCTACCATTATGTAAGACTAGGCGGCCGCCTAGGGTGGCAAATGGGCTAGGTCGGCAAAAGGAAGTTGGGACATTTGCCCTTGTGTGCGCAACATTTGTGGTTTCCGCGGCGCCCACAGTTGTCTGTAACAATCAGAGCCGTCAATCATTTATAGCACGAACGTGCAACATATGACGGCCCTGTTTCTTGTTTCTGGCCTGCCCCCAGAGAGAATGGACCAATGATCTCATGAGGAGCAGCTCTGTCATCGTTTTTTTAAAAACTTTTGAATCACTGCATTTGCCTTGGTGCAGGCGTGCAGTAGACCCGGAGTGCTGTCGTTTGGAGCTCGAGAGGTGGAGTCAGGAATGTCAAGGCAAGGACTAGTTGGCCTACCCTGCAGCCTGCTTCTGTTGCACGTGTGAAGCCCTAGGTGCCCAGCAGGTGTATTAAGGTAAGATCAGTGGTTGAAGTGTCAATTTTTCCTGCTCTGCTGCTGTCAGCTGACCCCCTCTCTTTCTTCCTCTTATTCCCTTCCTTTTTGTCTCTCTCTTGCAGCTCCTCACTTGCTGAAAACCATGCTTCAACCTGTTCCGCCGTACTTGCTTCTCAAAAGGGGCCGCTTCTGGGACGACAGCCTATAGCTGTCAGAACGCGCCCAAGAGGAAGGCGCCAACGACCGGCAATCACAGTTTAGTGCGCCAGGCTACGCAGGCATGTGATGTGCACGCGACGCGCCCAGGCAAGTGCCTGGGTTAAAACCGGGCCAAAAGCGGGCCCTTCTGCGGCCGGTCATGGCTGGGCTGGGCCCCCCTTTTGGCCCCTTGCTTCTCCCTCAGCACTCATAATAGGGAAGTGCTCGTTACCGACACCTAAGGCACAAGGTAAGCCCAGTTCTTCAATATCGAACTATCCAATAAATAATATGGGTGCCCTTGACAAAGAAATACCCTCGGTTGAACAGAGTCTAGGTTCCTGTTACCGCACTGCCGGGACATCGAAAGTTCCCTCCACATTGCCGCCCTTTCCTCCACAGGCCTCGGGGACATCTCTGGCCGTGCGGTTAATGTGGCTAACAGGTTTCTTCACCACACTTCAGATGCAGTTCATTACATTTCTCTCTCCGAATCTTTCACAGACCCACCTCTTAAACGCATAAAACACCCGATCCCAGCTTCAATAAACGTCTCTTACCCTCTGTTTCCTCTACTTTCCTTCTTTTGTTCCCCTGTGAAATGGATCAAAAGATGGAAGAAACACTTTTGTTGGAAATATCCTCTTTTTCTTACATTTTCCTGTTCCAAAGTACAACCTCAGGGCCAAGAGAAAAATAGGTGCAAAATATGAAAAATAAATAACAAAATAAAGCATTACAGAGTGGTCGCAAAGTGGCCAGATTGGTTTTATTCTCACCCAAACACATTTGTGCCACTTTATATAGTTTGCCAGTGAAGCGCTACTTTCTTTTTCTCGTCATTCTTTGAAAAGCATTGTTTTTTCCGGGTGTGAAAGTGCACCATTCCTGGAGGTTCTGCAATACCTGGTTGATGACTGCAGTGGAAAAAAGTTGATGTGATCCTTATCAGCTCTTTTCCTTATTTTAGTTCATAAAATATGTACTGCTGCTCTTTGTTCAGGGATGTTGTCTTTTTAAACTATACTACTTATGTTTTGTAAGGATTTAAGCACTGGACATTGAAACGGGTAAAAGGGGGGGGGGGGGCATTTTTCAATTCTCGCCTAGGGCAGCAAAACACCTAGAAAAGGCCCTGTCTACATAAACAAGAAAAAATAATTGTGTTTTTGAGAAGATCGGTTAGCTTTCGGACCACTGGGTAAGGTACAGACACGGATATACAAAAATTTGCTGAGTTAAAGTGCTTCAATGAATGCAAAGGGAATCCGCTTTTAGTTTGTCTCAAACCAATATATAAAACGAAAACTAGTAACTTATTTCACGTTAAAGTGGATTACTAAGCATGTTGTGTACAAAACATTTATTGGTTCAATCGGGTTGAAGTGGAACCACTTAATGTCCATGGGAAGTATGTACTGAATCAGCCATGGTCGAGGGACCTCTGCTTTTGTAGACAGACCCAGAAAGTGGAGCCAGACTGGCAAGTAATCATGTTCCCTAAATCTCTGTTTATCAAGTCTGAACGCCACTGTAGGGGCTGCAGGAGGGAATTGTGGGAGAGAAGTTAACGGGAGAGAGCTGACGGCACGGCACGGGATATGAACTCACTAAAAATAACAGGCAGTGACATGCAGGAGGGGCAGCACAGGTACATTTCTTAATAGAAAGTTTTATTGGCTTGTTTTCAAACCGTGGCGAGTGCTCACACAGCTTTGTTTTTCATTTGAATGAGAGAGCGAAATATGAAGCATGACGTCCCTGTAGTGGGCGCCTAGCTGATACTGGAGCCAAGGGCACACAATAAAACAAGCGCAGTGTGTTGCGTTTGTTTCAAAAAAATATTTTTAAAAACAGTTCGGCGAGCCGGCCAAAATGAAAGAAAGGTGCTCATCAACCGTATAGATCAAGCATGACGTGCCACGCTGCATAAAATATTATAATTTTTAAAAATAGGATTTAGGCGAGCCGCGTTATAAGAAATGCGCCCGGCCGCCACTATTCAAGATTAAATGCAGCATGCCAGTCTGCTTCCAGAAGTTTGGCAAGCCGCGCATAAGAAAACTAAAAACACATGGCCGCCATTGTTAAAGATGTAGTGTGGTGTGATGCGCTGATTTACTCCGATAAAGTAATTAGAAAAATAGTCCTCATAAACTGTAAATAACAGATCCTGAGTAACACATGTAACAGGGACAGTCCTTATGGGAGGGTACAATAAGAGAAAAGGTGGTACTAAGGAGGAACTAGTAAAGATATTAACCAAGGAAACAAAAGCATTTGTAAAAGACAGTCAAAAGAGCCAATGAAAAACATGGGTGGAGCTTAAAAGCTCATGTCCTGAATACAGCATGTCTCAAAGAGACAGCGCAAGCGCTGCTTAGGCAAGACCTAAAAAGGAAATGCAAAGCCTTTGGGAGACTTATCAAAATTAAAAGCCCTCTTGTTATAACCGATGCTTTGAGGACACTGAGTTGGAACCAAGAATTTGTATAAATAGTGAAACAAAATATATTGTAATGTAATGTAAACTTCTTTTATATAGCGCGGGTTACACTCCATGGAGCATCTTGGCGCTTTCAAAAGAGGAGAACAGATGGTATTGTTCATGTGGGAGAGCATGACAGGTGGATTAAATGAGGTTTTTACAGTATGTATCAGGTAGGTTGTATATCCAGGTTTTAAGAGTCTTTCTGAAGATTGTT
This sequence comes from Lissotriton helveticus, assembly GCF_964261635.1. Taxonomy (NCBI): domain Eukaryota; kingdom Metazoa; phylum Chordata; class Amphibia; order Caudata; family Salamandridae; genus Lissotriton; species Lissotriton helveticus. The sequence continues at coordinate 735,234,850 of NC_136073.1, forward strand.
TCAGTAGGGATATGTCGAAAGGGGGGTGGTAAGGTGTTCCAAGCCTTAGACCCCAGGACTGCTAGAGCTTTTCCTCCTTTGGTTTTAAGTCGGAACTTGGGTATGGTGAGGAGGTTTTCACCTTGGGATCTCAGGCAACGTGTAGGGATATAGTGCTTAAACATGTTTTCAATGTATTTAGGTCCAGTTTTATTATACGCCCTGAAGGTGATTAACAGTATCTTAAAAAGCACCCTTTTATGAATAGGGAGCCAGTGCAGGGCGTCCATTGCTGACGTGGCCGAGGTCCTTCTTTTCCATCCTAGGACTAGTCTGGCTGCTGCATGTTGTACCACTTGTAGTTTGTGGCAGACTGTTCTGTTAGTTCCTGCATACAGACTGTTGCAGTAGTCGAGACGAGAGGTGACGATGGCCACTGCAACAGTCTTCCTAACTGGGAGGGGAATGAGGTCGAAAAATTTCCTAAGCTTTTTTATTATGCCGAAACAGGTCCCCGCCACGGCTACTGCTTGTTGTTGAAAATTCATGGAGGGATCGAATTTTATCCCTAAATTTCTTACTGTATTAGCCGTATTCGGGGGAGCAGTCGCATCTTCTGGCCACCACAGAGTAGGGTTAAAGATGTTTCCCTTGCCGAGAGGTAGAATTTCGGTCTTCCCTGTGTTACATTTGAGATGATTTATTTTCATCCAATGAAAAGTGGCTTCTAGGCAATTTTTAAGTTTGGTCTCTGCTACGCCAGTATCGTCCTCCATCACTAGGATGAGTTGAGTATCATCGGCATATGAAATGGTGGCTATGCCATAAGATGATATGAGGGCAATCAAAGGGGCCATATATACATTGAAGAGTGTCGGGCTCAAGCATGAGCCCTGTGGCACCCCTGTGTTTAGACGTTTTTCTTCTGACCTAAACTGTCCCAGAGTGACTATTTGCCGTCTATTGGCCAGAAAGCTTTTCAGCCAGTCCAGAACTTTGCCTCCCGTCCCTGCCGCGGCTAGCCGGTCTATCAGAATGGTATGACATACCGTATCAAAAGCCGCGGACAGGTCAAGGAGTACCAGGACCGCTTTCTTCCCCTGGTCAAGCGCTGCCCTTAGTGTTTCGGTGGAGAAAATTAGGGCTGATTCGGTCGAGTGGTGTGCTCTAAACCCAGCTTGATGTGGGTGCCAGATGTTATTAGCTTCTAAGAAGTTGGTGAGCTGTTGATTAACTGCTTTTTCTGTAAGTTTACAGAAAATAGGAAGCAGTGAAATTGGTCTTAGATTATTGAGGGTAGAGGGGTCTGGTAAAGGTTTTTTTTGTAACGGCTTAACCACTGCCAGTTTCCATTCTTCAGGGACTGTTCCCATGGTGAGGGAGGAATTAATGATATTGTTAATATATGGATTGACAATCTCTACCAGGGTGTGGAGTACAAAAGGGGGGCAGGCATCCAAGGGTGAGCCCGATTTGGTTTTTAATATTTGTGCCCGGGTTTCTTCCAGGCTCACTGGTTTAAAGGAGGAGAAAAGGTCGGTCGTCAAGTTTTCCCTGTTGTGTTGGAGCTCTTCCTGGAATGAAGGATGAGGGAAGTCTATGGTAAGCGCCTGTATTTTATCATGAAAGTAATCCGCGATGTTATTGCACAGAGTTTGAGAGGGAGGAATGTCTCTCTGCATAGTTTTGGGGTTTATGTAGGTATTAACAATGTTGAAGATTTCTTTTTGTTTATTGGTAGTGTTTGTTATAGCTTTCAAATAGAAATCCTTTTTCGTGGTTTTTATCGATCTGTGATAGTGCCGGCGAGCCATTTTATACCTATCCTGATCGTTTATTTCATAATTACGGCGCCAGATCCGTTCTAGTGCCCTAACCTTTCTTTGCTCTTCCTTTAGGGTCGGGGAGAACCAGGGGGCGGAGGTTCGATGATGTTTATTTCCTCTCAGTCTAGATGTGGCTTTGTCTTTCTCCATGGGAAGAGCCTTCATCCATTCCCTAAAGGACTGGCTATCCTTTCCGGGATCCCCTGTCGTGGGCGGTATGGTTTCAGAAGCTTTCGTTAGAAACTCTGGGTTTCCCATCAGCTCCTTCCAGTGAGGGCCTCCCTGGGATATATCAGGTTTATTCCCCCGTTTGTTATGTCCTATCACTTGAAGGGAAAAGGGGATATGGCTATGATCAGACCATATCAGTTTTTGTGGGTTCTTTACCAGGAGTGCGTCTAGGTTAGAGCAGATGCAGTCGATGGTATGACCAGCAATGTGTGTAGGTAAGGTGGTAAGTATTTTTAGGCCTAGAATGTTCATCATGTCAGTAAAGCCTATGGTAGTTTGATCTGAGATGGAGTCTAGATGTATATTAATGTCCCCTAGGATCGTAAAGTTCGAGGTTTTCAGGACAAGGTCACCTGTCGCGTCACCAATGCTATTTATAAAATCTGTGGGAGTTCCCGGTGGGCGATATATTAGTGCTCCTGAAAAGGTGAAAGAGTCATGCACCTTAAGCGCAAAGCCTAGGCTTTCCGCGCCTTTGATGCCAGGAATTGAAAACGTTTGGCAGCTTAGGGTTTCCTTATACACAATAGCTAATCCTCCTCCTCTCTGAATGGGTCTATCTTCTCTAGATATGAGATACCCTGGAGGGAGAGCGATCGTGACATCTGGGGTGCTGTCGGGGGTTAGCCAGGTTTCAGTCATAAATAGACAGTCTAGCTCTTTTTCTGAAATAAGATCAAAGATGTGTTGGGCATGCTTGCCCATAGACCGGACATTGACCAATCCACATTGCAGGGTTTCCTTTCTTGTAGGCCACTTAGGACTCCTTGTTTGCGTCTGGTCAAAGGTTTTCATACATGTTTTACATCTCCATGTTCTATCCCCTATTGCTATGTTCCAGGGTTCCTCACAGTTACAGCCTAATATATTCAGACCTACCAAAGATTCTCTAGAGTATGTTAGGAATGGGCCAGAGGATATGGCCCTAGGTCCGGTCGAGGCACGGACGGGCGCAGACGGGCTTACCTTAGGCGCACCTTCGGCGCCGCCGCTGCGCCCGTCCGCTGCGCCTCCTGATGAGAGAATCATTTTATGCTGTCAGTGGCGTGAGGGCGGGGAGGGGCTAAGCAATCGTCTCTCGCCCTGCTCCAAGATGGCAGCCCCCAAGCAGCACCTACTCGGCTGCAGTGGGGATAGGGAGTGGGCAGAGTGGCCCAAGTGAGCCAAACTTCACCTCAATGCGAGTCTTTGGGCAGCAATCCGCTATCACGCAGCGGTAAATGTCAATTCCAAGGCTAGGGTCGGGTAAAAATACATAAGTATGACAAACAAGCAAAAAAAAATTCACACTGTGTTTGAATTACATTTAAATATGCAGGATTTGTGTCTCCTGCTACAGACGAAAGCCTTTCCGGTTCATTAACTGAGGTAGAATGGGAGGAACCTCTGGAGAGTTTTCACCGCAAAAAAGCACGTTCATGACAATTACCTAATTTGAGACTTCCATATTAAAGCCTATTTTTATTATTTATGTATGAGAGATTGGGACGATAAGTGTCCCATTGAGATTGGCCAAAAGGAAGAATAGTGAACGTTGAACCTCTCGTCAACAAACCAACCTCTCATCAGTGGCATAACAAACTTTGAGGGCCCCCGCGAAGTACATGGAGGAGGCCCCCCATGCTCGGGACCCAGTCAGGAGCTCTTAGGCCAGGGGCCTGCCGCCCGTGCACAGTGCCCAAGAGCACCCCAGGCGCTTGGGGGCCCTCGAACCGCGGGACTGCGGAGGCTTGGGGGTCAGCTCCGAAAGACAACACCAAAAATAGATGGCAGGACACCAAGATCCTGGGCTAGTTGGAGAAGAATTTCGGAGTGGTGTGCATAAGTGTAGAATAAAAATCCATGTGAATGAATGATTGAATAAAGTAGGTGAACACAAAAGTACAGCATTCTTGTGACTATTCATGGTGCAGGTTTTTAGGAGACAATCATCTATTCTAAGTTTCCCCTGCCAATCCGTAGTATGGATTGAACTGAGAATAAGCTAAGCAGCCTCCATTGGCCGTATTCCTGCCCGCCTAACTACATGTGCATGCCTACCATTAGAAAGCTCACCACCGTAAATAATTGCAAAATATTCAATAAGACTGTCTGTGACACTGCACTTTTAGGAGATTTCTTGAGGGTTGGCATCACTGATAATATCGGCTTGCATCAAAAAAGAGGAAGAAGAGATCAAAAGTCTATTGTTGCAAAGAATGTGCACACCGGTTGACATCTAGAAGTTGAGAAGACCAGTTCGAAACTAGTGATATGTTTGTCCTTTGCTGCCATCTCTCAGGTTTCTCTTCTCCCTGCCAAAACGGATCGTGGTATCACTGTTTTAAGCAGAGGCAGAGCGTACTTTTGCATAAGCAGGGACAGCCAAAGGGCAAATAAAGAAGGTGTGTACTACCAGAATATCAAGTTGCATTTATCATCCTTACAAAATCCTTGACCCTTGACTATCGACTACTACAATACTGACTGTGAAGCTAAGTATATTTATGTAAGTATAAATGTACTGTTCTTAGCACAACACATTTGTAGCTTCATGATATATAAAAATATATATATGCGTGTGTGTGTGTGTGTGTGTGTATATATATATATATATATATTCACTGAAAAAAACATAGGTTATAGACCATATATAGTTAGGAATTAGCATTTACAAAACCTTATTTTACTCACACAAAACCATTGAAATTCGCATATATAGTTAGTTGCACTAACTATATATCGCGCACCCGCAATCCACTGCTGATCATGTCACATATTACATCATTCATGACATGGACAGTGACATCACTGATGACATCACTGATGACATCTCAAATGACATCACTGATGACATCACTGATGACATCTCAAATGACATCACTGATGACATCACTGATGACATCTCAAATGACATCACTGTTGACATCACTGATGACATCACTGATGACATCTCAAATGACATCACTGATGACATCACTGATGACATCACTGATGACATTACTGATGACATCTCAAATGACATCACTGATGACATCTCATTTGACATTACTGATCACATCACTGATGACATCATTCATGTGATAATACGATGAACCTCTTCAGACTCTAATATAACCTTAGATACACTCAGTGTAAACAGACACTCACAGACTGTCACTCATCCATGGAGTTACTCACACACCTAGTCAGTCATGCAAAGAATCAATCACACCTCCATTTCCTCAACTATACAGTTATACACACCTTACTTATTCAAACATATACTAACACATATTTACTCTCTTATACAATCCCTGATACAAGTTCACAATGATCCATACAGCCACTCACACATTCACTGGCTCTTATGCACAGTTATTTATATATGTCAACTCTCACATGTACTGTGTTTTACATATGTACTTACTTTGACATGTAGCACTGAGATATCCATTCACTCACCAATACACTCATGCACACAGTCAACCACCCATACAGCTGTTTCCACATGCACTTTTGAACCCATACATCTAGTGAATCAACTGCTCACACATCTATGCACAGAGTCATACACCTCCCAGCCACCCACACACACACTCAGTCTCCCATACAAATACTTGGGCAACCAATCAATAACCCATATAGTTACTCATATAGCTACTGATCAACACATGCAGCAGTTTACAGAACAACAGACATAACGATGCACAAATTAAGACAGTTTAGTCACTAACCCATGCACTCAGTGAGACACATTTAATCACTCACTCATACAGTCAGTCATGCACCTACTAAATCCTTCATCCAGACACTTATACATCCACTCATTCTTCAATATGTAAGACATATTTTAACTTTACAGAAACATACAGTCACTGGATGTTGTCATCAGTGATGTAATCAGTGATGTCATTTGAGATGTCATCAGTGATGTCATCAGTGATGTCACTGACCATGTCATGAATATATGTGACATGATCAGCAGTGGATTGCGGGTGCGCGATATATAGTTAGTGCAACTAACTATATATGCGAATTTCAATGGTTTTGTGTGAGTAAAATAAGGTTTTGTAAATGCTAATTCCTAACTATATATGGTCTATAACCTATGGTTTTTTCAGTGAATTTTCAAGGTTTTGTAAATGCTAATTCCTAACTATATATGGTCTTTAACCTATGGTTTTTTAAGTGAATTTCAATGGTTTTTTAATAGCAAATATCAAAAGCTGTAAAATGTATTCTTCTTTTAAAGGAAAAATATATTTTATATGTATTTAATATAATTTTTTTATGTATATACATTTTTTGAGGGAACGAATTTATCAACTATCATGCTGAAGAAGAGTGTGGGGGAAAAAAACAAAGAGGAGGACTAAGAGAAAAGAACAATCAGTTCAAAAATACAATTGCTTTAAAGCATGAAGTGCTTTTCCACACATTTACATTTAAATAACCCATATTAGAACATACAAAATATCTACAGAGGAGACGGTGTACATTGAATTTTAGACTCTTCATTGGTACCTACATGTTGGTACTTACATCACCCACACAACACAACAGCTCTATTCAGAGCTACCCTACCTCAAAGCACTCTAAAATATTATTTGAATATTTCCCTTGGTTTTCCCCTTGTTACGCTTTCCGGAACGCTACCCGGTGCGCGGACCGGGCGCTAACCGTGCGAAAATTTGAAAAAAAAAGGTTTTTGTTTTACATATATGGGCCTCCTCAGCCACCCTCAGAAAACCTAGGGGGTCAGGATTTTTCTCCCGTGCCCCCTTATACCCATTCCCAACATTGTTTATCCTCCATCTTGTGACTAAATTCGTCCGAAACACAAGATGGTGGACTCCCGTTACGCTACCGGTGAGCTACCCGGTTCGCGTACCGGGTAGCGCTTCCACCGCGAAAAATCAAAAAAAAATGTATTTTATTTTTTTGCCCCACGGGGCCCTTTAATAGCCCCCACATCAATCCTAGGGGGTCAGGAGGGGTCTACCTTGCCCCCTTTCATTCATTTCCCCCTTCGTTTATTTCCACCTCTTGTCTCTCGATCCTACCGAGAGACAAGATGGCGGCCGCTCCGGACTGTTTAGAATGTTGACAGTCACCGGAGAGCCAATCCGCTTCTCCTCGCGAAGTTCCGTTACGCGTCTGGTACGCGAACCGGGGCGCTAACCGGGACGCTGTCACAGATATATATATTTTTTTGAACGTTAATTTCTCAAAATCCACTGGAGCACATATCTTGAGACCTAGCAAAGGCACATCGGGCAAACAGTCTCTACAATTTTCCCAAGTTTCATAGAAATCCATTCAGCCGTTCGAACTAAAAGTGAGTCCAACCGCCCTATGGAAAACTCAATGTTAAAAACACGTTTTGGGACCCCCCTTTTTTCTCGGCCCCCGCTTGACGAAACCCCCCCAAACTTTCAGGGGACGCTCAGAAACAAAATGTGCCATTTTCCTGAAAAATTTCAGCCAATTCCGTCCATCAACGCCAAAGTTATTCAACATAGAATTTTCAGAAATCCCTATTCAAAAAAATCCTAACTATATATACCTACTGGCGACTGCCAGTAGGTAATATATATATATATATATTCACTGAAAAAACCATAGGTTATAGACCATATATAGTTAGGAATTAGCATTTACAAAACCTTAAAAATTCACTGAAAAAACCATAGGTTATAGACCATATATAGTTAGGAAATAGCATTTAAAAAACCTTATTTTACTCACACAAAACCATTGAAATTCCATATATAGTTAGTTGTACTAACTATATATCACGCACCCGCAATCCACTGCTGATCATGTCACATATTACATCATTCATGACATGGTCAGTGACATCACTGATGACATCACTGATGACATCTCAAATGACATCACTGATGACATCACTGATGACATCTCAAATGACATCACTGATGACATCACTGATGACAACATCCAGTGACTGTATTTTTCTGTAAAGTTAAAATATGTCTTACATATTTATGAATGAGTCGATGTATAAGTGTCTGGACGATGGATTTAGTAGGTGCATGACTGAATGTATGAGTGAGTGATTAAATGTGTCTCACTGAGTGCATGGGTTAGTGACTAAACTGTCTTAATTTGTGCATCATTATGTCTGTTGTTCTGTAAACTGCTGCATGTGTTGATCAGTAGCTATATGAGTAACTATATGGGTTATTGATTGGTTGCCCAAGCATTTGTATGGGAGACTGAGTGTGTGTGTGGGTGGCTGGGAAGTGTATGACTCTGTGCATAGATGTATGGGTTCAAAAGTGCATGTTGGAAACAGCTGTATGGGCGGTTGACTGTGTGCATGACTGTATTGGTGAGTGGATAGATATCTCAGTGCTACATGTCAAATTAAGTACATATGTAAAATACAGTACATGTGAGAGTTGACATATATAAATAACTGTGCATAAGAGCCAGTGAATGTGTGAGTGGCTGTATGGATCATTGTGAACTTGTATCCAGGATTGTATAAGTGAGTAAATATGTTTTAGTATATGTTTGAATAAGTAAGGTGTGTTTAACTGTATAGTTAAGGAAATGGAGGTGTGATTGATTGTTTGCATGACTGTCTAGGTGTGTGTGTAACTTCATGGATGAGTGACAATCTGTGAGTCTGTGTTTACACTGAGTGTATCTAAGGTTATATTAGAGTCTGAAGAGGTTCATCGTATTATCACATGAATGATTTTATCAGTGATGTCATCAGTAATGTCATTTGAGATGTCATCAGTGATGTCATCAGTGATGTCATTTGAGATGTCATCAGTGATGTCATCAGTGATGTCATTTGAGATGTCATCAGTGATGTCATCAGTGATGTCACTGACCATGTCATGAATGATGTAATATGTGACATGATCAGCAGTGGATTGCGGGTGCGTGATATATAGTTAGTACAACTAACTATATATGGAATTTCAATGGTTTTGTGTGAGTAAAATAAGGTTTTTTAAATGCTATTCCCTAACTATATATGGTCTATAACCTATGGTTTTTTCAGTGAATTTTTAAGGTTTTGTAAATGCTAATTCCTAACTATATATGGTCTATAACCTATGGTTTTTTCAGTGAATTTCATTGGTTTTTTAATAGCTAATATCAAAACCTTTACAATGTATTATTCTTTAAAAAGAAAAATATTTTTTACATGTTTTTAATACAATTTTTTTTTAATTTTTTTTTTTGTTTCGCTCCCAGTACGCGTACCGGTTAGCTTCCCGTTAGCTCAATCCGGAGGCGCGACCCGGTACGCGAACCGGTAAACGCTCCTTTTGCGCACCTCTCGCGTTACAAAACAACATCGTGACGCGTCGCGTCAGCATGACGTTTCGCGTTCTCGCGTAATACGTCATATGACGTGCTACGTTCGCGTACCCGGAAGCGCAGCGGTACGCGAACCGGAAGCGAACCGCGGCGCGGCGCCGACCGCGTAACGTAAACACAGCAGGTCATGTGACTCGGTAATAACACTTTTCATTGGTTCATTTCACTTTTGGTTTCCTAATGATGTAATACTAGGTCATGTGATCTAAAATGAACACTTTTCATTGGTTTAGAACTTTTGTTTTTCCCAAATGATGAAAACCCCTCCTTCTTTCCTCACTCTGACTTTCATCTTGGTGAGAGAAAGACCCTTTATTGAGACTTTGAGATGGCTTCATTAGTAGCTTCAGCTGGTGCTAACCCACCACCTCCACCAAATCCAAGAAAAAGAGGACCACCTGCAGAAGTAATTTTGCAAGAAGAGGAAGAACAGGAAGAGGAGGAAGAGGAGGAAGAGCCAAGGTTTTTGCCAGAGGAGCCCAGGAGGTACAATCGAAAGGAGAATTACATCTGGCAATTCTACAGAATTCCTGAGGGGCAAAAAAAAGTGAATGCACGCTACGTGTTTTGCCGTATATGCGGTGATAGATTGTCAAGGGGCACTGATAAAAAATACAGTTATGGCAATCATACTATGCATCGGCATATGAGTAGGTGGCACCCAAATAATTATAGTGCTGCCCAGCTACGTGACGAACAACAAAATCCCCTCCCAATGGCAAGAAGATCGGTGGTTCCAGAGGTGTCGGGACCAGAGGCGAGGGAGATGATTGCAAACATCCAAATGTTGTTTGGGCACGTAAAGCAAGTGTGCGTGGAATGTGGCGATTTCATCTGCTACAGAGAAAGTAGCATCACTTTGATTTTGCGAGCAATTCAAAATCATGTTAATGTTTGTACGAAACGCCCCAAAAAATAAATTCTTTTTTTTTTTTTGCTCCTGTTGAGCCCTTTATAATGGATCGTTTTTGTTTCCCCCCCCCCCCAAAAAAACCAAAAATTTTTAAAAAACGTTCAGAAAATACAAAAAAAGTAAAAAAATGTTCAAAAAATACAAAAAAATATATAAAACAACAAAAACATAAAAAAAAAAGTTCTTTTCAGAACTACCTCCCCATTATAAAAAAATTGGTAGAATATTTGGAACTCTGCCAACCTCTATTTCTCTTAGTTCGCTCCCCGGGGCGCTACCCGGTACGCGTACCGGCAGCTAACCAAAAAAAATATTTTTAAAAAAAAAGAACAGTAAGTATAAGGTAAGCAAACAGACAGTTATGTGAAAAGAAAGACAGCGTTAGGGAGTAAACAAGAGATACTGTTACCTACAATCCACTGCTTATGATGTCACATATTACATCATTCATGACATGGTCAGTAACATCAACAGCAGTGGATTGTAGGTAACAGTATCCTTAGTTTACTCCCTATAGCTGTCTTTCTTTTAACATAACTGTCTGTTTCCTTCCCTTATAGTTACTGTTCTTTTTTTAAAATTTTTTTTTTGATCAGTCATAAACAGTGACATTAATAGAAACAGAGAGAGTGAACAAGAGTGAAGAACTATGGTCCTCCTCAGCCACCCTCAGAAAACCAAGGGGGTCAAGATACATCTACCGTGCCCCCTTCTACCCATTCTGAACATTATTTGCCCTCCATCTTGTATCTTGATTCGACCGAAACACAAAATGGTGGACTCCCATAACGCTGCTGGTTTGCGAACCGGGCAACTTCCCGGGAAGCGGTCCAAAAAAAAAAGTTGGGAAAGTAATTCACAGACACTAAGAGTAATAGAGATGGAGTGAGTGAACAAGACTGAGGAACTATGAGAACAGAGGGACTGAGAAAAAGAGTGGAAGGAGTTGAGTAAGTAGGTAATAGAGAAAGGAATGAGGAAAGTAGCAAAGGCAGGAAACTGAGGATTAAAGAAGTGAAGCAGTGGATCTAATAGTAGGTGAATGTGATAGAAATGTAACGAAAAGAGTACAACTATTTACCTTGTAATTGCCGTTAAATTAATCACATTTTATTTTTATACTTTCAATCTGTGAAAGAGAAACCAACATTTGAAAAATATTAAAACATGTATTTAAAAATTACAAAAGACAAGGGAAAATATTGAAGGACAAATAGTTTTTCAACAACTTTGACACTGACAGAAGCTTCTGCTTCTCCAGGTCCTCTACACAATCCTAAAGATATACATTTTAAACTAACAGTATCTTGATGCAGATGAAGTGAGGCCTATCTTAAAACATAGTGCATCTTTTGCATTGCTCTTGTTTCAGAAAAGTGTCGCTTCAGGATGCCAATAACATGTCTCCTATCCAGAGATTTGTTTGAGGTGAGGCCTACTCAGAGTTCAAGATGAGATTTACACTTGTTGAAGTGTACAGAGGAGATAATATCTGTGAAAGTCTACCAATGAAGTGAGTCATGTCCACTGCACTCTTCAACAAAGTAGAAACCTCCTATGTTTCCCTGGACAGACCTAAACTTGATCTGCACAATGTGATTCGTAATGATAGGAAACACAGGTGATGTAATTGAAATATGTGCAATTTATTTTGCTCATTTCACAATCACATCACTTGTGTTTCCTTTGCTTAGGTATCTCATTGTGCAGATGTAGTCCAGCATATGAAAGAATACGTAGAAGTGCAGCACTGCATGCAATAAATTTAACACTTACAGAAAACTCACCTTCTCCATGCCTCCTACACAGTTCTACATATACATCATAAATGCAAACAGTACAGAATTAATTATACATGTTAAATGGTTTATTTTTGCTGTTCTCAGAATGTATCAAAATTCACTAAAAACAGTGACTTGAAGGTATTCATCATGTAACAGCGGGGGAAAAAAAACACAATCAAAATGATTGTGTTTAAAAAACCCATACAACATCAGAAATTAAAATTCAGAACTCCTTAAAGTTAACTTACTTTCCATGACGTCCAAGGATGTCCTATGAACAGCTTACACTCTTTTGTGCTGTTATTACTTTCAGCCCGCCACTTTCTGAAAGAAAACCTCCATCGTTTTTAAAAACACGTTACATGCAATAAATGACTTCTTGCTCTCTACCACAAGTTTCCACAAGGCCAAATCTGGTCAGAGCCATTTATAACTCTTGGATTTCTTGTAAGCCAATCCCGTCATTTGGCATTTCCGCAACTTTCAGAATTAAAATGTATGTACCCGAATATATATAAAGGAAGAGAGGGTTACACAGCCATTTTGACTACTACTTCCTGGTGTACATTTCAATAGGATTTTCATTAATAACTTCAACTTCTTTTTAAAGGTAAGTTGTTATTTTTAAAACTGAAGTATATTGTGCACTTTAAGTTAATATGGCAAACTTTTTCTGTTAGTTATATACTATCCCTCTGTAGTACTTATAAATTTAGATACACTTTTTTATATTCCTACTTCCACTCTGATACTATACACTGCCCAAAGATAAATTCTCTGTTAAAAACTGCCTATCTAAAATTAATCCCAACAGTGCCCTACCTCTACTAATATATATTTTTTTTAATGCAAATTTCAGGGAAAATGGAAAGTGAACAAAACATTTCATTTGAAATTGTCCTTCCAGAATCCAACACAGAAATCATTGATCCAAATGAGATTGAATTTATGGATGAAACTTGGGACCAAGAACTACTGCAATGTGTACAAGCAGTAGATAACCTCCTTGCAAATGAGGACATTTTACAACCTCAGAGACTACAATCTATATTCCATGATATTTATGAAATTTCTGACAATGAAATGTTAGAAAGTTTAATAAATTATGAAACACAATAAAAAAAGCTTAAAAAATAAAAAAAAATAAAAAATAATCAACAAAACCAACAATCAATTAACATACAGCATTTGAAAACTCTATCATTCATTTTTCATTGTGGTACGCTCCCCAGAACGCTTCCCGGTTCGCGTACCGGGCGCTAACCACGAAAAAAAACAAAAAAAAAAATTTTTTTTTTTTGCTTCGCGGGGCCCCTTTAAAACCTCCACATTAAACCTAGGGGGTCAGCGAGGATCTACTATGCCCCCTTATAGTTATTTCCCCCTTTGTTTTGGCCTCCTCTTGTCTCTCGATCCTACCGAGAGACAAGATGGCGGCCGCTCCGGACTGTTTAGAATGTTGACAGACACCGGAGAGCCAATCAGCTTCGCTACGCGAAGTTCCGTTACGCGTCAAGTACGCGAACCGGGGCGCTGCCTGGTCCGCGCTTACAGATATATATCTTTTTTTGAACGTTAATTTCTCAAAATCCACTGCAGCACATATATTGAGACCTACAAAAGGCACATCGGGCTACCAGTCCCTACAATTTTGCCAAGTTTCGTGCAAATCCATTCAGCCGTTCGGGCTAAAAGTGAGGCTAACCGCCCTATGGAAAACTCAATGTTAAAAACACGTTTTGGGACCCCCCTTTTTTCTCGGCCCCCACTGGACGAACCCCCCCCAAATTTCCAGGGGCTGCTCAGAAACAAAATGTTCCATTTTCCAGAAAATTTCAGCCAATTCCGTCCACAAACGCCAAAGTTATTAGACATAGAATTTTCAAAAATCCCATAGGGAAAAAATCCTAACTATATATACCTACTGGCGACCGCCAGTAGGTAATATATATATATATATATATATATATATATATATATATATATATATATATATATATATATATATATATATATATATATATATATAAATATATAAAATTTTTATGGCAAAATGAAACCCCTCATTTTGTTCCTTTTCAAATTAAATGTATTAAGTGTTACCACTTTATTCCAATCAAGATGACTTCAGGTGTGCCATACTTTTGTCATAAGTAAGACTGTTAGCGTTCTAGTTGTTCTTTAGAACACTCTGGGACATTCTGTCATTGGGCTATAGTTGGGCTACATCTGGCTGATATTTGGGCTACATTTGGGCTCTTTTGTCTCTGGTGGCCATCTTGGGAGACTGCATATCAGAATTTTTTTAATGAAATATAAGAGGATTTGAGAAGTCACTCAAAATGTGCCCTCATTTTTCTTTCTTCAGCACTAATCATAATTTCTATGGCAAAATGAACCCCCTCATTTTGTTCCTTTGCATATTAAATGTTTTAAGTGTTAACACTTTATTCCAATCAAGATGACTTCAGGTGTGCCATACTTTTGTCATAAGTAAGACTGTTAGCGCTCTAGTTGTTCTTTAGAACACTCTGGGACATTCTGTCACTGGGCTATAGTTGGGCTACATCTGGCTGATATTTGGGCTACATTTGTTTTTTTTTGTCTCTGGTGGCCATCTTTGGGCTACATTGGGCTACATTTGGCCTCTAACATATATATAGCCCAATGTAGTCCAATATATATTTTTCAAAGTTAATTTTCGTAAAAACCACTGGAGCATATATCTTGAGACATAGCAAAGGCACATCGGGCTACCAGTCCTTACAATTTTGCCAAGATTTGTGGAAATCCATTCAGCCGTTCGAGCTAAAAGTGAGTCCAACCGCCCTATGGAAAACTCAATATTAAAAACATGTTTTGGGACCCCCATTTTTTCTCGGCCCCCGCTTGACGAAACCCCCCCAAACTTTCAGGGGACGCTCAGAAACAAAATGTGCCATTTTCCTGAAAATTCCAGCCAATTCCGTCCATCAACGCCAAAGTTATTCAACATAGAATTTTCAGAATCCCTATTCAAAAAAATCCTAACTATATATACCTACTGGCGACTGCCAGTAGGTAATATATATATATATATATATATATATATATATATATATATATATATATATATATATATATATATATATATATATATATATATATATATCCCAAATAAGCTATGTCAATACGATCAGTAACACAAAAGCTCTTACTCTGGGATGTGTATTGAAGAAACGTTTTATTTGACTACGTATTTCGACCTGGTTGTCTTCGTCGAATTACAGTGCCAATTACTGAGAAGATTCTACTCTCCTCTACCTCGATAGTAATATTTTATCAGTTATCCTCTATTCCTAACGATCTCTCTTAATCCTAATTACTGGATCTAACTAAAGTGCTATGTGTAAACAGTACTCAAAAACAGGAAATGTAATGGTTATTTAGTCCACTACTTTCATATTAAGAGTAACTCTACTCAAGCTTATTAACTCAAAAGTGCAAATGAACAAATTACTTACCTCCGGTAATGATGCATCTGTAAAAGCCATATGTAGTTAGAGATTCCTTACCTTTAGAATTGCCCCCAGGCATCAGACTGGATCCGGAGAATTTTTCTTTAGCAGTACCCCTGTGAGTCGGTAGGTGGCACTGGTCGATTCCGCATCCTTCGTTGGCATCGTGGTCGCCGGAATGACGTTGGGGTGTCTACTGAGATGCCACCCTGCGCGCTGACGTCAGTTCTGACATGACTTTCCACACCAGAAGCGCAGAGCCATGCAAGACACTGACCACTGGTGCACATGACTAGGGCCCTGGAAGGGAGCACCTATCCCTAGAAGTCAGTTTGCAGAATGGGGAGGATGGGTGGGGCGGTAAGGAATCTATAACTACATATGTCTCTTACAGATACATCCTTGCCAAAGGTAAGTAACTTGTGCATCTGAAACTGAGACTTATAGATTCCTTACTTCTAGAATAGATACCACAGCAATATCAACACCATAAGTGGGTCTGTGAACCAACTTCACACCAGAAAGTCCTGGAGAACAGAACAGCCAAAGTCACCGTCTCTCTGGACAATGACTGTCCAGGCAATAATGTTTGGTGAACGTGTGCGGAGAGGCTCATCTGGCCGCCTGGCAGATGTCAAGGAGTGTGGCTCCACGACCCCATTCATTAGTAGCTGCAGTCGCCCTGGTGGAGTGGGCACGTAGGCCCACTGGGGCCACCTTCTTTGCCAAAGAGTAGCATAGGACAACCCATCGAGAGATGGTGTGTTTCTGTACAGCCTAACTCCTCTTGGCCCCAACATATCCAACAAAGAGTTGATTTTCCACCCAGAAATCTTTTGTGAGGCCGAGATAGAAAGACAGCGCACGTTTTGGGTCCAGACGATGAAGTCTCTTCTCCTCCTTGGAAACGTGTGAGGGTGGGAATAAGGTGGGCAAAGTGATGGTCTGTCCTATATGGAAAGAGGTAACCACTTTGGGAAGAAAAGAGGGCCTTGTGCGAAGGACTACTTTGTCCAGATGAACAGCAAGAAAATGAGGTTTTGAAGATAAAGCCTGAAGTTCACTCACTCTGCGAGCAGAGGCGATGGCAACAAGGAAAGCTGTCTTCAGAGTGAGGAGCCTGAGAGGACAGTTGTGAAGAGGTTCGAAGGGAGAGCACATAGGATAGGTTAGGACCAGGTTCAAGTTCCACTGGGGCATTATGAATGATGAAGGAGGAAAGAGGCGAGTAATGCCTTTTAGAAATCAATTTACAATAGTGGACTTGAAAAGAAAAGGCTGATCAGGAAGGCGAAGAAAGGCAGATATGGCTAAAAGGTAGCCTGTAAGAGCGCCCAGGGCACAGCTCTGCTGGGCAAAAGAAAGTATGTACAGGAGAACCTCAGAAAGAGGGGCAGAAAGGGGATCCACAGCCTTTGCTGTGCACCATGCCACAAACTTGTTCTATCTGCAGGCGTATACCGTCTTAGTGGAGGGACGCCTGGCTGCCAAGATTACGTTACAAACTTCAGGAGGAAGGTCAAAAGCTGTCAACTGGTGCCGTTCAATCTCGACTTAAGGAGGTGGAGGCTGGACTGGTACGGGTGGAGGACCCTCCCCTGCTGCTGTGACAGAAGATCCTCCCGAAGAGGCAGTATGATGGGAGGATCGGTGACCATGCTCAAGAGCTCTGGGTACCAGACTCTTTGTGCCCAGTCCGAAGCCACAAGAATGACTTAGGCCCGGTCGTGCTTAATCTTCTTCAGCACTCTGGGCAGAAGTAGTACAGGTGGAAATCCGTACTCCACTCGCAACGAACAGCGCCGCAGAGCGAGGGCCACCTTGGAAATTATAATACGCAGAATTGCTGACATTGCACATACTCTTCAGTGGTGAACAGATCTAACCAAGGCTCTCCCCACTGCTGAAAGAGACCTCGCACCACCTCCGAGTTAAGAGGCCATTAATGATCTACCAGGCACCGGCGGCTGAGTTTGTCTGTCCTTTCGTTCAGATGTTCCAGCCATGTCCACAGATGAAGAGCCTTTTGACATAGGGTCCACGACCCCACCCCACCTTGCTTGTTGCAGTACCACATGGCGGTGATGTTGTCTGTGAACACCAGCACGACCTTCCCTTTGAGAGATGGAAGGAATGCCTTCAGTGCCAGACTAATTGCCCGGAGCTCCAGCAGGCTGATATGGAGCCCGGGCTCTGATGGAGACCAGACGCCTCTGATCTCCGCCTCTCCCAGATGGCCGCCCCATCCCAGGAGTGACGCATCGGTCACCACTGTAAGGTCTGGTTGGGAAAGGGAGAGGGATCGGCCTCTGACCCAAGCTTGGTTTGTTAGCCACCACTGCAGTTGGTGTACAGTCCCCTCTGAGATCTAGACATAATCTGAAAGATTCCCCTGGTGCTGCGCCCACTAGTACTTCAGGTCCCACTGCAGAGCTGGCATATGCCATCTGGCATGATTCACCAGCAGATGGATCTCATTAAAGTGCTATGTGTATACAGTACCCCAACTAGGGTGTCATATTTGTTAGGTACACCCCTTTCTCTATTAGCAACAAAGCTTATCTAAACTATTGGCTTAATATGCACATTTGTAAAATTCGCAAAAAGGAGAGGGAAGTGTGCAACTTTGCAAAATTGATGGATCTAATTAAAGTGCTATGTCATACACTACTCAAAATAGAATGTCAAATGTGTTTAGTACACTACTTTTCCATTAGCAAACAGTCTTGTCTAAGCTATTAACTTAATCTGCAAATCTGCACAATTCATAAAAGAAAAGGAGAGAACAATCTATTACATATTAAGATATGATGGTGAGGTAATAATTTATATTATAAAAACTAGCAATATGAATAAAACGTTCCTATGTTTTGTATCTTTGAATAGCTTAATATAGGGGATCCACATTGTAAGCCACAACCCACTCTAATGTAATATCTCTAATTGCACGCACATCTCTTCCTCTATGTTTTATTGATTTATTTTTACCATCTATGAATGACATTCCTACATAAAGAACACCATACCATCTGGCTTTTTTCAGTGTAGAAATATGCAAATACTCTTTCTATTCATTACTTCTCATTAAAAATGCTAAACCATTTAATTTCATAAACGAGTAACAAATATGTCTATTGATGTCCATCAAATCAAAAAATTATTAAAGGGTAACACAAGGGACCAGAGATGAACATGCAGTTCAGCATCCAAATTAACGCCCCATAGTTGCTCTGTTCCTATAATTATAATCCATCTTGATTCCATTCTTCGCAGATCCTGTCCTTGATTTCCCCCTCGGAGCTGCTTTCAAATAAACTGGATGCCATATTGCAGATTCCTAATGTGCCCATCATATGACTCCCATAAGTGCTTCGCTGTTGAGTATGAAAATTCCATATTTTTTATGGCCCTTATATGCTGTAAGATTCAGTTTTAATTTATTCACAGTGCTGTCCATGTATTTTTTTTACCACAGAGCACTCTAGAATATATACTACAGAGGGGGTCTCACATGTTATCCATTCCTTAAATGGAGTTCAATCTGCCATTTTAAGATGTAAATTATGTCTTATTACAAGCATACTGGCAGGCTTTGAATTTTTTACACTTTTTTAATCTTTTTCTGGTGGTCGAAAGCCAGTTCCTCATAGCTTCTTCTCAGTGTTACACTTCAGGTTGCATATAGTTACTTTGTCTCCTATGGAAGGAGTTTTTTGTATGTGATATTAGGATATTCTGCAATCACCTCTTTCAGTCTTTCATCCATTCTGAGAATTGGCCAATTTTTCTTCAAAAGTTCCTTTATTTCCTGGTGAGAAGAATTATATTCAGTTATAAACCTTATTGTCTCCTCTCAAAATGTCTTAGGTGTTACCACAAGTAATTCTTCTCCTTTCTTGATCTTAACTCTTTCCATGGCATCATCTAGTACTGTTCTTGGGTATCCCATTATTTCGAAACAATGGTACGTTTCTCCTACTTGTATATCAAATTCTACTGTCTCTGAACAGCTTATTTTCGCTCTGAGAAATTCCCCATAGGGGACGCTCTATTTCAAAGCTTTGGGGTGCCCACTATTGGCATGGAGAATACTGTTACGGCTGGTTGCTCTTCTGTGAATTTTAGTTCAAAGTTTACTGTCTTTTATATACACATTGATATCTAAATAATGTATTTCTACATTGCTGATTTCATAAGTAAATTTAAATATATGTGGGTTGTTATTTAGAGTTTCGATAACATTCTCAAAGCCCTTCCTATCTCCTTCCCACATAAGAAACAAGGCATCTATATACCAGACCCACAGAAAAACCTGGTCCGCTTTGGCCAGGTTCTCTTCTTTCCATACTGTTTCCACTTCCCATCAGCCCATGGTAAGATTTGCATAGGTCAGTGCAAATGACATCCCCATGGCTGAGCCTTTCTTCTGAAGGATTGATAGAGCGCGCGAGGCCACCCGACCAACAGTTTTCGCCGTTTCCGGCTTCAGGGCCCATATACTTTTCAAACCACCATATACATCGATCAGGTGACTTCACGAGCTCTATCAAGTTGGTGTGTGTGTGTTCCCTGCTACCAAATTTCGGTGCACCCGACTTACCATCCACCGATGCGGGTGCCTAATGACCACAATGAATCAGGGAGCTAGCTGTAAAGGAAAAGCAGCAAAATACAAACCCCACCAATACCATTCAAATACTGTTTAAATGACCACGGACAACTGGAAGTTTTAAAATGTTTATCTAAAGTTCAATATTTTCTTGCATGAGGTACAGTAAAATAAGGCAATCAATAACCAAGATAACGTAAATCACATAGGCAGAAAGAAATAATGACAGAGTAATCATCAAGGTACTAAATAAAATGTAACGAGAAAATACTATGTAAGTCAGTATTATCTAGACAGGGATAGACTAAGTGTGTGTGACTATAGAAGAACTTATAATGAATAACACGCTTCACTTAAGGTGAAAGGGCCTTTGAACAACCTAGGCAACGAAGTTCTAGACCATATCAGAAAATGACACACTGCTATGCAAAATATGATTTCTAACAAATGAGAAGACATAGGAATAACTTTGCAAAATTATAAATGACTGTTCAATAGTTGCGGAAAGGCATGGAAATATAACATATGCAATGTTGAACTTTATTTAAGCAAAAGTTAGAAATTCAGAAGGTGCAAGAATTTCAAGAGGTTCAGAGTAATATTTACCTAGAAAAGGTGTGGAAACCAAACCCTGGCCACGGGTCAGTTAAGGACAGGAAACCCTCAAGGAAGGATACCCCTCAAAGGACAGCAGGTGCAGAATGGACACCCAGGATAGGACAGGATACCCTCGGAATAGGAATCAGGACAGGACCCTCAGGACAGGACAGCAAACCCTCAGGACAGGACCCTCTTCAGGACAGGACCGGAACCCACAGTTCGGAAGCAACGCCTGCGCTCCACCCGCTCTGCAGCTATCGATCAAGACCCCGATTGGGTCAGCGAACTCCCAGCTAAGTGCCTTGCCAGCACTTTAAGGTTCAGTAGAACCTTAGCCTATGGTCAAATTCGGACAGAGTGCTCCGCAGCGCTCTGTATCTTCAGTCACCTATTGAGTGCGTTGGGTCAGTGACAGGTCAGCTAAACCAGACAAGTCGGACGGTTCACTAGGTGAACCCAGGGTAGATATACAGTTTGGGGACAGTGTACCACCCCCCAATGTTGCAAAGTGTCAGAATCCCTCAATTTCAATTGGTCCTAAGGTAGGGTTTGGGTAACACACCAATCACAATACGCGAATTGAAGCCTTCATTAACATATTTGGGTACCGCCTAGCAGATTTGGGGTTCCCATGAGCTAACAGTAGCGCAATATAACAATGTATCACATAAGGAGCCACATTCGCTGTTCTCGCAGGGCAGAGGTGACTTTCTCAGGAGCATCTCGCCCATCACTGCCAGCTGGCTATGTTCCATCAGCCAAGGTCCCTCGTGCTGCCGAATGTCGCACAGGCGCAGAAGGGACCTCCAATATGGCTCTCCTCTCACTCAGACCCCCATTTCCCGCGGTACATGAAAAGTAAGCGAAAACAAATTAATACATAATAATGTCATTAGGAAAACACATCACAGGGTTTGTACTTTTAACTCATCATCAAGAAATAAACTTAATTGCATTAAATGTTAGCTACATTGACACGGACACAAGAGCAGTGGCACGAGCTGTACCACATGATAAGCACAGCTATGAATTACGCATGCGCATAACTTTCCCTCCACTTCTGCAGACGCGTCAGGACACGTGAGTGTGGCTGACGCATGCGCAGTAACTAAAATACAAGCGACGGCCATTTTTAAAAGGACACGGATTAATTCATTAGAAATACACATAGGCAAGCTTCGGGAACTTTACTTAAGCTAAATATAAACGTTAGTAAAACATACACGGGTTACCTTATTACACATAAATGAGGTTCTTGATTTCGGCAAGCCGCAAAATATGCAAAGCTTTGCTTCATCAATCCCCTCTTTGATGATATCTACTATCATCACAAATTATACTGGAACCAGATGCCAACTTTCTTTCATACTTTATAAAGTTCTATTTCTTCCAGCAACCGCTCTAACTTTTCTCTTTCAGTTTTAGCAGGGTGAGAAGTTTTCACCTTTTTGTATATCTGATCATTCACTTCCTCTAATTCAATCTCATCCACACTTCGTTTCACTCCTCTTGCATTTACCTCGTGCTTTTTGGTGCGCTTGCGGTATTTACAGCATAAGAAAATGGAAAGTATAATAAGACCTATAATACCAATTGGCATCAGAATTTTGAATAATAAGCTTTTACCTATGCTAGCAAGCCAATGACCTACATTTGAGAGACCATCTACCAGTCTCTTCCAGGCACTATCAACCTCGAGTGGTTTGAGTTCCTTTGCCAAATTAGTAATGTTTTTCACATATCTTTTGATCTGTACACTTTTATCCGGAATATAAGTGCAACAATGTTGCGCCTTCAACATCCGGCAGACTCCGCCCTCTTTCGCTAATAAGGTGTCAAGAGCAAGTCGATTTTGTAAAACCATTGATCTGATCGCAACCATTTCGGTATTGACCAGCAGAAATCCATGAGCTGTTTCAGTAGACAGCACATCCACTATAGTAGACAATTTGCAAATTCTGTGAGTGTTCAGAACCACTCCCACTCCAGGTATCAGTGCACTGAAAATACTACCCATAATTTCACCTATACTTTCTTTTTTACTACGCACTAAGCCATTAGTATCTTCATTGCTTCCAGCTTTTCCATTCACATGGTATATTTTCGGGAAAACAATGCCAAAGTAGCAGCTCCCATACCAGTGATCCGGCAATTTGAAATAAGCCTTGTCCCCACAAATATAATAAATTCCAGGAAACACAGGCTCTGACCCATTTTTGAAACCCCAACCTCCAATTACCTTGTAATTATGTTCGCATTCACTGGAACCAATGAAAACATTATTATAATAGCTAGTCTTCTCGCGGTGAAGACATAGCTTGCCTTTCTTTTCAAAATCCAGCAACAGAGCAGGACCCGCTCCACCAGATGAGGTGCCTTCCATGTTTTCTGCCCACTTTGGCCTTTTCTGACTTTCGTCATTAGCCTTCTTCTGAATCTTAATTCTCCTTTTCTCTGCCATGTTCAGGAACATCTTTTCCTGCTCACGCAAAGAACAAGTCAAGTTATCTCTGTGTGCGTCTGCTATGTCAATGTTCCCTATAGTCAGAAAGTAGTCTCCCATATATCTTATGGTGTCAGTTTTGGTATGTACAGGATTCAAGTTCCCACGTATAGGCAGTTCAGAAAAGATCACGTCATTGTTAGAGTAATAATACTGTAACGGTCCCCTTTTGTAAAATAAACTAGCTAAAATGCTACAGGAAATTCCATATGTTAATGGCAGATGATGGTATGTCACGCCTTCAGCCACCGAAGTAGGTAGCTTCATGCAGACATAGCAATCTTCAATTTCCATAGTCTCTACATAATGTATTAACAAGTTTGCGAAAACATTCAAATGTGTCCTGTTTTTCATTCCATGATAATGTAGTCCTTTCTCATCTGATGCTTCTAAGTCTCGTTTAGTTTGTCTCAATGCTCTCTCATGTCTTTCTACACTCTGTGTTGTCAGCTCCTCATTGTCAGTATTTACAACTTCAGTAGGGACAATGTTAGTATCTTTACTTACAGCAAAGGGAATGAAAATTGTTAATCCTATCCAGATAACTATCAGCACTACTACACTACATATACACACCTTGCAACACGTCTTAAAACGGCTGCAACTAGGTCTACCATTCACTGTTGAATCAGACATTTTAGCTCAGTAGGAGTGTTCTCACCCCTCTTTTTTACTTTTTACACAACTAGCTTACTTTGTGCAAATTCACGGTGGCTCGTCTTCCTCTTCAGCTGAGTACTCTGGGACAGGTTCTCCGTCGCTCACGTCAGTTATATCAAGATCTTCAAGTTCTTCCAAAACCAGTGTCCATTCAGGAGATTTGTACTTTTTGTTTTGTCTTTTTATTCGCTCACTCCTTCTTTTGGAAGAATCTTCTTCTTGCTCTGCTATTCGAGCACTTCTTCTTGCTTCTGCACGTTTTTCTTCCACTGTCTTTATCCTTAGTCTCAGTCTTTTTACAAACCTAGGCTCAAGGTTGTTTCTTTTCTTTAGTCTCTTAGTCGGTACTTGGACTTCACTTTCTTTTCTTCTTCTCTTGTTCTCTTTATCTTGTGGTAATTCTTCTCCACTTTCTTCTCCTACTTCCCTTATCTGACTAGTTCCAGGGCTAGCATCAAATTCTTCTGCCTGGTTGCTAATCTGGCTTTGTTCAGGAATATTTTGTTTTTGGCTTTCGATTGTCTTTATTTCTGTTTCTGTTTCCTGAACCCGTTCCTCTAACCCTCTCTGATCCTGTTCAAGCACTTCGATCTCTTGATTTTCTTCTGCTCGAACTATCACTCTTTTTCTAGTCTC
This sequence comes from Lissotriton helveticus, assembly GCF_964261635.1. Taxonomy (NCBI): domain Eukaryota; kingdom Metazoa; phylum Chordata; class Amphibia; order Caudata; family Salamandridae; genus Lissotriton; species Lissotriton helveticus. The sequence continues at coordinate 735,259,414 of NC_136073.1, forward strand.
TCCCTTATCTGCATCAGGTGTGCGCGGTGGTGTATCAAATACCTGCTCTGTCCCTGTCTGACCTTCTCCTTCCTCAGTTTTGATTTGAATCTCAAGTGGCTGAGGTTCTTCGCCTGTGCCTTGCTTTTCCTGACTAGTCCACTCTCTACCTTCACTAAGTCGTTCTCTTGTTCTGATAGGATCTTCGGTCAGATCAATCATCGGTATCCATTCTTCTGGCCATATGCTTGGCAGCTCGTCTTCAGCTACTCCTGGCTCAGTTTCCTGGCCCTCTTCAGCAGGCTGGTTTCTTGGCAGTTCGCAGTCAACTACTCCTGGGCCAACGTCTGCTGTTCCTGCAACCTGACTGGTGCTGGGCTGCTCGTTGTCAGTTGCTACTGGTCTGGCTCCTTCAGGGTCCTCTGCTGGTTGCCCTGGTTCTTCAAATCCTTTGTCTGGCAATACCTTCTGAGTGTGTCCGGCGTGGATCCACTGGGGAACACCTGCGACTTTCACTGCAGTGGTTGTCACCAGGATTACTTGGCGTTTCTTTCCCCACCTTGGTGCCAGACAGCTTGATCGAGTGTGCTTCTTTATTTTGACCCAGTCTCCTGGAACCAAGTTGTGGAGAGGAGTCGTTGGATTAAGGATGCCGTCGTCTCCAATCTGGCGAGAGATAGAACGCACTTGGTCACCCAATCTTCTGCAGTATTCAAGCACCAAATCATCAGTAATACTCAACAGTTTGCTTCCTGGCACCCATGCTTGTCTCATCACTCTTCCCATAATGATTTCATGGGGACTTAGGCCTGTCTTGCGGTCTGGAACACTTCTCAGTCCCATCAGGACCAGGGGCAGGGCCTTCACCCAGGTCATGCCAGTAGCATCTGTCAGTTTTGCTAGTCTGTTTTTGATAGTTCCATTTACTTGTTCCACTATTCCAGAAGCCTCTGGGTGGTATGCACAATGGAGTTTCTGCCTTATTCCAAAGGCCTTACAAAGTTCAGCCAGTATGTCATTCTGGAAATGTCCACCCTTATCTGATTCAATAATGCATGGTATTCCGAACCTAGGTATCAGTTCTTTTAGTAAACACTTCGCTACTGTCAGTGCGTCACTTTGAGGAGTAGGGTAAGCTTCTACCCATTTTGAAAATACGCAAACAATGACAAGGACATATCGTTTCCCTTCACAACGGGGCATGGTGATGAAATCAACCTGTATCTTTATAAAGGGACCCCCTGATCTCCCAATCTTGCTCAGCTCAACCATTGTCCTTTTGCCTGGGTTCATCTGTTGACATGACAGGCACCTCTGGCAGAGGGACTCTGCTACCTTCCTGAATTTCTTGCTGTACCAAGTCTGTTGAAATACCAGAATCATGGCATCCCTACCAATGTGTGATCCTTCATGTATTAATCTTGCCATTGTGCCAAGCAAGTGTCGGGGTAACACAGGCATACCAGTTGGGCCCAGAATCACACCATCCACACGTCTCGGTCTACAGCCATCCTCCTTCCATTTCTCCCTTTCTTGCCAAGGAGCCGACTCCTGCCACTCTCTCACCTCATCCCATGTAGGCACTTCCTCAAACACCTGAAGCTGGCAGCTGGTTCCTGGCCCCCCTCGTTTTGGATTTACAATATACCGATCTTTGGCACACCATTGAGCCACTCGATCAGCATAATCGTTTCCCAGAGATACTCTGTCCATGCTCCTTTGATGAGCAGTACATTTTACCACTGCCAGTTCTTTGGGTAACTGGATGGCCTCTAAAAGGTCATGAACAACTTTTGCATTCCGAATGGGAGTACCTGAGGAAGTCATGAATTCCCTCTGCAGCCATAATTGGCCAAAGTCATGCACAACGCCATAACAGTACTGACTGTCAGTATACACTGTTATGCGTAAGTCCTTCCCAATTTTGCAAGCCATTATCATGGCTATCAATTCGGCTACTTGTGCAGACTTGATGTTATATAGGTAACCTGCTTGTTCAATTTTTGTGAAAGACACTACTGCATAAGCAGCACTCAAGCCTCCTAATTCATGTCTTAGACAGGAACCATCCACAAATAGTTCTTTATCATGCTCAGGCAATGGTACTTCCTTTATGTCAGGGCGTGGCTTGGTACTGAACTCTGTCAGATCAATACAATCATGTTCATCATCATCCCCACCTTCCATTTCCAAGGGGTCGGGGAGTAAGGTGGCAGGGTTCAGAATACCGCACCTAACAATGCTCACATTTGCTGCACCCACAAGAATCCTCTCGTATTTAGTCAGCCGACTAGGGGTGAGATATTGTGTTTTAGTTCTGGTCAATAGAATTACCACTCCATGTGAAACATACACGGTCACAGGATGTCCCATGACAATGGACTCACTCTGCTCCAAACTTGCACAGGTAGCAGCTACTGCTTTCAGACAGCCTGGTAACCCAGCGGCTACTGGGTCCAGTGTGGCAGAGAAATAGGCCACAGGCCTCCTGGTCGTGCCATGTTCTTGAGTCAGGACTGACAATGCGCAATTATCGCGAGTGTCACAGAATAGTGCAAACTCTTTGGAATAATCTGGCATTCCCAACGCAGGGGCCGTACACAGACAGTTTTTCAATCTTGTGAAAGCCATTAGACTTTCATCGTCCCACTGTACAACATCTGGCATTCCTCTCGTGGTCATTTTTATCAAGGGCCTGGCTAAGGCTGCAAATCCTAGAATCCACTGCCTGCAGTACCCTAATACACCCAGGAACATTCTGACTTCTTTTTGAGTACGGGGCAACTGCATTTTTTGAATTATTCTCACTCTTTCTGAAGTGACTTTTCTGACACCCTTTTCTATCTGGTGTCCTAGATATTTCACTGATTTTGCACAGAACTGTAGTTTGTCAGGGGCCACTTTATGCCCTTTCTCACACAGGTGGTTTAGGAGGGCAATGGTGTCAACTACACAGTCCCTGTGACTTTTAGACGCCAATAGAAGGTCGTCTATGTACTGCACTAATACAGAGTTCCCAGGTAAGATCAAAGTCTCTAGACATTTTTTCAAGATCTGATTAAAGATAGAGGGACTCTCTGTATACCCTTGAGGGACCCTGTTCCAACAATACACGTGACCCTCGAAAGCAAATGAGAAAAGAAATTTGCTGTCGGGGTGCAGGGGTATCGAAAAGAATGCATGACACAAATCAATCACAGTGAACCACTCAGCATCCCAAGGAATCTGGTACAGAATTACTGCAGGGTTCGGGACAATAGGGCAGCAAGGAACTACAATTTTGTTAACCTTTCTCAGGTCCTGCACTACCCTATACTTGCCACTAGGCTTTTTGATGCCCATAATCGGTGAGTTGCATGGGCTGCTCATCACTTCCTGTATGATGTTTCCTTCCAATAATTTTTGTATTTCCAGAGTGACACCTGCTTTCACTTCAGCATTCATTCGGTAGGGCCTAGTGTTAGGATATACTGCATTGTCCTTGATGGCTATTTGTATGGGGTCCACATCTTTCATCAACCCCACATCCTTTCCAGTGAAATCCCACACCTCTGGCTTTACGGCTTCCTGTAGTTCTTGGGGCAAGTCCTGCAGGGTCAATCTTTTAATTTCTGAGTCAGGTCTAAGCAACAATAATTTATAAATGCCGTCTTCATCTGGGGTCTGTATTTCAACACCCTTTGGTGTGCAAAAGATGGTACAGTTCATTTTGCACAGCAAATCACGTCCCAGTAGATTTACTGGACTGGTGTCACAGACGACAAATCTATGCATCTGTTTAAAATTTCCAATTGAAATCTCCATTGGTTCGGTAACAGGAGTACTAATCAATTGATTAGATACACCTACTACTTGGATATTTTCTCCCGAGAGGGGTAGGTTTGGAACGTCCACTGTTCTTACAGTAGAACGGGTAGCGCCAGTGTCCAACAGAAAGGTGACATCATTTCCGTCAACCTTTCCTTCAATATATGGTCCAGACTGGTCTACCGGCAAGGAAGCGCCAAGTACGCACTCCTCGTCCTCCCCTCTCAGGCCCCGTCAGTCCTGATCATTACAAAGGAAGGTATCATTCAGCAGATACTGCGAAGTTGCTGTATTTCTGTTCTCCCCGCTTTCCCAAACCTCTATCTCTTCATTTTCTGCCTGTCTTCCCCTGTATACCTGTTTGGGTGCTCGAGGCACCTGAACTGTTTTTACCTGGGGTTGAGTCTTTCTTGGTCTTTCTTTCTGCGTCTGTGGAATTAAATCAGGAGTTTTCTCATTAACATCGACTAATTGGGGACACTCGTTTCGCCAGTGTCCAATTTCGCCGCACTGATGGCAGGGAAATTTTTTCATAGCCTCTTCCCTGCTAAATTTGGGCCGGGGCTTTCCTCCACCCCCTCCCCCAGGACTTTTGTTCTCAGCATTTTTAACCATGTTACTCAATTGTTTTTCCTGTTGTTCTGCGAGCTTCACCTGAGCCCACATAACCTTCTCCTTAAAGGCCTTTTTCTTTTCTGCCATCTCGTCCTCGCAGTACTTAGCGTACCGCAGGACCTCATCCATTTTCTTAGTATGCCAACAGATTTTATTGTCTTTTATCCACTGACAAATTTCAGGTCTTAAACCATTTACAAACCTGTAAATAAAGTGCGTCATATCCTTCAGGTCGATGTTGTCAATACCACTGTATGTTTTAAATACCTGCAATAACCTCTCATAAAAGGAGTGCACTGTCTCGTCCCTTTCCTGTGTTGTTCTATCTATTTTTGTCCAATCAGTTTCCTTAGCAGGCACCTTTTCTTTCAAGTGCTGAATTACCTGCTCATATTTTCGCATGACTTCCTTTGATGGCTCCCCTGTTTCCTTGTTTCTGGGATACTCTTCACTGGGCCAATCTATGTTTATTTTACACTGGGTCCATAAATCTACTGGAACCACAATGTCGAAAAACCCATCCAGGTCTTTCCACAGACATTTCTGTACCTTCACGAACCTCTCCACCTGCCGGTACCAGTCAACCGGTTTCTCTCGTAATTTTGGAAAATCGTTCGTGAAGGACACAATATCCTGCCTAGACCAGGGGACGTGCACATATTTCCCCCCTGGAACTTCGCGCATGGGGCATAACTGCTCAGGTTTTTCTACCTCTCTTAAAGCAAACTCGGGAGTCACTTGTCGGGAGCGAACCTCTTCCCTCTTTTTCGCCCACCTGCTTCTCCATCTTTCCACATCTCCCCATTTCTGCAGTACTCCCATTAATTCTTTAATCTGCAACTTCTTCCCTGCCACATTCAGGTGTTCTATATCTTTGTCTGAGAAGTCTGCTCTGTACGGTTTCTGTAAGGGCTTGGATTTTGAGATATCTACCCCCATACTAACTGCTGTTTCGGTCAGTTTTTCATGGAGCACTCTGGTGTTCCTTGTAAAGCTTTTGCATATGAACGACAATTCTTCCTCAGAGTAGGTATTCAATCGATCCAACCCCACATTTCCTGCCATTAATTCTTCTATTTCGACCCTCAGCTTGTAGAGGTCTAAAGGTTTTGTTTGCGGAGTCTGCTTCTCTAATTCACGACTCCAACTCTCAATTTCATCCGGAGTTACCAGAGAGACGTTCCTAGTACCTGTTGCTGTCTCTAATTTAATTTCTTTTGTATTAAAAGGGTTATACCTCTGCTGTATTCCCTTTCCAGTCTGTTTGTTTGGCAATTCCAAAAACGCAACTTCAGACTCGCACTCACTGGACTGATCATCTATGATGATTGGTTCCTGTCTCGGGGTTGCCATGACTGGGGTCATAACTGGAGTAATCGGATTTCCCTGACCATTTCCGTATAACGGGACCACCGGTCCAATAGTTACTGGAATAGTCAATGCCTCAGGACTGGTATTTATCTGAGAAATTTTCTGAATTATTTCTGTTCTTTGTCTAGCTAGAGCCTCTTGCTCCTTTTCCACTAGTACCCTTCTTAAAGTTGTGTCATGTAATATTTGGGGGTTCAATGGAGGAGTAAAACTCGGGGCAGTAGGATGCGTTTCACTTGGTCCTCCCCCATAATTTGGTTTCGGGAATAAAGTTCCAGTATTAAAGGACCTGCGCTCTTCCCCATATGGAGGTTGAACAAAAGGCAGTCCCGAATTCGAAGGTTTCTCTTCGCTTTCATACAAGGGTCTGGGGAAAAAAGTTTTCGTGCGTGGATATTTTTCTTCCTGACTTGCGGGCACTTTGGGATATATATCCCTTGTTTCCGCCAGTTCGGGTTTCTCAGGATAGGGTAATACTTGACCACCCCCTCCCAGTCCCAGGGACCTGTCTTCTTCCTTTAGGAAGTGGCGTCGGGGAACATCTCCTACACTGGAAGGTCGGGTTCCCTCATTGTAAGGTGGCGGACTTCTGGTACAGATGTCATCTATTAGTTCATCATCTGAATCCCCCAGGGCCCCCCAATGCTTACATTTTTCAGTACTTTTCTCACCCGTTCCAATGTTATGACATGCCGGCATCATGGGAAACAGACCCTCAACAATCATGCTTTGTCTCCACTGTTTCATCCTTTTATCCCTGGATTCCTGTTTCTGCCTGGGGTACCACTTGGTCAAACCCTTGTCCATTCGGGGTCTTTCTCTTTCAAAAGCCTCAATCTCCCATTCCTCTAATGCCTCATACTGCGTTAGTCTCGGTCTGGGATGCAGTTCATTCATTCGGGTTCTTAAATTAAATAAGATCCTACCATTGAAAGTACCATCTAACGGAAAAGCCAATACTCCGTCATCTTTTGTGTACTTCACCCAATTCTCCAGCCACACACAGGTATTGTACCCTCGGTCAAACATCATGAATGAGGCAGGAGTATTGGGTGCTGGGACAAGAACACCTTCCCTAGATTTAATCGGTTTGTCCGTTTTAAAATAATTTTTCACCTTATTTACAAGGGACATTTTTCTCTTGGTTCCGTACATAATATCGTATCTGTTAGCCTTCCACTGATCCCTTTCAAACCCTAGATGCCTTGGATCAGGTCGCGTCTCTGTAGTCCGCGAGTGCCACATACGACTTCTGCGCTAACTTTGTTTACAAACTACCTCCAATCAGAACGCGCTTCAGAAAATTCGTGCAACCAATGGGTGCGCGACACAAAATAAGCTCCGCCAATGGGTGCGCGGCCCCTTCGTGAGACAGTTTCCACGCTCCGGCGCTCACCCCTCCTTTACAATTTCAGCTCCGCTACCCGCCCGCTGCGTCTACCAATCCCAGCGCGGCACAGAGTGACGTCAGAGGCGCTTCGCGACTGACTCCCTCCCTTCACAAGGTAACGGAAACTTTCTTTCTTTTAAAGTGCTCAGTGCTTGGTTATTTTACAACAAATACACATTCGCCACAGTGCTCAAGTGTCTAGACAGAGAAAGAATTCTATTGCTGCAAGTAAACTACTTCCATTTACTTTTCACTCGCTGCGGGCAGATCTCTTCCGCCTACCCTTCACTCTAGCATCGATGAACCTGTTATTCCCCTAAACTCATCCACTTCTTTCCGGGATATGTTCCGAGTTTAAGGTTTCTCAGCGGACCCCTCTGCTTTCACGCTAGCTCCGAGGAACCTGCTACTCTTCCGATGTGACCCTTACTAGGTTACGCCACTATGGGAATTTTGCCAATGAACCCCGTTACTGTCATTTATTCACACATGTATTCGGAAAACCCTAGTTAGTGCTTCCCGGTTATCCTAACCTGCACCTAACTTTCCTCGAACCTGTGACCTCAGGACAATGGATTCTATTCACCACTTGCCCTTTCAATTCCCCGGGGAGTTCGGACAACACTTAACTAAACGATTGACAATTGCATGGATTAGTACATATAACAATATAAAAACAAGAATAATGGCAATACAGTAATTCATGAATTATTTTTACAAGATATTATTCGTGCGTATTCACAAGAGATTGATCAGGTCTCTTAGAACAGCCACTCTTATAGCAGCATTAATATAATAGCAGCTTCCGACTTAACTAGTCCAACTAATCCTGCCTAACCTTTAGCTAGTCCCTAACCATCCTCTAGCTACCAGAAAACTGATAGAGCGCGCGAGGCCACCCGACCAACAGTTTTCGCCGTTTCCGGCTTCAGGGCCCATATACTTTTCAAACCACCATATACATCGATCAGGTGACTTCACGAGCTCTATCAAGTTGGTGTGTGTGTGTTCCCTGCTACCAAATTTCGGTGCACCCGACTTACCATCCACCGATGCGGGTGCCTAATGACCACAATGAATCAGGGAGCTAGCTGTAAAGGAAAAGCAGCAAAATACAAACCCCACCAATACCATTCAAATACTGTTTAAATGACCACGGACAACTGGAAGTTTTAAAATGTTTATCTAAAGTTCAATATTTTCTTGCATGAGGTACAGTAAAATAAGGCAATCAATAACCAAGATAACGTAAATCACATAGGCAGAAAGAAATAATGACAGAGTAATCATCAAGGTACTAAATAAAATGTAACGAGAAAATACTATGTAAGTCAGTATTATCTAGACAGGGATAGACTAAGTGTGTGTGACTATAGAAGAACTTATAATGAATAACACGCTTCACTTAAGGTGAAAGGGCCTTTGAACAACCTAGGCAACGAAGTTCTAGACCATATCAGAAAATGACACACTGCTATGCAAAATATGATTTCTAACAAATGAGAAGACATAGGAATAACTTTGCAAAATTATAAATGACTGTTCAATAGTTGCGGAAAGGCATGGAAATATAACATATGCAATGTTGAACTTTATTTAAGCAAAAGTTAGAAATTCAGAAGGTGCAAGAATTTCAAGAGGTTCAGAGTAATATTTACCTAGAAAAGGTGTGGAAACCAAACCCTGGCCACGGGTCAGTTAAGGACAGGAAACCCTCAAGGAAGGATACCCCTCAAAGGACAGCAGGTGCAGAATGGACACCCAGGATAGGACAGGATACCCTCGGAATAGGAATCAGGACAGGACCCTCAGGACAGGACAGCAAACCCTCAGGACAGGACCCTCTTCAGGACAGGACCGGAACCCACAGTTCGGAAGCAACGCCTGCGCTCCACCCGCTCTGCAGCTATCGATCAAGACCCCGATTGGGTCAGCGAACTCCCAGCTAAGTGCCTTGCCAGCACTTTAAGGTTCAGTAGAACCTTAGCCTATGGTCAAATTCGGACAGAGTGCTCCGCAGCGCTCTGTATCTTCAGTCACCTATTGAGTGCGTTGGGTCAGTGACAGGTCAGCTAAACCAGACAAGTCGGACGGTTCACTAGGTGAACCCAGGGTAGATATACAGTTTGGGGACAGTGTACCACCCCCCAATGTTGCAAAGTGTCAGAATCCCTCAATTTCAATTGGTCCTAAGGTAGGGTTTGGGTAACACACCAATCACAATACGCGAATTGAAGCCTTCATTAACATATTTGGGTACCGCCTAGCAGATTTGGGGTTCCCATGAGCTAACAGTAGCGCAATATAACAATGTATCACATAAGGAGCCACATTCGCTGTTCTCGCAGGGCAGAGGTGACTTTCTCAGGAGCATCTCGCCCATCACTGCCAGCTGGCTATGTTCCATCAGCCAAGGTCCCTCGTGCTGCCGAATGTCGCACAGGCGCAGAAGGGACCTCCAATATGGCTCTCCTCTCACTCAGACCCCCATTTCCCGCGGTACATGAAAAGTAAGCGAAAACAAATTAATACATAATAATGTCATTAGGAAAACACATCACAGGGTTTGTACTTTTAACTCATCATCAAGAAATAAACTTAATTGCATTAAATGTTAGCTACATTGACACGGACACAAGAGCAGTGGCACGAGCTGTACCACATGATAAGCACAGCTATGAATTACGCATGCGCATAACTTTCCCTCCACTTCTGCAGACGCGTCAGGACACGTGAGTGTGGCTGACGCATGCGCAGTAACTAAAATACAAGCGACGGCCATTTTTAAAAGGACACGGATTAATTCATTAGAAATACACATAGGCAAGCTTCGGGAACTTTACTTAAGCTAAATATAAACGTTAGTAAAACATACACGGGTTACCTTATTACACATAAATGAGGTTCTTGATTTCGGCAAGCCGCAAAATATGCAAAGCTTTGCTTCATCAGGATGACCTCATTGTTTAATAAAAATACATTATGCTCCAAACAAAATTTCATCATTTCCATGATCACTCTAGAATGTTCTAAAAGTGACAATAACCTAGTCCTCATAAAATATTCGGAGAGTTTCCTCCCATCTTCATGTTGTATTGGTGTATATAGGGATACTGTGTCAACTGTGGCCATCAAATAATTTGATCCCATGATATACCATCTACCTTATTTAAAAAAGTCCCTCAGGTACGATGGCAGAGTGGTTACATATGGGAAAAGGAAGAGTTCAATGAAATGTGAGGAATTTTCTAGGAGAGCTCCAATTGAGCTTACAATTGGTCTTCCTGGAGGATTGATTAGGTTTTTAGGGACTTTAGGTAGAAAATAGATTGTGGGGGTCACAGGAAGATCTATTCTAAGGTGCCTGTACTCTTCGTCATTCAAAAGTTCTTTTTGGTACCAGGTTAACAGCTTATTGTCAAACATAACTTAAAATTGTTCTGTGGGATCTGACGGATGTTTTTGATAATGCTCCACATTTTTTAACTAACTATTTGCTTCTGTTGTCTGAATTACACTGAACATAAGCCAAGCAGCCTCCATTGACTGTATTCCTGCCTGCCTAACTACATGGGCATACCTACTATTAGAAAGTTCATCACAGTAGATCATTGCAAAATATTCAATAAGACTTTTTACATTTTCTGTAACACTGCACTTTTAGATTTCTTGAGGGTTTGCATCACTTATTATGATGGTTTGCATCAAAAATAGAAGAAGAGATCAAAACGTCTATTGTTGCAAAGAATGCACATACGGGTTGACATCTAGAAGTTTAGAAGACTAGTTTCAAACTAGTGATATGTTTGTCCTTTGCTGCCATCTCTCAGGTTTCTCTTCTCCCTGCCAAAACGGATCGTGGTATCACTGTTTGAAGGGGAAGCAGAGCGTACTTTTGCAAAAGCAGTGACAGTCAAAGGACGAATAACGGAGGGGCGTACTATCAGAATATCAAGTTGTATTTATCATCCTTACAAAATATTTGAACCCTGAATATCGACTACCACAATACTGACTGTAAAGCTAAGGATATTTTTGTAAGTTTAAATTTACTGTTCTTAACACAACAAGTTTTTAGCTTCATGCTATAACGTTCCATATATATATGTCTAGAAATATATATATGTGTGTGTGCGTGTACACACATATATATATAGGCATATCTAAATGTTGCGTTTTATATAGATAGATATATATCCAAAAGAGGATGTTTCAATAAGATCAGTAACACAGAATCTCTTACTCCGGGATGTGGTTTGAAGAAATGGTTTATTTGGCTACGGTTTTCGACCTATTAAGGAGAACAACGGTCCTTAGGGTTAGAAATTTTTAACAATTCAATGGCATATAGACTCCAATCAGTACTACATCAGAAAGTTTTTCAGTACCCAGCCGGGCCTGAATTTTTATTCAAGTATAGATATAAATAAAAGGACCAAGCGAGAGGTCTGATTAAGAAACTGATAGGGTACAAGCCTGTACCTATCCAAAACACACTCGAACAGGGTTCGGGGGTGGAAAAAGTAAGAAAGGAAAGAAAATAAGGAATATCAGGCAAAAAGAACATGAAACATTTTTGAAAGACTACCTTGTAGTCTCGCTGTAATTCTACGTGGCGCTTCACGATCGGCATGCACACGTTGTAGCAACCCCGGCCCCATACTTGAAACCATCACTCCGGTCACAATCACGTTATTGTGTGATAATTTCTTAGAATAATTGACCAACTCGAGTTTAATTTAAAACCTGCGGGCACTCGTCGGGAATGCATGAGATTGCAACACCATAAATAAGATGTCGATTTGAATGGGTTTGATCTGTCGCACGAGCACTTTGGCATGGAACGGAAGAATAACATGTGAATCCATGTTTAGAGTACCTGAAACAAGTGCTGTATTTAAACAAGAATCCTTTTCTTTTTCCTCCCATCTTGTTGTTTTTCTCCACTATGAACAGGCTTTTTTCAAAAAGTACACACAGGCAAAACATTATAAAGTCCTGATGATGATCCCAGTTCAATAGGAGCCTGGGGATCGAAACGCGTCGACACTTTTTACAATTCTGTAACCTGTCTATTGTGTTAATATTGTTACAGTGATTGTCTGTCTGAACTTGCTTTGAAAGTGTATTTATGATGCAAGGGACAGTTGGCTCCCATGTTCTTTTTGCCTGATATTCCTTATTTTCTTTCCTTTCTTACTTTTTCCACCCCCGAACCCTGTTCGAGTGTGTTCTGGATAGGTACAGGCTTGTACCCTATCAGTTTCTTAATCAGACCTCTCGCTTGGTCCTTTTATTTATATCTATACTTGAATAAAAATTCAGGCCCGGCTGGGTACTGAAAAACTTTCTGATGTAGTACTGATTGGAGTCTATATGCCATTGAATTGCTAAAAATTTCTAACCCTAAGGACCGTTGTTCTCCTTAATAGTCATTTGCCCAAGGTCCTTGGTACTTATTGGGTTCCCTTGGTTTTCTGGAAAGACGGTTTTCGACCTGGCAGTTCCATCACTGACATGTTGCCGAATAAATGTTTTCTTCAAAACACATCGCGTGTAAGAGTTTCTGCTTTACTGATCGTATTGACACAGCTTCTTTTGGATTTGAAACAGTTCTTGCACCCGTTGCTTAACACCGGCCCGCTTGGTGGATGAGGTCGGAATTTTTCAGAAATGCATACATTTGTATTTATACATATACTAGCAGCCCGTCCCGACGTTGTCCGGGTATGAAATAGAATGTGTGTAATGTGTGTATTCAGATCCGGTCATTCGCGTGTTCCCCCGCTTGAGGCCCAGCTGCATCCCTGGTTGATGTTAGCAGGCGCGTGTCCCCCCACTTGAGGCCCAGCTTCAGCCCTGGTTCATGTTAGCAGGCGCATGTAATTAGTGTAGTGATCCGCCGCCTGAGCCCGGCTACAGCCCTGGCTGATGTTAGCAGGAGCGTGTAATTTGGTTTAATGTGATAGTTCAGTAACAGCGCGCATGAGAGGCTGCAGTAATTGTCCCCGCAGACACGCTCAGTCGCCTGTGCCCCCGCTTGAGGGCTAGCGGCAACTGCCTAACAATTAGAATTGTGTGAGTCTTGAATGATTGTTTCCCGTTGTTCTTACTTTTTTATCACCCACACCGATGCTCTTCGGCCCTGAGTGCTTTTTTGGCGCACCCAGGCCAAGCCACACACTGCATTTGGCCCTTTCAGACGCACCCAGGCCAAGGCACACACTGCATTCGGCACCCCCAGTATGTGTGAGACAACGGGCAGTCCCCCAAGGGAGTCTTGCGAATGGTTACTTACCACGCTTCGAGGTGAACGCCTTTGTGACGCCCCCAGCACACGGCCACAGCAGACGATCTGATTAATGTACCACCCAGATGGCATGAAGTGCGGAACGTAGCACACGCCCCCAGCGTTTATCACACCCCCAGCGTGCCCCTTGATGCGGCGCAATTGGCGCTTCACATGGCATGAAGGGTGGACACACGCCCACAGCGCGGACACGCACCCACAGCATTTGTCACGGCCCCAGCGTGTCACGCCCTCAGCATGCCCCTTGATGCGGCGCAATTACGACTCACATGGCATGAAGGGCGGAACGTACCACACGCCCCCAGCGTTTGTCATGCCCCCAGCACACGCCCACAGCAGAACGCAGACACGCCCACAAGGGACAGCTTTGCTGGCAGGGTTCTTTTACCTTTTAAATGTATATGGTGGTTGTCTGCATAGCCTATGTCCTTCTGCTGCAACTGCCCTTATATATATATGCAAGGTCCATAAATGTGGAGTTAAGAATATGCTTACATTCCTATACTGTGGTAGTTGATATTACAGAGTTAATATTTTTATAGGATTATAGCTTTGGTGTCACTATTGAGACATGCAACCCAAGGAACTGTGTAGTATAGGAAAATCTCCCTATTGGCTTGTGCCCAAAGAAAAGGCTCTTGTTCATAGGCTGGGCAACTTGAATTATGCAATTGTGGGGGTGTGGCGATTTTCGCATAATTATTTTTGCCTCATTTGCTACATAATCGATCATCTGCAGACTTTTGCAAAAAAATATCTATTTCTAGCTCAAACGGTTCAAAAGTTACTGAAAATGCAGCGACACGTGATGACGCGTGGTGGAAGCCCATTTGCAAAGCTGGAATGGTCAACTTTTTGTTGCTTATCGCTAAATTTGGGGGTTAAAGTGGTACTAATGGGGTGCAACCAATGCCCAGACAGTGTTACCAAATTTGAAAATGGCAAATAAATGAAGTAATACTTTTACAAAATGTGCTGCATTATGCCGCATCATTTGCCTTTTCTTGCTGCATAATTTACTCAACCCTGCCACATAATTTGGCCCTCTCCTGCCGTATAATTCCAGTGGCCCTGACTAAAAGGCAGAGTTTCATTTCTCAAATAATCCAAAATTTGATTTGCACACCACAGGGAAAGTCAAAATGGTAAAGCTAAAAAAACGTAAGATAAGTGTTTACCATTCCTTTTTGGTGCTGCTGCTATAAATAGCTAGGCAGTCATTATTACACAGTATTACATTTACAACACCACTTTCCAGAATGGCTCCACGAATATCCACTTGTTCCTTTACACATATCCAGAAATATACTTTTTTAGCTTTATTGACCACCTATCCATGTTTATAATGTTGCTAAACATGAAATAGACACAATCCTGCACTCTGCATGTTGGAAGAAAAAGCATATGTATCAGGCACATCACAAAACTATGTACGACGGGATATGTATACTGCTTTTAAAATTGAATGCATGTTAGAATGAAACGCCTTCATTCTATGATTTTTCGGCTTTGCTTTCTGTACTGATTTTACATTCCCTAAAAGCAATGTGACTACTGCAGCATTGCTGAATTCAATGTTTCCATCTTAGCCAGTGAGTGAAGAAGGTGCAAAGCAAGACTGAATAATTCAATTTGCAGTGCAGAAAAGTGATCCCAAACACAGTTTTTCATGTTTGTTTTTAAGGACACAAAGCACAGCATCAACATCCTAACCTTTGTTCTGATTTAAGGTTTTTATATAGCTTCAGAATGTCGCCTTCTCGCCACTTCTCAGTGCTTCGGGTGGTTTGTGGTACAGCTTGATCAAGACCCAGTCATGAAGAGTCATCTAAGTCACAGAGATATCTCAAAATGCTCACCTCCCACGTATGGATATGGAAGGTGGTTCCTTAGGTGTTGACCTCGATAATTGTGTTTGATGGTTCCATAAAGTGAACTATTTTACCTGTGCCATGGCAGGTATAAGTGTGAAAGATGGACCAATACCATGCTTTTCATAAAAAAAGTTATTTGTCTGAAGTTGCTTAAGGTGAAGTTTTAGTTTGTTTAAGTTGGTACATGAAACAATCCAAACTGCTGAATAGGGCCTTTATTCTGGGAAAGACCACATCTTTGCACTGATTCTGAAGGGCTTTTGGTCCGCCAGCAAGAAAATCAGCTTGGGTCGAGCATTCCACTACTGTATGCCCATCAAACACCCTTTTAGATTTTCTTTTAACTTGTGGATGATAAACAGCTTTGAATGGGGTGACCTGTGAGGATGAAAGGGCCGATAAAGGACATGGAAACCTATATCTGAGAGGCTTAGTTGAATAATTCTCTGAGGGTGTTCGAACAAAATACTACGTTTTTAGTATCGCCGTACCCTTATATTGAGCCATCAATATCTACTACCAACGTATCCTCAAGGTAAGCAGATGTGTACTTAATAATAGTAAACCTATACTTTCCTATATATGCTTTCCCTGACCATTTGGTGTTAGGCAGAATTCTGGAGTAAATATTTTCTAGCTTGATATGATTGATCTCAATATTTTGACACACTTCTCTCTATGAACCATATAGAGGGAATAGAATGTTGATCTCTTGGTCATCGGAAGCCAGGAAAGGGAACTCTACTGGAGACGACTGTCCACCCCATGTTTCCTTCATGATCACACGTACAGACATATTGTGAAACCTCAGTAATTGGTTTAAAAATACTAAGGGGAAACCACACATTGGATGCTACAGTAATCCAGACTTTGGCAAGTTTCAACATTTAGTTTGTGTGAAAAAAACTGAAAAAGGAAGCCAAGTCTCATTATCTTCAGGTTACAGTACAGAGTGCAACTACTCCAATCTGTTTCAACCAACTCGTGAGATTTATCAAATTACGCCACAATTTCTGCGACAACGAAACTGGAGTGAGTCCTTACCCTCAATAGAGCTCTCTGGTCTTTAACTCATGTTGATAGTTTTACAGAACACAAATGCCAGGAAGGTCATCAGAGTTAGCTCATTGTGCCTTGGACCATTCTATTGTCTCCTGGTGGTGCAAAAGAGACATTCATGTTCCTGTGTACAGTTTACAAAGCACTCCCGGAGAACTGTTCAGCCTTTCTTGCCACTATGGGGCAGATTTATTTTTTCTCACAACACAGTGCAATAACCAAAGCTACTATAGTGTGTTGTGTGAAAGGGAGAGAGGCGGGCAGAGCTGTATCTACAAAGATAAGGCACTGCTCCTCTGTTGCCAAGAACTGGTACACAATTAGACCGCCTAGCACCGTGCACGTTTGTGTCAGTGCAATAGTGTGTTTTGGAGATTTTTTTTTTTGATTTTTTTTTGTAACATCTCTTTATTACGAGCAGTCGCAATCCAATCAGTACATACAGTAGTAGCCATGTGTACAAAAAAATGGGAGGAACAGTGAAACACATAATGGGCGAGTACATCTTCGTGAGATTGCGAACTATCAGCATAACACAATTCGATAGTACATTTTTGCATTTTGATAGTTTAACATAACGAGAAATAAAAAGGAAAATCATAGTGCAACAAACGAAAAAGTGGTCACCTCCGTAGTGAAACAAGCTACTGATCAATACCATTGCAAGCATAGTCAATCATGTCTGTCGGCACAAAATTGAGAGTCACCCAACGTGGAGCAATTTGAAGAAGGTGTCTCAAACCATACAGGCATGGACCAGGCGCAGTCAAACGCCACATCGAGGATTCGGGAATCTCACATCGAGAAAGGCAGCACACAGCGCGGCAATACACAGACATCTAGCAAATTGCCAGGGCGGCAGAAACCTCACCAAGCGATGTATGTGCAAATTCTCTCCAGATCAACCCACCCCTGTCGGGACAAAGGAGTTAATGGATTGGGATTGTGTTCCCTGGGTGAGTTTTGCAAGGTATGATCGGAACGGCCCCCATATATCCAGTGGTCTGGAGGCGCTAGGAAAAATCTCAGAGTATTCAGCGCTGTTGGCGTTACAGTATGCCATGCGGGCTGTGGGGGCGCGCCTAGCCCACTAGAGCAGCGCCACTTCACGTTTAGCTAAAAGGAAACCTAGGGATGCCAGTTTCCTAATCTTACGCGGAAAGTTAGCGACATAACCAAGCAGCGCAATTTCG
Source organism: Lissotriton helveticus (assembly GCF_964261635.1). Classification (NCBI taxonomy): domain Eukaryota; kingdom Metazoa; phylum Chordata; class Amphibia; order Caudata; family Salamandridae; genus Lissotriton; species Lissotriton helveticus. Next base: position 735,277,012 of record NC_136073.1, read on the forward strand.
GGGTTAGGATGCAGATCAATGCCTAGTATTAACCCCAAAACCTGGTGTACCTGAGGCCAAAACGCGTGTATTTTCGGGCAAGTCCAGGAAAGATGAGCAAAGTCAGCCTGGGGGCCATTGCATTTGGGGCAATTGTGTGGTTTGCTGGGGTCTATTCTATGGGCAAGCGCGGGGGTGTGGTAAGCTCTTCTAAGGAACTTAAAATGGATTCGTTTATGTCTGGTGTTAATGGAGACATCCCTAGTGGTGGCACAACAGGCTGCCCCTTGATCATCCGTGATAGTTGGACCCAGGTCAGTCTCCCAAGCAGCGCACCTTAGTGTCAAGTGCGGGAACCGAGGCCATGCACAGCCTATACAGCTTGGAGACAACATGTGCGCCTGTTAGGTTCTGAATTATGAATGTAAGTGCGGTGGATTCTTCAGGGGGGAGCGGGAATGTGGGAAATTCCGCCCTAAGCATGGAGCGAAGTCTGGTCAGCGTGAATGAGTCCATAAAAGACCTGTCAGTGAATCGGTGGTTTTCTGTGAGGGAAAAGGCATGGCCATCCGGGTAAAGGTCCCCTATAGTGTGTATTTGGTATCTGGACAACGTGCGTTGCACCACTGATTCACCAGTGATAGGGAGCCAGTGGGGGTTGGGTAAAGGCAGAGCAGGGGAGTAAAGCTTCTCAAGGAGTAAAAAGCGTCTAATTTTATCCCAGGTCCAACAAGTAGTAGACAAAGGCTGTATATCCTGCGGGCCTCGAGGAAGTCCCCTAGGAAGGACGGAACAGAGGGCCACTGGGAGCGCCATGTCCGCTTTCCGGTCTTAAGTGACGGATCCTGGCATCCGGGTGAAACCAAGGGTATGCGTATGAGGCCTGTGCGGCTAAGTAATATAGAAAAAAGTCTGGCACGCCGAAGCCGCCGCGTTCGTATGGGAGTGTTAGAGTGTGCCAGGATACCCAAGGGTTTCTGCCCCCCCATATCAGACGCAAAAGAGCGGTTCGAAGTTGGAAAAAAAAATCTTGGTTAAGGGGATCGGAATATTGTTAAATAAATACAAGAACCGGGGGAGGACAATCATTTTAACGATGGCTATCTGCCCAGCCATAGAAAGTGGGAGGCCTATCCAACGCTCCGTGTTGTCTTCCAAGAAATCGAGGGCAATGCCGTAGTTTAATCGGACAATGGACACCGTGTCGAGGTGAACGTGGACTCCCAAATATTTCACTGAGTCCTCGCTCCATTCCAAAGGGAACAAGCAGGGCCACTGCAAGGTGGAGGGGGTGAGCGGGAAAATCACCGACTTATGCCAGTTTATGTGAAGGCCCGAGTAGGTTCCGAAGCGGGAAATCTCCGCCAGCAAAGGTTCAAGGTTGGACTGGGGAGTCCGTACATACAGAACAGTGTCGTCGGCGTATAGCGATATCAGCAGAGGGCCGGTGCGAAACTGGAGCCCACGATGGAGATGTTTCTCCTGGAAATGTCGCACCAGGGGGTCCATAGCAATGATGAACAGGAGCGGCGACAGCGGACATCCCTGGCGGGTGCCCCGCGAAAGCGTGAAGTTTTCTGTTAGGGTGCCGTTTAAGCGTATGCGGGTGGTGGGGGCGGAGTACAGCAACTCGACAGTTGCCACAAACATAGCCGGCATTCCCATTATCCGCATAATTGACAAAAAAAAGGGCCATTCCAGGGTGTCGAACGCTTTCTCCGCGTCTAAGAACACCGCCGCCGCCGGGGTGGAGGGGTCAATTCTGTGCAAAACAGAAAACAGCGTTCGTAGATTTAGTGAGGTGGATCTATGGGGGACAAAGCCGGACTGGGCTGGCGAAATTAATGTGTCCATGAGTAGCGCCAGACGAATTGCAAGGACCTTGGCTAGGATTTTGTAGTCCAGGTTTAGGAGGGAGAGGGGTCTGTAGGAACTGCACAAAGTGGGGTCACGACCTGGCTTGGGCAATAAAACAATAACCGCTTCCCGGAGCGTAGGCGGGAGGACGCCCACCTCCAGTGCCTCCGCATACACCTCAACCAATTTAGGGACAAGTTCTTCTTTGTATTCTTTATAAAAATCGGCCCTGTAACCGTCAAGGCCCGGGGCAGAACAGCTCCGTAGTGAGTCAATAGCCTCAATTATAAAATCTGGTGTGATGGGAACAGCCAAAAATTCCTGTATGTTTTTTTCCAGGTACACCATGGCTATTTCATCCAAATATGATCCCGGGTGTCGCTGGTCCCCCGTGAGTGTGGAGGTGTAAAGTGTTTTGTAGTACGATAGGAAGGTGTTAGAAATATCAGGAGTGGAGTGTCGTCGCGTGCCCTGTGTGTCAATGACCTCGGTAATGTAAGCGGCCTGGCGCGGTGGTCTAAGCATGTGCGCCAAGAGCTTGCCAGGCCTGTCACCCTCACCGTACTGTCGCGCTGTGTGGTATTTGCCTAGGAATCTCGCCTCTTTTTCTGCTGTGTCTCAAAATTCTACAAGTAGCTCAAGCCGCCTGGCCTCACGATCCGCCGTCGGATCATCAAGGATCTCCTTCTCCAACTTGGAGATATCCGTTTCTATGCGGGACAGGGTGGAACGAGCCTCGCGCAGGGAACCTACTCGCTTGGTGATACAAACCTCTCGTAATGTAGCCTTGAAGCCTTCCCACAGCACGGACCAAGTGGTGACCGAGCCCGTGTTTATGTCAAAGTAGTCACCTATGGCAGTGCGAATTTCCTCTTTAAAAGTCGGGTCAAGCAGTGCTCTACTAGGAAATCGCCATTGGATCTCGTACCCACCCAGCCTGGGGACCGCTAGCGTCAAAACAATGGGAGAGTGGTCTGACAGAGTGCGAGGTAACGTGGAAAGGCCCTCTACCCAACCCACAATACGAGGGGAGATGAGCCAATAGTCAATTCTGGTGCTGGTGTTGTGAAAGCTGGAGTGGTGAGTGTAAGCTGGTGCGTCTCGGTGCAAGCTGGCCTCAATGTCCACTAATGAGAAGTGGGAGCAGATTTCCGCCAGCACTGAGCGGGACTGATGTTTGCAGTCAGGTGAGGGAGAAGTACTGTCTCTGTCAGGGTTCATCAGCATGTTAAAGTCTCCCCCTATGACCAACAAATCAATATCCGAGTGCAGCAGCGTTAGTTGCAGGTCTCGGAAAAAGGCAGGAGAATCAACGTTGGGGCCGTAGACCCCCACCAGCGCGACCCTGTGCCCAAACAACGTGCCCTCTAGGAGAGCATATCTGCCCTCCACATCTCTCTTACTGCCAGTCACTACAAACGGGACACGCTTGTGCACTAGAATCGCAGTACCCCTGGCATACCTACTATAGCAAGAAAACACTGTGTGAGACCCCCAGCTTTTTGCCACGGACGCCACATCTCGCTGTAACAAATGAGTCTCCTGTAGAAAGAGGACATCCACCCCATGGCGCGCCGCGTAGGCCAGCACCTGTTTGCGTTTCTTCGTGGTGTTTAAACCTCGCACGTTCCAGGACATCAAGGTCAGCCTGGAAGGGCCAGACTGCAAGCCTATCCTGGCCATAACACCACAGTCAACCAGGTCCGCTGAAGGAGTGCAGACGACAGTATGTTCCTATGCTGCATATAACCAATGACCTTTATGAGTGACCACAAAAATAAAACAGGCCCCCACCCACCACCCAGCCTTGCATATTCCCACAAGAGGCAATCCCCAAGCAATCGTTTAACAATAGTAGAGGATACAAAAATCAATAGAAATTCAGCAAAACACAATAACTGCAAACAAAAATGTGGAAAGGTCCCAGAACTAGTCAACAACAGGGCCCGTGCCATCGGGGGTAGCAACGCTACTCCAGGCGGGCCTCCCACCAAGCGTGCCCGCAACCAGAATATGGAGAGGAGTTATAAAAAGAGCCACATCCAAGTTACAAGCGTAATGTGAGGTCAGTGAACCACTGATCTCATCCTTCTGTGCACACAATATGTTTTCCCAAATATTTAGGAATTCCAGACTTTTTCATCAGTAGTTCGTAGTATTTTATTCACTTTTTTGTTTCATAAATCAGTAATCATTTGCTACTGTAATTTGCACATTTTCGCTCTTATTTTCAGAGCATAACAGTATTCCTTGTTTCAAATACATCCACATCCAATGCATTTCGGGGCCATTTTGTGCCCCTTCATCAGGGATACTGCGATAAAAAAAGGGAAAAGTACCGTGTAAGTATGATAAGTGTCAGCTAGGTGTGGGGGGCATGGGACAAAAGTCGAGGTGTCTAGTTATGGGGTCACCCTTAGTACAACCAAAATACCGGTGAAATGTAAAAAGCGGAGAAAGGAAACCGTCTTTGAAAGTAGCGGTTGAATAAATCTGAGGGAGAAAAAATATGCGTGGCGAGTTATTTTCAAGTGACGGCGGGAAGCACGTACACAATTACATGCGGTAATCCGTTCTCAAGAATTGGGAGACAGGACTAACCTGAGGGTATGGTTCAAGGATTCTGCCAAAGGGCATTCCGTTCGTCAACGCTGGTGCAGTCTAACTGCCGGCTCCGGTGTTTGTTTAAAGGTCATGTGTTCTTAGTCATGTGATCATGGAAAGTGAAAAAAGGCTGGGTGGCCGGTTAGCGGTGATAGTTCAAGTGATCGAAATACTGCGTGTGTGTCTAATATAATGCAATAAAAAAGGGGAGTTGGACGGTTTCCTTTCTCCGCTTTTTACATTTCACCGGTTCACTGACCTCACATTACGCTTGTGATTATTTAACGCCGAGGGACACCTGACGTTACTTATGTGGCACCTATAAACTCGACGAAATTCCTGCACAAACACTGCTGTGCATCCCAGTACACCGTTTTCAGATTGCCACATCCAAGTTACATCACATTACAAAGGGAGCAACATCCAACAACGCCGAGACGTCAGCCCTGGCCCGTTTCGGCAAAAAGATCGGCACTGGATTGAGTGTCGTTTCGGGCAGGAGAGTTCTGGGGTGATCCCGCTGCCGACTGCGAGTTCTTCTTTTTGTACCCATGACAGAAGTCCTGCGCTTCTGTAGGAGAGTCAAAAATACGGAATCTGCCATTTACGTCGACCTTCAATCGTGCTGGGTATAGCATACCATACTTCAGACCTAGGTTCCGCAGAGTGGATTTGACACCATTGTACTTGCGGTGAGCTTCCTGGACCAACAATGTGAAATCCGGGAAAAAGGATAGCTTACTGCCCTGCCACTGCACCTCCCCAGCCTCTCGCGCCGCACTCAGTGCGGCGTCGCGGTCGCGGAAGTTCATGATTCTACCAATAATGGGTCGAGGTGGCTGGCCTGGGCGAGGTGTGGTCCCCAGAGACCTGTGTGCACGTTCAACAACAAAGCCCGCCGTGAAGGTGTCCCTGCCAAAGAGCTCGATCAGGAGGTGTTCAACAAAGGTGTCGTACCGGCCCGTGGCGGTAGTCTCCGCCACGCCAAGAATGCGAATGTTGTTGCGCCTGTTGCGCGCTTCTAAGTCTTCGTTCTTAATGGCCACCTCTTTCAGTATTTTCTCAACTCGCTCTAGCCTCTTCAGCGATTTCGAGGCGCCATCCTCAATGTCCGAAATCCGTGATTCGGCCACATCGAGCCGTCTGTCGTGGGCCTGCACTGTGGACCCCATGTCCGCTAGCTTTTGTTCCAGGCTGTCGAAGCGGGTGTCGAGGGCTTTGAAGCCGGCGCACATCTCCCCCATCATCGTGGCTACCAGAGCCGCTGCGTCACCCATGTCCGAAGAGTCGGAGGTCCCAGCCGCCGAGTCAGGCGGGGGGTCTGCGTCAAGGAGTGGGGCCTTGTCGAAGGTTAGCTTCCTCTGGTTGGGGTCTCTCTTCCCCATCCCCTTGGCAGCCCGGACGGCGTGGGCGAGATAGAGCAGGCGGTGGGTCAGCTTGAAAGTGGTAAAACAGCGCAGAGCCCTAGTAGACTCCAGAAGGCTCAGCCAACCGCGTGGTATCAGCTACTGGTGGTGTGCGGTCAAGGGGAGCCAGAAGCGGGTCTGGCCAGTCAGTGTTGTGGTTCCAGTGGTTGAGGAAAGATGGCCAGGGCGTCCTCAGCTTATGGTGGAGCGGGGGAACGGCCCTCTCCTGCCGCGTAGAGCAGGAGGAATGGAGGGTATGTGAGCCCTTAGAGCGCTGTTAAGGCGGGGCCGCCGAAAGTCGCGTAGCGGTGCTCAACCGCCACCCAGCCGCCAAGCCCACACACCCCCGGCGCCTCCCCGCGAGAGTCCCCGCCCGCCGCCCAGTATCCGGCCCAGGCCCGCAAATCGAGGCCCCGGCCCCGGCACCAACAGGCCGCACGGCCCGGGTCGCGCCTGGAGCCGGTTGCCCCCACCCGGGAGCCCGAACCGGCCGGACCGCGCACGAGAAGCCCCCCGGAGGAGGCCAATGAGGGCGAAGGCACAGCGGCCAGGCAGCGCGCGGCACTCACCAGCGGTTCGGCGCAGTGAGAGAAGATGGCGCCGAGGTCCATAGACCCCGCTCCCTCTCCGCCAAGCTCTCGCCTCAGGCCGTTCCCATGGACTCCCAGGTCACCCAGATGATCGGGGCGACATCAATGTTCGGATCTGCAAAGATGTGGCGTGCAGGAGGGGCTGGTTACATCGTAGGCGCCGCCGGTAGGAGCCCGTGTGGAGGAGCTTCACGGAAAGGCGGCCGTTCCGATCGCCGCCGTGGCCACGTCCCCCAGTTTTTGAGATCTGGCATGGGCTTTGTAGAAGAAGGGCACTGGACCAGTCAAAAATAATATGCCTAGACTAACTATAAAATGTTTCCCACTTTGTATGTGTGCTGGACAGTGCAGCCCTCATGCAAAGTTTGAAAAGGTTGGAGCAATGAAAACATTTCTCCTTTGTGCCTGACTTGAGGACGTGTAATTGTTTTGATGCAAAGCCCTGTCTTCCTTTGATTGCAGCTAGGTCTTAGATGCAAAAGCAAATGTGTTAACGCGCGAATGCCCAGGTTCCACTAATTGAACACCGCTTTGATGCAAAGTAATGAAAAGCAGCACAAAGTGTTACTTTGTGTTATTTTTTTAGGAACTTTTCAGACTTTCCTGGAAAGTAAATGGCTTATTGAGATTTAAGCTGGTTTAGTCACTTTTTGTGAGTTTGTACCGGTTCCCAGCCATGAAAAATCTGCCCCTAAATTCCAACGTTAAACTGTTTCTAATTTGATTTGTTCTTTTATTAGAAGGTTTAGAGCGTCTTTGAAGATAGGGGAATGGCAAAAATGGCTGGTGTAGACCATTTATTCGTATTCTCCCTGTTTAATTTAGAACATTCCACCTTCAGTGGGTGGAATCTTCGAGAGACATTGTAGCCATTCTCCAAGGTGTTAAAGGCCCTCTCCTTCCTTATAGGCCCACATCTGCGGCTGGGACCTATAAATTGGGTTCGTTAATAACCAGGTAGCACTCAGCAGTTGGCTAACAATGAACTATGAGGAACATTTAAAATTCTAAGTCTATGGGGCATTACTTTGCAACTCGATTGCATGGACAATGAGAAAACACCTAATCCCTCTTGTCTTTGCTGAACAACTGAAGACCCGGGAATTTCACAAGTAATTATCCTAGTAATGATTAGTATTTCTTCTGAGTTCTCCTGCTGCACAGCAAGCGCTAATAAGCCCTCATGACAGACAAGAGCACTATAATTTTTTTTTTTAGAGAAAGTAAAACAGAGAAAAACCTATCCTTATTTGATTTGATCGAAAAGCAGGAAGATCACAACAGGTCAAAGGCAAGAAGCGGGAGAGATGAAAAATCTTCCCTAATATGCACCGGCCATTGGATATCCTTGATATACCGTTTAGGAATTGATAAGAGTGATGATTGTAGTGGTTGTTTTAGGTACAGACTGATGAGTATAATGGCCAATTAAGATCATGAGGGAAGCTCATACTTGAGTGGGCAGGATTGTATAATCACAACGATCTAATTACAAACATCGGGCTCTATGTCGAGTCTTATTTCAATTACAATTCATCGGTGAGTTACCACATGGGGAGTCACGAATACATCACTGAAAGGGCAATCAGGAATACCTTCTTAATCAAGGAGTCAGGTTGGATCATTCAATTCTCAAACTAGGTAACTACTGCAACACAAGAATAGTGGACTGCACTTACCACAATGACAGCAGAGGGTACTGGGGAATGAACTCTCTAAATCGCGAACTGTTACTTCTTCAGTGTGGAATTGTGGCTTCGTTATAGGCGTTGGGGATGGAGGCTGTACCTTCGATTGCAGCAGAAGGTACAACAATATTAAAGAACTATTCAGAACACTAGGCAGTTAACCTATTTTATCCTATTATTGGAATGTCATAGTTTCTAGTCTTTAGTTGTGTTCCCGTTCTCTCATACGACAATAATGTGTTGTGTTTTCCCATGCTTTTGCTGCATTTTGTTTGTGATTCAAGGCCCCAAACTCCTGTTTCAATGTGCCTCCACGCATTTACTATTCTTTCTGTAGAGTAAACCTTGTGATTTACTTCCTACCCTCGACAGATAAGTTGTAAGCCATGAATGTCAGTGAAGGGTGCTTTGCTTCTGTATTAATTCTGGTTCATGAGGCTGATAATATATACTCACAATAATATTGCATCCACTACGTAACCCACCACTGCCTCCTCAAGACGAGTATATAATTACTATTCACACACCTATATCTAGTTGCGTAGGCTTACTATGTACTACTTTTGTCTCTTCAACGGAACCAATGTAGCCACAAGCTAACAAATCAAATATCTCAGTTACTCTCACCATGCAGAAATTTAGGATGAGTTGTTTTTACCTGCATTCTGGAAAGAAATGAAAACGACGTTGATATCATGAAAGACAGACAGTATGAACACCAACTCTTACTGGACAAAAATTAAGAACGAGAGATATCTTCTGAAACTCAGAGAACCTGGTTGATTCATTGAAACACGTTTGTAAAGTTTAAATTCCTTTATTTCTCTATTTTTCAGCATTAGATACGGCACCAGACATCCACGCTCACTGTGTGTTCTCATCATCAGCAGGGCAAACACTCGCTCTCACATGAAACTCTTTCTATATTGGGGGCTCTGTTTGTGCCTCGGATCTGATGGCTGTTGTTCCAACTGTTTGTACAGGTCCCTAAGCCCTTTAATCTCCTCTAGCACCTTCTGAGCTTGGCTCCAGCTAGAAGTGGCCTCCTCAAGTAGCCGTTCTGTCTCCTGCAAGATGCTTTCGCAGTCTGGCTTAGAGGAGTTCTCCTTTGTCTTTCTCCTGTCCTCCCCACAGGTCTGTGTCTCCGTTAGCAGTCTCTGAGTCTTTTCCATTTTCAGTGCAATGAGTTCCTGTATCCGTGAAAGCTGCTCGGTCTCTGTGGTGTTGAGGTGGGCCTCAACACCCTTTCTCAGCACTGCTCTGTGGGCAGAGTCCGAGCGAGAAAGGATTTCCTCCAAGGAGGCACATTTGTTCTTCTCAGAGTACGAGAGCTTTTTGGACACCTGAGGGGTGTAGGTGGTACCCTTGTCCGTGGAGTCAGTGTACTGTAAGCGCCTTTCCCAAGAAACTGGCTCTCTCCTTGGAAGACTCGATGAACGCCCCTGTTCAAGTGGGCGCGCATTCTCGGAATCAGATCGGCGCCGGGTGGAGGCCAACTGGGCCACGGATTTATCCAGATCCACCCGGAAACTCTCCTGGCAGGTCCCGTGGTCCTCTGAAGAGACATCTTCCTCTTGGATAAGATCTAAGGTCAACATTCCGTCAGAGTTTGAGGTAGATGCCTATAAATAAATAAGAGAAGTTTAGTCTTTATTGAAGAACTACAGAGAATGTCATTTACACATTTCAAATAAAAAGGCCTTTTACCCTGTTCAATTTCCATCCATTGCTAGCTAGGGAGGCTCTTCAAAGCCTCATCAAGGTTTTGGCAATCAACAAATGTAATTATATTGCCTATAGGGACGTGTGGCAAATGAATAGGAAGGAATGAACTCTTAATATAGAAATGTGCAAAATCACTTTACACTGGAAGTCAACACATCCTTTTTTTTTTTTTTTGTAAAATTTTTATTTTTGATTTGCAGAAAGAATAAACAGATAAACAAAGGGCTGCGGAGGAACCGCACATTACTCCATATCAGGGCAAATCATAGTGCATGCATCAGCAGTGTTCCAAATTATATTACAGGCAAATCCAGGCCAGGAGCGAGACAACTTAGCAACTAGGACCACAGTACCAATCGGCCTTCAAGCCCATCATTAGGCCAGGCCATCCAGGATAACCAGTGCTGCAATAAGCTGGGCCCCAATCCTCCAAGTCCCACACAAGCTGTGTAGATAAGCAGTCCGTGGACCCTCCACAGCCCATAAACCATGACAACCAACCGCCCCATCCCACCCCCACCCTCCCCCCCTGATGGTGACGCCATTCATTCAACACTCAGTCCACAACCATATTACACTTGAAAGAGGTGCATCGACCTCAATGAAGCCGGACATACCGCTGAGGGTAACCCCTTAGAGAGAAAGTCAACCAGGGGACCCCACTGATATCGGAAATTCTTATACTGGCCAAGGAAGATGTCCGCCACTCTTTCCAAACTGAGCAACCTCCAGAGTCGTGCATGCCACAGTGACACTGCCGGGGCATCCTTCTTTTTCCAGGCCGCGGCCAGCGTGAGCTTCGCAGCGCCGAGGCATAGCCACAAAATCTTTTTATCGGCCCTGGTCTGATAAACAAGTCCAGGGTCACGCAGCCCTAGCAGGACACAAGCCATAGACTCATCAATGGGATAAGTCAGCACTTCCTTTATATGTGAGAGGATTTCCTCCCAGTACGGACGGATCACCGGACAGTCCCACCAAATGTGGCGGAAGTCTCCTAGAAGTCCGCAGCCCCTCCAGCACTTATCCGAGGTCGCCGGGAAAATGCGGTGAAGCCTAGTCGGGCACATATACCATTGCATGACCGTTTTGAGGTGGGCTTCCCTCAGGTGCAAGGAATGGTTAAAGGTCGTCAGGTCCCGCCAAAGCGCCGACCATTCCACATCCGAGATATCTCGCCCCAGCATGTCTTCCCATTGCCCCATATATCGAGGTCGAGGAGCTACCGACGATTGAAGCAACAACTTGTATATGAAGGAAATGGCCCCCTTCATGGTGGACGTTCGTAAAATAAAGGCTTCAAACGGCGTCGGCGGTCTCGTAGCAGCCTCCACCACCCCAGGTGACGTAGCCCAGTGAAGCAGCTGGACATGCCGGAATTGTTCAGTCTGGGGGACCCCATAATCTCTCATACAGTTAGCGAAAGTTAGGGTGTCCAAGCCGTGGAACAAATGGGTCAACGCCCGACACCCCCCCTCCCTCCACACCGCAAACGGCCCTTCACGAAGCGCCGGAGGGAAAGCCGGGTTGCAATGCAAGGGCGTAAATGGCGAAGGGAACGTGGTCCAACGGTCGTCCGCCGCTAGCGAGTCCCACACCTTCAACACTGTGCTCGTAGGAGTGCTTATATATGCGTTGAGAGGGCGGTCCTTCTTCGGTTTCCAGGCTAAGTCCCAGATCGACCTGCCGGCAACGCAGCGGTCCATATGGAGCCAATGTTTCTCGGAGGTTTGTTGCGACCACTCCACCAACACTCGCAGTTGCGCGGCTTTGTAATATAACTGCAGGTCAGGGAGCCCCACTCCACCCTCAGATCTCAGCCGCCGAAGAACCGCATAGGAGACCCGTGCCTGACCCCCTTGCCAAACGAAACGCAATACATGGGTCTTGAGCCGCCGAAAGAAATCGCTGTCTATGGGGATAGGCAATGCCTGGAACAAATATAAGAATTTAGGGAGGAGAACCATCTTCACGGCATGAATTCTGCCCAGCCATGACAGAAATTTTGGTTTCCACCTATCCAATTCCGTCCGGGACTTCGCCAACAAAGATGGGAAATTGGCCTGGAACAGCCCGCCCACCGTCGGAGTCAGATGGACCCCCAGGTAGACAATCGAACCTGTGGCCCAGGCCAGCGGAGTCAGCGGCCGTACCCGATCCCTCTCGACCTGCGAAAGGGTAAGATTCAGGATGTAGGACTTGCTATAGTTGACCTTAAAACCGGCCACGGCCTCAAACTCCAATAAGACCTCCCTAATGTACTGCAGCGAGTTTTCCGGATCAGTAATAGAGAACAAGACGTCGTCCGCGAAAAGCGAAATCTTGTGCTGTTCCCCCGCAAATGGCAGACCTCGGATCCCGACGTGCTCCCGCACCGCTACCGCTAGCGGCTCGATGCTCAGCGCGAACAGCAGGGGAGACAGAGGACAACCCTGTCTAGTTCCCCGAGTGTGAGTAAAGAACGCTGACATATGACCATTCACCGCCACCCGGGACCGGGGGCAGCAGAAATTAGCCTTCACCATAGTGACGAAAGCCTCCGAAAAACCAAAGGCAGTCATGGTATTGAACAGAAACCCCCAGTCCACCCTATCGAAGGCCTTCTCGGCATCCAGGCCCACTAGGACCGCCGGAATACGAAATCTTTCTGCCTTTTCTATTAGATGCACCACCCGACGAGTGTTATCATGCGTCTGGCGCCCCTTGATGAAGCCAGACTGGTCTGGATGGATTAGCGCCGGCATAAGATCCTGTAGCCTACGTGCCAGGATCGCCGAGTATAGTTTGGCATCCAAATTAAGAAGCGCTATCGGGCGAAAGGAGGCGCATTGCGCTGGATCTTTCCCCGGCTTCGGCAAGACCGTAATCATCGCCTCCGCCAAGGAGCCAGTAGAGGAACCGGAGGTGGCCATGTCATTAAAAAGGGTGACCAAGAAATCGCAGATCTCGGAAGCGTAAGATTTATAAAACACAGCGGTGTAACCGTCCGGGCCAGGCGCCTTGTGAAGCTTCAAGTTCGCAATAGCTTCTAGCACCTCCTCCCTGGTAATCGGGGCCCCTAATAGCTCGTTCCATTCCCTGGACACCTGCGGAAGATGCAGACGCCCCAGGTACTCCCTCTGGGCAGCCGCTCCCAGCCTTTCCCCCTCGTATAGATCCGAGTAAAAGCGTCCGAAGATGGCCGCCTTTGTTTCGTCCCGGTGCTGCAACTGACCCATAGAATCGCGGATCCCCCCAATGTACTCACGTTCCCGCCTGTCACGAAGTTGTCGGGCCAAGTGCCTCCCCACCTTGTTACCACAAGAGTAGGACTGTCGGCCCAATCTCAGAAGTGTGAACTCAGCCCTGTTATTGTAATGTGCCCTCAATTTCCCCCGTACCGCCGTAAGAGGCCGGAGGGTCACCCTCGAGGGGTTGCGTTTATGCGCCCGCTCGAGAGAAGCCAGTTCAGCCTCCAGGGCCTCCCGGTCCCTACGTCGCAACCGATTGAGTTGTGCATTAAGGCCCAAACATGTGCCCCTGACGGACGCCTTAAAGGCATCCCACGTGTTGGATACAGAGGTATCGGACGGCGGATTGAGGGTAAAGAACTCCCTAATGGCCACCCGCAGCGCCTTGTTAGAAGCCTCGTCCCGAAGTACCGAAGCCGGGAAATACCATTTCCGTTGCCCGGTGTCTGCCGACGACCAGCGTAGAGTAAGCACCAGCATGCTGTGGTCCGAGACCGAGATGGGCAGTATGGTGGAGTCAAGGACATCTCCTCTAAGAGCCTGGCTGAGGAATACATGATCCAATCGTGAATATGAGTGGTGTACATGAGAATGAAACGTGTAATCTCTGGACGTTGGATGCATAAACCGCCACCCATCAACCAACCCCATGTCCGCAACCTTTTGCCGTGACAGCTCCGAGAACACACCAGTATCCGCCCTGCGAGCGCCTGAGCAGTCCAGCGCCCTGTCCCACACCAAATTACAGTCCCCCATGAGGAACAACCGCCCTTCAACAAAATCACCCACTTTATGCAGCAAGCCTTGCAAGAACTTATTCTGGCCAGTATTAGGAACATACATCACAACAAAAGTACACAGCCTCCCCCGCACCAGCCCTTTCACCATCAACCAACGGCCCTCCCTATCCGTGCGCACCGCCACAGGCTGAAAAAGCAGCGAAGCATGGAAGAGGAGGGCCACCCCCTTATGCTTCGTGGACGCAGAGGATCTGTATATTAGGGGATATGCCTTATGCTTAAGACGCAGCTCATCTTTGCGTGCAAGGTGAGTCTCCTGAAGTCCCACTATATCCAATTGGTGGTCCGTTATATATTTCCACACCTTTAGCCTTTTCTGCGGAGAGTTCAGTCCCTTAACATTCCATGTCCCTAAGCTAACAGGCATCGTGAGACAAAAAACTAGACTCCTCTATGACTCTGGAACATGCCCACCACCCCCGCCAGAAGGAACCCCGGTCACAACACATATGAAAAGCAGACTCCCGCCAATCCTTCACCCCACAATCCCAACCTCGAGCCCCGCGCCAAATCACCCCGCAACTCACATACCAACAGCGCCTCCCACCTTCCCTCTCACCACCACATGACACAATCCACAACACGTCCGCGTCACCACCAGAACCCCCCCACACCCCCAACCCCAACACCCCAAACAGCCCCCCCAAGACCCTCCCCCCCCCGGAAACCCCCAAACAACCCATCCAAAGTACCCAAAAGTCCTCCCAGGGCCGGCGAGGAGACAACAGCCGAAGTCCCCTGTAGGCCGAAGGAAAAGGGGACAGTGAAAGTGGAAACAAAACAAAAACAGTGCAGAAAATACTCATCAGTCCCAGTGGTCCACAGGTCACGAAACATCGACCACTCCGGGGACCGGTCAGGAAGACCATCTCGGTTCTTCCCAAGGTCACGGTCTGGGGAGTCTTCTCCGAAAGTACATCCATTCACCCAGACCGGGGGGGTCCATGCCCCTCCAGCGCCGATCCGTAGTATCAAGTCACCGTCACGCCGCTCCAGAGCTGGCCTGTGACGCCGGCACCGTTGCTGAAACTACTGATGCCACTGCATTTCCCCTCTCCTGCTGGCTGGCATCGCGGTCCGGACGCCCCCGCGCAGGAGAGGACCCCACTCTATGCCACGAGGAGGACCGACGTCGCCCCCGAGATGGGGACGCATTCGACCCCTGGGACGGTGCAACCTCCTCCAAACCCAAGAGCTCCCTCGCCTCCCGCAGGGAGCGCATCTGCATCAGTCGATTCTGCCACCTGAAGATGATCCTGAACGGGTGCCCCCAAGAGTAGGCGATGTTGCGTTCCCGCAGAAAGGAGGTCACCGGCCGGAAATCCCTCCTTTTTTGAAGTGTAGACGCTGCTAGGTCCTGGAAAAGCTGAGGACGATGGCCCCGAAATTGCAGCGAATCGATGGCCCGAGCCTTTCGGAGGATGCGCTCCTTCAATTGAAAGTTATGAACACAGACAAGGATGTCAGGGGGCAGCCCCCCCCCTCTCCTAGGCAAACCAACGCGATGAACCCTATCCATCTGGATATCCTTCACATCGTCCTCATCCAGGATCTGCAGCAACAGCTCCTGCACATAGCCTCGCAGGTCTCCCGACTCACCATCCCACGGTACCGCTTTAATGCGAATGTTATTCCGCCGGGAGCGGTTCTCAAGATCTTCCATGTGTGCCTGCAGGTCCAAGTTCTGCTCCGTGAGGCGAATGACGTCTTGCTGGAGTAAGTGGACATCATTGGCCGTGCTCAAATCATGGTCCTCAAGAGTCGCCACCCTTTCTCCAATCCCATCAACATCTCGCCGTACTTCCCGGAGATCAGAGGCCAGCTGCGCCCGCAGCTCGGAGATGTCCTCTTTGATGGAAGCAAAAAGTTCGGTCATAAAAGCCTTAGTGGCCGGGGCCTCGTCATCGGACATCCTGGGCGACCCACTTGCACCGGGGGACGCCGGCTGCTGCGACGATCTAGCTGCGCCGTCCTTCAGAACGCGTCCCTTGCGGGCCTGGTTAGCCATAATGTCGGGCGCCTTGCACCAGGGCGAACGCTCCACCAATCACCACCAGAACCAAGCAGTACCCAGAGCTGGGCCTGCAGGCGCAGTAGTTGGCCCCGGCGGGCAGCCCCACTCCGTGTCCGCCACACAGCTCCCGGCCAGAGGCTCCCAGCGAATCTCCGGCGCCCAGACACCAGGAGATAGGAGTGCGCAAAGCCCAGAAGTCAAGAGGCCCCCAGGCAGCTACGATAAGCCCTGGATAGGCGGTGCACGAAAGCAATCCAGACAGCAGAAGTCCAGGAGCGAGCGCTACGCACTCAAACAATCGGTCGAGCCAGGCAAAATGGCGGCGCCACGCTCCTCAACCAGAGCACCTCCGGGCCTCCAGGTACGCACCCCCAACAGCACCCCTAGCCCGCTCCAGCTCGCAGCGTATGACCGGAGCCCCCTCTGGAAGTCCGGGTACAGGCAATGAGCAGCCGCAGTCCCCTCGGCTCACACACCATCCATTCTGGCACCAAACGCAGCCGTTAAGGCCCTCCAACAGCGTAGGAGGCCGCGCCAGCCTCGATCGCTCCCGTCCTGCTGGAATCGTCGTCCACTGTTAGCACCCCCACAGGGCCTGCGCCTGTCTCCACGCATCAAGTCCAGCAGCCTCAGATCGGGTAAAAGCGGCCTCTGGGAAGCGCCCGGGGCCTCCACTACACCTCCTGGCCGGTGCCCCCGGGCCCCCACACTCCTCGCAGGTCAGGACCCTCCGCCGTGTAGGTACTCTCCCACAGCACCGGTGGCGCCGTGCCAGTCCACAAAAGGCCCGGGGCGTGTACCACCCCAGGAGCAGTCACGAGGCCGTCGCTGCACCAGGTGCCGGCAGCACCACCAATTCGTCCCTCGACGGGCCCCGTCAGCTGGTCGGCTCCCTCCGTACCTCCCCCGTCCAGAGCGGGGGGTCACGCACCAGGACTAGGCTCCCTGGGGCCCTCGCGGAGCCCGGTCCTCGCCGCACTACAGGTGCTACTCCGGACCCCGGCGGGGCACAGTGGCGCCGCCCCTCACCGAGGTCTCCGGAACCTCTCTGCTCTCCGTTCGCCACTCGCCGGCACCCCCAGGCCTCACCGGTGATTGCAGCCGCCCCTCGCCGCCTCCGCCGACAGCCCGCAGCCCAGGCGGGCCGAGGCAGAATGACCCAGGACGGGGCGGGGCGCAGGAAAGGGTCTCCTCCGTCGCGGTGGGCCCCGCGACTCGCCGGGCCGGCCTCCGCTAATCTAGCCCGGGGATCCACAGGCCGCAGAGCTCCGCCGGTCCCGCAGCTTCTCCGGGCGATCCCTCACCTCGCTGACGGCACCGCTCACCACCGCAGGACACCGGCGACCTCCGCCACCGAGTAGGGGCCGAGCTGGACACCAGGTGCCGCGCTATCAGCAGCTTTGCTGGATCGGCGCCGGAGAGGCAGGGAAAAGCGTCCTACTCCGACGCCATCTTGGTCACGCCCCCAACACATCCTTTTTTACTCGTCTTTTACAATAGACCGTTCGGATAGAACAATTCCTTGATCTATTTATTTTTCATCTAGGGTTCATACAGTTCCAGCTCCGAACCTGATAGCGAGAAAACATCATCGGAGTTGGAGTCTGTGTACCGATGCAATGTGGGTTTCTGGGTTTGTGACCTTCAGACATTCTGTGCACACTCGTTTCTACAACAAAGACCCTACCAAATAACACATTTGCAATATTCTGATCCCAACACTAGATGGCAGGAGGGAGAACTGCTTGTGATCTACAAAATCACATATTATAAACTTGCAAATGCCGCACCTGTGCCCTCGGATGACGGCAGGCCAATGTTTTGAAGTGACTCTTAACCGCTTCGACGCCATGAGTTGTGCCGCTCGCACGCTGATGACGAGCTGAGCTCGTCATGTAACGCGGGTTTTTTCAAATCGCAGCGCGCAGTGGGAAAACCGCTAGCGCGCATGCGGTTAAGGGTGTGCCTAAGCGGGTTTCTTCTGGTTCTCATCATCTATGATGTCAAGCAAGATGCTCCCCACATCAGGAAGGACCTATACATTGTTTCTTATGCACGTCTTCTTTCTTGACTGTCACCGCAAGGTTTACGTGAATTTCAGTCCCACAAAATCTCTTGCTCAACATAAGACTATGCTTGGGACTGTTTTTAAAACCTGGTCCCCTGCTCTTTCAGCAGAAAACAATAACGACCCTTTGTACAAATGACACTAGCTGGTACAGACACACTCTGAGATACCTGGTCTTTTTCTGAGCGCGTCCTCCTCCTCTTCCTCGTAATCCTATATGTCCCTCGCCCAGGACTATGAACCAGCCGGTCTCTCGATGACTTTGTCTTACAGTGTCACAAAGGGGGGGAGGGGGCAGAAGTTCAGGACCGTATACTAAAAGGTTGATCAATGAAGATAAGAATCAGGAGAGCCAAGTGCAAGCCCAAGGTTGGTAAAGTAAAGACTGCACCACAGCCACATCTTTAAGACATTTGGCAGCACCCTAGAGCTACCAGGTGTGATAGCATATGTCAGTGCCCTCAGAAACCCCACCCATTGAGTTCAGCCTCTTTTGAGTATCAGTAGTCCCAAGCTGTCAAAGTGATTCTGGGATCAAGTCGCTCATGTATATGTGAGTGCCGGGAAGGAAGTAGGGAGGCATCCACCGCTCTCTCCTGGGTGTTGCTTGAACCCCCTCACAATCTGATGTCACCCGCAAAAGCCCTGGTGAGGCTCACGGGGACGCACTGTGAAGCAACTCACTCTCCTTGTACTCTAATGCCTAACTCAAGCTCTGCAAAAAGATAGGAACACACTAGGAGAGGTCTAAAATAGCTTCTTTCTGCTCACTAAGTGTGCTGAAGTGCCTGTTTCTATTTGAGACTTAATACAGGTGATTAGCCTGCTTCTAAGTGCTCCCATATCTAAAATAAAAGGTACCTGAGGTAAAACTTACACATCACAGCCAACAGACTGATATGACCCCCCACCCTTCGGCTAAGAGTCACAGCTCCACCATTTCGACAATACAATGTTATTCCATGTCCTTCAAAACCACACAATTTGGCTGTGTCAAACTGACAAGGAGTCCAAAGCTTCGCTGTTACACCATTAGCATGGCCAACAGCTGACCTAAAATGACGGTAAAATGACAAATAGCGCTCAACAAGAAAACCAATTCTCTAAATATATTAATAGTACTCCACTCCACTCCCTGATGTTTGTATTAGTTGCGCTTTCAGCTTTGCCTCCTCTCCATCCTAACTTACCGGAAGAACTAGGGCTCTCAATAGGTTTGTTAATAATGGAGAACAAGGATTACAAGTTCCTCCTTTTTCAGTACATTGCTATATCAAGTTCCTTTACACTTCATTCCCACCAGTCTTGCATATACCCTCTATGCCAAAGGCTGCAGTACCACCCGAAAGGCAACTGTGATCATGATAGCAGCCTTGTTTTCTCAAAACGTCTGAATGACAAGATTTCCCCTTCTTGGCCTTGGGTCTTAAGGATCACTTTTAAGGGATTTCATGAACAACAGCATCTTTTGAAATAGAAGAGATTATTGGATGCAAAGACAGGGAACTAAGGGGGTCATTTAGTGTTTGGTAGAGCGGTATCAATGCCGTAAATTGACGGTGCTCCTGCCCCCAGCAAAACTGCAGTTCCCCCTCTCTGTTTACAATCGAGGAAGGTTTGAGTTTACACAGATGAGCCAGTTTAGGCTCAATGGATGTGATCCCAACTCTTGGCCTGGTGGCCCCTCCATCAGACGGCTGCTAGGTCACAATGGTGCATGCACCCCCTATTTAGGGCATGGTGACTGTCACTTCTTTTCTATACCAGGGACTTTCATGAGACGTAATGAGGTCCCGAATAGGGAAAAGGGAAGTCTAATGGCCCCTAAGTGCAGGGAGAAAACTCCAGCATATAAGGGTCATTATATTTGTGTTTTCTGAACTTCCACTCTGAGACGTTGGTTCAGAAAACAAAAACCTTTCCAGAGTGGGTACATCAAACACAGCACCAGCTTGGCAAGGGATGCTGCCTTCAATGGTGCCAGAACAGCAGCAGGTCCACTGAAGGCACAGAGATCCCTGCCAGGCAGATGGGGATCTCTAAATGTGGCAGGTCGTCCTCCGCCAGGGGAGTGGAAGCCACTACCTCCCATGACCAACCAGGCCAACAGGCTGCTGGCCAGCTAACTCCATATCTGGATACTCTATCAACAACTACTATACTGTGTCCTTTTAGCTAAATGATCATTCCTTTTGAAGATGACTGGCCAGGGTTACGTTCGACGTAGCACTCTCTTGATCTACGATAAATCTTGGAACTTCCAGGGCCTTTTTTAAGAATTTCACAAATAGTCGCCCTGCCTGTGCAGCTAAAGAAAAAGACAGACTGTTTAACTGGTATTTCTAATTGGCCTCACAATGCTGAACTGGCCAGCAGGGAGTTTTTATTAACCCGTGAGCACTTTGAGAAGACTTAACTGCAAGACTATTTGATTTTGCTCAGGATTCAGCTGAGAGCAAACATACAGAATGTTTTGTATTCGTAATTCATATTAAAATATATGATTTAAAATTTATGGAAAAAATACATTTATGAATGTCCAGAAGAAGGTAGACTTGAAAACATTTTCTCCAAACGCATTGTGTTGACAGGGATTTAAATACATAATGTACCAGCACTGACTGATTGTCTATGAATAATTAATTCATAATTGCAGCCTATACTTCTCCTAATATATCCCCTAGCCCAACCTTTTGACTCATCTCAAACTTTTTTCTACTACTCTTTACAATGTACTACCCTATCTCTCACCCTATACATCTATCAATATATCCTCTACATCCACTCTCATTTATCCCAACCCCCATACCTATACTATGATCCCCAAAATAACCCTTTCTAGACTCTCTCCTACTCTACCCCTCCTTGCATCATCTGACACCTCTTTTACTATACCGATCCCCTAAAACAAACCTTTCTAAACCCTTCCCTCTTACTCTTCCCCTCAAAAAAACCTTTTTACTCATCCAAAATCCTCCTCCTACTGCCATGACCTAAAAAATATATATATCTCACTCTTCTGTCCCTCCACTATCCTTTTCAATAAAAATAACAGACTAACATGTTCACTTCTCAAATTCCATTTTCCACTATGTCAATTCACCACCAATCCTTTATGGGTTCCAGAGTAGCGTGCTACTCGCCAATAAAGCATTTCAACACCCCATAAGGGTTACCAGTGCTATATAAATGCAAACCTTTTTCCCTTTTCTACCCCTGCTCAACCCTTCTCAATCCAAATAACTGACTAACATATCCACCACTCAAATTACTTTTATGTTTTGCCATACTAATTCAACAGTAATCCTTAGGGGTTCAGAGTAGTGTGCTACTCGCCAATAAAGTGCTTCAAAGCCCCATCAAGGGGTAGCAAGGGCTATATAAATACAAACCTCTTTCCTTCTTCTATCCGGCGCTTCCTAAAGTGGCGGCGGCGGTAAGGATGGCCACAGATTATGGGGCATCGGCTTTGCTGGTGCTCCTGGATCTGATGGCTGCCTTTGATACGGTTAATCATTTATGGCTGGTCAGCGCCTCCAGGACATTGGAATCGGAGGGGCAGTCCTTGCCTGGCTAAAGTCTTTTCATAAAAACCGTACGCAAAGAGTCTCGCTGAAACCCTATTTGTCTGAACCTAAAAGTTTATGGTGTGGGGTGCCCCAGGGCTCGGCATTGAGTCTGCTTCTTTTTAATATTTACCTGGCACCATTGTTCACGCTTATAGCAAACTGGGGCGTGAGGGCGATATCTTACGCCGATGATACACAGTTGGTGTTCTCTTTTAAAGATCAGACGACTGATTCTTTAAACAATTTTAAAGGCTGCCTGAAGGACATAGCTCTTTGGATGAATAATAACCAACTTAAACTCAATGCGGAGAAAACTGAGGTATTATTCCTTGGCAAGATCCTGCCACCTGCAGCAGATCTGTGGTGGCCAATGGAGATAGGCATTCCAGCCGGCATAGTAAAAAATGTGGGTGTAAAATGGGAGGCTGATCTCTCCATCTCGGCACAGATACAGCAAGTAACAGCTGCCTGTTTCAGCAGGCTGAGACACCTGCGAACATTTCTACATTTGATGCCAGAAGACTCTCGCCGGGTCATAGTTCATGCCATGGTGACATCTAGGCTGGAGTATGCCAATGTTCATTACCTGGGCTTGCCAGCGTATCTAATAAAAAAACTACAGATGATATAGAATGCGGCTGCAAGATTGATTGGGCGCACATCAAACAGCTGCACTGGCTACCGGTGAAAAAAAGAATTGAATTCAAAGCCCTAACGTTAGCTTTCCGGTCAGTTCACAGGAGGTGTCCCAGCTATCTGAGACAACGTTTATGTATCTACAGACAGAATCGCACCTTGAGGTCCAACTCCCTAAATTTACTTTGTATTCAGCGAGTTAAGAAAGCCTGACTCGGCGGCATATCATTTACAGTGGGGGCGTCCAAGCTTTGGAACTCTGCCCAACTGCATACGCCTGATTAAATCTGAATCACTATTCAGGAAAGCTGTAAAAACATGGCTTTTTAGCTTGGTCTAAACTGCTCTCGGGACCCGACATGACACTGTCTGGCTACTCACTGTTGATTGCTTCTATAGCATCGGGACACTTCTGCTGGAGGTAACTGTTCGCGCTCAACAAAGGGGCTTTATTATTATTATTATTATTATTAACTGATTAACATATCCACCACTCAAATTACTTCATACTTCACTATACTAATGTTCAACACTAATCCTTTATGGGTTCCGGAGTAGCATCCTACTCACCAAAAAAGCGCTTCAACACCCATTAGGGGTAACAGGTGCTACATGAATGCAAACCTTTCTTCCCTTTTATTCCTCCGCTATCCTTCTCACTCCAAATAACTGACTAATGTCCACCACTCAAATTACTTTCATATTTCACCATACTAATTCAGCACTAATTCTCTATGGGTTTCTGGAATAGCGTGCTTCAACACCCCATCAGGGTTAACAAGCGCTAAATAAATACAAACCTTTTTTTTCCTCTTCTATCCTTCTGCTATCTTTCCGAATCCAAATAACGGACTAACCTATCCACCACTTAAAATGTACTTGCATGTTTCACTGTACTAATTCAACACTAATCCTCTATGGGTCCTGGAGTAGCGTTCTACTCGCCGGAAAAGCGCTTTGACACCTCGTCAGGGGTAGTAAGCGCTATATAAATGCAATTACAATACAATACAATACAATTGGACAGTGAAATGAATTGGTAGATATGTCTACAACCTACGGCAAATATTATGGTGTAGTTTTAAATTCTTCCTTACAATTGTGTTTTTTATGGAGCACGATACATATGTCAAATAACTCAAGAGGGTTTTGATTATAATAATTATAAATATATATTTTTATATGATATCAATGTATATTTTACGGTGTTGATATACATTTCTAAAAGCACAGCTGCTGAGTGTGTGTGTGTTTATAAGTGAATGTATTTGGTTAGTACAGATTTTCACCTAGGAGAGCATTTTCTTTAGTTTTAGTTTACAAACCCTGTTCCCTTGGTTAGATGAGTAGCTCTTTCTTATTGATTATTCAAGATTTGGAGTAAGCCAAGACCATTGGATTTTACAAATATTATAGCTGGATTACACTTATATGGGCTTTCCGTTAGCCCTCTTCTTCTATTGGTTGGTTGTTACATCATTCACGTTTTCTCCCACCCACTTAAGCATGCAACATTGGGGCAGTGTGCCACCAGGCCACTTCAGTTACAGGCTAACTTCACGGTGACGGATGGCATTCTACTCTTTCACATGAAACACATCCGCACAAATAGTGGTTCCATTCAATGCCTCAGGCTACTACAGCAATGTTCACTTTTTGTCTCCAAAAATATTTAGGTTTTAACCCGTATATTTTTACATTGTGGGGCCCAACTGCCCCCACAAACAATGACGTTTTACAAAAAACTATGACAAAACAAAACAAGGAATGACAAGGTCAAAAGGCTGGCAGCTAGCCTGGCGGCTTTTGAATCTTTCTGGCCTGTTTCGTGCTACATTTATTGTAAAATAACGTGTGAATTTGTGTTTGAGAGACCTCTGTCCCTCATTTCATGTTAAATGGAACACCCTTCAGGCCAACAACCACGCAAGCCAAGATTTAAAAATAAAAACAAATGATAAGGAAGATTTTGGCTTCAGTCTTTGGGCGGCAGTAGAATGGTCCGAATAGAGGATGAAACTCTTCTTCATGTTACCCTCTTCTGTCCGGCCTATGGCAACATTCGGGGAAAGTGGATAATCCAGTTGTGCAACAACTTGGGAATTAAGAACTACCTTGTATTCTTTAGGATCTTAAAATCTGACACCAACACATTGATAGTGGCCGCTGTAGCAAAGTTCTTATTCTCAATGTGGCTAACTCGAAGGAATTTGCTCAGTTAAAATTGGTATATATATTTTACCTAGTTTCAGCGTAGAGACGTCGGGAGTGAAGGAGTACATTAAGGGATATTTTATAATTTTAAAGTATTTGTAGCCTAAATTAAATTTTTACAGTTTTTAATATTTCATCTCTTCCCACTTTGATGAATTTAAGTCGATGTATTTCATATATCAATTGATTTTAAAATATCTGTGATATGTTTGAAAACTGTACATTGTATTTGTATGTGCTTTTATGGTTAAAACTAACCGCAATAAAGTCCAACCAGTTACCTCTGTAAAAGGCCTTTAAAGTGCCTGCAGAGCGCATTGAGGAATAGAAAGCGTCTGACACATTGCGAATCATTCATGCTTATAGAAACGAGCTTTTACCCTAACATAACGTTCTGCAAGAGCAGGTTAAAAGCAGGGACGAGCAACAATTAATTATGAAGCACTATAAAATCACTAATGAATTTTAAATAAGGTGGCTGAGAAGAAAGGTTTATGACGTCCTCCCCAGCACGCTAGTCTTCGCTCTTATTGCTGCAGCTCTGGATGTACTTGGCACCTCTTGTGATCTTTCTATGCGAACATCCTTTCAAGGCTCTCCCAAATATTAGAGCTGGAAATAAGAAAGAGCAGGGCCAGACAGATTTAGGGGGGACAGTAGAGAATAAGCCCATGGCCTTATTGGCTTTTGACTACCACTGCAGACACAACCTCCCCTCCCGTTGCTATTTCCTACCCCTTACCCTGCACAGGCCCTGATGGCGCGTTTAGAAGAATGGCCATATGCTTGAACACATTTTCACATAGACCCAGAATGGGCAAAACCCATGGATGCATCTGGCCCATAGTGCAGCATTTCCAGGAGACTGGATTTATGGATACTGGCTGGAATCTCTGCACAGAATGTCTTCACTTACCAGTTAGACCGCTTGCAATGGGGAATAACTGTACAGACTGAAGTCTTCTGTACGGTATTCCCAGTTCTGAGAAAGTGAACACAAGACATTTACCGCCAGCTCTGAGCAGGTAGTAATGTTTGGAGGATCTCTCGGCTGGTGGAGATGGAGGGGAGGTATGCGGGGGTGAAAGTTCAGATGGGGGAATGATATTTGGGGGCAGACAAAAGTGTCCAGGCTGCAATGCTCCCCCTTCATATGTGATTTTACAAGCCGGATTTTCCAGCTGGTACAGTCAGGTACAGTATTTCTCACACCTGGAAAATCGCTTAGAATTGCGCAAAGGGTTGGATTACATTCCTAAAACAGTATTGTTGAAACACTGGTTATGGGGCCGCAGTGAGGATGTGAGGAAATGTGTCCAATGTGTACTACAGTCATTTGGTGTCCATCTACTCAGGATAATGTCGCGATGTGGTATATTAACCTGTTTTCTGTTTGCCCTAATAAAAAGATCTTTAAAAAAAATGAGCAGAGGGGAAATCCAAGCAGATTTTCTTCTGAGCACAGGTCCTAAACGGGACTAAGGGGCCTTTAGGGCCTCACCGTAATGGGCCGCTTGATTTACTTTCCGACCGCCTCATTATGTTGTAGGCGGTTTGAAAGTAAGCCGGCCGGTCATTCCGGCCGGCTTCCGATGGGCTCATCAGCCTGTCTGCCAGTCGGAAGCCGGCAAGTAATCTCAAGAGCAGGTCTTTCCAGCATGGTTTTCATGCCGGCCTGTCCAACATGGAAACCATGTGAGAGAGCGTGTTTGGGGGCCCCCAGCAGGGTCTCCTTTGGTGCACAGCATCCAGTTGAAGGCTGAGCGGGCACCATTGCCCCCCTGTTGATCCCTGATGTGGCAGGCACCTTGAGGTGCAGAGATGAACTGCACCTCCCTGTTCTCAATGTGAGATTGTATTACGGCCGGTATACAACCGTAACACAAGTTCCCAGTGAGAAAACTTGAAGAGTGTTCGGTCGCATTATAACTGGCCGGTCGGGACCGCCGACCAAATGTCGGTCGGTCCGATGACCGAGTCGGTGCGGGCAGAAGGAATTCCGGCCAACATCAAAATAGCCCCTTACATGTCAAAAGTACTTTAACACTCCCATAAAGTATTCCGCCTTCATGAACAACTACTGCACGCATGCCAATATCAAAATGCTTAGCTGTTTACTTTAAATAAGCTGAATATCTAGGCACACTGACTCATGGCATCAATGTACAGAAGTACACTAATGTCCAAACATGCAGGCCACCACAAACAAGCAGCAGACAAATGCAGGCCGACCACAAACAAGCAGCAGACAAATGCAAACCTACCACAAACAAGCATTAGACAAATCGGATTGGGTACAGTCTCCAAAAAATCTGTCCCTCTAGCTTAAAGAAGGGAGAAATTCAATAAAATGTTGCCTCTAATTAAATTGTGTTAATCTGTCTACCTGGTATGTATGTTAAAGTTACCTAAAACCTATACTTCAAAAGAGCCGATAAACATGTATGGTTGACAATTCCCTTGTTTACCAAGAACACGCCTAACCAGATGTACGACTATCACTTTAAATACGAATTACTAAAAGGCCTCTACTGGTTGCACACATATTCCATTCATCGGAGTATCATAGGCCTGATGCATATATTGAAAGTGTAGGGGCCTACTTTAAAGGTGGGTGGTACAGTAGGAGTTAAATCAACAGTCTGCTTGATTATCGCTGATGGAATTACTACTGCCATACTGCAATATTACGATGGTAATTATGTCAATGGGGGTTTGTTGCAAATTCATAGAAATAAGCAGTACTATTATTGCCCATTTTTAAATCAGGCCCTGAATATTAAAGTGTTCAATGGCCCAAAATAACCTTGACTTGATATTTTAATACTGTATGATCAACATGTATGTTTAATTTATTCAAACACCGCCGCCATAAAATAAATATTCAATTGTAATGGGATAAAACCCCCATGTAATCCTCAACATCTAAACCTTTTGGATGATATTTTGGTAATTGACATCTAGAATACCATATTTATGTCAGACAATGTTTTTGTATATGATCTTCTTACATACAACCCTTCCAACGTATGCTTATAGGTCCACAAGCTGACACACAATTACACCTTCACATCAATAACTTATAATTCAATT
The DNA here is from genome assembly GCF_964261635.1 of Lissotriton helveticus. Lineage (NCBI taxonomy): Eukaryota > Metazoa > Chordata > Amphibia > Caudata > Salamandridae > Lissotriton > Lissotriton helveticus. Next base: position 735,304,485 of record NC_136073.1, read on the forward strand.
TTCAGTATGCGTCTGCCCCTTTGTAGACTGCAGTAATTGTACAATAAGTACCAACCCCACATCCCATGGTAACTCCCTGCCAATTGCAGGCGGCCACTATATGTTGCTAATTGAAATGTTAAAGTAAGTAAGACATCATAAGGCCTGCACATCTTTAACCGCCAGACACCATCTAACTTTAAAAACAAATAATGGATTAGAAAGAGGGAGGTAAGAGAAGACAGGGGATGTGAATGGTGGTGAGAGTTAAGAGTTAAAATAGTTATAGGACTGATAGGAGAAAGATGTGACAAAGGTAACTGACAGAAAGAAAAATAAAACATACAGGAAAGGTCAGATTAGTATTTAATGGTGCTCATATACAATCCGGATAAAGCAAATATAAATGTAAAAATTAGATAACAAGAAATGAAGAGTTGTATACATTGCAGTCGTATTTTACAATATCATCACTTGCTAGGTAGCATCCTAAGTATTCGTGAATTACAAATGGCCAGTTTTGCTCTTAAAAATCTCAAAGAGTACCGATTTAAAATAGTCCCCAGATCGGGACTAAAAAGGTAGGTCGTTAACCCCTTCGGCGCTCATGACGAGCTCAGCTCGTCATGAGTTACGACGCTCGTACGCTCATGACGAGCTGAGCTCGTCATGTAACGCAGCTTTTAAAAAAATGCAGCGCATAGCGGGAAAACCGCTAGCGCGCATGCGGTTAAGCTTCACCTAACTACTGACTTCCATTTCTATTGTTATAAAAGGCGTTGATTAGTAACATTTGAAGACTTCCTCTGTCTTTCTCTAGGCAGCCCCGTCCTTAGTTGCTTTAATCTACTGTTAAAAAAATACATTCCAAAATTAACGACCAGCTATTCTGGGAGTATCTGGTCCAGGAGTTTCTGGTCAGAGAGTATTTAGTGTTCGTTCATAGGTACCAGTTCCAAGCCATATTTTGAAGATATTGACATGGGATACATCCACATAAATGAATCTAAATCTGAAATATCTGCATTGTCAGCAGTTATAGTTAAAAAAATAGTATGGATCTGGCTTTTATAGATTGACTCTCGCCAACCCTAGTCTATTCGTATTTTCTTAAAAAGCAAACAGGCATTGTAGCAAAATGTTTCACTACTTACCACAGCCATGAGATGGCCCCTTGTAGGAGGGCGGCGGGAATGTTGGATTTTAGCTCTGTCGCGAGTGAGGTGGGCAAGAAAGCTATCCTCCTCAACAGTGACCTGCAAAGAAAGAAATACAAAATGAAAGCCTCTTTAGACACACTGATCTACACATCTAAGACAAATATTAGTTTACTACCAGAGTATCGAGGTTTTGACATGACAAACGATTGTGGCAAAAATATCAACAACCAGACAAAAGTGAAGGTAATTATATACCGGTTGGTATAGATTTACTATTCTTAACTACGCAGTGAAGCACCTTGACTAGATACATATTTTCAAGGTACATTGATATTGAGGTAAATGTAGTAGACCTATACTAACCCATATGCACTTACCTCCAAAATATTCTGATAGACATTATTTGTGACACTTTTTTTGGCAACTCTTTATTTTTCTCCCCAGGATTCTGACAAGCATCTTTTAGAAAGTCCACTGTTTTCTACAAACCACTCACATAAGTCAAAAGAATACATCTAAAAAAGCAATCCTACATGCCATTTGCTAATAGCTAATAAAAAGACACATGCATATCAGAGGCTGGAACTTCTGAATGGTTTTCTGTGCACGTCTCCGGTTGTGAGAACCTAATCACATCCTGACTTCATTGGAGTGTGCCACCTATTTGAGCTGTTTTTTCCTCCTCATGACACATTCACAACTATGTTAACATCCCAACACCACTCCATGCTCTTTTTTGGCAGTAACTTTAAACCCCTGTCCTAGGCTGTGCACCACAAGCTTTGAACGCCTCTGGGTATGTCCCTTAGAAATAGAAATTCCCAACAGATGAGGATTAATGTGCTGTAGCATACTTTTTCTCTTAAGGCAGTTCTCTTGCCAGTAGTCACTCACATTCACTTTTTATGCAAGACACTGAAATGTAGCTTTGTGAAGTTTAGCATAACGTCTCATAATTTTATGGGGTAGGCGGAATTAGGGTAGTCGCGCTATGCAAAGCTCCACGAATCGGTAAATAATCTCCACGAGCACGGAGAGTTACGCGAACACGCGGAATTGCTTGTTCTGCCCGTTCGCGATGCTTTTTCCCTGTTTGTGAACGCTGTTTGCGTGCTCGGGGGAAATATCTTGCGAACACGCATTTTGAAAGCGCGAACAAGCAAGAATTCCGCGAAGCTGCAGAATTTTTTGCAATTCTGCATCCTCCAATGAATGCGAAATTACCCAAATTCCGCGAGCGGAGCGGAATTTACCGCCCAGGCCTAATCATTTTCCAAGACATTTCAAGAAATTCAATTTTGCACTTTCACACAGACCTAAAGAGCAGACTTTTTTTCAGGTTGCACATGCACTTGCTACCATAAAAGTGTAAGTAGAAGACGGGCATAATACACAAGAATCCCAAAAATAAACAATAACAAGCATTGGCAAAGTCAGTAAGTCTCACCTTCTGGACCTACTGACTTTACCAATGCTTTTTGGTGATGCTGAACAGCATAGTAAAAAGCTGGAAAAGAAAGAAGAGCATGGATGAGAGAGAGCAACAAGGATTGTGCAGGAGAGAAAAGCGCACGAGAAGACAATTGGAAAACACATGCACTTTCACATATTGCCTAAGCAAAGAGAAAAAGGTAGTTCCCTAAAAGTGAGCGGAGGATGGACACAAGTAAAGAGGCTGGGGTAGGACAAACCCAACATTTGAAATTCAAGCAATCAAACAAAAGCAGGCAAATGAGAGTGACAATAAAGCCAACCAATGGTAAGCAATGGCATGCTGTAGTCCCTCTTTAGATTCTTGGTAAGCTGATAATAGGTCTTTATTAACAGTCAGCTTGCGCTGTCTGGTAGGCTCGACCTAAATTGCCATGCCTTAGATGTTGCTTAACCTATGTGTGCTGAATTTAGTCTACACATGCAAACATTTCTCTACACATGCTGCATGCATAACTTAGGCATACACACTGCAGGTATGTTGCAGTGAAAGGGCGAGATTTTGATCGATACCTTATATCTATTGATCCAAACCTCGTTCTGGTCGACTGAACCTTTATTGCCTGTCTTGGAAGGAAACAGTACACCTATCTGCAAGTTAGTTCACCCAAGAAAGGACTCTACTCTCAAAGATCACGGACAACTTCTAGGTTTCAAAAGTTTATTGTAAAGATATAATGAGCTGCAAATACAAGCATCTCAGAATGAGATTCACGAGATACACAGGTCCAATTACATACATGTGCTCTCGAAAAGCCCTCAGACGAGCAACAGAAATCACTAACACTAGTTCTAAAAATAGCAAAGCTATCAGCATAGACGCATATCTCTCCTTCATTTAGGTTGGAGGAAAACAAACACAGGTTAGGCGTCCCTACCCTGTTCTAGATGGTATCCCTACTTAACCAAATCCCAACCTAACAAAGGTGTCAGCAATGAATGACCCCCAAGGGAAGTCACCCACTCTAAGTCTCTTGGTGAAAACCTAAAGTTCTCCAGTCATGACCCCTCACTGCCTACCCATCCGCTCTCTAAAGGGTCCTCAGGTCTCTGCTCTAACTCCACCCAGGGGTGCTGTCCCTAATACAAAACAGTCAACAACATTTGAGACGCCCCTTGCGAAACGCCTCTCACGTGGTGCAACTTCAGGCTTTTTCCATGATGCTTTGTATTGGGCCTCAGACGTTAGAGTTGACCTTGCTTCTCAGTCTCTTCTCCGGCCCGCTGATACCCCTTAAACATTCCAGAACCCTCCTCCATGTCTGGGCCGTCTACTGAACAGGCCTCTATTCATTCACTTATAATTGGATCCCCCCTTTCCTGTTGCAGACAGATATCTGCCGCCAAGAACCCAACTCTCATAGACTTCTAAAAAGGCTTGCAACATTTCTCAGCCCAGACATGTACGTGTAAATCAATGCTAAAACATTTCAGGCCTACAATATTTCACATTATGATTATAGCATTCTATTTCTTCATTTAATTAAAGCATGTTAAAACTCTTATTCTATTATTTGGAAAACATTACTCTAAATCATGGCCCATTAATGCAATGACCAAAAACGTTAAACAATCTGTGTCGTGAAAAGAAACACCTTCCCTTTTAGCTCCAGCTCTGGCCCTGAGGCCTACCACGTTCTGCGTTTTACCACAGACCATCTTATATGTTAACAGCTACACGACATAGATTCAAAATAATCACGTCTAATAAAATCATATAATGTCACACATTTCTGCATTAATTCCACTTCTACTTAAATCTCTATATTAGCTATACATTTAGAATATAATTTCAAATACTATTAGCACTCATGGCATTTCTCTTCATGAATTCTGCTCTCTATAGGTAAGTGTGATGTACTCATATATTTATCTCAGTTTGCGCTCTCTCAGTTCCCCCCTTTGATGACCTCTCGGGGTCATCACTAACATTTAAACTGCAGTTATTGCTGGCATTCTCTGCGCTTCCAGAGCTCTCAGGCTCCTGTACTGATTATCTTGTATGGCAGCCAATCTCTGCAACTGTTCTCTTTGGGCCCTTTCTGACCTTCTTGCTCTGTACCATTTGAATACCCTCACCAATCCCCACAATACTATCCCACAGATCAATATTATGATGATAGGCTTTAGGATATACCAAATAAAGCTTTTGCCTAAGGTGGAAAACCACCCTCCAACTGTACTCATTCCGTGGCCCACCTTTTCCCAGACATTTTCTCTACTCAAGTCTTCGATCTCTTTGTGTATATTAGTTATGTTCTTAATAACTTTCTCAAGGGGTTTTGAAAGGTCTGGAATGTAAGTGCAACATTCCTGAACCTTCAAAGCCTTACAGACTCCGCCCTCTTTTGCTAATAAGACATCTAATGCAAGCCGATTTTGAAGAACCATAGCCCTTATCGATTGCATCTCTCCTTCTACCAGCATTAAGGACTGAGCAGTGCTGGCAGACAACCTGTCGACAACTGTTGCCAGTCGTCTAATTTTAACATCATTAAGGATTATTCCCAAAAGAGGGAACATAGCTCCAAAGACATCTCCAACCATTTCTGCATCGCCTAAATCTCTCCTTCCCCTCGATGATGTCTGGCCCTCAATGATCAATAAGTCTTGTGCATGATATATTTTGGGGAAGACAATTGCCAAGTAACATGATCCATACCAGTTGTCAGGTAGTCTCACGTAAGCATTTCTTCCACATACAAAATACACATTTGGAATTACTTGCATTCCCTTCAGGAAATCCTTAGTGTAGTACTCTAAATTAAAAGCATGTTCACAGTCAACTTCACCCACGTATACATTTTCATAATACGTTTTGGCTCGGTGAAGACATAACTTTCCTTTCTGCGCTTTATCTAAAGCTATTGGACCACTACTACCCTTTCTCTTGTGTGACTTCTCTTCCTCGGTCCAATCTAATTTCCCTTGTCCTGATTTTTTCAAAATCTTTTGTCTCCTGTAACGATCATCCACCTGCCCTATGAACTTTTTCTCGACTTCTGACACCTTACATGTCAGGTTATTTCTACGGGCATGTGAAGTATCTAAGGTAATCCAAGGAATGAAGAACTTGGCCAATCTGTCTTCACTCTTCCAGTAATCCCATTTATTCATCTGCTTATAATTTGGGACTTCTGGCAACACAGAATCATAATTGGAGAAATAGTATTCAAAACTATCTCTCTCATAAAATATACTAAGCAATAAGCTACATGTAATGCCATATGTCAGAGGGAGGTGATGATATCGAATTCCTTCATCTACAGACGCAGGCAACTGCATGCAGACGTAGCAATCCTTAACCTCCATGGCATCCACGTATTCATACAAAAGTTTAGCATAAGCATTTGACCTAAAGTCTCCTTGGGACTCGTCTACATGTAACCTGCGGGCTTCTGCAGCCAATAACGCTTTCTCTTGAGTGTTTTCCCTTTTCTCACCTGCAACAGTGGGTGTAAGTGTTACTACAGAATTCGCATCAGTTACCTTTACCTCTTCCTCATGTCCCTTTACATAAGAAATTGTTACCACTAAAGCTATTAATATTATCACTCCTACTATTAGTGTACCTATTATACATTTAGCTCTGCGGTTCGGGGTGCCGGCCTCCATTTCGTCAGACAATCTAGCTTTTCCCTTTCTCTTTGCAAAAAAAGTTCTTTTCCTCTCGTTCCTTTACAGTCTCTTTCAATCCTTTTTTGTCTTTAGAATCCACACAGCTGGAGGCTGACAGCCTTTTTCGCAAAAAGTCCTTTCACAGTTCAAAAAGACAACCCTAGCCCTTCTCCATCCACTCAAGGGGTTCCCTAAAATTCTCTGCTTCCTGGGCGCTAGGTAATCTTCTTTTCTTCTGCTTACTTTATTTACAAAGTCCTTTAACAATCGACTATTAGATTTGTGGTTGCAGCTTCAATAGCATAGTTCAATATTTCCATGCGAAGAGTATGCTCTTCATGTGCTGTTATCGTGGTACCAAAGTCGGGGAATTTCAATTCTGTAAGAAACATGTGTTTTAACTTGCTGAGGCGGGGAGGTCTGGGGAGCACGAATGTTAGTGACCCTTCTTGTTCGACACCGGGTACCAACAGTTGTATTTCCACGGTGATAATGGGCTCAGAACTGGACACCACCACCGCTCGGATTCTCCCTGTCTCCGGTTTCACAGACATTTGTCGCCAGATATGTCCACTCAGGTGTGGAGTATCTTCTGTTAGGCACACGCACTCTTCTTGACCTTCTTCGGTCTGGTGCTTCAGCGCCCTGAGCACCTTCTTCTGGGTCTGAGTCTTCTGATATCGGAGGAAGGGTTGCTTCTGGAGTTGACCTCAGGCTAGAACTTCTTCTTTGTGGCCAACTTGCTTCTCCACGTGCCCTTCTACTCCTTCTCCTTCTGGTCTGTTCTCGCTCTCTTTCAGACCTGTCAGGGTCAGACTCGTACTCCCAGCTGTCTTCTCCTTCTGTAGCGTCTTCTGTTTCGCTGTTGTACTGACCGTCCTCAGCTTGGTCAGACTCGTTCCCTGCTTCCACTGGCACCTCTACAGCTTGGCTAGCCCCCTCTATGGCTTCTTGGTCCTCAGCTGGACGTCCATCCGAGAGAGGAGCTGTTTCCAGAGGTGCTGGAACCCTTTTCGTATGCGACGCGTGTATCCAGTTGGGCAGGCCTCCCACCTTTACAGCTGTACTTGTGATCAGGATGACCTGGTAGGGCCCACGCCAACGAATATCCAAGCAGCTTCTTCTCACATGTTTCTTCACCAGGACCCAGTCCCCAGGATACAGGTCATGGCAAGGGCCCTGGCACGCTGGAACCTCTGCAGCCTGCACCTGAAGGGACACAGAACGCATGGCGTCAGACAGTCCCTTACAATAGTCCAGGATCATATCATCTGTGATATTTAACAGTGCAGTAGCTGGAATAGATGGCAGTCTCATTGCTCTCCCCATTAACACCTCATGTGGTGACAACCCTGTTCTTCTGTCTGGGGTACTACGAAGGCTCATGAGTACCAATGGCAGGGCGTCAGGCCAATTCAGGGTCGTTGAGGAGCAAACTTTCGCTATTCTGGACTTGATCGTGCCATTAATTTGTTCCACAATTCCTGAGGCTTCTGGTCGGTAACTGCAATGGAGCTTCTGGTCTATATTCAGTGCAACACAAATCATCTTCACAAGCTCGCTGTTAAAATGTGTTCCCCTATCTGATTCCAAAAAGGCCGGCACCCCGAACCGAGGGATAAGTTCTCTAAGCAGTAACTTAGCCACTGTGAGGGTGTCGCACCTACGTGTAGGGTATGCCTCAACCCATCTGGAGAACACACAAACAACCACCAGAACATAGCGGAGGCGGTTGCATCTTGGCATTTCAATGAAATCTATCTGCATTCTGTTGAATGGACCTCCAGACCTTCCTATGTGACTTAGTGCAACTGGTGTTCTTTTCCCTACATTCAGCTGCTGGCAGGTCACACAACGCTGGCACACTGCTTCTGCTGCTATTCTAAACTTAGGATTGTACCAAGTCTGTCTAAACACTCTCAGCATAGCATCTCTCCCTAAGTGTACGGGACCATGTATGAGTCTAGCCATTGGACTCACCATCTCATTGGGCAACACTGCTCTGCCGTCTGCTGAGACCCAAAAATGAGTCTCACCCATTACACATCCTGCCTTTTCCCATGTTTCCTTTTCTGAATCAGGAGCATTTTCTTGCATGGTTGACAGTTCATCCCAAGTATCAACAGTTTCCAGTATCATGGCTAATTCAGTTCTTACATTTATTCCACCCACATCCACCTCTGTGAAAGAGTAACCTTGTTCTGCGCAATACCGCGCAACTTCATCAGCATATCTATTGCCTTTCGAAACAAAGTCCTCATTTTTGGTATGTGCGATGCACTTTACAACTGCGATACTTGCTGGACATTGCAATGCTTCTAACAACAGGCGCACAAACTCTCCATTGCGAATGGGAGAGCCTGAAGAAGTCATGAACCCTCTTTGAGACCATAACTGCCCGTAATCATGAACTACCCCAAACCCGTATTGGCTGTCGGTGTAGATGGTGACTCGAATTTGATTGCCTGCTAAGCAAGCACGTGTTAGGGCAATAATCTCGGCTACCTGAGCGGAGTTTACTCCTTCCAGGCACCCAGCTTCCACAACTCCTTCAATTGTACAAACAGCATAAGCTGCTCTCAACTGCCCAACTTCGTCTCTTACACATGAGCCATCGACAAAGAAAACTTCGTCTGGGTCGGTCAGTGGCTCATCTACGATGTCGGGTCTGGGTTTGGTGCATAGTTCAGTCACATCGAGACAGTCATGGTCTGTATATTCATCATCATCATCATCAATATCATTTGGAAGTGGCATTAAGGTAGCAGGGTTCAAAACAGAGCATCTCTTGAGGGTCACGTTCTCTGCAGCAAGAATAACTTGCTCATAGCGCGTGAGCCTGCTATTGGTCAGATGCTGTGTTTTGGTCCTGGTCATCAACAGTTCAACAGAATGTGGCACGCACACCTCTAACGGGTGCCCCATAACAATATTTTCACATCTCTCAATGCTGACACCCGTTGCAGCAACGGATTTGAGACATCCGGGCAACGCTGCGGCTACTGGGTCTAAAGTAGCCGAGAAATAAGCAACTGGTCTACGGGCATTCCCATGGATTTGGACCAACACAGACAACGCACAACCTTCTCTCTCACAACAGTAAAGAAAGAATTGTTTATTGTAATCAGGCATTCCCAATGCCGGAGCACGACACAGGTCCTCTCTCAGCTGTAAGAATGCCATCAAACAGTCTTTGTCCCATGGCACCGGATCACTCACCTCTTTGTGCGTCAGTTTTTGCAAGGGCTTTGCTTTCAGTGAAAAGTTCACGATCCACTGTCGGCAATAACCCACCATCCCTAGGAACATCCTGACCTCTCTCTGTGTCTGAGGCGCGTTCATTTTCATGATCGCCTCTATCCTGTCTGGTGACACTTTTCGTTTGCCTTTCTCAATTCTGTGTCCCAAGTACTGCACTTCTGTCAGGCAGTACTGCAATTTTCCCGGGGATACCTTGTGCCCATTGGCAGCTAGGTGATTTAACAAAGCAATGGAGTCTTCCCTGCAAGCTTCTTCTGTTTCTGACGCCACAAGGAGGTCGTCTATGTACTGGACCAGAACTGACTTCTGGGGCAGCACTAGACTTTCAAGATTTTTCTTCAGAAGCTGGTTAAAGATCGATGGACTCTCTGTATACCCCTGAGGGATACGACACCATGTTAGGACGCGATTTTCCAGCTTAAATGCGAAAAGAAAATGGCTATCTTCGTCCAAAGGGATCGAAAAGAAAGCCTGACAAAGATCTATCACAGTGAACCACTCAGCTTGGAATGGAATCTGAAACAGTATCACTGATGGATTCGGTACCACTGGACAACATGAAACGACTATGTTATTAATCTTTCGAAGGTCCTGCACTATCCGGAATTTCCCATTTGGTTTCTGCAGACCCATAATCGGGGAGTTACATGGACTACCCACGATTTCTTTCAGTATTCCCTGTTTAATCATGGACTCGATCACGGGTTTTATGCCTGCAATCGTTTCTGGAGTCAGTTTATACTGGGGTGTTCTTGGGAACTCAGCATGCGGTTTCACTACAATTTTCACTGGGTCCACCCCTTTGACTAATCCAATCTCTTCCCCAGTGAAATCCCATACCTCTGATGCCACTGTCTCTCTCAAATCCCAGGGAAGCTCGTCTACTGTCAAAGTAGGGTACAGCTCCACACATATTCTTGAGTTTGCAACTTTGAAATCTGCATCATCATCATTAGTCAATACCTCCACTCCCTGGGGTGTACAATATATAGTACAATTCAATTTGCACAACAGGTCTCTTCCTAGCAGACACACAGGGCTTGAATCGCAAACCACAAATTGGTGCTCATCGCTGTACTTCCCTATTTTCACCTGTACCGGTTCTGTCAATTGGCTGGTTATTCTCCTGTTTGCGACCCCTACCACCTGTATGGTCTCTCCAGACATGGGCAGGTCTGGAACTGCAGCTGATCTGATCGTGGATCTAGTGGCTCCTGTGTCCACCAGAAATGTCGTAGGGCACCCTGCTACTTCTGCTTCCACATAGGGTCCCCTCTGATCCACCTCTAAGGCTGCCCCAAGGGTGCAGTCTTCTCTTTCCACTCTCTGTCCGGTTAATGGGTCCACATAATAGCATTCTTCACCTTCCACAAACAGGGGCATTTGTCTATAGGTCTTACCCATACTCCCTACTCGAGGAGGTTGCGGGAACTGGGCTCGGGGAGGAGCCCCCCCCCCTTTGAGCACCTTTCCTTGGTATGGCGTCGCCCCTCTCATAGGTGCGCTCTGGACCTCTTCCTCCTCTATCTCTTGCTCTCCGATCTCTACATTGTAAGGGCACTCGCGTTTCCAATGCCCCAACTCGTTGCACTGGTGGCACCTAGTCGTTTTCTTCAAGGTAGCTATGTCTACTCTGGGTCTAAAGGTAGTACTCTCCTCATTACCCTTGTTCTGACTGTACTGCTTCTTACCTCCTGTACCTGTCCCTTGCTGCTGTTGTTGCGGTCCCCCTTTTCCTGCTGCCTGCAATTGTACCACCATCAGCTTCTCTTTTAGTTTCTTAGCCTTGGAGTCTACCTCATCACAGCAGTACCTAGCATATCTCAGTATTTCATCTAGGGGTCTACTTTGCCAACAAATCGAGTGTTGCTGAATCATTAAACTAATATCCGGTCTCAGTCCCAGGACGAACTTGGACACAAATTGCCCTATGTCCTTTGGATCCATTACATCCAAGCCGCTATACTGTTTAAACGCCTTCAGCAATCTCTCGTAATATTCATGGACTGTCTCTTTGGGTTCCTGTCTCGTTCTGTCTATTCTGACCCAATCTATGTCTTGCATTGGCACTTTTTCTTTCAGCCAAGTCATCACTCTCTCGAATTTTGCCATCACGATCTCGGACGGCCCATTAGTCCTAGCATCTCTCTCTGGCTCCGTTGTGGGCCACTCAGCGCTAACCTTGCATGCTGTCCACAGATCTCCTGGTACTACAATGTCAAACAGCGTGTTCAGATCTATCCATAGGACTTTTGAGATCTTTACAAACCTCTCGACTTGCTTGTACCACTCCACGGGGCTCTCTCGTAACTTGGGGAAAGATGTGGTAAAAGCAGCTAAATCTCCCCTACTCCAAGGGACATGTACATAGCTTCCATTGGCAACTTCACGCAAAGGGTAAGCTTCTATTCCCTGCTGTCCTGGTGTTATACCAATCATGCTTCTTCTGCCGGTCCCTTTCTTGGACCACCTCTCTTCCCATTTATCTAGTGCCCTCCATGTCCTTATTCCAGTAATCAGTTCCCTTATGTGTGTTTTCAGCCCAATCGTTCTCCTCTCATCTAGGTCTCGATCTGAGTAATGTAGCCTGTGGTTACCCTGTAATGCTTTGGTTCTTGACAAGTCCACCATATATTTGCCTGCTAGTTCGACTAACTTCTCATGGACTGCTCTCGCCTTTCGTGTGATGTCCTTTGCCATATACAGTATTTCATCCTGTTCATACATTTCCATTCTTTCTAAAGGCAGGGTACCATCTACCATGTCATCCAGATCTGACCTTAAGCTGGAGACATCAAGTCTCTTGGCTTTTATCTCAGCTCGCAATATGTCTTTCGAAGGAGGCTCACTGGTCTCCCTCCCATCCCAACTTCGAGCTCTGCGTTTGGGCTCAGGAGAATTAATGGGTGGCCTCCCTTGCTCCCATCTCTCCAGGTCCCATGCTCGGCCATCCAATCTTGGAAGGTGATGGAACACGGGCCTTTTATCCCTACTCTCTCTCTGCCTACTCTCGTCTTCTTCTCTCCTCTCACCGCACATCTCTCTGTTATTTTCCCTCTGGTCGCTACACTCCCTTTGCCTCGTATCGCTCAATATCCGATACGATCCTTCCTGGTTCCCCATATTCCCTGGGCTGCGCTCATTTCTGTCATCACAGGGACTATGGTGCGACCTCTCACAACTCCCATTCAGTTCTCTGGTGCCGGGCACACAGTGTGGACATTTAAAGCTGTTCCTGTACTCTTGTGCTCTCCTCTCCTCTTCACTGAGTATCGGGCACGCCACCCCTCCATTCCCGGGGCCCCCGTTTTCCAGGTCTGTTCTACCTCCACTCCGGGCCCAATGGGTGACTCCCCTACTCCCTCTACAGTCCCACTCCGGGCTACTCTCCCCAGCCCCGCAGTGAGTCCGTGCTCTGCTGTCCTGACTTTCCCTTTCTGCTTCTGCAGCATTGATGCACTTTTGAGCCTTCACTGCCTCATCCCACTGCTTCATGTACTCATTTAGTTCTTGAAAGGATCTTCGTCCAGATCCCCTCAGATCCATTGGCCATCTGGGGCCCCCAGGATCTCCTCCTGGGTCCCCTGCTGTGTGCATCGGGGTGCTCCACTCTCTGGGTATCGGCATCTGACTTGGGGAATTAGTGGTATCGTTCCTCCTTGCCTGCTCTGCTCTTTCTCTGTCTTTCCGCTTCCGTTCTTCCCCTTTTGCTCTCTCTTGGTCATATATCGATATTATAGGACCTATGGTAACAGGTACCTGTAGTGCATCTGGTAATGGGTAGGATGTGGCGCTTTCCGTTTCCGGCGCTCTTTGTACCACAAACCTACCGACCACCTGCTGCACCTGACTAGGCTGGAACAACTCTTTCTTTGGCTCAGGATCCCACTGTGAACTGGGAAGCGGTCTATGCTCTCCTGCAATGCCCCCCTTTTCTCCTTCAGTATTCTCGACCTCTCCCCCTGCTCTATTATACGGGGGTGGCCTGTCTGTCAGTAATCTGTTTATCAAGCTATCCTCTGTTTCACTCTCATCATCTTCTTCTAGGGGGCTTTTATTTACTGGCGCCTCTAACACTGGGTACAGTTTATTTATTTCCAAATTATGCACTCTCCATCTTTTAGCATCCGCATCCCACCTGGCATCCTGTACTGCCCTTACCGAGCGTTTCACCCTTTCTTGTCGTCTGTTCATATTCCTTTCATGCGCTGCCCTAAGCCATGCTTCAAGGGCTTCAAACTGGGTTGGTCTAGGCAAGGGTCTCTTTGAGGTCATGATTGATTTCAATCGATGTAACACCTCTAATCTGAACGTCCCGTACTTCGGGAACGTCAGTTCCTCGTTTCCTTCAGTAATCTTACTCCACTCTGATATCCAAAGGATCGTATGCAACCCAACATTTACTGCCATATAACGAGCTGGCGTACCCTCCGGCGGGGCTTCTTCCCCTTCATACGATCCTCGCCTCTCTTTCTTAAACAGCGCTTTCAACCATTTAAAACACTTCATAATTATGCGCACAAAATCCAGCCTCGCTACTCTGTTTACTTCCTGATGACAATCCACCAATCCTGTCGCGGCTTTGCTAGCTTGGCCTATCACAGCGCGGTCTTTCTCCTGTCAGCCAATCACGTCGCGACCCTGTATGACGTGTTCGCTAGCTGGCCTATCACAGCGCGGTCTTTCTCCTGTCAGCCAATCACTGCGCGACACCACCTGACATCTCTTTTCTCCGCTTCGCAGCAGCACCCCTCCTTTCTCAACTCGTCTCCCGGTTATGCATGCGTCCCATTCATACACTGAAAAATGACTACTTCCGACCAAGCGGTCACTTCTCTCGACTGTACGTCCACAGTCTATCTGTAATTGTCAACACAACTGACGAGATGTCTATCGTCTCTCTGATAGGTTACTTACACACACAGTAACTTCCGACCAGCGTCCGTTACTCACGCACTCACTCTTACGTTCCCCCTATCTCGGTCTCTCGGGTGATCAATGGTACCTCATGACCCCCTTCACACTAGTTGACAATTACTCTGGGTGTCCAATACACCCGAACCACTTAAGCTCTCTTTGAACTTAAGATTTCCACCGGTTGCGCGCGCTCACAACCTGTTCCACAGTCACTCTACAAACATTCAACTCCGCCAGACATTACAACATAGATACAATACAAAAACACCGCAATCTAACACGCATAACCCTTTATACTCACTCTCGACCGATACTGCTGCTTTTTCTGTCTCACGTCATCCGGATCTTCATCTGCGGGCTGTTCTTCCGATCATCGATTTCTAGGGGCCTTGGGGTAAGCTAACCTGGCCTAGGTCACCGTCCTCAAGAAGGCAACCATCCTCTATAGCTACCAACTGAAAGGGCGAGATTTTGATCGATACCTTATATCTATTGATCCAAACCTCGTTCTGGTCGACTGAACCTTTATTGCCTGTCTTGGAAGGAAACAGTACACCTATCTGCAAGTTAGTTCACCCAAGAAAGGACTCTACTCTCAAAGATCACGGACAACTTCTAGGTTTCAAAAGTTTATTGTAAAGATATAATGAGCTGCAAATACAAGCATCTCAGAATGAGATTCACGAGATACACAGGTCCAATTACATACATGTGCTCTCGAAAAGCCCTCAGACGAGCAACAGAAATCACTAACACTAGTTCTAAAAATAGCAAAGCTATCAGCATAGACGCATATCTCTCCTTCATTTAGGTTGGAGGAAAACAAACACAGGTTAGGCGTCCCTACCCTGTTCTAGATGGTATCCCTACTTAACCAAATCCCAACCTAACAAAGGTGTCAGCAATGAATGACCCCCAAGGGAAGTCACCCACTCTAAGTCTCTTGGTGAAAACCTAAAGTTCTCCAGTCATGACCCCTCACTGCCTACCCATCCGCTCTCTAAAGGGTCCTCAGGTCTCTGCTCTAACTCCACCCAGGGGTGCTGTCCCTAATACAAAACAGTCAACAACATTTGAGACGCCCCTTGCGAAACGCCTCTCACGTGGTGCAACTTCAGGCTTTTTCCATGATGCTTTGTATTGGGCCTCAGACGTTAGAGTTGACCTTGCTTCTCAGTCTCTTCTCCGGCCCGCTGATACCCCTTAAACATTCCAGAACCCTCCTCCATGTCTGGGCCGTCTACTGAACAGGCCTCTATTCATTCACTTATAATTGGATCCCCCCTTTCCTGTTGCAGACAGATATCTGCCGCCAAGAACCCAACTCTCATAGACTTCTAAAAAGGCTTGCAACATTTCTCAGCCCAGACATGTACGTGTAAATCAATGCTAAAACATTTCAGGCCTACAATATTTCACATTATGATTATAGCATTCTATTTCTTCATTTAATTAAAGCATGTTAAAACTCTTATTCTATTATTTGGAAAACATTACTCTAAATCATGGCCCATTAATGCAATGACCAAAAACGTTAAACAATCTGTGTCGTGAAAAGAAACACCTTCCCTTTTAGCTCCAGCTCTGGCCCTGAGGCCTACCACGTTCTGCGTTTTACCACAGACCATCTTATATGTTAACAGCTACACGACATAGATTCAAAATAATCACGTCTAATAAAATCATATAATGTCACACATTTCTGCATTAATTCCACTTCTACTTAAATCTCTATATTAGCTATACATTTAGAATATAATTTCAAATACTATTAGCACTCATGGCATTTCTCTTCATGAATTCTGCTCTCTATAGGTAAGTGTGATGTACTCATATATTTATCTCAGTTTGCGCTCTCTCAGCAGCATGTGGGAGGGAGAAGGGTTTGAGCTGCATAATCACTCCAACTGCTCATTAAAAAGGCTGGGTTATAGTAGTTCTTGTGTAGTGTAAACTAAGTGTACATCCACTTAGTAGAAAATCCCACAGCGAAGTTTGCTGATTAAAAAAACAGAAGCAAACGTTAGGGTATGGTATCCGCATTTGTACAGCACCTTCTACCATTGGGATGGAACCGTAGCACTTTAGATTACTTGCTTCTGTTTACACTGCTGGTAAGTTACACCAGGCTGGCGGAAAATGAAAGATATATAGTTATTTTTTCAGTCAAAGTTGTTGTGCATTTTTGAAAATGCAGGGAAGAATTAAGGTGTTCTCACCAAATATATGATGTAGATAAACATGCTGTGTTTATTTGGATCTACGCCTATGTTCTTAGAATTGTCTTGTTTTGCATTGCTGCATTTTGATCACATTTTCCTGCCTCTTGCTGAGGCCAGAAAGCATTTTCTTGGACATTTGCCTAAAACTATCCAGACCATCATAACTGGAGGTGGGCGAAAATCATTTTTTTCCTTTGATTCATGGATTATTCCATTGATAGTGCTGATAGAAATGATTGTGAGTAACCAAAACATGGACATTTTACGGCCTGTCACAAGTGCCTTTTACCCATGTCACATTTTGCACCTAAAAGGTGACTTCGTCCATTCAGCTTCAGTGGCTTTTTTCATGACACTCGGCTTCTCTTAGGATTGCAGGCCTCCTTGGCTACTGACTTCCATCCCGATATGGTGCAAGTCAGGAAGCGGGTGGGCAGCTACTTGCCCGAGTTAAACTTCGATAAAACAGAGGTCTTGTAGCAGTCCTTGGCTCAAATTAAATGGTTTTGGTAGCCGAGCACCTTCTAACAACAGCCTCGATTACTTTTGGACCCATCTTTTTGACCTTAACTCATGAATGTGAAGGTGGGGAAAAACCTAGGATTTGAATGTGACAAAAACCAAGCCTGAACTCCAGAAACCTTTTTCCACCAATGCAAACTTCACAAAATCTTGCCTTATCATATCGACGAGGGAAAACATCTGATTCTGTCAGAGATTATTTGGTCTAGCTGGATTTCCCACATTTTTATCGCAACGTTTACAGATTAATTCTGGCACTCTGAGACTTCATCAATACAAAACAATTTCTTTGCCATTTGTTACTGCCTCGCAAATCATGCCTCAATCTTTTTACGGTCCTTTGTACAGTGCACAGACCCAACTATGGCAATGTTTCTATCTTCCTTCTGTACCATCTTCCGTTCCGCATCCATATTGCTTTCTCCGGTCTTCTAACAATGATCTCCTAAAAGTTCTTGAGTTTAGGAAATGACATTGTGGAGGTTGTAGGATTAAGATATTGGCTCTCTCACTTTGGAATGCTCTTCCTCTCTACATCCGCTCTACCAAATAGCCGCCAACATTTTGAAAACTTTTGGAAATTTGTTGCTATAAAATGCTCATATTTCTATATTTACAGCCCGAGCCTTCTGCTTAGTTTCTTTCTTTCACCGAGACCATATTCCCTTTATGTCATCTAGCTTGACTTTTGCAGCGAGAAGTGTCGCGAAATGCCCAAACCCGAAGACAGGCTGCAAACCGTCAGTGCATCCAAAAAAGCTGCAGTGCACTAGCATATCTGTCTGGATCAAATAGAGTACATTGCACCGGCACTCAGGTCACTGTTGGCTTACCAGTAGCGTTGCGTGCAGGTTTCAAGGCTCTCTGCCCACTACATAAAGCTCGCCTTTGAATAATACCATTGATTATTAATAATACGTTTGTGCCTGCAGATAACTACACTTATTCCATTAATACCCTCTGCAAGTATGAGCAGCAGATAATCTTGGTTTTAAGATACCTAGCTTTGAAGCAAAATTCACGAAAAGTTTCAGGCCAGTGTAGATGAAGTCGTGATAGTTGTGCACGAAGCAAGGCGAAAGGCAGTGAAGCTCTGTGCATGGTCAAAGGAAAATATGGAGCAGCAGATGATGAAAGAGGTAGTTTGGTTTCAGGCTCAGAAGTGCACTGCTTCTGCATTTGTATGCTGTGTTCTTTAAAGAAATGTGTAGTCTGCTTTTTCCTAAATTGGAGTAGGGTTGGGGCGTTCCTGATGGATACCGGGATGCCATCCCAGGGCATTTTGACTTTCAGAAGAGCAATAAGGACATAGCTTTTCTCTGAGCAACAAAGACATGGCATTTCCTTTACTAAATACATTGCCTTATAGTTTAAAGCCCTAGAAACACAGCACCACATCCATAGCTCAAAGCTATTGGAATTGGAGACAAAGCCCTGGAGTGGTTGGCATCATTCCTTGAAGGAGGTGGCAAGAGGTCCGGATTCCTCCTTTTACGTCTAGACCACGTGTATTGTATGTTGAAGTACCCCAGGGCTCGGCTCTGAGCCCTAATTTATTTAACATCTATCTTACTCCTCTTGCTCTACTTGCCTTGGGAGCAAGCATAACCTCATATGCTGATGACACCCAGCTATTGTTTTCATGGGACTGTAATGCAGGGCTCCCTGGTGAAAAAATTAGAAACTGACTGTCAGCTGTTTTCCAGTGGCTAACATACAATCAGCTCAAATGCAATGCAGAAAAACAGAGCTTCTATTTTTTGGAGAGAAGACCCAGGAAACAGGGCAATCTTTCAGGCCAGTCGAGGTCCCCTTTCCAGGGAGTCAAGCAAATTATGTGAAGAATTTAGGTATGAAATTTGATGAGGACCTCTCTTTGTTACAGCAAGTAAATTCAGTGGTGGGGTCCTGTTTTCGATTACTGCGTGTCTTGAGAAAGTTTCTACATATTCTGTCCTTCTCAGCCAGGAAACAGGTGATACAGGCGTTGGTGTCATCTAGGCTGGATGTTGTATATGAAATGAAGATCTCATGAACTGATATTTGAAGAAACAGCTTTATTTGCAGCACAGATACAGGTAGGTCCATCCCTCATCTGACCAGAGCTCCAACTGCCAACAGGGCAAGGGAGAGCTCCAGAACTAGGAACACCCACAGTGATCTAGAGTGCTGGCTCAAGAACAGAGCTAAGCACTGTACAACATATCTTCCCCCCTTGCAAGAAGAGAAAACAAAATTTAAAAGAAAAACAGAAAATTCAATGTACATAGTCATTCAAATAGATGGGTGGACGACGAGAGCGAGGGCTCCTCAACCTGGCTTCTAACGAGGAGGAAGAAGAAATGGTGGGAACAGAAGTAGTAGGGACAGAATCAACTACAGAACTACCATGCACACACAAAGAGGTAGAAGCATCCCCACTACCCACCTCCCCCCGTACAGTTGGTAGAAAGGTGGATGGAGGACTGCCACCAGAAGTCAACAAGTAGCCATCGCACCCCCCTGAACCATTAGCAACTAAACCATCAGAAGAAGAATCTTTTCTCTTTTGGTACAGTGCTACCCTCCTATAATTCCAACTTTCCCCATTGGCCAGAACAACAAAATGTGGAAAGACTTTCTTAACTCTATATTTGCTAAGGCCCTTAGTGCACCTACCCGGCTTTACTTTAACGAGATCACCCACAGAGATAGGTAAGGAAACACTGCTTTGGGATGGGAGAACCTTATCATCTAAACATCTTAACCAAGCAGGAGTCAATCTTGAGACAGGTGCACGTCCGCGCATCAATTCAAAAGGGGATTTTTCACCATTCTTATGAGGCGTTGACCGGTAAGCCCACACAAGCTCCTGTACCCGTTCATGCGAAAAACAACCACCCTCCACAAACATTTGGATCACCCCTTTCACAAGACGGTTTACTCTTTCGCAAAGACCATTTCCTTGGGGGTTGTAAAGGCTTGTCTTCTGATGTCTGATGCCACAATCACGTATAAACGAAGCCATCTTTGAAGATGTCAATTGAGTGCCATTATCTGAGATAAGGACAGAAGGATATCCCTCATTCAAGAAAACACCCTTCAAAAAGTTAATGGTGGTATCAGTGTTTATCTCTTTAACAAACTGTACACAAAGCCATTTCGAGTAACAATCAATTATGACAATAGCATAACGTTGGCCTAAGGGTAACTCACTCATGGGACCTATGAAATCCATACAGACACTGTGCCAAGGTATGTTTTCAAAGCCAATTTTCTGCGGTGACTGAGATCCCAGAATTTTCAGACGCTTCTCCCCTTCTTTGCAAAAACTACACCTCAGCACACAATCCACTGCATCACTATCCACAGAGGGCCACCAAAAGTTTTCCTTAACACGACGTTGGGTGAGACTTTGACCCAAATGGCCCTCATGGGCCAAGTCAAGAATCCTACTTCTTAATGAACTAGGAGGAACAAAGCGATCGCCCCGCATAAGAACATCGTTCCCTTCCAAAGAAAGTTCATCCATGACTTTCAAAAACGGTCTAACTTGAGGGTCAACAGTGCTCTCCCTTCTTGCTCCTTTCGAGACAAGATTTATTACCGCTTTTAAACATTGATCCTCCTCCATACCTTTTGACCACTCATCATGGGAAAAGGAACCACCCCCCACAAACAAAACATCTTCAGCTATAGCAACTGCAAGATCATCCAAGATATCCTTAGAGGGACTATCACAGCTAGTGGATCTCACGGGAAGACGTGACAAGCAATCTGCTTGGATGTTTTTCCAGCCATGAACAAATTCAATTACACATTGGTAGTCCTGAAGACGAGAGGCCAATCTCGCCAACCTTGGAGACCCTTTCCCATCGCCACCTGGAGCTAAAACATTTACAAGGGGTTTATGGTCTGTACGGAGAATACATTTGTATCCCCACAAGTAGGTTCTAAAGTGACTCGTGCCCCATACAGCTGCAAGAGCCTCGCGCTCTATGACTGAATAATTCGACTCTGAGGCAGACAAAGGCCTGGAGGCAAATGCGATAGTCTTCTCTACTCCCCCATGCTTTTGCAGTAGAACCGCACCAAGACCTATAGCACTGGCGTCAACCATCAAGATAGAGGACCGAGCAGTATCAAAAGGGGTAAGGACATTAGCAGATTTAAGCTCCCCTTTGATCATATTGAAGCAAGATTCATGCTCAACGGTCCAATTAAATTTTACACCCTTTTTCAACAAGTATCTCAAAGAAGCAGTCTTTGAAGAGAAATCCCTCACAAATTTCGAGTAAAACTCGATCAGACCCATGAAGGACCGAAGTTGATCTTTATCAACGGGGGAGGGACCAAGTCGCCAAATGTTGTATATGAAATGAAGAGCTCATGAACTGATATTTGAAGAAACAGCTTTATTTGCAGTACAGATACAGGTAGGTCCATCCCTCATCTGACCAGAGCTCCAACTGCCAACAGGGCAAGGGAGAGCTCCAGAACTAGGAACACCCACAGTGATCTAGAGTGCTGGCTCAAGAACAGAGCTAAGCACTGTACAACACTGGACTATGGCAATGCCTCGTATCTGGGCCTACCGGACTACCTCAGTAACAAACTGCAGGAGGTCCAAAATGCGCCAGCACGTACTCTCCTGGGCTTCCCTCTGAGAGCACACGTGTCACCGCACCGTACAGCATTGCATTGTCTCCCCAGAAAAAAAGAAAATCTTATTTAAGACTCTTGATTTGGTCCATTAAGCCCTTAATGAGAGGGGCGCTGGATACCTCAGGGCACAAATTAGTTTTTATGTTCCCTCGAGATGCCTGCGTTCAGCCAAAGCTTTTTTAGCCAGTACTCCTAACATCTGGTGTGCTAGGGCCGGTGGCAGAACCGTCTCCTTTTTAGGTCCGCCAGCATGAAATAAGCTTCCCTCTGAAATTCGGAGCATTACCGATATCTCTCAGTTTGGGAAGAGACAGAAGACGTGGTTGTTTAACCAAGACTTACAGATTAGGGCTTCTATGTGTGTGCTGGTAGTAGTGCAGAGCACCAGGACATTCCTTGGGGTATCAGAGCGCTTTATAAATCCTCTTTTATTCATTCATTCATTCATGATGGCAAATGTTATGCAATTATCAATGTTGGTCTGCAGACCTGGGTCTTAGGATATGGCCATGAAAGCCGAGAGACAGAAATCTCACAGTGCTGTGTACTGAACGCAGGGTTTTACCTGCAAACTAACGATCCATGTGAGTGGTGCAATCGACTTATGTCTCTTTATTGTGATTGTGCGACAACGGTATATGTGCCATCATCTCACCACTATGAGACAAAGGTAAACTTTGTGGTCATGACAAAACACATTGTGACACTTGAAGCTTGACCAAAAACCAACATGAGGATAGTGCTTATTGTTGCAAAATATATATGTTTTTCCATATAAATTCATATGTACGCATTCACACTAACATGAGGCCCAGAGCTTCAAAGGGCTTCCTATCTGACCTTGCCTGGACAAGCTTCCAGCAGATATTCTGAATAAGCCTTAGAAGTCACTTTCCTTGTCCTGACGTCATCATAAATTTACAAAGGAGAGTCGATGCTACAAGTCCATCGGCACACACATTAACACATCTTACTATAGAGAAATCCAGCATTGGATACAGCCTGCCTCTATCAGATATAATCCACTGCTAAACAATTCATTAGCCACTAACTAATATGGTACCCTGTGTAACATAATGTAATGTTAGGTTACAGAAAAATAACCTTACACATCATTTGAACACAAATCTCCTGCAGGACACGCAAACACTGGTTACTGGCACACGTTAATACGAGCGTAGCAGGACAACGTGGGTCATTTTTGTCTCTCTGATCCTTCCATTGCAGTGTGTCTGCGTGCTACAGGAAATGAAAGTCTGGAAGTAACAGGTTATTAAATGTGATAATGACACCGACCAGGCGTCCGATTGCAAATCTATTCTGAATATCTATCACTAAAGCAGAAGAAGGCCTAGAAAGGATTTACAGGAGTCTGCTTCGAAGGGATCTGCAGCACTGTGGGAAGGATTACACCCCCGCCACTGGTTTCATAATCTGGCACACTCAAAGGGAGCTTAATTCCTTGACAAGGAATTTAAGGGTCGGCGGGAAAGCGAATCCTTCTGCGGCATGAGCGGGGCCTGCTTACCTCATCAAGGATGCGGTTTTTGGCGCGAATAATTGCAGAGTTCAAGGCGTTGATCCAGGACTCTTTTTCCTCTGGGCTCACTGCTAGGAAGATCAGATTGGGAGCCTGGAAAAAAACAGAGAGCGTGTAAGTGATACGGCCATGACAGCAGAACTCATTAGATGAGCCGTAGCTCACATTCTCTGGTCCAGGGTTCACACAGCATCTGATACACGGGGTTAGCCTCTTTTAAGCGTTCCCAATTGTGGCAGATAAAGGAACCTAGAATGTGGTCAACTGAGGCAGCTAGAATTACAAGTCAAGTTACCTGGCACTACAGTCAGCCAACCAGCCACTAGCCCAAGGGTGTCCAACACACTTCCAGGCAGGTGGGTTTTATGCCAAGTTTTCTGGATTGGATAACCAATGACTATGGGAATCAGTTCTGTTAGATTTACCGCACAGACATTTATTTTATTTGGATATCCTGAAAATTGTGCCTGGGCGCTGGACTTATGTGAGAGACGTACCATAACTCATGTATTTTTCTTTTTAGGTCTGGCTACGCACACCATTATCTTTCTGCCAGACCCAATGTCATCAACACACACAAATGTGCAGAGAAGGCATAGGCTTTGAGTGACTAGTCTTTGGCGAGAGCCTCGTTTGTGCCAACCGCCTTCATCCGCTGCTTGACTGAAGTGTCTGGATGTGATAGCACACTCTAGCTGACTTTGAACCAAGGGTGCATTCAAATATTGTTGTGCACCTAAGTGAGAATGTTGCTCCCAAATACATTCTGCCACCTAAAAGTGTCTCTATACTCATGTTTATCCAGCTCACTGATGTTTCTACACCCAAATGTGATTTTTTGAATCTAGATGCGATTTTGTATCTAAAGGTGCATCCAGGGTCCTGTCAATGATGCACCGAGGTCTGTGTTACAGCTTAATGTGTTTTTGATACTAAATGGGATGTTCGCTTATGCATAACTTACACTTGCAGATGTTGTATCAATGATGATTTTTCACCTAAACATGCACCAAAAGCAACATGTGCCTAAAAGTGATTTTGCACCTAAACATTATTTTGCACCTGAATGTGTTTTTGCTCTTAATTATGATTTGTGGCCTAAAAGTGGGTCTAACTATCATACCACAGTCCTGTTCACTTTGCACCAAGAGTGGTTTTGCATCATAAAGTGATTTTGTACCTACGTGGTTTTGCACCTAGGTTATTTTACACTTAAATATGATGTATGTTTCTGAAAGCTTTACCCACTCCTGCTCATCCAGCAGCTAGTGTGATTTTTGCACTTTGAGGTGTTGTTAACCTAATCTGATATTATATCGATGCATACATATTAAACTTTATGTCAACTCTCACTTCTGCATTTTTTCTCTGCACTGAGTGCCTTGTACCCAAATATGATACCACAGCCCATATGACTTTGCACCATGGGGGATTTTGCACCCAAATGTGTACTTGCTCCAAAATGTAATATGTGCTCCAAAGTATATAACTGTTTTGAATCTGTGCTAGTTTGTTTCGATTTTGTGTCCTGGTGCATTTCAATGTCCCGGGGTGATCACAATAGGCTCTTAATGGTTTTCTACCCTATTTTGCCTGACACACCTTCAGTCGCTGGACAGGATCGGAAGATGCCAGGAGAACGCAAAGCGCCACATTCATAATTTAATTGGGCCCATTTGTCTCAAACTCGTGTCTATGCATTTTATTTTATTAAGGCCACTAGACGGGGGACGGTGTTCGACTGGTTTTCTTCCTTTCTTGCCGGCCGCCGGCAGACGATCTGGGCCCCGCCTGATTCCGCCGTGATGCCGCCTCTGGGAGTTGGGGTCCCTCAGGGCTCTGTTTTGAGCCCGACCCTCTTTAACATCATTATGACCCCGTTGGCGGCACTGGTGGAGTCGCATGGTGCCCAGATCGTATCCTATGCGGATGACACCCAGCTCCTCTTCTCGTGTACGAGAGGAGGCGACTTTGATGGGGAGAGTATTCGGGATTGCCTTGGGGCTGTTTTCCATTGGTTCCATCTAAACAGCCTCAAGTGCAATTCCGACAAGTCCGAAGTACTGTTCTTTGGGTGTGACATCGAACCCGTCTGGCAGACTTGGTGGCCACGGGATATGTTCCCTCCATCCTGTTCCTCTCAGGTTGCAAAGAATCTAGGGGTGAAGCTGGATAACAGGTTAACCTTGAAATCTCAGATCCTAGGGGTGTCGGGCATGTGCTTTGGCATCCTTAGGATGCTGCGGAGGTTTCTTCCTCTGTTATCCGTGGAACATAGGACGCTGACAGTTCAGGCTCTGATTGGGTCCAGGTTGGATTATTCCAACATTCTCTACCTGGGCCTTCCAGAGTACTTGCTGCAGCGCCTTCAAGTGGTGCAGAACGCCGCGGCTAGGGCAATCTTCGGCCTTAGTAGGCGCTCTAGTGCCTCGGGCCTGCTGGTAACGTTACATTGGTTGCCCATCCGCAAGAGGATCGCCTTTAAGGCTCTGACCTTGGTCTATAAAGCTCTTCACAAGGGGGGAGCTAAGTACCTTCAAAAGAGACTGGTCTTTTATCATCCGACCAGATCTCTGAGGTCGGAATCCCTGCACCTTGCTGTTGTCCCTCGGGTAAAGAAAGCGCGCCTTGGTGGGCGCTCTTTTGGATTGCTGGCATCTCAGCTATGGAACTCTTTGCCGCTGGCACTGCGGGGAGCCACTAGCTTGCTTGTTTTTAGGAAAGGCCTTAAAACGTGGCTTTTTACTCAGTAGCCGTTCTCTCTTGAATTCCTGGCTTACTGCTCTTTTAGTCTTTCTTTTGGTGTTATGTTATTGTGTTGCAGCCTCTTTGCCTTCTCCAATAAAAGCGCCGGGACACTCTTTTTGAGTAGCCGTGCGCTATAAAAATGAACTAATAACATAACATAACATAACATAACATCTGCGTGAGAGAAACCCAGGACGGTCATCCTTTCGTAAACTTACATGGTTGAGCTCTGACAACTCCTGGTATAATTTCTAGAGCCTTGCTATATGTTACTATAGTCTGCAGTCAGTAGGAGAGGTGTCAGTGAACAGTCCCCGGATGATAGTCTGCGCAGTCAGTCCATATTCAATAAGGCTTAAGCTGTCTAGGCAGCGTGCAAGAAGTCAGATAGTAAGCTTGTGCTTTCGAAACTCAGTGAAAGTGCACATTTTCATTTTTTATTTATAAAAATCCTATTTACAAGAGATCATTGTTATCAGAAATTACTTATGGCATCAAGGCGTCCTTCTACATTCACTAATGCACCATGCTGTCCCCCTTCACTCACACTCATCCATCCATCCACTCATCAATGTATTCTTCTAGTCACAGATATTCATCCATCCATTCAAATACATCTATCTACACAAATGCATTTATCAACCTTCCTGCACTGACCATCATCCATCCTCATGCAACAACAGATCCAACCAGCCACACACAGGCATTCATTCATCTACCCACAAGGAAACATGCATGCACTCACACACCATTGCGTCCATCTGTCTATCTAACCATAGCAATGCATCTACCTCCCCACACTGTGCGTATCGACATCCATCAATGTATTCCTGTATTCAACCACACAGCCACCAAATCAGGCGTCCATGTATTTAACGAAAATCCACATGTGTCTGCATGAGTCCATAGGCGTGTTGAAAATATGCATGCATGTGTTGTCTCTGTGTGCATATTTGCATATGATGTAGGGACCTTCGAGGCCGGATAACCTCATTCTTAAGTTGGGGCATTTTAGGGTGATGTGCTCTGTATGATTCTATATAGTTAATGGTGATGGCTCCCATAAGCAGCCCTTGGATAGGGGCAAAAAGCTCCTTATCAGGCATTGGTTCGCAGTCCCTGTTGGGTATGGTTCCAGAATATGGTGACATAAATATATGCTCCCAAACATCATTAAAAAAATATTGTCCTATTGGAGTTAATAATGAAGGATCTACACCCAATAGAACCGTGTTTTATAAACGATAACATCTGCATCAGGCAATATTTCTGTATTTAATATGATATTCTGATCCGCGTTCCTATCTGGCTGTATAAGGGCTGTGACCACCTGCGTGTTTTGCTGTACATTTTCATGGCGAGAACCATATCTACATATGTTAAATCCCCTTCCTCTCACCAAGAAGGTAACTGAAGGGCCACTAGCAGCAAAATACGCCTTTGATCCCAGGCATAGTTGTGGGTTTTTCTTTGTCAATGTCTGGTGTCCGTGCAAGCATCCTTTGCCTGTTGGTAGCGGGTTATCGCATGTGATCACAACTTTGCTATTTTCAGTCATTCTGATTACCTTGTGGTCATTCTACCGCTTTGTTATTGCGACATATACCGTTATTTCCCCTCCAGCAGCAGCAACATAAAACCAGGCGCGAGCTCTATTTGTAAGAGTTTTGCAATATTCTTTTAGCAGCAAAGTGCACATTTCACTCTCCCTCATACTATTATTACTGGCTTCCTACTGAGGGTAACAGAAATGTAAAGTGTTTGCATCCATTCCAACTCATTGACCACCAAAAACACACCTGATACCACCAGCAAACCTTATTTGCAATCAAGACTTGTCATGCCTGATGTTACCACTGGTGTCTGACTAACCCCCGATACTAATTTTCAGGTCTCAGTCACCCTGCAATGTAGAACATACGTGTACATATACACCTCTACTGTTAGCACAAAACAAGGATTTGCAATGCAATAGGTCTCGCATTTCTAACGGTTAGACTCACTGGCGTTGTAAATGCTAAAGGTTTTTATTTATGTTTTTTTGTTTGTGGGGATGGAGGCAACAAAGGAAGTTGTATGAGCTGCCGCGGCAGCCATTGTTGCTAATTAGGAGCGGCATGCCGCGCTGCTTAAAAGAACATATAAAGATGTTGAAATAGAGTAGTGCGAGCCACGCAGTCACCATTGTTGAAGATTATGTGTGGGTTTGAGCTATGCTGTAAAAAAAAAGCAAATTAATATAAATCTACAAAAAAACAATTGTAACATAAAGCGAGAGATGATTTCCCATGGGTTATGACGGAGTCTATAATGCTTTGTTGGTATTTCTGTTGCTGCTGTAATTGCTTTACGCCTAACTCAGTGTTCAGTGGTAACTGGAAATACTCCACTTTCTGCAGGTGAAACTATAAAACTAGAGCAGAGTCTATCGGTTGTGGCAATGACTGAGCTGGTGGATTCTACACGACATCTAGAGTTCCTTTCAGAAATTGGAGGGTTTTCAGTTACCAATAAACTCTAAATTGGGTGCTTTGTTAGGATTCACCTGCCGTAGGATTCTAGATTAATTATTTTTAGGTCGAGCCTGGGCAGTGCAGGCACTGCTCTGCGAGGCATGCTGTATTCAGGTATGGACTTGAAGCTCCACCCAATCTCCGCCCATATTTTTTATTGGCTTGTGTCATTGTCCACTGAAACTGTGTTTTTTATTGGGCAATAGGCTTCGTAGTCCCCCCCATAGTACTGCCTTATCTTCTTTTGTAACCTCCCATGATGTCACCACCTGTTACATGTGTTCAGTAGGGTTTAAATAAAGCCTTTGAGCACTATTTTCTCAAATAGCTTGCTTTGTTCTGCCTGCTTCCGCAGGCAGGACAGGCTCTCTCCTATTGCTTTAAAAAAAATCTTTATAGCACGGGTGCCGAACGCATTTGAAATGCAGTAGGTCTTGCATTTGTGAGAGTTTAAGCTATTGGCATTGTAAATGGCAATGCCTTTTATGTATCTGTTTTAAAAACAACACATAAATAAAAGGCATTGTCATTTACAATACCAATAGCTCAAACTCTCGTAAATGCGAGACCTATTGCATTGCAAATGCTTAGTTTTTTTTGTTTGAGTCATACTATGTTAGTGTCTCCAACTTGGCTATGTTTTAGCATTTCTACAATAATGCAAGAACACTTCCCTCCTCATTTATGTTATCAGGGATAACATTCCAGCCATGATTTGTTTTTTCCCACTTTAGATCTTTACTTAATTTGTGGGGGTAGATAAAGGTGGTAGACACTGGTTCTATTTTAAGGTGATCAGGACCTATTGTTCATCATCAGCTTTTAACCCAGAGCAAGTGAGAGAATAGCAGAATAGGGTGTGAAAAAGAAGAGAAAGATAGAAAAACAGTGTCAACGGAGAAAGCAGGGCTGAAAAGAACACATAGTAGTGAAATAAGGAGAGAGAAGAAGTGTTGGGTGGTGGAAGAGGTCCGAGGTGAAATCAAAACTAGGCAGCCTTGGCATTCAAGAATCCAGCATTGGCGACAGGTTCCTAAGAAACATTTTTGTCCCTATACTTCTTTACTTTTTGTTAGGACCCGAGCACTTTTTTTTGGAGTTTTATACAGCGTGAACTTTACCCAATGGTATCAGACCACTTTACACGAGCACCAGTTGTATTACATAAGGACATGTTTATTTTTGTAAGGCACCGGGAGATTGAGTGATTTGCCCAGAATCACAGGATGTTGCACGTCCTTGCCGAGACTTGAACCCAGTTCCCCACATTTGAGGTGGACCGCCATTGCCGTTAGACCAACTCCTAACTAGTGCGAAAGCACCACATGCACAAGGTCCACAGTGCACTGTGCGCATAGTATAGATGAATGCTATTGACTGTATAAACCAGTTCATAACAAAGCCTGGGCCTGAGCAGGCACTGTACTCGATGGAATGAGCAAGTTATCTGCCGTGCTGCCATTAGTTCAATATGTTGTGCCAGGCAGAATGAAAAGTGACTTAAAAGTCTCATTCAGTGCTCTAACTACTGCTGTTGCCCATTGTTGATTGTGTGATCAATAAGTTTCGAGATTTTGTTTGTTGTTGGCAAGTCCACGTTTGTGATCTCACCAATTCCATTTTCTCTTGTCGGGCAAGTGTCTAAAATTGCAGTGTTCGATTTATCACATGTTCCAGAGCATCATTTTCAAAAAGCTGTTTGACCCACCCTTCTATCTTGTGAGAGGCTTGCCCAATTCAGATTATGGGAGGTTTAGACCATTTCTGTAGGCTGCTTGATTTTTTATATAGTTTGTGATTGTTGAAAATATGGCTTGATTTACAAACTATTACTGTAAGACAGAACATAGATTTGGGCTGCATTCTTTCAATTTAATTCTTCATCAGGTATGCAGTAATGACAGATACTTTTAAAACACAAATACTTAAGATAAAATACCTTAATTTTGTATATATTTTATTATGAAAAACTGTGTATTTTTTAACAAAAATTTCCGAAAGTTAAAATGGCGATTCTACTTTAGGTTCTATCCCTAAGGTTTACATTTAGGATTAGCTTTATGGCGGGGGTGCAGGGCTAAGATGAGTTTTAGGGTTACCATTAAAATTAGGATAAGGACTGGAGTATTGCATAG
This sequence comes from Lissotriton helveticus, assembly GCF_964261635.1. Taxonomy (NCBI): domain Eukaryota; kingdom Metazoa; phylum Chordata; class Amphibia; order Caudata; family Salamandridae; genus Lissotriton; species Lissotriton helveticus. Next base: position 735,335,235 of record NC_136073.1, read on the forward strand.
GGTTAGACAAACGGTGAATATTAGGCTTATCAGAGTGAGGACTGGACTTATAGGTTTATCACTCTTCTTTGTTATTGTTGTTTTATATACATTTTGGACCTACATTTTCGAGTTTACACTAAAAGCATCTGCAAAGATAGCTGTCGACATTTTGGAATTTTGTTTTCAATATAAGAGTTTTTAGGCATTACCGTTTTGGTGTTATGACCAAAAACACTTTATCCTGCACTCTCCAAATTGTGCAGGACACTGTGGGCATCTATGCAAGGCCCACACAGGAATAGACAGACCCTGCTAAGTCACATAAGATGTACTGGCAGTGTACTGAGTGTAGATCACTTATACCAGAGTACCAGGAGTGATACATCTGCACAGCATAATTGCGTGCATAATTGTGCTACAGTCTGAACCCAGCTCGACAAGCATTTCCTTGACAATTACTGATGTTTGCAACAAAAAAAACATTTTCAGGGATGAAACTCCATCCAATTGAGTTGCTTACAGTTACATAGCTTGACAGTAACAAAACATTCACGTTGCCACAACATGGTGCCATCACTTAAATTGCTAGGAAAGGTGGTAGAATAGTAAATCAGAGCGATAGTGGGGTGTGGTTTCAGAATATCGTCTAAAATAGGTATCCTAAATATTGTTTACAGTATTGCCCTAGTGAAGTTAGTCAATAAAAAAATCTGTACCCAATGGGGCGATATTTTTGTAAACAATATTTAGCTCATGGTGTGTACCTCGATTATATTTCTTATTATGGTATTCTGACATACAGCTTTTCTTGGCAAGTAGAGGTATGGGTATGTCGAATTAAAAGGTTTTGTGAATGTGAAGTTCAAGTCTCCGTGAAGGTAAATGCCCGCCTGAAGAAATGCTGTGAACATATAGGGCTTTCATGACTGCTGGGCTACTTGTTTGATGTGCCAAGCATGTTCCCCAAAGTTGGCACAAACACATTTGTGGCACCGACCATGGCACTTGAGGCGCGTGGTCATGACGTGCATGTATGGACACCCTCTTATTGCATGGGGATGTGTTGATGTACATCATTTGGGCAGTGAAGAGGTTATGGACAAGAACAGAGGTTCCCCATCTTCAGTAGGCCTCCAAACTGCAATCAGATTGTAGGCTCTTGCTATGCAGCGGTAGGTCGGCCTCGGTGGTGAGTAGTTAAAGCATCATACACTGGACGCGCCACTTTCTCGGTAGTAGACACAGGAAGCAGGTGTGCAGATCTGCCTAAACCTTTGTAAGTCAGCCGAACTGTGCAGTGCTTAATTTGAGCCCGTGGTTTCCGGGGCTCGGCACCGGAGCTTGTGACAGCCGCCACAAGGTGGCGCTGCCAAGCTAATTTATAGATGACCACAACAACAGTTAATCATTAATGTTATATTAATTAAAAATGGCTATTACCTGCCTCCAAAGCAATTCTTATAGCTTTGGGGGTCTGAAATAGGCCGAATTGTCAGACTTGTAGGAGTGTGAGAGTTAGTAGTTGTGTTGTTACTATCACTGGAAGCCTAGCAGGGACAATGTGTGGGGCAAGCTGCAATGGCCTCCTGACGAGAGCCCTGGAACTTATTTTTTTTTACAAACTAAGCACTGACTGTGAGGCATCCCTCACAGCCTGCAGAGGCAGGTCTGGCTATGTGACATACTTCTGTAGGATCCTTGCCTTCCCCTGCTTTTAACATCTCCATTCATGTGGCTGCTTGATAAAGCGCCAAACATATCACCTCAGGGAACAGGCGCTTGTAGAGAAACCCGGGCGGTGGTGGTATACTTTTCTTGCTTGTAAATCAATGCCATTGAATTGTTTAGGCCACTTTAGGATGATCAGCTTATGCCTGCATAGTGAATCACTTCACATGTTTGCATTTTTTTTTTATAAATGTAAGTCTTCTCCCCTTTTACTTTGTCGCAAATCCCACGTGTCGATGGGAACATTGGGACATGGCCTGACCCTGCACAATAAGGCGCCCCAGGCCAGACAGCAAAATTAATGAAATCATTCAAACTAATTATACTCCTGTCCCTTCCTGGCACTCCCTCCTCAAAGCAATCAGTGGCGCTGACCTCCTCCACCCATCAGCCTCCACACTGGCGCTTAATGAGCAGTGGGACCGCGGATGGAAGATGGAGAGAGAGAGAGACATGGAGGAACAGAGAGAGAGTGAATGTGTGTGTTTTAAGAGGCCATTGTTTGAAGCTAATTTACCGTGAAACAGGGCAGGGCAGCGTGGAGTCACAGCAAGGCAGGGACATGGAAGTAGCGCCAGATGTTTAGCTGAAAAGCAAAAAATGCACGAAATGTCCAAAATCTGTCTTTGGGGAAAATGTTGTTGCGGAACTGATTCGCCTTTTTTCGTACGTTTGTTTAGCTGCTCTGATTTCACTGAGTTTCATATTTCTCACATAATTTCACCCATAAACCAATCAGCAAACCTGTAGCAATTGCTAACATTTTTCCCAAAGAAAAAAATGTGAAAAAAGTGGCTTCCTGCATTTTTGCACTTCTTCATTTCACAAAAAATATACAAATATATTTTATCCTGTTGTTCGGGAAGTGCTCATCACGTTCATCTTATGAATCTGAAGGACAACCAACCGATTCATTACATACAGTCTAGGTTTCATGATATGCACAAAAACTACCAATATAAATGAATCAAGCAAAGTCAATAGGTCTCGCTTTTTGGCTTCCAGTGCACACCTATAAGCATTCCAATTGCTTTTTGCAGATGGTGTTATTCATCATCAAGTAGAGAAAAAAACAGTGATAATGAATAGGTTCTTTTAAAACCTGGCTGTTCAATCTTGATTTCTAAATAAGTTCCTCTGACTAGTGGTTGCAAACTTCAGCAGCGGGACACTCATCTAAGTAGCCGTCCGCTCTATAAAAAACAAATAATAATAAAATAATGAATATCAGTCATCAGCCTTGTGAACATGTGCATCATGACACTACCATGACTCCATCTTTTGTCATGCAAGCACACGTCAAAGTGGCCATTTTGTTTTTTATTTACTGTTGCAAGGTAGCGGATGTTCATCTTGAAACTGAAGATGCAAAATCATAACACGTGCACCAAAGCACATTTTGTTCTTCAAAGAAGAGGCCTGGTAGCAAATCACAGTGGGGTGGTTCATTAAATAAAGTGAGGTATCAGAGTTGGATGGAGAGGGGTGGGAGAAGCAAGAGATTTGGGGGTGCGAGGGATCGGGGTGGTCAGTGTTGGATTCCAGTGGAAAAGCAGTGCATGATGGAGAGAGCAAGAAAACCACAAACACTTTTGAGGGATGCTAAAAGGAAAAGAAAAAAAGTAGTTCCCATAATATAATCAGTGGAAGGATACATGCCATGAAATACATAAAAAAGAATGGTAAAGATGCTATGCCCCAATAGGGGGTAAACACAAGAGGAAGGAAAGCCATCAAATAGGAATCAAGGAAATTCAGTTGATGAGAAAACCAAACAAAGGTAAGCAGTGTGCTGTCCTAAAGCCCCTGTAAGTATAGGTATTGTCTGCAATTGACATTTGACAACAGACACCTAAGCAGACAGACCTAAGCGAGACCTAAAAACATGCTGAGTCTTCATTTAAAGAGATTAACTTCAAATGCACTTGTCAACCTCGAAACAGATTGTTTTTTTCCTGTGTTTTTGGTGGCTCAATGACACCAGCCTTACTTGAAGTAGTTCTATGCGGGACAAAATATGAACCCCAAATGAATAATAGTAATTAAAGAAAAAGGTATGATTGGTGGTGTCACCTGAGGGTCCAGTCTGCCAGAAAAGCGTCCTTAAAGAGGCTTCCTTTTAGTGAATGTCAGGTCTAAGCCCTGAAGAGGAGGTTCATGGATGTTGGATCACTGCAGGGTCTTCACTGCCCCCAGCTTGTAAAGGGAAAGTAGTTCTCCCTGAAGCCTCACCTGCAGCTTCAATCTACTTTTTTAATGTGAAGTTAATCTGAAATTATGGGTTATTATAATTGAAATCTTCATTGTTGCTTGAATATTAGATTAGCCCAATACTGTTCCATCTGGTTAAATCCTTTGTGATAAGGTCAAAGTTCATTTCTAATTATAGTTCCAGTTCTAAATTCCATGCTCTCTCAAACAATGACTTGAGCTTGCCAAAATGGATGGCCATCGCTGATCGGCTAGTAAGATGTTGTTTTTGACTTTAAAATCTGCACGCTGGGACACATACCAAGGTTCCCACAAAATGTTAGGTAATAGTGAATGGATAACGTGGACACAGAAACGCGATCTGCAATCTTAGCAGAGCTAGACCTGAAGTGATCTAGCGAATAGCAATGTAGTTAACATTCATTCAGTGCCAAAGGGATGAGTGGTCTAGCTTTGATTGAAGGGAGAATATGTGTGGTATAAACACAGCCAATGATTAACCGAATGATCAATGTGATGCCAATTTCAGGTCTTTGATTACACACGTACTACAGGCACACATCATAGCTGGGCTAGCCTGAGCCACTCAGGTACAAGAAGTCCACCTGTAGAGCAGTATGTCAAGGACCTGCAGTTGTCTGAAGGGTTTGAACTGGCTAGTACTGCTTCAGACGAAGTCACAATGATCCATCCCTGGACCACAATGCCCTATCCATCCAGACTTCCCGCCATTTTTTATCGAATGACATCTACCATTAAGGCTGATCCATGCCTAGTGTTAGTAATCCCTACTAGTACTTAGAAGCTAATATTCGCACACTGCGTACCGTGTTCCCCGGCTGCTTGGAGCGTGCCAACGTGAACTTGCTGTGGTTTTTCTTGCTTCTGCTTTTCGATTTACGCAGCTCCTCGCATTTTTCGTAGTCGGTCAGGTCAAAGGCCTCCTGAATGTTCTTTTCATCTTTCACCTATAGAGAACAAAAAAAATAATCATGGCAAACATTTCAAGTAAATTCAAGTTCTGCTGCAGCTGCCTGATGTAGCCCACTCACGCCTGCCTGTTTACCAGGTGGCTGTGATGTGTAAGTGGGTCGATGCTGTTGCTGTTGCTGTGGTTGTGGTGTGTAGGCGTGAATATGTGCATGGTTTCTCGTAGCCCAGCGGAGCTGATAGTGACGATTGTTCTATTAAAAGAAGTCTTAGCAGGGCACGTTAAACCTTTTAAGCGATGCGTCTTCTTGGATTATCACTTAGCACCCCCACCGAGCTAGCACTCTCCGACCGAGATCCTACAGCAGCTAAAATGGCTGACTCTATCCACTACTGCACAAGTCAACTTCAAGCTAAGCCAGGATCTAATTAAAGCCAGTCGCTGGGGGAATGCAACTATTATCAGAAAAAGGGAAAATTACAATGAAGCGAGAGAGCACTTTAGCCCTTCTCAATACAACTGCACATGTTTAACAAAAAAATGTTCTCCTATGAAAATGTAAAAAGTGAACATCTAAGAAGGAGCAAAAATATATAAGTGTAAATAACTGTGCAGATCACCGATTCGGGATCCGCTGGTAGCTCTAGCTGTCCTAGTGGACTGTAGGTTGTAGAAGCAAACTGCTTCAAGAAATTGATGCCTGACTTAGAGCAGGCAGTTAAGGGGAAATCTTTCAATTTGTGGAGAAAATGCTAAATCCAGAGGAGAATCTACCTGATTTTATTTACATCTCAAGGGTGAAATGGAAATTCAATGTGTTGGTTTTCATTATTTAGCAAATGCTGGATTTCCCATTGCCAACCCTCAATACAGCCCTTGTCTATGCTGCTGCCCAATGTTTTTTCTTCAAAATAGTGACTCATGTGTTATTAGTAATCATCTGCAGTCTTTGGTACAGAGTTGACATGTTGCCCTTTAGGGCATTTAGGAGCACTTTGAGATAGATAGATAGATAGATAGATAGATAGATAGATAGATAGATAGATAGATAGATATCAGACAGACAGATAGATAGATAGATAGATAGATAGATAGATAGATAGATAGATCTATAGATAGATAGATAGATAGATAGATGGATCTATAGATAGATAGATAGATAGACGGATGGATGGATCTATAGATAGATAGATAGATAGATAGATAGATAGATAGATAGATAGATAGATAGATAGATAGATAGATAGATAGATAGATAGATAGATAGATAGATAGATAGATGGATCTATAGATAGATAGATAGATAGATAGATAGATAGATAGATAGATAGATAGATAGATAGATAGATAGATAGATAGATAGATAGATGGATCTATAGATAGATAGATAGATAGATAGATGGATCTATAGATAGATAGTTAGATAGATAGATAGTTAGATAGATGGATCTATAGATAGATAGTTAGATAGATAGATAGATAGATAGATAGATAGATAGATAGATAGATAGATAGATAGATAGATAGATAGATAGATAGATAGATAGATAGATAGATAGATAGATAGATGGATCTATAGATAGATGGATCTATAGATAGATAGTTAGATAGATAGATAGATAGATAGATAGATAGATAGATAGATAGATAGATAGATAGATAGATAGATAGATAGATAGATAGATAGATAGATGGATCTATAGATAGATAGATAGATGGATCTATAGATAGATAGTTAGATAGATAGATAGTTAGATAGATAGATAGATAGATAGATAGATAGATAGATAGATAGATAGATAGATAGATAGATAGATAGATAGATAGATAGATAGATAGATAGATAGATAGATAGATAGATAGATAGATAGATAGATAGATAGATAGATGGATCTATAGATAGATGGATCTATAGATAGATAGATAGATAGATAGATAGATAGATAGATAGATAGATAGATAGATAGATAGATAGATAGATAGATAGATAGATAGATAGATAGATAGATAGAAAGATAGATAGATAGCTGTTGTTAAGCTGCTTCAAGACCTCAGAGAGAGAGAGAGAGAGAGCAGTTCGAGATAGATTTATCACTCACATTGGAGTAACATCACTTAAGTTAACGCGTCTATGATATGACATGTACTATGCTCTGTATAATTAGCATCTAGCCATAGTACTTGCTGCCTCTAAGTTACCTCAGACCAAATTGAGATAGACAGAAAAACAGACACCAAGAACATAAATATTTAGGGCCTGATAATGAATGGCCAGGTAGTGGGACCATGGTAATACAGCACTGTATTATCATTGCCACACAGTATTTATTCGCACACCTCTACTGGGTAATTACAAGATACCACATCTGGAAGAGGGAATAAATGCGGGCATCTGAGTTTACTTGCCAATTTGTTTTTTTTAAGGCCTGGGTGAAGTTTAAATAATGTTGGCGTAATTTGGGGCATTCTTTGTTATGCTTTTTTGGGGAGATGATTTAAATTATGCCATACTGCATGGTTATGTTGCTTTTCGCACCAAAATTGCAGCGCAGGAGTGGGGCATCAGCGTGAAAAAACAGAACGGGAGCAATTGTTTGCGCCAGTTGGTTTTTTGCGTTTCTGTTTTTTTAGCACAAATTGCGTCCTCGCGTCAAAAATTAACGGGAGTGTTGTGTCTTGGGCCCTAGGCCCACATGTTCTGTAAAGGACCATGCAGACACTGTAGTACAATACTGGAACATACCACAAGCACGTGCACCCGGGCCCTTTTATTAACAGACTCATGTCACTCGTGACGCCTGTGATGGATGGGTGTGGGGTGCATATGTGCCCACTCCCCCAAGGGAGTGGTTGACAAACTCTGTGTCTGCTGAGACACTAGCGTGTCCAGCAGGACACAACAGGGAGGATTCCTTTCAGTCTCAAAATATTGCAATAAACGTTACATTTGCATTTCGCGGAATTGCGCGTACGTTTCCTGGAATTCTGTGGCATTATTCCAATTTGAACCAAAACGAGGTCGAACGCAATATGATATTTACAGTACTTCATTATTTTGGTAGGTGCATTATTCCCTCCTTTTGAATGAGTGTTACGGAGGGCTGCTCTCTTTTTCAACAGGCCATCAAGTTATGTTTAGGGGGATGTGGCCAGCCAGCTCTGTCCTCAGAAGGCAGGCCAAGGGCTCGTTATGAGGTGGACGAGGAGCCTTATACACGACAGCTGCGCGCAGGGACCACTGAACATGGCCTGTTGGAGATCAGAGTGCGACAGGCCTGCCTATGTACCACAGCTGGCCTCATCCATCATGGAAAACTGATAAAAATAGAAAATCTATAGCAGTCTTCGGACGCCCAGTGCCTGCCTATGGCGCACACGGACGCGCATTTTAACGATCAACTGTTTGCACTTCATTTTGTGTAAAGAGTGATTTAACGTTTGTGGAGCACCGCGAAATAGACGATATAAGGAGGAGGGGGGGGGTGCTGCGATTTATCTGTTTGTGATCTAAGGGTGTATTTTGTTGCGCGAGCGCAGCATCTGTTCCCACTCAGCTGCTGGGCAGACACAGACCATCTCTGCTGGGCGGGCCTGTGTGAGAATAGAGGAAGGCACACCACACGCCATGCCCACGGCGGCATGAACGGCAGCCTATGGCACACGATGAATGCGTGCCCTCCCCAAACCAACACGGGCATAATGCAAAGGGACACAGTGCAGCTAACCCAACGCTGGCATAAGTGCCACACACACGCTCGCATCTACAGAAACGCTGATGTGCAAGGACAAGTACATCCTGCTCCCTCCCTCATACTGGCATACAGGTGAACCTGCATGCTGCGCCTTTACTCACACTGAAGTAGAAAGTGAAAACTACGCACTGCATTTATACTCACAGTAACGTACAAGTAAAACTACACGCTGCGCCTTTACTCACACTGAAGTAGAAAGTGAAAACTACACGCTGCATTTATACTCACAGTAACGTACAAGTAAAACTACACGCTGCGCCTTTACTCACACTGAAGTAGAAAGTGAAAACTACACGCTGCATTTATACTCACAGTAACGTACAAGTAAAACTACACGCTGCGCCTTTACTCACACTGAAGTAGAAAGTGAAAACTACACGCTGCATTTATACTCACAGTAACGTACAAGTAAAACTACACGCTGCGCCTTTACTCACACTGACGTACAAGTAAAACTACACACTGCGCCTTTACTCACACTGAAGTAGAAAGTGAAAACTACGCACTGCATTTATACTCACAGTAACGTACAAGTAAAACTACACGCTGTGCCTTTACTCACACTGAAGTAGAAAGTGAAAACTACAGGCTGCATTTATACTCACAGTAACGTACAAGTAAAACTACACGCTGCGCCTTTACTCACACTGAAGTAGAAAGTGAAAACTACAGGCTGCATTTATACTCACAGTAACGTATAAGTAAAACTACACGCTGCATTTATACTCAAACTAACATACAAGTAAAACTATGCACTGCATTTATACTCAAACTAACATACAAGTAAAACTACGCACTGCATTTATACTCAAACTAACATACAAGTAAAAGTACGCATTGTATTTATACTAAAACTAACATACAAGTAAAACTACGCACTGCATTTATACTCAAACTAACATACAAGTAAAATTACGCACTGCATTTATACTCAAACTAACATACAAGTAAAAGTACGCATTGCATTTATACTCAAACTAACATACAAGTATAACTACGCACTGCAATTTATACTCACAGTAACGTACAAGTAAAACTATGCACTGCATTTATACTCAAACTAACATACAAGTAAAACTGTGCACTGCATTTATACTCAAACTAACATACAAGTAAAAGTACGCATTGCATTTATACTCAAACTAACATACAAGTAAAACTACGCACTGCATTTATACTCACAGTAACGTACAAGTAAAACTACGCACTGCATTTATACTCAAACTAACATACAAGTAAAAGTACGCATTGCATTTATACTCACAGTAACGTACAAGTAAACCTACGCACTGCATTTATACTCAAACTAACAAACAAGTAAAACTACGCACTGCATTTATACTCAAACTAACATACAAGTAAAACTACGCATTGCATTTATACTCACAGTAACGTACAAGTAAAACTACGCACTGCATTTATGCTCAAACTAACATACAAGTAAAACTACGCACTGCATTTATACTCACAGTAACGTACAAGTAAAACTACGCACTGCATTTATACTCAAACTAACAAACAAGTAAAACTACGTACTGCATTTATACTCAAACTAACATACAAATAAAACTACGCATTGCATTTATACTCACAGTAACGTACAAGTAAAACTACACACTGCATTTATACTCAAACTAACAAACAAGTAAAACTACGCACTACATTTATACTCAAACTAACATACAAGTAAAACTACACACTGCATTTATACTCACATTAACGTACAAGTAAAATTACATGCTGCATTTATACTCACAGTAACATACAAGAAAAACTATGTTCTGAATTTATACTCACAGTAATGTACAAGAAAAACTATATGCTGCATTTATACTCAAAGTAACGAACAAGTAAAACTAAGTGCTGCATTTATACTCACAGTAATGCACACGTAAAACTACGTGCTGCATTTATACTCACACTAAATAATTAAAATTACGCGTTGCATTTATACTCACACTAACGTACAAGTAAAACTATGCGCTGCATTTATACTCACACTAACGTACAAGGAAAACTAGGCACTGCATTTATACTTACAGTAATCTACAAGTATCATATCAAAATCATGACCACCATCCACTCTGGCTCTCCGTCAGACCCATGCCCACACCACATCTTCAACAAAGATAGCGCCACCATTGCACCCCATCTCCGCAAGGCCATTTGATCCTTTGAGACCGAGACCGAGACCTTCCCGGAGAGCTGGAAGCACGCCGAGATCAACTCCTTACTCAAAAAACCCAAGGCGGATCCGAAGGACCTCAAGAACTTCCGGCCCATCTCCCTGCTCCCGTTCCCGGCGAAGGTCATCGAGAAGACTGTCAACAGACAACTGACATGCTACCTCGACGAGAACAACATCTTGAACCCGTCCCAGTCCCGGTTCCGCAGCAACCACAGTACCGAAACTGCCCTCATCGCCGCCACCGATGACATCAGAGCCCTGCTGGACAACAGTGAAACCGTGGCCCTCATCCTCCAGGACCTATCAGCCGCCTTCGACACTGTCTATCACCACACCCTACGCACACGCCTCCACAACGCAGGGATCCGAGACAAGGCTCTCGAATGGACCACTTCCTTCCTCTACGGCAGAATCCAGATCGTCCTCCTCCCCCCTTTCCGGTCCGCAGCCACCGTGATCATCTGTGGTGTACCCCAAGGATCCTCACTCAGCCCGACACTGTTCAACGTCTACATGGCACCACTCGCCCATGTCGCACGACTGCACGACCTCAACATTATCTCCTATGCCAAAACCCAGCTGATCCTCTCCCTCACCAAGGAACCCTTCACCACCAAAACCAACCTCCACGAAGGCACGAAGGCATGAAGGCCGTCGCCGAGTGGATGAAGAACAGCCATCTGAAGCTGAACTCAGATAAAACAGAGGTCCTCATCCTCGGCTCCACCCCCTCAGCCTGGGACGACTCCTGGTGGCAGACCACAGTGGGAGCAGCACCGACACCCACCGACAACACGCGCAACCTAGGGTTCATCCTCGACTCAACACTCTCCATGACCAAGCAAGTCAACGCCGTCTCATCCTCTTGCTTCAACACTCTCCACATGCTCCGCAAGATCTACAGGTGGATACCCACTGGAACAAGAAGAACGGTCACCCAGGCCCTCGTCAGCAGCAGGCTAGACTACGGAAACGCCCTCTAGCAGGAGCCTCGGCCAAACTCCTGAAACGACTTCAACGCATACAGAACGCCTTCGGACGCCTGATCCTCGACATCCCTCGCCACAGCCACATCACAACCCATTTGAGAGACCTGCACTTGCTTCCCGTCAACAAGAGAATCACCTTCAAGCTCCTCACCCATGCACACAAGACACTCCACAACACCGGTCTGGCATACCTCAACAGACGACTCACCGGCTACACCCCCAACCGCCAGCTCCACTCCGCCGACCTCGCCACCGCCCCCCGCGTCAGAAGAGCGACCACCGGCGGCAGATCGTTCTCCCACCTCGACGCCAAGACCTGGAACACCCTCCCCATCCTCCTACGGCGCACTCAGGACCTACTAACCTTCAGAAGGCTTCTCAAGACCTGGCTATACGAGCAGTAGCAACAACCCATCCCTACCAGCACCTTGAGACCATCACGGGTGAGTAGTGCGCTTTACAAATGCTCTGATTGATTGAAGTAAAACTACGACCTGTATTTATACTCACAGTAATGTAGAAGTGAAACTACGCACAACATTTATACACACACTAATGTACAAGTAAAACTATGCACTGCATTTATACTCACAGTACAGTACAAGTAAAACTACGCGCTACATTTATACCCAAACATACAAGTAAAACTATGTGCTGCATTTATACTCACAGTAACGTACAAGTAAAACTATGTGCTGCATTTATACTTACAGTAACATACAAGAAAAACTATGTTCTGCATTTATACTCAGTAACGTACAAGAAAAACTGTGTGCTGCATTTACACTCAAAGTAACGAACAGTTAAAACTAAGCGCTGCATTTATACTCACAGTAATGCACACGTAAAACTACAAGTTGCATTTGTAGTCACACTAAATTACAAGTTAAACTATGTGTTGCATTTATTTAGTAAAACTAGGCTCTGCATTTATACTTGCAGTAACATACAAGTAAAACTACACGCTGCATTTATACTCACAAGGTACAAGTAAAACTACGCAGTGCATTTATAATCACACTAACATACAAGTAAAACTACACGCTGCATTTATACTCACAAGGTACAAGTAAAACTACGCAGTGCATTTATAATCACACTAACATACAAGTAAAACTAGGCGCTGCAGTTATACTCACACTAGCGTACAAGTAAAACTACATGCTGCATTTATACTCACAGTAACGTAGAAGAAAAACTACGAGCTGCATTTATACTCACAGTAACCTAGAAGGAAAACTATGCACTGCATTTATACTCACAGTAAGGTACAAGTAAAACTATGCGCTGCATTTATACTCACAGTAACGTACAAGTAAACCTAAGCGCTGCATTTATATTCACAATAACGTGCAAGTAACACTACGTGCAGGATTTATACTCACAGTAAGGTACAAGTAAAACTATGCACTGCATTTATACTCACAGTAAGGTATAAGTAACACTACACGCTGCATTTATACTCGCAGTAAGGTACAAGTAAAACTACGTGCTTCATTTATACTCACAGTAACGTACAAGAAACTAAGTGATGCATTTATACTCACAGTAACGTACAAATTACACTGTATGCTGTATCTATGATCACTTCGATGTACAAGCGACACCACATACTACTTTTAAACTGGCATACACTACATGCTACAACTCTGTGAACACAGACATAGACGTAAAGGTACATACTGCATACATACTGCATCTATACTCAGTCTAGCTGTACTCAGTCAGTCTATGCTCACACTGACGTTCAAGCAAAACAGCATACTGCAACTGTACTTGCAGTGGCATGCAATCAAATCTAAAGACTGCATCTGAAGTCACACTGACGGAGAAGTAAAATCACAAACCCACTCCAACAAATAAGCAAGCTACATTTTACATCTATAGTAAGGCTCATGTACAAGTAAAACTAATTTCTGAATATATTCTCACATTGACGTAGAAGTAAACCTGCTTGCTTGATCTATACTCACACTGACAGACAAGTAAAACTAAAGGCTGCAGCTATACTCAAACCGAACTACAAGTAAAACTACAGGCTGTATCTATAGTCATACAGAGAGACAAGAAATTCTACAGGCTGCATCTCTACTCACACCAGCAGACAAGTAAAACTACAGGCTGCATTTATACTCACGCCGACATACAAGTGAAACTACAGGCTGCATCTATACTCAGGCTGACATACAAGTAAAACTACAGGCTGCATCCATACTCACACCGGTACACAAGTCAAACTACAGGCTGCATCTATACTCACTCCGACAGACAAGTAAAACTACAGGCTGCATTTATACTCACGCCGACATACAAGTAAAACTACAGGCTGCATCTATACTCACGCCGACATACAAGTAAAACTACAGGCTGCATCCATACTCACTCCGACAGACAAGTAAAACTACAGGCTGCATCCATACTCACACCGGTAGACAAGTAAAACTACAGGCTGCATCTATACTCACTCCGACAGACAAGTAAAACTACAGGCTGCATCTATACTCACTCCAACAGACAATTAAAACTACAGGCTGCATCTATATTCACGCCGACATACAAGTAAAACTACAGGCTGCATCCATACTCACACCGGTACACAAGTAAAACTACAGGCTGCATCTATACTCACTCCGACAGACAAGTAAAACTACAGGCTGCATTTATACTCACGCCGACATACAAGTAAAACTACAGGCTGAATCTATACTCAGGCTGACATACAAGTAAAACTACAGGCTGCATCCATACTCACACCGGTACACAAGTAAAACTACAGGCTGCATCTATACTCACTCCAACAGACAAGTAAAACTACATCCTGCATCTATACTCACACTGACAGACAAGTAAAACTACAAGCAGCATCTATAGTCACACCAATGTAGAAGTAAAACCACATGCTATATCTATACTTACACCGACACAAGTTAAACTACAGGCTGCATGTATACTCACAACGACATACAAGTAAAACTACAGGCCGCATCTATAGTCACACCAAGCTAGAAGTAAAACTAAATTTCTTCATTCATACTCACACTCAAATACTAATAAGACTGTACGCTGCCTGTATATTCACACAGGCGTAGAAGTAACAATACATGCTGCATGTATACTCAGACTACAGTACAAGTAAAACTACATGCCGAGCCAGCACCAACAGTGGCACAGATGTGAAACCAGATTGTTTGTCCTATCGAATGTTTGCTACTGTTAATGTAGCCAAGTTAAAGGCTGTATCTTGACAAAGCAGCACCACTCCTCCACCAGCATGACTGGATTCGGAAGATCTCTTTAAAATTACTCAAAATATTGAAATTGCAAGCCGATGGAGACTGGAAACTGGAACATCTTAGTCATATTTTACGGCCAATCTCCAGTCGTGCAATTTTAGTTCGACGCAATTCAATGTATGATGTCTTGTGTCGCAACCAGGTTGATGCCCGACCCAAAACAACTGGCACATTGTAATCTTTTAAAACACTGGTGTACAACATGAGTCCAAAAGACACTTACCTATCAGTGAAGAGGCTATCGACCGCACAGCGTACTTCTGGCATCAGCGTGTGAGGCTCCCTCAAAATATTGAAATTGCAAGCCGATGGAGACTGGAAACTGGAACATCTTAGTCATATTTTACGGCCAATCTCCAGTCGTGCAATTTTAGTTCGACGCAATTCAATGTATGATGTCTTGTGTCGCAACCAGGTTGATGCCCGACCCAAAACAACTGGCACATTGTAATCTTTTAAAACACTGGTGTACAACATGAGTCCAAAAGACACTTACCTATCAGTGAAGAGGCTATCGACCGCACAGCGTACTTCTGGCATCAGCGTGTGAGGCTCCCAGCATACGACTCGCCGCACCCGCTTCGCGGGTGCCGCTTCGCGGGTGCCGCTTCGCTGGTGGGCCCCCGTTCCAGCAACCTTGTGCGTGCTCAAGAGACGTCCTCAGCGAAAAGGCGGTAAGGGGCGTGAGGCACCAGCAGGGCTGCGAGTGTGCAGGGACTTCAATTCCCAGAAGTCCCTGCGAGACCACGGAAGAGCTTCCGGTCCGCTCTCCCTGCTGGGCCGTCCCCCGCCCATCTAAAGACCTTAAAAGTGCACCGGCAACTCCTGTCCAGTGGGACACTTACCTATCAGTGAAGAGGCTATCGACCGCACAGCGTACTTCTGGCATCAGCGTGTGAGGCTCCCAGCATACGACTCGCCGCACCCGCTTCGCGGGTGCCGCTTCGCTGGTGGGCCCCCGTTCCAGCAACCTTGTGCGTGCTCAAGAGACGTCCTCAGCGAAAAGGCGGTAAGGGGCGTGAGGCACCAGCAGGGCTGCGAGTGTGCAGGGACTTCAATTCCCAGAAGTCCCTGCGAGACCACGGAAGAGCTTCCGGTCCGCTCTCCCTGCTGGGCCGTCCCCCGCCCATCTAAAGACCGTAAAAGTGCACCGGCAACTCCTGTCCAGTGGGACACTTACCTATCAGTGAAGAGGCTATCGACCGCACAGCGTACTTCTGGCATCAGCGTGTGAGGCTCCCAGCATACGACTCGCCGCACCCGCTTCGCGGGTGCCGCTTCGCGGGTGCCGCTTCGCTGGTGGGCCCCCGTTCCAGCAACCTTGTGCGTGCTCAAGAGACGTCCTCAGCGAAAAGGCGGTAAGGGGCGTGAGGCACCAGCAGGGCTGCGAGTGTGCAGGGACTTCAATTCCCAGAAGTCCCTGCGAGACCACGGAAGAGCTTCCGGTCCGCTCTCCCTGCTGGGCCGTCCCCCACCCATACAGCCGTCTACTTAACACCAACCCACTCCCGCAGCGCGGGACGCAGCCCGGGCTAAGACTGGGCAAAGACAGGGCCGTTTGAGGCCGTTAGAGTACGGAAGAGTCCGGTCCGGCCCACTATCCTAACGTCAACTTCTTGGCCTCCTTACTACAGGTATCTATAAACAAACATCTTGAGTCCCTCATTATTCCGTCAAGCTATTATCGTTCCCAGATGTATAACCCTTGTATAATGAACACGAGATCCACCATGCAGAAAAAGAAATCTAAAAAGAATGGTATAGGTGATCAACTACTAGGTCCAATGGATGACTTTCTGGCCAAAGCGAATACTTTTATAGATCAGAGCATAAGCTTAATCGAGGGCAGAGTGTCCACGGAATTGGCAATTGCGCGCCGCTCATCAATGGGATTACTTGCAACAGCAAAAACCCCGGAAGTAAACCCAGTCACAATGCAAACGGCGACGACGACAAACAGACTTAGTCTACCTAACAACGTCGATTTGTCTGCTTCACAAATATCCGTATCCCTCTCAGAAACGGATCTCGAGAACACCCCTGATATGTTTCCCGACCCCACACCTGAAGAAACCAGACAATTGAGAGGCAAGCGGGAGGGGGCTGTAAAAAAACGGAATACTAAAAACACATCAGATCATACTATAAACACCATAACATCTAAGCATCCAATATTGCCTACTGACACAAATGTCCCAGTTGCAACTAATTACCCTGTTCCCCCAACTAATAACGTGGTAACAATTCATCATGTTCCGCGTGATCCCTGTGATTTTTTAATGCCAGATTCATTAACTTCAGAACATATAGGAAGACAACGAGAAACAGCAAAATTAATTGCAGAGATAGCGTTTCTTCTAAACTCCCACATACGTCCAATAGAAACTAGACTTAGTAATATAGAGAGGCAGCTCACAAAAATCAGCGGCTCCTTAAAATCCACATCCTCACAATCTCATCCCAATCCCACTGTAAACCCAGAACACTCTGTTTCTAAGAAAATTGCAATCGTACCTCCCCCCCAGCTAAAAAAACCAACTACATTAACTCCTCTGACAAACCCTACCAATCTTAAGAAACCGACTTCCACGCCTTTGGCCATTCCTTCTCAAGCTAGTCCCCAATCATTATCCATCGTAAATCCAACCTTCACAAAAAACTCTGCTCCCAAAACACCTGCAACTAAAACACCCGTACCAACAAACCCTAAACCACCTCAAACAAAAAATGCCCTGAGAACGACAAGCGAACAAGTCCCCACTTTTAATTTACCACCTGAGGCCACCCCATATGTGGTAGTTATGACGGGGGTCCCCGAACTGATAGGTGAAGGGACAGAACCAAACTGGTCACTAAAGAACAAGGTCAAGTTTTGGTTGAATAATAATCGTCCCGTCCCGCCACCTTGGAAAAGCAAAAGCAAAATCACCTCAGTATCCAGGACCTCGTGGGTAGGTTATAGGAAAAAAACAACCCGAGGAGACTGTATAGTCATTACGTTCGAGGATTCCAACATAGCCGACTATATTTGTTCATGGGAACGTAACAATTCCTCCGGGGGGATTGTCACAAGACCCCTGTCTTTCTTCTACCCGAAAAGGTTTAATAACAACAACTACCAACGTACTTTTGACAATATGTGGAGGAAGCCTATTCTGCAACCATGGGAGCTTGAACCTGTCGCCCCCAATCCTGTAATGCGACTCACTGAACCTATCAACTTTCGGTACCCATCTAATTCGAACTATCAGCAGAGAGAAGTCCCATGGCAGACCGTGGGCTCTCAGAATAGATTTGGAAACTGGGAGCAATGGGAGAGACCACCTTACCAGTCTTTCGGCCCCAAATATGAAGGCACCAGTAACGGGCAACACTGGCTAGGCTTCCCGACCGCGAACAGGTTTAGTGGCCTGGAAACGGTCGATTGACAAACATCTAAATCACCGGAGCCCTTATTAACCACAACAGCATTCTCACCCCCAAACCAGGTGCCAACCCAATCTATATCACACAATTATAATGTCTCACAGCAGCTTGAACCCACCCAGCTTTCCATGATTTTCTGGAACGTTGCTGGTCTCCGTAACAAGATTGAGGATGGTTCGGCAGCAGTTTTCTTGAACGACTACCAAATCATCTCCATTCAAGAAACATGGGCAATAGCTGCCCTCCATCTAGTGGGATATAGAACTTTTAATTCTCCCGCCCTTCCCAGTGTCTCGGGTAGACCCAAGGGGGGTCTGGTAATCTACATGGCCAACACTATTGTAGACATAAAGATCATCAAGGCAGACCTACTCCCGAACTTTCAGATCCTTACGCTCTTCGTGGGGAAAAAAACTCACATATCAATAGTAAACATATATAACAACCTGGACCCCGATAAATTTCTGATCATTCTTGATCAAATTCAAGACAAGTTAATAGAACATACCCACTATAAACAGAAAGCGGTCTCCTCCTATGTAATTTGGGGTGGTGACTTCAATTTGCATCCCTGCCCAAACATCGATGTCTGTGGAATAGTAGATGAGTCAGATATTCCTTTAACTCACTTTACCCACTCAGGAGTGGGGCCTGCTGTGAATAAAATATTATCAGACCTGGATCTCCTTATTTTGAACCCTGTTCAACAAACTACCAATAAATTCGAGCCAACATATAGAGGAAGGGGCCATGAGACCACCGTAGACTATATATTAATCACAGAAGCTTTAAAACCGCGTATTGGAACATTTAAAATCTTGGAAAACTGCCTTAGTGACCACTCCGCCCTCAGCCTTAGTCTCCAACTATATCACTCGGATCCTCTGATGGTAACTATAGCCAACACTTTATCACAGAATAGCCTCGAGTTGCACAAGACTAATGGCTTCACCATTAAATGGAATAAAGTGGACCCTAATATTCTTACGAAGAGACTTGTGACTCTCGCTTATAAAAACATTATGATCTGTCTTGATCCCCAAGCGGAGGCGAATCAAATCTTAGAAAATTTTAATACTATCATAGAATATGTCAAAACCCTGTTAGCCAGATCTCATAACCAAAACAAGTTAAAGACCACAGGCTGGTTTAAGAGAGATTGCACGAAAGCACAAACCAACTTGAGGAAAGCCCTCGGAGAAACTAATAGAGATCCAACAAAGATCCAAGGCTTTAGAAGAGAGTATACTATTGCCAGAAAGACGAGGAAAAAAGAATTAAAAATATCCCTCTGGAAAGCATTACACAATAGTGCACTTGCGAAGGACTCCCAGGCTTTCTGGAAAATAGTTAAATCTCCCTTATTAACTGATCCCGGTGGACCAACAATAGACGTGGCCATTGACGAGATCACATGGACGAGTCATTTTTCGAAAATCTTCCAATCTACATCTAACTGTGATTCGTATCAGGCTGTACACAATCCAGTCACCTTCCCTATTTCTCTGGAAGTTGATTTACAAGATTTCGAAAAAGCTCTATCCCTAAGTAGGCCTGGAAAAGCTCCCGGTCCCGATGGGGTCCCCGTTGATTTATTCAAATTTCTTCCCGCCCTCTGGACCCCAATAATTACGAGAGTTTGCATGGCAACTATGGAACTCGGATTGTTGGACTCATGGTCATCATCAATAATGGTCCCTATTTTCAAGAAGGGTGACAGGCAAGATGTCAAGTGTTACCGCCCAATCTCCCTTCTTGACTCCCTAGGCAAAGTGGTTGGCAGAGTCCTCCTTGGCAAATTGCAACAGTGGGTAGCGGACGAAAACATTCTCTCTGACCTACAGTTCGGTTTCAGGGAGGGCTTTGGAACTATTGACCAAGTATTGAATTTCTCCTTGCTTATATCTAAGTATACCCTCGCAAAAACAGGGACAATTTTCATGACATACGTGGATTTGTCATCCGCATTTGACTGTGTCTCACATCCCAAGCTTTGGTCGCTGCTGAGTAAGATGGGGGTAGACCCCCCTCTTCTGGACTATCTAAGAGAACTCTACAGCGGGGCCACAGCGAGAGTGAGGTTTGGTACAAGAGGAGAACTGACGGCACCGTTTGGGGTAGAGCGGGGAGTGAGGCAAGGCTGCGTTCTCGCCCCCTTTCTATTTTCATTATACACCAACGGTCTCGAAGAGTGTATGCTGAAGGGGGGTAGAGACCTCCCAAAAGCTAAAGATCGCCTGATCCCCGCTCTGCTCTACGCGGATGATGCCGTCATTTTAGCCCGAACCCCAATTGAACTACAGAAACTACTGACCAAATATGCAGATTTCATGGCTGCCCTGGACCTGCACATAAATGTAAAAAAAACCTTTGTTATGGTGACAGGTGGCGCAAAAAAACATGCAAAAACCATTTTTCTGGAAAAACAAAGAATCGAAAGAACCTCACAATACCCCTATTTGGGCATCATGGTACATGATGCCCTAAGCTGGAAACCGGCGGTAGAGGCCAGGAGACATCTCTTCAAAAGAGCGATCATGGCACTAGTGAAATTTTCAAACAGACTAGGGAAAAAACCCCAAGTCGAACTGCTCCAAATATACGCTGCAAAGTGCCAATCCATTGCATTATATGGTGCTGGGATCTGGGGGCATATTAACACCAGCCCTATCCAAAAAGAGGAAAATACCTTTACGCGATTCCTCCTATCAATATCACGAGGCACATCCATCTACGCCTCGCACATTGAATTGGGAATCCCCTTCATTGAAGACCTGATTAAAATCCAACCTCTAATGCTTTGGAGAAGAGTCTGGCTATCCGAAGAAAATAATCTGACAAAAAATATTCTTCGAGATATCATGGAGTTGGACAATGCAAAAAAAATACCCTGGCTCACATACATTAGAAAATTCCTCTATGATCTAGGGATTGAGAAATACTATAACAACCCAGAACTAATGAGTGAAATTTCTAAAAAAGATTTAAAGCAAATAGCATTGAGTCATTTAGACTCCCTGAGACTGGTAACGACGGCCACAAAAAAATCTGCCATGCATGCAATTCTGATTCAGCAGACCTTGAAAATTCAGCCTTATCTCACATTGGAGATTTCCACCTACGAAAAGATGCTCCTAACAAGGTTCAGATTGAACCTATTTTTCAGACTGGTGACCTTCCCTGATAAAAATAACTGGAGCACCCAAATGGTCCTGTGCCCTTGTGATGATCATTCCCACCAGTCTACCATCCACACAGTACTTTTCTGTAAGTTCTATCACCCACATCGAAAGACATGGCTTATCCCTTTATTAAAAAAATGGGGCCATAGGCAGTGTCGCCCAGCGATGTTATCACTTCAACTTTTGGACTCTGAATGCACGGTTTACCATGTACTAAACTTTCTAAAATGTATTATGAGACATAGAAATAATTTGTAAAACCGTAATGTACTATCTTCTGACTCTTCGTAATATTTTAAAACCTAACTGTAATTGCTTTTTAAACAAATGTTTCTAATATCATGTTATCTTTTATGGCTTTTTCAAACTGTAAAAACCGAATAAAGATTATTATTATTATTACTGTTAATGTAGCCAAGTTAAAGGCTGTATCTTGACAAAGCAGCACCACTCCTCCACCAGCATGACTGGATTCGGAAGATCTCTTTAAAATTACTCAAAATATTGAAATTGCAAGCCGATGGAGACTGGAAACTGGAACATCTTAGTCATATTTTACGGCCAATCTCCAGTCGTGCAATTTTAGTTCGACGCAATTCAATGTATGATGTCTTGTGTCGCAACCAGGTTGATGCCCGACCCAAAACAACTGGCACATTGTAATCTTTTAAAACACTGGTGTACAACATGAGTCCAAAAGGACTGGCTTAATGCCAGTGTTTCAATGTAACCGTGGACTATGTGAATGATTCCCATTTATAGTAATTTCATGTACATTTATTTACCCTAGAATGATCATAGGTTCTCGCAAACATTTTCCCAGGGGCCAAAAGGTTTGGTCAGTGATATGACCGAGGGCCGCATTGATGCCAGCAGGGTGGTGGTCAGTGGGGGAGAGGTGGGGGTGGTAAGGTAGGTGTTGGGGAAGTAAAGCATATACACAACCAGTAGCTGAAATGTACCTTGTGAAATCAGTACACCTGGGATTAATCCTGGCTTCCCCACTTTACCAAAATGTGTGATCCTATGCAATGTTTTTATTTCCCTTTCCCTCCTCTTTCTTCATTACCACATATAGGAGGACCTCGAAATACATGACTTCAGGATGTGTGCTGTACAAAACTTTCTTCCGTGTTTGATTTAATAAACTGCAGTTTTGTTCTCGAGTAATAGGAAACCAGACCAGCCAAAGAGTGCAAAAAACGACTGACGTGCATCTTAGCTCACTACTGGCATTGTTGTCAGGGTGGGAGGAAGCATGAATGTTTCTTACTTCATGTTTAAAAACTATCACTTTAAAAAAAATACTGCCTGATGCACTGATATAATCTGATGCCATAGAGTGAACGGTTATGAGTGCTAATGAAATACACTTTTTGAATTTTGAAGAGACTTTATCATATTTTCGCAATTTTGCTACCAATGTCTTTAAAAATGAAGGTGTTCCTAAAGTTAAGTGGTGCAGGAGACCCTAGTTACTCCCTTTCTTTAACGTCAATTTACCTTTGCATAAATGCTTGTCTGTTTATTGAACATCTTTTCAGTGTTAGTGCTGAGTCGAGTAAACAGCAGCCCAGTGCTGTCCGAATGGAAAGGTCAGGAGGGCCGCATGTGGCCCCCGGGCCGTACTTTGAGTAAGTAGCACCGCTCTAGATATTCTGAAACTTTGGGAAGATTACAGCCCTCCTGGAGCAATGCTGGGGACCCTGCTGCAAACACTATGGCCAGATTTACAAGCCCCTTGCGCCACTGTTGCGTCACTTTTCCCACGTAAAAAGTGACGCAAAAGTGGCGCACGGGGCTTGTAAATCTGCCCCTATGCACTTAACCAAGGGGGTCTAAAGTAGACACGACCTGGGACGAATCTTCACATTAATAAGGTTGGACAATATACTTTCAAATTGATCACTGCGTTTCAACCCATGTCCTGAATGTGGTGAAAACTAAAGCCTCTCACAGGCCACCGGAGGCAATTATGCCACGTGCATGCCCTTACAGACCTTGGCATCCGGTCAGGGAAGTGACCCTGTAAAACCTGGTGCACAAAGGCTGCGGGCAGCACTTCCATACCCTGCACTTAAGCCCGCGCGCATTAACCTATTGATGTTATGTCACTAGCACACAACACAGGCAGGCAGCATCCGCCGCACAATGGAGGCGCAGTCAGGCGCGAGGGATGGAATAGAATCAGCCTTCTCGTTTCCCCGTTTCTCTCGGCAGCAAGGCCTATCAGTACTCGAGGGCGGGAGAGGAAGGCGAGGTACAGAGGTAATTACTCCCTGTCGCGCGCGCCACAGCGCCTGCCTATTATTCTTTACTCCGCCACTCGGGGGATGAGATATTGTGGGCTGAAGTGACCTCCAGTTGTACTCTCTCGGGGACTTCCTCGCACAAAATTCAAGATTTTACCTCGACCACGGACGCGTGACTGACAGCTTCGACCTTCCCTCAGTGCTGCAGAGGGCTACAGAGCCCTGTCCAAACCGAAGCAGGCACTGGCGAAGTTAACAGGGCAGGCATTCATTTGTTAACTATGCAAGCACAGGCATGAGGGGCGTAGCTTCTATTGCTGCAGCCCACTGAATCCTGATTATTGCTGTATTTTATCACTTTTATTTTCCGACTTTATATTTGGGGCCCATGACACACTTGCTTTGCTACTGAGCCATGCAGAAATCATGTTTGCACGCTTTGGATGCACAAACGAAAAAGAGGGAATAAGGTTTGTGTGCTCTGCAGAATACATACAGGAGATAATGAATCGAGGGGCATATGTACAAGATAATGTCGGAGTGCAGAGCTGTGCCACATTTGGCAACGCCGCGCTCCGACATTTCAGAAACGCAGTGTTGACCCATGTTTACAACCGTACAGTGCACCCCTGTGTTTTCCCTAGCGCTGGTGCTGAAATTAGCTGCCTAGCGCCAACGCAGGCACCCGTGCACCAAAGTGCAGATGGGGAACCTGCGTTGCAGGGAATGATTCTTTATGTGTAGGAAGGTGTCCTTTTCTGCACATAAACAATCAATAATAGCGATTTGTTACTTCTATGACTGCTGCATTCCGCAGCACACATGAAAGGAGCAAATGGTTATTATTTAATGATTGTTTTTGTGCAGTAAGGGACACTTTAATGGCAGTTTGCTCTTTCTATGCGTGCTGCAGAATGCAACACACATAGAAAAAGCAAAAATAAGGGGAAATACAACTGTTTCTCCTCGTTTCGCCATTCTGATGCCTGCTCTTGCATGGCGTTCGTTTTTTGCGCTGCCTCAGATTTACACATCCTTGTAAATCTTGGGCAGTTTCAAAAAGCAATGGGTGTTGCGGTGGAACGCCCACAGCAGACATCTATTGCATGCCCCTTTCACGCAGATAAAAGGGTAAAAGAGTACCACATTTACAACGTGGCGTTAAGCCACAAAAAGTGGCCTACGCCACTTAGTAAATACGGAGCAGGGCCCTGCGCCATAGGAACATCGTTAAAAGTAACATTCCTGTGGCGCAATGCCCTTGTAAATATGCCCCCAAAGTGCCACGCACAGTGCGATCATTGAGTGTGCTTTTCAGATACAAAATATTCCCAATGCACTGCAATGGAAGCACGTCCAGGAAGGTGGAACGAGACACTCTTCAGCCAATAGTATGAGGTGGGGCAGACATAGTGCACTCTACGCAGGCGTGCAACACCCATTGTACTCAAAGGGCTTCAGCCCCCCCCCCCCCCCCCCTCGTGTGTGGCAGCCCGAGATGAGACAGCTTCCCGGGCACACACCATTTGCATGTTAATGTGGCCTTGCTGTGTTTCACCCCTTCTGAGAGCCCCTGCAGCTCCACTCTGCCTATTGCCTAAAGATTCAGCACCCCCCCCCCCCCCCGAAATTTTTTCTTGTCGCTTATAGCCAAGGATAATGGCTCTATATAAAAAGTTAAATAAAGGGTCGCCTGCTGATTTCTTCGTCCAGTAAGTGTCCACTTTTGAAAGAGCCAAGCAAGCCGTTCTTTTTCACATGCACTAGGCTGTGCCCTAATGGATTTAATAATTGTATTGATTTACAAAGAGCTTGCTTGTGATATTTTACCAATCCGTAACACCACATCTTTCAGCGTCGAATGGGCTTCTCACGTGCGGCAACAGGGGATGTGAGCCTGAAAGCTACAGAGCTATTTCAGGTGAGAGGCCACACCTCTTGTAGATATTTCACATACATGCTTTTTTAGGTCACACCCCTTTTGGGCCCCTCCCTCTACTTTTTCATCCCACCTAAAGGATTTACCTTTTCCTCAACAAGTTTCAAAATCGTATTAGCCAGGTAAACAAGTCCCTTTGCTTTTAGTTATGGCTCAGTTGAACTTTAGCACTTCCTCACCTTATGTTAATATAATAATTTGCATTACATTGTTTGAGTATAACAATGCACAGGGCTTGCTCCCCGCCTATACACTGCGTGTCAAGAATAGCTTTTTTAGAGCTTGTGAAAAAGTCTCCAAAGTCACATTTGCTAGAACGTTTGCTCACGTGAATATGTTTAAAGTAAAAACAACATGTTTTATAATGTTCATACCGCCCTTCTGGTGTTTCTAATCACCCTAATAATGTGCTCTTGTTACAGCATTTAATAAACCTAATCTACTGACCTCTGTATCACAAAAGGTTGAATTTGGCCTTTTAGGGATTCAAACTTGTGACCTTCAGGTTATAGTTGCTGTCAGCAGCAAACACCACCATTGTTTTGCTCACATCACTAACGATTGTTTTACTAGACACATAGAAGCACACTTAAGGCCTGATTACAAGTCTGATGGTCTATGGACCGCCAGACTTGTGGGGGGGGGGCGCAATGGTGGCAGTCCTCCGACTGCCCTATTATGAGTCGGGAGGTCGGACCGCCACAGCCCTGCCGCAGCAGCCAGGAAACCATTCCTTGGTGGTGTTGCAGCGGTCAGGAGGCCACATTATGCTTGGTGGGAACGCCGCGGCCCAGCTACGCATATTATGAGTTTCCTCTCCATCAGCGGTCTTACGGAGGTTCCTCCTTCATGAACACCATGGCAGAGAGGAAACAAAGGGGACCCTGAAGGGCCCTCTGTGCCTCCTCTGCATGTGGATGAACACAGGGGGGCACAACATATACCCCCCCTGTCTGCATACTCACCAGTTCCTGCACAGCATGGCCTTTTCTGGTGCTCCCATTACGGTGCCCATTTTCAGGGCACCACCGTGGGAACATAAAAAAAAGTCCACCAGACAGGAGGAAACTCCTAATCTGACGGGCGGTCTGACCATGGCTTTGGCGGTGCGGCAGTGGGGCGGACCCTGTGCCGCACCGCTAAAGTCATAATCAGGCCCTCATTGTTTACTAACCTTTGGATGTGCATTACAGCATAACATATATTTTCATAAAGTGCACGTTCACCCCCTTGGGCATCTAGCGGGTGAACAAAAGAGGGATAATATTACTCAGTGGTACTCATTTTATTGACCTAGGAATCATGAACGTTTGAGGGGACCCATCAGGACTGAGACCTGTGACTAGGAGGCCACATACAGAATCTTTGAGTTGATGCATTATTAAACTGAGTCACCAGGCCCAACACTGGTTTCTGGATTTAGAAAATCATCCAAAAGACGAATATTTTAAGTGGTGCATTATCACATCTGAAAATCCAATCTCATTTGCTAGAAAAACAGGTCTATCCCCACTACAAGAATGATAAGCTTGTTGTGTCAAAGCCCAATGATTCTTGGAATTTCAGAACTTCTCCATTAACAGCATCAGGGGCAGCTCTAGGCACATGGCGGCCCTGGGCAGGGAGTGTAGGTAGGGGGCCCCAGAAGAGGGGGTCCGGGCAGGGCCCCGAAGAGAGGGGGGGCGTCAGGGTGTTTGGAAGTGGAACAGAGCCGGAGGCCGCCAAATCCCTGCCAAGGGCCGCCACGCAAACATATATCCATCCTCAGGATTATTATATTAAGGATATATATTGGCGCGGCGGCCCCTGGGGTTTGGTGGCCCTGTGCAGGTGCACAGCTTGCACATGCCTAAGGCCGCCCCTGAACAGCATGACAACACCGACAGGCAAAATATCGGTGACGGGGAAGGTACCATGCAATGTGTATCAGTTGAATATGGGCACTCAGGGCCGGCCTAAGGCATGTGCAAGCTGTGCACCTGCACAGGGCCGCCAAACCCCAGGGGCCGCCACACCAATATATATCCTTAGATACATATTTGCAAGCCGGCCCCTGGCAGGGATTTGGCGGCCTCGGGCCCCCTACCTACACTCCCTGCTCAGGGCCTCCGTGAGCCTAGAGCCGGCCCTGGGGCACTGCTAACATCTAAGCAATGCATAATGTTAAGAAGGGGATACTATTTTACAGAATAGATGCTTTAGAGCTTTTTAAAGATTGGAATGTCCTAACAGAGCTAGATGGAAACAATAGCTGCTGGCTTATGCAGCTTTGAGTTTTATTAAGACCTGCATCTGCATAGCATTGAATGGGTTCATACTTTATAATAACTTCCACTATTTCTTTGAAACGCCAATGATTGCCTGTCCCTAACTCTGATTCTCAAAAATAAGATATCTACAAACTCGGCCTCCAGGCCTCAATAGGCAGACATCTGCCCGCTCTGTGCTGTTCCTCGCCAGGGCTATATAGATATGTATACAGTTGGTGGCAGAGCCGGGCCTAAATCGAATTGACCGGGACAGTGCCCTAGAAGGAAAGAAAATGTGGTGTTTGTTGTGGGAGCGGGGGACGTGGCGGAGTAATGGCAGGAGGTGTGAGGAAGATGGAGCAGGGCAGGGGTGATGGGTTGCTAACAACTACTGAGGTGCATTAAGGGCTGATTACAAAGTCTTTAACTGGGCCCGATTGAGGCCAAGTGGGATGAAAGAGCTGCTGTTTGAATGACTTTAAGTAAGTGGTACAAAAGGGGGTGGTGATGGAGGGAGCATCTGAACCAATCAAACACTCACACCCAGTCAACAGATCTGGGTTTAATCCATCATCGTTCTTTAGCCCACTCTGCCACCCCAATTCAGACATGGCCATATGCAAATCAGTCTGACCCTGTGCCTCATGGGAACAGTCCAGCCCGAACTGCCAAGCCATGCCTTCCCTGGACCGGAAACAAGCTTCCGAGGACCGGTTTCTGGCATTTCAGCCGTCTTCAGCCCGGCTAAGTAAGGCAGCTTCTTGCTGTGCCCCTCGGAGTACTGGCGCCCCGGGCCTGGGCCCAGCTTGTCCATGCTCAACGCTGGCCCTGGCTGAAGGGACAATGGAGAACTAGCAGGAGCTATCAGGCGGTGGCTGTAACCTAAAGGCCTAACATGAAATAAAGAACTTACCTCCTGCCTATGTGGATCCATACACATATTTTAAGACCCTGCCTGCCAACTTCTACATGTACCTATCCCTAGCTCTCAATATCCAAGTCCTTAATTGTCACTCATCCAGCCCTAGGTCTGAGTATATACATGCCTTGAGTGCTAGTCACAGATTTCAAATGTAGCTGCAAGCATGGAGTTGGGACAACTGTCTGATATTTCATTACTGTAGTACCTTTTGCCTCCCTATGGAAGACAAGCACATGACTTTTTTTTCTCCTAGCTTTTATAGATATGGTTGTGCATCTTGGAGACGAATAAGCAACTCCTGGTTAGGCGTCTTCTTCAGTGCTTAAATTGTAAAAACATAAGTGCCAGGGCTCTCCTCAAGAGGCTACTGCAGCTTGCACCATACATTGCCCCTGTCATGTGGCAATGATAGTAACAACACAACTAATAACTGTCACACTCCTGCAACTGTGACAATTCGGACTATTTCAGGCCCCAAAGCTGTAAGAATGGCTTGGGAGTCAGATAATTATATTTTTTAATGAATATAGCATTAATAAGGAACTGTGGTGTGGTCATCTCTAAATTGCCTAGACAGTGCCATCCTTGCGGCAGATGTCACAAGCGCCAATGTTGACAATTAAGTGCCTGTGCTGAGCACCGGAAACCACTGGCTCAAATTAAGCACTGGGCCAGGACCCTGACCAGGAGGCCACTGCAGCTTGCACCACCCATTGACCCTGTCATCGCTGCCAATGGCAGTACCAAAACAACTACTAACCATCTCTCTCGCCTGCAAGTACAACAGTTCGGGTTATTCCAGGTTCCCAAACCTATAGGAATTGCTGTGGAGGAAGGTATTATTAATTTTTAATGTAAATTGTATTCATAAACAACCGTTGTGCTGCTCATCTCTAAATTAGATGAGCAGCGCCACCATGTGGCAGACTGTCATAAGTGCAGTGTTGACAATTAAGTGCTGGTGCCCAGCACCGGAAACCACAAGCTCAAATAAAGCACTGCTCTCTCTGTGACCATATTACCAGTGCCGAGACTCTGTCTCACAGGGCTTGGATTGCATCCACCAGGGCTTGAGAACCCCAGAAAAATCAGTCATATCATATTATTTTTCCTTCTGCACTTAGACTCGAACAGCACCTCTGTTTTGGTTAAAGCCACCCTTAATGTTTTAATTCTCAAGTTCCAAGCAATGTGATGCTTTATATCAGTGACCTCATGTTTTGCGACATCAAAGTTCTCACTCATTGTTCTAGATGAGACTCTTTGAGTGCCTGGTAACCGGCCAGCCTGCTGCGAAGACGCTGTTCAAACGAAAGCAGCGGCCTGGCACAAAACCAAGGAAACACGCCATGGGTATTGTGCTAAAGCAGACAGGACAGGGCAGACAGGAGTTTAAAATGTATTAAAATAGATGTGAAATGGCATCACACGTCCATGGCCTCTACAGGCCCCCATGGGCCTTCTTTCTCTGTCGGTCCCATTGAATGGGGCAAATCCGGGGCTAAAGCGGGCATTGCTTTGCGCCAGACGCCTTCACCCTTGCCAACTCCAATCTCATTTTATATCAAGGAATATTCTATGTCACTGTGCAAGAGAGCTTGGATTTTGTGTCTAGACCGGCTTATCATCTTCCTGGGCAACTTTATGTTTAATACAGTACTCGTAAAATATCAGACAGAGAAGGGAGGCTGAGAGTTGTGCTGTCAAACATTACAAAAACGTTCATGCCTTTGCAGCGAGCTCTGCCAAGAGATGTCTTTTGGTATGGAACAGCTGCATCCATAATGCAGACCCACTCTGAAGGATGGGCCCCCCTATGCGAGAACGAAGACACCATGTAAACAGCCTCTTCGTAACTTGAGACCCCAGACTTTAAATGACTTTAAATGAAATTCTGCAGCACACAACTGGCTGTAAATTGACACTCTGACACCAGTGCTTGAGTTAAGAAAAGAAAAAAAAGAAGTGCAGGGATCCAAAGCTTTAGTTCCGGCTATAAGATTTCAAAATACAAAGGCTGTCTAGTCTCCATTCTACCTCATACCTTTCTTCCACCACCCCACACTTCTCACTCTTCACCTCACTCTTAGAGATTCACTTGCATCCCTTCTTTCCTCTTTTTCACCCCTGCTTTCGTTTTTTCATCCCTGCTTTTGCCTTTAGTTACTGTTTTCCTATTTTTCTCTTTCACCTTCTTGACCACTTTATGCCCACCGCCCGCAACCACAGGCACAAATTAAAGACTGCACAGAGATGCTGGTTATTTCCTAAAACATTCGCGTCCACCAGCATTAGATAGGTCGGTTTAGCAAACCCTTCGCCTCCAGGTCGTCCATTTGACAGTTTCCCAGGTCACCAATT
The DNA here is from genome assembly GCF_964261635.1 of Lissotriton helveticus. Classification (NCBI taxonomy): domain Eukaryota; kingdom Metazoa; phylum Chordata; class Amphibia; order Caudata; family Salamandridae; genus Lissotriton; species Lissotriton helveticus. The sequence goes on from NC_136073.1 coordinate 735,366,640, forward strand.
GGTTTCTGTTCACTTCCCAACCCCAATTAAGCAAACCATGTAAAACAGAGTCACAACGTGGCACTATTTTAATGAAAGATGCGAGGGAATGGAGGTATTGACTCGGATTCTACACAACCATGGATCAAAGAAAAAACTGTGGACCTTATATAAATCTTTACGCACCTTGTGTGCCCATCACCACATCAAAGCCATGTAGCTGGCAAGGTGATCCTCCCTGCAGCCCAGTTCTCACATATTTCAGCACTCACAGATAGAATAGAAAACATCACATTCTACCTGCACCCTCTTTCACACAACAGCCCATCGCAGCCCACTAGCAATGCAACATCACTCACTCTTGAGGAACGAGAAAACTGGCATAGTTCTACGCTCTTCTACTCTCTCCCACTTGATTCTGAACCTTCAAATAAATTTCCTAACACAGAAATGGTCCACCGAGCACCACCTCCTCTCCATCCTAAATAGAATAACAAGACCCCATCAGCATAGGTCCTTCAAGTCTCCTCTCAACATCTCCTTGTCTTTTCCTACCTCATTGTCTTTACCTTGCAAGGTACCGGCTGTCCTCCACAGATTTTCCAAAATTCATGTTCCAATTAGCAAAACTAACTGGTGAGCAAGGATCTCCCTCCCAGACCATAGAAAGCCAAACAAGCCCTGCTTCAGGTCTTCCATGAACCAACATCACCTGGAGCAATGAGACCAAATGCAGACAGGGACTCTGAGATACTGGGCTACCAGCATCCACCAGAGGCATCTTGAAGACGCCCAACAGCACCACAGCTATGAAGGGCGTTTCGAAGTACCACCGGGCTCCCCCATTGGCATTGATGAAGAGGTCCATGAAGGTCAAAGTAGTGTGGCATACAAGAGCGGATACAGGCAGGCACTCTCCTGTCTCAAGTAAAATAGGCTGACACTAGGAGAGGGACATTACTCCGGCATGGGAAGGCGCGTTGCTGTCTAGGTTAGTCTCAAGCACGGACACTCTTATGTGGTTCGCCCACAGGGAAACCCTAAACTAGCAGACATCATTCTGCTACTCCAAGAGCGAGCCAGGAAGATGGATCAGTGGCAGATGAGAACATCTACATATATTGTCAAACGTTTACATAATATCACTCTTCTGCATGTGGGGAAAAACTGAGCTCCTGAAGCTTGTGGCTCATTCTTTAATAGATCACGTCAAAAACACCGCAAAAAATTTCCATTGGCAACGGAGCACCATTCTCACTCTGAAATACTTGATTGCTGGACAGGATCTACAAACAATAATCCATTCTTTAGTCATCTTGAGCCGGGACTATGGTACAGGCTTACTCATGTCCCTACCTAAATCAAGGTTGCTAGGCGTAAAAATGGTGCTGAACTCTGAGGTGCTGTTAATCACAGACTCAAAAACAGAGTACACCTCTGCAGTCCTGAGATCTCAGAAAGCTGTATGCCTAGTATGGCGCGTACAGCATATAAGGGTGTAGACAACACACCAGGGTATTTAGTGCAAAAACGACATAACCTAGGGGAAAATAGAACACAGAAACAAATAAGTATTGGTGTGTCAAACTGCAAATTCAGAAAGCTAAAACACTAAACCCTTTTTTCTCCAGGAAGCACCCAAGATGTGGAATAACATGCTTCCAGACCAGAAAAGCCCCCCCCACACCGAGATCATGTTCAAGAGGGGTTAAGAAGCTTCTTGCTCAGCACTACAACAATCATTACTCTCAACATGTACAGAGGAATATATAAAAAAAATTGTGGCCTACAGTTCAACCAATTATACCTCAAGTATTTTCTGTACGATTTACTCTTATAATGTAGATACAATCTGCTTCTATCTTTATGTGTACATATACATACACACACACACACGTTTGTTTTTATAAACTTCATATGTATATGGGTAAGCGATAAGTCTTCTTATTAAATGTTTGCCAGTGGATTGGTTTCAAAGCTCGTATTTCACAGAAAAGAGACCTAATTGTGACTTATTTCTGGTAACTCAGACTACTGAATTCACTTTGAGGGATACTTAGCTTCCCTAAAGAAATAAAAAAGTAAAATACAGCATTTTGTCTTTCTTTCAGTGCTTGTAAAAAACAGTTTTATAATGACAGTGCTGCTCTTAAACCATTAATTGGCACACCAAGGAAGCATGCCCTTGCAGACCCATCTTTGATTTAAGTATCTGCCAAAGATTTCTTCCAAGTGTAAACGCAGAACCATGGTCCATGTCATTATAAATTTACACTGTCCCGTACAGCAATTTCTTCTTTATTTATGTATGTCTTGTTAAACATACTTTGTAGTGTTAATATAATAAAAAAAGAAGAGCCTTTAACAATTCATGTTTTTAATTTCTTTACAATGTGCGTTGCATATAAAATCAGATTAAAAATAATACACATTGTTGCATATAGCACATTTAAAATATTAGGTCATTAGTCCCAACTAAAACACATTTCTCGAAACACTCACCCACATATCTGCAGCCTCATGTAAACCATGAATACTTAACAGACGACACTCACATGCTCTATATGTTTTTAAAGTGTACTAAAACAAATATCTGACCCCCAGATTCATCATTGTCCTGTTTTGCGGGTCCTTAATAGCGATTATTAAGGAATTGGGATGATGAATCCCAAATGCAAAAATTGCGCTCGCAAAGGGCCAGATTCTCAGAATCTGGCCCTTTGCGAGCAGTTTTAAGCTTGCTGAATCTAGCTGTAAGTCATGTAATATAAAAACTACCTAAATATCACCAGAACCTTCAATGGCAACATAGGATCATATTATACAGTTACTCAATATGCATGCTCTGCATAGTGTACATGCACAGCTGCCAAAGTTTTAGATTGCTATGTGTGACATTTTCATAATTTCAGTGTAATTATGAGTGACATTTCAACGGCTTTCTCGCGAGCACAATCAATCAAGGAAGACGAGTGAAACATATCAGAAATGACACCCATTTGAGCAACGAGAAACTCTTAGATCTTAAAACCGCTGCAAAGCACCAGAAATGGAAGGGCACTACCCGGAGACAGACTGCGTGACTGCAGTTCTCAGTAACACAGGGCAGGCAGGCAGACACTGCAGCTGCTCAGAAGATGATCTCATTGATCTGATCATAGCATAGCATCACAAGTGGAACTAGGAGATTATACCATCACTCATTCTCAGGCACTTACTTCCAAGCGAGCTTCACGGCAACAGGTGGGCGAGCTTCACGGCAACAGGTGGGCCCTGTCACAGTCAGCTGCCGACGTCGTGACTGGTGGGGTCTGGTCCGTGCGCGAGATCCCGACCGCCGCGGTGCGAGAAGAGTGCTCAGCTGTGCTGCCATTGCCCTCGTACTCACTGCAGCAGGCAAAACCTGAAATGCCACCCACTTGTGCCGCTGACGGAAGGAAAGACCCATCACCCGCCTATTAAAGTGAGCCTCAGAAACTCACTGAGACTGACACTGTCTCTGTAGTAGCCACTTGGCACTGACAGTGACTCTTCCTGACGTCAGTTATTATGCTGCGTGGTGTCAGGTGTCCTGTGTTACATTTTAGCACAGACTAGTACAAGCAGCTATCAAGTAAATGATCCTGCCCCCAAACCTGCCGGGAGCAGCGCACACTGCCACTGCGGCTTTCAGTATTGGTGCATAAATAGCAGTGCTCCGGCTTGACAGCTGAGAGGCACTATAATGCGTGACTTTGCATTTCAGTGCGGTAATGAGGACCACCACACACTAAAAATGCGTTAGCCTTACGCCTGATGCATGGAACTTGGTAGAGCTATATATATGCAGAGTGTAATCAGCTTTTTTTTTGCTATTGTTGAGTGTGGAGAGGGCCATGACTCACAAGAGGCAAAGCCTTGAGTGAGTCACGATGTCCGTTCCCTTCTTCAACAATATATGGTTTATGCCAAGGCATTTTTTTCATTTGTATTTGTTTTAACAAATATATTAAACCAAAGCCAGGATGCAAGCAGTTAAATGTACGCATCAAGGTAAAATTATTCCCAAGAGATATATGAATATTAAGAGAGTTGTTTCCAAGTACAAAGTAATGGTTGCATGAAATCTGAGGCAGTAACAACATTATTTTTCTCGTGTAATTTTTGTTGTATTGCTTTAGTAAACCAAAATTTGCCCTTTGGACTCCAGTAATAAATGTGTGAATATGTATTTATAGTACACTTGCTCTAAATAGCATGTGTTATTGAGACACGCTTATTTTCAGGGCCTTGTGATACATAGATATATATACATGATGTCACCTAATATACCATAACTGATGTCATACATGAGGTGATAAGTAGTGCATGACAGGGAAGCAAGCTATGAGTAATTTACTTAAGCACATGGCGAATTTCAGCGTTTCAAGATTTTGCTTTGTAAGTATTACCAGGGGCGTAACAAAGGCCCCCGCAGCCCACGCGGTGCGGGGGGGGGCCCTAGCTCCAAGGGGCCCCATCGGCCCTGCAGTCTGGCCAGAGAGCTTCTGATTGGGCCCGGAGGGGCCCCCCTAAGTACCGTGCAGGGAGGCCCCCTCACTTTTCATTACGCCAGTGGTAAGTATATATATATATATATAGATAGATAGATAGATAGATAGATAGATAGATAGATAGATAGATAGATAGATAGATAGACAGACAGACAGACAGACAGACAGACAGACAGACAGACAGATAGACAGATAGACAAATAGACAGACATACAGATAGACAGATAGACAGATAGACAGATAGACAGATAGACAGATAGACAGATAGACAGATAGACAGATAGACAGATAGACAGATAGACAGATAGACAGATAGACAGACAGACAGACAGACAGACAGACAGACAGATAGACAGATAGATAGATAGATAGATAGATAGATAGATAGATAGATAGATAGATAGATAGATAGATAGATAGATAGATAGATAGATAGATAGATAGATAGATAGATAGATAGATAGATATAGATATATCCCTGCACTGTGCTTTCATGCTTTATGAGACCCAAAATGAATACATTCTGCAAAAATTCATTTTGTCAGCACCTTATTCTTAATAGGCATGCGTCAACAAGGGGCCCCAAGATCTGGGACTGCCTCTCGGTCACTACTTGAACATACCCAACTCATCTGTCTTCCTGCCATTTGAGGAAAACTCACCTAGTTCACATTTCATTTCCTTGTTAGATCCAACTAATTTAAAAATTTTATAATACATTTTATAATCCTGTAAAAGGAAATCCATCTTATAAATAAGCCTTGGCAAAGACAATAGGTCCGGCCTTCATAAGTGTGTATTGTTTTTACAAAGATGCTTCATATGCAAAAGAAAAAACTGTCACAATATAAAAGATCCTTGTATTGTCCACATCCCATTTTAATTTCATGGTGGTGCACGACTTTGCTAGGCAAAGCAATCTAATGCTTGGGAGGAGCGTTGCTGCATAAAATGGTTGGTTTGCTTTAGTGAATGACTACAAAGACCTGCTCTTGGTTAAAAACAAGAAAGAATTCACCCTAATGTTTAAGGTCAAGCCTGTCATACCCTAAACAGTTTTTGAAAAGGGAAATCTTCTTTAAAGTCAACTAGTAACTACTTCCAAACGTTAGATGAGACCCTATCATCCACATCAAACCACGATTACTTTGCAGCCTCGATGCTCAGAGTTTGAAGATCATTTTCAGGCATAAACTTTCTCAACTTTACAAGATCTCAGATCAAAATAGATCCAAACTTTTCAGGGATCCTACTGAGAAAAGCCGGCAGGCAAGAATAGTACCCTCCCGCATTGATTTTGCTTTAGAGATGTCCTAGAGATGACTGGGTGGTAAGGTTACCTGCCCAGTGAAGAAGAGGCCTACAGACGACCTCCTTCAGAGGAAGATGTCTCGATGTACCTGTGATCTGACACTCTCCATGGGGTGTTGGAAATCGTCACCAAGATGAAAAGCCACTCTTAAAATGTGCATGTATGATACATTTTTTAGCCACAAAACGCAGCAGGCCTAATGTTCAAGAATGTGTAAAACTTTACAGCGCATCACTGCCGTTGGAGATGATCGCCAAAGCTAAATATTCTTTCTGAGGCTTAATGGAGTTCTAGGTTGAGGCTTTTGGAAGTTACTTCAATTATTAGAGAACACTGCCTAAAACTCCCATGAGTAAGGTCACTTGACGCCGGTTAAATAGATTCCTTTGCTAACACTGTATGCCTTCTAAACCTAGTATATAATATTAATAATAAGATGACTTCCCTGGTAAATGAAACATCTGGTGAGCAGCGGGGCAGAGGGAAAGGTATGGGTGTATTTGGGGACACTAACCTTCCTGGACTAATGGTAGCACTCCTAATTGCAGGTTAAGGAGAAGATGTGACTTTCTCCGTCAGCAGTGGTGCTCAGCTGAGACAGGACTATGAGCTGGTCAACCGTTCATGCAACGATCAACCACTTCATCTCCTGCTTTGGTGCAGGTAAGAAGCTTTGTAAACAAGTACTGAAGAGAGTGAATAGGCCAGGAATGGTGGCATTACAAACAACTGTATAACATTAACCTGGGAAACTCAGGCTTGGTAAAGGTGGAGTACTTTTGAGGTTGAGGAAAAGCTGGGGTTCAACACTTGTTCTCCTAGACAACTTCTTCCAAAGGTGTGGGTAAGAACACTGATATTTCTGCTGGAATTTATTTAAAATAATTGCAGCTGCATCAGGCCAATCCAGTGGGAACAAGTAAGTGACACAGTCCATAACTTCAAAGGTTACAGTTTATACCAATAGAGCTCTCTGTACAAGAAGCAACAGGTCTTTAAGGACAGAGGGCACTCCCGTCACAGTGATACTGAGTTCTCAATCTCCCTCCTAAGGGTCAACCGTGAGGTTAAGGTGGGACCCACCAAAAATAACAAATTGGGAATGCTTTTAATTCAGATTAGTGATGTAGAAACAGATGGCAGGATTAGGATGTACACGTGGAATGCTTCTCCAGATACTAATGCTCATTAGCCAGGCTTACGGCATTGGGTTGTGTAAGATCGGTTCACTGCTTGAATACAAAGGATTGATCTCATTACCACATGATATTGAAATGTCTTAAAGTAATGCAGGTCAAATGAGGGAGTGGATACCTGTCTGCTTCGGGAGGGTTAGTGGGTACGTCACAACTGGATCGGTTCCCACAAGGTGATGTAGCAGATGTGAGTGCCAAATATCCGCCGTTTTTGTGGTGTAACACTTTCTAATAAGGTGAGGAGTCTCAAAGAAGATGCTGTATGGTGATTACAGGACTGATGTGATGAATCAATCTACCCCAACAACAATTAGAGAAAAAATCATTGAGTATGTTTTTACCTTGGTGAGACTGGCTTTTCTTCAGTCACAAGCATGCCCGGACTGGCCGTTGCGGGCACCGGGCAATCCCCCGGTGCGCCACAAGGGTGGGGGCAGGTTTTGGGCCCCTGGGGGCCGTTTTTGTTACAGGACCGTTTTTGCAGCGTTGCTGCAAAAACGGCCCTGCAACAAAATGGGCCGACAACCGGCCCTGTCAAAGAGCGCAGTCGTACCCCCAACCCCCCCGGGGGGTGGGTGGGGGGCGGCTGAGCACTTTGCCAGGGCCGGTTTTGGTTCCCAGTCCGGCCCTGCTCACAAGGAGCAAATATAAGGCCTGTGGTGGATTTTGTTGTGCGGCATAGCTCCTCCTGCATTTGGCAGGCGGCAGAATGCAATAGATTTGTTTAAATACTGCGACTAACACCCGGTTTTCGTGAATTAGTGACGAACTGAGACTCTGGGTCCTATGTCACCTGGGTAAATATCATTGAGTTTAGCAATGACTGATCAACAGTTGATCTGGATGAGCTGTGACTCATGTAATATGATCCCTCGCAGGATCACCCACCTGAGGGGTTATCTATTCCTTTTTTTAAATCTCTTTGCAGAGATAGAAACTGGCCAATAGCAATAGTCCTCTGAAGGCCACATTACCCCAGGTCCCTTATGTACTTGTTACATTCATTATGTAAATGTAATGTAATGTAAGCACACATTTATATAGCGCTACTATCGCTCCAGGGAGCATCTTGGCGCATTAACAAAGTGGAGATAACCATCTGCCGACAGAAAAAAAGATCAGAGGAATGCTGGGACCCTGACCCTGTCCCTCCCACCAGGAGCACATAAGCAGTACTTACCCAGCATTCTGCCTGTTCTTTTTTTCTATCTGTCGACAGAATGGACATGGATGCTGGTGCTGCTCCTGCTGGGCTGGTGTGTTTCTTCTCTCCTCCCCCCGCCCGGCTGCCTGGCTGTGCGGGCGGGGGTTTCCTGGTCTGTCTCCTGGCCTGCCGGGCTTGCTGGGAGGCAGTTGGTGTTCGTGGCCGGCCCTGCCTTGCCTTTTTTTAAATCTCTTTGTAGAGATAGGAACTGGCCAATAGCAATAGTCCTCTGAAGGCCACATTCTCTGGTCTTGGAAATAAGACCTGCTAAAAGATTTATGTGTGTTCCCAAGGTTCCCTCAACCCCATAAATATACTGAGGCTTGGTGTGTGAGCTCAAGAGCACTTGTTCCGCATAGGCTGTGGATGGAAGATTCTATCAGGAAGAGCATTCTTCCCCGAACCAGCTCTTCGCATGTTGAGACCTCTGGAGCTCAGTGGGACTGAAGAGGCTCCAGCTGCAAGAACACCATGAAGTAATCTCCAGACGGACACTCAGTCCAGCACTGGCAGTAGGGCAAGAGTGGAAGTGTAGTGCTAGTACTAGATTCATAGCTTAGATTCTGCGGGTATGGGAAGCAGCAGTGTTGGTGGATACTTTTGGCCCAGAACACAGCACATTCCAGTAGGCAGGACACACCCAACAGAGGCTCTTGTCATTTCAATCCAATGGATGGTTTGCAAAAGAAGAAAAGTGTTCTAAAGCATGGTGCATTAAATACTGACCCCCAATACCCACAGCTCTGGTTTGAGGGGTGAGTCTGAGATCAGTTTCAAGGAGAATCCCTCTTAACTTTCTCAGAGATGGCTTTAAGTCCGTCGACCACAGGAACAGTCAATAGAATCTCAGAATATCAAGTTTAAAAGTGGCAATCTAAAAAAAGTTAAGACAAGAATATCGGCTACCAAAATATCGTTAAGGAAATTATATATGGGTGAGAATAGATTGGTTTTCTTAACTCCACATCTATGCACCTTGAAGCTATTTCAGGGTCTATACATGTAGAGATAAGTACAGTTAACCCATACTTGCCTATGTATAGTTAACCTTCAAAATAGTCTGGTAGTTGAAATTCTGGGTCTAATACTTTTGTAGTATAATATTAATATTAAACTCAATATTCCGGTGAAAAGCAGGCGAGACAAATGAGGATTTCCGTTTATGCTCGATGAAGACTTAGGAAACTTCTCCTTATCCACTGATGATTGAAACAAATCTATGGGGATAATAGGGATTGGAGTATTACGGCATCAGTCCGCAACACACAGGACCAGCCTTTAAAATAGGAACGCTTATATCCGCTCACCGGACTGCCTGGAAGACTTTATGGCCGATGTCCTGTGTTCCACTGAAGGTTGCAGCTTTGGACCTTAATAGCATCACTAATGGTAAAAGTGTTTGACATTTTGTAGAACACCTGAGTTGCACCTCCTCACGCCCAGTCAGCATGAAAACAACTGCTGTCCCCATTCTGAGGCACTTCAGAACAACTCATGTTCACAGTGTGCAAGGCTGATTGTGGGACATCTTGCCCAGGCTGCCTGGGGCATCCCGCGTGATTTGTTCCAGGCATAACTGTTGGTTTTTGCACTAAGGGAAGCCCAGTGGATCAAGCATTATTTCTCTTCGGAACTTACATTTTCAGAAGAAGCGAGGGAAAACCGATTATCCTTTGTTTCCTTGACAGGAGAAATTAATATAAATGGCTGCTTTCTGTGCCAGTCATCGGGGAGCAATGCAGCAGATGTATCATTCTGTTCTGTAGGCAAACAGCAGCATCTGTCCCTGCTTGGCCGAGCAATAGCACCAATACCAGAGGTACAAAGAACCACTCTCAATCTGATTGGAGAAATGCGTCAATGGCAATCCAGCCAATCAATGTTAGGCTTTAATGCCCATCCAGGAAACTGGCGCCTGTATGCAAAATTTGAAAGAGCTCAGAGTGCTTTGGAAGAACCCTTGTTCCCTGCTGGTTAATTGTTACTTACAAACACAAGATTGGCAGATTAGGGGACATAGTCCGAGGTTTCTCTGTATGTTTTCAGTATGTCTGAGGCCCGAACCAAATACACTCACTACCTTCCCTGAGAGAATCTGAACTGCAATATCTTTTGGGACGACAACTGTCATGTTATTTCAATGTCAAAGGTTCTTATATAGCGCCTTATCACCGCAAGGTCTCAAGGCGCTTGCTTTGGGAACCGTCCTGTTTTTTTCCCTGTGAGATAACCTGTACTGGGCATCCCCAAGGTGAAAGCCAGGCATCCCGCCGCGGGGGGCCGTAGTGGAGATTAAGCAAGCTATTGCCCAGAGTTGCAGAGTGTGAACCCGTGATTCTAGTAGGCACCGAAGTGAGAATTATCGAGTCCGTGGACATTTGGGCTCAAGACCGTGCCGCGTTGGGAATTGAACCCTGGTCCCGGGTCTGACCTCTGCTTCACAGTCTGCCTCCTCTAACCAGTGAGCCACACTTCTCAATTCAAAATTTCATTTGATTCCTATCTACAAAACACTTTTATTTTTCTCTCTTTGTTAATGCAGGTACTTTTCAAACAAAATCATGCATTTGCGTTTTATCTTTTAACTCTGCCTTGAGATGTGCTTATTTTAGGAGTTATCAACCGCTCTCCTAGGAGAACCTCAACTGCTCCCCACTGCCACATCAAGCTGCTTTGGGGACTTAAACGAGTAGTCTGTAACCCATTTGCGATAAGTCCAGCTTGCCCTCCATGCGAGGCTCCCGGTGCCTGACTCTCGTTACATTTCTCCCGTGATGGAGTATCGAAGGGAGAAGCGGCAAACCAGACTGGCACACATTTCTGTCTTTTGACTACACCTTCTGTGTTTCTGGCCGCCTTGAGACATTAGTGCCCTTTCGTTTTTCTGGCCCGCCCCATACTTTTTCGAAGGGCCGCTTAGTAATAATATTTGACAGACGGTTCATTTAAACAGTGAGGTAGATTTTAGTGTTTGCTTGGTTGATGATCATGTAAATGTAAATGTAAATGTCATGGTACCTATAGAGCGCACTGTCACCAGACGGTCACCTTGCGGTGTCACCTATTTGGCTTCCTGGCGCTGATACTCATACCGCTGTGGAACCCCTCCTGGCTTTCCCTGTGAAGTGTCCACTCCTGGGCACCCACAGGGTGAAGCCAGGCATCCTTAGCGCTGTTGGGGCAGGGGTGGAGGCTAAGCAAGCTATTGCCCAGAGTTGCAGCGTGGGGCCCGTGATTAGAATAGGCACCGAGGCGAGAATTAACAGGTCCGAGAAAATTGAGCCACACTGCCCCCGCAAAGTCTGACATGACATGTTTGATTAAATCAATTTATGAGGTGAAGACCCACACAATGTAATGAGCTAGTGCCAACCCACTCTAACCCCACTGTTAAATCATACAGTCAGATCGAGCACTCAAGTGATGCCATATGTTATTCTTTGTTAAAACTCAATCAAAATTAATTAAAGGCACTAGCACAGAGCGTGGACACAGGATACTCCATCTTGCTGGTCTACGCCAGATGCTCCCGCTTCCACTAGGTAGTAAAGATTTCAAGGCAACAAGAGATTTGCTGTCACTTTCCGTCTTTAAATCCCTTCCCCCAGCAGCGTGTGCCTTGCAGTAGCTGGCACCCCCATGGGCACAGCACGTCATGCCTAGCAGACATTATATAATGAGACCGCGGTACTACCGTGCATGGAGAGAGGGTTATTGGTGGAAGGGGCCTTTGGGACTTCCAGGCGCCAACCTGTCTGCTGCTCCTTCCCAGAGGAGTATCACGTGACTCACCCTCCAGGAAAGTGATCAGCACCACTCTGGCATGGCATTCTACCCACTCTGCTCTGACAATGTCTGCAGCAGCTCGCTCGATCTGATGGCCTTTGTGATCTGCCATCTCGTGATACTTCACATATCTATGTTTATATTCACATGCATGTCAGTTTCCGGGGTGTAAGTTATTTATTTCCAATTGAGAAGGCATGACTCACAACGCAGATATTCCCTCGAGCACAGGTAACAAACGTTGCTCAAAGTTCAAAGTTTTTTATTTTTGTTTCGGTACTCTTTCGAGGACCACAAAATTGTATAAAAGAAAATACATTCTGCATTTATAAACAAATTAATACATTTTCAAAGTTATTTTAAAAAATTTATAAATCTTATTGCAAACATACTCGTTAGGAGGCTTAACACATACAGAGATGAAGTCCCTTGAATTAGTGGTCCGACAGGACCGATGTATCGGCTCCAGACATGATAACCTAGCGGTGACAACGACATTATTCGGACATATAAAGAGCATATGCTCTAAGTTCTGTTTACCCCCAAAACACAGGTTGCATTGTGAACTACTCTTTATATTCCAAGAAGAGGTAAAAGATAATAAAGGGAGTATGCCCAAACGTAGCATCATGATCGTGCGCCTTACTCCATGGGTAAGTGTATATTCCAAATAAGGCAATTTTTGCTTATATTCTTGGGAATCAGCATAAGATTTATACATAGCTAATTTTGTGCAGTGTGACTGATCAAGCACATAACTCAATTTTGGTGAAAAGTTTTTCAGAAACAGCTTGAGATGTGCGGGTGTCCAAGATAATAACATTTCTGCACTTATTTCTGCGAAACGGAAAGCTTCATTCAAATTTTTAACAAATATAGAGTCCTTGGTCTCCTCACTAAAGCACTCAATTTTTAGCAGATAACGAAGGGTACCTTCTTTGGAATGAAGAAGGTTATAGGCCCACCTAATGAGGCTTGCTATAGATATTGCAAATGCACTTGTAATCGCACATTCCAGTCTGAGTGCCTGTACTGGAGTTGAGTTAGAAACTTTTAATAGCTTTTTTAGGATTTTCCCTTCGTTCAAGTCCATATAACTCCATTCTTTTAGGGGAATATGTTCAGAGGCGTAGGATAAAACCGGGGAGATCTTGGCTCTATAAATTTTTATTAAGGCTGAAAAGTGCCTACTTCCGGTATTTGCGTATAAGCGCGATATTGCCCCCGCATGTAACTCACATTTCCTTTTTAAATGGATAATCTGTTTACTATTGCTCATGTTGTGTGAGAATATTCTTCCGAGATAGGTATATTCCTTTGTCTGTTCCAAGGACTCCTCTCCCATTTTCCATTGGTACTTCACATCTTTCTTTAACTTTGTAAATGCTACTACTTTAGTTTTACTTATATTAGGGATTAAAAAGTGATCTTTTGAGTAGTTATTTAATATGACTAGAAGATTTTGAAGACCAAAGGGTGTCAAATCGAACAAGACTATATCGTCCGCGTACAGCAAACAATGTATCCGTTGGGCTGCCATTTTCGGTGGAGTACTTTGCCCTTGTTGTAGATGGAATGGCAGGTCACTCAAATAAAGGGAGAATAAGAGCGGAGCCAGAAGACACCCTTGTTTTAGTCCATTGTGTGTATGTATTATTTTTGTCAGGCCCTTCTCTCCCCCCATTTGGACTCTGCACCAGGTTTCACTATGTAAGTTCACGATTAGTTGTAGCAGAGTTTCAGGGATACCCATTTTTCTTAATTTCATCCATAGCGTCGGCCTGTCGACCCTATCGAACGCTGTAGAATAGTCGATGAAGGCTGCGTATATTGGTTGGGATTTGCCTTTTACATATTTGTCTAATAAAAATTGGAAGGTAGCTATATTGTCAGTAACTGAATGGTTCGACCGGAACCCTGCCTGGAACATAGGGATTAATCCCTTCGAGAATGCCCAATGTTTCAGTCGGTCTAATATTTCCGCCGCAAAGATCTTTCCGCCAGCATCCATTAAAGCAATTTGTCTGTAATTTCCAGCTATACTCCGTTTTCCTTTTTTGTATACTGGAATTATTATACTTCCTTTCCACGATTTTGGAATATTTCCAGAGTCGAATACATAGTTGAATAATGGAGCTAGCATCTGACCCCACGCGTTTTTGTCAATCTGATAAACCTTAATCGGGATCTGGTCAGGACCTGATGCGCCCGTACTTCTTGCCTTTTTAATGTTCAATGCAATTGACATTGCCGATGCCCTGGAGAGTTTTGTGTCCTTGATTATCTTTTTTTGTTCGATGTCCTTTCTCACTCGGGTATTTGTATTGGGTTTATATAAATCATTTAAAAATTTGCCCCAGTCTTCTTCTGAGACAGGAATTGCTTCAAGCTTCTTTTTTGACCCTGTCATCTTGGCTATCAAAGACCAATATTTTCGTTGATTGCATTGTCTCGCTGCAATTTGGATATCAATCCAATTACGGTCATGCTTCAACCTTTCTTGAGTAGCCCGTTGTCTGCGGATTTGATTCTTCAATTTATTTATTTCAGCTTTATATGTTGACGATTTACTCAGGTACTGAGCACGGATCATCCTATTTAGCTTTTTTACAGTAGGTTGATTAAAATTTTTATATTTGCTGGCACTCTTTCTTTGCCTTGATCTATCCTGTTTTGATTTACTTAGTATAGCTTGTTTGAGTTCATTTAATACAATTTCATAATTCATAATTGGATTTTCTGAATGAGAAGAAGTTAACAGTTGGAGTTGTGTGATGAGTTTATTTAAATAGTCTAAATTTTCAGCATCCCAAAAGATCCGACGTTGGACATGATTTACCACTGTTTTGGATTTACTAAATATCAAATCGTTCTTAAAGGTGTTCTGTGGCTTCCAGAATGTTGTTAGGCGAAGAAGAGCATGATCACTTTCCTCATAGAACTTGATAGATAGTTGTGAAATTTGTTCTTTTAACTCATTCCCGCATATAATATAATCCAGAATAGAGGGAGCTCCATTACCTCGCCTAGTAAATGAAGCTGGCTTGTCTCCGTTGGTATTTCCGTTTAATATTGTCCCGTTTATACTTAAAAGGAACGATAATAATAATCTTCCTCTTTTATCAGCCTTTGCTCCTACCGGGAATTGCGGGAGCGATATTTCCAATGATTCCTCGTTAAATAATGTAGACCATTTCTTTAGTTCACTGTTAGATATTTTGGCGTTTAGGTCACCCATGATGATATACTGTGGATGATGATGATCTTCGAGGATATTGGATATAGTCTCTAAGAGATGATCAAACAAGGGATCATGATTTTTACTTGGTGGTGCGTAGATGTTAAAAAGTAGTATTTTATTTAGAGCAGCAGCTGGATATAGTTTAAGTTGTATTTTGATACATTGCAAGTTATGCGAGTAGGTATCGATTAATTCTTGTGACCAAGAGTAGTCTTCTTTCAGCAGGATTGCCATACCTCCTTTCGCATGACCCCTTTTAGATTTATTTGCTGGGTTTTCGTAAACATAATAACCTTTTTGTGTAAAGGGGGTGGTAAACCATGTTTCCTGCAGAACAAGAATGTCTGGATTATCTTTTATTGCTTCAGTCATTTTATTCTTGGTTTTCCCGGCTATATTCCATATTGATAGTTTCAAACCATCGCTAAACTTGACATTGTTGCTCGTTGTCCATTTTTTTACTATTTAGTACTTCTGGTAACCACGACCAGGATAGTATGTTATTCCTTTGTCCTTTAGAATTAATTGTCCGGGACCAAACCGACCTTTCACCTTGTGTTACTTGAATTTTTAATATATCAGTTCTCGTATTGTTTGAGTTGTATTCCTTCCTTTCTGGACTATATTTATTTTCAGTGTGCAATTGTCTAATTGCTACTGTGTTTTGTAAGTTAGTTTTGATGTCAGGAATAGAGATTACATCATATCCATGTTTTTGTAAAATTTCCTTCTCTCTTAGTATTATTCCGGGAAGAATTGGAGAGAAAAATAACACTTGTGCAAATTTCATGTTTTCTTTTTTTGGAAAACGTACTAAGTCTATTTCTTTACTAGTCAGACTCTTTAAAGAAGGTATTTCTTGAATTAGATTAACAATTCTTCCTCGATTAAGCGGAACATTATCCATGGGAAACAGTTCCTCAATTGTTAAGTATTTAGATTGATAACCATCCCCTAGCCAAGTTTTTTGGTCTTGTAGATCTTTTGTATTAATGGTATTATACTCTGTTAATTCGCTTACTGTTGGCGGGCAGTATTCTTCTGCTATTGGATTCAAAGGCTTCGCCAGCATTGTAGGTTCAATAGATGGAGTATTCACCAAATTAACAGAGGTATGTTTTTGAAATTTGAGTTTGTTCCCTTTTTTCTTTTGGATTCTTCTCAGAGGTCGCCCTCGGATTTTCTTTCCCTTATGTACCTTCACTTCTTTGTTTTTTATAGTTTTTCCCGTCTGTTTTATTTCATTTTCCACGTTATTCTTTTCTGGGATTATTTTAGTTTCAGAGAATATCGCACATTGGACTTTCTCAGTTTCTTTATTTGAAAAGATTGGATAATGCTTTGTATTAATTTCAGACGGATAATCCTTTTCTTCTCTGAAGAGTTTCTTCAGGGAGTAGATTATAGGAGTTTTTACTTTTATTCGTCGTTCCTTAGAATCAGTCCCATTTTTTTTCGCATCTGATGTTTGCGTACTTGCGTTTTGCATTTTTTGGGGTCTCATACTTTTTTTACAACCATCTTCAGACTGCGCTGAGATAGCCATTTCTGGTTTATCGGATAGATCCTTAAATAATGTTTTCTTCTTTTTTTCCTCCACCAGAAATTTGAGAATACCTATCTGAACGTCCAAGGTATCATCTGAGTTGGCTAGAATTTGACCTAAATGAGTGAGAACAGATTCCAGGATTTCCTGAAGTGTAAATAGAGCTTTAGACAGCGGAGGTGTGGTAGCTGCCTGGGTTAGGTTAGAAAAACAAAGGTCAGTAAGTTTAGTTTGATTAATATATAGTTTAGAAGATTTTTCTGGGGAACTGGTAAGTGGTTGATTATGCCTTAAGGGAGTCTCAGATTTCTGGACATCGATCTTCGCTGTATTACTTACTAAGTCCTCCTTGGCTAATCCATCATCATGCAATTCAATTGGAGTTGTTTGAAACATCTCTATATTTGAATGATTATGCTCTTCCAAAGGGAAGATCCTAGATAGGTCAATCTCTGGATTTGATAGTAACTGATTTTGGTCAATTGGTTCAAGTAGTTGTATTGACTGATGTTCACACTTGTTAATTGGGAGATTTTGCTTTTTTCCTTCTTCTAAGAGTGACTGAGAAGTGTGGTTTTTCTCTGAGAGAGTAGAAAAGTATTTGGTTATTGCCGGTGTATTGGAAATTTGTCCTGGTTTTATTGATTTATCTACACAGTTTCTAATAGCTGCATCAGTTCCCATGCGTTTCATATAAATGGTTCTTGATCGCAGTTTTTTTAGTGCCATCATTTAGAAGTTTATAATCCAGGTAATCTGGTGGTCCTAATCTCTTAAATTCCGAGTTAGTGGGGTGGCCCGTCCCGTCCTCGGTCGTCCTCGGACGGCCACAGACGGCCCGCCCTTTGCCCGGGCTTAGCCCGGCGTCCCGCTAAGCGTCCCGCTAAGCGTCAGGTGATTATATTAATAGGAGGAGCTTGGGGCGGGAAGAGACTCCAGGTGCGCTCTGTTGGTCAAGCGCTGCAGCCTGGGTCTCGCAGTCCCAGCCCCTGTGGTAGAACAGCCTCACAAGCGGTTTCAATTCCTTCCTGGACTCTTGGTCAGCAAACAAGCAAAGGAGCAGTCAGATGCTCTAAAACACAAAGGCAAAGTACAGCTACGAGCGGCACCCGCGAAGCGGGGGCCGCGAGTTGTTGAGGAAGTGGGCAGCCAATCACAGGCCGCTCTTGAGCAAACAGCCAATCAGTGAGGAGCAGGGGCGGGAAGAGACTCCAGGTGCGCTCTGTTGGTCAAGCGCTGCAGCCTGGGTCTCGCAGTCCCAGCCCCTGTGGTAGAACAGCCTCACAAGCGGTTTCAATTCCTTCCTGGACTCTTGGTCAGCAAACAAGCAAAGGAGCAGTCAGATGCTCTAAAACACAAAGGCAAAGTACAGCTACGAGCGGCACCCGCGAAGCGGGGGCCACGAGTTGTTGAGGAAGTGGGCAGCCAATCACAGGCCGCTCTTGAGCAAACAGCCAATCAGTGAGGAGCAGGGGCGGGAAGAGACTCCAGGTGCGCTCTGTTGGTCAAGCGCTGCAGCCTGGGTCTCGCAGTCCCAGCCCCTGTGGTAGAACAGCCTCACAAGCGGTTTCAATTCCTTCCTGGACTCTTGGTCAGCAAACAAGCAAAGGAGCAGTCAGATGCTCTAAAACACAAAGGCAAAGTACAGCTACGAGCGGCACCGCGAAGCGGGGGCCGCGAGTTGTTGAGGAAGTGGGCAGCCAATCACAGGCCGCTCTTGAGCAAACAGCCAATCAGTGAGGAGCAGGGGCGGGAAGAGACTCCAGGTGCGCTCTGTTGGTCAAGCGCTGCAGCCTGGGTCTCGCAGTCCCAGCCCCTGTGGTAGAACAGCCTCACAAGCGGTTTCAATTCCTTCCTGGACTCTTGGTCAGCAAACAAGCAAAGGAGCAGTCAGATGCTCTAAAACACAAAGGCAAAGTACAGCTACGAGCGGCACCCGCAAAGCGGGGGCCGCGAGTTGTTGAGGAAGTGGGCAGCCAATCACAGGCCGCTCTTGAGCAAACAGCCAATCAGTGAGGAGCAGGGGCGGGAAGAGACTCCAGGTGCGCTCTGTTGGTCAAGCGCTGCAGCCTGGGTCTCGCAGTCCCAGCCCCTGTGGTAGAACAGCCTCACAAGCGGTTTCAATTCCTTCCTGGACTCTTGGTCAGCAAACAAGCAAAGGAGCAGTCAGATGCTCTAAAACACAAAGGCAAAGTACAGCTACGAGCGGCACCCGCGAAGCGGGGGCCGTGAGTTGTTGAGGAAGTGGGCAGCCAATCACAGGCCGCTCTTGAGCAAACAGCCTATCAGTGAGGAGCAGGGGCGGGAAGAGACTCCAGGTGCGCTCTGTTGGTCAAGCGCTGCAGCCTGGGTCTCGCAGTCCCAGCCCCTGTGGTAGAACAGCCTCACAAGCGGTTTCAATTCCTTCCTGGACTCTTGGTCAGCAAACAAGCAAAGGAGCAGTCAGATGCTCTAAAACACAAAGGCAAAGTACAGCTACGAGCGGCACCCGCGAAGCGGGGGCCGCGAGTTGTTGAGGAAGTGGGCAGCCAATCACAGGCCGCTCTTGAGCAAACAGCCAATCAGTGAGGAGCAGGGGCGGGAAGAGACTCCAGGTGCGCTCTGTTGGTCAAGCGCTGCAGCCTGGGTCTCGCAGTCCCAGCCCCTGTGGTAGAACAGCCTCACAAGCGGTTTCAATTCCTTCCTGGACTCTTGGTCAGCAAACAAGCAAAGGAGCAGTCAGATGCTCTAAAACACAAAGGCAAAGTACAGCTACGAGCGGCACCCGCGAAGCGGGGGCCGCGAGTTGTTGAGGAAGTGGGCAGCCAATCACAGGCCGCTCTTGAGCAAACAGCCAATCAGTGAGGAGCAGGGGCGGGAAGAGACTCCAGGTGCGCTCTGTTGGTCAAGCGCTGCAGCCTGGGTCTCGCAGTCCCAGCCCCTGTGGTAGAACAGCCTCACAAGCGGTTTCAATTCCTTCCTGGACTCTTGGTCAGCAAACAAGCAAAGGAGCAGTCAGATGCTCTAAAACACAAAGGCAAAGTACAGCTACGAGCGGCACCCGCGAAGCGGGGGCCGCGAGTTGTTGAGGAAGTGGGCAGCCAATCACAGGCCGCTCTTGAGCAAACAGCCAATCAGTGAGGAGCAGGGGCGGGAAGAGACTCCAGGTGCGCTCTGTTGGTCAAGCGCTGCAGCCTGGGTCTCGCAGTCCCAGCCCCTGTGGTAGAACAGCCTCACAAGCGGTTTCAATTCCTTCCTGGACTCTTGGTCAGCAAACAAGCAAAGGAGCAGTCAGATGCTCTAAAACACAAAGGCAAAGTACAGCTACGAGCGGCACCCGCGAAGCGGGGGCCGCGAGTTGTTGAGGAAGTGGGCAGCCAATCACAGGCCGCTCTTGAGCAAACAGCCAATCAGTGAGGAGCAGGGGCGGGAAGAGACTCCAGGTGCGCTCTGTTGGTCAAGCGCTGCAGCCTGGGTCTCGCAGTCCCAGCCCCTGTGGTAGAACAGCCTCACAAGCGGTTTCAATTCCTTCCTGGACTCTTGGTCAGCAAACAAGCAAAGGAGCAGTCAGATGCTCTAAAACACAAAGGCAAAGTACAGCTACGAGTAACAAACGTTGCTTTCCTCTAACAACAGTACTTTGACGCAATAAGTGATGGGTGACTGGTGTCTTTGTTTTAGGTGCTTGTGAGTTGTTTTTTTTCCCTGTAAGTTGCTGAAGGTGACATGGTTTAGGTGAAACTCAAGGTAATGGAGGATGATCCACATTTTAGTAGCACAGTCAATGAAAAAATTAGCAGAGCATCCGTAATACTTATCAAGTGTGTGTTTACAGACATTATTATGCTTTGCTTCACAGTGTCTGGGTACCACCTGAGAGCACCATATCTTTGATCGGGATTGGCCAAAGTACTTTCCAGGTGGGCAGATCTATGCAACAATTTTAGGATAACCAAAGACTGAGCAACTGAGCTTTATTTAGACTCACTCTATGCAAATATGTTATGCGGATATGCTGAAATCTTAGTATGGATCTTTCCCTACTGGACTTATGTTGGGCTGCCTTGACATATATGGATAACCAGGTACAGCAAGCAGTGCGGGAAACAGCCTTTACAACGGAACCGTTACAACGCATGCCTTTACATCGCATGTCGTAGCAACGCAAAAGGTGTGCAGCAGTGGGTAGAAGATGTTGGATTTAACTCCAACACCTTCCCTACTGTTGCACACACTGGAGGTGGAATAGAAAATTAATCTATTACAACTTCCAGCGCCCCCGACAGAAAGTCGGAGTAAAAATTTGCGTTGCAACGGCATGCGATGTATTAGCATGCGTTGTAACGTCACATATTCTGAGTATGCCCACAGTCTCTGACAGCCCTAAGATCTGCATGGATCTGGGGAATGTATTCCTTTACATTGGTTTACATGATGTAACTCGAATTAGGATGCTTGTGCGATCTTCACAGCAAGCAGGATTTCAGTCTGGATCACTTAATTAAAAAAAAACCACACACTTAACCATCCCTTTCGGGGGTCTATCAAAGCAATATAGAATTCCCTCCTATGATAACTTTGGGGTGAATTCACTGATGTTGTGCATAGGCATTCTCACGGCCCATCGCTAGGACAATGCAGCATCCATTTACTTCTCAGTAAACAGGCCCATAAGAGCAGCGCAACATTTTATTTTGACGCCTGAATCCCTAAGCAAACATTAATAATTCTAGTCCTCTGACTGGTGCCTTTCTGGTCACTTTTTATAAAAGTGGTAAAAACTTTAATATATAAGACATTTTTATCCCTCCAATCAATTACCAAACTAGTCTAGCTAAACTGACATTACTTATTAAGGTGTCCTGACGCTGAGATTCAAAGTTGTGTAGCAACGATGATTCTTACTTTTAATCCTCAATTCTGAAGCCGGTTTATTCTCTAAAGCCCATTTTATTTATTATTTTATGGTTTACAGACATGCTAACACTAGTGAACTTCCAATCATCTCAATATATAGTACCCTGCTCGGGATAAACCATGAAAAATGTATATAAGTACTTTCTCAGCTCTAGGTTGGTAGACGCCGTGGCTATGTAGGTTTTTGACACTTTTCCATTATCGTTGTTTTTGTTTTGACTGTCATCTTGTATTTGTTTTCTCAAAAATGAAGATACTTTCCTCTAGGTCTTGGAAAAAATAGGACAGCACCACCCCATGACCTATAAAGATTGGACCACTCCCAACCACGCCAACAGAAGTGAAGATTCTGGGTGTGATTCAAGACTACCACCAAACAGTGCGCAAAATTATTTTATATACCATAAGAATACTACACCACATCACACATAGGCCTCATTGGCTCCTGTGCTGGCAGCTCCTAATTATGTCCATGGGCTCTACACCTGATTCTCTTAGTACTGAAGAAACAGACTACAAAAAACACAAGACCGCCACAGCCATGTAAGTTCTATACTGCATTCATGTAGACTTCCGTGTCCCTGCTACCAGTCACAGGAACAATATCTTTTAAAGCCTGACGAGCCATTCACAAGACAGGGCTAAAACTATTTACAATCCAAACTTGGACTTGACAGCGAAATGAGGAAATCAGAGCTAGAATTGCCCCAATGTTGATCATTTCCCCAATCTCCATCCCCATTACCTCCCTCACTCAAGGTTTCTTCTCAGAAGCCTCCAAGGCAGTTCAGATTCTCCCACTCCTAAAGAAATCTACACAAGACCCTGTTGCCCTCATCCTCTAACGGCTCTTCACTCACCTACCATTGACGGTAAAACCCTTCAATGTCAAACTCCAAGATCGCATCAATGATAACCATCTCCTACAGAGTACACGCCTGGCTTCAGATTATGCTGCAGCACTGAGACTGCTACTGTACACATTGTGGAAGATGCCCTCGTTACCACAGATGAAGATGATTCCTGTTTTCTAATATTGCTTAACCTCTCAGCAACCTGCGACACAGTAGACCTTCCCACCCTCATATGCACCAGCAATCGTGAATACGATTCATAGGCATAGTCCTTCACTGGTTCTAGTTCTACCTTTCCAACCAACACCAGTTTATTCACATTGTCATTCAAGGTCCCCAAAGTTCCCTATTACCTGTGGGGCTCCACCGGGTTTACATAGTGTCTCATGTCATCTTCAACCTCTTTACCCATAATAACATCAAGATTCAGCAAGATGCCACTGACATACAACTCTACTTGACAGTCTCCTCTGCTTTAGACATCCAGTGCACATCATCCAGCATCTACCTGAAGTTACCCCAACCAAGTGAGAAATCCTCTTATTTGACAATAAAAATAATCCAGAAACAGTACACACCTGGCTCAAAGACATGAACCTCGACAGGTTCGAACCCCCGCTTTCACCAAAGGTGGTCATTACAATTCATCCAGGACAGTAACCTCACCGTCAAGGAGAACATTGCAAAAAAAATTCAGAACAGCTGTTCAAGCCCTTGTATCCTTCATATAGGTGGTGGTTAACACCCTGCTCCACACTGCCATCGCTTGAGGGCATATATATTACATGCTGAGGCATGTCTCATCCAGGACATAAAGAAATATGATCACATCACCCCATCCTGATGGAACCTCATTGGTTAACTTACCAGCCTGCACCATCTTCAAAACCAGCTGAATCATTTACAAAGCCATCATGACAAGCATCCTGCATATCTTACAGACAAGCTCACCATCTATGATTCCGTCATTGGCTACCGCTCTCCTCACAGTGGGTGCTTCCAACTCGCTTTGAAAAGGCCCCGGTTTATCTCCCGAGCTGCCACCTGGTTGATTGTCCTCGTCAGAATGCTCTGGTGTAGTTACCTCAGATTCGGACGTCTCAGCTTGCTCAGTGGGCTTCTGCGCTGCCTTAGCTTGCAGCACCTTCCTTGGTGCATCATATTTCTTTGCGAACGTTAGGATTCTGCCCGCCGAATAATCCCGTTCATCCCTTTCGAACTTTTCTTGCTTGCGGGCTCGTATTTTACCTTCGTATGTTTTAAGGCGCTTCTTCATGCCTTCCCTGAGGTTATCCTGTTTCTCCTTGTCCGCATCCTTTTCAATCTCCAATTCGAGTTCCTCAATGGCTTTCCGTACCTTCGCGTGATCACTCCAGGCAAAGTCAATCAGGATCCTTAGCATTCCTTCACACGAGTGCGCTGTATGTTCAGACCATTTTTGAAGGAGCAGTGGGTCGGGGTTCTCATAAGCCGGCACCGTGTATATTCTCAGGCCCCTTGGGACCCTCTTCACCTCTATATAATTTTGAAGTGAGGTGCCCTCCCACCATTTCCGGATTTCCCGTTCGTACAGTAATGTATTCAACATACTTAATATATTTGATATGTTGATTAACTCATTTAGGAGTTTGATGGAACTTTGTATATTTCGCCATTATGGGGGTGAGATATTATATCACTCCAAGATGGCGCCCACATTCGGACATTGTTGTCCTTTCACTGTATCCATGAATGTTAATGTTTGAACATAAAAAACGGCAGTTTCGGCGGCGCCATGTTAACACCGACGAAGGCGAATGCCGAAACGCGTCTGAACGCCGTGAGCTTAATAAAAACTAAAGCTCGCTACCGTGAGTGCTGGTCTTTTGTAGTAAGTTGCTACGGAGTACTTGGAGCAGCCATATATATATATATATATATATATATATATATATATATAAAAAATATATATATACACAAGGTGGTTCTGTCCACCGAAACGCGTCTGAGCATAATTATGGAATAAAACCATTCTTACTTTGAAGTATTCACGGAGTCAGCGCCTTCTTTTGGAAGTAAAAGGTTGGACTGGTGTTCGAGATATATATATATATATATATATATATATATATATATATATATGTACAAAAGAAACCACATTGGTGGGGGTTCTTTTTCTGTACAAACATGCTAGCTCAAGAACACCGCCTTGAAGAAAATAACGATAGTTAACAATCACCTAAGATGCAGGAAAGCAATAAATATTTAATTATTCCATTAATTATGGCCTGAACTGCCTCAAATTATAAGATGCAGTGATTTATATATGCAAATTGCAATGTCTGCCCCTCACACTCATTCCCATCTCACTTCACGCTACGATACCCTGCAAGCTGCTTGCCACAACACATTTAAAGCACAGCTCAGAAATTCACACATGACGCTAAAACATTCTACTTGTAGGTTATACCTTACCAACACTCTTTTAACCATGCATAAACAAGGGAGTAGCTACTTACTCGTCCTTCTGATAAGTGATTTGGTGTCTCGAGAAGAGCAGGAAAGCACTAAACAATGCTAGTGTACACTACAACACAATGTTTTAACCATTGTCAATAAACTTCAGCCTGATCAAGGGCATCCATCCGATTGCTACTGAGCTTCCAGGCAGCAAGGGAGGTGGCAATTGGCAGATTCTGACCCTTTTGCTTAAGGCACCTACAGGCACTCGATTCCCCAAGAGCTGGATTTATTCTTGAAGTTGCACCGGACACAGCAGTCAGTTAAAGAATGGTCCCTTCTTCGAGGCAAATAATTTGGTAAGAAATATCCCTACTATAGAGCAAATGCCTTGGTAAAAAAAAAATAAAGTGAACAACTTCCAGGAAAATAACTTTTAAAAAACCCAAAGCATTTTCTAGTTTAAACACAATTCCATGACAAACAAAACGTAGCTAAAGTATGCAGATCAAGCCTAATAAATCTGTTAAAACGTCAAATCTAAGGCAAGGAACTTAGGGGGAAAAAGTCACAACTCCACATTAATAAACTAAAGACAACTTCGATGCACGATCTAGGTAAAGAGCACAACTCTGTGACAACGATATTCATATAAGAATACACTCTTAATCCTAGATAATTCACACATCAAAAAACTTCCAAGCAAAGGATCTGGGGAAAACAACTCAAACGCAGAGAACTTGGTATAAAAAATACCTGATAGAAAAACACAGCTGCAAGACCAAAAACTTGGTATGAAAATGTCCCCTTGCCAAAGGCAAAGAAAATAGTAAAACTCTCACAACTCAATAGACCTGGGAAAAAAATCCCTGCTATTCCCCACCAAAAGTACATAGAATAATAATGGCCTCCATTGCAAAAGCCTTCAGTTTAGGAAAAATCCCTACAACGTCAGTGTAAAGAACTTGATATAGAAATGAGGAATAACCTGTCATATATTTTTCTTTTTTGCTGGCTGATCCCCTTTTTGTTCCGGTGTCTCGAATGTGAACCATCTTTCTACTGGTAGGAATGCATTGGCGTGGTGGCGCACCAGCGGGCTCCTTTCACTTCCTCATTTTCTACATTTAGCTTCCCCATGTCACCAGGGGTTCAATTCTCGGTGATTGGTGGTAAGCACTAGCTTTGCGCCCAATCAGTGTGGCAGGAGCATGCATTTTCTGTTGGTGCGCAGGAAGACACAGCAGGGTGAGCACAAGTTCAATTTCAGCAACAGCGGTTTGCTATAAGAGCTTCTGGTCAGAAGATGTCGGCTTCTGGCCTTCCGGCACATGTCGTTCCTTTCCTGACCCTTATTGGTGGCGGGCCGTTGTCAGCCGGTCTAGTAAAGGCAGCAGGTGCCCTGTGGAGCAGGTCCTTCATCTGGAATGGAAACCTTCAGGAGGTGGGCTTCCCTCATGCATTCCCTCTTCACGTTTCTTTGTTGCTCTGGGCTCCAGAGTTCTACTGAGTCTTGTGTAGAACCAGGCAGCACCAATATAGGACAATATAGCAGCCTTGCACTGTTTGGGGCAGGCTTTGGGTGTAGAGCGTACAAATGGGAACACTTCATCGTGAAGGGCGAGCTAAGACAGGAGTGGAGCCCTTCTTAATAGGCATTGGGAATGGGCAGGGTAGCAGCTCAGCGCCCTTTTTCACCTGCCTGACATGCATTTCTTCTCTCAACCTTTTTGCAAAGCATGACTACTTTCTGGAATATATAGCAATAAAGGGCAGTTATTCTGTGGGGCTCAATTCTAAATGGGAACCTCGTTTGTATCTAAAAGGGATCCCCCTGATTATTTCAAATTCAATCAGAAACCAAATGTCATTTGCATAACAAAGCAAAGGACACAAAAGATTTCCATCTTAAATGCATTGAATCCAATCACGTACTGCAAAATGCACATTAGTAACTATAGCGCAGACAACGCAGTGCTCAAAAAGTGATGGAGATCACGTGCATTAATTATCAGGGACACTAAAGCTACATGAAACACCTCCCTTTCTTCCTTTTTCTATACCACAATGCACTTTTTAGTAATCGGATTTTAACTATGAGCCTTTTATAGTATACCTTTATAAGTTTTAATGACAAAAATTATTTGTATATCTTTTATGATCGAAATAAAGATTATTTGAATTGAATTGAATTGGATTCTATTTACAAAATATATGAACAAAGACACTGAACTAATTCACAGTGGTCATCTACAATACTCAAAAAAGTCCGAAACAAGGTTGTATGAATTGATACGGCATCCCTTCAGAAAAAATTACAAAATCAACCAAAAGGGAGGGTTTGTCGACGTTTCGGCACCGTGTGAATGCAATGGTCTCCTCAGGACGTATTCATTTGAGTACCAACCACCTAAGTAGTGGACACACTCATACATAAAGATTGAATCATTGAAAAACCCAAAACAATCTCTCACGGCCCAACCATAAACAATTCTAAAGTGTTGTGAAGTACGCGATCTTCACCGCCTCATTATGCAACCATCTCTACTATAATAATATTCAGAGTTAATGCTCAAGTGGTGGAACATATTGCTACTTGCGCTTCATTAACAACACATACACATGAAGAGAGACTGAGGCTTTCTGGAATATGACCCTTCGGGCCAACTTTGTCTAAGGGACCGGGGTTGGTGTGAGCCTCATGTTGGGGCTTGTGTTGAGTGGTGTCATGGGAGCAGCTTCAAGTTCACCAGGCCCTTCACAGGTCTGTCATTCTCATGGTCATGGTGGCAGGCACAGTTCAATCCACCTCTTAGCCATTGTAACGCGCAGCATAAAGGAGGGTCACTGATGCTGCAATAGTTCTAAGAGAACCTGCCTACAAATGGCAGCCATTCCTTTATCCTTCGTATGCTTGCAGATGACACGTACGTTTGCTACCTACGCCACAAGGAAGCAAATTGGTTGAAAAAACGCAATTCTCAAAGAACGGAATGCCTGCTACTTGCTGAACAAGATCCACTTGCCTCTCTGGAGATACAGAATAAGTTCATGTTTGGCAATCCGTGATAGTTTCCAGAGGTAGTAGCACTGAGTGAACATCGAGGAACAGTTTTTTCTTCTCGCAGATGACATTTGTCACCTGTTTTTGTGGATTGATTTATTGAGGAGATCTCTAGAGAGCCACTTACCGCCTAGAGTTCCCTTCAGGCGAGCAGAGTACAAGAGAAAGAGAAGACAGCAGAACAGATGACGGATGGAGAGACCTGGGTAAGTCTCCCAGGCAGTCTGTCCTTTCAGCACTGGGAGTGATTTCCCAGCTGTCTCCTCTCTAAAGGCAGCATGTTTCATCATCAGGTAATGTTAACAAAGAGGCATCAGGCTCTTGTATGTGGTACTGAGTAACAGCAGACGAGAGACTGCCCATGGGCAGCCGCGGCCGGCAGTGGGAGTAAATGCAGGGCGGTGACGTGGGGAGGGGGAGGGGCAGGGTGGGGGGTAGTAATCTATGGATTACGGGGGTTTTACAAGTAAGTAAACATTTAAATAAATAAAACGAATTTCGTAGCACGCACTGCATCGCATTTTGGGATGCAGTGCGCGCAACGAAATTAGTTTTATTTATTTAAATGTTTACTTACCTGTAAAACTCCGTAATCCGTACATTACTACCCCCCACCCTGCCCCTCCCCCTCCCCCTGTCACCGCCCTACATATACTCCCACTGCCGGCCGCGGCCGCCCATGGGGCATTTGGCGAAAGCTCCGGTAAGCTGATGGAGAATGGGCTGTTTTTCATGACTGGCCAGGCTGTGGTCTCTTCTGCATGTCTACCCTAAAGGAAGCACAGGAGAAGCAGATACATTTCTTATTGGCTCATCCAATCTAGTGCTAATTGGAAGCAATGCTTCTGAGTCCTAGAGACTAATACATCTGCCTATTTTATGAGTTTTCCTTTAGAGCTGCCCGTGAAACAAGCATTTGTAATGCAACAGGTCTCGCATTCGCGAGAGTTTAAGCTATTGGCACTGTAAATGACAATGCCTTTTATTTATGTTTTAAAAAATGACACATTAATAAAAGGCATTGTCATTTACAATGCCAATAGCTTAAACTCTCGCAAATGCCAGACCTATTGCATTGCAAGTGCTTGTAAATGCGTCCCATACCGCGATTTCACTTTAATGGCGGCCACGCCCCTCTCTGTAGATGCGGCTGTCTAAAGACAGGTGCGCAGCCACCATTAAAGTAAAAGCCTGTTATGGGGCGCTTTTACAAAAAAAAAAGCATTTCCTTGTCAAGTTGACAAACAAATGTTTTTTTTGTACAAGCGCCCCAGGCCGTGCTTTCACTTTAATGGCGGCCATGCCCCTTTCTTTAGACGAAGCTCGCCTAAAGAAAGTTGTGCGGCCACCATTAAAGGGAAGGCGCGGTATGGGTCGCTTTTACAAAAAAAAATGCATTTGTTTGTCAAGTTGACAAACAAGTAGTTTTTTTTGTAAAAGCACCCCATGCCACGCTTTCACTTTACTTGTAGCCACGCCCCTTTATTTAGACACAGCTCGTATAAAGAAGGTGCGCAATCACCATTAAAGTGAAAGTGAGGTTTATGGTACTTTTACAAAAAAAAGCATTTGCTTGTGAAGTTGATCCAATAAAAATGCAAAAGCGGGTGCCGTGCTGAAACACTAGCGAGCACCCGGAGGCAAAGCGGGCACCCGTGCAAGAAAGCACTTCGTGCCGGCAAAAGGGAATAATCATTCAAGAAAACAGTGCTCACAGAGTGTAGATAAAACAGGCTGTGTAAAAAGTCCAATCCTTATGGGAGGTTACAAATGCAGGCAAGGCGGTACTAGGAGGGACTACTAGGCCTATTCATGAATCAAAAGCATCCATTTAGAAACAACAGTAACAGGAGCCAATTGAAAAGATGGGTGGCAATGGGCGGAGCTTCAAGTCCATACCAGAATACAGCATGCCTCGCAGAGCAGCGCATGCCCTGCCCAGGCTCGACCTAATGAATGAGGTATTGGCTAGTCTTTATAGAAAATTGTGATGTAAAGTGAATCTTGGACCCCATTTTTTAAACAACATCTTGGCGCAGTCATCATATATATACTCCTGGAAGGGATCAGCTTAAGTCATCTTGATGTAATAAAGGATTGATGTAAATATATTTCCCGTGAATGTTTTTACATCACGTCTGGAGTGGGTAGCCAAGATATAAACCTTAAAGTTTGATTCAACTGTAGCGAGCGACGAGTTTGCTCGGGGGCCTTAGCCCCATCCCGAAGGCCTTGCGGTTGTCTGAAAGAGTCACAGGAAGCTACCAAAGTCGAGAACTTGAGGCCTCAAATTACAACCAGTGTGTTTTTGTGGTTTCAGCAGTAGAACTGATAGACTGCTTGTCAGTTCTGTGACCTGGAAATGACTACTGCCGACACTAGTTACAGCTCATTGAAGCAAGCATATGGGACAGAGTAATCAAACGGAACAAAGCATGTTTAACACATCCTCACTCTGTGGTAAGAATCATAAAGAAAATCTGTAGAGAATCCCAAAGTTTTGGACACTTAAAAAAAAATATGTGGGAGGCTGAGAACATCTAATTTATTTCTATATGACCCTGCTACCAAATTTGTTCCAATGATGTGTGGAGTGAGTGGGCCTTTCATAAAACACGTTGTGGCCTGAATCTAAAGTTACCATATTTTCATTTCACAATAATGTATTATTAGAAAACAGGGTAAATTTTTTTTATTTTTGAACAGATTTGACAAGTGTTGGTAAGCAAAAAGCTAGGTCGTCCAGTCGTTAAAGGGGGGGGCCAAAACTTCCTTTATATATTTCTGTATTTCTGTACTGTACTTCAAAAGCACCCCAAAATTATTATGTGGATCATAAAGGGAAGATACTTGTTCATAAAGGGTCCCTTACTCCATATCATCACAAACCCAGCTACTAATCCTGAACTTTAAGCCCACAAATAATTACTCAGTGTAATTAGCTCCATGAAAGCAAAGACTATAACACCCAGAATTCACATTAAAGCCCAGGACTTGAAACAGAATCCCTTTTGACATGGAGTGATATGGTCACCCTTGAGACGGGCGTTTATGAGACCCAGTCAGAGATATTAATCTGAAATATATCAATGTGATACATATTTCTTTCAACCTTTATGAACATAGGCTTTATGAAAGGAGAAACAGTGGCCCTTAGAATACTTTAGTTTCAGAGAAAAAGACAGACAGAGGTCCTGATTTAGAGTTCGGCGGACGGATTACTCCATCACAACGTAGTGGATATTTTGTCGGCCTTATTACAAGTGCATTGTACCCTAATGCGTCTGTAAGGTGGACGGGAGCCATCCCAACCCATCCACTGAGCTCCAAACCAGACCCAGAGAAAACTGCAGGGTTCAGTAGCTAAGTTACTAACTACAGCATAAGGAGACAAACTATGAGTCCTGGTCCCCCGCTTAACTAAAATGATCCCTTTCTCGCCCTGTCTCTCAGCTGCCTAATCTTACTGTGAGAGCCTAGACGCGATTCAGATCGCCGTGTGCCACACACCAAAAAAATCAATGAGTGAAAGAACCGTTTAGCCAGGCACAAGGCTCAAGACACAAGAGGAAGTAGCAATTAGGGCACTGAAGTGAAAGGCTAGCTCCTGTACTGCTGCACTGATGGCCTTGTTTTGACATCTCTATGTGTTTCTTGTGCTGAATTCTTTTCCGGTTATGGTGAAGTACCAAGCAGACTGGGGAAATGACAGAAGAGTGATGTCTGGGTGTGATATGTTAACACAAAATGCCTCATTGGGGGTCATTTTGAACCTTTCCACAGAAATGTATATTAAAATATTAATGAATGTATATATTTAGTAAAAGTCATTATGTATTTATTTTGTCAAGAGTAAAGTCTCTGGGGTATTGTTGCAAATTTGCCAGCTTTATTTGCTTTATTTGATTGACTGTATGAAATGGTGGAAGTTTGAGGTTTAACACATCATTAGAGCTTTATTACAAGTGGCCGGGTGCAACGTGATAAGTTGCGGTAACTCCTGTTACGGCATGTATTCCATATTCCAATTAGGAGTTTGGCAGTTCATAGTGATCTACTACAGTTTTCTCCTGATAACTTTCAGCAGGTCAACTTTACTGAAATGTATTTGTGGGAAAAATACCTCGTAATTACCGGGACATTTTCATTTTGGTGCATTAAGCACCAAAATCCCCATGTTAGTACCTATTATAGGGGCAAACTCGAAATTGGGAGTTATTTATCAGACCCACTAAATTATGATCTAGAAGAGCTGGATTTTATTGAGTCTGATCAATGTCAACCCTTACTTTACACCATGTCATTCGTACCCCATAGTATATGGTGGCATGTTGACAGTGAAGAGTAGCATAGATCTGGAGAGGACTCCTTGGCAGATGACAGATTGATTGAAAGCCTGACACCTGTCTCCAGAAACATGGCCTCTTTGGTGGAAACAAGTCAATTTGGGACAAAGAATCGAAACCTGGCACTCGAACCTTGGAGCTCCAGTAAGGTGACAGTCTTAGATCACAGTAATCTTCAGTTCTCCAGGCCAGTGCAAGGTTCTCACACTGCCTATCCAAGTGGCACAAAGACCTTTAAATGTCTGTGCATTTCTAGCACCATCGACCTGTGCAAACAAAACCCTCACATTGCACACCTATGTGGCCAAATTTTCTTACAATGTTGGTGTACACTTCCTGCATTGCTCACACTGTCTGCCAAAAACCCTCAAGTCTCTTGCTATGTGGGTTCATGTTTTCCAGTACCCATCAGGCGGAATAAAACGTGATGTGGCTAAGGCCTGCCAAAGATTTCTGTCTTGATCACAGGACTTGTTATATCCTTCCATCAGAATACATTTTTTTTAATAAGAATTGGTTTGTGTCCCAGAGGTCGCACATCCTTTATAATTGGGTCAAGTTCCAAAGTTCTCGATTGTACTCCGTGTTGTATAACCCTTACCCACAGGAGCATTCAAGTTACACAAAGTTAGAGGTCCAACTGAGTTTGTTTGTATGTTTGTCCTCTTTTATACAGAAATGTGTAAATCCAATTATTGGTTGTGCAATAATGAATTTATTTTGATTGAAACAAAAGGTATTGGTTCCAAACATTGAACCAAGTGGTGGAGAGAGCTAACAGCCGACACATGTTTTGCCCCTTCTCTGAGTACAGACCTGGGATTTAGCCGATCAGGACCACAATAGACGAGTAGCCATTTGAGACAGCATAGAATTTCTTACAACATATATACAGATTCGACTAGGATTTCATTAAGACAAACATGCTTGACACTTTGAGAAAGCCCCAGGCCAGCGCGTTAAGAAGGTTGAAACATGTGTTGGCTGTTTGCTCTCTACACCACTTGGTTCAAACCAATGCCTTTTGTTTAAAACAAAGTAAATACAATATTGCACAACTAATACTTGGACTTGTATAAAAGAGGACAAACACAAACAAACTCAGTTGGACTTGTAACTCTGAGTGTCCTTCAGTATACGGTGCAGGCCGTATATTAGGAGACTGTCTTGATCATGCAGCAGGCGATCACTGGCTATCCAAAGCCAAAGGCTGTAATGTGCCTCTAACGTTGCACAGGCAGTGAATTTGCAGAATTCGCTTGTACTGCACAGTCCATCTGGCTTTCAGAATAGCATTCCTTCTGCTCAGTGTTAATGTAAAGTCACAGGGGATGTCATCTGAAGACACCAGGTGCAGTACCATAAATATGCAGCAAACAGACAGATCTATTTAAATGATTTATTTAAAAGTGTTATAGAGTACTTGTGCACCCCGAGGAATTAGTGCACTTTACAGTGACTCTAGGGAGTAGATTCCTGGTCTAGTTTGAAGTGGTTGTTCCGGTCTAGATGAAAGAGGTATTTTTTATTTCCTTCCTAAATGACATGAGAGTGAGTTCATTTCAGTTGTCTCTTTTATCAATCCATGGAAGGCTGTCTCCGTCTGGTCTCAACAGCTTTTTCCAACGAATTGAAAAGATGGACCAGAACTTAACTAGGGCAACTGTTAAGTGTTCAAACGTGCTGGGGACTGAAGCTAAGACGACTGGGAGCGTAAACATTAATCCGTGTTTATCCGACTCTCCCTGCGTCAGCAGCAAACAAACTCTGGAGTCTCTTGTCCGCAATTCGCAGATGCAAAGTCACATCGCGATGAAATTACTGTTTTTAATCTGACAGTGTTCAAGGGAAGAAAGGACCAAACTCTCTTGTCAGTCTCTTTGAAAGATGCTGTGAACGCTAGAACCCCTTGTATGCAAAGCTCCACCTCGAATTGCTGAAAATCCTCCATCATCTACAGAACAAAGACTCTCTACGGCTTCAGACTCTGTGGCTCCACGAAACAAGCTGCTCGATCCGCCTCAAGATGGCCGTCGTGACACACAAAGTTCTGCATTGTTCAGATCTTTCACATCTTCAGATCACGTAACTTCTTTCGCTCTTGAGGAGATAATGATTTGAGGTCCTCAGCCCTGGGAATGTAGTCTCACGACTGCTAATCGGGCTGAATAAAGTTAGAAACTATCTGTGAATGGCTCTCAGACCTGCACAATGTGAAAGGCGAAATGATTCCATGTGGCCTTCCCTTAAATTCTAAGCTTTGACATTTGTTTGCGAGTTTTATGTAGGGCATATGCAGATGGTTTGTTTGATGGATGGTGTCATTTACTATTGTGATACAAGGTGGATAGGGGTGGCTTTGGGTGCTCGCGTAGAAATAGGCCTATATACCAATATTTGAAATGTCGCAGGAGGGCCGTTTCATAGGTGGTAGCATGAAAACAACTATTCAGCATAATTATACTGCAGAGCCTCATGGAGGCATATGTTTGTTGACTGGCTGCAAAATACATTCTACACTAAAAGAATAACAGTAATATGGGGGAATGGGAAAATGTGGTTGATACTCTTTTGAAAAATCCCTGATAAGAAATCTTTGATCTGAGATGCATCCTCCTTTGACACTAGTACATTGATAAAGCTTTGCATACAAGAGTTAAAAAACCCTTCTACTGAGGGAAAGAAATATATATTTTTGTAATGATAAGAATGTATCCATTTGAAAATGGAGGAGATGTGCATTGCGTAGTTGTCTTCTTTGGCAAACCTTGCAAATGTGTGCTTTTTATTCATCTGTTTTGAAAACCTGCAAGCGGTACGCACCGCTTGCAGGTTTACAAAACCCACAAAAAAAGCTATTGTCATTTACAATGCCAATGCCTCAAAGTCTCACAAATGCGAGACCTATTGCATTACAAAGGCTTGTTGTACACGTATATTTAATAAGTGTACGAAGGATAGTTGATTACGTAGACACGATTCAACAATGGGTGTGGGTAAAGTGGTTCTTCCTCAGTAAAACAAAATCAGATCCACTCCTGATTGAATTTTCGACTATATTGGTCTATCCTAATAAATGGCTGCTGTCCCACACACCGAAAAATCAGACACCGACAGTCTCGGGGAGTCTCTTTGTCACTCAATTTTCATAATGAGCATACATTACAAAAGTCACAAGCCCTCAGCTCAGCACGCTTAAATAACACGACAAGAACCGCATGCTGTCTCTAAACTGCATGGAAACTGTCACCGTGGCCTTAATTGTCTCTACGTCAGGTACTGTTACTCGCTCTTGGGAGTTTTCACGGAGTCCACAACCACATGTTGCAGCAGGTCCAAAAAACTGCTCCCTGGCCATTAGAGCGACTTGTGTCCTTGGACTGCTGATGCCAATACCTGCCAGATTCAAAGTACAGCTGGAGGATCCAAAAATAAGTTCAGCGACATATGTTACATACCTGGCTTTCCACAGTGAAAAGCCAATGTCCTTAGACAATAAGCTATCTTGTCAGAAAAACACCCTTCCCGATGGTTAGTCTCAGTATTAAGTGATCACAATTAATAAACATATCCACTACTGCAGGTTGTTTATTTGTAGTAGCAGAACCTTGCCTCTGCAACTCTCTACCCTCACTCTCCAACATTTCCCCCACAGCATCAACATCTCAGAAACAGACCAGGGGCACTATCATACAGGAAACAGCTTAAAAGATACTTTTCATATAATTCTTAATTCAACCCTACCGTTGTTGATCTCTGTGCAGCGGAGCCTCATCTCCTAGTTCAAGAAGACCTCCCAACAGACTCTGTTTCTAGTTCCGCCACCCAAGACTTACAGTTTCCAGTTCCGCCCGCCCAAGACTATTTCCAGTTCTGCCCATCCAACAGCCTCAGTTTCCAGTTCTGCCCACCCAACCAACTCAGTTTCAAGTTCCGCCCACCCGACAGATCAGTTTCTAGTTACACCACCCAAGACTTACAGTTTCCAGTTACGCCCACCCAAGACTCATTTTCCAGTTATGCCCATCCAACAGCCTCAGATTTCAGTTCTGCCCACCCAACCGGCTCAGTTTTCAGTTCCACCCACCCAAGGCTCTGTTTCCAGTTCCACCCACCCGAAAGACTCCGTTTCTAGTTCTGCCACCCAAGATTCAGTTTCCTGTTCTGCCCATCCAGCAAACTCAGTTTCCAGTTCCGCCCACCCGACAGACTCAGTTTCGCCCAGCCAACAGACTCAGTTTCCAGTTCCGCCCTCCCAAGACTCGGTTTCCAGTTTCGCCCAGCCAACAGACTCAGTTTCCAGTTCCACCCTCCTAAGACTCAGTTTCCAGTTCCGCCCATCCAACAGACTCAGTTTCCAGTTCCGCCCTCCCAAGACTCAGTTTCCAGTTCCGCCCATCCATCAGACTCAGTTTCCAGTTCCGCCCTCCCAAAACTCGGTTTCCAGTTTCGCCCACCCGACAGACTCAGTTTCCAGTTCCGCCCATCCAACAGACTCAGTCTCCAGTTCCGCCCTCCCAAGACTCAGTTTCCAGTTTCACCCAGCCAACAGACTCAGTTTCCGGTTCCGCCCTCCTAAGACTCAGTTTCCAGTTCCGCCCATCCAACAGACTCAGTTTCCAGTTCCGCCCTGCCAGGACTCATTTTCCACATCCGCTCACATACTTGCACTGCACCTATTAGAATGAGATGATACACTGAGGCTTTTCATTTTTATTTATTTATTTTATTTGTGCGTTTTTATATAGCGCGGACTTTACCCGAAGGTGTCAGAGCGCTTCACAATAGGAACAGAACTGATACATGAGAACATTACAAGTGAACAAAATACAAAAGCAAACGTTACATTAAATGAAGCAAAAAAGACAATCGTGAGCCAACAAAATACAAGAGGTAGCAAACGGTGCATTACAAAAGTGACAATCGTGAACCAACAAAATACAAGGGGTAGCAAACGGTGCATTACAGGAGGAAAAAGTGACGTGTGCAGGTTACAAAAGCGTACAAAGTAAACATAGAGGTATAATAATAATAATATATAATATATATTATTATTATTATTATTATATTATATTTATATTTATAATAAATTATAATTATAATAATTATATAATTATTATAATATATAATTATAATATATTATACATAATTATAATATATAATATAATAATTCATCCACCTGTGGAAACATATGTGCAACACGATGACCCCGCCAGCACAGTAGTACAGCGGTATATAAAAAAACAAAAAAAACAAAAATGTAAAAGCAACTTTAAAAACAAACAAAAACCGAAATCTACCTAAACAGCAGAGATGTATTGATGGTGGGTGAAGAATTATCCTTTTACTGGGCACAGTGTCGAAGATGCCTTAGCTAGAGGCGGCTGACTTCAAGGCTCTATGCCAACTGCCTTTATACTGAAGCGGAAAAAACAATCAGAGCCAAGTCTCTCTAGCTGGACTCGGCGGACGGCTCAAGTTGCACGCGGCAGGGCCCTTCCTGACAGGAAGTGGCGGGAGCCCAGCTGCGCACTGAGTCTGCAAATGTCTCCCCAGTGTCACCCAATAATGAAGTGAGGCTAGAAACGAAAGAACAATTACCAGAAGCGCAAAGCTAGGAAACGGAAGAAAAAGTGCAGGATGTGTCAGTCTGGGATCTGAAATGCAACATTTATGCGGAATACATCAATACCACCGAGGCTCTTTCCCTTCTCGTGACAATTTAGAGCAACCCCAAATACTGCAGCAGTTTTGCAGACACTGCTTACTTCCACCAGCCTAGCGGGTCTAACTTCTTCAGACAGAGGAAGTTGCATTCACTGTAACCAATCAAAGGAGAGGGAGAAGGAAGTCGTTGTGATCCATACAGCTTCCTTGGTACATGATTCAAAAAATCAGAGAGGGAACGGATCACTTGTCCTGGGTCACCGGGGTTTTTTTGATTTTCGTTTCACGATACCGATAAAAAACCCTCAATCACGTGCCAAGGTTCGGACGGCGGTATATCTTGGTACTCCGCCTTTAAAAGGTATGTGGCAGCATCGTCATCGGGTTAGTTGTTATGCTTCCTCCACCCGGAGGTAAACCACTGGTTACAACAGTAGTGATCAGTAATCAACCAAGGTGAGTTAGAAAGTGACTTTGAAAAAGAAAATGTTCTGATAAAAAGCTTGAGTGACCCGATAGAACAGGAAATGTATTAAGTCTGGGTTCAGGCTCTATTAAAATCTTTGGGCGTGCGTAGGAAGAGGAGTAAGGGGTCTTCCGCACTGATCTTTAGTCCATAAAAAAGGTCTCCCTCCTGCCAGGAGGGCTTCTATAACTCCCTCCATGCAGGTCACTGGGACGTTGGTCGCCCCTGCACCGCAATCTAAATACGCCAGCGGCAGGCTTCAAGGAGACTCAATCCTATGGCTCGCAAAAGGCAGATCTCATCTTGTGCAGGGCCGTCCCTGTCTTTACCACCTGGGTTATTCCATTGATGGCAGAGGTAGGGGAGGCCATCAAACAAACAGGATCCACCGGTGCAACAGTACCACCAGTGGGAAAATAGTGTTTCTGTTTCACTCGTGTCCGGCCTTCGATAGGGCTATGCCAGACTTGCTTGTAGATACCTTAAATTTCCCGTCTGTAGTACAGAACCACAATTTGCATAATTTGTGCCACAGAAGGAGGCTGACTAGGTCAACTGGCAGCTACGTAGCCCTGGCTGATTGATGATGAGGATGCCAGGAAGTTTGCCTCCTAGCACCCAATATCCATCTTTATCGACACAACGGCCAGACTGCTATTCACTAATCAACCACAATTTTCACAAAGCCACATCAATTCCAGTGAAATGTTCCAGACCTGTACAAAACGAGGGCCAAGACTGATAAATACCAAACCACAGCACAGTCAGTACTCACCATGTGTGCAGGTTGCACCCTGGAGGCTCTGCAGTTTGCATGCTTATCATAACTGGAACCTGGGTAATTAGCCTTAAAACTTGGCACGAGCCCATTTGGACAAATCTGGACACCCAGGGCAACATACAAAATTATGGGGTTGGCGCACACCCACTTTCTGGCATTGCAACAGGTTGGTGTCGAGCAGATGGTTTTGCAATGAAACCCAATGATCTATATTGGATGGCAGTCAGACCACCAAAACACGCTGGCACTGATTTCAAAAAGTTGTTGCTGGAAAAGGACAATTCACCAGCCCACAAACTGTGACAACAATTAAGTTTCAGTGAAATAAGCTTACAAAGCTTCACAACTTAATGAAACATATACTTGCCATACTCTTCGCACTGAACACAAATTTAGCTTAAAAGAGGTCCTCTTAATATAAATAGTTTATTCGTACATTTCATTTCCTGCCACTATGTAAATGACAGATGCTTAATTGTATCCAATCGAATTCTTATCACCATATTTTAATATGTAATGGGTACATTCCAGAGTTGCATTTTAGTACTTGTTCGAACCCCTTACATGAAGTAAATGCATCAACTATGTAAAATTGTATATGTATTTTACTGTAACTATTGCTTGCAATAATTATAAACTCTGTTTACCACTAATCCTGTATGTAACCACCCTTCAAGTGTTCTGCATATAATCAATACACATACCAATGTGGCGACCAGACAGGACAGGATTTTTCCTGTCAAGTTCACCTAAAGGTTTGTGCCAACTCTTGAACGCTGATTTGCCCTGACTAGAGGAAGAAGTGGTCCTCCGTCCCCCATATGCCTGGCTT
This sequence comes from Lissotriton helveticus, assembly GCF_964261635.1. Lineage (NCBI taxonomy): Eukaryota > Metazoa > Chordata > Amphibia > Caudata > Salamandridae > Lissotriton > Lissotriton helveticus. Next base: position 735,406,781 of record NC_136073.1, read on the forward strand.
GTGCCAGAAAACTTACAGTGATGGTACTTTTTTCCCAGTCTGTTTTGCCTAACATACTTCACGCTTCAATAGTGCAAAGGGGATATGATAACTTTTCTGTTAAAAAAAACCTTGAATAAGGGATAGCCAGATCCAGGCTAGTTACCAGCCAGTTCTTTCAGTATACACAAAAAACACAAACGATGACAAAAAAGATATAAATATTATATCATGTTCATCCTCACAGAATCTACCTGAAGAAGAATTCATATATCGGAGCAAAACATAGAGGTGAAAATAGTCCTGAATGCGCAACTCATCCCAAAAATAAAAACCTTTACCCACTGATTGAGTTCTGGCTTAAATTCCACTTCCTAGGGCCACAAACCACTGTTGCTCTTTAATGCAGACGTATCGGAATGGTCGTGCCTTCATCCCAAGTACAAAAAAATGCACATCCGAAGCCCGCAGCTGTATAAAGCGCCTGGATCACATGCTTGCATTCAAACTTTAAAGGGCGAGAGCTGTGAGTCGCTGTCAGGAAGGCCTGTATTTAAAAAGTCTGAAGTGTAGCCAGCTGCGCAACGCATTGTGTGTGCCTCGTGTGTAGTAAGTGCTGCACACCAGGCCTCCACGCTGGTAAAACCCCCTAAACCACAGAAGTACAGCAGGCAGACGGGAGATGCCAGGGTCTAAATGTAGAATCAAATGAATTGCATCCATGCTGATCTAAAATGTGGCTTCCTTTTAGAAAGTGCTTAATCTGTAATTTTAAAAAAAAGTGCAAGGCCCAAAGTTGTTCTCAGAAGACTTCCATTGGTGTGGTCAAATTCTAGTGCGGCGTAGACTTGATTCCGCCTCATGCCTCTTTTTTCCACCGCCCTACACTTCCTATCTCTTCATCCAACTCTTGTGGGTTCTTTTTAATCCCTGCTTTCTTCCTTTGTCACTATTTTCCTGTAGTTTTCTTCTTGACGCCTTCTCCCTTTTCTGCCTTTCTCTCCCTCTTGCTCATACTCAGTGTCTGATGATGAAAAATAAGACCTGATCCTCAAACAAAAGGGTTAGTTCCCTCCACCTACAACTACTGACACAAATCCTAAATCAAGGAAACCTCACTCCATGTCAAGGAACTTTACTGGTCTGAATTGGAGTATTTTAGGAACATTTCACCTCTCGAACACACTCACCGACACACCTGCATTCTAAGTAGCTCGCGTCCTTTAACTCCTTTTTTTCTGCCTATGCATGAGCACAGGCACTTGTTTTTAGGTTGTGTGGGTCCCCAAGGCTTGTATTTGAGGTTTTTGCACACACAGGTTTTTATTTCTGTCTCATGCAATTTCACAACTCAGCGAATGCCTCACTTGCTCCGATGCAATCAATGCACAAACATCTGTATGAATTGGCTTCATTGGCTACGGCTGAGGGACTGGCCCGTCTACATCTGGTCTCTTCCTGCAAATTCTGCTTTGTGAGTGTGGTTGGCATTCCCTACGGGTTAAACATACCTTTAGGGAAGTGGAGGTAGGTTCTGATCATGACAGAAGACCATCGGAGAAGGGACATGAAAGCAAAAAAAAATGACTGTGGTCACTTGATGGTCACACTAAGAAATCTAAGCATCCTGCTAAACAGCAAGCTGGCCATGAAAAGACACACTGTATTTGTATTAAAGCTGGGTTTTTAGGATTTCAATTTTTAAATCCCCCCCATCACCTTTACACTCTGCGTGTCTCCGCTCTTCTTTACTCCTGTCCTCTAATTTCCAATCATTTCGATGACAATTTCCCTGGCCAGTGGCCACGCCCGTGTGTGGCGGTTAAAAGTGGTGGCTATTTGCTGGTATAGTAGAAGTCAATACCCCTCATGGTTGCCCGACAACCAATAGCAGGCTCTCGGAAGTAAGCGTTGGACCACAGGGTGTCTATACTGTAGGAACAACTTCATTAGTACAGGTACTGCTGGTGGTCATGTCTAGAACCTGCAAGTTTCAAGTATGGAGGGGCACTCAAGATAGCTCGAAGCAGGGCACCTCAAAAGAGGAGCTCCCAGCAATACAGCTCTGGCAGGGGCAAATATTGTAGTATTAATGTGAAGTAGAGGCAAGGAAATTTTAATGGAAATGGATGTTTGATCCCTTTCAGAATTCAGAAATGTATGTAGTTTTTAGAACTGTAGAGCATTCTAGGTTCCTTCACTGAATGACCTACATTTTCACAAACCCTCTACAAAATGAGCAATTATCCACCAGGATAAAGTATGTGTTATTAGGATATTATCACCCTCGGCTGTTTGGAAAGCATAAACGAGTTTGAAACCTAAAACATTAGCCTAGGCATTCCAAGACAAATAAACATTTTGCAAAAAACTATGTTGCAAATGTGTAAATAAATTTGTGCTGGAATACTGTGCCATTTTTGTAGGCCAATCAACACAGGAAGCTTACTCAGGGAACCACAGTGATCACCCTTTGCCAGTAAAAACAAATGTGTCAGCTTAAATAGTACTCAAAAAGCTCATCAGTTTGGAAACTCACAGCCAGAAACATCTCGAATAGAATTTTAGATTTCAAACATGTGCTTTTGTAAAGATTGGAGTCATGCATGAAAGTGACGGAAAGGCAGGAAGTGCATGACTTTACTCTCTCAATAGAGGTAGGCCTACCAAACAAGCATTGAAAATGCAATAGGTCTCGCAGCATTAGAGTTAGTGCTTTTAGAATTGTTTATGGGTTTTTTTTGTAAATCTATAGCATTTTTGTTTCCTGTAGCCAATGCTAAAGAATTTCCAAAAAAAAAAGCCATAAACATTTTTAAAAGCTCTGAAATGCAGTCTGAAATGCTGGATATATATTCAGTACAGATACACTATATTGTTAATGAAGACATAGGATATAATATGTTGTACTGTATACACACAATTAGATGGGAACGTGCTGTGTGTGTCAGCGATTGAAAGAGACTGCACTCAGAGTTGCTGTGCGCATCAGTAAACACCATACACATATACAATAGCACCACACCCAAACAGAGCCTCTCTCAGTCTGGTAGTGTCCCCAGGGCCAGAAGGGTCTTCAACCCATGCTGTCTCCCCTGGACATCATGCTTGGGGACTTTAGGGCTCTGATGCTAAAAAAATAAATATATAAATATTAAAGGATTTATGAAGTCACGTCACGTGCGGGCGCCCAGACTAGCAGTGTGTTTCAATAAAAGAGCCTGCGGCATGCTGAATTGGTTTCTATAGGTGGTCTTCATAATAATAGCTGACTGGCGTCCTCCCCCCATCCCCGCCTAAACCCAGAAGCCCCTCTTCATCCGCTAAGGAAGTGGTGAATAAAAAAAGTGAAATTACGGCCAGCGCAAGCCATGAATAAAAAAAGTGAAATTACGGCCGGCGCAAGCCATGAATAAAAAAAGCGAAATTACGGCCGGCGCAAGCCATGAATAAAAAAGTGAAATTACGGCCGGCGCAAGCCATGAATAAACAAGTTAAAAAACAAGAAGTGGGCAAAGAGGTGTCACCAGGGAGACGGGGAGAGGAAGGAAGAAGAGGGAACGTGGAAGGAAAGTGAATGCAGCAGGGGGCGGAGCGGATCGCTTTGAAGTACGTTTTCACAGATACATGGAAAATCACTAATTCCTGCACATTACAGGGGGAGCGGATCCCTTTGAAGCATGGCCTCGCGGCCGTGAAAGAAGTGTGTGTTAATTAGGGGGAGGAGAAGTGAGGCCGAGTGCGCTGGGGAAGCAACAGCAACAGATGCTTTAATTTGAAGCTCTCGGAGGCAGGCGGCTCGGATGATAACACCGGAGGGTGGTGGCAGTTATGCCAGTGAGTGCTGGGAGCACTGGCTGTGATGCTGGTGGCAGCAATGCTGACGGCACTGGCGCTGCTGCTGGCGAAGCTACCACGGATGCTTGCTCCAACACTGTTGATCCTGGTAGCACTGTTTATGGTATAGCTAGTACTGCTGGCAAAGATGCTGGGGTACTGGAGGTACGGATGGTGGCAGCACTGCTGGTGATATAGGCAGTAAGGCTGGCGGTAGGGGTGCTGGTGGCACTGACAACGATGCCGCTGATGGTAAATATGATAAGGGCAGTGATGCTGTGGAATACATACGGAGAATCCTGCTGAGAGGTATCTGAAGGGTAGATGTACTGGCAGTGAGGCTTGCATGCTGGTGGTCGTGGCACCGATAATACTGCTGAGAGGCGTCTGAAGAGCAGTGGTACTGGCAGCGAGGCTGTGGAATAAATACTGATAATACTGCAGAGACATATCTGGAGGGCAGTGCTACCGGCAGTGAGGCTTTCGGCAGCGACAGTAACAGTGAGGATTGCACGCTGGAGTCAGCGGCACAGAAAATACTCCCGAGAGGCAGTGGTACTGGCCTCAATGAAAGCATGCTGGCTCCTCTGATAGTAGTGGTACCGGTAATGCTGCTGAGAGAGATGACCGGAGTAGTGTTACTGGCAGTGACGGAGTTGGCAGCAGTAGAAGAGAAGCGTGCACTGCCGGCAGTGGTACTTCTGAGAAAAAGCATTAGGGCAGTGGTAAAGGCAGTGACGTGTTTGGCAGTGGTAGTACCAGCAGAGGTGTGTGCATGCTGGTGCAGGTGGCAGTCGCACTGCTGAGGGAGATGGCAAGGGCAGCGGTGCTGCCAGTGAGGCGTGCATGCTGGGGGCAGTAGTTGTGGTACTGATAATACTTCTGTGAGACATCGTAAATACAGTGGTACTCGAGGTGACGCCGTTGGTACCGATAGTGGTAGTACCGATGCTTGCATGGTAGTGGTACTGCTAGTAAGGGCAGTGGTACGGGCAGTGATGCTTTTGGCATTGACAGTACTAGCCGCGATGGTGGCAGCAGTACTGCTGAGAGAGATCGTAAGTGCAGTGGTACGGGCAGTGACGCTTTTGGCAGCGTGATAGTAATAGCGGTGGCAGCAGTACTGCTGAGAAAGATGGTACGGACAGCAGTACGGGCAGCGGCGCTTTTGGCAGCAAGAGTAGTGGGAGCAACGCTTGCAGCGCTGGCCGCGATGCTGCTGGCAGTGATGGGGATGACTCCGGTGCCAGTAATGACACTGACATCCAGGGAGACTGGCAAAGGGTGGGGGTGAGGCGGGGGGGAGGTACTCACGTGGGCTTCTGTGGGAAAATTAAGCCCTCGGCCCCCAGCGCGCACAGGGACAGCAGCAGGACCATGGCCGCCAGCGAATAAGTGCAGGAAGAGACGCGGCTCAGAGACCCCGGCAACGTCATCTTTCCAACAAGAGCAAAGAACAACAAGCCTTTCACCGTAACACGGCTGGCAGGGGAGGGGGCGGAGAGGGGAGAGGTGCGACACGGCAGTAGGAGGAGGAGGGGGGAGGAGAGTAGGGGAGGCACGGCCTAGCGGCAGGCAGGCAGGGGAGGAGAGGAGGAGGGGGGAGGAGAGTAGGGGAGGCACGGCCTAGCGGCCGTGCAATCAAGTAGTGAGGGGGCGGAGCTGGGGGAGGCTGTGAGAGAGAGTAGGCAAGGCAGGCGGCTGGGGGCATGTGCACGCGCTTTTAAGCTCAATGCACATGCGCATTGAGCTTAAAAGTCACGGGCACTGCAAGGAATCGCCACGATTCCTTGCAAGTTAGATAAAGTCTGGATGAGCCCCTATAGTCTCGCTTGCTCGATGCGCATGCGCATCGACAGGCGAGACCTAAAAATGTCATTCACACCAACCACAGAAATCATGAAGGGCCACAGACCGACCTGACGTGAGAATTTGAATTGCATATAGTTTTTTCAGTTCAAGATTTACCAAACATAGGAGGAGAATTTCTTTATATTTTGTAAAAAATCAAGACAAGCATGGTTGTCTGTCAAACTTCCTCTGAAACACCAGTGGCCTCCTGTTTACAGGCATGAAGCAGTGGCAATAAGTCAATGTAATGAGGGAGAAGTAGGGAAATAACATTTACTTATATATTTCTTTACGTATTTATGTATTATTATTTTAGATGTGTTTTATAGGTGTGAACAAGTATAACTACGTATCTTATAAAAACAAGACAGGCTAAGCTTTAAACACAAAAACAAAATTAGAGGTTTGAGGTATTTCTGTATTAATGAGTTTTTGCACTGGTGGGAATAAGTTTAACCACAACATACGTATACTAAAACAAATTAATATTTAGCCAAAACCTTTAAGGTTTTAGCGTATTTATGTTTTTTAAGTTTTATATTCCCAAGCACCAGCAGGCATAGCATTTAGAGATGTAATAAATTAGAATCTTTTTGAGTTCCACAGAATAACTGAGACATTCTTTTCAGGAGTAGTTATAGAAGTCATAAAGGAAAGGATTTAACCCTTAACCCTTGCGCCAATTCTATAAATGCTATTCCCAGAGCTTGAGCTTTTCCACCATGAGCCACCGCAAGATAACCTAACAAAATGAGTAATCCAATAGATCTGAAAGAGTCTCAAAAATAGATGACACTATGAGCTTTCAGAGTGGTGCTTGAGGTATTTTATGGTACCATTTTAGGAAGTGTGCAAAGTGGTTCCAAGAGTTAGCTAGTCTCAGGAATACAGGAAAGAAGGTTGGCGCACAGCCAGAGAATGCCAGAGAAGCAAAGGAACTTTACGTGAAACACTGAATCTGAAAGCGATAAATTCCTTTCCTTCTAACTACAGCGAGCCCTTCGAGTTGGTCTGTTTGTTTGAAAGGATGTAATGGTTCACTGGGTGTTCTATAAAGGTGCATGGTCAAAATAATCTGAATTGTCAGAAGAATTTCATACAGCATTTAGGGGTGCCAAAGGAAGCAATATCTCGCCCATGAAGTAGAACTCTGAGGCAACTATTGGAAGATGTTGCCTCACGGATATCAGCCTTTGAGAAGTATGCATAAAGATCCCGAACACCAAAACTCATCCTCACACACTGTTCTCCACCAGGAGACAGACTATCTTTGTCAAAGTCAAAGCACACTTTCAGTGCCCTCTGGCACACAGGCAACCCTTCTTGCAAGAACATAAAATAAGTCTTTGAAGGCAATAGAAAGACTTTACTGATGCACCAAAGCTCTCTGTAACTACAAGGTTACCAAATACACTAATGGAGTCCCCGCTCTGCACCAGCAAAGTATGTGACAGCAACAATAAAAAAAACACTCCAGCCTTCACTCCCCAACAGACCTAAACAAGGTCAACTTGTATTCCTGGAAATGCCTCAGGGCAAGCCCTATAATGGATGCCCTCAAACAAGATGTCATACAATACAAAAAGGCTTATTTGAAACAGAGGAAGATTTTTTCTCTTGTGGCCTAGATCCAGAAAGGAATGAAGTAACTCAATGCGTTCTTTCAGACCACCGGAAGTATCTTGAACCCAAGGCATGACAGCTCCTCCCCGTAACCTCCCCTCCCATCACTGCTGGAGTAATGCACCAACTTACGCACAAGATATGCACACAGATGTCCTCTGAGCCCTCTCCTACACCTTTAACCACTCACCTTCCCAGATACCTAGCATTGACCTTTCTTCACAGCTTCACAGAACAGACCAAGTCTCTGTTCCGAATTTGAATCAGATATGGACTGAACTGATCTTCAAGCCAAGCTTAAAGTATTGTCGCCAACTCCTCTCTCTCTCCTGTCCAGCTGCCTCCCCAAGTCCAAGCTTCAACACTTCCGCAAGACACTCTCCCATGAAACATCAACCATGGCTGACTATTGGCCATTGGGTACCCTCCTGTGGTTCTCCGAGAAGGACAACTATAGTAGAGTTGCATTTATTTACTCTTCATATATCAGATGAGGCGCTGAAACGCTTTCTGTGGATGGGAGCACCCATTCCCCTGCAAGTGCTTGGTTGGAAGCGTATAGGTTTGAAGTCTGGGCTATATCAGGAGTGTTTTGGTGGTCTGCGTGATGATGAGAGTGGTATTCTTAATTTAAGGTATGTCGTTGCCCTTGAGATATAACTGAGCAAGAAGGAGTGAGAAGTGTGACCCTTTGCTTTCTCATCTTGTACCCTGTTTGGGAGATCAAAGGGATGAATAGGGACTGATTATTTGCCCATTTGGATGAAAAACGCCACTGCGGCCCCCTTTACGGAATAATCCAGTTTATAGACATCTGCTGGTCTGGCTAAAGACTTGCCTGTGAAACTGAAAGTGCTCTGGTCACATGATTGGTTGTATGACAGAACGCAGGGAAATACTTTGCATGCCTTTACAACACATTTTTAACCCCGCTTTTTTTAGAATGCATATGCTTTTACAATGCATGCCATTACTACGCATTCTTTATATATATATTTTTTTTTATTACCTTAATTGTGTGGTAAAGGCATGTATGTGGCAAAAACATGTGTGGTAAAGGCACAACGTGGTAAAAACCTCGCTATAAAGGCTGTTTCCCAAAGACTGAGTAGATCCTGGCTTAGGCTGACAGAGGCTCTCTTTTCTCCAGCCTCTTTCTCCTTGACCTGTCACCAACCTTTGGTAATCTTGGATGACATGACTGAGGCCTCATGGATCCTTTATACGTCCCAGTGGGTGGTTTAGATAATAACTAACTGATCAAGAGCAGTGAGTTAAAAAGGTCTGTTCACGTCTGAACCCCTTTTAGCGGTGTCCTTAGTCTTCCAGGTCTGCCAGCTCTTGGACTTGTTGTTTACCATGTATGTGCTGCCACTCATGAGACTGTCCAGAGATGGACAGTAATACCCACACCCACTAACAAGTCTGCGGCCCGAGAAAGAGATCGCCACAGAGGCTGAGATTGTCCGGTGCCAGAAGATCATGTAGAGGGGAGTTGTTCCAAGATCAGTAGGGCCGAAACAGACGTTCGGTTCCTTGGGTAGAACACGTTCTGGGATGCTTGTCCTCTCCCTACTTCACAGCACTCTTTTTGGGACAAGTGTTGCACTGGTTTACACACAACAAAAACAGTGAACTCTCTTTATACAATGACCTGAACATGAACTCTAAGTTAAAGGCATTGACCAAGGGGACATTCTTCCCATCATGGAGAAACAAGCATTAGAAATGCAATAGGTCTCGCAGCATTAGAGTTAGTGCTTTTAGAATTGTTAATGGTTTTTTTTGTAAATCTTTAGCATGAGGTTGAGGGTGAGTGAGGGTGAGTGAGGGTGAGGGGTTGAGGGTGAGTGAGGGTGAGGCTGAGGGGTTGAGGGTGAGGGTGAGTGAGGGTGAGTGAGGGGTTGAGGGTGAGGGGTTGAGGGTGAGTGAGGGTGAGGGGTTGAGGGTGGGTGAGGGGTTGAGGGTGAGTGAGGGGTTGAGGGTGAGTGAGGGGTTGAGGGTGAGTGAGGGTGAGGGAGTGTGAGTGAGGGTGAGTGAGGGTGAGTGAGGGTGAGTGAGGGTGGGTGAGTGTGAGTGTGAGTGAGGGTGAGTGGGGGTGAGTGTGGGTGAGTGTGGGTGAGGGGTTGAGGGTGAGTGAGGGTGAGGGGTTGAGGGTGCCTGACCACATGTCATCGACAGGAATACTTAAATGTGGCATTTTGTGTCGGTATACAGTGATTAAATGCAGTATCACATTTCTTATGTGCCAATAATTTCTATGCGGTGTGCATTCAAAATAAAATTGGTTCCTAAAAGTCTTCAAAGTCCACCTGATTTTTGGAAGCAGTGGCACTGTTCAATTAGAATATGCAATATTTAATTAAAGCACGTTGGCAGCAAGCCCAGATGTAGACTTTTTTTTTGCTATTCTTGTGGCACAACCAAAGACCCCTGCAAAGCCAAGCAACCTATTCAACAATTAAAGAGTTGTTCCCTACAAAATAATTAATTACCAAAAAGCCAACAACCGAACCAGACAAACCCAGTGAGTAATATACACATCGCATGTGTTAATAAGACCGGCCCATGTCACTCCTGTCTGGGCTCCACCAGTCCATATCTGAGCTATTTTCACTAACTAGACCCAAAGAGGGATATCCATGTGGGGTCAGGTTTCTACGCCCAGCACGCTTGCTTTGCGCTTCGAAACTAGGAATAAGCTTGTTACACTATTCCATCTTTTCATAGAAAGGGTAAATGTATTTACACCCTTAATAAACCAACAATGATCTTGTCTCAAATTTTAAAAGCACCGTTTTCTACCCGCATACAGACAGGCGTCTAAAATCGACTCTCCAAACCGAAACCTTTTAATGTAAGAAACCGATGAAATGATTACTTACTGATATTCAAAAAGAAAACATAAAACAAGTTCGCAAAAATGCACGTCAGCGTAACAGAATGTAATCTGGATTTTCATGTCGAAAACATCTACTTAATAAAAGATGCAATTTAACTACAGTTTACGGGCATGACCATATAAAGAGATTAAATCTCCAAGTAACAATATATTTGAATAACATCGAGATTTAACTTGAAGAGCTAAATCCTCTGACAAGAAGCATTCCCGATAAAGAAAATTAAACAAGTTGAACGCGTCCTGGAACTGCGGTCAGTGGTAAACCCTACCTGGTGAGACCTGTGGAGACCCCTGCGACACACCAACCGCTTGCCGCCAGGATTAAACAGATTGGGTGGATCTGGTCGACCCCAAAGTGCAGCCTGTGCCTGCACGCCATACTGTGAATGGGCCCGCTTTCTCTTTACAAGTGGTAACAAGAAAGGGTGGAGGGGGCAGGGGAGGAGGGGGCAGGGGAGGAGGGGTCCGGGGAGGAGGGAAGGGCCAGAGGGACTTGATGGGAGTGGTGGGGGGGAGGGGGAGGGTATAGAGAGGGGGAGGAGGAGAGACAGGACAGGGGGAAGCAGCAGAGACACGGCGGGTAAAATAAACAAGCCTTTCACCGTAACACGGCTGGCAGGGGAGGGGGCGGAGAGGGGAGAGGTGCGACACGGCAGTAGGAGGAGGAGGGGGGAGGAGAGTAGGGGAGGCACGGCCTAGCGGCAGGCAGGCAGGGGAGGAGAGGAGGAGGGGGGAGGAGAGTAGGGGAGGCACGGCCTAGCGGCCGTGCAATCAAGTAGTGAGGGGGCGGAGTTGTGGGAAGGCTGAGAGAGAGAGTAGGCGGCTGGGTGCATGTGCACGCGCTTTTAAGCTCAATGCACATGCGCATTGAGCTTAAAAGTCACGGGCACTGCAAGGAATCGCCACGATTCCTTGCAAGTTAGATAAAGTGTGGATGAGCCCCTATAGTCTCGCTTGCTCGATGCGCATGCGCATCGACAGGCGAGACCTAAAAACGGTGTTTGGACAGAATATTGTTTCCACAATATCATGTACACAACATATTGTGTCAAGAATATCAAGGACAAAAATATTGTGACTGTAAGTTTCTATGGGTAAGCAAAGTTTTACTATATGTAACTCCACATATATGTTCCGTGACAAAATGCATAAATATCTTCAAGGAATGTCGATGAGGAGTTGAGACTAGTAAATCTATACTTACCTATTTGCACTTCTCCATATTTTGGTCCTCTACATTTTTATGTTTAAAATTTCTTTATTGATTTATACACTTTCAACAAATGTAATCACAGCAATGATGAAATATGCTTTGTTAAATCCCACGAACTTGGGAGAGGCGATAAAGCTTATCTACTTAACAACCCCAACATCCTCCCCCCCCCAAAGTCCCTCCCCCTCCCTCTAGCAGTATAGTGGCCGAACCTATTATGTCCCATCGCTGTCTGCATTTGGTCTGTGAGGCACAATAGTCGCAAATATTTAGGGCAAGTGAGTTCTTTAAATTCAGAGGGGAGTTGCGATAAAACGTTTTTCCAGAGGGCAGGGAATGAGGCACTCTGATCGGTGAGTGAGAGGGAAATCCGCTCCATGCCAAGACTGTGCCACATCTGATGCAACCATCCTGTGTGGGTGGGTGGGCGGGCGGCCTGTCCCCAATGTGAGAGGACATTTTGGAGGGACGCCCCCAGGGCCAGTGCTATTTGAAGACCTCTGTGTGATTTAAGAGGGAACATGAGGGCGTTTGGTAAGCCTAGGAGAATGTATGCTGGAAACTGGAGCAGTTCAGTGTCGAAATGAGTATCTATATCCTTGAGTACCTGTGCCCAATAGGGAGTTAGTTAAGGGCTGTCCCACAATAGGTGGGTCAGAGTGCCAGGTGAACCACATCCACGCCAGCACAAAGGGTCTTTTGTTGGATTGCCTTTGTGGAGCCTGACAGGAGTGAAATACCAATAGGTTGTTATTTTAGTGGCGGTTTCTACACTAGCCACGTTACGTGCAGTATGCTTGGCTCTGTAGTATATGTCCTCCCATTCTCGCTGGGTAAGTGTACAATCTAATTCTAGTTCCCATCTCTTTTGGCTCGGCGTCTTATGAGGCGTGGGGCTTGTCTTATTAAACAGTATATCTGCGATATAAGGTGGGCATCATTAGATTTGGATAATAGCCACTTCTCAAACGCGGTACGGTGGAACTGTGCTAGCGAGCGGATACTTGAGTGCATGACTCAGCGTCTTATTTATTGATAGCGAAACCGTTCAGTTTCTGGACTCTTTTTTTTTTTTTTACATGATATTCTGTCCATGCGATATTTTTAGCATCCATATTCTATCAGACAACCAGAGAAAACATGTCCCATGTCAGAAGCTGTATTCTCCAGATTTCTGTGATAGGCAGCATGTTTCAAGTTGGACACCTTAATGTTTAAATGCTCCTCCTTTAGCAGCCGACAATCAGGCTTACACCTCCAGCTGCTGTCTCGAGAGTCAAGCCAAGCTCTTCTATATAAGGTCCAATACAAAGGTAAGAGAGCTTTCTCCAACCGTGGTCATATCCTCAGGAACTCTTTGTGCTTCATGCTATCTGCCTCAGTAAAGGTCTGAAATCACATTCATTTAGTAAGATAACACACAGCTGGCACCATAAGACATCTTCTAATCAGACCTAGCAGAATACCCACTCAAACACCATCACAATGTCCAGACCTTGGTAGGATATCTCATTATGAACACTACAGAAAGAACTCCAGTCCACACTATGGTGAACATCTTGGAATCCCGATGGGCGCTGGAAATGGAGTCAACGGTCAATGCTTGGCCTTCACCTATCAGAGATGGCCTCAGCAATTATGTGATAAGAGTATCACCTACATATGGCGATTGTGTAACGCACCGTGCAACAACATAATAAATAAGTATGCATCCATGCAGACAGACGGCGCCCAAATAACTGTTGCAACTCGGATGCATCTAGCCGCATGTACAAGGAATGTCACAACCCAACTAGAGATAGAAGCCATGCCCCCTCCCTAAAATTAAGCAAAAGCAAAGGGAACTTGGTTCAAGCCTACACTGTGCCCAAGCAGTTTAACAACACTTGCAGCATAACACAGTGCTTAATTTGTGGAGGTTATTGCAAGTGGTGGACAACAGCAGTCATTTTGGAGAACAGAATTTATTTTCCATGTGTTTGTGATCAGATTTTGAGCTAGAGTGCGAGAAGAAAAGCAAGAAAGAAGGTTGAAGACAAAAGACTGGATAACTGTGACAAAGGAGGAAGTGGGGATGAAAAAGAAACTGCCAACGTTAAAGAGACAGGAAGTGTAGGGTGTAAGAAGAACATGGCACAAGGTGAAATCAAGACTAAGCAGACTAGGTATTTGGCAACCAGCGCTTAATTTGTGGCAGTACAGAGAGGTGCTAGGCACCAGCACTCATTTTGGGTATCAGAACTTATTTTATTTTTCATCATCAGACTTGGCCCAGAGCATGAAAGAGAAAGGCTGAAAAGTGAGAAAAAGACAGGAAAACAGTGGCAAAGGGAGAAAGCAAGAATGAAGAAGAACCTACAAGAGGGAGGCAAAAAAGACAGGAAGTGATCCAAGATGTGATCCAAAACGATCAGGAAGTGATCCAAGAAGTGATCCAAAACGATCCAAGATGGCCACCGGGTGGGAGCTCCTGGTCAGAGCTCCGAGTGCGTGGGGTTCCAATTCTGGACTTAATCCCCGTTAGCACCCGCATCTTCGAGGACCCAACAAAGAGTAACTGGAGCAAGTAACTGGATGAAAGTAGTGATATTACCTGGTCTGGGGACGGCTGCTGCCCGGGCGTTGGACATCACACGAGCTGCCTAGCTGCCTCGAGATCGGCTGCTGAGAGGACGGCTACTGCTCTGGCGCTGGACCTTGGAGACGCTGAAGCTGGACGTTGGCGCTGGACATTGGAGGCGCTTAAGCTGGTCTCTGGAGGTGCTGGAGTCCGGGATCGCCCTGAGGTCGAAGGAAGGCGCCCGTTCTACACCGGACCACTCTGAAGAGCTGCGCACCGCAGGAGCCGCCTACATCAGGGAGCTCTCTTGGATCGGTGAGCCCTGTGCTGCCTGCGGGAGGGCGCCTGCCCGCAGAGGCTTGCCTGCTAACACCGGAGCGGCTCCACAGGAGTCACGGCGGAGATCAGCCCAGCTGCACCGGGACCAAGGTGGACCGAGCACCGAGCACCGGACCCATCCCCCCCCCCTTCTCTAAATTGGCAGATGCTGGCCGCTACAGGGGTACAACGGACAACAGGCGCAGCAGGGGAGCACCGCGGGACGAACACCGGACCCCGCCTCCACGCATGAGCTGAAACAACGGACCCCCCTCCACCCAGAAGCCGCCGATTGCAACGGACCCCCTCCCCCCACCCAGAAGCCGCCGTAGCCGCCGAAGCAACGGACGCCCCCCCCCCCAGAAGCCACCGATTGCACACCGGGATGAGGACAGCACCCCCCTCCCCGCAGTAAAGGAACTCTCCCACCCGCCCCGCAGTAAAGGAACACCAACGGACTGGAGGGCTGAGAGGAGCAGCTGACGCCGGCATGGAAATAGTTTGCAGTCACTGGTGAGCACATTAGCGTGCAGCGGACACAGTCCTTAACTACAAGAGAAGGTATTTATGTACATTTTCTTTGGCTCTGAACTTTGCTGTTACTTGTACAAAATGGCGGGGGTCGAAAAAAAAAACAAGAACCTAAGGCCATAAATCACCTACTGTGCCCACGAGAGTCCATCGTGATGAGTCTCCCCCACAGAGGGAGAAACGAAACTTATCTCACTGCTCACAAGCATGGAAATAGAAAGAGGACTAAATGTCTGATCTCACTGCTCACAAAGCATGGAAATAAATAGTGGACTAATGTCTCTTCTCCCCATATGTGGTGGCCATTTTGACACAGTCTCCCCCCTCGGACCACCATCGTGGCTAATCATTCTTTTGCACCTTATGTACTAAGATCTGGTCTCCTCAGGCTATTTCTAATCGTATTTGGCACTGTCCCCGTAACCTCCTTTCCTTCACCTGTGACACAACGAACGCTACCTCACACCCAGCTTGGAACTAACTGGGCTTGCTTCAAACGGAACCTGGAACCTCTCCACTCTGCTCACAGGCAATAACAACAAATAAAGGAATAGCGTCTCCAGTCCCCCTACATGGCGGCCATTTAAGACTGACCTCTCTCTCTACTCAGCGGCCATCACGGACTAGTCATTGCCTTTTACCGCAGGCTCCAATTTTATTTTAAGTATTTTATCTTATTGTCTTATTACTGGATCACGACACTTTATGCATTGCTTTCACACTGCCATCGTATATTCTAGTGTCATATTGTTATTGCTGCTATATATATGCACACTTATGGGACTTAGTAACTCATTAGTAGTTTAGCCCTATTCTAGCCTGTATTTTATTGTATTTTTATTGTAGGGCCATATTGTTATTACTGCAATATGTATGCACATTTAGGGGACTTAGCAACTATTTAGTAGTTTAGCTCTATTCTAGCCTGTATTTTATATGCGACAAGCTGCACATATCTCACCTCTATCCCCATCATTCACTGTCCGCTTCCACATTTACTTATTTTCTTATTGGGTTTTCATTGTAAGCTATGTCACGATATTGCACTGATTATTACGACCTCATCCAACTCTCTCTGGTAGGCAAACTGCGCCCAGCCACTTTCTAAGCCTAGACTACATTGCTGCTACCATGTACACTCTGATATGTAACTAAGCCTCCACCTAATAGGCCTTACCTCGCATAGCTGGTCACACGGTGTAAGTTGACTGCTACCTTGTATATAGGATACATCTGATAAGATGCTCCCACGCACTGGCTGTTCGGGGATCACACTGATGTCCACCCCCTATATCTATGCTCACTCACAAGTGTCCTCCTTGGCCTTGTAACTAGCGGCTGACAGCGTGTACTATCGCCCTAGTTCAGACACCTAACACCACAGCCTCTCTAAAATGGAGCTCAACGGCAAGCACACTTTTAGAATTAACTACCCCTCCACCCCTCTCTCCAAAAATGCCACTAAACGTTTCAAACACAACTTCTTGAGGGCGCACCCGGAAACACCCTTTGCCGACACCTACTTCTCATCGGGCAATGGAGCCCTGAACACTGATTTCATCTTCCACACCTCACGCAGAGCCCAATGGAGAAAAACTTTCCTATCTCTACTCACAGTCTCCATCACCAAGAAAACAGCCCATGGCTCAACTCTCACCATCACACCTTCCCACCTCTTCCCTGGCAGGTCTACCATTACAATCTATAATACCGGGATTGTCCTGATCCAAGCCACGGACAAGAACCTGGAACTACTAGACAACCTGTTCCCCAAGTTCAAAGAGCACCTCTCCAAGCTGCGGACCCGAACCCAGAAGTCCGCCAGCACTATCCCCCCTGACCTCGCAGCCACCACCTACTACACCTCTACCCCCAGCACCCCAGTAAATGGCCCACCTGCTGTTAACGCACGCCACTCCCCAAGGACAGTCACGAATATCCCCGCCGCACATACTAGTAGCCCCTCCAACACGACACTTCTTATCCCCACCTACACCCCCTCCATCCATCTCCCCTCGGACAGATCATCCCCCATCCACAACACTCCACCATTTGAACAAGCCATCGCCCAAAGTTTATCCACCCCCTCTCATCCCCCCCTCGACAGACACCTTTCCCTCCCCATCTCTCTCTCCACTCCCACCCACGTGTCTCTCACACCCGACACAACAACTCCCACCCACAACACGCCTACATCTGCACACACCATCACGCGGAGTTTATCCACCCAACAACCCCATCCCCCCCACGGCAGACTCCTCTCCCTTCCCCGCTCCCTCCCCACTCCCACTCATAACGTTATCCCCCTCCCAACTCAAGATACAGAACATACCTCCTCCCTTACCCTAGCACCCCCCTCTCTCCCACCTCCTATTCTGAGCCCTCACTACCCTCCTGTCTCCCCCACTGTCTTCAACCTTCACTCACTCTTCTACTCACCTGTATCGTCTCCCACTGAAGTCACTATCTATGCTTCCCACCCACCGCCTGCCTCACCTTCACCACTCACACCCCTCGCCCACAAACACGTCCACACCTTGAATACCATCCCACCCATTAGCACCGCGGAACACCTCAACAACCCTCCTGACTTGACCTTATCCACACTCCAACAAGTCAAGGAGGAAATTTTACAAATCAAAAAAGACATCCACGCAATCAAAGACCTTCTCTCCTCACAGCCCAGTCTACCTCCCACCATCCCATTACCCTACAAACGACGCACCCTTCCTACATACACTCGCCCCCGACGACTCCAGCAATGGTCCACTATCCCCGTTCGCAATAACTCCCACCGCCCCCGTCGTGTTCTCAGCCCCTTGTCTGACCTCGACCTTTGCTCTCTCCTACACTCTTATGGCCCAGGTCCGGTAAAAGGTTTTTCCAATTCACACATCCCCATACCCACAATTCCCACAAACGCTCTGAGGCTCCCAACACTCAACAACAGAGGCTCCGTCCCTAACAACCTCAGGAAAGTTCCCCTCACACTAGAAAGCTCGTCCACCCTTCTCTGTCCCAAACTCAAATGCATCCTACTAAACTGCAGATCGGCCCAGAGACATTCCTCCGACATCGCGGATCTTGTCTCAAATAGGGAGCTAGACCTAGCCTTTCTAACGGAAACGTGGCTCACTGAAGCCTCCACCCCGATTATGGACATACTAGTCCCCCCCAATTATCACATCATTAGGTTGGACAGGCCTCCTGGCAAGACGGGCGGGGGAATTGCATGCATTGTTAAGAGCAACATCTCCGTTACTCAAGTCACCTCCCCCTCCCTTTCCTCCTGTGAACTCCTCTGCCTAGACATCATCAGTGAGGGCAAACAAGTATGTACTTTACATCTCATTTATCACCCGCCTGGTGACAATCTCATATTCACCCAACAAGTCATGGACCTGATCACTTCCAACGCCGGTCGGCAGATCACTCAAGTCTACCTGGGTGACTTCAATCTCCACTGGAACGATCAGAAAGACACTGCAGTGAATAGTCTAAAAACTTTCCTCAATGCGCTTGACCTCACCCAATTATGCGATAAACCAACACACGACAAAGGCGCGATACTCGATCTCATCATTGCCAAAGAGAACGCTATTCAATTGGAAGCGATTCTACCCTGCGATTGGTCAGATCACCACATTATCACCTTCTTTATCAACGAAAAAGTTAAACCTAACCCTACTCAACCAATCAAATCCAAAACATGGAAAAGGGATTTGAAGAATCTTAACCCCTCCACCCTACCTCCCCACATCGGCAACCTCCTCCTTCCCCCTTCAGGTGCCTCAGATGTTCAATCACTGACTGACCACTACCTTGACTCTATGAATACAATAGTCAATGAAGTCGCCCCTCTGCAACTGAAGAGAGTCTCCACCAAAATCTCTAACCCATGGTATGATGACAGTCTCAATGACGAAAGGCGTAATATGCGAATGGCAGAGCGCACCTGGAGATCGGACCCTTCAGCACTGCATCTCAAAAAGCTCAAGAACAAGAGAAATGCCTACTTTAGGAAAATAAAGCGCACAAAGTCGGACTTCTTCAGCCGCCAGTTGGACCAAGCGAAGAATAGGCCAAGAAAACTGTTCGAGTTAATCAAGACCCAAACAAAGGCACAACCCACACAAGCAAATAGCACAACAAATGACACTCCACACTGTGAAGCCTTCTCTGCTTTCTTTAAACATAAGACTGACAACATAAGAAATGGCCTCATAATGGATGTAAATCGATACTCCAACTACACCAGAATGGCTGACACTCAACCTAAAAACAAGGCATCTTGGCAGTACTTCGACACCTACTCGGAAGAAGCTATACACAAACTGCTCTGCACTTTGAAGCCCTCTAATCACCTCACAGACCCTCTACCTGCTAATGCGGTAAAAGACTTTACCCCCTTGCTCCTCCCTCTCTGGACCAAGATCATTAACAGCTCGTTGCGACAAGGACACATTCCAGACTCCCTTAAGGTGGGGCAAGTCACGCCTATACTCAAAAAACCTACAGCTGATCCGTCTGACCTAAACAATTATCGACCCATCACCAATATCCCCACCCTGGCCAAACTGTTGGAGAAATGTGTCCAACTCCAACTAACAAAACACATTGATAAATTTGACCTCCTCAACCCTCATCAATCAGGTTTCAGAGCGAAACATAGCACGGAAACAGCTATGACACACATAATTGATGACGCCCTCCAAATTCTGGATCGTAATGAGTCCTGCCTCCTCATCCTTCTTGATCTCTCGTCAGCATTTGACACGGTCAAACATGAGAACTTGTTGGAGCTGCTAAGTACTAGGATGGGGCTATCGGGAACTGTTCTCAAATGGTTTTCGTCTTTCCTTCACAACCGGTCTCAGAGGTTCAAGATCGACAATGTACTATCTACACCGGTGCCTGCAGATCTTGGGGTTCCACAAGGATCCACCCTCTCTCCTACACTGTTCAACCTCGTTATGGAACCCCTCGCCACCTTGCTTCAAGCATCCAATGTTCAATTCCATATGTACGCTGATGACACGCAACTCTACCTAAAGTTACAGTCCCCGGAAGATATCAAACAGCTGAATTCCACGCTTATTAACACCCAATCCTGGCTGGCCGATAATCACCTCAAACTAAATGCTCTAAAAACTGAGTTCCTACTCATCTCACCTCCGGCGAAAATCTCCACCACCCAAACATGGCTCAACAACCTAACAGCACTCAATGTCCAACCTACCATCGTGGACTCGGCGAAATCCCTAGGCATCACACTCGACGCCAAGCTCGACATGCAGCAGCACGTCAGCAAAGCCACAAAAGCAGCTAATTTCCAAATTAACACGCTGAGGAAAATTAAACCCTTCCTCCCTGCCAAAGACTTCCAAACTGCTGTACAAGCTCTAGTCATCCCTCGAATAGACTACGGAATTGCGACCCTCAGCGGTCTCCCGCTATCCACAACAGCACCCTTAAGAGCCTCCCTGAACGCTGCCGCGAGACTCATTACTGGCTCAAGAAAGCACTCGCACATATCCCCAGACCTAAAGTCTCTAAAATGGCTGCCTTTTGAAGCCAGAATACAGCTAAAAATTGCAACTATGACACACGCGGCCGTGCACCACAAGGCACCCTACTACCTCGCTCAAAAGCTGTCTATATCAGGAGGGTCGAGATCCAATAGGAGTACTAAAAATCTACTCCTGAAACCTCGTAGATTTCGGAAAGCGAAAACTTACAAACGCTCCTTCTCAGGAATGGCACCCAGGATCTGGAATGCGCTCCCTCCTGAAACAAGGCTAATCACCTCCACTGCACTCTTCAAGAAAGAGGTGAAAACAATGCTCCTGGCCAAGATCTCCTGATCGCTACAGATGTTGGGTCAGAGACTCTGCATTGCTTGTATCGCTGCTCTGCCTATCCTCGACTTGTTGGGGGCACTATTACGCTACTCTATTACTACCGACCAAGATATGATACACGTTGGTTTACTGATCCACCTGTACGCCATGGTAGTGGGATCAATGACCTGTGCTGCTATATACTACTCCCTTACCTGATCATATATGGAGTGGTTTTATGTTTGTTTTTTCATCCATGTTATTACCATGTTACTTACCATGTTATTACCATGTTATTACCATGTTACCATGTTACCTACCTGATCATATATGGATTGGTTTTATGTTTGTTTTTATCATCCATGTTATTACCTTGTCACTGATTATTATACTGTTCCCATTATCTCTGTTTACTCTGTTGCCCCTTCCCTGTTTGTGAAGCGCTCTGATATCTGTAAGGATCTTGTTCGCGCTATATAAAACTTTGAATAAATAAATAAATAAATAAGTGTGGGGTGAAATCAAAACCAAGAAGCCTTGTTACGCCAACCCAGCATTTGACTGTGAAGTTGTGGGCTTCGTAGAATAATGTTTACGCGCAGCATCAGTGCTTTTCTTTATGTGTGGTTCATTTTATTTTTTGCAGTTTTATTTAGCTCAAACTTGATGCAAGCAAGAGAATTGCAGCACTTTACATGAGTACCAGATTACATTAAACAGGGTTACTTTTTATTTTAGACACAGGGAGATGAGTGATTTGCCCGGAATGATAGGATATTGAGCCGACGGTGAACTCGAACCTTGTTCCCCGCTTTCAATGTTGGCAGCTCTGGGAGTTTGGCCACATCTCCTCCTCTTTAAGAAACGCTCCTAAGAAGGCCTTTGTGAAATCCTTTCTCTGTGGCCCCTTAGCAGCCAGGCTGCCCAGCTTCAGAGCTGCTCATTGAAGGAAGAGTTGTATGATGCAGTAGTAAAGGGGTCAGCCATCACGTTCCCCATACCATTTTTATTTTATTTTTTTATTTATAAAGTTCTCTATAGCGCGAACATGATCCCGAAGGATATCAGAGCGCTTTACAAAAAGAGGGTAGGAAGGTAATAAGTTGCAGTATAGCTGTATTGTCTAGGTGCCATATTTGGTGCAGTTGTTGCTGTCTGGATCGACACATTTTTCTGCTAGCAGGCACACAGGTTATAATGGCACCATGTAAGATGCCCACCTGTTAATTTGTCAAAAGTATTACCTGTAATAGGTTATTCTGCTGAGATCCATTCTCTTAGAAACAGATAAGACCCCTATGCGGGCCGAATAATGAAGAGAGTAAGGGCCTACCAGGATGAGATAGATGCCTGTGTCAAGAGCACTTAGGCTTGTGCCCTGCCTACAAATGTGTCACAAAGGCAGCCGCCATGCTGTAGACTGTAGAGACAACACTGTGCAAGACCCAGGCAGGAGGCCAGCAATGTATCAAGTCTCGTGACCCAGAAGCCCACCACCAGACTCATTAAACCCGCAGCAGCCGCCATTAAACTCGGATTTCGAAGGCAACAACAGACTTGGACATTCTGAAGAAAGGAGCACGTCAGAGCTTTTAGAGCTAGGCCGGTCTGGCTACTGAGAGGTGGTGTTTGTGGTCAGACGCCCAGCTGCAGAAATCTGGAGGCAAACTGCAAGTTATGTTTAAATGGCACAGCTCTTCATCCTCGTGAGGTAGATAAGTGCTGCTGGGTGCAGATAACAACACTAATTCATCCTTGTGAGGGAGATACGTGCTGTTGGGTGCAGATAACAACACTAATTCATCCTTGTGAGGGAGATACGTGCTGTTGGGTGCAGATAACAACACGAATTCATCCTTGTGAGGGAGATACGTGCTGTTGGGTGCAGATAACAACACTAATTCATCCTTGTGAGGGAGATACGTGCTGTTGGGTGCAGATACCAACATTAACAGCTGCCAAAACAGACAATTAAGTTACTAATAATTATGCTCAACATTAATGAGCGGTTTGATTGTACTGTAATGGACATATATAGAGCTTTCCGGCCCCTTGCAAGGCTCAAGGCGCTTGCTATCATTATTATTATCACAGATCTAGCTTGACACAGAGCAGGTGTTCCCAAAGGGTCAAGGACATTTGCGCCTGTCAGGAACTAGCACAGCCACAGCTCCCTTAAGTTACTAGCACAGGTGCTCCACAGGTACTGCGCTTCATTGCTTAATTCTGTCCACTCTGCAAATGACCCAGACATGTCTCATATGTTGTTAGGTTTCCCTAAAACTGTGGAGTGGAGAACACAGTTAAGCCCCTGCACTTGGGATAACCTTTCTCCTCAGGATTTTTTGCATTTTGTCTTCTTTTCTGGTTATTAAGAAACTGCTCGAAGAATCTATTTAATCCCACTATTGTAAGTTTTGCAGTTTGTACAAGTAAGACCTGCGTTATTCTATCTGCAGTCACTCCCGGCTGTGTGCTCCACGTATTGTGTAGCTCGCTTTCTCGCCTGGTCTTTGCGGCTGAGAAGGTCCTTTGATAAGGGGAGTGTTGATATGTAAATGCTGTTAGTCTTGTAGGATGAAGCTGATTGTGGACATGTACTTATCATCATTGCTTTTTTAAGATTATTTATTTAAAGATCCGGTTCTCTTAATCTTTTAGATGCGATGTATAGATTTCTTTATGTATTTCTTTTTATTGACACAATTCACCTATTGAGAAAGTTCTCCGTATATTATATGACCGTTATGCTTTTTTATGGGATATAAGCGGCTCACTGCCATAGCATTGGCATTGTTCTACATTTTAACGGATGTGAATTGTGTTTAAGTATTTATGACTATTATACTTTTGGGGTCTTTAGACCGAATAAAGTTATTTTGATGATGATGATGACCCAGACATATAGAGTTGCAATTACAGGGTTGGAGGTCAGAATAAAAGGTTCATATCTTTTATTCTCACAATAAAAGGTGCATGCCTTTTATCCTCACAATGCACACAACTGGAGATTGGAAAGTAGGCGCGAAAAGGAAAACAAGGTAAGTCGGCCTGACTCATGAGAGAGCCACAAGCCTCCCAATCAACAAATAAATAAAATAGGTGATAACCTCCCTGAACACATCAGCACTTCTTGAGCTCCACAAGAGGCTAAGACCTGACTCTTCGTATAAGCACCTCGAGGACCAAACTACACACCTGCCCAAGCGCCTGGATACCCTCTCGGGTGATCAGTGCGCTATATTAATCAACATAACATTTTGGAAAGTATTAAGAGGCTCTGCCACGAGGTCTATCGACAGGAAAGATTTGGGGCAGAAACGTGTTAGCACGTCTGGGGTTCGTTCCCAAAGTCAAGCTGGCTGCACAGCATCTGAGCTCAAATGTAGCACGAAGCCATTCTAGCGCTCTGAAGTGGCGACGTGTAGCGCTATACAAAAATTCCTCAGTGATTTAGTAAATAAATGAACAAGGCGAGGCTCAGCTGCTGGGATAAAGGACCATCCACCCTGTAAGTTCTTTTTAGACCTGCGCTCACTCTGGATCAACAATACCCCCCTCCAGGGACCGCTCATAAAGCGCTGCGGGGCAGCCTTACCTCCTTCTCCGATATGTAGAGCTGGTCCCCCTTCAGGATCACATAGCGGTTCTTCCAGATCTCCCGAAAGATCCCCTTGCCACAGAATTTCCGGATCCACCCCACCTTCTCCGGCTGCGAGGGCGGCTGGCTCCCATCCTGCGGACCCTGGGGGGAGCAGACACAAGATCGATCATCAGCGCGTCGGGATCAGTCAGTGGCGACCCCCGGGCAGCCAGCCACAGAGCGTATCACCGGGCACTTTACTCCCCGGGGGGCTGGGCACACCCTCTGCCCGTCTGACGGGAGACGGCTGCGCTTTGTCCATCCAGCGAGACCTCCGCAGACGCGCAAAGTCAGAGATACGGGAGTGATGTCGTGTGGATGTGATGCGGCGCCCAGAGCCTGCTTCAACCCGAATAATAGACATTATGATGTGGCTGTGGCAGGCTTGAGTGGCTGCCACATGCACGGGGCGCACAAGGGGAGAGGGGGGGGTCTGTTGCAGCCGCACGAGGCGCCCCCTCCTCCCTGCACAGCGAGGATCCCCCCAGCAGCAGGGGCTTGGCTGGGTGGGGCAGAGGGCGGCCGGGGTTCCCGCTAGACGTGGGGTGCAAACATGCAGGGGGCAGTCATTTCAACTTACCTTTTTGGTGGAATTGTTTTTCTTCATTATTCCAGAGTAGTGGCGGCGCGGGCGGGGGTCCCGGGGTGGGCCGCAGGCTGTGCCTTGTAGAGGGGGTGCTGAGGGGCGCCCCCCGCTCCCCGTCACCCTGGGCGCGGATCAGAGAGCAGGGCGTCCGGCCGCATTGACTCTGGGCGGCTTCTGGTGGCTGCACGCAGGCATCAGCGCGCTCCCTCTCCCCCGCCTCCTCCGGGGCTCTCTTCCTCTCAGGGGCTCGCTGCTCAGGGCTCAGCAGCTCCATCTATGGTGAGGCGGCCTCTGATGTCACGGGCGGAGGAGAACAGGCAAATTACTACGCGGCCGGGGGGAGAGAGGGGCTTCTCCTTTGTGTGGGACCGTCTCAGACGGCGGGGGGCTGGGGGCGGCGCGGGCGGGGGCTGCGGGGTGACTGGGCGGAGGATGGCGCCTCGCCTGGGCCCATCTCTGCTAGCAGGTCCCTGTCCCGTAGACGGGGCTTCCCACGGCTCTGGAGGGGCCACACATGGGTGGGGCTGGAGGGAAATGTGTTCAATGTGTGTGTAACGGAGACCACTTATTTATATAGCGCTTTGTGCGTGCGCCTAGCCGAATTTCTCTTCCATCACTATTCTAGTTAGATTTCAAAGATGCGCCCATTTGCCACTGTTTGTATCGTTTTCAACGCATACGCTAAATTAAAAAAATCACAAAATGTATAGAATAGGTCGAATCTTATTTCTTAAAAGTTTTCTTTTTAAAAAACTGCTGTTTTTAAATGTGTCATAGTCTAAGTAAGCACATGACTTAACTATTCATATTTCACCATATTAATTCATCACTAATCCTTTATGGGCTTCCTGAATAGCGTGCGCGCGTCAACACCCCATCAGGGGTAACAAGCGCTATATAAATACAAACCTTTTTCCTCACAAGCGCTATATAAATACTAACCTTTTTCCTCCTCTATCCTTCTGCTATCATTCCAAATCCAAATAACTGACTAACCTATCCACCACTTAAAATGTCCTTGCATGTTTCACTATACTAATTCAACAATAATCCTCTATGGGTCCCGGAGTAGCGAGCTACTCGCCGAAAAAGCGCTTCGACGCCTCGTCAGGGGTAGTAAGCGCTATATAAATGCAATTACAATACAAATACAATGGTGGTGTTCGTATAGTGTCTGCAAAAAGTATGTCCCGGTTTTGCAACATTTCCGTCACCGACAGGAGTCTGAAAGATCATAGCATGTTATGTTTAAGGTCAAAAGTGTTTTGGGGCTGATTGGATCCTGTCCCCAGCTCCGTTTGCCCTCACTTTTGCCCCACCCCACCAGAACTGTGGAGGACACAGAAAAAAAGACAGACACAGCACCTTGACACACACATTATTAGAGCTACGTACATTTCACAGCATATGTATGTGTATATATATATATATATATATATATATATATATATATATTGACTCCAATATTGCATGACAAAAACAGGTCTTTATTTCTCAGAAAGCCATATGATGCGTTTCGGACATCAGAGTGTCCTTGATCACATGCGGAAACGCAGTCTGCCTACATTTTTATATGGCTTTGTGAGAAATAATTACCTGTTTTTTTGCCACGCAATATTTGAGTCAGTGACTCTCTCTGAGCCGGCTGGAAGTGGGGAGAGCCAGTATCCTGCTCGATATATATATATCAAACAGGATACTGGCTCTCCCCACTTCCAGCCGGCGAAGAGAGAGTTACTGACTCCAATATTGCGTGGCAAAAACAGGTCTTTATTTCTCAGAAAGCCATATGACGCGTTTCGGGCATCAGAGTGTCCTTGATCACATGCGGAACGCAGTCTGCCTACATTTTTATACTATTGTGTTTTACTTCCCCCGTGTCACGTGATAGATGCACATAAACAGCATACTATGTTGCAATATCTCACATAGTCTGTTTTCCGATCTGTATGCTCTATGAATCAGGCAATTGTAATTTCCAATGTGCTGTAAATGTGTTTTCAGCAGGCGACATTTCAATGAGGCTAGCATGTTTGAAAAAGCACATTTGAAAAAGCACATTTTTTCTATAACTACATAAATACAAATACATTATTGCATAAATTAAGCATTGGTTCAATTGTTACATTCGAATTTATCTAAACTCAATAAATACATATATATATTTAAATATTATACAATTAATTGCATGATAAATAATATACAGTGTAAAAAACCTTTTATATTGCTGCATGAATGAAGTGTGAAACATTTGATATTGGTTAATCGACTGAACTGTGCAAAGACCCACCCGACATCACATAAGTTCTTCATATTAATATCACGCTTGATGTGACCGCTCTGTACACCAGCATTAATCATCTGGATGGTGTACGGGCGGTGGAATATTTCCTGAGGACTAAACCTGCTCTCATGTTAAATCATAATAGAATGATCAGTGATATGATTCAAATATGTCTCAATAACAACTACTTTCTCTTCCAGAATCAGATTTTCCAGCAATTAAGGGGTGTGCCGATGGGGGCCTGCTTCTCTCCCAGCTACGCGTGCTTGCACATGGGGCTGTGGGAGGAGCAGGTCCTCAGGACCACATATGAAGAGTCCATGTCCAGGAATATCATGGCATGGTACAGGTTTATAGATGACCTCTTTATAATCTGGAAGGGCCCAGAATCAAGTGTGGAGACATTCATTGAAAGTATCAATGTGAACAATTTAAATCTGAAGTTCACTGGTCATGTGAGCAGCTCCTCAGTTAACTTCCTTGATGTGGAGGTTTATATTGAGAATGGCAGGATAGAGACCAGGTTGCATCGCAAAGATACAGCAGGGAACACAGTCCTGCATGCCACAAGTCACCACCCTGGTCATCTGGTCCGCAGCATCCCCTACGGGGAGATGCTGAGAATCAGACGAATCTGCAGCACAGACAAAGAGTGCAGACAGGCCCAAATGAGAAGTAGAGAGAGATTCCTAACTAGGGTGTATTCAATGGCTGTGATAGATAAAGCCATCACAAAAGCCAACCAGAACCAAGATCAATTGACCCAGGGGGAAGGTACATTGACACCATCAATCACTGATAAACCGGTTTCAGATCAACCGAGGCTCATAACTACATATAGCAGGCAGCATAAGCAATTACGTACCATCATTCGTAAGAACTGGGCGATTGTGCAGGGCGACCCCATCATTGGTAAGACACTATCAAAAACTCCAGCAAATACATTCAGCCGAGCACGCTCGATGAGTGATATGCTCGTAAAAAGCAGCCCGGAAGTGTTCAGTAGCTGCTCCTGGCTACAAACCACTAAAGGTTTTTTTAAATGTGCCTCGTGCAAGGCCTGTAAACTGGGGAAAAATAGGACGTGTTACACCACCCCATTCAGTGATGTGCCAGTGCCCATCTCTAAAAAGCTAACGTGTGAATCAGATTTTGCTGTATATGTGCTGGAGTGTGTATGTGCCCTACAATATGTGGGTAGTACCAAGTTGCAGATCAACAGACGCATACTCCAGCACATGCGAGCTATCAGCAATAGAGATGAGGCATATCCAGTGGCGCGACATATTAATTCTTGCCATGGCAATGATTTGGGTTGTCTTAGCTATTTTGCTATAGACATGGTTCCTCAGTTGCGCAGAGGAGGAGACCGGGAGGCCCTATTGAGATTACTAGACACGGTACATCCTTGAGTTGGACCCCAAGACACCTAATGGGTTAAACGCAAGTGAGGACATGTATACGTGTCTCTAGGGGCCAGGGCAAACTTGACGTCACTGTGACGATAAGGATAGGGGATTGAAGTAGTTGCTTGCCCAAGCTGAGAATGAATCTTTTAAACTTAAGACTGCACATAAGAAAAATTCGACACACAAGATTATTTTGTAAATTTTGTTGGTACACAAGGGTTGGCCCATGCGACCTGCACGCGGATTTCTTGTTTTTTTCTTTCACTCTGAGGGGTGCTAAGTAACCACAGTAAATGGGCAATTGGGACACAGTAATTTCAGGAAGAATAATTGAGCCCACTGGGGCAGAATTATAACACCAATATTTCAATCGTACAGCACACTAAAATCATTATTTTGAAGGGTGCCAGAAAGAGTAATAATAAACTGTGGGCAGCCAAAAGTACAGGTATTGGTCAGGAGTACACAGATCGGATAGCTAACTGCTTGAGATCAGTGATACCTGTGACATTGGCGGAATTTGCACAACTTTAGCGTAACTTTGCACATTCAAAAGCAGATTTGGACAGAACAATGAGGAATTTGGATTTGTAGATGTGTATATTTGTATATAGAATTATGTGTATATAAATTTATATTTATACAGATTTATTTATTTATTTATTCTATTTATATATCTGCGGAATGTTGCACATGCTAAAAAAGTTTGCACAGTATTATTAATGCAAATGAATTTGTGAATTGATTGAAGTGGTGATTTTATTGAGAGGTTTTTGTGGAAAGTATTTAACACTGTAAAGGATAAAACCTCTCTAAAAAGTTATGCTGAAATTAGGCGGAAGTCTGTTGTTTATGTCCTTAGGCCCAGTGGTCAGATGACCTGCATTTTGCACTTTATAGGGGTGGGGCTTGCCATACAACGTTATGTGATCAAGGGCACATAGGGCCCGAAACGCGTCATGGCGGAGATTGTGTTGTGCACAGAATAAAAACTTTGCAAATTACCTGCATGTCTCCGTGTTAGTTTTTCTGGAAAACTTCAAGCAGGAAAGAAACGGAGTTCTCACGTCTTCAAGCACTCAGGACCCGCTTCCAGAAGCAGTGGGGCATCTTTCGCGGCCGGGCAGACTGTGGTAAATTAAATTTACTTATTACCTCATTTCTGAATTTCTATGCTTAATAAATCATAATTTCTTGTCAATGCAAAGCGAGGAGTCCGTGGTGCTCAAATGAAGGAGGAGGAGACCAATTGGTCTCCTCCTCCTTCATTTGAGCACCACGGACTCCTCGCTTTGCATTGACAGGAAATTATGATTTATTAAGCATAGAAATTCAGAAATGAGGTAATAAGTAAATTTAATTTACCACATTAATTGGCGCCCGGAACAGGGACATTCCCTTTCCCCCACGCGCCGGCGATATTGGACCCGGTACTGTTCCCTCACCGTTGACGGACTTCAAAAGTGCACAACGCGGGGAATTCCCGCTAACTCCCTCGAGGCGAAGAGGGGGACCGACTGCGGCCCAGCATCCACACGAGGCGGTGAGGAAATAGCGGAACGTCCTGAACCAAAGCCCAACCTGCGAAGCAGACGAGTCCGAGGTTCTACAAATCCCACCTTGAAACTGCGCGCCGCGTTTTTTTCCAAAATCTTCAAGAGGCCTTCCAGTTATTTTTCGGTGAGTACTCTGGAAAAGTATAAAGACGAATCCACAGCTTTTGTGGGGGCGGTAAAGATACGCGTTTTGTTGGTTTCTCACCTATCTTTGGTGAGGACTACTAAAACTAGTATAAAAGACGGACTCACTACCTTGTGGGCACGGTAAAGATACATGTTTTTGTGGGTTTCTCACTTATTTTGTGAGGACTACTAAACTAGTATAAAAGACGGACTCACCTCTTTCGTGGGTACGGTAAAGATATTTGTTCTGTTTGTGTTTTTCTCACTTCTAAAATCTTTGAAAGTCTTGCCATCATGCCTATTTTCTCGAAAATACGTAAGATGGCAACCAAAAGGAGTATTCTTGAGAAGGAAATTCCCCTTCCTCCTCGGGATACTCCAGGACACTTCATGTATGCAAAACATGGTGTCGGTGCACTTATTTATTGTGATTTATGGGTGGATTATACTAAAGACCTAGAACACAGATATAGATGGCCTGAAAATGGTACTTTTGACATGGAATGTATTATAAAATTAGAGGAACAGTTATGGAAGAAAAAGAGAGTCCGCCAGTCACAGAGTGACTCAGTAGAGTTATGGAGAAAAGAAGCCCATAGGAGGCAACAGAAGGAATTGCATAAAGTTGAAAAGGGTAAGAGAATGTCAGAGCAGGCCAAGAAAGAACAGTTACAAGAAATAGGGAAAGAAGTAGTTAGTGAAAGGAATAAAAGGGAACAATCAGCCATTTCTACTGGTTTTTATCCTCTATTGCCATCTGCACCTGAAAACATTAACATTGCATCAGCACAGCCTACAGCCCCACTACCAGAGGATACTTTCACCAATTTCCTCTTAGATACTCCACCTCCATATGAGGTTCCAGTAATTCAACACCCTCTGTCTCCGCCACCCCTTTTACAACATAACGCACCACCTCTCACTCCAGAAGGGGGTGCCGTAGGTCCAGACCCAGGTAAAACAATTCCCGACTGCCCCATGACCCGACTCCGAGCAACACAGGGGAGGCGGGCCGAATAAGTAAAATACTTCATGACTCCTGGGAAGAAATAAGACATCTACCAGCAATTGACACATTTCTTCAAGCGCCCTCTGAGTTTCTTCGTACTGGAGAGAACTCACGAGCCATTAACGCTATGACTACGAGAAGATCACACCCTGTAAAAATGCACATGTATAGGTTCCTCCTTTGCTGTTTCATACAACACATACAAGCAGAGGAAAGAAATGTACCAGTTTCACTTTTTGACTTATTAGATTCCGCATCCGACCACACTAGTCTAGAACTTATAAATGATGCACTAGACAGGTTCACCCGTAACGTGACCCGTATTCTGCAAAACTTGCAAACAAATGAAGAGAATAAGAAACTTGAGGAGGAAATTACTGAACCTACTGAAAAAGTCCTACCCGTTCGTTCTTCCGCCCCTAATTCACGAACACCCCCGCCTACATTCCTCCAAGGTCACTCTGAACGGTCATCTCCACATGAGTTATTTGAAAATACATCCAATGCATTAGACTACTGGTTAGACCAGGAACCTCCGCTTACACCGGAGGAGGAGGAAATAGCCAGAACTGCGACCCTATGGGTCTCTCAATATAAGATATATGACAATGATCTCATAGCCCAGCTTTTTCTAGCATTACCACGCTCACATCAAAGATTAGCAAGTCTCTACATGGTACAACATCTCATCACACTCAATGACACTCATTTTAAACATGATCCAAGACTCGAAGATTTTCTGTCTGACTGCGCTGATAACATGTTCCTCCACAATAGTTCAGTTTTTCTCAACACATTTATAGATTTCAGACAGAAATACCAGAAAGTGACTGGATATAGATCTCCCCATAATACGTGTGGATCAACTAATAGACTTCCTCAAACACGCCAGTTCCCCATCAGAGAGGTCCACCCCAGAACTGACACAAATGGAGCGCTACAACGCGTCTTCATTTATGTACCCTTGACAAAACTTGAGTTACTAAGGATGAAAGAGATGGTTCCCTCCCACTCAAAGGATCCTGCTGGATTTTTTAAGGAATTAGGAGATGTATTAATGATGGGAACATATACTCTTTCTGATATCACAGCAATTCTGAAATTATTGTTGTCATCAGGTATATATGACAAACTAAGAGAAAAGGATTGGGAAGTAGCAGGTGAACACATTAGATGGACTGAACTTCAGAATGACGAAAATACTAGAGTAGCAGGTCAAGGTATAGGAGACAGACTAAAAGCACTTCCTGGCACTATTTTAAAGGTGCTACCACAGTTACTAACAGTGAAAAAGGAGGACTGGGATGCCATTTCCTCCTGCAAACAGAAACATGGTGAAGACATAGGAGATTATTACACCAGACTTGAAAAATGTTTTGCGGTAAATAGCGGCCTTACGCCGACAAGTGAAGCTTACCCGCATCTGTTTGTTTCCAAATTAGTAGATAACGCCTTGCCAGCCATTAAGGACAGAGTACTAAAAGTAGAAAGTACCTGGCAAGCACATACACCTCCACAGGTGTTACAAATGCTACAATATCACCAGAATCGCATTAGGGATGAAGAAGAAAATGATAAGAAACTCATGAAAGACACAAAGATGAAAGCATTAGTAGCCCAAACTGCACCCCAACGTCAACAGACACCAAGTAGCCAGACAAATATAAAAAGCACTTGTAATTATTGCAAGAAGATGGGACACTTCGTTAAAGATTGCCCAGTCTTAAAGCACAATTTGGCTACTGGAAAGACCCAGCCACGCCCATATCAGCCAAAACAGAATGGTTCCCTAGACAGTTCAACACCTTCAGTTCCACTGACAACACAAATGGCCCAAATGAACATTATAGACAGCGACTACACTGAATATTACCCAGATTTCTCATGATGTTGCCCAGAGAGAGAAGATGACAAACTGCCCCTAATCCCCATTCCAGTAGATCACACAGGTCCATTTATAGAGGTCCGACTTCTTGGGGAGGATAGGAAATTTCTACTAGACACTGGGGCCAGTAAAACAACAATAAGCCATCAAGAGGTCCCAGAGGCTCCTCTCTCGGGTTCAAAAAGTATTTCTCTGGGTTTCTCGGGACAACCTATGACAAACGCCACGTCAAAACCACTGCCCTTGCAGGTTGGTCCCCTCACGACAACTACAGATCTTATATTGACAAAATCATGTCCAGAAAACTTGCTTGGTATAAAAACATTGAAAGAATTAGGAGCTGTCATTGTTTGCTCACCTACAGATGTCAGACTATTTCTGCGAGATTTCAAGGGCCACTACACAAGTAGAGAATTAGATGAGCGTTTGAAAGATTTGCCACACACCCTGTGGGCCACTGATTCCACCACAGTAGGATGTATGGAAATAACACCTCACAAGGTTACACTGAAAGAGGGAGCCCAACTACCACGCATAAGGCAATACAAAATTCCACCTCAGGCTGAACAAGCATTAATGTTGATTATTCAGGACCTAATACAGTCAGGTGTGATTAAGGAAACAATTTCTAACATTTGCAATTCCCCTGTTTTACCAGTCCATAAAAAAGTGGAACCAGGAACACCACCTGTCTACAGACTAGTGGTGGATTTGAGAGAGCTAAATAAATGTGTCATTCCACAATACCCTGTGGTCCCAGACATCTCCACCCTACTCACAGCCATAGATGCGGAAGCAACGCATTTTTCAGTCATTGACTTGAAAAACGCATTCTATAGCATACCTATTCACCCAGACAGTCAATACCTTTTTGGCTTCTCCTTACAAGGCCGAAGTTTCCAATTCACAAGAGCTCCTCAAGGTTTCACAGAGATTCCAAGCGTATATAGCCAAGCATTAAAAAGACAACTAGATACTGTTCAAATGCCCATGGATACAGCCATACTACAATATGTTGATGATATCCTCATTACGGCCAGATCTGACGCAGCATGTGCTGAAGCATCACTACTAGTACTAGAATTCCTAGCTGCAAATGGCCATAAAGTTTCCCCTGGTAAGCTCCAATTTTGTTTACAGCAAGTGGCATACTTAGGGCACTTGCTGTCAAAGGAGGGTAGGCAGCTTACACAGGAACGCATCCAGCTCATACTACAAATACCACAACCAACAACACAGAAACAAGTTCGAGCCTTTGTTGGTCTCACCTCATATTGTAGACAGTGGATCCCACAATTTGCACTCATTTCTAAACCATTAGTGCAGCTGACAACACTCGAAGCTGGCGCTACTCCACAATTACCCTGGACAGATGAACACACGCAAGCCTTTCAGTCTCTTAAAAAAGCTATGTGTCAAGCCCCAGTGCTGGCAACACCTAATTACACCAAATATTTTACATTATTTGTAACAGAAAACTCAGGTACAGCACTATCAGTTCTGACCCAACTTCAAGCAGAAAAACATAAACCATGTGGTTATTTTTCAAGCACATTAGATCCAGTAGCACAAGCATTGCCTGCATGTCTAAAATCAGTAGCAGCTACTGCACAAGCTATTAGACAAAGCGATTCTATTGTATTGGGACATCATCTGATAGTTCAGGTCCCACACGCTGTAGAACTTCTGTTAAACAGAACACAAACACAGCATCTGACAATAGCCAGACTCACCGGATATGAGATGACACTTTTTCAGCCACACATTGAGATTAGACGCTGCAACATTTTAAACCCAGCAACACTGTTGCCACTGACCTCTCCTACTGAAGAAATTCACGATTGTATTGACATAATTGATTTAGTGACCAAACCAAGACCAGATTTACAAGATACTCCCCTTGCTAAGGCAGAAATGACACTCTTTGTTGATGGTTCATGTATGAGACTCCCCACAGGAGAATTAGCAGCAGCCTATGCCGTCACAAATGGTACAGACACTTTAGAAGCACACAAGATAGAGATACTGTCGGCACAGGCAGCAGAACTCATAGCCCTAACACGAGCATGTCACTTAGCAAAAGGAAAGTCAGTTAACATCTACACAGATTCACAATATGCCTTTGGAGTTGTACACAACTTCGGTACATTGTGGAGAGAGAGAGGATTTCTCACATCACATGGGTCCAGAATACAGCATGCTACACTCATCACTGCCCTCTTAGAGGCCAGTCAGTTACCAGAGAAAATCGCAGTGCTAAAATGTAAAGCGCACACAAAAGGAACAGATGAAATATCAAAAGGAAATGATTCTGCAGACAGTGCAGCCAAGTTAGCAGCAAACACAGAATTAAGTATACCACACCGCCAATATACAATACAAGACCCCTTTTCTGACATCCAGGATGTCCAAAGTCACGCCACACCACAGGAACTGCTAGAATGGAAGGAAAAAGGAGGGGTCCTTACAGATCAAGGCTGGATGACACCTGAAAGAGCAGTATGGTTTCTACCGGATGCCATGGTACAGGTTATGGTAAACACCATACATGGACCAGCGCATCTGGGAGAAAAAGCAATGTTAGACAGCATACAGAATATATGGCACAACAAACAATTGAGAACTGCAGCCAAACAAAAAGTTAAAACGTGCATGATTTGTAATCAGTTCAACCCAGGAAAAGGCACAAAGGTGGAACAGGGAGGATTCCAACCCCCTGACCATCCATTTGAAGTTCTCCAGATGGACTATATCCAGATGGAGAGATGTAGAGGTCACAAGTATGTGCTAGTTGTAGTGTGTGCTCTGACCAGATGGACAGAAGCCTATCCCGTCCCAGATTACACTGCAACGACAACTGCTAAACAATTAGTTAGAGAGTTTTTCCCGAGGTATGGGTTGCCCCGTGTCATCTACTCAGATAACGGCCAACCTTTTTCCTCTGAACTCATGAAGCAAGTGTCTCTTCTGTTAGGGTACACTTGGAAATTTCACTGTGTAAGACATCCTCAGGCAGCAGGTCTAGTAGAAAGACACAACCAAACTTTGAAGACAAAATTGGCCAAGATATGCACTGACAAAGGCGTGGACTGGATGGTAGCCTTACCGGTTGCCCTCTACTACATGCGTATGGTAGCCCATTCCAGAACTGGCTTATCTCCATATGAAGTGGTCTTTGGCAGACCACCAAATATGTGGGGTACGCCAAGGCCTAAAAGAATAACTGATGTTGACAGTACTATGCTGACTGACTACCTGGCTTCCTTGATGTCTGCACTCCAATCTTGTCGTTCTCAGGTTGCTGCCACCTTCCCTGACAAAACCAACCCGGAAGAACACGCCATCCGACCCGGGGACTGGGTCCTCGTGAGGAACTTCGACCGGACCAGCCCCCTCCAGCCCAGGTGGAAGAAGCCAAGACTCGTACTACTAACAACACGGACAGCAGTGAAGGTCGAGGGCAGGAAGGGCTGGCTCCACACAAGCCACTGCCGGAAACATTTTGGACAAAAAGACACTGTTGCTGATGGCCCTGCCAATCCCACTGACATTGTGAATGAACAATCTTTATTGCCTTTGGAACTAACCCCACAACAGGACTACAAATCAAAGTTAAGGTCTGCCATTCGGACTCTGGCTAATTAAGTCCATTGGGCGTCGGTCCAGTGGTGAAGCGGTTGGAGCATGAGAATGGATTTTAACACCTTGACTATGTGGGAGAAAAAAAAATGAACTCTAGAAAAAGACATAATGGTCCTACTATATGTTTGACAGTATTATTTTTCCTCATGGCAGTTATGACGTGTCTTGGTTGGATTCTCCACACTGTTTTTCCTCCAACACAACACACCTCTCATACACCCAACAGCACTCAGGAACACACCTATCACGACCTACCCCCTCATGAACAAGCCCATAGACTAGCCTTGCGAAACAATACCTTCATACAGATGCTACACCACACTCAGCAGGCCAGTAATAGCACCAATTGTTGGATATGTGGCCGCATCCCACCTCATCAGAAAAAGGGAGGGATGCCTCTTTTTCCTTTCCCTTTCTCTTATAATGGAACTTGTGAAGCCTGGTTCGCCCTAATAACAGCTGACGATACTACCCCCACCTCCTGCCCTGACGGAAATAATTCATGCAAGAATGGGTGTCCTTGGGGGGATTTAAACAAGGTACTCAATACTGCCTGTTACCCTAATAAGGAGGGAAATCCTCAGGCGACAGGTACAGTCCTAGAAAGTGAAGAATACAAGCAAGGGAACATGACCATGTCCTACAAGATGTTAAATACCAAACCTTAAAAGAATGCTGGTCCCCCTTCCATCTCGGTCTCACCAGTAAAAGGACACCTGTGCATCCAGAAAAATGGCTCTGTTCCATTAGGACACAGTGACTGTCATACCACTATAAGTTTTGAAGACAGAGGAAAGTCCTCATTTCTAGCATCTCGCCATACTTATTTCGTCTGTGGCCAAACGGCCTATGTGCAGCTGCCCTTGAACTGGGGGGGAACTTGCTATATAGCATTTCTGTTACCCCCTGTCTTTGTGGCCCCATCCACTTACCACCGAGACCTCCTAGTGCCCCATGTCAGACATAAAAGAACGATCGATACCTCCTTGGTTGACCAAACGGAAACCTCATTGGAACAGTATACAGATTTTAACAAAGGGTTCTTATTCTTTGTTGGCCCTGTACAGAACAGCAAGCTTATACGCAGGTTGACAAGGACCTTAGAGGCTGTTGTAAACCAGACGGCGTCTGCCCTGGGAAGCTTAACCCAGGAGCAGTCTGCCATACGATTGGTTACTCTCCAAAATCGCCTTGTCCTTGACATCATCTTGGCCGACAGAGGCGGAGCCTGTAAAATTATAGGCTCTAGCTGCTGTATATTTATTCCTGATAATTCCCCATCTGTATACACGGCCATAACAAAATTACACAAGATAGCCGTAAGTTTACATCAGGAACCTGGCACTTGGACGTGGTCTGACTGGTTCTGGAAGATAATATCGTCCTGGGGATGGCAACTGCTGTCAGCAGCAGGTATAATATTCCTGATAATAACTGGATGCTGCCTTTGCATCCAATGTGGCCCTGCCCTGTGCGGTCTATGCGCTGCAAACTGCATTCCTAAACCACTTGTCCAGCAGAGAGAAAGGGAAAGAATTATGCTACAAGAATGTATAGATGATCTCATGCAAATTGAGATATAATGTAGGTACACTCTGGGGCAAGGAGGGAATGTGGAAATAAAATTGACAATTGTGCCCCATCATTTCCCTGTTTCTGCCTGGTAGCCATTTTTCTCAGACAAACACCCATTTTGTGTGTGACATGCTCTCAGCAACTTGTCTGAAAACTGTCCTTCACATCCCCATTGAATCTTGCACAACCCCCTGCTCCTTGTGGTCGAGCCAATTCCAAGAAGCCTTCCTGTGTGCCTTCCCCGAGTTGTGCCAGAGACTCAGCCACATCCTGTCCATTGTTGGTAACTCAGCCTGTCACACCAACTGCCCTGTGACCACCCCCAACTAATAGAGGAAGCACAAGGTTGTACACTGTGAACACACACATTTCTGTTGTTCTGCCAATTCTGGGAACCAGCAGCAGATAGTTCCTGTTCTTAATTGTAAGACACCCTGCACCTGGCATCTTAGTTCATTGACCACCCTTTCCTGTGCTTCAGCCAATTCCCAGAACCAGCAGATAGTTCCTGTTTTAAGAATTAGTTACTGCAAGCCAGAGAGCAGATGGTCTCTGTTTTACACAAGATAGTTCCTCTTTTTGACTCTTGTGGTTCAGCCAATTCCCAGAACCAGCAAGAAAGCTCTCTGTTTTACACAAGATAGTTCCTCTTTTTGACATGAAGCACGAGCACAAACCCCAAATGAGGAATCCTCCCACTTCCAACTGTCAGACTATTTCACATCGCAAGTCCCCTCACGAAGCCTAAGACACGCCCCCATTTCTTCACAATCTGCTCCTCTTGCTGATCTTTGTTCCTCTATCTGCCATGACCTGTTTGTTCCTCTATTTTGCCTCGTGACCAAGACTGTATAAATGTCCTGCTGTTGAAAATAAAGACACCCCACTTCAAGAGAGGGACTTGAGAGATTGCTCCTGTGCCCGCTTGGTGCTGGAAGCGCTCTCCTTAACTCGAGTTATTGGTCTCCTCCTCCTTCATTTGAGCACCACGGACTCCTCGCTTTGCATTGACAAGAAATTATGATTTATTAAGCATAGAAATTCAGAAATGAGGTAATAAGTAAATTTAATTTACCACAAGACCGCAATATACAAACACCAGGATTGCCTCCAAACAAAGACGCCACACACGGAGGGTTAAGGCACTCCACACCACAGGTAGCAAAGCTTGAAAAGAGAAGCAGCTTTCCCAATCGCCATACACGTTTCGAGCATAGCGCTCTTGATCACTGGCTGGCTTGCAAACAAGAGGCGGATTGATAAGAACATGTATTTTATTAAGTAACAAGCTCCGCCCCAGTGGGCGTCAACTGTGGCATTCTGGTTAATGTAGTCAGCAATATGCCACCAAGCCTGTAATAGTTCATTCACCAAGTGGATTCGCCGCCTCAATGCAAAGAAATGTCATCCTCCATCGGGTGCGAAATACTGGCATCTCTGAAACAAGCTTGCAAGTGCGTCCCTGCAGTGCAGGCCCCCACCGTTCGTACGAGTGCTCACGTCTTCAAGCACTCAGGACCCGCTTCCAGAAGCAGTGGGGCATCTTCCGCGGCCTGGCAGACCGCAATATACAAACACCAGGATTGCCTCCAAACAACGCGTATGGCGATTGGGAAAGCTGCTTCTCTGTACAAGCCTTGCTACCTGTGGTGTGGAGTGCCTTAACCCTCCGTGTGTGGCGTCTTTGTTTGGAGGCAATCCTGGTGAAGGGGTTGCTTTTATTCATTTCAGGTTGGCTTGAAATGGTATTTTACCAATTCAAAGCTGTAATATTGTGCCTGGAATGATAAATGGCTTTTGTTATTTGACAGCTCGGCAAGGACTGCACTGTACTAGTCCTATGCTTAAAGACTTTGCTATTTAAATGGCGAAAGACTATGTCATTTTCTATCTCGGCATGGATAGCACTGTCTAATCCTATGCTTAAAAACTTTGATAGAAAAACAGACCTTTGAGGTGAGCAGATCTAGAGTGTCGCTGGTGTTGAGAGTGCTCTAACAGGAGCTGCTTTCCACCTAAACTGAGATCTACGCAGAGTTCTCTCCTTCTTTTTTGCATAATTTATGCTTCACTCTATGCCTGAAAGGGTTTTGTTTTGACTTAATACTGGGTGCTCCCTTGTGTCTGGACAAAGCTATACCTCTCTGAAGAGCTCTAATTAGAGCGAAACACTGTGTCAGGGGTTGCTTTTATTCATTTCAGGTTGGCTTGAGTTGGTATTTTACCAATTCAAAGCTGTAATATTGTGCCTGGAATGATAAATGGCTTTTGCTATTTGACAGCTCGGCAAGGACTGCACTGTACTAGTCCTATGCTTAAAGACTTTGCTGTTTAAATGGCGAAAGACTATGTCATTTTCTATCTCGGCATGGATAGCACTGTCTAATCCTATGCTTAAAAACTTTGATAGAAAAACAGACATTTGAGGTGAGCAGATCTAGAGTGTCGCTGGTGTTGAGAGTGCTCTAACAGGAGCTGCTTTCCACCTAAACTGAGATCTACCCAGAGTTCTCTCCTTCTTTTTTGCATAATTTATGCGTCACTCTATGCCTGAAAGGGTTTTGTTTTGACTTAATACTGGGTGCTCCCTTGTGTCTGGACAAAGCTATACCTCTCTGAAGAGCTCTAATTAGAGCGAAACACTGTGTCAGGGGTTGCTTTTATTCATTTCAGGTTGGCTTGAGTTGGTATTTTACCAATTCAAAGCTGTAATATTGTGCCTGGAATGATAAATGGCTTTTGTTATTTGACAGCTCGGCAAGGACTGCACTGTACTAGTCCTATGCTTAAAGACTTTGCTGTTTAAATGGCGAAAGACTATGTCATTTTCTATCTCGGCATGGATAGCACTGTCTAATCCTATGCTTAAAAACTTTGATAGAAAAACAGACATTTGAGGTGAGCAGATCTAGAGTGTCGCTGGTGTTGAGAGTGCTCTAACAGGAGCTGCTTTCCACCTAAACTGAGATCTACCCAGAGTTCTCTCCTTCTTTTTTGCATATATGTATATATATATATATATATATATATATATTCACTGAAAAAACCATAGGTTATAGACCATATATAGTTAGGAATTAGCATTTAAAAAACCTTATTTTACTCACACAAAACCATTGAAATTCCATATATATTTAGTTGTACTAACTATATATCGCGCACCCGCAATCCACTGCTGATGATGTCACATATTACATCATTCATGACATGGTCAGTGACATCACTGATGACATCACTGATGACATCTCAAATGACATCACTGATGACATCACTGATGACAACATCCAGTGACTGTATGTTTCTGTAAAGTTAAAATATGTCTTATATATTGAAGAATGAGTGGATGTATAAGTGTCTGGATGATGTATTTAGTAGGTGCATGACTGACTGTATAAGTGAGTGATTAAATGTGTCTCACTGAGTGCATGGGTTAGTGACTAAACTGTTTTAAATTGTGCACCATTGTGTCTGTTGTTTTGTAATCTGATGCATGTGTTGATCATTAGCTATATGACTAACTATATGGGTTATTGATTAGTTGGCCAAGTATTTGTATGGGAGACTGAGTGTGTGTGTGGGTGGCTGGGAGGTGTATGACTCTGTGCATAGATGTGTGAGCAGTTGATTCACTAGATGTATGGGTTCAAAAGTGCATGTGGAAACAGCTGTATGGGCGGTTTACTGTGTGCATGAGTGTATTGGTGAGTGAATGGATATCTCAGTGCTACATGTCAAAGTAAGTACATATGTAAAACACAGTACATGTGGTAGTTGACATATATAAATAACTGTGCATAAGAGCCAGTGAATGTGTGAGTGGCTGTATGGATTATTGTGAACTTGTATCAGGGATTGTATAACAGAGTAAATATGTGTTATTATATGTTTCAATAAGTAAGGTGTGTTTAACGATATAGTTGAGCAAATGGAGGTGTGATTGATTCTTTGCAAGACTGATTAGGTGTGTGAGTAACTCCATGGATGAGTGACAGTCTGTGAGTGTCTGTTTACACTGAGTGTATCTACGGTTATATTAGAGTCTGAAGAGGTTCATCGTATCATCACATGAATGATGTCATGAGTAATGTCAAATGAGATGTCATCAGTGATGTCATGAGTGATGTCATTTGAGATGTCATCAGTGATGTCATCAGTGATGTCACTGACCATGTCATGAATGATGTAATATGTGACATCATCAGCAGTGGATTGCGGGTGCGCGATATATAGTTAGTACAACTAACTATATATGGAATTTCAATGGTTTTGTGTGAGTAAAATAAGGTTTTTTAAATGCTAATTCCTAACTATATATGGTCTATAACCTATGGTTTTTTCAGTGAATTTTCAAGGTTTTGTAAATGCTAATTCCTAACTATATATGGTCTATAACCTATGGTTTTTTCAGTGAATTTCATAGGTTTTTTAATAGCAAATCTTTATAAAAATAATACATTTTAAATCTAATTTTATATTTTATAATTTTTTTATTTTTTTTAAATATTATTTTTAGTGCGCTCCCGGGGCGCGGACAGGTGAACGCACGGGTAAGCGCAATCTTGCGGCGCGCCCCAGGGCGCGTACTAATGCGCGTCCCGGAAGCGCTATTGCCGAGAACGAAAACAACATTGTGACGTATCGCGTAGCCGCCACGCCTTGCGTCATAAGACACGTATCGCGTAGCCGCGAGATGCGTCTTATGACGCACCGCGTAAGCGCACCCGGAAGCGCATACGATCGCGCAACGTAAGCGCCCCGATGCGCTTACGATACACGCCCGGGACGCGCCCCGGGGCGCGTAGCGTAAGCGCGTCAAACCATGTGACTTTAAAATAACACTTTTCATTGGTTCAGAACTTTTTTTTTTCCAAATTGTGTGAAACCCACCCATTTCTCTCACTATTGCTTTGTACTTGGAGAGAGCAAGAGCTGTTGTGTCTACTCTATCTCCTACTTTTCTGATCTCCAGCAATGGCTGCAAGAGAGTCATCCAGCAGTGATTCAGAGGGAT
Organism: Lissotriton helveticus; assembly: GCF_964261635.1. Lineage (NCBI taxonomy): Eukaryota > Metazoa > Chordata > Amphibia > Caudata > Salamandridae > Lissotriton > Lissotriton helveticus. Next base: position 735,450,161 of record NC_136073.1, read on the forward strand.
TTTTAGATGAGGACCCTCCTCAGCAAAAGAAAAAAACCCATTTCATCTGGAAATTTTACGAAATCCCAGAAGGACAGAAAAAAGTCAACGCTCCCAAAGTAACATGCAAAATATGTGGGAGTAGTTTATCCAGAGGCAATCCTCTGAAAAAATATAGTTTTGGGAATGCTAATTTGATCCGGCATGTGAAAAGAAGACACCCTAACAACTTTGCCAGGGAGAGTGTCAGAGAGCTGGCACGGAATGTACCCACAGATGGCGGCAGCACCTCCACTGGTGGAGCAACACCTTCGGGACCACCCCGTGGAAGAATGGTCCCTAACATTCAGACGGTGTTTGCGGGCATCAAATTTTCGTGCACAGAGTGTGACGAACTGCTCTGCTATGGGGAGCAGAGTGTTGAACTGATTGCCCTAAAGAAACAGCAACACCGCTGCTCTTCCAGTCCCTAAATGTTCAAATTTTTTTGCTCCTGTTGAGCAGTTTTGGAATCCTTGTTTTTGTTTTTCCCTTGAAAAAAATCCAAAAAAAATATAAAATTGTTTTAAAAAGTCTAAAAAAATATAAAACAACAAAAACAAAAAAAAATATATAAAACAACAAAATCAAAAAAAAAGTTCTTTTCAGAACTACCTCCAATTTTTAAAAAGAAGCTTTATTTTTTTAAAAGTCTGTCATTTTTAATCTCCATGGTACGCTCCCCCGTACGCTCCCCGGTGCGCGTACCGGGCGCTCACCCCCGCGAAAATCGATTTTTTTAAAAAAAACATTTTTCACCCGCAGGAGCCTTTTATGGCCCCCACATGAAACCTAGGGGGTCAGGGGGTGTGTACCCTGCCCCCTCTTGCTCATTTCCCCCTTTGATTTTTGCCACCTCTTGTGTCTCAATCCTACCGAGACACAAGATGGCGGCCGCTGCGGACTGTTTCGAATGTTTACAGACACCCGAGAACCAATCAGCTTGCCGTGCGCAAGTCGCGTTGCGCGCCTGGAGCGCTCCCCGGTACGCGTACCGAGGAGCGCTCCAGGCGCGGCTCTAGATATATATCTTTTTTTGAACGTTAATTTCTCAAAATCCACTGTAGCACATATATTGAGACCTACAAAAGGCACATCGGGCTACCAGTCCCTACAATTTTGGCAAGTTTCGTGCAAATCCATTCAGCCGTTCGGGCTAAAAGTGAGGCCAACCGCCCTATGGAAAACTCAATGTTAAAAACACGTTTTGGGACCCCCCTTTTTTCTCGGCCCCCCCTTGACGAAACCCCCCAAATTTTCAGGGGCTGCTCAGAAACAAAATGTTCCATTTTCCTGAAAATTTCAGTCAATTCCGTCTACAAACGCCAAAGTTATTAGACATAGAATTTTCAAAAATCCCATAGGGAAAAAATCCTAACTATATATACCTACTGGCGACCGCCAGTAGGTAATATATATATATATATACATATATATATATATATATTCAAAACAAAGCAGCTTCTTCTGCAACGCTGTGACCCATGGAAAAGTGGCGTACTCTCCGGTGAAGCACGCCGGTTAGCATTAATTCCAAAACATATATAATCGCTGTACGCTCTCAGGAACAACACAACAGTCCAAGAAATATTATTTCTTCGGTTTATTCACACAACGCGTTTCGGCGACTTGCCTTGATCACGTGTGATAAGTTTGTGTGAGAAAAAAGTGCTAATTTAAATAAAGTTACACAAGCATGGAAATAAGTGTAGGACATACATGATTCCAAATACACAGTATATGTGTCGGCCATCTTGTAACGTCAAACGAATATATATCGAATTGCTTTGAAAACACAATATATTGTTTACAAAATTGTTGACAAGTGTCAAGCAAACTAAAAATGTGGATATTAAATCATAACTAGGTCAGTAAATATTATCAATGCAGTAACATTCCTGAATTCTGCTAAAAGCATTATCGACCAATGTCAAAACATTTCAAGAACTGGAAGTTCAGATAAAAATCCACATTACGACATGTGTCAAACGGTCACCAAATATTCAAAGCAAGGGAATAATACGTGATAAACATACATCATTCCACTTTTGCGAAATCTGTATCGACCATCTTATAATATTGAGAGGTACGCATTAAAGTACTTTGCAGAGAAAATATATACTTTCATAATTATTGACAAGTGTCAGACATAATAACAATCTGGGTAATAAGTCATAACTGGTCAGTGAAAATTACTATTGCAGAGAATAATCCTGAATTCCACGATAAATATTATTGACCAGTGTCTGGATGTTTGGAAAAATAAGGTTCCAACGAAAGTCCACATTACAATATGTGTCAATAGGACACCTAGTCTACGTGTCAAAAAACGCAGTCTAGCAACGATTTCAATAGAATTATTATAAGGATGCAAAAAATGTCTATCTGGCAAAAGCACTATTGGATAATGAAAATCAGTGCATTACAACCCAGACTATTCAAAGTAAATGCGTCAACTTCATATAATCTCATATTATATACATGCATGCTTGTGTAACTACTTTTGTGCTCTACAGTGAAATTAATTATATATAGTTTTATCTTCTGACCTTGACCCTATGTGCCTACAAATGGACGAACAAGATGGGGTGCCCGTGATGGTGAATCAATTCATTCTGGGAAACCCTGCCTGTTTTCCTGCAAAAAAACATACACAAAAGACAAAATTACAATTAAGTTTAAAATTACTTTCTAGCACAGTTGTTAACATGATCAAGAAGGCATGATATTTACATTGATTAAACTGTTAGTTCTAAAACATCCTCTATACTCTCTATTGGATGTCTATGAACGGAGTAAAAACATGATATTACTGACGGGAAAACTTTATGAGGGTAAAGCTGGACATATATGATACCTCTATGAGCCCTCTTTGATATGCACTGCTAATTCCTCATCCCAATTAAGACCACCCGGATGTTTACTCTGAAAGTTAATTATATGTCTAGATTCACGCTGTCTAAGAGACAACAATCTGTCACCTCCTCTCGGACTGGCATGTATTTGTTCAATCAACATATAACTGAGTAGGTTAGCATCTGAATAGTGTTTGTCTTTGAAGTGTCGTGCCACAGGGTACTTGGGGTCCTGGTTGGTAATCGCCCTCCGATGTTCTAGTACTCTTTTTTTGGCACTGCACTTGGTACTGCCTATATACCATAGTTTACAGGGACATTCTATGATGTATATTACATAGATGGTACTGCATGTTAGGAATTGTGTGATCTTCCCACTGACTCCATTGTATGTTAGTTCGCTTTTACAGGTGCTGTTACTGCAAGCTTTGCAATGACTGCAAGGATAAAAACCTTGTAGGTCATGTTCTGTATTGTCTGGGTACTGGGTAATGTCATTCCGCGCAACCATATCTCTGATATTTTGGTTGCGTCTGTAAGTGATACTCGGTCTTTTCTGCAATTGGCTACCTATGATGTTATCTTGTTTCAGAATTTCCCAATTTTTAGCTATCACTCGGTTCACTGCCTCTGATTTGGGATTATATGTCAATATCATCCTTGTGGTGTCATCTGCCTCTGTCGTCGTTTCCATAACTTGGTTCTCTAGAGTTTGCCGTCTATCCACTTTTGCTACCTTCTCTACTGCTCGTTTAAGAACCCAGGAAGGATAACCTCTCTCCTTGAATCTGCCAACAATGGTGGCCCTCTCTACGGTATATGATTCCTCAGTGTTGCAGTTCCTTTTTGCCCTCAGCAGCTCCCCATAAGGTATACTCCATTTGAGCACCTCTGGGTGACTGCTGAGGGCATGCAACACACTATTGCCAGCTGTTTCTTTGCGGTAAAGGGAAGTGCAGATTTGGTTGTTCTTGATCTCAAGACTAACATCTAGGTACTCAACTTTCTCGTTGCTGATGGTTCCAGATAGTATGATGTTGTACTTGTTGGCATTCAGGTTGTTTACAAAAGTTTCGGCCTGCTCCTTGCTCCCCTTCCAGGCAATAAATAAATCGTCTATATAGCGGAGCCAGACCACAACCCTTTTAAAGTCTTCTCTCAGGGTGGCACTGCCATGGATTTCCTGCTCCCAGTATCCCATAAATAAATTAGCGAAACTGGGAGCAAAACATGAACCCATGGCAGTACCATTGATCTGCCTGTAGAGGGCGCCATTGAAGGAAAAAATATTGTTTTTCAAACAGAAATCAATCATAGACATGATCATTCTGTTGTGTTCTAAAAATCTTAGGGATCTATTTTGTAGATAGAACTCGCATGCTTCCATTCCCTGTTGATGATCAATTATTGTATACAGGGAATGTACATCTAGCACCATAAAGTACAGGTCAGTATTCCATTTCAGATTTTCTATTTTGCCAAGAAAGTCTTTAGTATCCCGCAAGGAGCTAGGTAGTTGAACTACATGGTCTCTAAGGAAATGGTTTACCTACTTGGAAATATGCTCACATACACTGCCTATAGAAGAGACGATCGGGCGGCCTGGAGAGTGTGTCTTGTTCTTATGTAGTTTGGGTATTAAATATAGTATCGGAAGGATCGGATGATCCTTTTTCAGGTAACAATATTCGTCCCATGTGAGTAATCCCTTGTCTCTCCACATGATGAGTTTGTCCCATATCTCAGTTATACTAATACTGTATGTTGATCTCACTATTTCTACATAGAATTTTTTGTCCTCAAGTTGACGCATCGCTTCAGAAATGTAATCATCCCTATTGAGGACCACGATATTTCCCCCCTTGTCTGCAGGACGTATAACGATGGAAGAATCTTCCTGCATAGATTGAGGGCCTGTCTCTGCTTGAATGACAAATTGTTAGTTACATTTGTCCTGGAATTAGTTCTACCACCTTGTTGCATTCTCAGCTTGGTCAGGGCTTTGACAGTACACTCATGAAAAGTATCAATGTTGTCATGAGGGAGCGAGGGTATAAATGTAGATCGTATTTTAAAGTCTGTCCTGGCAGCTGCTCCAACCTCAAAACCTGCATTCGTAAGTGTATCGACAGATGCTGGCTGTATGGCATCCTGTTCTTGTGATGCATCAAGTTCGGCAATTACTAAGAGATTATCTACATCTCCTACTTGAAAATGGTTACTACTGTCCCCTAGTGATTGATCAATGTTAGGTCCGTGGCCCAGTCTTTTCAGTTTGTGCCACTTTTTCAACTTGATCTTACGCACAAACTTAAAAAGGTCTATGCGTGTCTCTGTAAAGTTAAATGTGGCTGTAGGGCAAAATGAAAGACCTAAACATAAAGTACGTTTTTCTAGTTCACTAAGGGGTCTATGTGAAAGATTGACAACTGTCCGATTTACCATTTCTGGATCCATTAGTATGTTTTGTTGGAGCGAGTTGTGCGCTTTCCCATGGCTCCCCTTCCTCTGTTGGTATTCCCAGCGTTGTTGAAGTCTTTTTTTGCGGTTTCTTCGTTTTTTTGTGGTGGTTGTCCTTTGCCACGTCCCCGACCTCTCCCTCTGGGTTTCTGTGGAGTCTTCGATCTTGTCTTTTGTCGGTCTTTTTGCATCACCCTGAACTTGTCTAAAAAATTGACTTGCTTGGGTGTTCGGTCTTCTCCTGATACTTGTCCCATCGAGGCATCCGAATCATTATCACTCATTATAGGAATCTCCATAGACATGTTCGAAGCTGTAGCTCCGGCTCTCTCATATCTTTCTGCTCTGTACAGATGGTCATATTTTTTGCTGAAGGTTAATATTCTTCCGCTTTCATCATCAGCATAGTCTCTAATCATTTTGCGCTGGTTTCGCAATTTGATATCCTCTTCATGTTTTGTGAGACGTTCTTTCATTTGTTCCATTAGTCTTTTCATAGTGGTATCGTCCACTGATGATTCTATGTCATCCATGATTATTTGTATCTGCTTCAGAAGTTCCTCTCTATCCTCCCAAGCATATTTAATGACGATTTCCATCATTATCTTTGAACTTTTGGCAGAATGATTAGACCAATCTTGTAACATGTTGGGATTTGGTGACTCATAAGTGGGAGTGATAAAAATCCTCAATCCTCTTGGTGCCATCGATTGGTCCACATAATTCTGTAGGGAGATCGCTTCCCACCATTTGGATACTTCAGTACGTCGCAGTTTCTCTAATTTTTTCAACTTGTCTTCTATGGTGTTTGTTGTTATGTTAGTACCATTGTCTTTATTGGGATTTAAATTGCCGCTTGGTTTCCTGCTGAACAAGGCTTGCGCAGCAGCCCGTCTGTTTGCCTCTTCATCCATGATTGTGCAAAACCGAACTACTGTGGTTCTTAGTTGGATTTAGGTTGTTCCCCTCTTGTATATATAAAGAGTTCTTTTCTGCCGGTTAGAACGCGCGTCTTCTGGATAATCACTATCGCAATTGCAGTTTTTTTGTGTTAAGCAGCTTGTATAATTGTCTATGACGGGTGTTTTATATGCGTAAATGTACGAATCTACCAGACCCGCAAGCTTATTAGCACTGCTCAGATTTATCCTGCGCGTTTCTCAAATTGCGACCTGTCTGCCCCAAGTAGTTTCTACCACACCCCCGCTGCCCCGCGGACCGACGTGCTCGGGCTGGATTCTACAATCCCTGCTCGTGTCGTCTGTCCGCTTGGGACGGAAAGCGCTGCGTGGGCTTACCTGAGACAACAGACTCTACAGGGGCTCCGGTAGTCGTTCACCGTTCCTCCCTCAGTTGGTCTTCCACGTACTTCGTGTACCGGCCGGTCAAAGTGCGTTGCTCAATTAGTATTCAAAACAAAGCCGCTTCTTCTGCAACGCTGTGACCCATGGAAAAGTGGCGTACTCTCCGGTGAAGCACGCCGGTTAGCATTAATTCCAAAACATATATAATTGCTGTACGCTCCCAGGAACAACACAACAGTCCAAGAAATATTATTTCTTCGGTTTATTCACACAAAATTGTTGACAAGTGTCAAGCAAACTAAAAATGTGGATATTAAATCATAACTAGGTCAGTACCTGTTATGACTTATTACCCAAATTGTTATTATGTCTGACACTTGTCAATAATTATGAAAGTATATATTTTCTCTGCAAAGTACTTTAATGCGTACCTCTCAATATCATAAGATGGTTGATACAGATTTCGCGAAAGTGGAATGATGTATGTTTATCACGTATTATTCCCTTGCTTTGAATATTTGGTGACCGTTTGACACATGTCGTAATGTGAATTTTTATCTGAACTACCAGTTCTGGAAATGTTTTGACATTGGTCGATTATGCTTTTAGCAGAATTCAGGAATGTTACTGCATTGATAATATTTACTGACCTAGTTATGATATAATATCCACATTTTTAGTTTGCTTGACACTTGTTAACAATTTTGTAAACAATATATTGTGTTTTCAAAGCAATTCGATATATATTCGTTTGACGTTACAAGATGGCCGACACATATACTGTGTATTTGGAATCATGTATGTCCTACACTTATTTCCATGCTTGTGTAACTTTATTTAAATTAGCACTTTTTTCTCACACAAACTTATCACACGTGATTTAGGCAAGTCGCCGCGTTGTGTGAATAAACCGAAGAAATAATATTTCTTGGACTGTTGTGTTGTTCCTGAGAGCGTACAGCGATTATATATGTTTTGGAATATATATATATATATATATATATATATATATAATATATATATATATATATATATATATATGTAATTTATGTCAGTTAATAAAAACAAAACTATAATAAAAAAGTTCTACGTGATCGTTAAAGTGCATAAAAATGCAAACCTTTTTCCCTCTTCTATCCCTCTGCTTCCTTCTGAATCCAAATATCTGACTAACCTAACCCCCACTCAAATTACTTTCATATTTCAGTATACTAATTCAAAACTAATCCTTTATGGGTTCCGGAGTAGCTCGCTACTCGCCGAAAAGCGCTTTAACGCCTCGTCAGGGGTAGTAAGCGCTATATAATGCAATTACAATACATTAAATAAAATACAAACACCTTAAAGTGCCTTGTACTGGTGATTAATCCTTTAAAGTCACGAGTGACAGCAAGCCAAAGACATTAAATATTACCACATTTAAAACGATCCTACTAATCAGCAGTACTAACCATGAAACCAGAGCTTTAAGTGGGATGAAAAAACTGGGGGGGGGGGGTCTCTCAAAGGGGGTGACCAATGTAATTATGGGCGTGGCTTAAAAGCAATTATGGTGAAAATCTATGTTTAGCATAGAGTGCCGCCTCATTGGTATTTTGCTACTTCTGTCATTACACATCCAGCTATATAATCCAGCAAGTAAAATTACACTTACAATAAGCCAGTACTATTGCCTTTGTCAATGGTTGTTAGATACGTAACATAAATAAGCAACAACCATGGTTTCATAGTATAGCATATTGAAAATAATTTGTCCTTAAACCACAGGTGACGAAACAGTGTAAAGCAATCCTACTTACCATTAAAAGTGAAGAAGAGGGTTCTGAACTTCAAAACACACGAACTGGACAGTGGCCCAAAAAGCAACCAGTACTGCACCAATCCCATGCAATCACCAATTGAAATTATTGAAATACAAAATAGGTTCTTGTGTGCAAATCTCCAAACGTGCCCCCTGTCCAAGGGCACTCCCCTATTACCAGGGGAAACAAAATGAAAACACTAAATTAGAGATGCACCACTTTACGACAATATTCAAAAGTAATTTAAGTTGTAAATTTCTACGGAGCCACAAAACCGTTGTACACAGGTCAAGTTTTTTTTTCCCTTTATTGGTTCATTCTTTAAAAGACAGACAGCCAACGCGTTTCGTCCTTAGAAACAGGACTTCTTCAGGGCAATGTGGAATCTATGCAGAGGATTTGAGATGAAAAGAAACGGTAGTATCCCTGGACAAATGGTATGTTGCGGCAAGGGTGGCTGTTAGACCCTTGCGTCACGCTCGTCTGTTAGAGCCAACAAATGATCCAATCAAGAAGGAGAGATGATAAAAAGTTGGGTATCCTTTCGTGTTCTTGATGTAACGTAAACATTTGCAGCAGGGTGTAAAGCACGTGTGGTATGATAGCCACGACGATATGTTGTCAAAGTGCAGTTGTTACTCCATAGACAATATCCAAAGTATAGCAAGAGTGCATTCTATCTGGTAGTAACACACCACATCATAGATGGTGTTCTCCTGCCACCCAAGCAGGTTGTGGCGGTGTCTATATGGGTGTATGAGTGCATATGATAGAGGCTGTATTGATGAGTGAATGCATGTATGAGTGAATGCATGGGTGAGTGAGGGGATGTGTGTGTAGACCTAGGAATCAGTGAGTGTGTATGTACTAACTTGTATTGGTGTGTCTATGGTATCGAGAATGATAGTCTGTGTTTTAGAGTGGGTCTATCAAAGATTATATTAGGGTGTAAGGAGGTGCATCAGATGATCACGTGGATCATGGCATCAGTGATGTCATTTGAGATGTCTTCAGTGATGTCATCAGTGATGTCACTGACCATGTCATGAGTGATGTAATATGTGACATCATCAGCAGTGCATTGCGGGGGCGTGAGTTATAATTAGCTGAACTAACTATAACAGTGGAATTTCTCTGGTTTTGTACGAGTGAAATGTCCAACTAACTATAACGTCCTTGAAACCTGTGTTTTTTTCAGTGAATTTCTAAGGTTTTTTAAATGCTAATTTCTAACTATAACATAGCAGTTACGCTTGCAGAGTGGTGGAGAAAGTTGAGCGTGGCCGCAAAACACCTTTTAGCAATCCCACTGTGTGGATTTACTGGAGGTAACAGGAGGGGTAGTTAGCCCCAACATCAACCTTGGGGGCCAACTACCCCTTTTGTTACCTCCAGTAAACCCCTAACAGCAGGAATAATTTATACCCAAGAAAAATAAAAATGATATATATTGGTGAAGAAAATTCAAAAAAATTGTTGTGTATTTGTCACCGGTAGTATTAAGAATATGATGTATACGTGTTAAAAATAGCTGTGGCCAATGAGGGAACTTTTTTCTGACTGTACTTTGATTTTTCCCTCTGTTCCCTGGCCTGATTTCACTTGTAGAGGGGGTCCCATCATTACTGCTTTTTGGCAGGGGTGGGGCGGGCCTGATGTGACAAGTGTGCAAACGCACCCCGTGGCGTGTTTTTAGTTGTGGGATTAAGTCTCCTTGAATCCTGAGGGTCCCTGAGGGCCAACTAGCCCACCAGGTACCTCCAGTAAGTGCCACAGAGCTGCTTTGCAGAGAGGTGGTCCGAGGCCACACCCCTTTTTAAACCTCTCTGCAACGCAACTCTGTTTATCGGCAGGATTCATGCACCCAGCGCAAATTCTGCTGTTTAAAAAAAATATGCTTTTTTGGGCCCTCGGGATCCGTGTGGGACCCCTTCAGCAGGTCTAGGGGTTCAGGCTGTTTCTATCCTGCCCCCTTTTCTTGTTTTTTAATGTTGTTTTCACTTTTTTCTTGTGACTCGGTTACTGAGTCACAAGATGGCTGCCAACACTTCCTGGTTTGGAGTGTTGCAAGCCAATCAGAGTGAAGCTCGTGCTTGGGAGGAGTCGCAACTCCTCCCCGGTGCTCAGATATTAATATTTTTATTTTTTTAATTTCTCTGGAACTACTGAACGGATTTACACCATTTACAAAAAAGGGCTCTTTCTGAACCAAAACCTACCTTTTTGCCAAATTTGGTGTAATTCCATTCAGCAGTTCGGGCTGTAGCTTTAGGTAAAGTTTCCTATGGAAATTAGCATGTGGAAAACGCGTTTTGGGACCCCCCTTTTTTCTCAGCCCCCGCTTGACAAATCACCCCTAAACTTTCAGGACAGGAGTTGACCGAAGGGGGCCTAAGTTCGTGAAAATTTCGCGAGAATTCGTCAAACAGCGCCAAACATATTGGCAAAAGAAAAAACATTTTTTGAATAGAAACAAGGTCCTAACTATAACTACCTACTGGCGGTCGTCAGTAGGTAGTTATAGTTAGGACCTACTTTCCATAGGAGATTCGCAACATTCTATACCCAATAACTTTGGCGCCGGTTGACGAATCTTCGCAAAATTTGCAAAACTCGTGGGGCGCTCTGCTCCTATCTTGAAAGTTTCGGGGTGATTCGGCAAGCGGAGGCTGAGAAAGAAGGGGGTCCCAAAACGTGTTTTCCCCATGCAATTTTCCGTAGGAAACTTTAGACACGGCTACAGCGAGAATGGCTGAACAGAATTACACCAAATTTGGCAAAAAGGTAGCCATTGGTTCAGAAAGATCCCTTTTTGTTAAATGGTGTAAATTCGTTAAGTAGTTGCTGACAAAATTGAAAATAAAAAAGTTTTGATATCTATGGCCGCGGAGGATCCGCGCACCCTACAGATTAGGATCGGCGCACCCTGCAGATTAGGATCCGTGCACCTTGCAGATTAGGATCTGAGCACCCTGCCGATCACGAGCTGCATTCTAATTGGCTGTGAACAGCCATCTTGTGCCTCGGTACAAGCGAGGCACAAGATGGCAGTAAAATGAAGGCGAAAAACAAGGAGAGGGGGCAGGGTTGATACACCCTGACCCGGTAGGTCTGCTTAGGGGGTCCTACAAGGACTTCTAGGGCTAAAAAAATATTTTATCTTTTAAAACGCCATGATGCGCGCAGGGTGCGCGGATCCAGCTGCAAAAATGAATAAAACAAAGCGCGGGCTCCCGCGCGTTGTTTAATTAAAGCCCCCGGGTTGGCCAGGTCCCGGGGCATGTGAAAAAAAGTGTGACGGGACCCAATCTCCCCCCACACTTCTCCCACTCACTGCCCCCGGGACCGCCATCCCCGGGGCTTCATAGCTTAAAGTTAGGGGGGCCACTAAGGCCCCCCCAAGTCCCGGGGACCACCACCCTCGGGGCTCTAATTAATTATTATTGCAGGGGGCACACTGCCCCCCGCAGCCCCAGGGACCGCCACCCCTGGGGCTTTAAAAAAAAAAAATAATAACCTGTGTGCGGAGGCTTGAGCCCCCCCACACGCCCCAGGGATCGCCACCTCCCCGGGGCACTAAATATTCAAAATAGGGGGTCCGTTACAGACCCCCAAGCACTGGGGACCGCCACCCTCCAGGGACTGCTCCTGCAGTGTCTCGGGGTGCCCACCCACGGGACACTGCAGTTTGCTATGGCAGAGCGGGAGCCTCACGGCTCCTGCCCTGCCATAGCAAACTTGGTTTGGATTTTGGAAGAGAGAGCAGGAAACCTGCTCTCTCTTCCAAAATGCAAACCAGATTGCGTTTCCACACGGGGAGCTGCATCTTAGCAGCTCCCCATGTGGAAAAGCTATGCTGGCTCCCGAAGGACGCGGGGAGCCGGCGGGACAGTGGGGGCATTGGGGCTTCTCCCACGGTCCCCAATGTTGTATATAGGCCCCGGGGGATGGGGTCCCTGGGGAGAATATAAATTAGTGATAGGAGCTAAAAAATTTTAACGGAAAATTTGAGTCGCGCCTCCAGTGCGGCGCTCAATGCGGCCCCCTGGTGTGAAAGCATTGGGTGCGCGACTCCCAGCGTGGCCCTCTGGTGTGAACACGTTGGGTGCGGGACTCCAAAAAAATTGGAACAAAGAAAATAATATAAAAATATTAAAATAAAGATATAAAACAAAAAAACAATATTTCAGTTTCAATATTTAAAAAAAACATTTATTTGTCCATTTATATTAAATATATATAATGTAATTTAAAAAATCAAATATGTAAAAATAAACTGTAGAAAATCAGTATAAAAAAATACATATAACTATTATCACATTTAAAAATTATCATTTAAAAATCCTTCGAAATTTACTGAAAAACCATAGGTTTCAGACATGTTATAGTTAGCTGGACATTTCGCCCATACAAAACCATTGAAATTCCTCCATTATACTTAGTTCTGCTAACTATAACTATAACTATAACTCGCGCGCCCGCAATGCACTGCTGATGATGTCACATATTACATCATTCATGACATGGTCAGTGACATCACTGATGACATCTCAAATGACATCACTGATGACACCATTCACGTGACAATCTGATACACCTCATCACACAGTAGTATGACTTTTGATCACTCACTATAAAATATAAACTACCATTTTTGAAACCATTGACCCACCAATACAAGTTTCTAAAAACACACTCAGTGGTTCTGTGAACCTCTTGGTCCTCAGGGTCGACCTGACGCCAGTGAGAACAGCCACGGAGGGATGCCTACAGCGCACAAAGCCAACAACTGCCTCCGGGGTTCCCTGTGTGAGTGAGACAGAGGTAAGGGATTAGTTCACCATTCCCTAAGCAACGTGAGAAAGCAAATACAAACGCCAAGACAACAACGAGGTATAGTACGGTTAGGCTGTTTAATGCATCACCAAAGAAAAGATCACTCATCCAGGAATAAACAATAAAGAAAAGTCAACGATACCCTTCACCGTTCAGCAACTCCTTGCGGAACCCCCCCTCGGCCGACAATGCCGAGCGAACCGTAGGGACCAACCGTCCTCCGCATGAGCACCCGCCCTGGTAGCTCACCAACGGAGGGCACTGTGCAAAGTAGCGCCCGACAATGCCGCTCGAGTTCCGCTTGCTGCGGTAGGGTACGTTTTAGGCTGCGGGGTTACTGCACCAGCGGTTATCGTCACCGCTTATGAACCCCTTAGCGGTTCTCTGGAGCTTGCCTGCTCTGGAGGACTGTATACGGCCAGTGCCGTTAGTTTAAACCCCCTGAGGTAGCTGGCAGGCACTGAGGCAAAACAAGGCAGGGCGGAAGGCTCCGCGAACTATGCTGGTGAAATCGTTCCTTAGAAGTGCTCAAGGTTCCTTTCTGGAGTAAGGGAGACAAGCGCCAGCCTCGCGCCTCTCCCAGGGTAAACTAGCCACTGCTAGCGTCTGGCAATATCCGACGCCGCTTCTGACTGGTGGCTGCCATGTATGCCGGGAACGGCCTGCGCATGTGTTGCGCACGGCCTGCTGGGTAGTGTAGTTTTGCAGCGCGGCGGTGACGCTTGCCTGCCCTGCGCGCTGCCGGTCGAAAGGTGCAGGCTCAGGAAGGCGGCTGTCACGGACGCTGTTAGGTGCATCTCTCGTCCGGGTAACTGAACCAGGTACGGGGGGATGTTGGGGTGCGAACCTGACAGGTTCCTAGATCTACACACACATCTAATCACTTACCTATAGATTCACTCATACATGCTCCGCGAACTATGCTGGTGTAATCGTTCCTTAGAAGTGCTCAAGGTTCCTTTCTGGAGTAAGGGAGACAAGCGCCAACCTCGCGCCTCTCCCAGGGTAAACTAGCCACTGCTAGCGTCCGGCAATATCCGACGCCGCTTCTGACTGGCGGCCGCCATTTATGCCGGGAACGGCCTGCGCATGCGTCGCACACGGCCTGCTCGGTAGTGTAGTTTTGCAGCGCGGCGGTGACGCGCGCCTGCTCCACGCGCCTGCTCCGCGCGCTGCCGGTCGAAAGGTGCAGGCTCAGGAAGGCGGCTGTCACGGATGCTGTTAGGTGCATCTCGCGTCCGGGTAACTGAACCAGGTACGGGGGGGTTGGGGTGCGAACCTGACAGGTTCCTAGATCGACCCACACATCTAATCACTTACCTATATAATCACTCATACATGCTGTCAGTGATCAATAGAACACTATCAAATGCACTTATACACCTAAATCGACATTACACACCAGCACACATCGTACTCACTTATGCAGTCAACCTACTCACTTATGAAAACAATCAATCATACTTACATTTACTCAGCTGCACACTTATACAAAGACCACTTCATTTATTTATACAGATACGGAGTCATACTTAGTGTCTTATAAAATCACTATTACAAATATATAGTCATCCATACAGTCACTCATACAATCAGTGAGTCTTATGTATAGTTATTTATATACAAAAACTGTCACATACACTGCCTTTTATTTTTCTACTTTGTTGGACATGTACCACTGAGAGATATATTTGCTCATCACCACACACATAAAGACACTCACTCACCCAATCAACTGTTTCCACATGCACTCTTAACCTCATATACCTACTGAATCAACTATTCACACGTTTGCACAATCACACACACCCACCCAACCACACACACATTCACTCTCCCTTACAAATGCTCAGCAATAACTAATACAGACTTTCATATAGCTAGTAACCAACTGATGCAGCAATTTACACAACAGAGTGATACAGACATTCACATAGTTTAGTCACTAACCCATATATTTAGTGAGACACTTTAAATTAGTCACTTAAACAGTGAATCACACTACTACTAAATCCTCCATCCAGACACTTATACATCCACTCATTCTTCAATGTAGATTGCTATATATATAATACATATTTAAATATCAAACCAAACCACATTCACTGGATGATGTCATCAGTGATGTCATTTGAGATGTCATCAGTGATGTCAATGAACATGTCATGAATGATGTAATATGTGATATCATCAGCAGTGCATTGCGGGCGCGCGAGTTATAGCTAGCAGAACTAACTATAACGGAAGAATTTCAATGGTTTTGTACGAGTGAAACGTCCAGCTAACTATAACAGCCCAGAAACCTATGTTTGTTTCAGTGAATATATATATAGACATATATCAAACATGGTCTCTGAATGGTATGGCCCTCGTTAGAGCTTTTGGCACGAGGGTACCCAGCCGATCCACGGCAAGACTTAGGTCTATATGACTAATTAATTAATTATTTTGGATTGTTTAGAAATTATTATTATTTACCTGTGAGACCATATAAACCCCCAACAGCATTCCTTTTGAAGGGTGATATGCCGATTCACGGCTATACAAACGTTAAAACTCCATTCAAAGATGGCCCCCATAGATGCGCTAAGGGTGTGGTCTGTCTTCTATGTTTACAACACCATTAACATAATATGTATGGCTCACCTGCCAAGTACGATTGACACCGAGGAAGGCTTGAAGCCGAAACGCGTCTGTTCACTCTGTTCCGAAAATAAAACAAGTACGAGCACCAGTCTGGTTTTCGAGTGCTGTTTCCTAGCTGAAGAGTGTAGGAATTGGAGCGGCATATATATATATATATATATATTACCTACTGGCAGTCGCCAGTAGGTATATATAGTTAGGATTTTTTTGAATAGGGATTTCTGAAAATTCTATGTTGAATAACTTTGGCGTTGATGGACGGAATTGGCTGAAATGTTCAGGAAAATGGCACATTTTGTTTCTGAGCGTCCCCTAAAAGTTTGGGGGGGTTTCGTCAAGCGGGGGCCGAGAAAAAAGGGGGTCCCAAAACATGTTTTTAACATTGAGTTTTCCATAGGGCGGTTGGACTCACTTTTAGCTCGAACGGCTGAATGGATTTCCACAAAACTTGGCAAAATTGTAGGGACTGGTAGCCCGATGTGCCTTTGCTATTTCTCAAGATATATGCTCTAGTGGTTTTTACGAAAAATTAACTTTGAAAAATATATATTGGGCTACATTGGGCTATATATATATATGTTAGAGCCCAAATGTAGCCCAATGTAGCCCAATGTAGCCCAAAGATGGCCACCAGAGACAAAAAAAAACAAATGTAGCCCAAATATCAGCCAGATGTAGCCCAACTATAGCCCAGTGACAGAATGTCTTAGAGTGTTCTAAAGAACAACTAGAGCGCTAACAGTCTTACTTATGACAAAAGTATGGCACACCTGAAGTCATCTTGATTGGAATAAAGTGTTAACACTTAAAACATTTAATTTGCAAAGGAACAAAATGAGGGGGTTCATTTTGCCATAGAAATTATGATTAGTGCTGAAAAAAGAAAAATTAGGGCACATTTTGAGTGACTTCTCAAATCCTCTTATATTTCATTAAACAAATTCTGATATGCAGTCTCCCAAGATGGCCACCAGAGACAAAAGAGCCCAAATGTAGCCCAAATATCAGCCAGATGTAGCCCAACTATAGCCCAATGACAGAATGTCCCAGAGTGTTCTAAAGAACAACTAGAACGCTAACAGTCTTACTTATGACAAAAGTATGGCACACCTGAAGTCATCTTGATTGGAATAAAGTGGTAACACTTAATACATTTAATTTGAAAAGGAACAAAATGAGGGGTTTCATTTTGCCATAGAAATGTTATATATATATATATTCACTGAAAAAACCATAGGTTATAGACCATATATAGTTAGGAATTAGCATTTACAAAACCTTGAAAATTCACTGAAAAAACCATAGGTTATAGACCATATATAGTTAGGAATTAGCATTTACAAAACCTTATTTTACTCACACAAAACCATTGAAATTCGCATATATAGTTAGTTGCACTAACTATATATCGCGCACCCGCAATCCACTGCTGATCATGTCACATATTACATCATTCATGACATGGTCAGTGACATCACTGATGACATCACTGATGACATCTCAAATGACATCACTGATGACATCACTGATGACATCACTGATGACATCTCAAATGACATCACTGATGACATCACTGATGACATCTCATTTTACATTACTGATCACATCACTGATGACATCATTCATGTGATAATACGATGAACCTCTTCAGACTCTAATATAACCTTAGATACACTCAGTGTAAACAGACACTCACAGACTGTCACTCATCCATGGAGTTACTCACACACCTAGTCAGTCATGCAAAGAATCAATCACACCTCCATTTCCTCAACTATACAGTTATACATACCTTACTTATTCAAACATATACTAACACATATTTACTCTCTTATACAATCCCTGATACAAGTTCACAATGATCCATACAGCCACTCACACATTCACTGGCTCTTATGCACAGTTATTTATATATGTCAACTCTCACATGTACTGTGTTTTACATATGTACTTACTTTGACATGTAGCACTGAGATATCCATTCACTCACCAATACACTCATGCACACAGTCAACCACCCATACAGCTGTTTCCACATGCACTTTTGAACCCATACATCTAGTGAATCAACTGCTCACACACCTATGCACAGAGTCATAAACCTCCCAGCCACCCACACACACACTCAGTCTCCCATACAAATACTTGGGCAACCAATCAATAACCCATATAGTTACTCATATAGCTACTGATCAACACATGCAGCAGTTTACAGAACAACAGACATAATGATGCACAAATTAAGACAGTTTAGTCACTAACCCATGCACTCAGTGAGACACATTTAATCACTCACTCATACAGTCAGTCATGCACCTACTAAATCCTTCATCCAGACACTTATACATCCACTCATTCTTCAATATGTAAGACATATTTTAACTTTACAGAAACATACAGTCACTGGATGTTGTCATCAGTGATGTCATCAGTGATGTCATTTGAGATGTCATCAGTGATGTCATCAGTGATGTCACTGACCATGTCATGAATGATGTAATATGTGACATGATCAGCAGTGGATTGCGGGTGCGCGATATATAGTTAGTGCAACTAACTATATATGCGAATTTCAATGGTTTTGTGTGAGTAAAATAAGGTTTTGTAAATGCTAATTCCTAACTATATATGGTCTATAACCTATGGTTTTTTCAGTGAATATATATATATATATATATATATATATATATATATATATATATATATATATATATATATATATATATATATATATATATATATATATATATATATATATATATATATATATATATATATATTGACTCCAATATTGCATGACAAAAACAGGTCTTTATTTCTCAGAAAGCCATAAGATGCGTTTCGGACATCAGAGTGTCCTTGATCACATGCGGAAACGCAGCCTGCCTACATTTTTATATGACTTAGTGAGAAATAATTACCTGTTTTTTGCCACGCAATATTTGAGTCAGTGACTCTCTCTGAGCCGGCTGGAAGTGGGGAGAGCCAATATCCTGTTCGATATATATATATCAAACAGGATACTGGCTCTCCCCACTTCCAGCCGGCGAAGAGAGAGTTACTGACTCCAATATTGCGTGGCAAAAACAGGTCTTTATTTCTCACAAAGCCATATGACGCGTTTCGGGCATCAGAGTGTCCTTGATCACATGCGGAAACGCAGTCTGCCTACATTTTTATACTATTGTGTTTTACTTCCCCCGTGCCACATGATAGATGCACATAAACAGCATACTATGTTGCAATATCTCACATAGTTTGTTTTCCGATCTGTATGCTCTATGAATCAGGCAATTGTAATTTCCAATGTGCTGTAAATGTGTTTTCAGCAGGCGACATTTCAATGAGACTAGCATGTTTGGAAAAAGCACATTTGAAAAAGCAAATTTTTTTTATAACTACATAAATACAAATACATTATTGCATACATTAAGCATTGGTTCAATCGTTACATTAAAATTTATCTAAATTCAATAAATAAATATATATTTAAATATTATACAATTAATTGAATGATAAATAATATACAGTGTAAAAAACCTTTTATATTGCTGCATGAATGAAGTTTGAAACATTTGATATTGGTTAATCGACTGAACTGTGCAAAGACCCACCCGACATCACATAAGTTCTTCATATTTAAACCTTTGGACATAGTGTGGGGGACTGTTGTATGGAGTGAAACTCCTATTACTGCATTAATGCTGTAACCTTTTGTTTCAACAACTATATGCACTGGGGATGTCTTCTGATAAAAGCTAGAGCATAGATTGCTGTATGTATGAAGTGCAAAATTAAGTGCATAACCAAGTGCTGTTACCTTGGGAGGGCAGCCACCCGACCAAGCTATAAAGTGCTATAAAGTGCTAGTGCAAAGAAACTATAAAGTTAGAAGACAATGGGATTAAAAACAGTGGATTAGCAGCTGAAAATCAGTTTGTGCATATACCTATGCCACATCATGCCTGAATTAATTCTTTCTTATATGTCCAATTCCTTTGTACTATTACATGTGCTTTGGACACAGGCAGTATTGTCCACAGGATCGGTATTGAATGTCATATTTAATCTTTCCTCGTTACAGGAAATTGTGCAGATCCTCCGTGTTGCTAAGCCATTTGGGAGATCTGCTATCAAGCTCTAGAATCATGCGAGATTCTAGGTGGAGCAGAGACCGTTCCCTATTTCCTCCTCTATGAGGGATGGGACCGCCACAATGACAAAGTATTTCAGGCATTTTAAGTCTTTATTGTGTTCAAGCCAGAAATGTCTGGCAACTGGGTATGCTCTATCGTTATTTACGATCGCTCGTAGATGTTGCAATATTCTGAGATGCACCTATAGTTTTATGCTTCCCAAGTATCTTAGGAAAACAGGTGCACGTCAGAACATATACAGCGTATTATGTTCTACAGTTGTAGCTGCCATTGATCAAAATTTCAGTAGGACTGAAAGGGACCATATAC
Organism: Lissotriton helveticus; assembly: GCF_964261635.1. Lineage (NCBI taxonomy): Eukaryota > Metazoa > Chordata > Amphibia > Caudata > Salamandridae > Lissotriton > Lissotriton helveticus. Next base: position 735,470,548 of record NC_136073.1, read on the forward strand.
TTTGTGGTGTTTTCTCCAAATATGCATGCTCTGCATTTTGAGAATTTGAAGAACCCTTGTCTTGGCTGTAGCCACATTTTTTTAGAGTGAATTTCAGGGCTACTCTTGACAATTTGGGACCTCATGGAGACACCCTTTCTGAAAATGATTGTGGGATTGTCTGTTAGGTCTGGTGCCAGAACCGCATCTGTGAGAATGATTGGCCAATTCCGTTTGACGATTGACCTTATTTGTCTTTCCTGCTGGTTATAAGTTAGGATGAGTCTAGATGCATTTATTTCCTGAGAATCATCTATGATTTTGTTTTTCGGTTCCAACAGTGACTCCCTAGATTTTAGGGCCACTTTGGCTACCGCCTCCTTGAGGACAGAGTCACTGTACCCTCTGTGTCTAAATCTCATTAGTGCCTCCTGTGTGCACTCATCTTGATCTTGTTTGGTACTGCATATTCTTTTTATTCTTGGGAGTTCCCCATAGGGTATACTCCGTAACAGGTGTTTGGGATGTGCACTGTCAGCATAGAGCGTGGAGTTTCCGGCTGGTTTTTTTCTGTGTAGAGTAGTACCAATATGTCTTTCCCTAATGAATACTCTAATGTCCTTTACGTATGTGGGGAGATCTTTGACCAAACTTTGTAGGTGCTTTTTTTGCCCTGGGGGTCCCTGTTGGACCCCTTCAGCAGGCCTAGGGGGTCGGGGTGTTTCTACCCTGCCCCCTTTACTTGTTTTTTATGTTGTTTTCACTGTTTTATTGTGACTCGGTCACAAGATGGCTGCCAACACTGCCTGGTTTGTAGTGAAGCTCGTGATTGGGAGGAGTCGCGACTCCTCCTTGATGCTCAGATATCAATATTTTTCTTTTTTTAATTTCTCTGGAACTACTGAATGGATTTACACCATTTAAAACAATCATTGGCATAGCCAATAGGTCTCACCTTTGGCACCTTATAAGTGTTTAGCCATGCAACACTAGATGTTGTTGCTCCAAGAATATAGTGCTGGATAACTAAACACTTATAAGGTCCCAAAGGCGAGACCTATTGGCTATGCCAATGCTTGTTTAAATTTAAATGTGTTGATTAAAGAAGTACAAAGGGCAACCTTCATATGAAAGCAAAAAAGAGTGGAAAACAGTTTACACAGCATGTGATGCTGCTTCAAACACATTGTAAAGGTTAATCTGCCTGGCTTCAAATAATAAGCTTTCATTGTGTAGATAATCACCCCTGTCTGACGCTCCTGGGAGTGACCTCAGGCTTGAGAGCAGGGAATTGCTACTACCTCAAGGTTTTTCTGCATGCAGTCCTTTCAGCCTACATTGAGGTGGGAGATGGGATTCAGCTGCAAATAGTCTCCCCAACATAACGGGCCAGAAGAAGACTACAAGGAGGACCCAACAATGATCTCCTCCCACATCTTGCCTCAGAAGAGTCAAGGATATGCTTTGACACAGAGCGGGCTAGACAGTGCAGCCACCTTGGTCAAGCTGCAAACCAAAATAACGACAAGTGTGGTGGGCAGGCCCTGGTGAGCTTGAGGAGGCATCAATGAGAGAACAGGGATTTGAGAGGCAAGCAGCACTTGGTGGAGAGAGCAAGGAAACACGAGCACTACTGCAAGACAAAAGTAGGTCCCTGATAGTAAGAAGTTGAAGAATACATCTCATGCAATCAAAAACACTGTAAAAAGATGTGTTTCAGGGGAGGAACAAACACAAGAGCAAGGACAGCCCTTGAATTACAAACAAGCAGATGACGTAGCTAAGAAACCTGACAAATCTTGAGCAACGACCTAACCCAAAGCAGACTAGAACTTTTGGTGTTGTGCACAATAGGCATTTAGGTAAGACCTAAAATAAAGCAATTAATCTTATTGATGTAACAGAAAACGTTTTTTTGTTCAAGGTGGGCCAAACATCACAATGTTAGGCGAGGTACTGGAGAAGCACTAGTCTCCCTAGGACTCAGTAAATGGGGCCCCATGTGTATGGAATGGCACGGCAGAGACTCCGTGATTAGAAGTGTCCGGGACTACAAGTACAATGATAGTGACTTTGGCCATGGAACTAGATTTGGTGGACTTTGAGCGAGGTGATAGGGACTCTGCATGGTGCTGGAGGTAGGCAAAGGTGTAGCAGGGAATATATAGACTCAAATAGGGCAGAGCGATTTGATAGGAAGGCCGGGTGTGTGGTGGCTACATTTCTACTTGCAAAATTGAAAAGAGGCAATAAAAAAGGGATATAAAAGACTTGGCACCCTTCTATTATAAATACTTATTTTGATATTTCTGTAAAATGTCTTTTGCTTTTTGCTGTGTGCTGGGTGACACCAATTCCGAACACTTTGGAAAGAGACATTTCCTTGCTGCATAATAAGGGGAATGCGATTCTGTAGTTTGCTGCTGTAAACTGACTAGACACTTTTAACCACGAGTGTAACCACTCCAGACAGTTTTATATTGCATGCTATGTTATATTATGTTAGCTTACCAAACATGGCCCATCTGTATTCTGGAAAGACTTCTTACATTTCGAAATCTCACAAATGTTTGCTTCCTGGATCATTTTCTCCACACTTGGGTGCCTCTTGTCAGAATGCGAGCCATCGGGTTTTAGGGCATTTTGTCTTCTGGGGCAATTCTGGACAATAGGCGACAGTGAACTAGAAATACTGAATAAAATTGCTGGGTATTCAAATTGTTTAGTTTATCTCAGTAGGGGCGCACGTGAACTGCATTCACGCCTCTGAGCAGGAGACTTGCTGAAAAGATGACAGTTAAAGAAACCACGTATTAAAGCCCTTTCAGGGCATGTTCGTCAGTATTTTGTTGCTCTTCCTAGTGAAGTTGTGTTTTTAGGTCCGGCATTAGCGAAGGCACTACATTTCTAGTAAAAAAAAGCAATGAAGGGACGTCATGGAGGGAGAGCGCACGCAGCCTGCTCTGGGATGAATGCCTGGTGAAAGCAATGAAGGGACGCAGTCTGCTCTTTTTCGAAGCACACCAGCCAACGAACAAGTTTGCATAGCTGGGGGCGAAGCAGGTGCCCATCGCTGTCCCAGAGGTTTGCCTGTACAGTTGTTTTTTTAAAAGAAAAAGTATGTTAAATAAACAGAATTCTACAAATTCCAATACCATGGAGCTATGCTCAGTGTACTATAATGGTATTTTCTCAAGAAAGTACCTCATGGCTACCAAGCCATCCTGATGTCCTATCGAAGTATACAGGCTGGTGATGTCTAGAACCATCATCGTGTACCCCTCCTCCCATTGTAAAAGGTCGATTTTACTCAAGAGATCTTTTGTGTCCCTGATGTATGATTGTAGGACCTTAACATGGGGAAAAAGGAAAAAGTCAATAAAAATCGACATATGTTCTGTGAGGCTCCCCTGCGAGGCCACAATCGGTCTTCCTGGCGGTGCCTGTCTGTTCTTATGCACCTTTGGCAGGTGGTAAAATGCAGGAATAGTGGGATTTAAACGTCTCAAAAATAGAAATTCATCCATTTCAAGTAGTCCTTTCTTGTGCCATTTGGATATCAGACAGTGATAGTTCTCAATACTTTTTTGATATTCATCAGCCGTAATAAGAATGTAAGTCTCTGCATTATTTAATTAAATTACCGTCCTCTTTGTTTGCACTAATGGTGTTGTAATGGAATAAAATACCTCAACTTTGAAGAAAACACATCTGGATTCCGTTTGTGCTGTGGTGATTTCGAGCTGCTGGGCTGCGGACAGGAGCCCGGCTGGGTTCGTTCTTTCTTGAGAAATATATATATATATATATATTTCTCAAGAAAGAACGAACCCATATATATATATATATATATATGTATATATATATATATATTTCTCAAGAAAGAACGAACCCAGCCGGGCTCCTGTCCGCAGCCCAGCAGCTGCTCTGTGCATCAAATAAAATCCTGCTGATGCTGAATTATCGTGGTCCGTCTCCCTTTGTTTGCTGGCGTGCGAGGCTGTGCTGGGTCTGAGACGCCGAGAAATTCGAGGAGGAGTCACGTGGTATATATATATATATATATATATATCGATTTCCCTATCACTCCGACATTGTATCTATTACCAAAAGTTCATAAAGGCATTACGCCTGTGCATGGGCGACCTATCATCTCTGCCCAGAATGGACTTTTGGAGCCCCTGTCCAAATATGTCGATTATTATCTACATGAATACATGTAGGCCTTACCGAGTTATTTAAGGGACACTAGTGACTTCCTGGCAAAATTGAAAGAAGTTGTGTGGAAACCTAACTATTTGTTTCTTGTTATGGACATCACGTCTCTCTATACCTCCATTAATCATAGTGATGGAATTGATGCAATTGAATATTTTTTGTCTACAAGAGACATCAAGTATTATGAACACAGCAAAATGCTTATTTCCATGATTAATTTATGCCTTAACAACAATTTTTTCCTATTTAACAATGAGATCTTCCAACAGATGCGTGGCGTTGCCATGGGCGCGTGCTTCTCCCCCAGTTACGCGTGTTTACACGTGGGCTGGTGGGAGAGGCACATCCTTGGTGGGCTTCGCACCTGTTTGGAGGAGGAGGAAACAGGCATTGTAAAGATGTGGCGGTTTATTGATGATGTTTTTATAGTTTGGCAGGGTTGTAAATTGTCAGCTGAGAATTTTGTGAGTAACATCAATGACAATTCTCTAAATCTTGAATTTACTGCTAACATCAGCGATACCAATGTTAATTTCTTAGACGTAGAAGTCTATATCAAAGATCATAACATTATGACTAGAATGCATAGGAAGTCCACAGCTGGAAATTCTATTTTACATGCACAGAGTAACCACCCTCATCATCTTATTAAAAGTATCCCTTATGGGGAGTTTTTAAGAATTAAACGCATATGTAACAATGAAATTGATCTTATCAACTGCCTCAATGGATCTTTTCAAAGATTCCTACTTAGAGGCTATGACAAAAATACCCTTACTAGCTCTCTTAAACAAGTGATGTCTAAACAGACAGTAATGAATAGTGAGGATTCAATTGCAGACTCACCAGAGAGGCTACTGTTAAGACGGACAAACCTATTATTCGTCTTATTACCACCTTTAACAATCAAGAAAAGAGGATCAAACAGATCATGAAGTCCAATTGGCCTATTTTAAAAACTGATATTATTTTAGGCCCTTTATTGGAAGACAGACCCAGTATTACCTTCCGCCGGGCACCCTCTATGAGGGATGCTCTAGTAAAAACTAGTCCTGAAACCCTTGTTAAAACTCATTGGCTTTCCAATAAAACTGGTTTCAGGAAGTGTAGTTCCTGTAGGGCCTGCAAGTTTGGTGTGAATACCACAGATTTTGTTGAGGGCTTAACTGATGCTGTGTTCAAAATCAATAATGTATACACCTGTAAGACCGATTATGCGGTGTATGTTTTAAAATGTACATGTGAGTTGTTATACGTTGGGAGTACTAAACTACAAGTATACAACGGCATACTGCAGCATCTTCGTGCAATAGTAAACTCTGACCCCAACTACCCTGTGGCTCGCCATTTTAAATTGGTCCACAATAACAATTTAAATGATTTACAGTATTTTGTTATCGATGCGGTACCTCTTCATAAAAGAGGAGGAGACAGAGAAAAGAAACTTAGACAGTTGGAGAGCCAATACATACTTAGGCTTAACAGTAAGATCCCTAATGGCCTAAATATGGGGGAGGACCTTAACAATTTCTTGTAAAAATATATTTTAATATATTTATCTTTTTCTTCATCATATGCATTGTTTCTTATATGGGTTTTGTATTTAAATTATATGGTTTTTATCAATAATTTTTAACCCTATGTTGAGGACAACTGCTAATCCTGTGAAAGGTCTAACTCTGTGGTTTTTATCAAAACATAACATTGAGGATTATATCTGTAGCGTATATAAATAGGATGATTGTTAATTCTCTTCTTATATCTTGCCTTTGCAAAGACTTCCGTCATTTTATTTCCACAGTGACTCTGCACTTTATCTTGTTGTGTATAATATTATGACTTCGTTCCCCAGAATATTTATGAAATTGCCGAATTTTGAAATTATTTTGCACTTTGCACTTTTTTCACTTTAAAGAAACATCTGGTTACAGGTTTTATGCCTGGAGATTAGATTGCTCTCTCCCAATTTTTTTGGGATAAATGTACTCTTGCACTTTATTTATGCACTATCTAAGGATGTGGTTTCAACCTTTTGATACTAGTTTTTCACTATGGCCCAATTATTATATCTTAAACCATTTTTTCACTTAGCTAGTTTGTATTGGCGATATACACATTTGGGCACTTGCCCTGTATTAACTAAGGATCTAGTCTATATATTGAATATATATACAACCTTTATATTTTACGTAATTTTTGTATTTATCAGCCATATATGTGATAAATGGTAGTAGTATTTTTTCTATGTTGTTTGCAACATGGGAGGAGCCTATTGTGATTGTAACTAGTATTTAACCACATGATTCTCTGGTTTTGTCATGTGATCAAGTCCGGGTTCCCTGGACGAAACGCGTCATGTTGCTGTCTCCATCCATGGAATAAAGCACTTCATTTTTTTGAAAACCTCGTTTGTGGTCTGTGCCTGTTTCGTGTCTGTGCGCTGCTGCTGGCACTCAGGATTGTGGATTATATATATATATATATATATATATATATATATATATATATATATATATATATATATATATATATATATATATATATATATATATATTTTATTTTATTATTATTTTTTTTTCCCAGCACAGGTCCTCCACCGCCGTCGCTCCACAGCGTCCCGGGTGCTCAAAGCCAGCGCTGGTGAGACGCTTACAATGCAACCGCACAGCCAACCAATCCTAGTCAGAGAAGAACGGCCAGCACTCCGGTGTAAAGATGTATTAAAGTTTATTTGTTCTCCAAACCCCCTTCACCCCCGACAGACGCGTTTCTGAACGTGGCGGCGATAGGGAAAAAGCACTTTGCGTCACAGAGTCACGATATATCATGGACCTCAAAACGATGACACCGTGGGGTCTCAATAATGATGCAGAAATGTGGGTTCACCTATAACACGTGACTGGTAAAAAATTATGAGTGCATATATCCTTGAGATAAAGAGATCAGTTTATACTTGCAGGATCCCTAGGCCAAGCCTTGTTAATATGTAAATATCTGTGTTATAGGAAGTTTGGACTAAAGCCCATATAGGGCCCCATAATGAAAAGCATTGGAAAGTGTATTATTTTTGAGTGGAGATGTATTTCATCTGCGACCGGGGGATACACCCCTACATAGTGACACACACGAATCCAGCTATCCAAAATCTGAAAATGTACAGATATGAAATGAAATGTTATTGTGTTAATCAGATACAACAACCAAGTGTGCAGAAGAATCATGTAAATGTTTGTTGTTATCAACAATTTTAATATTGCACTAGAGCACTTCATTATTTTTTTGCCATTTTGCACCATTGTAAAATCCTTGTAAATAGTACACTACAAGATGGCCGCCGCTTTGATAGAGGGAACATCTTCTATGTTGATGAAATGAGTAAGGGCGAAGGATTTAAAATGGCGTTCGTATGTTTGCACAAACTGACACTGACAAAGCTTAACTGCGAAACGCGTCTGTCAGGGGTGAAGGGGGTTCGGAGATCAAATAAACTTTAATACATCTTCACACCGGAGTGCTGGCCGTTCTTCTCTGACTAGGATTGGTTGGACTGTGTGGTTGCATATATATGTATATATATATATGTATATATATATATATATATATATATATATATATATATATATATATATATATATATATATATATATATATTTATTTATTTATACATATATATATATATCCAATTCACACCACTCCGAGTCAGGAAGGTAAGAGGCCGCTTCGGGGACAACAGAGAAAACCTTTATTAGATTACAGCATAGGCATAATGCATTTCGGCACTGTGGCCTTCCTCAGATGCCGCTGTGAGTCCAGGTGTAGCTCAGCCCCCGCCTTTATGTCTCCTGTGCTCTCCCCCATTGGAGGGTCGAAGTTCAGCCCCAAATCACATGGTCGCACTACCACTGCGATCCATGTGATCCACACACACATATATATATATATATACATATATCTATATACACGCTGGGCGAGATGGATTGCCAGACTTGCCCCCACCGAATGGATCACTGAGTCTCAGGGGTTGATGCGGTCTGGGGACCCAAGGAGACATCGGAACTTGAGGGGCACACAAAGAAGGGGGCCGAGTAACATCGTGGTGCTTAACGTTCGGCATTTTCTTTCAATTACCCCTGCATTACCAACCCGAACAGAACAAGGGACTCTGGGACATGTAGTCATTATGCATCAAGCGTCCTCCAGATGGTGATTGCTAAGGTACTCACTTTGGGGGCGGAGCGGAACACCACCTATCAGGATGGGGCAGGATATTTAAATCCATGGTGACGCCTACATCCTGTGAACACCCCTGGCGCTGAAGAAGGCACACTTGTATAAGTGTTTTGCTAAGTAAATATGTAAGTATGATCCATTGTTTGCATAAGTGAGTAGGATGACTTCATATGTGAATAGGATGCGTGCTGTTGTTTAATGTCGATATAGATGTATACGTATTTTTGATAGTGTTCTATTGTTCATTGACAGCATGTATGAGGGAATCCATAGGTAAGTGATTAGATGTGTGTATACATCTATGAATCACTGAGTGGATTTTTAGATACTTGTATTGCTGTGACAATGGATTTAAATATGATACTCTGTATTTTACAAACAGTGATGAAAAATTGTAATAGTGTATGAAAAGGTTATGTGATTGTCACGTGGATGATGTCATCAGTGATGTCATCAGTGATGTCATTTGAGATGTCATCAGTGATGTCACTGACCATGTCATGAATGATCTAATATGTGACATCATCAGTGGATTGCGGGTGCGCGAAATATAGTTAGTACAACTAACTATATAGGAGCAATTTCATTGGTTTTGTATGAGTAAAATGTCCAGCTAACTATAACACCACTAAAACTTATAGTTTTTTGAGTGAATTTCAAAGGTTTTTTAAAAACTAATTCCTAACTATATAACTCCTGAAACCTATGGTTTTTTCAGTGAATTTCAAAGGTTTTTTTAAATGCTAATTCCTAACTATATAAGGCCTGAAACCTATGGTTTTATCAGTGAATTTCAAAGGTTTTTTAAATGCTGATTCCTAACTATATAAGGCCGGAAACCTATGGTTTTTTCAGTGAATTTCAAAGGTTTTTTAAATGCTAATTCCTAACTATATAAGACCTGAAACCTACGGTTTTTTCAGTATATATATATATATATATATATATATATATATATATATATATATATATATATATATATATATATATATATATTTAGTTTGAAACATCTGCCAGAAGCTACCGCTCCTCTAGCACAGCGGGTGCTGCAATGTGTGAGGGTGGACTCACGTTACATCCGTTTCTCAAACAAAGGGTCAAGCACTCACTGAGAAATGCTGTAACCAGAATTTATTAGCCACAAAACCGAAAAAGAAACTTTTGCAGATGCATTTCGGTGCTTGACCGTGTGAATGCAATTACATCTTCCACCTGAGAGCGCGCTTTACTTCTTTGTGGTTGGAGATATATATATATATATCTATATATATCTATATATATATATATTCACTGAAAAAACCATAAGTTATAGACCATATATAGTTAGGAATTAGCATTTAAAAAACCTTTTTTTACTCACACAAAACCATTGAAATTCCATATATAGTTAGTTAGTTGCACTAACTATATATCGCGCACCCGCAATCCACTGCTGATCATGTCACATATTACATCATTCATGACATGGTCAGTGACATCACTGATGACATCACTGATGACATCTCAAATGACAGTGGAAGTATACGTGTCTGGACGAAGGATTTAGTAGGTGCATGACTGAATGTATGAGTGAGTGATTAAATGTGTCTCACTGAGTGCATGGGTTAGTGACTAAACTGTCTTAATTTGTGCATCATTATGTCTGTTGTTCTGTAAACTGCTGCATGTGTTGATCAGTAGCTATATGATTAACTATATGGGTTACTGATTGATTGTCCAAGTATTTGTATGGGAGACTGAGTGTGTGTGTGGCTGGCTGGGAGGTGTGTGACTCTGTGCAGATCAATGTGTACTTGTATCAATGATTGTATAAGAGAGTAAGTATGTGTTAGTATATGTTTGAAAATGTAAGGTGCTCTATGTTTAACTGTATAGACAAGAAAATGGAAGTGTGATTGATTCTTTACAGGACTGACTAGGTGTGTGAGTAACTCCATGGATGAGTGGCAGAGTGTGAGTGTCTGTATAGGTGTATGAGTGCATATGATAGTGTTGTAAAGATGAGTGATGGTATGTATGAATGATTGTATGGGTGAATGAGTGAATGTGTGTGTAGACGTAGGAATCAGTGAGTGCGTATGTAGTAACTAGTATTGGTGTGTCAATGGTTTCAAAAATTATACTCTGTATTTAACACTGGGTGTAACAGAGGTTATATTAAAATGTGAGGAGATGCATTGTATTGTCACATGAATGATATCATCAGTAATGTGGTCATTGATGTCAAATGAGATGTCATCAGTGATGTCATCAGTGATGTCATTTGAGATGTCATCAGTGATGTCATCAGTGATGTCACTGACCATGTCATGAATGATGTAATATGTGACATGATCAGCAGTGGATTGCGGGTGCGCGATATATAGTTAGTGCAACTAACTAACTATATATGGAATTTCAATGGTTTTGTGTGAGTAAAAAAAGTTTTTTTAAATGCTAATTCCTAACTATATATGGTCTATAACCTATGTTTTTTTCAGTGAATTTTCAAGGTTTTGTAAATGCTAATTCCTAACTATATATGGTCTATAACCTATGGTTTTTTCAGTGAATTTCATTGGTTTTTTAAAAGCTAATATCTATATCTGTAAAATATATTCTTTATTATGTGACGTATCACGTAGCCACGTGAGACGCCTCATGACACGTCGCATAACCGTGACGTATCGGCTCTGCAGCGCAAACGAAACCCGTAATGTAAGCGCGCCGGAGCACGCTTACAGATATATATATCTTTTTTAACCTTAATTAGCCAAAATCCACACGTGCACATATCTTGAGGCCTTGCAAAGGCACATCAAACAAACAGTCCCTACAATTTTTCAAAGTTTTCTTGATAATCTATTCCATTATTTTTTTTTTTACTGTTTCTCTTGTTACGCTTACCGGGACGCTACCCGGTACGCGAACCGGACGCTCCAAAAACACAAGATGGCGGACTCCCGTTACGCTGCCGGTTAGCTGCCCGGTTCGCGTACCGGGAAGCGCCTCTACCGCGAAAAATCGCAAATTTTTTTTTTTTGCCCCGCGGGGGACTTTAATATCCCCCTCATCAATCCTAGGGGGTCAGGAGGGGTTTACCTTGCCCCCTTTCCTTCATTTCCCCCTTCGTTTTTCACCACATCTTGTCTCTCGAACCTACCGAGAAACAAGATGGCGACCGCTCCGGACTGTTTACAATGTTGACAGCTACGCTGCCGGTTAGCTGCCCGGTTAGCTGCCCGGTGAGCTGCCCGGTTCGCGTACCGGGACGCGCCTCTACTGCGAAAATTTTAATTTTTTTATGTTTTCCCCCGCGGGGCACTTTAATATCCCCCTCATCAATCCTAGGGGGTCAGGAGGGGTCTACCTTGCCCCCTTTCCTTCATTCTCCCCTTCGTTTTTCACCACATCTTGTCTCTCGATCCTACCGAGAGACAAGATGGCGGCCGCTCCGGACTGTTTAGAATGTTGACAGACACCGGAGAGCCAATCAGCTTCGCTTCGCGAAGTTCCGTTACGTGCCAGGTACGCGAACCGGGGCGCTGCCCGGAGCGCGCTTACAGATATATATCTTTTTTTGAACGTTAATTTCTCAAAATCCACTGGAGCACATATCTTGAGACCTAGCAAAGGCACATCGGGCTAACAGTCCCTACAATTTTGCCAAGTTTCGTGCAAATCCATTCAGCCGTTCGGGCTAAAAGTGAGGCCAACCGCCCTATGGAAATTAACATGGGAAAAACACGTTTTGAGACCCCCCTTTTTTCTCAGCCCCCCCTTGACAAACCCCCCCCAAATTTTCAGTGGCTGCTCAGAAACAAAATGTTCAATTTTCCTGAAAATTTCAGCCAATTCCGTCCACAAACGCCAAAGTTATTAGACATAGAATTTTCAAAAATCCCATAGAGAAAAAATCCTAACTATATATACCTACTGGCGACCGCCAGTAGGTAATATATATATATATATATATATATATATATATATATATAGTTTCAACTGTAGACCATTGTGTGCAGCCCCGCAGAAAAATCACTTTTAGAGACACCACTAATAAAGTTCTTTTGGATCAGGGTAAGGAGTGTGGTGTGATTTACTAATCCTAGTTGACGGCATGGCATCAATTTGAAATCACTAGACTATAGCTTAATGATATTGGTGTCGGAGAAGAAGTGGCTCGAGGGCTCTGGCGCTACGTCTAAATCAGTTATATGCTGACTGCCCAGAGGCTAACGGTAGTCAGATCTTGGCACTGTTCATCAACATGATGCGACAGAACTGTCGCTCGTGGTGCCACGTAAAAGCCATATGTGAGTTTTATTGATTTATGCGAGCTGCTTTGTCTGATGGGGTCTGTGGTCGTTTAATGTGATGTGTCTTGAGTGTTAGAGAAAATATTGAACCGGGCTCAACCTTATGGGAACCGTGTCAATCCATACAAAAGAGAAACCTTGGTTACAAAGAATTAATTTAACTATGTGCAGCCCTCTATTTAACTATTGTGCAGGAATGAATGTAAAATCAAATTAAAGAGTCCTCATGGATGTAGGAGAGTCACATTCGTATGTAAAGTAATAGTTAACATGCCATCTGTGCGGCTATATGAAGTGTCATAGGTCACATTGCGCTGTACTATGGCAATAAACTCAAATTTGACCATTGCACGGCATTATTACATGTATGAATGTACATTTATTAGCAGTAGAGTCGCTCTAAATAATACGTATTATTGGGCCACACTAATTTTCATCATCATGGTAAATATATCAGGATTTATCCAATATATCATGGTGCTGTACAGGCAGTTTAGTTGAAGCCACAATTGATGGTGGCCCAGAGACAGAGTGATAAATGGAGGCAGGAGTCGTTTGAAGTGGGTGAGGAAGACCTGTTTTTTTTTGTTGCATATTTTATATAACGCAAACTCAACCCGAAGATATTGGAGCGCTTTACATGAGCACCGTATTTACATTACACATTCAGGCACGGGGGGATTATCCCCCAGATGCATCAACAACCCATTTTGCGATTCCTTAATAGCGAAAAATACCGATTCGCTATTAAGGAATAGCAAAATGGAATGCATCAAGAAATCAGTAAAAAAATAGCAATTTCTTAGAATTCCTTAATTGCGACTCGCAAATTGCCAGTCGCAATTAAGGAATACCTCCCCATGGGAAGACAATCTCAATTTGCGAATCGCAATTAGCGAATCGCAAATTGAGATTGCGATTTCAACGGTGCAGGGGTGTCCAAAGGACACCCTGTTGCACCCCATAAATTGATCTGTGCACATATGTTGCGAACACACGTGCCCTTAGGGCATGTGTGTGCGCAACATGAAACTTTGAAAAATGCACTTTATTGCATTTTTCAAAGTTTTTGCAAATTACCATGAAGTTGTACTTCATGGTAATTTGCGTGCCCTATTAGCTAACTCACTATTTTTAAAACTTTCATGCATTGCATTTAAGGAATCTCGATTTGAGATTCCTTAAATGCAAATAATCGCAATTTAGCGAATTCTCAATTTGCGATTTTTGCATTTGGGATGATGCATCCCAAATGCAAAAATACTGGTCGCAAAGGGGCAGATTCGGAGAATCTGCCCCTTTGCGAGCGGATTTTTGTTTGATGCATCTGGGCCTAAGTGATTTGCCCAGAATCACAGGATGTGGACGCGACCTTTGCTCCCACGACTAGGAAGGGCGTAGGTAGCTTGAGCCGAAGAGGTGTTGTGGGCTTAGAAGAGATTAGCCAGGGATCACACAACCGACCCATCCTTGGTGGCCTGGAATGGAAGCGTAGGAGAAATGGTTTTTGTTGTTGCAGATTTATATAGCGCAAACTCAACCCAAGGGTATTGCAGAGCTTTACAAGAGCACCAGTTACATTACAGAAGGGCGCGGGGAAGATTTTGTGGTTTGCCCAGAATCATAGGATGTTGAAACACCAAGACTCGAACCTGAAGTTCCAAAGTCGGCAGCTCTGGCTGATACAAAGTTCTAAGTAGGCCTTTCAATGAGCAGAGGGTGTCATCGACTGTGTGTCATAAAACAAAGGACTGAATCTGGGAAGAGGAGACCGCAAAGGATGTTGCAGAAAGTAAGGTGGATGCGAGGCGTTCCTGGAGATGTAGCTTTGAATAGAGATGCTAAAGAGAGACTGGTTCAACATACACCCAGCAGCATCTTAACGTATGGGCACAATGAGCAGTTGCCCGGGGGCCCCACAAACATAGGGGCTCTATGCTAATATATTTTTTATGTAAAAACACTGATTCTGTTGCAGGTACCAATAAATATAAGTTTATTTTATCCATAATTTACATTTTTATTCCTGTGAGTGATTGTGTAGGCAGGGCCCAGTGCACTGCTTTGCCCGGGGCCTATAATGCTATTAAAGCGGCCCTGAATACACCACAGGGGCAAATGCGACACAACAGAGCAGGACATGGCATGAATAACATGTCCAACACATAAAGATTTCTCTGCCATTTGTTTTTCGAGAGGGTGAAAGATGGTGTACAAGTTTGGTACATAAACAGCAGCAGTATTTGAAATGGATATATAGAATATGGAAATACAGAAGTGCAGGTACTCGCTATCCCAGAGTACTTGTTTGCTATCGAGAAGTGCCTGTCTTCCCACATTAAAAGGTTTGCACCAGTGCTGAGAAGCTGAGAAGTGCAGGTACTCTCCCCCTCAGATTAAAGAAGTGCCAAACAGGACCAGCAAAGGCAAGACCCCCTGCATCAGTTCATGTAGGGTTAGTGCACGAGGTTCTGGTGCCCAAAGTGAAGTGACATTTTGATGCCCCCACTGGACCCCTCTGTTGCATTTAGGGCATCTCATCACTTGCGTGAGGGACTATGCAGCCACGGATTGCTCAAAGCGACAGGTAATACATAAGAACAGTAAGGAATGGGGTGGAATGAGTAGAATTAGTCGTGGTACATGTTGGTTTGAAAATTGAGAAGGGGCAAACACAATAAATAACATAGATGATCCATATATTTTTCCATGTCTCTTGCTTTCAAGGCAGGGGAATACAACTTAAGTCTAGGAAAGCCGTATCCTTGCCCGATTTTCGGGGTATCGACATAAGACATATTTACACCCAATTAATATACATTGAAATCACTTACGCAGCAGTTATTGTGAAAATCTGGCATGCATCTGGTCTTGCTGCACAAGTGTTGGGCACTCATGTTCCAGGCATGGACCTCAAATGGGGGTTGCCAGGGGTCGCAACAGCGACCCATGGGCAACCTGTTACGACCCCTGTTACATTGCTCGCGACCCCTCAACTGACATGTAATCACATTTTTCTCATGCATTCTGAGGCTCAGCTTGGCTTCACTATGAGCTCGTACTCCCTTGCTAGCCCTCATTTAGAAAACGGGTAGGGATAGGCTGCGCAGCTCTTTGGAGTGAGTAGACGTGTACGCAGTCACGAGAACCACGCCTTTATGTAATAGCAGTCTGCCTTGCACTTGTATGAAGAGAAAAGGGGAGTCACTACCAGCATGTGATTTGGAGCTAAAGTGGTGTGTCATCTTTACACTTTGCCAGGCAGGCTGTGGTGTTGAAGGAGTGGGGCGTAACTCCCAGTTACATTTACAATAGTCTAAAACCTAAGCTATTCATACTTTGTAGCTAAACTTGCTAAAACAAAGTAAAAATATGAATACAGTTTAATCCCTTTTTCATGTTTCTGAAATATTTACAAAAGAAAACCGGAAATCTCCTACTCTGATTCTATGACTCAACAGTCTTACGTTTACTATATTCATTTTTTTTTATTTTCTTAAGGAAGTGTATCTCCAGCTACAAAAGATGTAATGCCTTGACAAATACTTTTCATTCCAAAAGGCTCCTGTGTTTCCCCTTTTGGGTGTCTCCTGGTTATTTAGTGAGGTCTTTCTATTGTTCTCTGAGGTATATCCCGTAGAATATCGCATACAGGAAAACAGCTTCACGGAAAAAAGTGCAGAAAAATGCTTGATTATGAAACTCCATTCTATGAATGCCAATGTACATATGTCAGGTGCCCAAAGCACACTATTTGAAATGCTTGAAAATAACTCAAACCACCATTTCCACATTTCAGCATTGGCATATTCAGCGAAGGTATGCCAAGTAACACGTTGCATCAATTGTGTGCACCTTGTGGAAGCTTTGCCAACAAGTGGTCTGTAAATACTGTGAAGGAGGTCTAGGTCGAGACATTTTAGTTATTGCCATAAGAATGTTGCTAAAAAAGCACTGTAACTGTAAGTAGCAGGCAGCATTACCTCTACTCAAACATACTTTTTATATTTATCTCAGAACGGTGATAGGCTGCCCTGATTATACTGGAAATGTAAACTTGTGATTTACAGGATGTACAGTAAACTTTGCAGCAGTGGCGTAGCAAGGGTGGGGTTCCGCCCCGGCACGAGTTTGTGGGGCGGCGGCCTCCCCCCGCTCTTACCTGCGGCCGTCGCAGGGTGGCAAACGCAATAATCGCCAGCAACCCCCCCCCCTCCCCCGGCTCTTACATGTGGCCATCGCGGGCCGGCAAACGAAGGGATCGCCACGGGCAGCCAACGG
This sequence comes from Lissotriton helveticus, assembly GCF_964261635.1. Lineage (NCBI taxonomy): Eukaryota > Metazoa > Chordata > Amphibia > Caudata > Salamandridae > Lissotriton > Lissotriton helveticus. Next base: position 735,487,551 of record NC_136073.1, read on the forward strand.
TCTGGCTACACCACTGTGTTGCACAATACCAAGAATTCACCCATGGTCTGGGACTACCGGCCACCCCCCGCCTTAATACACAGACTACATTACTTAATCCAACCAGTCAACACATGAGTCTTTGGAAGGCAGGGGGTCAGGGACCCCCTGGCCGTATTTATTAAAAATATGAAACAAAATTAAAAACTTTTAATAAAATAAAACCTTTATACAATTATTAAATGCACACTTCAGAACATTAGATTAACATCCATTTTGATATGGTATGATGGGCTAACCTTAACAAGTAGCTAGTACATCGTGGTTCCTAACCGAATCTAACATCCTGAAAAATAACTGTGCATTCTAATAATTAAGTCGTACGGCAAGGTCGCTAACCGGTGTCAGATCCTTTTACAGCTACGCTCTCACGTTCGAGATGCACATGCGCAACCCAGGGCACGTTTCACCCACGCGCGCGCGCAACCCAGGGCACGTTTCACCCACGTGCGCTCCATGAACTCCATTTAACCATAACAGGAGGGCCCGTACACTCGCGCACCTTGATGACGTCATAGTGTATGTGAGGGGTGGCTAACAGCCTGAGGAAAGCGTAGACTCCCTCCCCCGCACCCTTCTAAGCGATGGATATCCTGCCCCTGAAGTTCTGGGAGAGACCAGTGGCCCCTCCCGCTGGGCGGCCCCTTTCGTGAATGGGACCGCCCCCCCCCTAAGGACCTTAAATTGCTGCTCACCGATTATGACCTTACCGCCAGACCCACATAATAAATACGACATTGCTATTCTTTTTTTTTTTTTTTTTTTTTTTATTTAGAAAATTTTTTATTGAAAGAAGGCCGTACAAAAATATGTATATACAGATGTGCGTACAGTGATGGCGGTCCTGTTTATGAACAGTCCATTCGTGAGTTCGTTCTCCCTCCACTGGGAGAGGAAAGAAAGAAGAGAGAAAGAAAGAGGGGGGGGTGGGGGGGGCAGGGGTGTCGAGTGAGTGGGCACGCTCGTTGTTGTCTTTTACTGGATCTTCCTTAGGTGCTCGTCCAGCGGGTCCCACATGTGTAGCTTGGCTTTATGTTCTTTTGAGAAGGTGCCTGTGATGTTGTCGGCACCCCTCAGGAAGGTGACCCAGTTGACCCATGTCTTGAAGTTTGCTTTGGCTGTGTTTTTCCAGTTCGTTAGGATTATTTTAAGGGCCGCTGTGAGGAGTAGGTCGAGGAGTTCTCTCTCTTCTCTACTTTTTAGATTAGCTGTTAGGTGTTCAGTCGCCAGGCTCACGAAGCTGATTTTCAGATCGGTTTTGAGCATGTCGTTCAAGAAAGTATTGATTTGAGCCCAGAACCTAGATGGAAAAAAGGCCTAAGGAAATTTAGTTAAAACCACAGCAAAGCACCCAAAACATATACATATGTACATTTGCCTGTAAACGGGAAAAAAGGCCTAAGGAAGAAAAGGCATTGTATTCCTATGATCTTGCATAAAAAAGGCCTAAGGAAAATTAGTTAAAACCACAGAAAAGCCCACAAAACATATACATATGTACATTTGTCTGTAAACGGGAAAAAGGCCTAAGGAAGAAAACATTGTATTCCTATGATCTTGCATATCGCTACACAATATACCTACCAGTGTCCTTACCCAAATTCTGCTAACCAAGGGGATGGAGGGTGGGAAATTTAAACTGCCCCACGGTGGGGCGAGGAGCGAGCCTGGGAAGCGCGGGCAAAAAGAGGCCGCTTCCCGCGCTCCCCAGGCTCTTAACCCCTTCGCAGCCGCGGCCCCGCCCCCCCGGCCCGGAAGTGCCCAACGACTTCCGGGGCAGGGGCGGGGGCAAGCCACCACGAAGGGAACGGGGAGATATGGGAGGGGCCGGGCCCCGCCATGCATGCGTGGGGGCTGATTGGCCCCCCCTTTTCTCATGGTCTGGGACTACCGGCCACCCCCCGCCTTAATACACAGACTACATTACTTAATCCAACCAGTCAACACATGAGTCTTTGGAAGGCAGGGGGTCAGGGATCCCCTGGCCGTATTTATTAAAAATATGAAACAAAATTAAAAACTTTTAATAAAATAAAACCTTTATACAATTATTAAATGCACACTTCAGAACATTAGATTAACATCCATTTTGATATGGTATGATGGGCTAACCTTAACAAGTAGCTAGTACATCGTGGTTCCTAACCGAATCTAACATCCTGAAAAATAACTGTGCATTCTAATAATTAAGTCGTACGACAAGGTCGCTAACCGGTGTCAGATCCTTTTACAGCTACGCTCTCACGTTCGAGATGCGCATGCGCAACCCAGGGCACGTTTCACCCACGTGCGCGCGCAACCCAGGGCACGTTTCACCCACGTGCGCTCCATGAACTCCATTTAACCATAACAGGAGGGCCCGTACACTCGCGCACCTTGATGACGTCATAGTGTATGTGAGGGGTGGCTACCAGCCTGAGGAAAGCGTAGACTCCCTCCCCCGCACCCTTCTAAGCGATGGATATCCTGCCCCTGAAGTTCTGGGAGAGACCAGTGGCCCCTCCCGCTGGGCGGCCCCTTTCGTGAATGGGACCGTCCCCCGCTAAGGACCTTAAATTGCTGCTCACCGATTATGACCTTACCGCCACAGGCCAGCATAGTTGACCGACTATCTGGCCCACCCCCCCAACCGCCTACACTGAAAGGTCATATCTTCCTAATCAACAACCCTTTACCCCTGCTAGTTTGTTCCCTATCCATAGGGCATTCCCTGACTCTGTCCACTGGACCCCCACCCTGCGAGTAGAGACAACCCCTCCAATAATTGTCAACTCTTTTTTATCAGCCGACTGTTAGTCTACATTGTCCCTCTCAGATGCCCCCCTGTGGGATATACTGCAATTGAGGTGTTTGAAATAGTTTCTCAATCCAAGTGTTGATCCTCTTTACCGAGTGATTCTTCACCGAGTGACTCCGTGCACTCGCCGATTCCCCCCCCTTTCACCTGTAGCCTGGGAAAACTGAGCCCCCCCCTATGGTGCAGTCTGTGTTTTATATTTCGCTAACTTGCTTGCTAGTGAGATTTATCCCTTCCACCAGAACCCCTTTGCCCAATTAAACCCCTATCATTGTTACCCCATGTCATATAATGACTGAGGGTGGGGGGGCATGCCTATCGAGTGTCCCTGTAGTTGCTGTGACCGGGGGTATCCTGGTACTATCAGTGTACCCCTCCCACTGGCGTATTGTGAAGTCTGCTAAACCACCCACACCTGGCCACTACGCTCTGGGAAATGCTAAGTGTATGGTACTACTTTCACTATGGAAGTCCCCACTTCGTGACCAGGGGTGATGAGGCGTTGCATAGGCCTATTGTTCCTGGGGTTGCCAAGGCTAGCAATGCACACCCTTGTGTACTGCCCCATCCCTACCGTTGGCCCTACCACTTGGTGGTCTCTGAATATATCATGCTGACACTGGTGGCCCTGCGAGCGCAGGCGCCGTCACTGTAGGGATACAATTTCCTGTTAATGAAAATACCGCCATTTTATGTGAAGCAACGTCCTGCTACATTACTACGGCCAGCCCAATTCAGGGTTTACACACCAAAACAATCAACCCTGTGCTGGCACCTCTTGCGTCCTTGCTCGCTCGCCCATCACACTTGCGTTGTTGCTTGCCATCCTCTACCTGACGTACGCATCCCTTGGGCTGTCCACCTGTTGCAGCCGTTGTGGTGTTGAGCACTGACGTACGCATCCCTTGGGCTGTCCACCTGTTGCCGCCGTTGTGGTGTGGAGCACTTCACAGATGTCCACCATGGACCCGGCCATACATAAATGGAAAAGATAAACACAAACCATCAGTGTTTCTGGCGATAACTGCCGTACACGTGCTTCTCTTACATTGCCATCACATGCTAAGTTTTAGATAAAATTCGCGCCAGATGCATACTCATTAACACGTCCCACTGTAAGTGTTAAGCATAGCCTCAGTTTGTGTCCCATGTAGTGTGTTTGGATTGGTGTTACGGAGAGAGTGCCCTGTGGAATGACCTTCATTAAAGAATAGTACCCAGTGTGCAGTATAGTGCCCCAGGGCATGCGGTCCACCGTGAATCCAATAGTGCCCACATGACTCCTTAAGGACGATACACAGTGTGAAGTGCAGTGCCACGGCACCTTCATTGTTACTAAAATTCAGCTGCAAACCAGGACATCTCCTCCTATTCCTGGTTTTCCGCCCCAGGGACAGTCTGTTTGCCAGTGCAGCATCTAAGTCTTTAAGCATACATAATAGCTGCCCCACACTTGTCTGTATTCAACGTCCTCAGACGCTAGGCTTTAGCTGAGATGAACCCATTATGCATTTCCCTCATTACTCGCCGTTGCGAGTGGTCAGCATAGCATCTGTTTGCTACACATCCATGTGGCGTGTTTGCATTAGTGTTACGGAGAGGGTGCCCTGTAGAATGACCTTCATTGAAGAATAGTACCCAGTGTGAGGTGCAGTAACACAGTGCCTGGGGTCCACAGTGAATACAATAGCGGCTTGATGACTCCTTAAGGATGACGCACAGTGTGAAGCGCTGTGCCACTAAAGAAGCAGGGGACCCTCGGTAGTTCTCAATGTAGGTGTAAAGAAAAGAAAATGTGGGCCAGATTTTGCTATTCACCAGCTACGTGAGCTGCCCATATCCCAGCGCACTACTAGCACCTGGCTTACACGTCAGCTCCTTTTTAGGAATGGTTGACCGGAAGCTAAAGGACTCGGGCGTTGTGAGTCCAGTGTAGTTGAATAACCTGATGTTGAACTCATTTCTAGTGTCTGCATTTCTCCCCAAGTATTTAGGCATAGGAGATAGGCTTGAAAGGGACACAGTCTTTTTTGCCAGTTCAGCATCAAAGACTTTAAGCCTAGCATTATCACAATGCTATCTAACCTCGCTTCTCGCTTCTAGGGTCTGCTTTTCTCTCCAAGTAATTAGGCATAGGAGATAGGCTTGAAAGGGACACGGTCTTTTTGCCAGTTCAGCATCAAAGACTTTAAGCCTAGCATTATCACAATGCTATCCATGCAGGGCTGTAACATTGGCCCCAAGAGCCGTTTACCACTCCCGCACAACATTATAACCTTGGCTTATTGGGGAAATCCCTCCAGGCCACTCTAACATGACAAAGGAACCCCTGAGCTGTGTTTCCCCCTCCTTCGAGCCCCCAGAAAGGTTTTAGCTCTGTCCTTATACAAGGGCACACCTAGTTTAAATCAGAACAAGACCCGTCCAGAAATATAGTGCTGTATACACATGCAATAGAACCAAATGCAGCGAACCCTGGGTGGTTCTCAAGTGTAGGTGGAAAGCAGCTCCCATATAAAGCATTCTCAGCAGCACGCTACATTTGCTCACCTCAGGTGCCCTGCAGAGTTTTGCCTTTCGAACTCACCATAATAAAGCATGCTACAAGGTCTTTTACGCACTACAGATTCCCCTAATTGAATTCATTACTAGGGCCCACTACGGTGTTAATTACCTTCACACTGAAATATTCAAGTCCCTTGTTTGGCTTTCTGCTTTGAGTTGAAGGAACGTGGGACCTGGGAAACTGGCTTTCACGCCCTCGTTAAGCCCTACCCTTAGATACACGTTACTCGCCAGGAGGACCCCAAGAAAAAGAGGGTGACCCCATTCAAGAATGTTTCCAAGATTGTTCTAACTATCTACTCAGCCGATCAAGTGATAGGAATTCTAGAGTATTATAATTCTATAATTCAACTTATGTCAATGGCTGTTCCTTGCATAAGATTAATAAGGAGCAACCATGGCTTGGATAGATTATTGCAAATGCTATCGACTGACGCCCAGGGTACACCACGACAATATTGCTGCTCTTACCTCTACACAAAGAAAGTGGCACTCTGAGAGAAAGTTATTCTTTCACTGTTTACCCTGCCCACACCATGCTCACTTGGTTTGCCATCATTCCAACTAGTGGAAGTGAGCCCTAGTGAGCACCTGCACATGATGTGCCGGCCATTAGGGGGCCCGCCAGAGTACTGTTCCGTGGCCCCCGGCCTCCCCAACCAACTGCCGGTGTCTAAACTAATGGGAGTTACCATGTTCATTTGGTTTGCCTTCCTTCCACTAGTGAAAGTGAGCAGTGTGAGCACCTGCACATGATGTGCCTGCAATTAGGGGGTCAGACCGAGTACCGTTCCGAGGCCCTCGGCTTCACCAACAAACTGCTGGTGTCTAAACTAATGGAGTTATCAACAAGGAACTATAAATACACAGCCCAGCTGTTCCATAACGCATGCACATTCACGTTTAACTCTTGGGATTCTTGTATGCCTCGGGCTCTAAACATTTTTCCAGGTCGTTTTTTAATCAAGCCGCTGGATTCTCCCCTCACCCTATCTTTACTGAATGGGTAGAGGCCAGCGCCTACATCTTTGCAGGCAAATCCAGCCTCGGTATTACCAGGCCCAGAATTATCAGCCACAGCTTGCCAACCCAATAATTGCTGTACCGCAACCACAGCGTAGCTCAAAACGAGATGTCCCACCCTCTCATCTCAGTCACCTGTAACGGGAGCCCTTTTGTAGCGAGATTATCGGAGTACTATTTTCCTCGTGTGTCAGCAGGCGCTTTTTAAAAAAGGCCGCCCCTCCTCCTGACGGCGCAGCATCATTCCATTGAGCCGCTGCTGCTGACATACCTTGCATAATATAGAATCGAGGTAGGTAGCTGTTAACGGCATGCTCATGCACACTATATGATGACTATACAAATCCCCTCGGGCAGCCAGTGCAGCGCCCGGGAGCGCGAGGGGGGGCACACAAGTCGTTTATCCATTGCAGACATTCTGCGCATCATTTTTTGAAACATCCAACCCATGCTCGCATTCCCGTGCCCCCTTCTTGCAGACATACTTATGAGCACACCGTGCTCCGTACCTGACCAAGTTGAAGGCGCCCGAGCTGGGATCCACAGACAGAGATCCTAGTCTTGTTTCCCCTGAAATAGAAAATACGTTAGAAAATCCAATTGTGGCTATTTAATACATGGGAAACTTGTCTTCCCCGCTGTGACTGAACCTATCGACTGGATTGTCCCCGCACTGTTGAAGTTCTATGAGGGCAGATAGATATCCGCACCTTTGTAAAGACACACAACAATTTATATACTTGTGTTAAATTGTAAATAGGGCAATTCCTTATTTAATAAAACAGAATTATAATTCCCAGAGTGCCTTGAAACTAAGGCAACCACCTCTGTAAGACACAAAACAGAACATATACTTATTTAATTCGTAAATAAGTCAAACCACTTTCACGTAAATTTCACGTATTATTTAAACCTTGTGAGCCTTGACCAAATCAATCACTTTTATAGGACACACCACAGATCATATACTTTAAATGTAATCAGAGCACTTTACATATCACCAGTTGCATTATATGAAGCCACATTCACTGCTTTCGTTCCACCCCAGTACTTTGCTAAATTCGAACGTTTTCACTGCAAGAGACCTTCCTGGTCTCCCATCCGCACTGTGCCCTAGCTGTCCTTGCTTAACTTTTATCAATGAATTGCTGGCAGCTACAAAAGAAGCCCGAGCCGAGCCCGCCCCGAAATCAATATAATGCAGACAACTGAGACCTAAACGTCCCCCACAAAGGTAGCGCACACCCGACTCTTGTGCAAAAACGCCAAATGATCAAAGAACGTCCCCCACAAAGGCAGCGCACAAACGGCTCACATGCAACCGCCTTGCATCAAGAAGCAGCTTACGCTCGTTGTGCCGTGTCTGCTGCGCCGCAGCCGAGCCCCCGCCCGCCCCGCAAAATACCTTGTTTCCAAAGTTAAAAAGGGGCGTCCCACAGTGCACGAGTCCGGTATCTGCCGCAGATCCACCCGCTCCGCTCCTCGATGCCTGAAGCTCCCAAAAAACGACCGCAGCTCTCAGCAGGTGAGCTCGCTGGATTCCCGATCTCCGGTCCCGCAGATTCTCCCGCTCCGCTCCTCGATGCTTGCAGCTGCGCTCGCTGGATTCCCGATCTCCGGTCACGCAGATTCTCCCGCTACGCTCCTCGATGCCTGAAGCTCCCAACACGACCGCAGCAAGTACCAGGCAACCTGTAAGAAAAACAAGAGAAATTTAAACTGCCCCACGGTGGGGCGAGGAGCGAGCCTGGGAAGCGCGGGCAAAAAGAGGCCGCTTCCCGCGCTCCCCAGGCTCTTAACCCCTTCGCAGCCGCGGCCCCGCCCCCCCGGCCCGGAAGTGCCCAACGACTTCCGGGGCAGGGGCGGGGGCAAGCCACCACGAAGGGAACGGGGAGATATGGGAGGGGCCGGGCCCCGCCATGCATGCGTGGGGGCCGATTGGCCCCCCCTTTTCTTTCCAATCACTGTAATTAGTAGGTTTTATCATCACGACTCGTTGTTGGCCCTCTCTCAACTTCAGAATAATCATAGGGTTACCCAGCTGGGATTCAGATTTGTAATTTGTAGGTTTTATAATAATCTCCACGTCCATGCATGTTTGTAGCAGTTGATTAACCCAATGAGCAATGTCATCTTAGATGGAATAATAAAAGAAATGTAAAGGATTTGTTTTAAGAGGCTCAAACCTGTGCCATGTAATTTTAACCCAGCTAAAATAAATCAAGACAAAAATACTTCTAAACATATGAATTCAAAAAGTGCTCAGCCCTTAGCCAGTCACTTTAAAGACCACTCAGCAAACTCAGCATATCAATGTAATGCTCTCTGCAACCAAAAATTAAGTCAGGTAGCACTCTTTCATGATATCTCAGCTCACATTGGATAAAGGTTATTATTTTGCTGAGGTGTGTAGCATTACTGGAAAATACAAGAATTTGGCCCATGTTCCTCACAGTGTGCCTACCATAAAGCAATTTACACTTACCTAATTTGTGCCTGTTTTGTAGTGCATATACTTTGGGCATCACCAAAGGGTCTTCCAAAGATTTCTGTAACGTCAAGTATACCTAAGCAAGATGCGCATTGGAAAACAGTGACCCCTGAAAGAGAAAATGTTGCATGGAACTAAGCCTCCAACAAAGGATCTTCACACAACCACCAGTGCATTCATCACAAGAGGGGCCATGCTAGCTTTCGCACAGTAGGCAGGAGAACACCTGTGTGCTCACCCTTGGGTAGCTTGACACTGAGCATGCAAGCTCACTACAAAGGCAATGTGTAAAGCAAAGGCACAGCAGCCACTCGCGATAAATGCACTGAGTGTCACAAAAACAACTTCACACAGAAGTATATAAAAACAATTATATTCAATCATTATAACATGGCCATCATATACTTTTGGGCATAAAAGACAATCGGAATATTACTAGCAGTACTAGGCCCACTCGTATTGTTATGATTTCACTAGTATGCTAACTATTGACAATTCCTAATCTAACTCTCCCCCGAATGAGAGAGAGCACCCATAGCAAGATATCAAGATTATGCACATACACATGAAATAGAACAGTTTTTAGCAGCACCGTGGGCTGTGGCCGCGATGGAGAAACCCAATGTCGAAGGATATTGTGCTTTTGGTGCCAATCAACAGATAAGGCAGCACTGCCGGACAGTGTCGGGAATCACAGGCAGTCAGCACATGATCACTCCTACTCACACACACTCACTTCGCACTACTACACGGTGTGACAGGTATCACCCAGTCTGTACGGCACGCTCTTACATACACATACGCACTCAACACCCTAATGCGGTGCCACTAGTACCCGGCAGGTATAAGGTTCACCTTCTGCAGACTCCATGGCACAAAGCCTCCCTTCATCCTCAAGTTAACCCCTATTGTCCTATACCCCCGGAAGGAAGATAACCATGTGGCCGAAATCACACAGAGTGTGGGTCATCAAGAAGCAGGTATAAGTTTGGAACAGTTTTAATTAGGAGGTATACGTAAACAAGGGAGAGGTTAGCAACCATTCGGGAAGTTCACCCACAGGTCTCAAAACACAAAGGAGTCACACAGTCTCTTGACCCGCTTCCAAACTGCCTCAGAAGCATTTCTTTAACCCAGTCAATCTCTCTCGCTACTACCTGGCTCCAAGATGTCTTCTGGAGGAGCAGGTCTGGAGAGGGCAGTTGGTCCAATGCGATGAGGGTCAACAATGGAACAACTGATGTATGGGAAGTAAGACAAGGGAGCCTCTCGGTAGGATGAGGTGCCCTAATCGGTACTCTATGATCTGGGTCATGCCGGGCGATACGGGCACAGTGACTGGTGCACACAAGGATGAGTCGCACCAGGCACTTCAGATTTTAAACACAATGAGTTGCAAATTCAGCACCTCCCTGATAAGGAAACCCAATGACTGGTGCACGTCGAGTTGGGTTGCACCAGGCAATTACAGTGAAGAGTTGCAATTCTCTACCTCTCTGGAAATGAAGCACAACATCCAGTGAACGATAATCCAGGTTGCACCAGACTAGTCCGATCACACAAACTGTGAATCAGACACCACATGCAATGAGCATGCAGTGGGCGTCGCATGAGAGAAATGCAGCATGATCAACTAAACGGGCCATGCGGTGTCCCGCAACAGGTGAATCCGCTCACCATCACTAGACGTTTATGAGCGTCGTGGTCCCCACAGTACAGGAATCACACACCTCAGATGGGACAAGATTTCTGGGGCTCTCCACTAGGTAATCTGGTCTCAAGACACAAGTATTAAGTCCACGTTCACACCATGCTTCCAATTTGGATTTAGTAACCGAGGTGGGCAAATGAGAGTGCACTGCTCCAGATCTTTGATGTCCCTGAGATCTCTGGGAGAACAGAAGGCCCGCTGCCGGGTCCTTGGAGAGCACACTTCAGGGCTCCAAACTTCAGCAGGTCCTCGGCCCATGCAATCTCTAATTGAACAGTTATCCTCCATGTGCACAACAGAGTCCTCTGAAATTGTGCACCAAGCAGAGAACTGAAGGCTGTGAAGATTTTGGACGTCCCTTCCTGTGAAATCATCAGGGATCACAGGGAATTTAATGTCACTTTCCCTCGCACTTAAAATTTTTAGTAAATGACGACATGATGTCAGAACAAACTTTACACAGACTGAAGTTGAGGTCACTTTGTTCACAGGTGTGGAAAACGTTCTTTCTACTTTCCCAAAGGTCTTGGGAAAACTTTGCATGGTGATGTGTTTGCTTTGCTACATCAGCATAAGGACTGTGAACTTTTGCTGCAATTTTTGGAGCATATATCCTTATTGCACTTTTCTAAAATAGTTCTACATAAGACATATGTTGCAGAAACTGTTTGGGGCCTTTTCACAAAGGTATTTCGTCCATCAGTGCAAGTTTACATCTGAAAATACCTCTTTTACACAGGCAAGGAATTCAAAAAGTGATTTCTGTCAGGCACGAATGCATCACACTTGACGACAAGTATGAAAAATATATGTATTAGTAAATCCAACTCAAGCGGTTGAAAGTAGGCGTTCCAGGTCATGGTTTGCATAGGAGGTTTGGGAATCCCCACAAATATGTACGCTTTTGTGCATTGTGCATGACAATCAGTTTGGGCAGGGAAAAGGGTGTGGCTGGACCCTACATCATATCCCAGAAAAGTTTGCTCCTTTGCATCGTGGTACATGAAGTCCACAATTTGCGCTCCCCTTAGTGTGAACTGTCCATATTCTTGGGGAGCACAAATTGTGGACTGCTTGTACCATGATGCAAAGGAGCAAACTTTTCTGGGATATGATGTAGTGTCCAACCACACCCTTTTCCCTGCCCAAACTGATTTTCTTGACCTCCTCTACCATTTATCACACGTTCCTAATGTTCCTTTTTGTATAAATTGCATTCCAGCCAATTGATTACACTTCATCCGGCCGGAACCGGAGAGAACGGTCCGAGCCGGAGAGTATGGCTTCATCCGGACAGTACGGCCCAGGTGCGGAGAGTACGGCCAAAGCTGGAGATTCCAGCCCACTGGGACGTAAAGATACGATTCATAAATGACCTCTGTGAATACCAAAAGTCATAAAGTTACATTTTTGTCTCAGGTTGCCTTTGTGAATCGGGTCCTAACTGTATGGCGCTTAAGGGATAAATTCAAGTATTTAGAGCGCATATCAGGCAACAAATAAAGGCTTCAAATCGGTGCTTAATTTGTGCTGATGGTACTTATTTCACAAGGCCCGGTCTATACAATTTTTCTTCCCTGGACAATAGGCCTGGCAATTATTAAAATGTAAATTCCTGTTCTTTTGTGGTTGCTTGGTATGTCCCCACAGAAAGGTCCGCCCTGCTCCAGGTGTTACTACATTACGGAGACAACTGTGGATTCAAATTTGGCTTCAGTTGGGATTATTTTCAGTGACAGAAGTAGCCTTGTGTGACGTTACAGCAGTGGTTTGTTTGAGCAGCTGGAGTAGCGAGATGACCCTCCTAGCCAGTCACCTAAAGTTGCAGTCGAGGTGGGCCTGATCGGGCCCCAACTCTGGCCACCACAGAGATACTTATGTTGAGGTGGGGAGGCTTCCTAGGGGTTGCAGTCGCTAAAGGGCTGTTGACTGATCTCTCCTCTGCTACTATGGCACCAACCATTGGGTGATGGGGCAACTGTTGCCACGCACCCTACCCTCTCCACTGCAGAGGGGGACAGGTTAGGAAAGGCAGTCCCGGGAAAAGCAGGTCATGACGTTTGTGTCTCTTCGCATCTCCAGGGAACTCTTTTGCTAATCAAAGCCCTCTAAATTTTAGTGGTGTCCTGTTCCAACTTGTGGAGGCCACTGATGACTCTTTACAGTGGCTTGACCATTTATTGTTTTTGTATTTTTTCCGTATTGTTGAGGTTACGGATCTTGGCACCAGTTGATCAACTGCCTCTGCTTTGCCCAAGCATGAGACTTTCCTCGCTTCCTCGGAGAGCCAGTACCCTCCTCTTGGTATCAATACTGCTCCTGTCCCAGGCCCTTCACCAATCCTGTGATGGGTTTACCCATGCTTTCTCCTGATTACTGAAGGAACCTGTGTCTTTTAGACATCTGTGTGTATATTTTATTTTCGGTGCTGGAATGAAGATTTGATGGGCGATCGTACTTCTTGTTTGAATTTTGCTTCCTCAAGAATCACGCTTTTCTTTGCTTATGCACTATTTGGCTAAGACCTGTCTGTTGCTATAATTGCGATGATGATGTAGCCCATTTTTATATAGTGTCACTATGTATTTTTACCTACTCCATGTATATCTCTGTGTTAGGAAATAACTCGGATTACAAGCGCCTGCTGCAGAGTTCCTTGTGTGTTCTGGCAGGATTCAGGCAGCAAAAAAAATGTCAAGATAACTGGATAACTGGACGCTGTAGAGAGATAGGAGTTTTGTCTACTGGTAGTTTCGATTAGAGCGCAGAGGGTTAATGTGCCTTCTGCAAAGAACGTGTACAATGTAGATTACAGAACTGTATTTATGTGGATAGGTCAGTGGGTTTCTGATTTTGTCACTGAAATCCATTTGTTGCTCGCTGTTAATAAATTACAATCCTAATATAGCACAGAAGGCAGACTCAGTTGAGTATTGTGCTTTATTAGTTCAAAAGTGCGTGGGGAAACCTCTCTGAATGGAGTTGAATGTCTGACTTCATTTTAAAACAGGTGGCGGTGGAATTTTGTGATTTATAGCCTGATCATGTAATATAACTATTTGTTTGAAGCATGAGAGCCCGATTCGCCATCAAAGCTTAATCCCAATGGTATAACTGACACGTTATTATCTTTTATCAATACCACCTTTTGTGATGCCGCAAAACATCTTTTGATGGCATAAAACCTTAACACAGTTAAATAATCGCTTTTGTATGTCTTGGACAGCACAGCTATGCAGTGATGAGACAGGCCAAGAATGATACAGCCCTGTCACCCCTCAACTTTACATAATTAATTACTGTATATTTAATAAGGCAGAGTTGTACTCTTTTCTTGCTCTCTCTCAGTGTCTGCTTTCCTTCCCCCGCTTCACACCTCACTCCTTTCTTTCTCTCCATTCTTCCTTCGCTTTCTGCCCTACATCCACATTTCGCTGCCTCCCCTCATTAACTGCTTTAAATTTTTCATCTTCTCATCTTTCCCTTCCACTCTTCTTTCATGTGTTCCTCGCTGTCTGCTTTTCTTGCCTTGCCCTTTTCATCTTTCCGCTTTTCATTCTCTCCATGATCAACTCCAATCTTACACTCCTAATCTCTGCTTTTTCCACTGCTCTACACATTCTTTGTCTAATTTATCTATCTTTGCTTTCAGACCTCTCCTCCTTCCTCACTCTCCCTTTTAAATTGTTACTTCTTGCGCCTATCTTTATATCCAATCCAGGAATCAGTGTTTGATCTCCGGGTCATACGTTCGGCCACTCAGTCTCACATGTTTCTGAGGTCGATGAAATTGAGCTGCATAACAACATATTTCATTTGGTGTCAAGGCCCCTTCTGGTGAATATGTGCTTTACAAACATATATAGTGTGTTAAGGACACAGAAATGTATTTTAATCTTTTGTTATTCAATTTCTTTGCAATATTACACTCTCCTTATTCCCTCTGTCTCTCCTTGACCCAGCACCTTTCATACTCATACCCATTCCCCCTGACCTCCTTTCTTTCTTTAGTCCCATCTTTTTTCTTTCCTTTTTTCTGTTCCTCGGCACTTCCAGCCATGCCTCCTTTCCTCTTTCCATTCTTGCTTCCTTCAACCTTCATTCATTTTCCATCATTCTTCCTTTAGTAGATTTCTTCCTTCTTCCATTCATTCCTTACTTTCTTTTTTTCCTGCTCCTTCCTTCAACCCTTCTTCAATTTCTTCTTATCATCAACCCTTCATTCTGCTTTTCTTCCTCCTTTTCTTTCTTCTTTCTATTCATTCATCACACATCCATCATTCACTTCCTTTCTCCCTCTATCCCTTCATTTCTCATTCTTTTAGGTTATTTCCTTCTATTTTCATCCATTACTCATATATTTCCTCACTCCAATGCTCCCCTTCCTGCCTGCCTTTGTTGCTGCCTTCTTTAATGTTTTCCTTCCTTCATCCCGTGCTTTCTTCTAAACAGCACAGTACAAGCACATTATTTTTAGTTTGCAAAGCAGCCTCAAGTCCTCAAATGACCTTTCCTAAAGCTGCATTTTGTGAGTCACACACATTCTCTAATTTGTGTTCACTTGTAAGTTGTTGTCAAGGCTTCCCATATGTTACATTATGTTATGTTATATTGATTTCCATAGCATACTAATCCCAGAGTGGGTATCCAGGCGCTTGGGCATGTATGTAGGTGGGAGGTCCCCGAGGCGCTTATGTGAAGAGCCAGGTCTTCAGCTTCTTGCGGAACTCAAGAAGTGAGGAGGTGGCTCTGATGTGTTAAGGCTTGTGGGTGTGGGTGGAACCAATAAAGGAAGTGGATGGAGCCACTGGTGGAAGTTGGTGTGGCTTCCTAAGAAATGTGAGCACCTGCACTTATTATTTTACAACTTAAGCACTGCTTCAATGTACTATATACACAGCCATAGTCAAAAGGATTGACAAGGTCAGATACGCATGCTAAACGCCTCATGGTTACTAGATATATTAGGGCAATCTTTAGTTCTACAAATGAAAGTAGTTTAGTTACAAACGCACAGTATTGTATTTCTTAATTTATAGCATTGCTTTAAATGAGATAAATGGAAGTGCTGGTACTCACCTTCTAGAGTACCTGTTTGCGCCTGAGAAGTGCAGGTATCTTGCATTAAATGCATTGGGCAAGTACAGAGAAGTGCAGGCACTCTGCCTTTTAAATTGAAGAATTAAAGACGTGCAGTTACTCTGGACTGGACAGGATCTGCCCATTTAAAGCACTGATTTCTTGCATATATTCAGTGTGGACCTCACTCTAAGGTAGTGGAGCACTTTACATATAACATAACAAGCAGCTAATAAAGAGATATAAGCACTCTGCATGTTACATACTTGAAGTAAACACATTAGAGGATGTACAAAGAAGCAATAACAAAGGAGTGTTTGATGTCTAGTCCCTAGTAAGTGAAATATAGTTTGAAGAGGTGTGTTTTCAGTCCTTTATGAAATGGCAGTAGCTCTGGGTTTTCTTGTAGGGGATTTCCATGTATAGTCATAAGCACTTGAACAGTCCTGCCCACACGTAGGGACCGCGGAGAAATTCTTTAGATATATCTTCTTAAGTGGGTATTTTTTGCCTTTCTTCACGAAGGCCTGCAAAAAACACTTAAAAGATGGAGAGACAATAATGCAGCCTAAATACATAGGGCACACTGGCCGCATCTTCATCTTGAAGTGAAAAGAGCCAGTATACTATATTTTGTGAAATTTTTGTAGTGTTTAACACACAGAAGAACCCCCCTCACAAAACTCCTTTTTTCATGATAGAGATGAAAGGAGAGGACAGAATAACCTCATAGGATGCCATTATATGTCTTAAAAATAAAAGCTGTGTCTTTAAGAACCCAGAGACCACCAGTATCCCATCATGCACAGCTAGTGGCAGTTACTTCAGTTATTTTTCCGGATCCTGCTATCCTGGAGCATTGAGCTCTACCAATTTTGTTTTTTTCACTTCAAAATTCACTTCTGAATTTAACAAATAGCTACTTCACTCGACATCTTTGGTGTTTCCCTACCTTCTTTTGTCTTTTTCTGACAAATATTATTTACAGTTTTCACTCAAAAAGGCCATCTCTTTTTGATAAGTGTCCAGAATGTGGTAGGAAGAAGGTAAAGACTGATCCTCACAGAGTGTGTATACTATGCTTGCCTGCTACTCATGTTACCGACTCCTGTCCCATCAGTAAAACTTTCTCTAAGCGCACTCGCATGACAGAAATTCGACTTCAAGGAGCAGAAGAGTGGCAAAAACAGCAGGCCCACTCTTCAGGTGGGACTTTAGAGCGAGGAGAGGGTCAGTTCTCTACCAGGGCTCTGCCTTCAGCCTCTGGGGGGTCCCTAGCAGAAGAAGGGTTGAAAAAGGGTGCTGGTCTCGGTCACTGTCGAGAACGATGATGTCGAGAAGAGGTAGAGCGCCGAACTGTCCGCCTCTGATCCAGGGCTCTGGGTCAAAAAAACGTTGACGTTCCACATCGAGAAGAAGAACATTGATATTGATTACTAAGACGACAACAAGAACACCCCAGTCTTCACCAGGAAGCCCACTGCAGACTATTACACCTCACAGGTCGCCGTCACAGTCCTTTTCAGTTTCCACGCATCCCCGCCAAGTGACGTCGACACACCGTCAGTCGCTCAACGTCAAGACACCACCGTCGCTTGCCAACACACTCCTACCGTCGGTCAACCCTAAGACATCGTTATCGCTCAATGTCGAGACATTATCTTTCGATGTTGAGATGTTACCCGCCCAGGAGTGCAAAAGGAGAAGGCTGATTTATACATCAGATTCAGAGTACTCCCAAACCTATTCTGCTTCTAGGAACGTGCCCTCTCCTACGCTCCCTCTTCAGCATTCTCCACCTCCGCTACCAGATGTGGAACAAAGACCTCCAACACCGCCTCCCTCCTTCGCCTCGTCCTCCACCGCCTCCACCTCCTCCACCGCCACCACCACAAAGACAAAGGTCTAGATCTCACACGAGGCATCAGTCTCACAGTCATAGACACTACTCTACTCACTCACATCGTCAGCTTCACGGAAGACGGTCTCATTCCAGACATGCCAGGGACACCTCCTCTTGAAGCACAGGAAGGTACACTCCTACACTTTCAGACTCCACTTCCCCACGGATTTCACCAGTTGATGATATATCAACCTTTCAAGAGGTTCTGGTGCGGGGTGCTTCCAAATTAAATATTCCAGTGTCCACTCCTACACCAACAACTTCCGTAATATTTGAGACTCTTCAGCAAAAAAAAGCTTCACGTCCCTTGCTAGCTCTTGTGCCGGGTCTCTTAGCGCCAGCTATGGAACTCTTTCTGACACCCTCTCCAATTAAGTCATCTCCATCCAGGCTGCAAAAGAAATACCGTCCTCCAGAGCAAGACCATACTTTTATATGGACAGACCTGGCTCTGCATTCTGTTATTGTGGTGGCGGTGAAAAAGCAACATGCAGTGTCTCCAACCTCTACAGTACCACCAGATAAAGAGAACTGAAAAATAGACTCAGTAGAGAGGAAGGTTTGCATCACAGCAGGGACTACCATGAAGGCTTATAGTTCCACAGCCCTACTAGACAGGTATGACGGTGCACTGTGGGAATAGCTCCAACAGTTTGTGGACTACCTCCCTAGATACAAAAGAGAGGACTTTAATAAGGTCTTAACAGAAGGTCTTATGGTCCCGAATCAAGTTATTAGCACAGCAGCAGACACATTTCTTCTTGCTGCACATGGGTATTGCCATGGAGTGGCACTTCGACGGCACTCATGGCTACGCCTCACATCTCTTAAACCTGAATCACAGCAGCTCATTCTGAATCTCCCGTTTTCGGGTACAATTCTGTTTTGCACTCAGGCAGACGAGGGAATGGCCAGGATGAAGGCAGAAATGGAGATGCTGAAAGCTGATGGCCTAGAAAGACCTAAGGAGCAGCTTAAATCTTTCTGACCCTTTCAACGCTGCTATTCTACACAGAGGGTTCAAGCCCCTCTGTGGTATCAGGGCCACCAGTCAGGTACACAATAACAATATCAATGCTCCTACCTGCCTTATCAGAAAAGAAAAGCAAGAGGAAGAGCAGGACAGAAACCTGCTCAGGGAGGCAAGATGCCAGCAGGGTTAAACCCTGAGTCTTTTCTTACCCCTCTTCCGTTACCCGCTCCGGTAGGGGGAAGCCTCCAACATTACCTGGCAGAGTGGCAAAAAACATGCAAGACAATTGTTTGCAATGGATATTCTCTCAGATACATTAGCCCTCCACCGCCACTACCTCCAAAACAATCCAGGTTCCACCTGCACCAATTAAAATCAGAGTTGAACATTCTCTTACAAAAACAGGCAGTGGAACTCGTTCCTCCTTTACAACGAAGCACAGGACTATACTCAAGATTATTTATTTTCAAGAATAAAGACAAGAACAAGTTCAGGCCCATTCTCAACCTAAGAATAGCCAACAAGAAGATTCAAAGAGAAAGGCTCCGAATGCTGGCATTGCACCAAATTTACCCACAGCTACATCAAGGGGATTGGTTATACTCAATCAATCTTCAAGACACATACTTTCACATACTCATCATAAGAAAGCATCGCAAGTTCCTGAGGTTTGCAGTGGCACACAACCTCTATCAGTACTGTGTGCTTCTATTTGGCCTGAAGTCAGCACCTAGGACTTTATCCAAATGCATGGCTGTGGTAGCCGCCCATCTGAGGAAACACAAAGTGTTCGTCTATCCCTATCTAGACGATTGGCTAATGTCTCAGGAGGTTCAACTGCACTTCAATTGGACCTCCAATCTTCTCCTCCGGTTGGGACTTCATGTCAACCATGCAAAGTTAACCTCGATCCCTGTACAGTGCCTGCAATATTTAGGAGCATCCATCGATACTCTCAAGGCAAACGTGTGTCCTTCGGAGGAGAGACGCTTATTGATCCTTTGGAAGGTTCAGGCTCTCATGGCAATATCTCAACCAACCGTGAGGAAGGACTCCTCACTCGTGTGCTCTATGGCATCCTGCATATTCCTCACACCGAATGCACGCCTCCACATGAGACCCCTGCAGGAATACCTGGAAGACCAATGGGACCAGTGAACAAGAGATTGAGAAGAACAGATTTGATTGTCTCAGCATGCCCTCTGGTCCATCAAATGGTGGGGCTATCCCACCAATCTCGTACAAGGGATCCCTTTTCACAAGGAGATACCTATCCAGACCATAGTCACGGATGCCTCTCTCCAAGGATGGGGAGCCCACACAGGCCATCTTTAAATTCACGGCAAATGGTCACGCAGAGAATCCACGTAACACATCAATCTGCTAGAGCTACGAGCAGTTCATCTGGCACTGAAAGCCTTTCAGCCATCACTCCGCTCCAACTCCCTGCTTGTCTAGATGGATAATACAACAACAATGTACTACCTCAACAAGTAGGGAGGGTCGAGGTCCAGACCATTATCACAGGAAGCCCAGGTGATTTGGAAGTGGCTTCTGGCCAGACATCTGACCATAACAGCAACTCCCTCCCAGGTGTTCAGAATGCTCAGGCCGATTCTCACAGCATTCTCCTACAGGAAAACCACGAGTGGGTCTTAAACGATGGCATGGTCAACGACATCTTCGGAAGATAGGGTATTCCGGAGGTTGAATTGTTTGCCACCGCAGAAAACATCAAATGCCAGCGCTTCGTGTTGAGGTACTACTAACCGGGAACTCTGGGGAATACACTATGGATCAATTAGTCAGGCAGATTTCTTTACACCTTTCCTCCAGTTCCCCCCCTAATCCCTGCAGTCCTCATCAAGATGTCGCAGGCACTGGCCAAGATGATACTCATAGCCCTGGAGTGGCCCCTCAATGGTGGTTCACAGACCTCCTTCAACGGTCTATCCGTCCACATCTCAGGCTTCCATGTAAAACATCTGCTAATGAAGTTAAGAGGCCCGATGGTGCACCCCAACCTCTCTTCTTTGCATTTGGCAGCAAGGCTCCTGAGCTAGTACAGTATGGACACTTAAACTTACCTCAGGATGCATGGACTTCCTCAAGGAAGAAAAGCTGCCTTCCACACGCTTTGCTTATGCTCATAAATGGAACAGATTTTGTATTTGGTGTTCATCGAAGAATGAGGATCCTACCCCTTACCAGGAAGATGTCATCCTTCCATGTTTGCTCCATCTGGAACAATCTGGCCTTCAATTTTCTTCCATTAAGGTTCACTTGGCAGCCCTAACTGCCAACAGGAAATGCCCTTCACAAACTTCCTTTTCCAGAATTCCTGTCATCAGAGATTTCCTGGAGGGTGTGAAGATGGGTTTTCCTCCCATTAGAAGACCTTCTTCTCCTTGGGAGCTTAATGTGGTTCCCTCTCGCCTTATGCAGGAACCTTGTGAACCCATACATAAGGCATCTCTTCAGCATCTGTCTTGGAAGATGGCTTTCCTTGTGCCTATCACATCTGCCTGTAGGGTTAGTTAAATCCAGGCACTTTGCTGTCAAGAGCCATGCACAGTGTTTCATGCATCTAAGGTAGTCATGAGGACTCATCTGAAATTCCTCCCTAAGGTGGTTTCGGATTTCGATGTAAATCAGACAATCTCGTTACCTACCATTTTCCAGCATCCATCTACTCCAGCAGAGAGATCTCTTCATTCCCTGGATGTTAGACAGGTTTTAAAATTCTGTTTCGATAAAGGTAAGTATCTATGGAGTTCTGACCAGTTATTTGAAACTTATAGCTACCTCCGTACAATCCTAGCGACTTCTAAGCAGTCCACCTCCAGATGGATTGTTTCCTGCATTCTACTTTGTACCAAAAGGCTAATAAATCTCTGGCTGCTAATGTAGTGTAGTTCCTATATTCCCAATAGGCTCCGCACATTGGAATAATATATCCTATAGAGTAGACGTAGGACTGAGGTCAACTAGGTCTCTATCGAATATATACTAAACTTAATTGTGTGTGTGCCAGCTAACTCAGAGGTCACTAGAAACTTTCTCGAATGCACAAGAAGGGATTAGTTTATGACAACTGCATAAACATGACAACTTTGTTTCCCAAGAATAAGAATATATCTTTCAGAATTGCGGAAACAATAGATAAGTATTTCACTCAGTCAATCGTGCATGCTTCGTTTCTACAGAGTTGCAGATAAATAGTAAGACGGACGTTTTAAAAAAAAGGGTTTGTTGAACAGTCTTCTTTCTCATGCAAGAGAGGTGAACTGCTACAATCGTTATGCAGACTGTAAAGTATAATGCGTACAGCGTAAACAGTAATATGAAATAATACTGTAAGAGCAGTGTATGGTTTCTAAGCCATATAAAAATACATTCATAAATAACATTGACTAAAATACTCAACTGGTGCTTCTAAAATACGCCTACCCCAATGTACCTAACCTAAGTCTAGTACAAGGGAAGAAGTAAGCATTGTGTAGCATAGGTTTAGTTTTTGCCAAGAATCTACCAAAGGTTTCTCTAGGTTCTAATCAGCTCCATAACTTGGTTAGAATGAAGGAGGTCTTGTATCTCTGTCTCGGGACTCGATTTCCCAACACCCCGCAAGGGGAGCCGGAAACACTGGAGCTGGATACTCAGCAGGAGAAGGGCAGCTTCCTGATCAGTGCATCAGCTGGAGAGTCAGCTTCCTTCTGCACTTGCTGTAGCAAGCTGCGGAGGGCAAGTAGGTCTTCGAACTGCTCCGAACCACCGTATCTTGCTAGAGCAAGTGAAGGTATATTTATACCTTGAAGGTGTTTAGGAATGCCATAGTTTGACGTAAAGTCGGGCATATGAACGTCAGGAAAGAACCTCTAGGGAACAGTTGTTCTTTGTAAAGTGACTGAGTTCTTGGACAAATCAATATTCAAGCAAGGGGAAGTTCCCTAACTGCTTCAGCTGATTTTCCAAGAAATCGTTGTGACGTTTGGTACGGGTGGAAGTAGCCATGCCTGTATTTGGGTAGCATGGACTATGCCTAAATAAGGGCTTGATTTCTATGCCTATAAAAGGGCAATGTGAATTGTACCTATATAAGGGCATGAATCGGGAAAATTCACTTGGGGCTTAAAACGCCACACAACACTAAGCCTAAAGCTCATTCTACCAGAGGAAAGGCAGCTACTGCGGCTTTGCTCCGTAATGTACCAACTGCAGGGATATGCAAAGCAGCAACCTGGAAATCAGTTCATACATTCACTGTTCCAGGCAGGATCGTTCGTTAATCCCCCAGATCTCTTCTGAAAAACAACTCAAACTCTACTACTGCTCTTTAATTACTTGCATCTGCGTATAGCTGTCAAAACTATTTATTCATCCTTTCCTCAGGAACCTCCAGTACTTCAAACGCTACAAGTACTGTTAACAACCCCTAAATGTGAGTGCCTCATAACCAAACTATATAATACGGCTCAAAATTAAGAATACATGGATTCCAACCCCTCTTTATATAGGTGAAATGCTGCGTTCGACATGCCCCTATCTACAGATGACTAGAGCTTTTGCTGCATACTTACGAATATGCTAACTCCAAACTGTAACTTACGCATAATCCACTTTAAATTCTTACAGGAAGTATATTATACGCCTATGCAGCTACACAAATATGGACTGCCGGGAGATGCAAAATGTGTACAGTGTGGGAACAAGGGCAGACTTTTTGCATGTTGCATGGGCTTGCCCATTGGCGAATCAATTTTGGACAGAAATGGCAGATGCTGTGGTCACTATGCTGTATAATGTTCTCCCCAATACTCCACAAATCTGTTTATTGGACCTAGTGAAGTCTTTAAAGCCACCCAATCATAGATGTACAGCCATAGCCTTGTTACTTGCCAAGAGACGTATAGGCATATATTGGGGAAGCAAGTGTGTTCCTAAATTACAATGTTGGATAAAGGACATGGTATATTGTAAAGCACAGCTGGGAATTTATGTGGAGGAGCTACCTGTGTCCTCACATCCAAAAGACATATGGGGTCCACTTGTAACATACTTGCTGGCGAAGTCTAATACACCAGTTGATGATGAGAAGTGTTGCGTGGATTGGTAGATATAGGCAAGTAGGGAAATGAGGACATATTGTTGTTGCATCTCTATTTGTTATACCACAATAGAGGGATGTGTGCTTCATGTAAGGTTGTGGTAACTACAATGATGCTTTATTGTATGTTATGGATTTATATGACAGAAAATCAATTTAAAAAAAAGTGAAACAGCATCGGCCAGAAGAAAGGGGTAATACTCGAATAGTGGAACCTGACAAATGTATAAAGCTTATACTCTGTGCAGGCTGCAGACATCGGATAACTGCATGCCCGTCCCAATGCCACATGCACAGGGCGCCATTGTTTGGGACATTGTGACCACTGTCTCTTTATGGGATAGGAAAGGCATTACAGGCATATTGCGAAAACCAGTCATGAGATTGACAGCTGCCCATCCATGAAGATATTCACCCCAGGATTCGCTATTTTTTACACGATCAACATTCTGCGACGCTTTCATTAATAAAGAGGGAGGATTGCAACTTTTTTCTAAAAAAAACCCTGATGCTGGGGCTTTTTAGCATCCTTCCCAAGGTAAAGGGTTTCAGTGCTGTGCAAAACGGTGCTGAAAGCAGCCTCTTTAGTAGATTTTTTCTGAGCCTCCAGCTTCTGGAAGCAGAATCCTTTAGCTTATAAGCACTAGTCATTAGCTAGGCACAGATTGCCACAAAATGTTCAGCCCCCCCCTGCAGAATGTGATGAGGGGGCCCCTGATTCTCCCATATCTCATAGTTACACATTGGCTTGGGCTGAATGGGGCCCCTGAACGGTTGGGGGTCTCTTGAGGGGTTGGGGACCCCCTTGCGGAGCAGCGGTTGCAGGGGTCTATGTTACGCCACAGACTGATGCTAGGCACTCTGGAACAAGTTGTTTTTATTATTAGGTCGAGCATTCGAGACCTCTTGTGTATACTTTAGTATATACTTATATGTGTATGTACTTTGTGGGCTCTGGAGATCAGCCCTAGGACTTGTCTGCTTCCACTTAGGGACCTTTTTTTCTGTTCAACTGCCTCTATTTAACTGTCTTGATAGAAAATGACCAGTAGAAGTCAGTAAAATACCAGAATTGCTTTCTGCTGAGGGACTTTATTTTTCTGGCAACTGCCTCTATTTAACTTTCTTGATAGAAAACGACCAGCAAGTGTCAGTAAAATTCCAGAAGCACTTTACGATGCTCTAGTTTTCAGTCCATAGAAATGGTCTTCCACAAGTACCCGTAGACAATAAAAAAAATTAAAATCTTGTATTTTCAGTGATATGACCACAGAAGGCCCTGGTATTAGATTAAAAACAGAGCTTTGGACTATACCATTTCCTGCTGAAAGGTAATATTTCTCTCCATGTGTTCCCATACCTGGTGTGTCAGGCAGTTTGGTGCTTACTTTCCCTCCATGTTAAAGAACAGTAGATGTTTCAGCACCCAGGCTAATGTGCTGCATGGCTAAATACATATAAGGTCCCAAAGGCGAGACCGATTCATTTGCAAATGCTTTTTGTAAAATGCACGTGCATTGCTGCAGTTGCACATGAACTGCCACTGCTGAGGGTACACATGCCTCTTGACGCAATGTACAACAGAGTCCTACCATCATTACACAAACATGGGTCCAAGACTTCGGGGTCTGGACCCTGCTAATCCAGGCCAGGAACATATTGCAGCTCCGGCCAGCAGGCTATAGTCATCTGCCCACAGAAGTATTCTTAAAATCCTAAAAAACACATTTGACTCATGTCACTAGCTTAATATGTTTAGAGATGTCCAAATAATTTAATAAATTGGCTCGAAAAATCAGTGGAAGACACTATATACTTCATGCTGTACAATGTTTTGACTAATGTTACTCTCTAATGTGCTTGGAAATCTACCCTTTCTCTCTACTTCTAAATTAAAATCCTTTCGGGGGTATTCCATCCTTTTGGGGGTACTCCTAGCCCCACATCTAAAACAATTTTTAAATCCCAGAAGGTTGGGAGCACCTGTACTATTTTAGTGCTTATAAATACACAGTTTGTTGCCCTCAGATGCTCCTGCCGCCTTATTCACCAACATCCTGGACATTTAAAAGAGTTCTAATCCCAAAACCCCCGAACGCAGACATACACTCCTGCCTTCTTGGCTGACTTGTTGCACAAGCGACACTGAAGGCCTGCTCTAGCACGCACTTGTTTAGTATGGGAATAAAAGAACCCGAACAAGATTAGATTAGAATTATCCAAACTTTGCAAGAAAAATAGCACAATCAGAACCATTATTATTCGTTTCCTTCGATTGCAATTTGCTTTAAAAAAAAAAAAAAGAAAATACATTTCAATATTCTTTAATCGCTTCGTCTGGATGTAGGTTGTTTTTTGGGGTAGGAGTTCCCCAAAGAGGATTATACTTTAAATTTACTAGCAAAGGGTACATTTGAAAGCAGTTCAGCGAGTAATTTTAGTCAAAACATTGTATAACATGAAGTGTTGCGGGTCCTCCGCTGATTTTGTTTTTGTGACATTTATTAACGTCCCTGGACGTTTATAAACAAAGGCTACATACAGACAAGGGTCACGTGTTTTTTAGGATTTGAAGACTGCTTTGCTTGTGGGGACATATGACAGTAGCCTGTTGGTCGGAGCAGCACCATGTCAATTTCGGGACTTCTTGGCAGAGTCCAGACCCGGAAGCTTGGTGGAGGTGGTTCTGGTGTGTGGTGGAATGCTCTTCTGTGTCATTGAGATCCTATTGAGACTGAGACGGCCCAGCTGTGCTATGAGTGAAGTGGAGTGGAGAAGTGTGAGAGGCAGCAGTGCATGCAAACGTGCCCGCCGTCATAGACAGGGCACAGGTTAAGATTCTGGGTGGGGTTTCAGGTGCAGAGATTGCACTGGAGCGCAGGCACCTGTGGTATATGCTCTTTGGAGCACTCCCAGGTGTAAGCGAGAGCCATCACAGGCATGCTGTGCTGCAAAGAGCCAATGAGCTCAAGACCTGACTGGGGCATCGCACTAAAATGGGCCCGATGTAGGTAAAACGCATTTACCGATTTTAAAATACCGATTCGTACCGAATCGGTATTTCAAAATCGGAAAATGATATGTAGATAAAAAAAATCGGAAAATTACCGAATCGGTAGCAATCGGTATCGTGAGTCGATACGTACCGATTCGGCAAGTACCGATTCGGTATAGACCGATTCGGCCACTACCGAATCGGTAAATACTGAATCGGTAATAGCAATACACCCCATGGGCCAAAAGGCCAATAGGAACGCATTATAAATACCGAATCGGTATTTACCGATTCGGTAGTAGCCGATTCGGTATAATCCGAATCGGTATTTACCGAATCGGTAAATGCCGATTCGTCGAGCAAGGAAACTGAAACTAAAGACATCAGCCAATGAGGTGGAAGCACCCTCCCCCACCCTAGCAGGGTGTGGCAACCCAGGCAGGTGCAACTCATCAGAACTTTCTGGAGAGGCAGCCTGAGCTGAGCATCCACAGTGAGCAGCAGTGGTAGCAGTATCCAGATCCCTGTGAAACATGGCAAGCAGCTCTGAGAGGCCGAAGGCAGAGCGCAAGCGGAAGACCAAATTCAGCACCATGGAGCTGCAAGTGTTGGTGGAGGAGGTGGTGAGGGTACACAGGCAGCTGTATGGAAGGCTGTCCCTCACTGTTCCAGAGAGCAATAAGAGGAAGCTGTGGATTGAAATTGGGGAAAGAGTAAACGCTGTTGGTGTCACCCACAGGAGCCAGGACGACCTCAAAAGGAGGTTCTACGACATCCGCAGCCTCACAAAGAGGAAACTGGCCGAGCTGCACAAGCAGGCTGGACTAACTGGTGGAGGCAAGAACCGGGCGCCACCCCTCACTGACCTGGAGGAACTTGTGGCGACTACCATTGAGAGCGAGAGTGTCGTGGGAATTGGGGACCTGGATAGCTCATCCAGAGCTACAGCTACAGGTAAGAAGCATGCGCAACTTGACACACCCTACCAGACACCTCCCCTTTAGACCCAATGCACAGCCAAACCCCAGCCCAGTACTGCTAGCAACAGACATGAGCAATGCATCATGCTAAATGTAGTCAGCAAAAGTACCCGAAAATGCCACTGCAGAAGCATAATAAAAAGAACTGTAATACTGCATCAAAGTATTTGTAATGAAATGTGCAATGCTTTAATAGTAGTGACTGTAATACATTAGCACTCAGTTGACAAATGCTTCTTTATACCTAGGGGCACCATCAGGCGGGGGAGCAGCAGCTACTCAAGCACCAGCTCCAGCACCATCAGCCAGTGCGGTGGCAGTGCCAAGCACCAGTGTACATACACAGGAGGAGGACAACAGCAGTGCCCTGGGCAATGAGGAAGTCACTGGACATTCCCTCACATTTCCACACTCCCCCCGACTGTCTCTGTCTCAGACGCCCCCATTGCAGTTCTCCCCGGAGCACTCACCACCACAGAGCCACCCTGCACCTGCCACATCTCCTGCCAGGAGGATAATTGTTGCTCCATTAAACCTCATGGAGGGAGCAGCGGGTCAGGCTCCAGCACAAAACCCTGTAACACCTGTGGCACCCCAGCAGACACAGCAGGGCAGCAGCAATCCCCGGAGGCCACGTGCATCCAGCAGTGCACTTCCAGCACAGGAGGGCAGCGTGTTCCTAGGGCTGGAGGGCAGTATGGTCAGTATCCAGAGGATGCAGGCAAAATCAATCTTGGCCTGCCATCGCCAGTTGCGGCTGCACAACCTGCAGATGGGGGAGATGGCACAGGGATTCAAAACATTTGTTGATAGCAACAAGGACATTGCAACAGGTCTTGGGCGAATGACCACTGCCATCACCCAGCTCTGCAATAAAATGGATGAACACGAGCACTGTCGCCGCAGGGATGCCCGCGTGCCGAATAGGTCTATCAACCACCTTGCTGCTGCAACCGCCCAGCTATGCCAATGTGGGGCAAACATGGAGGCCAGCCTCACCCAGAACATGGCAGAGGTGACTAGGGGCATGACCCGCATTACCACCGCCATGGAGACACTACTCATATCGAACACAGTTGTTAATCCCGCCCTGGGCCTGGGCGAGGCTGGGGACAGCAGCAGCCGCAGCAGCCCGGCCAGCGCAGTGTCTGAGCCGCGCCGGAGCAGCAGGCGCTCAGCTGAGGCTGCTGGTCATACAGAAGGGGGTGAGCCACATCCTAGTGGGGCTGCTAAGCGCAGCAAGAAATAAGACTGCCAGGGCGGGTGAGGCAACCCGGACAATTGACATTTAACCACATCTTGTTTACCTTTTCTTTTGTTGCACATCAGTGCAGTAACGTTGTTGCAACATTATTAAATTTCTTTTTTGAAAACAAACATTGACCTGTCTGTGCATCTGTACTCACTCAGAAATAGTTGTCTGTTATCTCCTCACGCCTGTATCTGCCGTCACTTGGTGCAGACACTCCAGCAGGTTGTGGTAGTGGCACAGCATTGTCATCGTCAGGGTCCTCGTAGTCGGACAACTCAACCTCAGTGCCTTTCCTGACTGCAAGGTTGTGCAACATTGCACAGACAGCAATTATCTTGCAGCAGGTGATGGGGGTATATTGCCTAGCACCTCCGCTCTTGTGCAGGCATCTGAACCTGCTCTTCCAGATGCCAAAGGTCCTTTCCACTACATTCCTCGTGCTTTTGTGGGCACGGTTATACCTCCTTTGGCTGGGTGTTGAGGGGTTCAGGTAGGGGGTGAGAATGAACGAGCGGAGGGCATATGCACTGTCGCCTAGAAGGAAAAGGGGTAACATTACTCACATGCATACATGTACTTCACACTGCTATTTAGGTTATGGGGGTCTGACACTGTGTCTTACCTAGGAGGTATCCTTCACCGAATTCCCCTGCCATCAGCCGTGCATAAATTCCGCTACTCTTGGAGATATAGGAGTCGTGGGTACTCCCCAGAAACTTCGCAACCAGGTCAGTGATGACACACTTGGCATTGCAAATCACCTGCACATTTATGGTGTGCCGTGACTTCCGATTGCGGTATACGTATTCCGTGTCAGCAGGGGGGCAAATCGGAATGTGTGTGCCGTCTATGCAGCCAATGATGTGGGGGAATCTTGCCATCTGGTAGAAGTCTGCTTTAGTCTGTACCAGTTCTGCATGGGTTGCAGGGAAGGAAATGTACTGGTCCATCCTCTGGATCATGGCGTCAAGGAACTTGTGGAAGAACCTTGACAGGCTGCTCTGGGTCACCCCTCCTGCCACAGCAACTACACTTTGATAGCTGCCAGGCGCCAGCAGGTGTAGGCAGCATAGCACCTGCACATGCACAGGGATTGCGTGTGCCCTTGGGGTGGGGTGCTGCAACAGGGGTTGGAGGTCCCTAATGAGGTCTAAGTTGGTCTCAGAGTCCAGCCTGTACCTCTGTAGGATCTCTGCATCTGTGAGCATGCTCAAGGTGATCCTCTGTCTGTACACCTGCTCCTGTCTCTGCCATTCCCTCTCTCCTTCCTGCTGTAGCCGTAGCCGTCTTGCTATGACATAGAAAGCTGCCATGTTGCAAGAAGAACTGCATTTTGGGTCCATTTTTATAGGTTGCACCTGGTTACCACCTGATTCCAATCCATGGTAATTACCGAATCTGAAATACCGAATTTGAAGCAAATTCGGTATTTCAGTGCTTACCTACATCTCAATCTTCAGTTTTCCACAACGATTCGGATTATCACCGAATCGGTAATTATACCGAATCGCTGCCTTTACGGAATCGGTATTTTTACCGATTCGGTACGTTAACGAATCTGTAAAATCACCGATTCTGTATTTGTACCGATTCGGTATTCTACCGATTCGGAGAATTTTCAGATTGCTTATTTTTTCCGATTCGGAATTCTACCGAATCGGTAACTTTACCGATTCGGTAATATCACCGATTTTGTCGGATTTCGGGCTCCTACATCCCGATGGCTCAATTCCGATCGGTAACGGCCGAAAATACCGATTTTCGGCCGTTACCGACCGACCTACATCGGGCCCTTAGGCCTTGCTCTACAGTTCCTAGACCGGCCCGGAATCCATATTGTAGATCAGATAAAATGGAATTTTCATCAGCCCAATCCAGGAGACGTTCCAAGATTATCCGCTCAGCTACCTTTGTAAAAGAATCCAACAAGGAGATCGGTCTATAGCATCCCGGATCGTGTCTATCCCCCTTTTTGAAGATAGGCACGATAATGGACTCCACCCAGGTAAAAAAAAAAAAACAGTATTACAGCTTGCATTAAGCACCTGGACCAGAAGAGGCCCCCACAGAGAGACACTTGCCTTAAATATATCTATGGGGACACCGTCTGGGCCAGGAGCCTTACCACCCTGGCTAGCATGAAGGGCCCTTTGAACTTCCTCCAAAGTAAACGCCAGGTCCCTTGATTTAGAATGACGAATAGTGGGACAGGGAGCAAGTGAGGGTTCATCTCCCTCATAAACCTGAGCAAAATGCTTAATCCAATCCGTTTCTGGGATAGCTATCTCGATTTTAGGACCAGTCTCCTCAACTAGAAAGGGAGTTCTAATAGCCTTCCAGAAGCCTGCACTATCGTTATTTACGGAGGCTACGTGCAAAGCCTCCCAAGCCTCTTGTTTTATCTTGTTCTTCCTGTCTCTGACCGCTAATTTATATAGATTCCTCAATCTCCTCACCTCAGAAGTACTTCTTGGGTTTTTATGTAGTTCTTTCTTTAAGAGTGCGTAAGCTTGGGTGCATCTAGAGTCAAACCATCCTCCCTGAGCTCTGTTATTTTTATGTTGCCTAATAAGGGAATTCCTTATTGTATTTGTGATTGTTACAAAAGAGGCTAAAAGAGTTACGGGGCGGTATCTTCACTATAACAAATCGCAAACTGACATACATTTACCAGTTACTATTTTAAGTATTTCTGATTGGTCAACCATGGCCCATCGTAAGGAATAACCATTAGTACTACCAATAGATAAGTTCCCTAGAACTTGATCTCTTTTATTAATCCTTATAATATTCATCGTTGGCAGTATGATGGCCAGGCAAAGAGGAAAATGATCACTAAGTGGGTTATCAGAGACTTTGAAAGAATGGATTCTATAAGCATGATTAATAGTAGCAAGAACATAATCAATAGTAGAGCGACAACCCCTGCCATTAAATGTTGGAGGGAGGGGATATGACAGTGCGCATAATTTGTTTACAAAACCTAGATCAAAACTATTAAGTAATTCATTTAGTTGTTCACCCAAGGCAGTATGACTGAAATGAGAGGACACGTACCCTCTTCCCACAATGCTCCGCATCGGTTATCTTCAGCGTTTCTACATAATGTACAGTTAAAATAACCTGCCAAAAGAATCATCATATCTTTCCTCCTACTTTTAACAAGGCAGGACAATGCTTTAGACATATTATTAATAACATTCCATATTGCGCCCAAAGGGATATTATTATAGAAATTGACCAAGGCAATAGAAGAAACAGAGTCCAAATCAAGCAAAAGAAGTTGGTAATAGACATCTTTGACAGGCTCTGTCACCAGTTTTAAATTCAAATTGTTGGAGAGATATACACTCAGCCCCCCTTTGCTCTCCCACTCACGCCCTCAACAGCCAGGGTATGAAACGTCCTATACCCATTTAAATGGACCACTTCCTTGGTCCAAGTTTCCTGGAAACAAATCAACTCTTGATGTTGAATAAAGTCCCACCATAGTGGATTATTAATTTTTGATTTAATTCCGGCAAGGTTCCAGGAGACAATGTGGCATAATGAAGATTCAACAAAAGTTGGGGCAGAAACAGGAGTATCAACACTTTCCAATGAAGACCCATTACTTTGCACTATCTGCAAGGCGGCTTCAGGAACAGCCTGCTCATTATTTGTACACTCAATCCCAACGATGCTGGGCCCCTCCACCCTCTCACTCACTAGATCCCCCTGATTGAGAGTGTTTTTATACTGACCTGTTTCACTAGGTAACTTTACATACGTCTCGAACTGCAGTCAGTCGTTATTTTCCAAGCCACTCAAAACCTCAAAGTGGTTTGATATCGGTATACGATATCTTGATTGTCTAGCTCCCAGATAATTTTCGGCTAGACGCTGAGGGCCTGGATACATTACAGGTTCCAAGGGGCGATAAAAGAAACCTAAAGGTAGGATATTAATGTCATGAGCATTAACAGGCCCGTTAAAACCCCTCTCAATGATGGTACGTACCAAATGTGGGGCCCTAAAGGTTAAAACAACACAATCTCCATTTAAGGATTTGGAGGATGTACCAACCCAGCTAATCCTTCTGGCAATTTTAAAATCAGAGAACAGAGAGTTATTAAATCCTGTCCTAGTTGTTAGGAAATGAAGAGATTTGTTCCTTAACGTTGACCAGTGTTCGAAAACATTAGGAGGTAAAACTGGCACATTTGCCAAGACAACCGTATACGGAGTGGCTTCTGTTGGTAAGTTTAGAATTAGTGAAGGGTTGTATGAATTGTCCCTTTGGCCTAGTTGGTTTCTGCCAATGTCACTCGCGTCGTTACCTCCCCTGTTTGACCCTCCTGGGTTTGCTTCACCGGTTCCGTTTATACGGGCAGGGTTATTATATTCTAATGTAGTATTAACCTCCCTGCTCTTTGATTGTCCAGGATTAGCAGGATCAGAGATCAAACTCTTGGGATTTTCTGTCATTTTACGGGGGGGTGGGTGTGCTAGTGCATTGGTAGGAGCCGTCTGGGCAGATTGACAGATGTTATGCATCATCTCCTCCATTTTAGCTACACGGGCTTCAATAGTAGTAATTTTTAAGTGCATAGGCTCTAAAAGAGTCGAGATCAATGTCTCCATTCTGCCCCAAAAGTTCTTATCCTCTTCAGGTTTACCTGAATTTTTTCACTCAGAGTTGCTAACTACTTGCCCCTTAGGTTCGCCTGCGTTTGTAACCCTTTTCCCTTTCCTTCCTGGAGGATTGGCAACAGATTTGCATTGTTTTGTATTATTTTTACCCTTCCCTTTAAGAGGAGTTGCAGGGAGTTCCTCATTATATGTGTGATTGCGTTTATATTTCGCCTTTTGTCCTCTAGTTATTACATGCGGACTCGCAGTGTTATGCCCGGATGATGATACTAAAACAGTGCTCAAGGGGGAATATAGTCCAACCTCACCTGGAGAACCAGTAATTAAAGAGGAGGTCTCCTCATTGGCTGTTACATTCGATGCCAATGTAGTAGGGGTCAGAAAGAGTCTACTGGGAGGGAGGGGGGGTTCAAGGGACAGTCTTCGCTCAGTGAGATGAATTCCGTGGATAAGGACGGATTCTGCCCTTAACAGAAAAGCATCTAAGTTCCCTGCCACGGATCTGCCTTTAGAATTATTGTTCTTATTTATACTTTAACCAGTAGTGTACAAGACAACAATCAGTATATTATACAATACCACGAAACTTGTACAGAGTACTGAGTCCAGCTTCTTAGAGGGATGGCCCAGCCCAGCCTCTTCTGGCCTAAGACGGGCGCGGATGGGCCTGCCCTTGGCCCGGGCTTCGCCCGCGCGCGTCCCGCGCCACGGGAGCCCGAGCGTCCTTTTGTGCGCCTCCTGGTGCTGTGTGATGCCGTCAGCGGCGTGCGCGGCGCAGGGAACGCTGGGAGGTGTAGTTATCCTCCCCTCCGGCGTCCGCCTGTGCTGAAAATGGCCCCGTGACTCTCGCGGTGGCGGCTGTTTGCCCGCAATGCCCCCAAAGATGCAAAACAGGTAACTGACTCTTGGCGGTGGCGGCAAATCCTCCTCCGCTACATCCTTCCCTCCTTTCCAAAAATGCAGACTGAAGTCTAGCCTGAGCAGCCCTGCCCGAAACTGGGTGTTCCCATTCAGTCCCTTACTAGATAAACCACCAGCCAAGCCCTGTCCTCTTCAAAACTAGACAGCAGCACCCAATACAGGCTGCCTTGGTAGATCTATGGATTCCACCCAAGAGACAGGTGAGCAATCCACAGGCATGCACTAGATGCAGCAGTCATGGCCAATCTACATATTCAACCCAAGAGAGACAGGAGAGCAATCCACAGGCACGTACTCAAAACAGGCTGCCTTGGTAGATCTATGGATTCCACCCAAGAGACAGGTGAGCAATCCAATGCATGCACTTGATACAAGAGGACATGGTAGATCTATAGATTCCACGCAAGAGACAGATGAACAATCTACAGTTATGCACTCCTTACAGGCTGCCTTGGTAGATCTATGGATTCCACCCAAGAGACAGGTGAGCAATCCACAGGCATGCACTCGATGCAGCAGTCATGGCAGATCTACATATTCAACCCAAGAGAGGCAGGTGAGCAATCCACACACATGCACTTGATACAAGAGGACATGGTAAATCTATAGATTCCATGCAAGAGACAGATTAACAATCCACAGACATGCACTCCATACAGACTGCCTTGGTAGATCTATGGATTCCACCCAAGAGACAGGTGAGCATTTCACAGGCATGTACTCGATGCAGCAGTCATGGCAGATCTATATATTCCAACCAAGAGAGACAGGTGAGGAATCCACAGGCATGCACTCAATACAGGCAGCCTTGGTCGATCTATAGCTTCCACCCGGGAGACAGGTGATCAATCCACAGGCATGCACTCAATACAGGCAGCCTTGGTAGATCTATAGATTTCACCTGATGTAGCAGTCATGGCAGATCTATATATCTATATATTCAACCCAAGAGAGACAGGTGAGCAATCCACAGGCACGCACTAGACACAGGCAGCCTTGGTAGATCTATAGCTTCCACCCGGGAGACAGGTGATCAATCCACAGGCATGCACTCAATGCAGGCAGCCATTGCAGAGTCATAGATTCCACCCAAGAGAGACAGGTGAGGAATGCACAGGCGTGTTCTGGATACAGGCTGCCATGTCAGATCTATACATTCAGCCTAAGAGAAATGGGTGAGTAATGCACAGGCATGCACTTACCACTGACAGCCAAGGCAGATCTATAGAGTCCACCCAAGAGATACAGGTGAGCAACTCACAGACATGCATTGGATATCAGCAGCAATGGATGGTGTATACACTCCACCCAAGAGAGACAGGTGAGCATTGCACAGGCATACACTAGATATAGGCAGGCACAAGAGATCTGAGTCCACCCAACAGAGACAGGTGAGCAACGCACTGGCATTCATTTTATGTAGGCAGCCATAGTGAATGAGCTAAAGAGTCAATCTAGTTGATACATTTGTAGATGCTCTTTAGGGATTACTGAGGAGCCGCCAAGAAATATGCTCTGATGATAGGAAGCCAGGGACCTGAGCTGACGCTCTGCCGAGAATTTCCACCACATTAAATTAGATAGCCTGGAAAGGAAGAAGACAATCCTATGTAGGCAAATCACACAACAACATCATTTTCAAACATGATGGACCTAAATACAAACCAAAGACAACTTCATGCAACTATCTCTTTCCTTTTATATTTTCAAATATTTCTTAGGTATGGGTCTATCCAAGAGGCAGCAATTAAATTGCCCAACAGTAAAGGCATACAAGCTTAAAGCAGGGCCCAAACAAGACTAAGAAAAAGTAAACAGAAATATTAATATGCAAAAGAGTTAGGATTGTTGGAAACTATGTGGGTGACCAGATAGTTAAAAACATGTACTCAATTTTCCCAGAAAGCAAGAGCTGAAATCCCTAAGCATGTGCATGCTGCCTTCCTTCCTAGGCCCTGTAGTCTATATGTGTCTCTCAACGGGTAAATGAGGGGCCAAGGACACTGTAGAGCCAACACAAATTCCTTCTGGACATCTAGCTCTGTGAAAAAATTATTGAGTCACAGAAGGTGTTTTAGTGAAGGAATCTGATAGGCAACTAGGTGCGCAAACTGGTTCCTTAGGCTTAAAGGATATAGTTGGATATCAATGACTTCCAGGATTTTGGATGCTTGGAAGACAATCTCTTCCTCCATCCGCTATACCAGATGAAGGGACTAGTCATGCTATCTTTGTTTACCTTATGCCTTCCTCATCTATGAAGATTTAATTACAAGAGTGGCCTTCATCAGGTCTCGAAACAAACCCTATCCAAGGGTGGGTAGTCAGTCTTTGCAAATGGAGCCTAGAGAGGATACAGCTCTATTTCTTCTCTCCTCATCCCTGTTGAGCATAGGTCATACACAAGATGATATTTGTTTTATGTCTTTAAATCCCAGGGATGCTTTTCCCCACCGAATATATTTCACGCAATATTATTTTAATGGGATAATTAGCATAATTATTTATGTTCAGTAGTGATTGAGTATTCATATGTCCACTGTACACTGTGTGCATCCTTCAATGAGATGGTGTCTCCCTGTACAAAAGCATTCTCCTATTATTACTTGGCTAACGTTGCCCCTAGGAAACATTTACTATGATTCTTGAACAAAGTACAAACTCCTTTGAGTGAAGGGACGCAGCGCATGTAATAATAAGAGTTTCACTCAATTCTGAGAATGTCCCTCGATTAGCATCCCTTTAAAAGATGCAGCGAGCGAAGGTCACTTCTATTCATCTCAATGCATTTCCACAGAGTGCCATGCATCTCCATTACTGGGCTCTCTATTAGCATGCTATGGGCCCACAGGTAGCTAGGGATGCAATTAATCTCTTCCAAGAACTGCATAGTACAATCCAGGAATATTGCGCTTGTCGCTGCATTAATAACTCAAAGATTCAAAAAGTATCTAAACACCATACATCTCCAAGTCGCCCAAAAGAGGATGTATGGGAAGAAGTATTTCGGTCCATATAATTGTACGGGTTTTGTAAGTTACTGAGACAAGAAGGTGGATAAAGGTCAGTTTTCTTTATAAAGTGGCGGTAAACTCAAGAAAACTAACAACATCCCAAGAACATACAAAAGTGAGCATATTATTCCTTACAATACATGGCCCTGGCATCATCCTCCCATACACCTTTTTAAATCCTTGGTCTCTTCCTCCTTCTTAAGATACTTAAGCTGTAGATATGTAAAATAAATGTGGCATACGTTCTTTAAATATATTCATGTGATGCAGCTTTTAATTGATTGCAAAATACATTTTAAGCATTTTAATGTATGTCTCTTTCAAAAGTTACTATTGTTCAGAATGTGTTTGCAAATGAAGGTAGATCCCTGCTCCTTCTTATGCACTTCAGTGGTGAACTAAGGGCTCACACTGCCATATAAATATCTTCCTGCTAGAGTGAGTCACTTGCTTGACTGAATGACACTTGCCATGCACACACCACCAAAAGGACTCTTATGCAGGTCTTGCTAATGCCTGCATCAAGGGTTTTGAAAAAAGTCTTTCTTCAGGGCTGGCCGTAGAAGGAAGGGGGTCGTGGTACGTGTGTGTATGTGTGTGTGTGTGTCTGTGCGCTTGCGTGCATGCGTGTGTGTGTGTGTGTGTGTGTACACACACAAGTATGGTGAGTGATATAGTGGGTTCTAGAGTATTAACAAACTTGTAAGCCAGGCAGGTTATGGAATTTTGAACTCACTTCTGTCATCCACTGAGCTGTTTGCTAGGGCCGGTTTCAGCCGATTTTGTTACAGGGGGCTGATATTGCCAGCCACGGTAACAAAAACGGCCCCACAGGAGGCCAAAACCGGCCGCCACCCTGGAGGCCCACCGGGAAAACACCTGGTGCCCACCTAAGGCCAGTCTGGCCCTGCCAGTACACCTTAAGCACTGCAGCACCTAGGCATGAAATCTGCTGATTTCTACACATCCCTATGGTGTCCCTCACTGAAATTAATTTGTGTGCCCATACCATGTGCAGAGTGAGTTTGGCAGTCAGGGAACACTTGGTATCAATACGACACCAAATTGATCCGGGTACCAAATTAGAGAAGCATGTAGCAAAAAAAGTGATAAGTCTAGGACATCAACAGTAAAAACCAGGTCACCTTTCATAAACCCAGCCCACGTCTGCTAAAGAACTGTCCACACACTGATCTGTCAGAATGGCCCATCGGGCCTTATAGGCCAGTCCACCGCTGCCTGGCATTCACTCCAAACACTGCAGAATAGCCTAGTTTTACAACAGAGATATTCCTGGACCATCACCAAGTGTCTTAAACCATACATGCCATAAGACCCAATTCAGGCAGGAGGTACGATTTTTTAAGCAAAAGAAACGGCTTATTGTAACTGTACCACACCTGAAATTGTGTCAGATTCAATAGAAGACAATGGGGCAAATATATTCCCCTGATTTTTATTTATCCAAATCTACCTCTTTCCCCTTCTAAAATGTTGGCGCGTATGCCTAAACTTGAAGGCGATCTCCATTGCTAATAGATATTTTCTTCCAAGGAACGGCAAGATGCCATAACCTCAGCCTCACCTTTAAAAAAATGGCCAATCCGGGTCAACGTTTTCAACCAGAAAATCACTTTGGTGACCACATATGCTACTGGGCAGAAGGGGGAAAATGTCTGTTAACCCAATTATTGTACATTTCTCCACAGTTTTGCACATTTTACGCTCTGCTTTAAAGCCATAATGTTGTGATGCCGTAATAATGCATAATTGATATGGTAAAACTGCATCACAGGAGGTAAATGATACGCCCCGCTACCATCAGCGAAAGGCTGTGCAGCCTCTGAGCCCATGGATATGCATAACCATGCAATAATATTTTGATTACACTATATCCCTCTGTTTTTTATTGCTCAACAGGCAAAATCAGTAGAAAGTAACCATGGGTGACTGTAAAAGGTATTTTTCATCACATTTTGAGTGACACCAAATAAGAGGCTTATACTTAGGGCTCCCGGTTTTATGGTATTTATTTTTTTAACATTTCCGTATGTATTTATCCATATTTATATTTTGACCATTTTATTGGTATTTAGCCATATTTATTTTTTGTTTTTGTGAACAGATGAGGTGATAACGTGTATGTTTCTGCATTTATTTTACAGATAAACATGAACACATACTTTGTGTTTGTCATGTTTTAGCACAATACACAGCCCAAAGTAATAATATAATAAGCTAACATGAAAAGAATAGCATAATAGAACAAATACATGTTGAGATGTGCAGTAATTTAAGCAAATCTCGTTCAGCTTTGTAACTCCCCATGCTACCAACATGTAAAGCTAGTGGCCTGAAAGTCCTTAAACTTAGCATGGAGAGTCACTCAAAAGAAGCCAAATTATCTGTACTTTTCTGCTTTAAAAAAAAACAGGAAACACAATGTTTTCTGTCTGTATTTATCTGTAAAAATCAGTAAAAATGGAAAACAGGGAGCCCTTCTTATACTGGGAAACACAATGATGACAGTGTCTTGTTATGCCGCCTCCCACTTCTGAGATGTAACAACCCTCAAGAGATGTACGATGGAACAACACATAGTGCTTAGTGCTCCAGGACCAAGGGTGGACTGCAGTTATCTTGTGCATCTCGTAGATTCTACAGGTGCTCTTGTCTCCTCCGGGGTCTGATCTTCCTAATGATACATTCATTGTGTTTAGTTTCTCTAGTAACTGCCTCATGTGTCGCTGATGTTTGGTACACCCACTGGAATGTTCAATTTTATTAACTCCCTTTCTCCCCAGTGATCAGTTTTTCTTATGTCCCTCCCTCTACATATCTGATCTTTCTTTCTTACGGTGTAAAGGACCTATAGCCACCCATCATAGTGTGCTTGATATTTCTAATGTTTCTTTCATCATGTCCGTTCTTTCTAGGGCATCCTTCCTGGCGTGTGATCCTCCTGGCCTATCTCTTTTAACATCATCTTATTTTTACCCTCTTATCTAACACCTGCTGTTAACATGTCCAGTTTCCAGTCTTTCTAAAGTTCTCTTTACACAGTATTCAACAGCGTCCAGTCTGCAGCGTCCTCCTCTCAGAGTATCCGAATGCGTTCATCTTCTTCACGGACTCCACAATGCATCTGATCTGTGTTGTACCCCGGATCTTGATATCTCCATGCCCGCTCTTCCTAACATCCTCTTACGGTGTATCTGGTTGCATCCACTTTTCCAAATGTTCTTTTCTTACTCTGTTGTATCATCATAATGCCCCTTTTTGGCATGCTCAATCTTCAAACCCTCTCCCTACATGTTCATAGTGTCTTGCCCACTCGCTTCGTGTGTCTCATCCCTAGTCTCTCATCTTCCACAACCAACCACATTGCTCACTGTGCCCCGGTTAATTTGTAAGCAAATCAAGAAGGTCTGTTCCAGGCAAATATTCATTAAGCATGCAATAAGAAGACTTCATGGGTAGTTAAAAATAACAAAGTTAAAACAACTTTAGTTAATGCCATAGCATTAATAGCGCATGGCTGAAAACAACATTCACCGAAGAACCGCCTCCCTCTTCCTCGCAGCCATCCCCCGGATCAGCGGAGGACGCTCCTTCTCACACCTGGCGGCCTAGGTCGGGAGCGGCCTTCCTTGCCCCTCAGGACCGCTCCATCGCGCCAGCAATTTAGGAAAGAACTCAAGACCTGGCTGCTCGAATGAACAGATCACATCGAAGCAGTTAGCAACTCCAGCGCCTTGAGACCCTCACGTGTGATTTGCCGCGCTTTACAAATCCTTGATTGACTGGTTGACTTGAGAGAATAAAGACAATGTCTGTAAGTTCAAATTCATGGTAAATACAGGCACACAATTAGAATAAAACACAAACAAGGGTTGAATAGACAACCCAAAACTTAGGTACAAGGCTGCATGCTAAAACAATGTACCCTTTGATTTAACAAATCTGAGTAGTACAACTTAAATACATTAAGGTTAGAAATGCCAAGTGGTTAAATAATCAAAACGTTATAGATCCTACAACCCTTCCACTTAATGCTTCAAGAATTTGTCAGCCATATCCTTTCCATGTATCCAGTACCAGGATACCAAAAATGAATGGGACACAAGTATATTACTAATTTGGATAAGAATTGGGCCCTTAATTAAGAGTGGCCCACTAATTGGTCAGATATTTATTGCACTTGATAAAATCTGACTCCACTGAATCGAAATTTGTCAGGTGTGATAAATACTTTGCAATTACAACTTTTTGGGGGAATAACATGCTTAAATTAGTTCTTAGAGCACTAAAATTCATGTGCTCTGGTAAATACTGGTCATTTTCTGCAGACAAATTTTAGCAGGTTTGACTCGTCAATATTTATTACAAAACTCATAATACTATATGTGTGGTAAAAGAAGATACGCACATTTTGCAATTCCAACCAAATACAAAAGCTGGTGTAACAGAACACTAAATACTGTAGCGCTTTGTGTTACTATAAAAAAGTAGAAAAATGGATTCTTCCAAATTTTATAGAAATATCTATCTCATTAGGCATCTCCAAAGAGAAGCTTGAAGTACTTTATGTCTCGTTAAATTCTCTTCACAAAAGGACTCTCTTTTTGTTGTTTGTTACTGACATGGCTTTGCACAATGCATAAAACCTTTGCTGTTATCCCGCTCTGACTAGAAGCCAAAATTCACCAAGACAGAGAAAGTATTTGGACATTGCAACAAAAATGTAAAGAACGGGAAAATCTTTTGCAACCGTGACGCACTTTCATCCTGAAATCTCAAAAGGCCTTGTGTTGTCCTGGCTGCCGGGATATTTCAGCCTGACCTCCAAACAGCGCTGCTGTTTCCTGAACACATGTCGGATAAAAATGTTCATTTTGAGAAGCGGGAAATGAAGAGAGAACAGAGTACATCAGTTCACACAGGCACACAAGTGCCGAAACAGGAAATAACAACTATCACTTCAGGAACAGACGTGCTGTTTGGTCCATAAACTCCATTTCAAAGTCAAAACATGATTCACTATTCGAATTAAGGACTAGTGGTACAGGTTCGAAGAGAACCTTCTAGAAGTGTGGTGGCTTGGGCAACACACAATCATGCTCCTGGCAACATGGACATTCAGTGCTTATTGTGAGCTGGTGGTTGTAGGTGGTGGGACCCACCGGCACACATTTTTGGGGAAAGGGACTTCTTTTTCATCATCAGACTTAAACCCAGCGCAAGAATGAGAAAGGGAGAAAAGTGAGAAAGAAGAAGGAAGAGAAAGACCGGTGTGGTTGTTACAAATGGAGAAAGCTGTGGTAAAAGGAACCTGTGAGTTCTACCAAGAGTAGACAAAGACCCCCCCAAGAAGGGGGATCGGGATTAGGCTGGCAGAGCTGCTCCACCTTTCCATCCCGGCGAAGTGGTGGCTCATGCAGTGCAGATAACTTCTTGGCGACGTCACTGCGGGGGCGCTGGGCATCACTTCCGGTGCCTGTGGTGTCAACGTTATTGGAAGACAGGTACAGGATCCATAACATCAGTCCCAGACCACAACCACATGAGGAGGTACGTTCAGGCTGGGGAGTGATTACCTCAATCTTTTCCTCTTAAGACGCGACCAGGGCCTGACGTGTATAGTATTGTCATTGGCATCCTTTTCCACCGCCCCCAACATAATATACATTTCCCATAATTTTGGTTTGGGTAAAGTGGCTGCAGGTTTATTACATACACTGTTATGTAATAGGTGGGTTATCTTACGGGCGATCCAAGTGCAGGCAACAGACTGGGCCGCCTGCTCGACCGATGAGCCAGGCAGCACTGGGGCGAACCCCACCTATGCTGCCCGTATCAGTGATCCTCTCCAGGATCACGTGAAAGTTGGAAACTTTACTCATGCCCCTTTCAGGGCGAAGCGTCGCATAGCAAACCCCCGGTTGTTCAGGCCCACAACCGCCCGAAGACCTAGGCGGGCGCCGACACGGTTTCTAGGACCCTCCCATGAGGCTCCTCGGATTTGGCTCTGGCACCCCCTATGGTGCCACGCAGAGGTACCCTTGGTACCGGCCTGCTTCCAGATCGCCCTGTAACTCAGCCACAGCTCTGGAGGTGGCCACCGTCGCCTCCAGAGCCCCCCACCACAGCTATGGTCTTACCTGCACCCTCTCATCTCTAGCATCTCACTTAAGTCTAAGAGAAAAAGGTCCATACCTTCTGGCGATAAGTGGATCCCATTAGCCTCAAAGTACCCCTTCTCTTGAATCATCTTGTCTCTGATGAATCCCAAACCTCTCTGGTCAGTAAACTTGTGCATTGCTCCGTTAACTCGCTTCCGGTAATGTTCGACTGCCTTCCCAGATTTTGCCCCTCGCCACATTCTACGTGGAATCATCTCTGACCAGTACACCTCGCATTGACCCACGCTCTTGCTGATTTCACCCAAATCACTTTTCATGACCTGCAAGAGTAACCTCCTACCCATGTCAATGAGGTCGTTGCCCCCCAGGTGTATCACTAAATTTGAGGGGGCGCTCCCTGTGCCGCAAGTCTCTCCTCCAATCTGTTCCTGAGGCTGCTCCATCTCATGCCGTGGAAACCCATCCACTCAAACTTTGTCTGTGGGAATCCCCGCATCTATTTCCGGTGCGCTGCCCACTGAGCCACCTTGTAGATGCATGAATGCCCGATCACCCATACCTGGGGCCCTAGTAAAGCAAGAGACACGATCTACAAACTCTACTCTTTTAATGATTGTCCATAACACGCATAATAAACAGTAACATTTGAAGTACACTGCAATTCACTGCACACTAATAATACACAAAGTACATAATGGGCGGAAATAGCATTTGTAGCATTCAGAATCCCACCGCCCAACCT
Source organism: Lissotriton helveticus (assembly GCF_964261635.1). Taxonomy (NCBI): domain Eukaryota; kingdom Metazoa; phylum Chordata; class Amphibia; order Caudata; family Salamandridae; genus Lissotriton; species Lissotriton helveticus. Next base: position 735,531,918 of record NC_136073.1, read on the forward strand.
TCTTTACGCCCTCTGGCTCCATTACTGCCTTGAAAGCAGCCATGGCCGCCCCTATCCTGAATGAGTAGCTGGAGTATTTCTTATCTGGCTGTGACAACTCTGCCCTAGCCAAGCTCGCCCTCTTCAGCCATTCCATCTGGTACCTAGTAAGGGGGTCCTGGTCAGAATGTATCAATAGGTAACCAGGGCGTTGGGACGGCAAGCAAGGTACTCCCTGACCTTGGTGACAGGGCAATATTTAAGGTCCCCCAACGGCCTGAGCACCACATCAACCCCCCCCCCCGTCCTGCCTGATCTGTTTTGGACTTCCTAAGGCGGATGGAAAGGGTGTCTGTGAGGGCAACATCTTGAATGCTTAAAGCATCCCCTGAGTTGTCAGACTTAGATATTGCCACAGTTCACTAATGCGAAAGGCGCCAAAGAAAGCCAAGCAGACGGCTGCTGCAAAGAGTGTGTCCTCAAACTTCGAGTGACCCCCTCTAACACATCCAGCATCCCATTAAGAATATCAAAATCAATGGGAGCCCTGCTGTCTGGGGCCCTGGGCTCGTCTCTGGCCCAACCTTTGAGGGTCGCCCGTATGACAAATGATTTAGTAGGGTCGGCCCCCCCATCAGCCTGGCGTCATGGCTCACCGCCGCCAGGTGGCCACACACCCAGAAGTGGCTCCTCCCCTGTTCCTTAGCCCATACCACGAATGCCTGCACTCTGCCCTTGATTGGTAGAGAAGAAAGTCCCAGGGATTGTGACACTGTCATGAAGGTGGCCCAGTGTGCCCTACAACGCTTCCTAGTACCTGGCGGCAGCGAAAGTTCTCCCATTGCCCTCAGTCATTGGTCCACTGCAAGATGCTCCAGAGGTGTGCTGGGAAGAGGGTCATCTCTGCTCTTGCCCGCGGCCAGGCCTCCCGGAAGCGGAGGCACTAAAAACGAGAAAGAGCATCAGCCGCTACATTCTTGACCCCCTCAATATGCCTTGCCCTGAATTCAACGTTACAGCGCAGGCAAGCCCTGACCAACTCTCTGAGCAGGCAGAGAACCAACGGGCATTTGGCAGTGTGCCCATTGATGGCCTGCACTACCGCTATGTTATCAAACCAGAATAGGACCTTTCTGTCTGATAAAGTATTGGGCCAGAGATGTAGCACAATGACAATCGGGAACAATTCCAAGACTGTGATGTTCGTCATGATGTTTCGCCTGCGCCAGGCATTGGGCCACTCCTGGGCACACCACTCAGTGCCCAAAATCGCCCCAAAGCCCTCTCTACCTGATGCATCCGTGATGAGGCAGAGCTCAGGATTGTCCGCCCAGGGTCCCTTCCAGATCACTGTCCCATTAAACTGTGTAAGGAAATCACACCACATAGAGAGGTCCTTCTTCAAGTCCATCCCCAAACGGACCCAATGGTGCTTCTTCTTAACCTTTGCAGTTGCCCTTGCTAATCTCCTGGCAAACACCCTCCCCAAGGGGATCACCTTGGCTGAGAAGTTAAGTTTTCCCAAGAGGCTTTGGATGTCACCCAGTGTGGCCTTGTCTTTCCCCAGCAATGCCTGAATGTCCTGACGCAGTGCCCGAACCTTGTCAGCAGGGAGTCTGGACTCGCCCTTGATCGTGTCCAACTCGATGTCTAAAAAGTCAGAATTTGCGCCGGACCCTCAGTCTTGCCAGGTGCCAAGGGAACACCTAGGTGCCTAGCCATGTGCTGAAAGCACTGCAAGCCTCTACTGCACTCCTGAGTATCTGGCCCCCCGATGATCAGGAAGTCGTCCAAGTAGTGGGTTACCCCCTCCACCTTGAACACCCTAGACAGCACCCACTGTAGAAAAGAGCTGAACGCCTCAAAGTAGGCACAACACACGGAGCATCCCATGGCATACACCCATCAAAGAAAACCTCACCCTGCCACTTGAAACCCAAGAGGTGTTGGCGGTCAGGGTGGACCAGCAGCAGGCGGAAAGCAGACTCAATGTCTGACTTAGCCAACCATGCTCCCTTCCCAGCCCTCCTGACCATGTCCACCGCCAGGTCCAGGGAGCAGTAAGACACAGAGCACGTCCCCTCGTCTAACCAGGAGTTCACTGAATCCCCTTCAAGATAAGACAGATGCTGAATCAACCTAAAGGCCCCATGCGCTTTCTTGGGTACCTACCCCAGCGGGGAGATAACAAAATGCTCTAGAGGTGGCTGTTAGTATAGGCCCGCCACCCTCCCAATGGCCACTTCCTTTTTGATCTTTGTCAGAACGACTTCAGGTTGGTCCCTGGCTGCTTTTAGGTTTTCAGCGTCCCTGCTCACTAGGGGGCCCTGGTACAGTATTCTGAAACCTTCTACAAAACCCTCCACTAGGAGCTGTCTATCCTTGGGGTTGGGATACTCCTGGATCAGGGGAGGAGGTTGGGGATGATAATGGGTGACAGACCCTTAGCCAAGAGTCTTGCAGGAGTCTTGCCTCCAAAGGGCAAGGTGGGGACATCCCTGCTGGGTGGGAATGGGAGTGGGGGGGAGGGTTTAGGGGGGCAGAAAGGTGAGACCGGTCTATGAATCCTGCCTTCCCGGCAACGTCGAGGGACGTCTCGCTTGTTGCAGGAAGAGGCTGGATGTGTGGCCCCACAATTACTACAAGTGTGGGAGAACCTGCAGGCTTTCCCCCAGGAACAGGACCCTGCATTGTATAGCCTGCAGGTCCCGTTGTACACTGTTCTTGTTCTCTGCTTCCGGTCCCCCTCACCCGAAAGGACTTCTTGAATTGACCCTTCGCTTCCTACTTCTGACCCCTGGGCTTGTCACCCCCGCTTTTCATAGAGCTTGTCTTGCCTGTCACCTCAACTGTGCCCTTTCCCATGTGCTTGACCCAGAGCCTAACCTCCATTTGGTCCCACTCCAACTCTGGACACATGGCCATCTTTTTTCGGAAATCACAGTCATAGCGGTATCATCCGTCCCCCCGCTGGTCTCTGCCTCATTAGGTGATAATGCTGGCGTTACTAAAATAACCCCTGCCCCTGGTCCGGGTATTTATCCATTATCGCCGCCGCCGAGATGGCGAAAGCTTGCCCCCACGTGGCAATATTATTCTCGGGCCAAGCTTGGTAACGCACCTTCTTGTCTTCATCCTTGCCACCCATCTTTCTAGTATCGACCCCCTCCGCCCCGTGCATGAGCAGAGTAAATATGTCGATGAACTCTCTCCTCCAAATCCCCTCTTTGGCGGCCAGAGGAACTTCAGAAAAGCCTTTCTCTGTGAAAAGTTAAAATCTAGAACACTCCTTTGGCGATCCAACTCGCTAAGTTCAAAATTGAAAGAAAAAGCCAATTTACTTGTCTGGGGTGGTCCCAAATTTATTCAATCATACGTTTAAATCACATTATATCATATGATCATTATTCCATCTGAAAATTCATTCAAATGAAGAGCATCAAAGAGATATTTGATAATCCATTAGCATATTGCTTGCACGTTGGAAATATGTCCCTGATTCATTTCAAGCCATAGCTCTTCTTCAGGGGAAATATCTGAAAAAAGTACATAAGACCACATGTATCGCGATCCAAGAGGGAATGCATCATGTAAAATACCAGAGGGTTATCTGTAAGTAAAGGGAATGAGTGGTGATTTGCGCATGCTGGGGAAGTTGTATGTGCAGTCAGGTAGTACCCAGAACAAACGAACACAATAGAGGTGCATGTGGAGCGGTGACAGTGAAACAAAGTAAAGGAAGCTTAATTCGAATTACCAGTATACACCTGATTACCCTAGGAGTGCAGCGTTTATCTCTTGTATTCCTTTGTTCTGGGCAATTGCGTGATAGACGGGCCCTCAAGCACCCCCCCCCCAGAAGGGTCTATTTAGGCACCTCGCCCCCACTGGGCGAGCTGGCCCCAGCAAGGCCTGCTCTGACCTCCGCCATGAAGCTCTTCAAAGAGTCAGTGAGCTTACCTAAGTTCTCAGTTGTCGCGTAGCCCACTGGGAGCAAGCTACTGGCCGTGGGGATTACTGGTCCAGGTGCGGGGGTCGTGGGTACAGGCGGAGGTGCGGCGGTACTACGAGGGGTGGCCATGGCCCGGCTCCTGGATGGCAGGGGTTCTGCCGGAAAGTCTTTGACCGTGGGCCTGCGTGTCCTCTTGGACCTCGTGGGGCCTGCCTCTTCACTGGGTTCGTGCTCTGTGGACGGGACCTCACTGGCGAAACCAGAGTCCTCCGGATTATTGGCCTACAAAAGTTCTGTGGCCCAAGCCAATCCCTTGGTCTTGGCCAAGTCAATGAAGGCTGCGATCCGCGCACCTTGGGAGGTGCCTGGCTGGGTCTCATCGACTTGGGACCTCTGCAAGAATAGAGGGGGGGATCCCTGACTATCCATCCTGTCCCCTGCGATTGGCTCTCAATCTGGAAGAAAAGTAAAATATTTAGCCACTTTTGCTTTGGCCAGGATGCCAGGCTGGCCTTGCTTCTGTCTAGGTGCACCCCGCTTCGACCTCCCCTTGGCTCCATACTTACTTACGCCCTGAGGGAGAACAAACGTATCGCTGGTGACGGTCGGATAGGAGCTTCAGCGTACTCTGTGTGTGGAGATGAAGGTAGAGGTTAAGGAACTTCCCCCATACCTCCCTATGCACCCAGCCCACCGTGACCAGCACCCCCAATGACGCGGGCACTACCTGTGCCCCTGTTCTGCTACCCGTCAGGACAAACAGGGCTTACTTTTCTCCATGCTCACTAGGGGGCTCTTACGCTGCGGCCCGTTCAACTAGCCCCCCCCCCCCTTGCGCCCATACCTGCTGCGGGCGTGTGTCCCCAGGGAAAATCCAGCGCTATCTGCGTTGAGCGTCAAATCCTGACCTGCTAGTGGAGACAAAAACCACAAATAAAGCACTCTCTGGCACAGTACTGTCCTCCAACTCAGGCCGCTGGACAGTGTCCACTCCCTTACACAAGGGTCTGGCGGTTGCCAACCCCTACGCCCTCATCAGTTGTGGCATCACTCCCAGGAGGCCACCTAAACCTCTGTGCCCCCAGTCCTTGTTACCCTAAACCACGTCTCCAACTGTGTGGGCCTGCACTTGTCCCCTCGTGCCTAGCGAAGTACCACAGGGGGGCAGTAGGAGCAGCTGAAAAAGAAGAAAGTGCGGGGTGAGGCATGGCAAACAGGCATGGTGGGGGGGAACCGAACCACCCCCAAAAAACCAAAGGGATTGTGCCTAGCATGGTGAGCAAGCCAACTTGATGAATGCTGATTCTGCCATTGCATTAAGACAAAGATACCCCTCACATCGTAACCTAGGCGAAGCATGTGCTCTTTTAACACTGCAAGTGTTCCAACTGTTACCCTCTGGTAGCTTAGCACAGAGCAGGCAGTATTAATTAGGAGGCAATGTGTAAAGTATTCATGCAACACCTAGACTATAATAACAAAATGACAAATTAACAGTGTGTAACAAGTCCTTCGATTTCACTTAAACCAAGTGATGAGTGATAGAGAGGGCTCATTTTAGCCTACAGGTTGATTCCACCGGAGCCCTTAGGAAGGCACCAGTATGTTGCCCAGGGCCCGTTAATGCGTTGGTGGAACGGGGGGGGGGGAATTCAATGAAATGCCCAGAATCACCTGATGCTAACCTACCGCCGGGAGTCTGACCTAGTTCCCCCGCTCCCAAGTTGGCAGCCCTAACCTTAAGGCTACTTCCTGACCAATGCCCAGTTACTGCAGGCATGCGGGGAAGAAGGCCACAGGGTCATGCTCAACTGCACCAAGGACGAGCAAATCACACCAGCGGCCTACCAGGGTGGAAGGGGTGTGTGCAACCCGCGACGCCACATACACGCAGCTCCATGCAATGCACCCCCTTAGGAATCGCCTCCAGCCCGCGCCCGAGGATCAAACCCTGGACCCCCGGTTCACCCCTCTGCATAGCCCAACGCGCGTAGGGACACCGCACATCCCGGTCCACCGCACTCTCTGTCCCGACTGGGGAAGGGACGTAACCCACAAAGCATGGTCGCTACCGCTCTCCGGAGCCCCCGCAGTGATGAGTAGTTGACCACACTGTGGGTGCCTAGTGCTGCAGACTACCTACCCCCATACCAGGACCGGAACGAAGCTCTTTGCCCAGCAAACAACTCAATTGCAGGGTAATGAGTGGCCCTAAAACCCCTGCTGGCTGTACTATCTCGACCCTTGGAGGGGGAAGGCCACGACCCCATGGGCCAAAGCATATTGCCTGGGAACAGTGGGGGGGTGAGCGGCACGCTATTCGCTGACTGCCCTCCCTCACGCCGCCACCGGATAGATGGGGGCCATGGGTCATGCGGTGGAGAGCCGCGGTGGGAGCCACCACTGTGACCCGGGACTCAACCCCAACGCACATCCACAGGGAAAAGCACCTCCGCAGTCACCGGTGCATAAGAGGAAGGCGGAGCCACCAAACAAAATGCAGTGAGATGAGCTCTTCCTGTGGCCAGGGTCGGAGAGTGGGCGAAATCCGACACACTGAGCCGTGCCCGCCGCACTCCCTTGGCAACTGTCTCGTAGCGACCGAGTCCGGGCTAAGTGCGCCCCAGACCCTGCCGGGGCGGGTGGGCGATCGGCAGTGCTGCTGAAGAGGGCCCGCTGCCCACCTCGGTGAATGTCCTGAAGCCCAGGCCCTGAGTGGTTCACGCGGTACAAAAGGGGGTGGTGATGGACGGAGCATCTGAACCAATCAAACACTCACACCCAGTCAAAAGATCTGGGTTTGATCCATCGCCGTTCTTTAGCCCACTCTGCCACCCCAGTTCAGACATGGCTATATGCAAATCAGTCTGACCCTGTGCCTCATGGGAACAATCCAGCCCGAACTGCCAGGCCATGCCTTCCCTGGACCGGAAACAAGCTTCCGAGGACCGGTTTCTGGCATTACAGCCGTCTTCAGCCTGGCTTGCTTGAATCCAGTGGCAAAGTGAGCAAGGGACTCACGTCTGAGCATACCCTGCCACACTTATGGCGGCCAAAGCGGTACAAAAGGGGGTGGTGATGGACGGAGCATCTGAACCAATCAAACACTACCACCCAGTCAAAAGATCTGAGTTTGATCCATCCCCGTTCTTTAGCCCACTCTGCCACCCCTGTTCAGACATGGCTATATGCAAATCAGTCTGACCCTGTGCCTCAAGGGAACAGTCCAGCCCGAACTGCCAAGCCATGTCTTCCTTGGGCCGGAAACAAGCTTCCGAGGACCGGTTTCTGGCATTCCAGCCGTCTTCAGCCCAGCTTGCTTGAATCCAGTGGCAAAGTGAGCAAGGGACTCACGTCTGAGCATACCCTGCCACACTTATGGCGGCCAAAGCGGTACAAAAGGGGGTGGTGATGGACGGAGCATCTGAACCAATCAAACACTCACACCCAGTCAAAAGATCTGGGTTTGATCCATCACCGTTCTTTAGCCCACTCTGCCACCCCTGTTCAGACATGGCTATATGCAAATCAGTCTGACCCTGTGCCTCAAGGGAACAGTCCAGCCCGAACTGCCAAGCCATGTCTTCCCTGGGCCGGAAACAAGCTTCCGAGGACCGGTTTCTGGCAATTAGTGTTTGATTGGTTCAGATGCTCCGTCCATCACCCCCCCCTTTTGTACCGCTTTGGCCGCCATAAGTGTGGCAGGGTATGCTCAGACGTGAGTCCCTTGCTCACTTTGCCACTGGATTCAAGCAAGCCGGGCTGAAGACGGCTGTAATGCCAGAAACCGGTCCTCGGAAGCTTGTTTCCGGTCCAGGGAAGGCATGGCCTGGCAGTTCGGGCTGGATTGTTCCCATGAGGCACAGGGTCAGACTGATTTGCATATAGCCATGTCTGAACTGGGGTGGCAGAGTGGGCTAAAGAACGGTGATGGATCAAACTCAGATCTTTTGACTGGGTGTTAGTGTTTGATTGGTTCAGATGCTCCGTCCATCACCACCCCCTTTTGTACCGCTTTGGCCGCCATAAGTGTGGCAGGGTATGCTCAGACGTGAGTCCCTGCTCACTTTGCCACTGGATTCAAGAAAGCCGGGCTGAAGACGGCTGTAATGCCAGAAACCGGTCCTCGGAAGCTTGTTTCCGGTCCAGGGAAGGCATGGCCTGGCAGTTCGGGCTGGATTGTTCCCATGAGGCACAGGGTCAGACTGATTTGCATATAGCCATGTCTGAACTGGGGTGGCAGAGTGGGCTAAAGAACGGTGATGGATCAAACTCAGATCTTTTGACTGGGTGTTAGTGTTTGATTGGTTCAGATGCTCCGTCCATCACCACCCCCTTTTGTACCGCTTTGGCCGCCATCAGTGTGGCAGGGTATGCTCAGACGTGAGTCCCTTGCTCACTTTGCCACTGGATTCAAGAAAGCTGGGCTGAAGACGGCTGTAATGCCAGAAACCGGTCCTCGGAAGCTTGTTTCCGGCCCAGGGAAGGCATGGCCTGGCAGTTCGGGCTGGATTGTTCCCATGAGGCACAGGGTCAGACTGTTTTGCATATAGCCATGTCTGAACTGGGGTGGCAGAGTGGGCTAAAGAACGGCGATGGATCAAACTCAGATCTTTTGACTGGGTGTTAGTGTTTGATTGGTTCAGATGCTCCGTCCATCACCACCCCCTTTTGTACCGCTTTGGCCGCCATAAGTGTGGCAGGGTATGCTCAGACGTGAGTCCCTTGCTCACTTTGTCACTGGATTCAAGCAAGCCGGGCTGAAGACGGCTGTAATGCCAGAAACCGGTCCTCGGAAGCTTGTTTCCGGTCCAGGGAAGGCATGGCCTGGCAGTTCGGGCTGGATTGTTCCCATGAGGCACAGGGTCAGACTGATTTGCATATAGCCATGTCTGAACTGGGGTGGCAGAGTGGGCTAAAGAACGGTGATGGATCAAACTCAGATCTTTTGACTGGGTGGTAGTGTTTGATTGGTTCAGATGCTCCGTCCATCACCACCCCCTTTTGTACCGCTTTGGCCGCCATAAGTGTGGCAGGGTATGCTCAGACGTGAGTCCCTTGCTCACTTTGCCACTGGATTCAAGCAAGCCAGGCTGAAGACGGCTGTAATGCCAGAAACCGGTCCTCGGAAGCTTGTTTCCGGTCCAGGGAAGGCATGGCCTGGCAGTTCGGGCTGGATTGTTCCCATGAGGCACAGGGTCAGACTGATTTGCATATAGCCATGTCTGAACTGGGGTGGCAGAGTGGGCTAAAGAACGGTGATGGATCAAACTCAGATCTTTTGACTGGGTGTTAGTGTTTGATTGGTTCAGATGCTCCGTCCATCACCACCCCCTTTTGTACTGAGTGGTTCACGCAGCGGCCCGCAATCCTAACAGGGCCCCGCCGCATAGCCAGTTCCATGCAGCCCGTGCCTGCGGAACACAGCCCCCTGGGGACCACTACCCTGCAAGCGGAACACCAGTGTGGGCCCCCGGGATGAGGGAGGCCTGTGCGGGCGTATGGCAAGTAAGCAGGAAGTAGGGGCGCCCACTACGCAAGGTGCATTACCCGCTCACGGCAGGAACCGCCACCCCATCCCCGCTAGTCCCCCAGCAAAACCACGCCACAACGCCCCGCAACACCCCTATTCTCCGAGCTGGCCGACACTCCCAGGCTGAGTGGCCTAAGCCTCCCGCTCTGCCGGGCCCCGGGAGTAGCACAGTCGCAGACTAGTCTTCCCCTGGGGTCTTTCGCGCGGGGATAGGACAGGCAGGGGAAGGGGAGGAGTTAGGTGGGGGGTATGTAAGGCACAGGGGAGGAAGGGGACTTCCTCTTCCTGTTGCCTGGCACCATCGGGAGGGTTGAGAAAAGGAAGGGAGCTTAGGGTAGTTAAGGTGAGTTGTGTTTGGTTACTTACTTGGTTTAGGACTTGTTAGTGATCGGGGGCGTCGAGGACTGTCTGCCGGCAGTCGAGGATTGCGTATACGCTGGAAGAGTGCACTTTGGCACCATGTCGGGCGTCTCAGCCGAGGAGGTTTGGGCGGCCTTGTTGCTGCTGGCCCGCGCGGGCCGGGAGGACCTGCTACAACCAGGTGTGTTGGGGCAAGCATGGGTGGGGGCCACGAGGGCCCGGCGCGCGGCCTCTGCCGGGTTCGCGGCGGCGGTCCTGGCCTGCCAGGAAGACTCCCTGCCGTCATTTGAGCACGTGGAGGTGCGGAGGGGGGGCGGAGAACGAGCCTGCCCCGCGAGCCTTCCCCCCCTTGGAGTTCCTCTCTGGGGCCTCCGGGGCTACAATTGAGGGAGGTGACCTTCCCCCCACGCAGCCGGTGGGGGCTGATCAGCCCGGGGGAGTTGAGGATGTGGCTGGGCCCCGGGACTTCTCCCTTGGGGGTGGGGGGAGGGTGCTGGGCTACTGGCACAGGCGTCTGGGGGGAGTGGGACTGCTGTGACCCTGGCTGATGGCCCACAGGCGAGGATGACACGGTGGAGGCAGGGGAGGATCAGGGGGGGAATGGGGGGCCCCCATTGATCTCACCACCACTTCAAGGGTGAACACCCCTGCCCCAGCGGGAGGTGGCAGAGCTGCTGGGGGGGCTGGGGGAGCCTGGCTTGTCTGGGTCCATGGCCATGGGGGGGGGGGGCCCTGGGACTTGGTCAGGGTGAGTTTTTGCCGTTGTGGGGGGGTTTTCAGGGCTACTGCCCGCCCCCGCCCCCCCCCAATTTGGGGGGCCATGTTATGGGAGGACAGGGCCCGGGAGCAGAGGATCATGGAGCAGATTCGGGAGGCGAGGTGGGCCGAGCAGACGATGGCCAGGGTGGGTGCAGTGTGGGGGCACGACATAGAGGGGCCTCCTACCCCGACCTCCGAGGAGGAACGGGCGGCGGAGCTGGAGGAGGCGCAGGGGCGCGGGAAGGGCAAGAAGGCCTCCGTTGTGGACCCTAAGAGCAGGATGGCAGGTGTAGGGACGGCCAAGACGGCTCTGAGGCCCGATGGTGCTGGGGCCCTCTCAGGTTGGAGCGACCTGAAGGGTGGGCGGGGAACCAAGCCGGCGGCTGTCGGCAGAGCCCGGGGGTGCCTAGCGGGGCGCAAGACGGCCCTGAGACGCAGGCCTGAAGCAGTAGGGCAGTCCGCGGTGGCTGTCCCTCCACCGAGGGCTCGGCCACTGGCGGCGCGGGTGTCGAATGTGTCACGTGTGACGGTTGGTGTGCAGAAAGGTGTGAAGAGAGCGGTGAGGGATCTGTCGAGTGCGCCTGTGGAAGTGGAACCGGTGCTGGAACTGGACTATGATGATGAGAGTGAGGAGCTTGAGGAAGGGGAGGTGCGGGATGACTCAGCCGGCCCGCGGGGCGTGGTGGACAACAGCGACTTTGGTGTTTTGCAGGCCCCGATGATGACAGCGGGCAGGAACAAGGCGGTGGCGGCGGAGACCTCGACCCCCAGAGGACGGCCCCGGGAGCGGCTCCCCACGGTCACAGGTGAGGGATCCTGGTGGATGGCTTGGATGGCTTGGGACGACGACTCGAAAGGGGGTAGGAAGAGGACTTGTAGGTCAGTGGGCGTGGGGGACGGGTCAATACGGGAGCCGGAGATGCCAGCGGGCGGTCCACCTGTGGAGGGTAAGAAAGTGGACGGTAAGTCGGTGGCTACAGCCGAGGTGCAGACGGATAAAGGGGACGGTAAGGAGGAGAAGGGGGTGAAGCTGCCAAAGAAACTTACCTATATGGGTTTGGCGATGCCCTTGGGGTCGCATCTTTCTGAAAAAGTCAAGGCACGGATCTGGAAGCACGAATTTGTGGATGTGTTTAAGTTGCTCCACAGGGAGGTTCAGGCCAAGGAGGGCTCGAAGGAGGAGGAGTGGGAGCTGACGAGGCGGCCCTGGGTGCCGGTGACAACGGAGAACTGGACTTCGGCATTCTTGATTTATGCTAGTATTTATTGTGAGAGGTATTTGGACCGGGCTATCGCGCTTTTTTTTATTTTTTTTTTTAGAAACCTTTATTAGTACAGAAAGGATATACAAAGCAGGGCCTACAACCGATCCGGCCGGCCACGATACGATAAAGCAGTCAAAGAGTCCAAATGAAAAGTCACAGAATCAGACGTAAAGAGGTGCGTTCAATACAATCGTAAAAAGGGGGGGGAGGTAAGAGGATCTAGACGGCCAGCAATCAGGAGCAAAATAAGGTTAATTTTATATTATAGCAATAAGGCGTATGACAGGCTCAGCGACAACAAAGAAGCATCCGGATTCCCAAAACAGATCATTAGTAACAAAAGGATAAAGGGCAGCAATGCAGAAGTGTCAGCACTGTAGACATCGGTATAAAAACAGATGTGGTGAACACAAATCAATATGCAAGTAGTAACAACTTTGCATTCCCACCACCCAGTAGCACATTGGATACAGAACAGGGGGGGCGGAATAGCGACATCAACAAAACTAGCCCGTCATACTAACCTTGGGAGAGAAGGAAAAGGGGAGGAGGGGAGAGGGGAGAGGAAAGAGGAAAGGGAAGGAAAACACAGACTAAAAGAGAAGAATGCCGCGCTGAAACAGGCGCCCCGTAGCGAGGAACATATAAAAGAACAGGAATAGTAGCAGCGAAGAGGGCATGGGAGTCGCAATGGAAAGCAGCAGAACTATAAAAGAAGAGCAGCGATGTTACAGACCCCACCCTAATCATACCACGGAAGGCAAGGACAGACGCTGCACTCTCATAAAGATACACAAAAGGGCCATAGAACTGAGAAAAATAAAACATCAAAGAAGACCCAACCCACCCATCCCACCCAGCACCCCTGCAGAAGGCTACGGCCTACCCTCCAAACAGCGCGCCTGTCGCCCTAAACCAGAACCCGAAATGTAGTAAAGACAAGAGAGAAAAGGAAGAAAAAGACAAAAAGAAGATATGAAAACAAGGTAGTAAATAGGAGGGAGGAGCATGAGGGCCGAGATAAATACGGTCGGCCACAGCCCTCCGCCCAACCATACAATCATAATACGTGTGCACCAGAACGACACGAACTCGAGCGCCACAGAACTTACAGAGGGGTCTCCCATAGCACTATGGATATGAGCCACTTCGTCACGAATCCGTATACCAATAATCCAACGGGAGCCGTGCATCTTACCCCAATCCCTTCTTCACCGCAATTACCACCCACCAAATAACAGTGTGAAGTGAGCAACACGATGCGAGGCAAGCACACAAATGAAAAAAATTACAAGAAAGACGCAGGTCAGAGAGGTCAATCAATAAGCAAGTGAACAAAAGGTCAAATAGGCAGTTCAAATGTCTCAGCAACAGCAACAGGGGCAGTAAAAGACCAGAGTTCAATCCCGCAGATCGAAAAGGCGGGGGGTGCTAGCAAAATAGAAACAAGACCTCATCAAGGCAGAAACAAGCAGCAGTCCGCCATTTTTCTCAGGCACCCGGGGATGATCGGGCCTCCGCATGACATCTAAGTCCCCAATTTCCAGACATCGAAGAGCAGGAGGTTCCAAAGCCGTCGGCCTGTAAATCCGTCGATGGACAGTAGCAGCATCCTTCGGAGCCACCGAGGGGGGCGAGGCAATGGCATCACCAAGGCAAGAGGGGACCATGAAGAAGCGTCCACCCAAGATGGCGGCGGATCGCAACGAGTCTCCAGGAGCACCGGGGGCCAAGGTCGCGTGCAAAGATCGCAAAGCATCAAGAACGTCGCCAATCGTAGGCTCACGCCCACATGACCATGCTCCCGTGCAATCCAGCAACCGGAGATCGCCATCAAGAGGAAATTCACATCTCAGGTCATCGGCAGCCATTTTGTAGAATCAGCCCCCTCACTTATCTCCGCCACTCCCGGAGCAGTCCACAAATGTAGGACTTTACAGATGTCCGGGGGGTCCCAGTAACGGCCGCTTCGGTGCAGAAAGGAAAGCCGTCCGAGGCGGAGGGTCGCCTATACGAGAGCTGGCGCTCCTCAAAGGTAGAGCCCGAGCGCGAGGGTCCAGGGTCGATGGACGGAGCAGCGGCGGGGGGACCCCTTCACACGGTCAGTCCACGGAGCATCGCGCCCCGCACCAGCCTCACGGCCGCCAAGGTAGGCCCGGTTCAGGGTCACCGGGAAGTTCTCACAGTGGCTCTCTCCAGTGGTGCAGTCTCTCGGCCGGGGCCGACGGGTACCGCAACGCCGGGCCGGATCCAATAGGCGATGCCCAGGTCTCAGCTCTACGAAGGCCCCGGTCCCCTCGGGGGGCACAGCTCCGGAACCACTGCAAGCCGGAGCCTCCAGGTCAAACGGTGAGTGAGAGCGAAATGTTGCGTTTCTATTTCTTCGAAAATATGTCGTCTCTGGGCAGGATATGCAGCAGGATATGTGAGTCAGGACAGAGGGCTGACGGAGCCGAGCTATAAGGCGACCATTTCGCTTGCGAGCTTGGCTCCTCCCCCGCTATCGCGCTTTTTAAGTACATGGACATCATTCGCAAGGCCCAGATGCAGTTTGGGGGTTTTGCATGGTTGAGTTATGACGAGGAATTCAGGGCAAGAGTTAGTACGGATCCGGAGAAGTGTTGGGGGGAGGTGGACCAGGAACCCTGGGTGCAGTGGATGGCGTCCACGCACTCTACTGCATCCACACACACGGCCAGCGGTTTGCCGGTATCGTATTGGTCCTTTCCGCCGCGTCCCGCCCACAGCGGGGCGGGGGGGAAGTGCGGTGCCTAATACCCTCATCTCTGGTCCGCCCACCAAACCAGGAGGATATTCGACGGGGGCCTGTTGGAGCTATAACCGGGTACTACTCGAGATACCCCTGTAAGTTTAAACATGAGTGCTCCAAGTGCGGCGGGAAACACGCCCTCACTCAATGCCTTACGCTTGTCACCCCCTCAGAGCAATGGCGGAATGCCAAAGGGCAGGGCCACCCTGGACAGAAGGGCGCCTACACCGGTTAGGGTGGAGGCGATGGCCCCGTGGCTCTCATGTTACCCGGATCAGGTGGCGGAGGCGCAGCTTTTCTGGGGTTTTACAGAGGGCTTTAGGCTAGGTTACCAAGGCCCCAGAGTGCGTCGGTGGGCAGACAATTTGCGGTCAGCGAAGGAACTGCCAGGAGTGGTAGCTCACAAGTTGTTGAAGGAGGTTGAGGAAGGAAGGATAGCCGGCCCGTTTACTGATTGGCCTTTGGAAGATCTGATCATTTCTCCGCTGGGGGTGGTGCCGAAGAAGGAGGAGGGGGAGTTTCGGATGATCCACCATCTTTCGTGGCCGGAGGGCCAGTCAGTGAATGACTTTATTGCAGAGGAGGATTTGAGGGTGCTCTATGCTTCTGTAGATGACGCGATCTGTTTGGTGAGGGTGTGCGGGACGGGGGCTGAATTGGCGAAATGTGACATCAAGTCGGCTTTCCGTGTGCTGCCTATACATCCGGCGGATTTCTCGCTCTTGGGCATGCAGTTTGGGGGGCCATCTACGTGGGCAAGGTTTTGCCCATGGGGTGCGCCATCTCTTGTGCTTTGTTTGAACTCTTTAGTACTTTTCTGCAATGGGCAATAGTGAGGATTAGTGGGTGCCGCGAGGTCACTCACTATTTGGATGATTTCCTCTTCCTGGGGAGGGCGGATTCAGGTGATTGTGGCAGGGCCCTGTCGCGGTTCCAGGAGATGGCTTGCCTTTTTGATGTTCCTATGGCGCCGGAGAAGACGGCTGGTCCCAGCTGTTGTCTGACTTTTTGGGGATCGAGTTGGACTCTGTACGGTGGTTGGCGCGCCTTCCGGTGGGCCAAGGTGACTGAAATTCTGTCATGTCTACGGTGGGCGGTCGAAGAGAAACGTATCCCTTTGAGAGCAGTGCAGAAACTTCTGGGTTTCCTGAACTTTGCGTGTAGAGTGGTAAGAGCAGGGCGGACATTTTGCAGGCGGCTCGGCATGGCCATGTCGGGTGCGGTGCTTCCCCACCACAGAGTCAGGATTTCCATGGGGGTGCGGGCTGATTTGAGGACCTGGATCATCTTTTTGAATGAATTCAACGGAGTGTCACTGGATTTTGATGAAGACAGGGCGGTTTGGCAATGTCAAATTTTCTCTGATGCAGCGTGGTCAGCGGGGTTTGGCGTCTTCTGGGACGGGAGGTGGTGCGCTGAGAGTTGGCCTGCTCACTGGTTGAAACAGGGGAGGAGCATTGCTTTCCTGGAATTCTTTCCTTTGCTGGTGGCGCTGGAGATTTGGGGGAGTGAGTTTCAGAACAGATCAGTGCTCTTCCACGTCGATAACATGACAGTGGTGGATTTGGTGAACCGCCAAAGAGTCAGGGACTGGAGAGTGCTGCGTTTGTTACGGAGATTCATGTTGGCTTGCCTTCGGCTGAATGTGGTGTTTCGGGCGAAGCATGTCCCTGGGGTGAATAATGACATTGCGGATGCTTTGCCTCATTCACAGTGGCAGCGGTTCCGGCAACTGGCACCGGGGGCGGATATGTGCAAGACCGAGCTGCCGGACGGCATCTGGGCCTTGGGGGAGTGAGGATGATTGGCCTGGTGAAACGGTCAGTTGCAGACACCACGAGGAAGACGTATCGGCTGGCAGGGTCAGAGTTTGGTGCACTCATGGGTTGGAATCAGGAATCAAGTATGGGTGACTGGTCCGGAGTGGAGCAGGGTGTCAAACGTTTTGTGCTGTGTTGCATTGATAAGGGGTTGACTGCTGCCACAATTTCTGGTAAACTGGCAGGGATCTCGTTTTATTGTACTTTGTTCATGGGGTTTGATCCGACGAAAGATGTGATTGTGAACAGGATGCTCCGGGGATGGGGTAGGGAATGTAGGGGAGGAGGGGGGGTAGACTGCGTGAGGCAGCTACATTTGACCTGTTGGTTCGGCTGGTTGGGGTGTTGCCGGGATGCTGTTATGATGCTTTTGAAGTGAGGATTTTCTGTTTGTGTATGGTTTGGATGTTTTTTGGAGCGTTTCGGGTGTCTGAATTGTTGGGTACTAGGGCAACGGCTGGTAGGGTGTTTGAGGAGATTCGTGTGGAAGGAGGGCGCCTGGGGATCTGGTTGGGGTGTTCGAAGACTGACCAGTTGGGTAGGGGGAAGTGGGTGTGGCTGCATGAGGCGGATGGTGGGGCAGTGTGCCCGGTGGCAGAGTGGAGGGCCTTCTTGGGGACTGAGAGTGTGGCGCAAGGTGAAATCTTCTGCCATGCATCGGGGGCTCGAATGACGGCTGGCCAGTTGTTGGCGGTGTTGCGCATGGCTTTGCGACGGCTGGGTTTGGATGCTTCTGGTTTTGGGACCCACTCTTTTCGTATCGGGGCCGCGACAGCTGCGGCCCGTCTGGGGTGGTACTGGGACAGGATTCGGAGGACTGGAAGATGGAATTTGCGCTGTTGTGAGCGGTATGTGAGGAAGTGAGGCGGTTGTAGGTTTTGATTGGCTAGGACGTGTTATTGTGTTTCTGTGCTAACATTTTTTTCTTTCGTAGGTTGCTTGGGTGGACCAGGGTCTAAGACGGTGACCTGGATTGTGGGGCACTTCTTTGTGCACTGGGCGTCTAAATATGCGGAACAACAGGTGTACGGCCGTAACCTGGGACTGAAAGGACATTTACATGAGGTACACTGGTGGGGCAAAGGAGGCATGCGATGGAGGGCACTACTGCCCTGGCTCGCCAAAATGGTCCCGCAAAAAGGATGCCCGGACCTGTTGATTATTCATCTGGGAGAGAATGATCTGGTGCAGCTGTCAGGTTTGGCGCTTGTGAAGCTGATGCAGAGGGATCTGGAGGTATTGAAGTCAAGGCTTGCAGGGACTTGCATTGCCTGGACGGAGTTGGTGCCCAGGAAAGTTTAGAGGGGGGCAATGAAGCACGGGGCTATTGAGTGGGCACGGAGGAAACTCAACAGGGCAATGAGACTTTTTTGCAGTGACAAGGACATTAAGGTGATATCGCGCGGTGGAATTCGACTGGAGGTGCCTTTAGTTTTCAGGGACGACGGAGTGCAGCTGTCTCGTTTGGGGAACGCGTATTACATGATGGAGATGAGAGATGTAGTGAGCAAGTTGTGGAATGAGGCGATCTGGTGTTGCAGGGAGTGAGTGCAGATGAGTGCAGTGTGCAGGGGGCCGACGGACCCGTGGGGGGGTGGGGCAGGGAACCGCCCTACAGGGGGTTCCCTGGTTGGCGGTACTTTGAAGGGATAGGGGGGTCAAGAGCGGGCACACCCATCCCTTGGGGGGAAGTTCGAATGGCAGACGGAGGCATGACTGGAAGGACACAAGGAGCGGGTAGGATGACAGGTGATTGGTGGATATGGATGAGGTACGGCATGGGGTTTGGAGTGGTTGTGATGAGGTGGAGCGGGTGGAGCGGGTGAAGCGTGTGAGAAGTGAAGTGTTGAGTTGGGATTTGAAGTTATTTATTTGTTAATGTTTACTGTTATGTAAGATTACGCAGCCTGGTCTAATAAATGGCCTTTTACGCTTAATACACTGCATGGTCTATTTATTGCGCGATGCCGGGCCACGGGGGAAGCACAGTCGCAGACTAGTCTTCCCCCGGGGTCTTTCGCACGGGGATAGGACAGGCAGGGGAAGGGGAGGAGTTAGGTGGGGGTATGTAAGGCACAGGGGAGGGAGGGGACTTCCTCTTCCAGTTGCCTGGCACCATCGGGAGGGTTGAGAAAAGGCCACCCACCCGCCCTGCAGTTTGGGGTGGTTTGGGTTTTTTTTTTTTTTAGTTTGTGGCATGCCAGTTTAGGCCAGAGCTGCACTAGGCGGTACTTTGAAGGGATAGGGGGGTCAAGAGCGGGCACACCCATCCCGTGGGGGGGAAGTTCGAATGACAGACGAAGGCATGACTGGAAGGACACAAGGAGCGGGTAGGATGACAGGTGATTGGTGGATATGGATGAGGTATGGCATGGGGTTTGGAGTGGTAGTGATGAGGTGGAGCGGGTGAAGTGTGTGAGAAGTGAAGTGTTGAGTTGGGGTTTGAAGTTATTTATTTGTTAATGTTTACTGTTATGTAAGATTACGCAGCCTGGTCTAATAAATGGCCTTTTACGCTTAATACACTGCGTGGTCTATTTATTGCGCGATGAGCCCCCCCCCCCCCGGTCGACATCGCCCTGGCCTTGCAGCGGTAGCGCCCCAGTACGCTGATGTGGCCCACGCTGGATCATGCCTTATCCCCCTCCACTTGCGAGTCGCTGACCCAGACGCAGCCAGTCACATGACCCAGCATACAGAAAGTGGAGGGGGGGAGTGGCGATGAAACACTCACCACAGTAAAAGCTGCTCCAGGGAATCCTGACGGAGGCCACGGGCGAACACATGACGACGGCATGTACGGCGATCAAAAGAGATAGCCAAAATGGTGGGGGAGTGATATATACCCTCCCCAAGTCTTGGGCGCCCAGGAAGTGACGCCCCCGTGCGCCGCTACCAGACGGGAGGGGGACACCGACCAGAGTCCCTGCCCCTGAAGGGGGAGGGGGTGTGGGGTGCCCAGGCGACACTAGAGAGCTGACCTCTCTAGTGGCCCCCTTTGGGTGCCTCGGCCAGCTGCAAATACTTGTAAATCCCCCGTTACAACCCAAAATGACATGGAAGTTGACTGGAGGTGTTGCGTCTGCTTGGTAGGTGGCGGGAATTAACTATTTTGCCCTATCGCTGTTAACAGGCACCAAAAGATGTAACGTTTGAATATCGCTGGAGTGTTTCTACGCATTTTCATTGTGCAGCCATAATATATTCGCAGAAGAGGGTGGGGGGGTAATATCTGTGATATGGTGGTGGGGACAATGGGCTTCAGACCCTGCACTCACAGGAGGAATTGAACACCCTAATCTGGTGGTAGTGGGAATCGGTTCCAGGAGATTTGCATGTTAGGGTGGTGGCATGGAATCGCCTCTCTTGGATGTGGGTAGTATCACCTACGTAGAATTGTAATGGAATGGATTATGGCGATCGGCTCTGGGCTGTGAATTCTATCTCTTCTCTTAATATGTAACTATTGTACTTGATCTGTCTGGATAGACTAGATCTTGTTGGAGTCGCAGGAATTGTGGTGGAGATATTCTTTCTGACAAACCTTGTGGATGACAATTTTTTGTGGATGTGCAATATATGTTCTGATTTAAACAGTTAATGCCATGTGTTGTATTGTAATAAATACGGCCTGTGTTCAAACCTAAGAAGATATGAGGTATTTTCTGTTATTGCCTTCTTCTGGTGGGGTGGGCGAGGGCTTCCCTCTCGGTCAGTGGTGTAACAAAAGCCCCCAAAGCCCCAGCAGTGAGGGGAGCCCCCTCCAGCACTGGAAGGTCCCTGGTCTGAGAGCTCTGAACTGGATCCAGAGTGTCGGGAGCCCCCTGCATGTACTTTGCAGGGGGGCCCCTTCAAGTTTCGTTACGCCACTGCTCTTGATGCCTCATGGGCCATGAGAGAAAGAAATAGAAAGTGTAGGCAGGTGAAAGAGGGCTGAGACAGAATCAATCAAATCTATGGCGAGTGGCGTCTACACATTTGAGTCTGCCCTGGAAAAAACACATTTTTTTAGGACTCTCACCCAATGTTGGTTGGGTTAGTGGCAGTATTCATCATCGAGCCCTCACCCAGAGACACATATGTGGCTGGGTGGTCTCAACCTTGAGGAATTCAAGGGAGCTCTTGATAGTACTTTTTTGGGAGATCTTATGTCTAAATTTACCTCAGGGTAACCTAACTGGGATATATTTAGGAACTTATATAATTGGACCCCAGGCAAAATTAACAAACATAGACAATGCTTTTGGAGTTGATTCTGCACTCCAACATCTCAGGTCTACATGTTTCCGCCACAATAATTCCAATAGCTGGTCGTTCGGCTTTCTTCAGGACAAAGCTGAATGACGATCCCTTGCAAACCTATTTGAGATATTATTATTTTTTTTTTATTTGTGTGCCATGATTTGTGCCGCAATATTCACAATCATACATTTGCGATTTACATGCCACTCTTATTTTTACCGGTCCCTCTGAGGTACTTCCCTGTTTTTTTGATTAGTATGTGTATATTTCCCTACATCGGGCTCCATAGTGATGATAGGAGGCGGTTTGTCCATGTAGTCAAAAATGTGTCAAATGTCCCGAACCGGCTTTGCTCCTAGATGTCGATCCTAACCCCTGCATCTTCTGTGCTATCAAGAGCCCCCTTGAAGTTCAATCATGAGTTTCTTCTGGGTGGACGCGATTGTGTAGATGCAGCTTGTCATAGTGTAGTCACACCCCTTGATCTGTTGGTGTGCATTTATTGGAAACAGAGTGGCTGCACCTCAAAATCATTCTGCCTCCCTCCCTTTTGATATGAATAGCAGAATTAAGTCTATACAGCCTTAATATTCTTCAACCCAGGCATTAAGCAAGGCAGTGGTGGGCTCCTAAGAATAATGTAGGGCTTTGCACTAATTGTTGTTTTTTTGTTTTGTTTTTTTACTTAAGCACTGTGGACTTTTTAGACTTTTCATCGGAGCTACTGCAGCTGTTTAGTCCTTTGACAGAAGCATTTTTTGCTGACATGGGAAATGTTCAATTTATCAATGGAAGATGATCACAAACGCACTTTCTATGCTCCCGGACAAGGGCTGAATACTTCTAGTCAGTACAAGGTACCCAAATCGACAGGTTACCAACCCCAAAATTTGCAACAAAAACATCTGCAAATCTGCCTGGTGATCTTTTGACTTGCTTGTCCTGGAAGCGGAAAAATACAGGACGTTTGGCATTGTATACCAGCTCAGTGCAGCCAGCAGGACAGGCCACTCAAAAGCAGGACAAACCTGCAGAAAATGGAAAGGTTGGCCTCCCTACCAATAGCAGTATGACGCATGATGAGACCGTGCAAGATGGCAGGCTTCTATATTGTATCTGAGTTTTACAGCATTTACATCTCCTGGAAACCTTCTTTTCTTGACTTTGCTGCCCCATTGGAGAATCACGCGTAACAAGGGAGTACCCGATTCTCCTTTTACTGTAGAATAATTGTATGTGTCCTGGGACATTAGTGGTAAATTACAAATTCTATTTTAGTACTGACTGACAGTAGGCCTTTAACTTAATCTCACCTGCAAAAGTATGGAAATAGAGACCAGTAGTGTAGCAAGGATGCTATGGGTCCTAATGCAATCAAGAAAATATGGGCCTGGATCCTTAGATCTATGGGCCGAGGGACTACTGCACCTGCTGCTCTATTGATAGATATGCCCCTGGGAGGGACACATGATCTAGAAAACATGTGCCCACTCATACATGGTATTAAAACTCTTTAAAGCTACAAGCTGCCATTATGTTTGCCTTGTAATCTTAGCAACACAGCTTGAGGTGCCCACCTGGGGGGGGTCTTTGAACAGCATCCGTTCAAAACGGTGCTGCAGTGGGGAGTTAAACAAAATGGCTGCTTCCCTTTTTTTAGGCCTGGCTTGACAGCACTGCTGTCTGCAACACCTATTATTTCCCATTTTTTTAACCTATACAGTGGGATTGGCTCAGCCCAGAGGACTGCTCCACTCATGCTACTGGCTGTTTGCCATATCAGCCTCATACTGCAATGCATGCCGGACTATTTTGTGTCTTCATTTTAAAGTACTCGGGATCATCATACATGACATTCTTGAGCTCACAGATGCACTATAAATATAAATATATATGTGTGTGTGTATATATATATATATATATATATATATATATATATATATATATATATATATATATATATATATATATATATGTCACTGTATTGTCTTTACACATCAGCAGTTTTTTTAATAAGCATTTTACTCAGACTCAATATTCAGTCAGACCCATGGGCCAAAGAAAGGCTTGTTATTTTGAACTCCCGGCTCAGATGAAACCCTAACTAAAAAGAAAAAAACACATTTTTGCAGCGCCTTGCTAACATGATTAAAGAATTCAGTGCCGGAGAGGCGGAGCCTGGAAGAGTCGAGCCCTGGCCTCTTGTGTGCCTTTACGGGCGCTAACAATACCCCCGGGGGTTCGACAATACGGAGCAGACGGTTTGTAAGAGGCGCAGCCTTCCAGGAACGCCGCCCTCCCTCACAACACTTCGCTTTTCAGCACGGTGGTTTCCATGGGAAGGTTAGCTACTTAGCTGGGAACCCGGGGTCTTCGTCCCAGCCTACTGTTGTTTCAAGTTACCCCAAACTGGAGACACCCCCTCCTCCTCTTTAAAAAAAAAACATAAAAAGCGAGGCAATGGGTCGAGGCAGCCGGCTCCCTGCAGGAGGGCTCCTGAAGCATCAGAATGAAAGGGCGCAGTGCCCAGGAAAATACCTCAGCCTGCAGGGGGCGCGCGGGAATTGAGCTCTGATTGATCGGTCTCTTTGAGTCATGAACTTTCCGTTTTGTTTTTTCCTCTTTTTCATTTGGCACTAAAAACAACTCTGCGTAGTTAGGTCACGGCATGCCTGAGTGCCAGCCAACAGAAGTGGGCGCCGGAGGGATAACAAATGCATGCGCCGTCACAGCGGGGTGCATCGCTGCTGCATTTGTTTGGCTCCGCATCAAGTCCTCCATTAACAAGCATTTACAATGCAATGGTTTTGCCTTTGTTAAAGTTAGAGCTATTGGCATTGCTCTTGACACTCTGAAGCTCCACTCTGAAGCTCCACTCTGCACTCTGAAGCTCCACTCTGCACTCTGAAGCTCCACTCTGCACTCTGAAGCTCCACTCTGCACTCTGAAGCTCCACTCTGCACTCTGAAGCTGCACTCTGAAGCTCCACTCTGAAGCTCCACTCTGAAGCTCCACTCTGAAGCTCCACTCTGAAGCTCCACTCTGAAGCTCCACTCTGAAGCTCCACTCTGCACTCTGAAGCTCCACTCTGCACTCTGAAGCTCCACTCTGCACTCTGAAGCTCCACTCTGCACTCTGAAGCTGCACTCTGAAGCTCCACTCTGCACTCTGAAGCTGCACTCTGAAGCTCCACTCTGAAGCTCCACTCTGAAGCTCCACTCTGAAGCTCCACTCTGAAGCTCCACTCTGAAGCTCCACTCTGATGCTCCACTCTGAAGCTCCACTCTGCACTCTGAAGCTCCACTCTGAATCTGCACTCTGAAGCTCCACTCTGCACTCTGAAGCTCCACTCTGAATCTGCACTCTGAAGCTCCACTCTGCACTCTGAAGCTCCACTCTGAATCTGCACTCTGATGCTCCACTCTGAATCTGCACTCTGAAGCTCCACTCTGCACTCTGAATCTGCACTCTGAAGCTCCACTCTGCACTCTGAATCTGCACTCTGCAGCTCCACTCTGAATCTGCAGCTCCACTCTGCACTCTGAAGCTCCACTCTGAATCTCCACTCTGAAGCTCCACTCTGAATCTCCACTCTGAAGCTCCACTCTGAAGCTCCACTCTGAAGCTCCACTCTGAAGCTCCACTCTGAAGCTCCACTCTGAAGCTCCACTCTGCACTCTGAAGCTCCACTCTGAAGCTCCACTCTGCACTCTGAAGCTCCACTCTGAAGCTCCACTCTGCACTCTGAAGCTCCACTCTGAAGCTCCACTCTGCACTCTGAAGCTCCACTCTGAATCTGCACTCTGAAGCTCCACTCTGCACTCTGAAGCTGCACTCTGAAGCTCCACTCTGAAGCTCCACTCTGAAGCTCCACTCTGAAGCTCCACTCTGAAGCTCCACTCTGAAGCTCCACTCTGAAGCTCCACTCTGAAGCTCCACTCTGAAGCTCCACTCTGAAGCTCCACTCTGAAGCTCCACTCTGAAGCTCCACTCTGCACTCTGAAGCTCCACTCTGAAGCTCCACTCTGCACTCTGAAGCTCCACTCTGAATCTGCACTCTGAAGCTCCACTCTGCACTCTGAAGCTCCACTCTGAAGCTCCACTCTGAAGCTCCACTCTGCACTCTGAAGCTCCACTCTGAAGCTCCACTCTGCACTCTGAAGCTCCACTCTGAAGCTCCACTCTGCACTCTGAAGCTCCACTCTGAAGCTCCACTCTGAAGCTCCACTCTGAAGCTCCACTCTGAAGCTCCACTCTGAAGCTCCACTCTGCACTCTGAAGCTCCACTCTGAAGCTCCACTCTGCACTCTGAAGCTCCACTCTGAAGCTCCACTCTGCACTCTGAAGCTCCACTCTGCACTCTGAAGCTCCACTCTGAAGCTCCACTCTGCACTCTGAAGCTCCACTCTGAATCTGCACTCTGAAGCTCCACTCTGCACTCTGAAGCTCCACTCTGAATCTGCACTCTGAAGCTCCACTCTGAAGCTCCACTCTGAATCTGCACTCTGAAGCTCCACTCTGAAGCTCCACTCTGAAGCTCCACTCTGAAGCTCCACTCTGAAGCTCCACTCTGAAGCTCCACTCTGAAGCTCCACTCTGCACTCTGAAGCTCCACTCTGAAGCTCCACTCTGAAGCTCCACTCTGAAGCTCCACTCTGAAGCTCCACTCTGAAGCTCCACTCTGAAGCTCCACTCTGCACTCTGAAGCTCCACTCTGAATCTGCACTCTGAAGCTCCACTCTGCACTCTGAAGCTCCACTCTGCACTCTGAAGCTCCACTCTGAAGCTCCACTCTGCACTCTGAAGCTCCACTCTGCACTCTGAAGCTCCACTCTGCACTCTGAAGCTCCACTCTGAAGCTCCACTCTGAAGCTCCACTCTGAAGCTCCACTCTGAAGCTCCACTCTGAAGCTCCACTCTGCACTCTGAAGCTCCACTCTGCACTCTGAAGCTCCACTCTGAAGCTCCACTCTGAAGCTCCACTCTGAAGCTCCACTCTGAAGCTCCACTCTGAAGCTCCACTCTGAAGCTCCACTCTGAAGCTCCACTCTGAAGCTCCACTCTGCACTCTGAAGCTCCACTCTGAAGCTCCACTCTGCACTCTGAAGCTCCACTCTGAAGCTCCACTCTGCACTCTGAAGCTCCACTCTGAATCTGCACTCTGAAGCTCCACTCTGCACTCTGAAGCTCCACTCTGAATCTGCACTCTGAAGCTCCACTCTGCACTCTGAAGCTCCACTCTGCACTCTGAAGCTCCACTCTGAAGCTCCACTCTGAAGCTCCACTCTGAAGCTCCACTCTGAAGCTCCACTCTGAAGCTCCACTCTGAAGCTCCACTCTCCACTCTGAAGCTCCACTCTGAAGCTCCACTCTGAAGCTCCACTCTGAAGCTCCACTCTGAAGCTCCACTCTGAAGCTCCACTCTGAAGCTCCACTCTGAAGCTCCACTCTGAAGCTCCACTCTGCACTCTGAAGCTCCACTCTGCACTCTGAAGCTCCACTCTGCACTCTGAAGCTCCACTCTGCACTCTGAAGCTCCACTCTGCACTCTGAAGCTCCACTCTGCACTCTGAAAGTCCACTCTGAAGCTCCACTCTGCACTCTGAAGCTCCACTCTGCACTCTGAAGCTCCACTCTGAAGCTCCACTCTGAAGCTCCACTCTGAAGCTCCACTCTGAAGCTCCACTCTGAAGCTCCACTCTGAAGCTCCACTCTGAAGCTCCACTCTGAAGCTCCACTCTGAATCTGCACTCTGAAGCTCCACTCTGAATCTGCACTCTGAAGCTCCACTCTGAATCTGCACTCTGAAGCTCCACTCTGAATCTGCACTCTGAAGCTCCACTCTGCACTCTGAAGCTCCACTCTGAATCTGCACTCTGAAGCTCCACTCTGAAGCTCCACTCTGAAGCTCCACTCTGAAGCTCCACTCTGAAGCTCCACTCTGAAGCTCCACTCTGAAGCTCCACTCTGAAGCTCCACTCTGCACTCTGAATCTGCACTCTGAAGCTCCACTCTGCACTCTGAAGCTCCACTCTGCACTCTGAAGCTCCACTCTGAATCTGCACTCTGAAGCTCCACTCTGCACTCTGAAGCTCCACTCTGCACTCTGAAGCTCCACTCTGAATCTGCACTCTGAAGCTCCACTCTGCACTCTGAAGCTCCACTCTGCACTCTGATGCTCCACTCTGAAGCTCCACTCTGAAGCTCCACTCTGAAGCTCCACTCTGAAGCTCCACTCTGAAGCTCCACTCTGAAGCTCCACTCTGAAGCTCCACTCTGAAGCTCCACTCTGATGCTCCACTCTGAAGCTCCACTCTGAAGCTCCACTCTGAAGCTCCACTCTGAAGCTCCACTCTGAAGCTCCACTCTGCACTCTGAAGCTCCACTCTGCACTCTGAAGCTCCACTCTGCACTCTGAAGCTCCACTCTGAAGCTCCACTCTGAAGCTCCACTCTGAAGCTCCACTCTGAAGCTCCACTCTGAAGCTCCACTCTGAAGCTCCACTCTGAAGCTCCACTCTGCACTCTGAAGCTCCACTCTGCACTCTGAAGCTCCACTCTGAAGCTCCACTCTGCACTCTGAAGCTCCACTCTGAATCTGCACTCTGAAGCTCCACTCTGCACTCTGAAGCTCCACTCTGAAGCTGCACTCTGAAGCTCCACTCTGAAGCTCCACTCTGAAGCTCCACTCTGAAGCTCCACTCTGAAGCTCCACTCTGAAGCTCCACTCTGAAGCTCCACTCTGAAGCTCCACTCTGAAGCTCCACTCTGAAGCTCCACTCTGCACTCTGAAGCTCCACTCTGAAGCTCCACTCTGAAGCTCCACTCTGAAGCTCCACTCTGAATCTGCACTCTGAAGCTCCACTCTGCACTCTGAAGCTCCACTCTGAAGCTCCACTCTGAAGCTCCACTCTGCACTCTGAAGCTCCACTCTGAAGCTCCACTCTGCACTCTGAAGCTCCACTCTGAAGCTCCACTCTGCACTCTGAAGCTCCACTCTGAAGCTCCACTCTGCACTCTGAAGCTCCACTCTGAAGCTCCACTCTGCACTCTGAAGCTCCACTCTGCACTCTGAAGCTCCACTCTGAAGCTCCACTCTGCACTCTGAAGCTCCACTCTGAATCTGCACTCTGAAGCTCCACTCTGCACTCTGCAGCTCCACTCTGAAGCTCCACTCTGAAGCTCCACTCTGAAGCTCCACTCTGAAGCTCCACTCTGAAGCTCCACTCTGCACTCTGAAGCTCCACTCTGAAGCTCCACTCTGAAGCTCCACTCTGAAGCTCCACTCTGAAGCTCCACTCTGAAGCTCCACTCTGCACTCTGAAGCTCCACTCTGAAGCTCCACTCTGCACTCTGAAGCTCCACTCTGAAGCTCCACTCTGCACTCTGAAGCTCCACTCTGCACTCTGAAGCTCCACTCTGAAGCTCCACTCTGCACTCTGAAGCTCCACTCTGAATCTGCACTCTGAAGCTCCACTCTGCACTCTGAAGCTCCACTCTGAATCTGCACTCTGAAGCTCCACTCTGAAGCTCCACTCTGAATCTGCACTCTGAAGCTCCACTCTGAAGCTCCA
The DNA here is from genome assembly GCF_964261635.1 of Lissotriton helveticus. Taxonomy (NCBI): domain Eukaryota; kingdom Metazoa; phylum Chordata; class Amphibia; order Caudata; family Salamandridae; genus Lissotriton; species Lissotriton helveticus. The sequence goes on from NC_136073.1 coordinate 735,560,171, forward strand.
CTCTGAAGCTCCACTCTGAAGCTCCACTCTGAAGCTCCACTCTGAAGCTCCACTCTGAAGCTCCACTCTGAAGCTCCACTCTGCACTCTGAAGCTCCACTCTGAAGCTCCACTCTGAAGCTCCACTCTGAAGCTCCACTCTGAAGCTCCACTCTGAAGCTCCACTCTGCACTCTGAAGCTCCACTCTGAAGCTCCACTCTGAAGCTCCACTCTGCACTCTGAAGCTCCACTCTGAATCTGCACTCTGAAGCTCCACTCTGAAGCTCCACTCTGCACTCTGAAGCTCCACTCTGAAGCTCCACTCTGAAGCTCCACTCTGAAGCTCCACTCTAAGCTCCACTCTGAAGCTCCACTCTGAAGCTCCACTCTGAAGCTCCACTTCTGAAGCTCCACTCTGAAGCTCCACTCTGAAGCTCCACTCTGAAGCTCCACTCTGAAGCTCCACTCTGCACTCTGAAGCTCCACTCTGAAGCTCCACTCTGAAGCTCCACTCTGCACTCTGAAGCTCCACTCTGAATCTGCACTCTGAAGCTCCACTCTGCACTCTGAAGCTCCACTCTGCACTCTGAAGCTCCACTCTGAAGCTCCACTCTGCACTCTGAAGCTCCACTCTGCACTCTGAAGCTCCACTCTGAAGCTCCACTCTGAAGCTCCACTCTGAAGCTCCACTCTGAAGCTCCACTCTGCACTCTGAAGCTCCACTCTGCACTCTGAAGCTCCACTCTGAAGCTCCACTCTGAAGCTCCACTCTGAAGCTCCACTCTGAAGCTCCACTCTGAAGCTCCACTCTGAAGCTCCACTCTGAAGCTCCACTCTGCACTCTGAAGCTCCACTCTGAAGCTCCACTCTGCACTCTGAAGCTCCACTCTGAAGCTCCACTCTGCACTCTGAAGCTCCACTCTGAATCTGCACTCTGAAGCTCCACTCTGCACTCTGAAGCTCCACTCTGAATCTGCACTCTGAAGCTCCACTCTGAAGCTCCACTCTGAATCTGCACTCTGAGCCACTCTGAAGCTCCACTCTGAAGCTCCACTCTGAAGCTCCACTCTGAAGCTCCACTCTGAAGCTCCACTCTGAAGCTCCACTCTGAAGCTCCACTCTGAAGCTCCACTCTGAAGCTCCACTCTGAAGCTCCACTCTGAAGCTCCACTCTGAAGCTCACTCTGAAGCTCCACTCTGCACTCTGAAGCTCCACTCTGAAGCTCCACTCTGAAGCTCCACTCTGCACTCTGAAGCTCCACTCTGAATCTGCACTCTGAAGCTCCACTCTGAAGCTCCACTCTGCACTCTGAAGCTCCACTCTGAAGCTCCACTCTGAAGCTCCACTCTGAAGCTCCACTCTGAAGCTCCACTCTGAAGCTCCACTCTGAAGCTCCACTCTGCACTCTGAAGCTCCACTCTGAAGCTCCACTCTGAAGCTCCACTCTGCACTCTGAAGCTCCACTCTGAATCTGCACTCTGAAGCTCCACTCTGCACTCTGAAGCTCCACTCTGCACTCTGAAGCTCCACTCTGCACTCTGAAGCTCCACTCTGCACTCTGAAGCTCCACTCTGAAGCTCCACTCTGCACTCTGAAGCTCCACTCTGCACTCTGAAGCTCCACTCTGAAGCTCCACTCTGAAGCTCCACTCTGAAGCTCCACTCTGAAGCTCCACTCTGAAGCTCCACTCTGCACTCTGAAGCTCCACTCTGCACTCTGAAGCTCCACTCTGAAGCTCCACTCTGAAGCTCCACTCTGAAGCTCCACTCTGAAGCTCCACTCTGCACTCTGAAGCTCCACTCTGAAGCTCCACTCTGCACTCTGAAGCTCCACTCTGAAGCTCCACTCTGCACTCTGAAGCTCCACTCTGAATCTGCACTCTGAAGCTCCACTTTGCACTCTGAAGCTCCACTCTGAATCTGCACTCTGAAGCTCCACTCTGAAGCTCCACTCTGAATCTGCACTCTGAAGCTCCACTCTGAAGCTCCACTCTGAAGCTCCACTCTGAAGCTCCACTCTGAAGCTCCACTCTGAAGCTCCACTCTGCACTCTGAAGCTCCACTCTGAAGCTCCACTCTGAAGCTCCACTCTGAAGCTCCACTCTGAAGCTCCACTCTGAAGCTCCACTCTGAAGCTCCACTCTGAAGCTCCACTCTGCACTCTGAAGCTCCACTCTGAAGCTCCACTCTGAAGCTCCACTCTGCACTCTGAAGCTCCACTCTGAATCTGCACTCTGAAGCTCCACTCTGAAGCTCCACTCTGCACTCTGAAGCTCCACTCTGAAGCTCCACTCTGAAGCTCCACTCTGAAGCTCCACTCTGAAGCTCCACTCTGAAGCTCCACTCTGAAGCTCCACTCTGAAGCTCCACTCTGCACTCTGAAGCTCCACTCTGAAGCTCCACTCTGAAGCTCCACTCTGAAGCTCCACTCTGCACTCTGAAGCTCCACTCTGAATCTGCACTCTGAAGCTCCACTCTGCACTCTGAAGCTCCACTCTGCACTCTGAAGCTCCACTCTGAAGCTCCACTCTGCACTCTGAAGCTCCACTCTGCACTCTGAAGCTCCACTCTGAAGCTCCACTCTGAAGCTCCACTCTGAAGCTCCACTCTGAAGCTCCACTCTGCACTCTGAAGCTCCACTCTGCACTCTGAAGCTCCACTCTGAAGCTCCACTCTGAAGCTCCACTCTGAAGCTCCACTCTGAAGCTCCACTCTGAAGCTCCACTCTGAAGCTCCACTCTGCACTCTGAAGCTCCACTCTGCCACTCTGAAGCTCCACTCTGAAGCTCCACTCTGAAGCTCCACTCTGCACTCTGAAGCTCCACTCTGAAGCTCCACTCTGCACTCTGAAGCTCCACTCTGAAGCTCCACTCTGCACTCTGAAGCTCCACTCTGAAGCTCCACTCTGCACTCTGAAGCTCCACTCTGAATCTGCACTCTGAAGCTCCACTCTGCACTCTGAAGCTCCACTCTGAAGCTGCACTCTGAAGCTCCACTCTGAAGCTCCACTCTGAAGCTCCACTCTGAAGCTCCACTCTGAAGCTCCACTCTGAAGCTCCACTCTGAAGCTCCACTCTGAAGCTCCACTCTGCACTCTGAAGCTCCACTCTGAAGCTCCACTCTGAAGCTCCACTCTGAAGCTCCACTCTGAATCTGCACTCTGAAGCTCCACTCTGCACTCTGAAGCTCCACTCTGAAGCTCCACTCTGAAGCTCCACTCTGCACTCTGAAGCTCCACTCTGAAGCTCCACTCTGCACTCTGAAGCTCCACTCTGAAGCTCCACTCTGCACTCTGAAGCTCCACTCTGAAGCTCCACTCTGCACTCTGAAGCTCCACTTTGAAGCTCCACTCTGCACTCTGAAGCTCCACTCTGCACTCTGAAGCTCCACTCTGAAGCTCCACTCTGCACTCTGAAGCTCCACTCTGAATCTGCACTCTGAAGCTCCACTCTGCACTCTGCAGCTCCACTCTGAAGCTCCACTCTGAAGCTCCACTCTGAAGCTCCACTCTGAAGCTCCACTCTGAAGCTCCACTCTGCACTCTGAAGCTCCACTCTGAAGCTCCACTCTGAAGCTCCACTCTGAAGCTCCACTCTGAAGCTCCACTCTGAAGCTCCACTCTGCACTCTGAAGCTCCACTCTGAAGCTCCACTCTGCACTCTGAAGCTCCACTCTGAAGCTCCACTCTGCACTCTGAAGCTCCACTCTGCACTCTGAAGCTCCACTCTGAAGCTCCACTCTGCACTCTGAAGCTCCACTCTGAATCTGCACTCTGAAGCTCCACTCTGCACTCTGAAGCTCCACTCTGAATCTGCACTCTGAAGCTCCACTCTGAAGCTCCACTCTGAAGCTGCACTCTGAAGCTCCACTCTGAAGCTCCACTCTGAAGCTCCACTCTGAAGCTCCACTCTGAAGCTCCACTCTGAAGCTCCACTCTGCACTCTGAAGCTCCACTCTGAAGCTCCACTCTGAAGCTCCACTCTGAAGCTCCACTCTGAAGCTCCACTCTGAAGCTCCACTCTGAAGCTCCACTCTGAAGCTCCACTCTGCACTCTGAAGCTCCACTCTGAAGCTCCACTCTGAAGCTCCACTCTGCACTCTGAAGCTCCACTCTGAATCTGCACTCTGAAGCTCCACTCTGAAGCTCCACTCTGCACTCTGAAGCTCCACTCTGAAGCTCCACTCTGAAGCTCCACTCTGAAGCTCCACTCTGAAGCTCCACTCTGAAGCTCCACTCTGAAGCTCCACTCTGAAGCTCCACTCTGAAGCTCCACTCTGCACTCTGAAGCTCCACTCTGAAGCTCCACTCTGAAGCTCCACTCTGCACTCTGAAGCTCCACTCTGAATCTGCACTCTGAAGCTCCACTCTGCACTCTGAAGCTCCACTCTGCACTCTGAAGCTCCACTCTGAAGCTCCACTCTGCACTCTGAAGCTCCACTCTGCACTCTGAAGCTCCACTCTGAAGCTCCACTCTGAAGCTCCACTCTGAAGCTCCACTCTGAAGCTCCACTCTGAAGCTCCACTCTGCACTCTGAAGCTCCACTCTGCACTCTGAAGCTCCACTCTGAAGCTCCACTCTGAAGCTCCACTCTGAAGCTCCACTCTGAAGCTCCACTCTGAAGCTCCACTCTGAAGCTCCACTCTGCACTCTGAAGCTCCACTCTGAAGCTCCACTCTGCACTCTGAAGCTCCACTCTGAAGCTCCACTCTGCACTCTGAAGCTCCACTCTGAATCTGCACTCTGAAGCTCCACTCTGCACTCTGAAGCTCCACTCTGAATCTGCACTCTGAAGCTCCACTCTGAAGCTCCACTCTGAATCTGCACTCTGAAGCTCCACTCTGAAGCTCCACTCTGAAGCTCCACTCTGAAGCTCCACTCTGCACTCTGAAGCTCCACTCTGAAGCTCCACTCTGAAGCTCCACTCTGAAGCTCCACTCTGAAGCTCCACTCTGAAGCTCCACTCTGAAGCTCCACTCTGAAGCTCCACTCTGCACTCTGAAGCTCCACTCTGAAGCTCCACTCTGAAGCTCCACTCTGCACTCTGAAGCTCCACTCTGAATCTGCACTCTGAAGCTCCACTCTGAAGCTCCACTCTGCACTCTGAAGCTCCACTCTGAAGCTCCACTCTGAAGCTCCACTCTGAAGCTCCACTCTGAAGCTCCACTCTGAAGCTCCACTCTGAAGCTCCACTCTGAAGCTCCACTCTGCACTCTGAAGCTCCACTCTGAAGCTCCACTCTGAAGCTCCACTCTGCACTCTGAAGCTCCACTCTGAATCTGCACTCTGAAGCTCCACTCTGCACTCTGAAGCTCCACTCTGCACTCTGAAGCTCCACTCTGAAGCTCCACTCTGCACTCTGAAGCTCCACTCTGCACTCTGAAGCTCCACTCTGAAGCTCCACTCTGAAGCTCCACTCTGAAGCTCCACTCTGAAGCTCCACTCTGAAGCTCCACTCTGCACTCTGAAGCTCCACTCTGCACTCTGAAGCTCCACTCTGAAGCTCCACTCTGAAGCTCCACTCTGAAGCTCCACTCTGAAGCTCCACTCTGAAGCTCCACTCTGAAGCTCCACTCTGCACTCTGAAGCTCCACTCTGAAGCTCCACTCTGCACTCTGAAGCTCCACTCTGAAGCTCCACTCTGCACTCTGAAGCTCCACTCTGAATCTGCACTCTGAAGCTCCACTCTGCACTCTGAAGCTCCACTCTGAATCTGCACTCTGAAGCTCCACTCTGAAGCTCCACTCTGAATCTGCACTCTGAAGCTCCACTCTGAAGCTCCACTCTGAAGCTCCACTCTGAAGCTCCACTCTGAAGCTCCACTCTGAAGCTCCACTCTGAAGCTCCACTCTGCACTCTGAAGCTCCACTCTGAAGCTCCACTCTGAAGCTCCACTCTGAAGCTCCACTCTGAAGCTCCACTCTGAAGCTCCACTCTGAAGCTCCACTCTGCACTCTGAAGCTCCACTCTGAAGCTCCACTCTGAAGCTCCACTCTGCACTCTGAAGCTCCACTCTGAATCTGCACTCTGAAGCTCCACTCTGAAGCTCCACTCTGCACTCTGAAGCTCCACTCTGAAGCTCCACTCTGAAGCTCCACTCTGAAGCTCCACTCTGAAGCTCCACTCTGAAGCTCCACTCTGAAGCTCCACTCTGCACTCTGAAGCTCCACTCTGAAGCTCCACTCTGAAGCTCCACTCTGCACTCTGAAGCTCCACTCTGAATCTGCACTCTGAAGCTCCACTCTGCACTCTGAAGCTCCACTCTGCACTCTGAAGCTCCACTCTGAAGCTCCACTCTGCACTCTGAAGCTCCACTCTGCACTCTGAAGCTCCACTCTGAAGCTCCACTCTGAAGCTCCACTCTGAAGCTCCACTCTGAAGCTCCACTCTGAAGCTCCACTCTGCACTCTGAAGCTCCACTCTGCACTCTGAAGCTCCACTCTGAAGCTCCACTCTGAAGCTCCACTCTGAAGCTCCACTCTGAAGCTCCACTCTGCACTCTGAAGCTCCACTCTGAAGCTCCACTCTGCACTCTGAAGCTCCACTCTGAAGCTCCACTCTGCACTCTGAAGCTCCACTCTGAATCTGCACTCTGAAGCTCCACTCTGCACTCTGAAGCTCCACTCTGAATCTGCACTCTGAAGCTCCACTCTGCACTCTGAAGCTCCACTCTGCACTCTGAAGCTCCACTCTGAAGCTCCACTCTGAAGCTCCACTCTGAAGCTCCACTCTGAAGCTCCACTCTCCACTCTGAAGCTCCACTCTCCACTCTGAAGCTCCACTCTGAAGCTCCACTCTGAAGCTCCACTCTGAAGCTCCACTCTGAAGCTCCACTCTGCACTCTGAAGCTCCACTCTGAAGCTCCACTCTGAAGCTCCACTCTGAAGCTCCACTCTGAAGCTCCACTCTGAAGCTCCACTCTGAAGCTCCACTCTGCACTCTGAAGCTCCACTCTGCACTCTGAAGCTCCACTCTGAAGCTCCACTCTGCACTCTGAAGCTCCACTCTGCACTCTGAAGCTCCACTCTGAAGCTCCACTCTGAAGCTCCACTCTGAAGCTCCACTCTGAAGCTCCACTCTGAAGCTCCACTCTGCACTCTGAAGCTCCACTCTGAAGCTCCACTCTGCACTCTGAAGCTCCACTCTGAAGCTCCACTCTGCACTCTGAAGCTCCACTCTGCACTCTGAAGCTCCACTCTGAAGCTCCACTCTGCACTCTGAAGCTCCACTCTGCACTCTGAAGCTCCACTCTGAAGCTCCACTCTGCACTCTGAAGCTCCACTCTGAATCTGCACTCTGAAGCTCCACTCTGCACTCTGAAGCTCCACTCTGAATCTGCACTCTGAAGCTCCACTCTGCACTCTGAAGCTCCACTCTGAAGCTGCACTCTGAAGCTCCACTCTGAAGCTCCACTCTGAAGCTCCACTCTGAAGCTCCACTCTGAAGCTCCACTCTGCACTCTGAAGCTCCACTGAAGCTACACACCGCGCAGGGCAGCTCTGGATGCTGATGCGAGAGGCCAGCTGGGAGGCGCGCTGCTCGTCTTCCTGCTCGTGCTGACTCGGAGAGAAAACTTGTTTTCATTGGGAGAGCGGCCTTTCACTGCGCCTCTCCGAGTGTTTAGCTTGGGATAAAATGGGCGCAGTGTTGTGGTGATGACAGTAGAGCAAGGGAGGTGCCGGCAATGCCGGAACAGACTCGGGGGCGTTCCCGGCGTCGCGTGACGTCGGCAAAAGGGAAAGAATGTCAGGAACGCCCCCGTGTCTGGTCCGGCATTGACGGACAGGCCCCTCGTCCAATGGCAAGGCTCCGTTTACGGAGCCAGCCAATCAATGACGAGGGCCGACCCAAAGCACCCTACAGTTCTCAACAGGATTTCGCCTGCGCGAAAAGCTGCGCAGAGCGCAGCTTTCGCTAGGCAAAACCTAAAAAGTGCTGATGAGACAAATATCGTCCCATGAGCCCGATAGAGGGAAATGCAAATGTTCGGCTATTTATAGTACATTGGCTATTGGACCCTCTCCAAGGGCTCTGTGTTCTTGCAGCAAAGGGAACTCTGGCTGGGCCCAGAAACATAGCTGTGAGCTGCTCAGGATCACACAATCTGATCTGTGTATGAAGAAGGGTGAAAATAGAGGCCTGTAGGTGGCACCTTGAACACCCCTCGACCATTCTTTCCCACCGTTCTTTACCCCCACGCTGTTATCTTCAGAATGGACTTTGGACATGCATCTTGGGCATGCGGGTCCGCTGCCACGGGCGGTGCAATGTCACTTAATTTAACCCCTTGGCAGCCCCTTTGCGCCATTCCTGGACAGCTCTTTGGGTCCTTCTTCTTCGTTCTGGGGGTCCCAATTACAACAGAAAAAGTTTTGCAGTCTCTGGCTAGGAGTGGGATTGGGATTGGAGTTATATAGCTTGTTAGGGCGGGTAGAATCCATTGACTCGGTGGTGGGTGCAACCAATTCGGACTGTTCCTATGAGGACTCTCGTGCTGGCTTGGCGTCTGATGGCTCAGGTGGAGTAAGGACTCTCCGGCTGGCTTGACGTTGAAGGCTCAGGTGGAGTAAGGACTCTCCAGCTGGCTTGGTGTCTGATGGCTCAGGTGGAGTAAGCACTCCCGGGCTGGCTTGGCATCTGATGGCTCAGGTGGAGTAAGGACTCTCCAGCTGGCTTGGCGTCTGATGGCTCAGGTGTAGTAAGCCCTCTCCGGCTGACTTGGCATCGGATGGCTCAGGTGGATTAAGGACTCTCTGGCTGGCTCGGCATCTGATGGCTCAGGTGTAGTAAGGTGTCCCCGGGTGGCTTGGCATCTGATGGCTCAGGTGAATTAAGAACTCTCTCCGGCACGCTTGGCATCTGACGGCTCAGGTGGAGTAAGGACTCTCCGGCTGGCTTGGCTCCTGATGGCTCAGGTGGAGTAAGGACTTTCCGGCTGGCTTGGCGTCCTCTACCCGGACCGGCCTCGTGAGGGTAGGATAGACGCCCCCGCCAACAGCGGAACACGACACTACTCTTGAGTGTCTACACGAGCCGCTAGTGTTGCAGTGCAGTTTTGACCCCAATAGGGTTGTGTTTTTATGATCTACAAGGTACCACTTTTTAGGGTGCTGTAATGGTGGTCACTTATGCACTTGAACTTTTTGTTGACCACTACCAAAATGTGTAGGTAGATCCTTCTGGTCCTGATGAATTGCCATCTAATAAGTTGAAAGGCAAGAAACATGTTGACCTTTTCCACAAGCGCATATACTCCACATCCTTAGAGTGAAGATACCCAAACTTGTTCTATTTTTTAATTAGGGCAGGGACCATGTTCATTAAAATAGTTTTGAGTGGACCACCTCCCCTATTTTATCCGCTTTCTCACACTCCACTTTCACCTACAGTGACCTAGGGCCCTCACACGCACTTCACCAACCGGCAAAAAGGTAAAAAGATCTCTGCCAAGAAGGCCCCATCACGGGTGCCGATCAGGTATTGCACCGCCGACCCGATAAGGAGCAGACCCGATGATGAAGCAAGACACCTAGCTGGCTGGGTGTGGGAGGGCCTTTTTCCGAAAGGAGAGGTTCCCTCTCCGCGCTCATATAACTCCATACAAGTCATGCAGCGGTTGCATAAAACACACTAAACCCTGCTTGTTATTATAAGGAACTGCATACTAATTTTGGTTAATAGGTATTTCGGACATGTATGCTGGACCTGGATAAATAACAGCCCGTCTGCCCTCTCTTTAATTAAAAAAAAAATTGCCATCTGATGGCTCAGGTGGAGTAAGGACTCTCCGGCTGGCTTGGCGTCTGATGGCTCAGGTGGAGCAAGGACTCTCGGGCTGGCTTGGCGTCTGATGGCTCAGGTGGAGCAAGGACTCTCGGACTGGCCTGGCATCTGATGGCTCAGGTGGATTAAGTACTCTCAAGCTGGCTTGGCGTCTGTTGGCTCAGGTGGACTAAGGACTCACCGGCTGGCTTGGCATCTGATGGTTTAGGTGGACTAATGACTCTCCGGCTGGCCTGCCGTCTAATGGCTCAGGTGGAGTAAGGACTCTCCAGCTGGCTTGGTGTCTGATGGCTCAGGTGGAGTAAGGCCTCTCCAGCTGGCTTGCTATCTGATGTCTCAGGTGGAGTAGGGACTCTCCGGCACACTTGGCGTCTGATGGCTCAGGTAGATTAAGTACTCTCAAGCTGGCTTGGCGTCTGATGGCTCAGGTGGACTAAGCACTCACCAGCTGGGTTAGTGTCGGATGGCTCAAGTGGAATAAGGACTCTCCGGCTGGCTTGGCATCTGATGGCTCAGGTTTTATTTTTATTTTCGGAGTTTTATATAGCGCTGGCCTGACCGGTGGGTATCGGAGCGCTTTACAATAACTACGGGACATGTTAAGCACAAATACAATGATGGGACAATCCCGAAATACAGAACTGAGAAGATACAATGCCAGAGAAAAGGATATGGTCTAGCTGACGTATAAGCAAGGCAGAGTGTTGAGTCAATAGTTAGCGCTCCAACAAGACCTATTTTCACTAGGGATCGGTCGAGGACCAAGAGTTCGAGCTGGCTTTTGAAGTTCGTAAAGGAGGGGTTAGTTCTGATGTGGGGAGGAATAGAGTCCCATATTTTGGGCGCGTTTCCTGCAAATGATCTGGCCGCTGTTTTTTGCTTACGAGCTTTCAGTGGAATGAGTAGAAGGGTGTTTGAGCTTCTGAGGTTCCTGTTTTGTCCTGTTTTTTTTAGTTTGGCCACCAGGTATTCAGGTTTACCGGTGTGTAGGGCTTTGTGGGTAAGAAAAGCTGTTCTGAAATTAGCCGGCATTTCGACCTGGAGCCATTTGAGTTCCCTTAGTGCCGGTGAGATGTGCTCAAATTTCTTGAGTCCAGTGACTATTCTGGTAGCCACGTTGAGGGTCGTTTTGAGGGGGGCAAGATGTGCTTTTGGAATTCCTGTGAGGGCTGCATTACCATAGTCTAGTCTTGACAGCACCAATGACTGGGTGGCTTGTTTGAGATCTTTGGGAGGGATGAAAGGTTTAATTTTGTTCAATAAACTTTGTGGAAGGCGCTCTTGGCTGAGTTTTTTATATGTTTGGTCATGTCCAGTTTTGGGTCTAGATTGATGCCTAGTGATTTAACCGAGTCCGCCAGGGTGAGGTTTCCATTGAGCGCATCAATGGTTTTCAGCCAATCTACCATTTGGGGGTTCTCTGCTTTGTTAGAAATGAGGAGTAGTTCAGTTTTGTCAGGGTTCAGATTTAGGTGATTGCTTGTCAACCAGAATTGAACTTCCTTCAGTATGCCGTTGAGTCTTTGAATGTCCTTCGCAGATGAGATTTCCAAGTAGATCTGCGGATTGTCTGCATACAGATGGAAGGGAATGTTGGCTTTTTTGAGTAGGGTGGTGAGGGGTTGCATGTAGATGTTGAATAGTTGAGGGGAGAGCACTGACCCTTGAGGAACTCCCCTGTTGATTGGGACTAAGGACTCTAGTGCTGGCTTGGCGTCTGATGGCTCAGGTGGAGTAAGGACTCTCTGGATGGCTTGGCGTCTGATGGATCAGGTGGAGTAAGGACTCTCCGGCTGGCTTTGCGTCTGATGGCTCAGGTGGAGTAAGGACTCTCCGGCTGGCTTGGCGTCTGATGGCTCAGGTGGAGTAAAGTCTCCCCAGCTGACTTGGCATCTGATGGCTCAAGTCGAGTAAGGCCTCTCCAGCTTACTTGGCATCCGATGGCTCAGGTGGAGTAAGGACTCTCCGGCTGGCTTGGTGTCTGATGGCTCAGGTGGAGTAAGGACTCTACGGCACGCTGGCCGTCTGATGTCTCAGGTGGAGTAAGTACTCTCCGGCTGGCTTGGCGTCTGTTGGCTCAGGTGGAGCAAGGACTCTCGGGCTGGCTTGGCATCTGATGGCTCAGGTGGAGCTAGGACTCTCCGGCTGGCTTGGCGTCTGATGGCTCAGATGGATTAAGTACTCTCAAGCTGGCTTGGGGTCTGTTGGCTCAGGTGGAGTAAGGACTCTCCGGCTGGCTTGGCGTCTGATGGCTCAGGTGTAGTAAGGACTCTCCGGCACGCTGGCCGTCTGATGTCTCAGGTGGAGTAAGTACTCTCCGGCTGGCTTGGCGTCTGTTGGCTCAGGTGGAGCTAGGACTCTACGGCTGGCTTGGCATCTGATGGCTCAGGTGGAGTAAGGATTCTCCGGTTGGCTTGACATCTGATGGCTCAGGTGGACTAAGGACTCTTGGGCTGGCTTGGCGTCTGATGGCTCAGGTGGAGCTAGGACTCTCCGGCTGGCTTGGGGTCTGTTGGCTCAGGTGGAGTAAGGACTCTCCGGCTGGCTTGGCGTCTCATGGCTCAAGTGGAGTAAGGACTCACCTGCTGGCCTGGCATCTGATGGCTCAGGTGGACTAATGACTCTCCGGCTGGCTTGGCATCTGAGGGCTCAGGTGGAGTAAGGACTTTTCGGTTGGCTTGACATCTGATGGCTCAGGTGGACTAAGGACTCTCAGGCTGGCTTGGCGTCTGATGGCTCAGGTGGAGTAAGGACTCTCCGGCTGGCTTGGCATCTGATGGCTCAGGTGGAGTAAGGCCTCAGGTGGAATAAGGCCTCTTCAGCTAACTTGACATCTGATGCTCAGGTGTTGTAAGGAATCTACGGCTGGCTTGGCATCTGATGGCTCAGGTCGAGTAAGGCCTCTTCAGCTTACTTGCCATCCGATGGCTCAGGTGGAGTAAGGACTCTCCGGCTGGCTTGGCGTCTGATGGCTCAGGTGGAGTAAGGACTCTCTGGCATGCTTGCAATCTGATGGCTCAGGTGGAGTAAGTACTCTGTGGCTGGCTTGGCGTCTGTTGGCTCAGGTGGAGCAAGGACTTTCGGGTTGGCTTGGCGTCTGATGGCTCAGGTGGAGCAAGGACTCTCCGTCTGGCTTGGCGTCTGTTGGCTCAGGTGGAGAAAGGACTCTCCAGCTGGCTTGGCGTCTCATGGCTCAAGTGGAGTAAGGACTCACCGGCTGGCCTGGCATCTGATGGCTCAGGTGGACTAATGACTCTCCGGCTGGCTTGGCATCTGATGGCTCAGGTGGAGTAAGGACTCTCCGGTTGGCTTGACATCTGATGGCTCAGGTGGACTAAGGACTCTTGGGCTGGCTTGGCGTCTGATGGCTCAGGTGGAGTTAGGACTCTCCGGCTGGCTTAGCATCTGATGGCTTAGGTGGAGTAAGGCCTCTCCAGTTGACTTGGCATCTGATGGCTCAGGTGGAGTAAGGCCTCTCCAGCTGACTTGGCATCTGATGCTCAGGTGTTGTAAGGACTCTCCGGCAGACTTGGCATCTGATGGCTCAGGTCGAGTAAGGCCTCTCCGGCTTACTTGGCATCCGATGGCTAGGTGGAGTAAGGACTCTCCGTCACGCTTGCCGTCTGATGTCTCAGGTGGAGTAAGTACTCTCCGGCTGGCTTGGTGTCTGTTGCCTCAGGTGGAGCAAGGACTCTCGGGCTGGCTTGGCATCTGATGGCTCAGGTGGAGCAAGGACTTTCCGGCTGGCTTGGCGTCTGATGGCTCAGGTGGATTAAGTACTCTCAAGCTGGCTTGGCGTCTGTTGGCTCAGGTGGAGTAAGGACTCCCCGGCTGGCTTGGCGTCTCATGGCTCAAGTGGAGTAAGGACTCACCGGCTGGCCTGGCATCTGATGGCTCAGGTGGACAAATGACTCTCCGGCTGGCTTGGCATCTGATGGCTCAGGTGGAGTTAGGACTCTCTGGTTGGCTTGACATCTGATGGCTCAGGTGGAGTAAGGCCTCTCCAGCTGGCTTGCTGTCTGATTGCTCAGGTGGATTAAGTACTCTCAAGCTGGCTTGGCATCTGATGGCTCAGGTGCACTAAGCACTCACCGGCTGGCTTGGCTGCCCCATGATCTCAAGAATCAGGATAATTTACAAAAAGGCGGTGGTGATGGACAGAGTATCTGAGTTAATCAGAACACTCCTACCCAGTCAACAGATCAGGGCTTGATCCATCACCGTTTTTTAGCTCACTGCACCATCCCAGTTCAGAACCTGGCTATATGCAAATTAGTCTGTCCCTGGCCCAGTGCATCATGGGAACAGGGCAGACCAAACTACCAAGTTAATTCTTCACTGGAAAGGAAACAAGCTTCCGGGGACCGGTTTCTGGCATTACAGCCGTCTTCGGCCCGGCTTGCTTGAATCCTGATGGTGCAATGAGCAAGGGACTCATGTCTGAGCATACCCTTCCACACTCATGGTGGCCAAAATAATTTACAAAAAGGGGGTGGTGATGGACAGAGTATCTGAGTTAATCAGAACACTCCTACCCAGTCAACAGATCAGGGCTTGATCCATCACCGTTTTTTAGCTCACTGCACCATCCCAGTTCAGAACCTGGCTATATGCAAATTAGTCTGTCCCTGGCCCAGTGCATCATGGGAACAGGGCAGACCAAACTACCAAGCCAATTCTTCACTGGAAAGGAAACAAGCTTCCGGGGACCGGTTTCTGGCATTACAGCCGTCTTCGGCCCGGCTTGCTTGAATCCTGATGGTGCAATGAGCAAGGGACTCATGTCTGAGCATACCCTTCCACACTCATGGTGGCCAAAATAATTTACAAAAAGGGGGTGGTGATGGACAGAGTATCTGAGTTAATCAGAACACTCCTACCCAGTCAACAGATCAGGGCTTGATCCATCACCATTTTGTAGCTCACTGCACCATCCCAGTTCAGAACCTGGCTATATGCAAATTAGTCTGTCCCTGGCCCAGTGCATCATGGGAACAGGGCAGACCAAACTACCAAGCCAATTCTTCACTGGAAAGGAAACAAGCTTCCGGGGACCGGTTTCTGGCATTACAGCCGTCTTCGGCCCGGCTTGCTTGAATCCTGATGGTGCAATGAGCAAGGGACTCATGTCTGAGCATACCCTTCCACACTCATGGTGGCCAAAATAATTTACAAAAAGGGGGTGGTGATGGACAGAGTATCTGAGTTAATCAGAACACTCCTACCCAGTCAACAGATCAGGGCTTGATCCATCACCGTTTTTTAGCTCACTGCACCATCCCAGTTCAGAACCTGGCTATATGCAAATTAGTCTGTCCCTGGCCCAGTGCATCATGGGAACAGGGCAGACCAAACTACCAAGCCAATTCTTCACTGGAAAGGAAACAAGCTTCCGGGGACCGGTTTCTGGCATTACAGCCGTCTTCGGCCCGGCTTGCTTGAATCCTGATGGTGCAATGAGCAAGGGACTCATGTCTGAGCATACCCTTCCACACTCATGGTGGCCAAAATAATTTACAAAAAGGGGGTGGTGATGGACAGAGTATCTGAGTTAATCAGAACACTCCTACCCAGTCAACAGATCAGGGCTTGATCCATCACCGTTTTTTAGCTCACTGCACCATCCCAGTTCAGAACCTGGCTATATGCAAATTAGTCTGTCCCTGGCCCAGTGCATCATGGGAACAGGGCAGACCAAACTACCAAGCCAATTCTTCACTGGAAAGGAAACAAGCTTCCGGGGACCGGTTTCTGGCATTACAGCCGTCTTCGGCCCGGCTTGCTTGAATCCTGATGGTGCAATGAGCAAGGGACTCATGTCTGAGCATACCCTTCCACACTCATGGTGGCCAAAATAATTTACAAAAAGGGGGTGGTGATGGACAGAGTATCTGAGTTAATCAGAACACTCCTACCCAGTCAACAGATCAGGGCTTGATCCATCACCGTTTTTTAGCTCACTGCACCATCCCAGTTCAGAACCTGGCTATATGCAAATTAGTCTGTCCCTGGCCCAGTGCATCATGGGAACAGGGCAGACCAAACTACCAAGCCAATTCTTCACTGGAAAGGAAACAAGCTTCCGGGGACCGGTTTCTGGCATTACAGCCGTCTTCGGCCCGGCTTGCTTGAATCCTGATGGTGCAATGCGCAAGGGACTCATGTCTGAGCATACCCTTCCACACTCATGGTGGCCAAAATAATTTACAAAAAGGGGGTGGTGATGAACAGAGTATCTGAGTTAATCAGAACACTCCTACCCAGTCAACAGATCAGGGCTTGATCCATCACCGTTTTTTAGCTCACTGCACCATCCCAGTTCAGAACCTGGCTATATGCAAATTAGTCTGTCCCTGGCCCAGTGCATCATGGGAACAGGGCAGACCAAACTACCAAGCCAATTCTTCACTGGAAAGGAAACAAGCTTCCGGGGACCGGTTTCTGGCATTACAGCCGTCTTCGGCCCGGCTTGCTTGAATCCTGATGGTGCAATGAGCAAGGGACTCATGTCTGTGCATACCCTTCCACACTCATGGTGGCCAAAATAATTTACAAAAAGGGGGTGGTGATGAACAGAGTATCTGAGTTAATCAGAACACTCCTACCCAGTCAACAGATCAGGGCTTGATCCATCACCGTTTTTTAGCTCACTGCACCATCCCAGTTCAGAACCTGGCTATATGCAAATTAGTCTGTCCCTGGCCCAGTGCATCATGGGAACAGGGCAGACCAAACTACCAAGCCAATTCTTCACTGGAAAGGAAACAAGCTTCCGGGGACCGGTTTCTGGCATTACAGCCGTCTTCGGCCCGGCTTGCTTGAATCCTGATGGTGCAATGAGCAAGGGACTCATGTCTGTGCATACCCTTCCACACTCATGGTGGCCAAAATAATTTACAAAAAGGGGGTGGTGATGGACAGAGTATCTGAGTTAATCAGAACACTCCTACCCAGTCAACAGATCAGGGCTTGATCCATCACCGTTTTTTAGCTCACTGCACCATCCCAGTTCAGAACCTGGCTATATGCAAATTAGTCTGTCCCTGGCCCAGTGCATCAGCCAAGTTCTGAGCTGGGATGGTGCAGTGAGCTAAAAAACGGTGATGGATCAAGCCCTGATCTTTGGACTGGGTAAGAGTGGTCTGCTTAATTCAGGCACTCTGTTCATCACCACCCCCTTTTCTGAATCATTTTGTCCACCATAAGCGTGGAAGGGTATACTCAGATGTGAGTCCCTTGGTCATTGCACCATCAGGATTCAAGCAAGCCGGGCCGACGACGCCTGAAATGGCAGAAACCGGTCCCCGGAAGCTTGTTTCCTTCCCAGTATAAGAATTGGCTTGGTAGTTTGGTTTGCCCTGTTCCCATCATGCACTGGGACAGGAACAGACTAATTTGCATATAGCCAAGTTCTGAGCTGGGATGGTGCAGTGAGCTAAAAAACGGTGATGGATCAAGCCCTGATCTTTGGACTGGGTAATAGTGGTCTGCTTAATTCAGGCACTCTGTTCATCACCACCCCCTTTTCTGAATCATTTTGTCCACCATAAGCGTGGAAGGGTATACTCAGATGTGAGTCCCTTGCTCATTGCACCATCAGGATTCAAGCAAGCCGGGCCGACGACGCCTGAAATGGCAGAAACCGGTCCCCGGAAGCTTGTTTCCTTCCCAGTATAAGAATTGGCTTGGTAGTTTGGTTTGCCCTGTTCCCATCATGCACTGGGACAGGAACAGACTAATTTGCATATAGCCAAGTTCTGAGCTGGGATGGTGCAGTGAGCTAAAAAACGGTGATGGATCAAGCCCTGATCTTTGGACTGGGTAAGAGTGGTCTGCTTAATTCAGGCACTCTGTTCATCACCACCCCCTTTTCTGAATCATTTTGTCCACCATAAGCGTGGAAGGGTATACTCAGATGTGAGTCCCTTGCTCATTGCACCATCAGGATTCAAGCAAGCCGGGCCGACGACGCCTGAAATGGCAGAAACCGGTCCCCGGAAGCTTGTTTCCTTCCCAGTATAAGAATTGGCTTGGTAGTTTGGTTTGCCCTGTTCCCATCATGCACTGGGACAGGAACAGACTAATTTGCTTATAGCCAAGTTCTGAGCTGGGATGGTGCAGTGAGCTAAAAAACGGTGATGGATCAAGCCCTGATCTTTGGACTGGGTAAGAGTGGTCTGCTTAATTCAGGCACTCTGTTCATCACCACCCCCTTTTCTGAATCATTTTGTCCACCATAAGCGTGGAAGGGTATACTCAGATGTGAGTCCCTTGCTCATTGCACCATCAGGATTCAAGCAAGCCGGGCCGACGACGCCTGAAATGGCAGAAACCGGTCCCCGGAAGCTTGTTTCCTTCCCAGTATAAGAATTGGCTTGGTAGTTTGGTTTGCCCTGTTCCCATCATGCACTGGGACAGGAACAGACTAATTTGCATATAGCCAAGTTCTGAGCTGGGATGGTGCAGTGAGCTAAAAAACGGTGATGGATCAAGCCCTGATCTTTCGCGATGAGAGCCACCAGAAGGCCTGAGGTGAGTATCCAAGGAGCAGAGCCATGAGATAGATGTACAGAGGTCTAAAGGGATCAGAATCTCTTAAAGCCTACAGAGAGGCCCAACAGGATAAGAACCTCTGGACTGTTAATATGCCTTAGGACATCACTGCGACTGTGGAGAGGGGTAGAAGATCAGAGGGACAAGGAGACCTGTGTGTGTGGCTGCGTGTGTGTGTGTGTGTGTGTGGCTGCGTGTGTGTATACGTGGCTCTGTGTGTGTATGTGGCTCTGTGTGTGTATGTGGCTCTGTGTGTGTGTGGCTCTGTGTGTGTGTGTGGCTGTGTGTGTGTGTGTGTGGCTCTGTGTGTGTGGCTCTGTGTGTGGCTCTGTGTGTGTGTGTGGCTGTGTGTGTGTGGCTCTGTGTGTGTGTGTGTGTGGCTCTGTGTGTGTGTGTGTATCTGTGTGTGTGTGGCTCTGTGTGTGTGTGTGTGTGTGGCTGTGCGTGTGTGTGTGTGGCTGTGCGTGTGTGTGTGTGGCTCTGTGTGTGTGTGTGGCTCTGTGTGTGGCTGTGTGTGTGTGTGGCTCTGTGTGTGTGGCTCTGTGTGTGTGGCTCTGTGTGTGTGCGTTGCTCTGTGTGTGTGTGTGGGGCTCGGTGTGTGTGATGGGCTCGGTGTGTGTGTTGGGCTCTGTTGGCAGCTTTTTTTGTAGGTGGGTCTGTGTGAGGGTGGCTGTGTGTGTGTGTAGGTGGGTCTGTGTGAGGGTGGCTCTGTGTGTGTGTAGGTGGCTCTGTGTGGGTGGCTCTGTATGTGTGGGTGGCTTTGTGTGTGTGGCTCTGTGTGTGGTTCAAATGCAATAGGTCTCTCATTTGCGAGAGATTAAGCTATTGGCATTGTAAATGACAATGCCATTTATTTATATGTTTTAAAAACAAGAACATAAATAAAAATAATGTAATGAGCAATGCCAATATCTCTAACTTTAACAATGCCGAGACCATTGCATTGTAAATGCTTGTTTGTATTCTCTTCTGCTGTAGTGGGCAAAAGGTAAATGTGAATGACACAGCAACAGACCAAATGGATGAAGAGGGCTGGCTGAAAGCCCCTGTAAAAAGTGTTTAGGGATATTATACATGCAATTGTAGTAAAAGAAAAAGGTCTTGGCTAAAAAGTGAGATATGGAAATGTTCATATTGATCTTGGTTAATGGGACTTGATCTGGGTGCATCTATATTACATTCCAGAGGTTTTTCGCTATTTGCAGGACCAATTAAGTGCAAAAAGACATGTATACACATAAGTCCTACAGGTTGCTTAGCCATAGGACCTCAAGGCGCACTGTACCAAAGAGGTCCTACTGGTCAAAAAGCAATTTGGTTGCTTGGGTTCCAATTCAGAAGGCCACAGCAGAATAGTTTAGGCTGACCCTTTCGGGGTTGCGGGACTACAATACTTCAGACATGAGGGCGTTGCCCTCCATTAATGAAGTAGGACCAAACAGTGTCCTTGACTACCAGCAATGTCTACCATCGCATTTGGTGCAGGCATTTAGTAACTGGGGGCCATTCTTACATAATTGACTATGTGCCCAGCCGTACAAATGGGCCTTAAAGGTTGCATACTAACTGTGTCACACCTGTGTTACCTGAATAAACTCTTTTTCACACATACTTAACCAAAGAATTGAACTCTGGTTAGAGCTGTGAGAGTTACACAGCCTCATGACAGGGGATAAAGGCTACTGGTGTGTAGACTAGGTGCATGATGATGGCAGGGCTGTAGGAGAAGGCATGGAGCAGCAGCAGAAGCGCTGTGGACTGAAGCTCTTCTTAACTGGTAGGAAGTATTGACTAATGCAGATGGTACAGGGTAGTGGCAGGCTGTCGTCTAGTGCTCGGGAGTGTGCAGCACTGTGGAGGTGTTTGCGTTAGTGCCTGTTGCAGTATAGCTCCACGAGGTGTTGTTTGGTGCGGTGATGTTTCATGGTTGCATGGCATCAAGGACTGATGGAATAATGCCAGGGTTTGTGGACCAGTGACTGGATCGGTTGCCCAGTGGCCTAGGGTGTGCTCAAAAGGCACAGTGTGTGGTCCAAGATGTGGTTGTGTGGGCCAGTGGGGACATGGACTAGTGGTGGTGGCTTAAGACGTAATGTGCTCTGGTAATAGGTCATGTGGTCTGGTTTCTGGAGTGGCCTTGGGGCAAAGGGTCTGGTATATCGGTCCAGTGTTTTTTGTGTCCGCTATTGCTATTCCCAGTGTTTTCTTGCAGTAGCGCTGATAGCAGAAGAAATTGTGGTCTATTTGCCACTGGGATCTAACAGCATGAATAGTTCAAGGATGTTCAGCACTTCAGTCAAATTAACATTTTGCCTCTAGAGCGCTCCCCGTTCACTAATAAAGAAGACAATTTAATGTATTTAATTTAATATGGAGCCTTTGGGACTACAGATTTACTTAGCCATATTTAAGGCTTCTCTAGCAGCAGTTTATATACAATTGGGATACTTAAGATAAGATTTAACAGCAGTGGGGGTAATCTGAAGGCAATTTTAGACGATATTTGATCTAGGGTCCCCAGTGGTCTAAAGACTAATAGTGTGATGTGGCGGAAATGTTGGTTTGAGTATGGGCAAGAAACAGGAAGGTAAGGATTAATAGAAAAGTATGACCTTTGGACTTTTTAGTGCTTAGAAAGTTCATGACCCTCTAACTTTTACATCTTATTCATTGTCACCCCATACATGAAGCACACAAGTGGGATTGTTTATCCGCACGTGGAGTGAAGCAGCGTTAAATTACACTTTTCCATCATTATATGGTGTTATCTGTTGCTTAAGTAATGGTTGCTGCTGGCCAATTATTATAGTGTTACCACCCTCTTTAGAGGGTTATAATGGTTGCTAATACCTACCTAGTGAGTTATAGGCCTGAGCCACCAGCAGGAACCTTATGGAATGCTGACGCTACCCAATAGAAAGGAGGGGCGGGGCTTAGGCTCCCTTTTTGTTTACAAGATCTCTCCGAGGGCGGGGCAGCTTTGCTGCCACACCCACGCGAGACCTAAAAATGAGACAGCCTTTAACAATGTTATAGCCAGAGTGAGAAGAGCTACAATGTTATTACAACAGCCAATTCACTGAGATTCCAATGTTCTAAAGTAAACAGAGACAAACAAAAACAGTGATTAATTTGAGCCAGTGGTTTCCGGTGCTTGGCACCGGCACTGAATTGCCCACACCGGCATTTATGACAGCCAGCACATGGTGGCGCTGTTTCTAAAATATAAAGATGAGCAGAACAACAGCTGTTTATTAATACAATATAGATTAAAAATAACTAATATCTGCCACCCATGCCTTTCTTATGCCTTTGGAGTCCTTAAACAGTATGGATTGTCACACTTGTAGCAGTGTGATGGTTAGTAGTTGAGTAAGTGATGCCATTGGCAGTGCTGACAGTGACAATGTGTGGTGCAAGCTGTAGTGGCCTCCTGACTGGGACCCTGGCACTTATTTTGTTTACAAATTAACCACAGGCCAGAAAGACAAGCACTGGAATGTTGGAGCAGAATGCTGATACCAGCAAGCAGCGGCTGCGGCTCCTCCACTATGGCGGAGGAGCGTCGGCCTCCCTGCCAGCAGCCTCAAAATATCAAAAAATAAGATGATAATAAAATGGGTTTATTATCGTTTTATTTTTATTTTCCGGACTGAATCTTGAGGATGGGGCCTAATAGGTGACAGGCTGCAGGAGTGGTGCGCACGGCTGTCAGTGTGCATGTCAGCTTGGTCAGCTATCTTCGGATGTCCGAAGCGGACATGCGCACAGAGATGTCTCCAACACAAGCTGCATTGCCGGGTTGGAGACAGCAGGCACAGGTTCTTAGTCTTTCTGGGAGCACATATCCAGGGCGCTCAGGCCAATCCTGACGCTGCTCTTATGCATGAGAGCAGCGTCTGGATTGGCCACAGAGGAATATGAGAGCCTGGGCAGGCAGTGGACTTTAGCCGGGAGAAGCAGAAGAGCGGCGATGCGGAAGGAAGCAGGTACGTTTTTTTGTTGTTCTTTTTTGTTTGTATTTTGGGCCGTCGTCCAACCCCCCCCCCCCCCCCCCCCTGCCCCAACACCAACCGCTACTGCGCTCAGGTATTGACCCAGAACATCTTCTTTATCTTCAATGGCGCTTTCAACATTTCAAGATTCCAATAGCTGTTAAGGCCCTCAATAGATGGCAAGAACATATATTAGAAGTGGGCGGAGCGTTGAGTGCATCAATTAATCCCCTGACTACAGTAGTGTCTCTAGGACTGAATTTTAGGGGGCATACAAGGGGCCACAGATAAAACTGGTAGGGCCACCTACAATGGGGAATTGTGAAGCTTGAGTTAATACAGACACACACAAAGTAACTTTAACATGTTGAGCAGACTGTGAATTAAATCTACTATGGTTTGAGGAAGGGGTCTTCCGAGTGTCTTAATCACTCCTAATTTCCTCTTCACATTAATCTCTTCTGCAGTTTTCCAGTTGAGCCACGTATACCCTTTTTCTCTTTCGATTTTTCTGAAGCACTCGATTCAAATCCCTCCCCTCACCTCTTTCCTCTCCAGCACTCTCTTGTCATCCTCTCCTCCACATACTTCCGTGCATCTCCTTCACGTCCCCACCTTCCCATTACACACACACAATTCAAACTCATCTGTAACTTCTGCATTTTTCTTATCTTAGACCAGGTCAATACTTTTACAGCTGTGCACCTCCTTTTGCATACTTTTGCATAGAACCACGGTTACAATTGGCCATTGCTGTGTGAGCTCTGCTGAGAGGCCAAGCATCGAATGAGCTGAGCATTGTTCTGAACCCCTTTCTGACGCTCTGACAGGCTCCGTGCGACTCTCGCACTGTCTTTGTCATGAATTCTTCAGCTCTGTATTGTGCCCTGTTATAAACACCCATCCGCAACCTGAGCTCAGACCCATGCATAAGGCGCCTCTTCACAGCACGCATTATACATTCATATTTGCATAAAAACAGCACAAACACATCTTGGAAAACGCAAATACTCTTATGTAATGTAAGTGAAACGTGAAATGTAAACAGAAGCAATATCACTGCTATCAGGCTGGCAGGGTTAGTGTCTCTTTGCTGGCAGCAACTTTCGCTGGTGGTGGGCCACAAGGGGGAGGGTGGGGCGAGGGCAATCACAGATGGGGCTCGGCCCTACCTGCTCCCTTCTCCCCCCGCGTCACTTCTTCACTAGCATTCGTATAGCCCGCCTTATCCATGACGAGCAGCCTACGCGCTGGCACGCTACTGTACATTCGGAGACATGACGACCTTACTTTTCCCCGTGATTCACTCCCACGAGTCAGCACTCCAGCCCCACTCCCGCACTGTTCCTTCTTGTTCTCTTACCGCATCTCTTCTCTCCTCTGACGCGCATCTGATTTCTGGACACAAAAGGCAACAAGATGCCCTTGAGCGTTAGGCGCTGTCAGCGGCGGACCGTGCCTTGGAGCGAGCTGCTAACGCAGGGCCGTGGCCCAGAGACATCCTCTCTCCCGCACAGCTCTATTCTCCCACACAGCTCCCTTCCGGGGCAGCCCTGTGTCCCACACAACCGCGACAGCGCGCAATGAAAAAAACACCATTTCACAACAGCTGAGGCCATCTCTCCCCTCCACGGGCGCCTTGGAAGCCGAGAGGCTGTCAGCCAAACACTTTTCTTTCCGGGGGTTTCGCTCAGTGGTGATGTCTGTAGGGTGCTGCAGGTCCAGATATGACCCTTTGTCGCTAGTTTACTCTTTTCTGCCTCCGTTCTAACTCGTCTGCCTCTCTCTCTTGTTGTGAGTCACAGGACCGGCTTTAGCGCCGGTGGCGCCCAGTGCTACAATGTTAGTTGGCACCGCCCCCAATGACCACCTCCACCATGGATTCTCTCACTAGCACCTTTTAACAGTGACCAAGTCTCCATAACAACTCTCTCTCAGATGCATTGAATTCATTATATAGCGCTACTCATACCAGTAAAGGATGTCAGAGCACTTTGCATCACACACACATTACACAGAAAATCAATAATACTTGTGTAAATCAGTGTATAGGAAATGTTACATAAGCCAAAGGACTAAGGGCCAGATGTATCAAAGGGTTTTGCCCATTCTGTGTCTATGGGGAAATGTGTTGATACATATGACCCTAAAAGTGTAGGAGTCACGTGTCATCCATAATGGTAAGTATAGTGTTAGAGTGCTTGGTGTGGAGAAGCACAAACTCAGAGTCGAAAAAGAAACAGCATAGTTGGGAGTTTTCTTTATTAATAAGAATCAATTTCTACCCAAATGAACCCTTTTCGCAACATTAATCAATGTTCTATACTTAGCAGAGTATATGCAGTTCCATGATGAAAGTTAATACCTCACTATTCTATATTAGGACTTAAAAGTTATAAATTGCAAGTAACAACAAGCATTAGAAATGCAATCGGGCTCGGATTTATTTGAGTTTGAGCTAATGGCATTGCAAATGGCAATGTCTTTTCGCCATGTGTTATGGACTGTGTGCATGTGGTGTGTAGTGGAATTATGTGGGTTGGATTGTAATTTTACCAATGGTGGCATGCTGTGCTTTAGATGAATATGTTTAAAAGTAAAGTGTACCATACTGCGATTGCTACAATAGTTAATTGTGGATGCGTAAACAATTGATGCGTGCACTGATGGCTGGTGGTGTGTGACTCACTGTCACTCACTGTCACTCTACACTCACTGTCACTCTGCACTCACTGTCACTCTGCACTCACTGTCACTCTGCACTCACTGTCACTCTTCACTCACTGTCACTCTGCACACACTGTCACTCTGCACACACTGTCACTCTGCACACACTGTCACGCTGCACTCACTGTCACGCTGCACTCACTGTCACTCTGCACTCACTGTCACTCTGCACTCACTGTCACTCTGCACTCACTGCCACTCTGCACACACTGACACTCTGCACACACTGACACTCTGCACACACTGTCACTCTGCACACACTGTCACTCTGCACACACTGTCACTCTGCACACACTGTCACGCTGCACTCACTGTCACGCTGCACTCACTGTCACTCTGCACTCACTGTCACTCTGCACTCACTGTCACTCATTGTCACTCTGCACTCACTGTCACTCTGCACTCACTGTCACTCTGCACTATAAACGCATTACAGTGAGTGATACAGCTGTGCAGATGATAAGTACAGTGAAAACTCCGCCTCCACCCGACACCTTGCATGAAAAGCTGGTGCCCTCGCGCTCTGCTCTTATGTATTTTTTGCATTGCCATTTGTGTAGCGCACAATCTGCCGTTGACTTGGCATCGCAGCGCCTGGCACGCGTTATACTGTGCTACCCTCTTCAGCGCAGCGCTACGTGGAGCAAAGGGTGACTTTTGAGCGCTTTATGCAGGAGAAGACAGAAAACGAAACAAAAACATCAATTTACAATCTTAAAAACAATTACTAGTCGAAGCCTATAGGGACAGCTTCCTATATCGCGGATGGGCACTTTACATAGAAAACGCTATAAACGCATTACAGTGAGTGATACAGCTGTGCAGATGATAAGTACAGTGAAAACTCCACCTCCACCCGACACCTTGCATGAAAAGCTGGTGCCCTTGCGCTCTGCTCTTATGTATTTTTTGATTTGCCATTTGTGTAGCGCACAATCTGCCGTTGACTTGGCATCGCACAGTCCTGCCAAGTATCACACATCACGTGTGACACTAACGCATTTCGGTGCGGTGTTCTGCATCATCGCACTGAAATGCTTTGTCACGCATTTTAAATGCCACTGAAACAGCCAGGCTACCGCACTGGTGCTAGCATGCTGCCTCTGCTGTACCAGACTTGCCTCAAGCAGCTCTGGCAGTGTGGCTCATAAATAGTTAAATTCTCGTTCTCCCCAGCTCAGGCCAAGTGAGTCACAGAGTGCTGGCGGCAGTGCTACAATGTTACCTTTGCGGCCTCAGCCGCCCGCCAGCCTAGCTCCATTAATTAATTAATTCCCGGCCATACCGCGGTGCCGCACGCCAGGCTGTCGACCAAACTCACTGACTCTACCGATTAAACACCCGGGGCGGGGCCATGACATGTGTGCCAGTGGGGCCATTACCCGTTACCACAGTTACCCTGTGCTGCTCACCGCCGTGGCCGCTGGACGACGTGTAGTTAGTCAGGCTTGACTGACAAGACCCGCGTTACCTTTACACTCTTTGCCGGGGCCGCAGTAAGTGACTACTATTGGGGGGAATGTCGGGGTTCACACCGTGGGACAGGGGAGAAAGGGTTTCAAGAAGTTTGAACCGTCAATCCCTGCAAAACGTCATTAACATTATCCTCCACGTTGCCTTCACGCAACAATCATTGCAGTGAATGGGCAGTCGATGACGTTTTCCTATGGGTTTCAGAGACTCGCCCTCTGCCTTTTGCAAACTTCAGCACGAACAATCTCCCTACGTCCCGTGCCTGGAGCACCTAATTTAGAAATACACACATTGCCACCTCGGAAATTAGCTTTGCTAATTGCCATCATGTCATCGGTTAACCTTCCCACTGAGCGCCTCCGCCTAGTATCCCTGCAGTAAAGCAGCGTGTCTCTGCTTCAACAGTGAAACGTTAATGCACATTACTAAAATGTAACAGAGTCGGGGTGTGGGTGAGTGTGCCGTGCACGGGCCTGGGCGCGCCTAACAAAAAGACATTACACGCTGCAGACGAACGCGCGCCTGATACATGCAATGCAATGCTGAATGGTGAACGCGCTCCCACCATCTGGATTGCATTTGGAGGAGCACCCTGACAGCTCCTAATTAAAATTAATGGACTGCCGTGCGCGTAACCACACAGAAAATGCCAACAATGACGGACGAAAATTACATATAGCCGATCGCGTCAAGGCTACTAAAAAGACAGCACAGCGAAGACGAATCACTATGCAGATGCCATAAAAAAAACTCGCGCACTAAGGAATGTTTCTGGCCCGAGCCCTAAAGAAACTTTTTTTTTTTTCTTTAACAATAGGAGCTCGGAGCTCCGCCCCACTTCGTGGTGACATAGGCCGAGCCCTAAAAAGGATGGCTCTTTTAGTAACCTGCTGATCTATTTACATTAAATGCACTCTGTAATCTACTTAGTACACGTTCTTTGCAGTAGGCATATTAACCTTCTGTACTACCTTCACATAAGTCAAAACCTGAACTACACAAAACTCTGATCTCTGGCCAGGAAGAACATTAATTACAGGAGTGATCTTGACATTTTTGTGAGGCCCTGTAATTGCAGGTGGAAAGGAACGCACAGCAGATGCTTTAAAGTCATAATAAAGATGTAAAAACGGTGCCCCCAGGAAGCCAGTACCCGGTGCAATGACACCGGTCGCACCGCCCTGGTGAGTCGTAGCCTAAGGGGAAAGGTTGTGGCCAAAGGGCTAGAGCGGTCGACCTTGGAGCTGGGGAACCGGGTTTGAGTCTCGGCAGGGACGCTCAACATCCTGTGATTCTGGGAAAATCACTTAAACTCCGCCTAACAAAAATGAATGTGTCCTTATGTAACGTGACTGGTTGGTGCTCATGTAAAGCCTCTGATACCTTGTGGTCTAGTTCGCGCTATATAACCCCGCCCCCCCCTCCAAAAAGATGAAAAATTAACCACAGCACACAAAGAGAAGAGTAATGCCAACTGCCTCAACCACCGGCATAAATTAAGCATTGGTTTTGGTTCGCACCATACCATTCCATATATCGAAGAATTTCCGTGGATATACAGCCCAAAGGACAGACAGACAAGCTGTGTTTTTCCGTATTGCAAAAACATAAAAGTCAAAAATACCTAGATGAAACTTTGACCTAATTTCCTTATTATAGTACTCGTAATATCCGTAGTTTTCTCTCATTACAAAATTTAATCCTTTAAAACATTTGAGTTGTAATGTCTCAATGACTGCTGTCAGAGCTAACAAACAGTATAGGCAGTCTCCTCCTGAGCAGAACACCAACTCTTAGTTAATAAAAAAGCAAATTTAGCTCTCTAGATCCATTGTTCTGAACTTTGCTTTCCTGTAAATACATGTTCATGACCTGGTAGGAAATGTTTAAGGTTGTATCTATATATATTTGCCAGCCAGCTTTCAGCACAGGAGTGTACATGGGTCCTGCCCACTCAGTGCTACATTCCCCTACAGCTTAGAGCGTAGGGAAGGGAGTCATCGGCAGCTCTGTTATCGGAACACTTCAGGCCTGATGTGATGCAGCCGGAAATGGCATGACATGGGATTTCCAGTTTAGTGTGGCCAGACCACCAATATTTCTGGAGGCTTTTATCCAAGCCCACAATGAGAAACCCCAGGCACACCAGCGACCCTTCATATGTGGCATTGGAAAATGTAGCCCAAGTTTCAACATACATTTGCAGTAGCCACTTTGGTGCCAACAGTTCCACCATACGGCAAGGGCATGGAAGACTTGCAGGCCCAGAGATTTTAAATGCAAAGGGGGTTACAACCATGCAGCCAGGGGCTGTTTCCAGGGCAGAAACCTCAGCCCTAGCTTCAGCACCCGTTTTTCAGAGTTAGAGTGGAAACATGTTTTCAGTGTTGGTTTTAACTAACAAAAAGTAGCAAAAAATCGCCCTAAATCGAACTTGGAATTAACTGAGTGTAATAAATTACCTTTCAAATACACATTTTCAAATCACTTACAATCAAACCAACAGATTCGATATAGTTGTTGTTCAAATCAGATTCTTTTAACTATTAATATCGATGTAAGCTGGAACGACATCAGGTACCGACTTTGAAAGCCCCAAATCCCTAATGCGAACTAAGTCAGTTGATTCCAACATATTTCTTTACACTTAAGACCAGTGCACCATTTCTCTCCCACTTCCATCTGTTGGAGAGTCTAAAAAGTGACCAAGCAGGTCACTCTTTGTCGACCAGCTGGAATAGGCGACTCATGCAACTCATATAGTAGGCACACAGTCAGCACCAAGTAAATGAAAACTGTTGATTGAAGACCTGGGCAAATATGTACTGCTCCAGAGAGCAGCAAGTCGCTGTGTTCTATCACCAAGAACAGGCATGTATGCGCTACTCAACCATCACGGAAGGCATAAATACAGAAGCGAGAAGAGCAAAAAAAAAGCAATCAAAGACTTAAATTAATGTTACAGTCACCCCCCCCCCCAACACCATGCATAAAATGATGGAAAGGAAAAGCATTCGGCTGTGGAGGATTTATTAGGGAAGGGATTTTAAGACAACAGTAGGTCAGACAGATTAGAACACATGCACAGTGATACACGTATTACGGTTCGAGAAGAGTCCAGTGCACAATTCTGTTTAGAATAGACTTCCCTGGTAGCAACTCCATTAAAGCTTCAGAGCAGAAAGAGGTGGACAGTGGCGGACTGGACCAACCTGTACATCTTCCTGGAAGATGTGGAAATGGAATAAATATTTGTTTATACAAAGTGGATCCTCAACAGCTGTAGAAAGATCTCAAATCCAGATATTGTAGCGAGCACTATAGTTCATGTGTGCGTGGTGCCCACCCCAAACCCCAAGATTTTGTTTTAGTCGAGTCTTCCTTTCTTCAGAAAATGAGCAGGCTGAGGCCTGAAGAAGAGGTCTGGAAGATCTGAAGGGGATATCCTAGAGGTTTGATCTGAAACACAACACTGGAAAAAACATAGAAGAAGCTGTCGGCTCTAGTCTCGTATTCCCGGCTCCACGTCTCACCGCCTGGATACTGACCGCGCTGTAGCATGGATGTTCTCAGCACTCCTGCTCTGGAACCCCGATGCTTGAACCTCCTCTAAAAAACTAAAGAGAAAAGATAAAGAAAAGATAAAGATGAAACAGGGAAAAAGGAATACTAAATTATTGCCCCTGTAAAGCAGGCACACAAGGATTAGAGGGCAATAAGCATCATTTATATCAGTGTTTAATTTGTGCAGGCGGTGGGTACAGGTACTCATATTTGGGATTGGGACTTACTTTCCTATTATTACACGTTGACCCGGAGCAAGAGAGACAAAAGGCTTCAATTGGAGAAAGAAGGAGGAAGAGAAAGGAAATCAATGGCAGAGACAATCAGCATTTAAAAAAACAGAACGTGCAGGAGCCAGGAAAGGGGACAAGAAATGTAGGGTGGTGGATGAATCAGACATGTGGTGGAATCAACACTAAAAGGCCCTAGTATGGGGCATTCCGCTGCACAAGCATCAGGCACTCACAAAAACTGTTCAGCACCTGCACTTGTTTATTTATTATTATTTATTCTTTTAGCAAATCATGTGCGTCCAACACAACCTACAGAGGGATCGATCCCTGCCAGTTTTTTTTCTAGAATACCTACTGACTTTGAAAATGTACAATGAAAATATGTTTAATTTAAATTCCCTATCCTGAAAAAAATCAGGTCCTCCTCGACCTACGCAACACCCCTTTTGTTTACTGTCAGGCTGTACGAATGGTCTGTTATAATGACTGCTCCTATCATCCAAACATTCATCCAACATCATTTTGCATTTTTTTCACTCCTCCTTTGCGTGTTTTAAATGAACTGAAGAGCATATTAAAGAGCTTTTCTGCTGTAAAGCAGATCCGTATAGTTTACGCACTCTGATCTGTAGCTCTGATTGTGTGCTTAGCATCCAGTGTAACAAAACACAGTTGATATTTGCAGATTAGGTGGAGAAGCACTTTCTCATCAATAGGTTCAGGGCCTTTGATGAAAAACTAGAGGTCCGTCACTCCATTGTTTCTGCACATCCCATCCTTTGATAAATATGGCTACTGTGCCGTCAAACTGATCACACTCTCGTAGAGAAGCGCCGTTGAAACATTAGGCCTTTTACGCCTGGATCTCCCCAAAAACCAACAGTGAAACAGCGGCCATTTTGAGGCTGAGCTCGAACGTACACCGCTGCTGTTAAAATGCGTGAATGTTATGCTGCTATCACTATTGTGCCCCTGCATGGAGAGGTTTCCAGCGGTCCACTCCTGTGCACAGCCCCTTACACACCATTCACTTCCTCGTTTTCACCTCCCCACTACCTCCCTTAAATATAAAAGGCTGTATTTGGAAATTTGCTGGGTTCTTTGCTTCAAGTTCCTTTGCATTTGGCACCTTTTGATAATAGAGAAAAATAATGTTGTATTTACAGCTAATCCTCTTGCCCCTGTTTCACTGTCCATAGTCCTGCTCTACCGCCACGTTCAAGTTAAGCACCATAAGCAAAGAAGTTTTCTTTTAAATGAAGAGAAGGGGGATTGTATCACCAGCCTGGCTTCTTCCTGGCTTGATTTGGATCCTAACAAGTGTCCTCCTACTGCTGCCTTCAGTCTGTCCATATCTGCCTTCATACCACGTGCTGCCAATCCCCCTTTTCATGACTTTATTCAGCCCACGTAAAAAGTGATTCTCCAAGCCTGGGATTGGCGGTAGTAGTTCATCCAGGAATCCAATAATTTGTGATTTTCGGTCACCAATCCTCCACTTCAGTTGGTGTACGTATACATCGAATTTTAGTAGTACATAAGTGATTACTGATGGATATATACACTGCATTATGTAAGCACTGCGAAGCACATTGCTAACGAGGTACCCAGGGAGGGGCGGACGTGGGCCACTGATAAGACATTAGACCCGGTGCAGACGTGTGTTTTCAGCCTCACATCCTAAGGTGTGACTGAAAACTGCTTGCTCTATGCGTAATTAGTAAGGCATCATCCTCAGAGCACCAGCCACTTTGCTGCCACATGGTCACGCGTGCAACAAATCAGGACAACTAATACTGCGCCTGCCTGGTGGGTGGTCGGGCAGCTGGGTGGGCCGCCACCTCTCAGAAGAATGCATTGAAGGAGAATCCAGACTGATCCACTGCTTGTGGTAAAACACTCCAGACTGAGCCATAAGAGACCGAGCATAAGCCAGTCATGCTAATATCGCGCACTTTGATGAGAGGGACCAACAAGATCAGAGGTGGGACCAAAGGAGAGCATATAGTGGCACCGCTCATTCCCAGGGACAATGAATTGTATTAGACTGTGTTAGAACCTCTTCCTTGAAGTACTTCCTTTCTTGAAAGATGAGGGCTGTGTTCAATATGTGTTTATTGTCTTGTTGCCTGATTGTGGAGTCTACTTGTTGATGAGCTAAGAGACACCACAACCATGCACTGACGTACAGGGATGACCATGCAATAACGTGCAGTGGCGCAATTACCATTCATTAATATGCATTGATAACATAATTTTGCCTCGACGAGCGAGGATACAGTTCTTCTACAGTGATAGCCTTCCCTGATTCTTACTGGAAGCCCCAGCTAGTGAGCCCAGCTGCAGGGGAGAGGAAAAGGCCTTTAACTGACAACCTATTTGTGTAGGTTCTGAGCGCGGGGTGGAGGCCTATGTCTATGTCAGTCTCCCCTGGAGAGGCCAATGTCCTGTTAACTTTCACACTCACCTGAAGGTTCCTCTCTGTTCTAAGGCATCTTGTTTCTTCTTGCTTTTGACACAACGACAAGCACGAGAACCCAGTAAAATCCCAAATAGAAGCGCTGTCTCGTCACGGGGCAGACACAGCAGAACATTTTAATCAACAGGCAAGCCGCACTGGTAATCCCCTGGCCATCTTGTGACAAACTGTTAGCTGTGGCTGCCAGATTAGAGATGATATCCCGTGCAGTAACAAGGGGATTTACGTAATACACCGCTGCATCGCACTACAAATCGTTTTTAATCCTGCATGCTTATTGTTTATTCCAGTGCTTGTGTCCTCCATGGTTGATGAACAGCTGGTTTACATAAAATATGTATCTTTAGCGAGCCACAGAAGCTGGAACCACTGTGAGCCCATTGTAATAGTCATGCAAATCTGTATTTCATGTTGAAACAAGTCCTTACAAATATTTGGAATCTATGTTGCAGCAGATACAATGCCTCTTTTAACCCCTGTCAATGAACTCATTTATTGTATTTTTTTTTAAAAATAACTTTCCTTTGTCGCATCGTTTGGAGGTAAAAAATGAAGTCAGATCCTCCATCTTGGAAGGTTTGTATACCGTTTATCAGCCTTCGGTCTATGTTGGAAGACGTTCTGGGCTAATGAATCAAAACCCATGCATTTCGAGTCAGAGGGGCAAGCTCTTTATAGGTCTCCGCTCCAGCGAGGTTCATTGGCACAAGTGCAAACACTGAGATACTGGACTAGGTGTAAACCACTGAGGCTGCATTAGGAGCAAAGAGATCGCAACCCACCACAAATGCAGGTTGATTCACCCTGCCCCTGAATCCCATGCAAGTATCGCTCTCCACTCCAGCGGAAAGGAAAGCGGACCCTTGCCATGAGCCAGAAGCAGACATAAGGCACTGTCTCACGGCTAAGTAAATGGTACTCCAAAATTGTTGGGTCTTTGCCATTGCCACTATGCAAGGCCAGATTAAGCGTTGCATTTATGTGAGCCCTTGTGTTTTTAAAAACATTTCTTTATTGGTATTTTTGTCATACACATGTTATCACACTGCATAATATATGTGAGCCCTTGTTTATTTGCACTTGGTAGAGGTTCCCATACTTGTATTGTACAGTTCATGATGTGATAGGCATCTCATTTACCTACATTTTGTTATGTGCCCTGCTTTCTTTGCTAATGAACATAGCAATTAATAGGGCTTTGAGTGGAATAAAAAAACTGGGGTGCCTCTGAAAGGGGTGTGGCCGGTGTAATTAAGGGTGTGGCTTAAAAACACGCAAGCTAAAAATCTGTGCTTAGCATAGTGTGTGGCCCGACTGGTATTTTTTTGCTTCTGTCAATGCATCCAGATATACAATACAACAAGTAACATTACACCTACAACAAGCCAGGACTATTAGCTGTGCCTATGGCTGTTAGCTGCATAAGATAAATAAGCAACGACGGCTTCGTTCTATAGACTATTGTAAATGCTTCAGTCCTGAAATGAGACTTTGAAAGAACTATAGGGAGTCTCTTTGAAGTTACATCAAAGGCAGTGAAGGGTGGTACTGCTGCAGGGTTAAGATTTTATTTTTCGCCCTGAGGGTGAGGGCAAAAATGGAGAGACCGATAGGGACCCGTCTCAGCACCTGCTGTTTAGAACTGCTGGTGCAGGACCTAGCCCACTTAAAGTACTGGAGATAATCTCTTCTTTTCAGGACATTTATCCTTCACACAGACTCTGAAAGCCACTTGCAAGCCAAGCTTGATGACACAGCCTTGAGACTGAGCAACTGTCTTATTTTGACTGGCAACTCCTGTGACTGGGACAACAGATTAACTGGTGCATACAGTACTGGATTACCAAATAGTCAAAGTAGGTACCGGCCTATGGCCCCCTCCTTTAACCCCTCCCATGTTCATGACAAGCTCAGCTCGTCATGAGGCACGGTTGCGCTGTGCTGATGACACGCGCGGCGCTCACACGCGGGGCTAATTCCCCCGCTGTGCTGAGTGTTCTGAAAAACGGGCGTGGTCATGACGAGCTCAGCTCGTCATGAGCACAGCGCCACCGAGCAGCGTGACGAGCCAAGCTCCCCCCCCCCGCCGAGCTTCCCCCGCGGCACCCCTCCTCCCCCCAGCGCTGCAGGGGAATTAGCCCCACGGCGAAGGGGTTAAGGGGCCTCACGACACTGGATCAAAATAATATTGATTTGATCTTGAAAGAAAACTACAATCAAGCTTTCTTAAATATTGTTTCCAAAAGACTCTATAGAGAAAATACTGTGTTAATGTAATGTACCCATTAACAATTTAAAGTACATAAACGAGAGACATCAGATTCACATAGCATTTTGTCTCCTAAAAGCTCATCTTCTGGCAGCTGGCAGTTTGTAAAAAAAACTCCGGTGCATTGAGTATTAGGAGATAATTTGCGAGGGGGGCCACAACATTTCGACTGCCTAGGGGCCTCCACAGGGTCTAATCTGGTACTGGGAGCATAGTATGGTGTAATGTGTATCTCATCAGGATTAACATCATTATATATTTAGTTTGGTCCAGGACTTGCTTTGGTGTTGCCATTCATCTCGGAGGTGGATATCATAAAAGGGGAGTGTACATTTTGCACGGTACAGTTGTGCGCTATAGGATCTTATAGTAGGCAAGTACCGAGTCAGACGGTTGAAAGGGAATCTTTTGTTAGATCTAGAAATCGGAGAAAGTGCTAAGTGCGTGACAGTGGGCAGATGGCTGTTTTAACTAATTTGCTTAAAGGGGTACCCGGAAGTGGGGTGGATGTGGCTGGATTCTCTAAGTACCAGCTTGGTTGATGTTTTAATATTTGAGTTTTTTTGCATCATTCTGGAGACTTTCTATTTTACCCAGATAGTCCTAGGTAGCCAGCAGAGATGAGTATGATTTGAACCCAGTGCCTTTGGCCAACCCTCAGTTTTGAGAATGTTTTTGGTGCCTTGTGCAGGATAAGTAGGTGAGAGTAACGCCAGCCTCTTCATTGCAGACATCTAGTCAGTACGGGGTGGGTGTTTCAGTGGCATATGTGAGATGCATTGCTGGGCATGGATCATGTATGCTCAGTCATTAGGGTGCCACAACATGAATCATTCATTGTTTTCAAATGGGGCAAATAGGAGTGATGTTCAAATAGGCTTTAAAAGCACTACACAAGTTAGCTGGTGCATTTGAGAGAATGGTGAACACTTATACAAAAGGGCACTGTGGTTTTTTTGTCACCTGCCTTAAAGAGACCTCATTTTAGGTGTAGTTTACAACGGCAGAGATCGCAGGCCGTCGTTCATAATTGGATTAATAACAATAACATTTTAATTCAAATTCTTTTTCAGAGTCCAGATAGTCTGAAGTCATTGCTACCAATCTAAACTGAAGAGATCTGCCGGGTTTCCGAAGAGGGCCAAGAGAGTCCCGACAATTAGCAAACAACAAGGATTGCAGAGATATGGAGAATGTGACTAATGCTCGTTAAGGATAATGTTGCCATATTTTTGACAATAATTTGCTGCCTGCGCCGTAGTTGACTCAAGTGCATGTATCAAGAAACTTCATCCAGATTGCTCTACTATTAAACATCTCAAGAATAATATGTGGGAGGGTAAGGCGTATGGACTGCACCGGTTGCGAACCACAGAAGAGAAAGTGCATTTATTCACAGGGTAGGTACAGCAGTGGTACCATTTAGGAAAAGAAAACAGAACACGATGTGCTTCCTTAAAAGCCGTCATCGCATCCATTTTCCCTTGCAGGTAGATGAGATGGGTGGAAGGTAAACTGAGAAGTTTGTACAGGGATTGGCTTGCTCTGTTGGGTTTAAAGTGACACAAAAGTAGCAGCGAACAATTGTAACCCTGCCCCTTATCAGATGGACTGTCGTCTAAGTAGAAAGGTGTAGACAGAACCTGCCATTGCCACTGGTGTCACTGGTCTTACTTCCTAACATCAGTACAATAGTGCGTTTCTCTTAATCAAGCGAAATATGTAAATTAGCACTGTCAAACCAAAGAGTAAAAGGCGAACTTTCATCTGTTGAGTTATTTTTTTTATTACCAATACTTCACACCTGTCATTATCCCTTAGTACGAGTTGCCTGGAAATTCCAGTCCCTGAAGTTACCATTAAAGGCTGGTACGGTAACAATGGGATTTATAAAACCATGCTATTCTGAGTTGGACGCTGAGGGTTGACTAAGAAATATGGACCTATCGGGAGAGTTACTGCATTCAGTTCTGCCTCATTATTGACTGCCTTTTCACCTGGAGGATTCAGTTACTTTGAGCAACCGGAGTTACCACAAGAAACTGCTTGGGCCCGCTGTGTTCCACATGACCACGATGGGCCCAGAAACTCCAGTTTATCCCTAGATAGTAAAAAGTCAATACCTTAATTAGACTAATGGAATCAAGAATTTGCAAAGTCTTTCTTACCATACATGACATCATCAGTCTGTAAACGAGTAATTAAAAAAACATGTTTAACGTTATACCGTAAAACATCTTACCTCCGCTTCCCTTGTGATTTATAGGAAGACATGCCGGCGAGCCAGGCATGGTTTAAGGTTAATCAATAAAATGGGGCAGCTGAGTTATGTCGGACGCACACATAAATTATCCAAAAATCAACAACAAAATTAAATCAATACATAAATCAAATATCTGGTGCCCATGCATGGAGGACTGGCCACCACAACAGTCCTAAAAGAGCAAAAGTCCAACAAAATGTGATGCCTTGGAGCACTCAATAAGGCAAGTCACACTGTGGATCTAGTGAGAGTCCTTTCAAAGCTTTAATTGTCTTCAATCTATTCACATAGGTCCTCTAGCCAACACGTGTTTCGTCGCTGGGGCTCTACGCCATCGACTTCTTCAGTGGTAACTTCCAAGGTGAATACATTTAGAACCAGAAAAGTGAGTACAAACAAAAAAATATCTTCACAAAAAAATTCTAAATTATAAGATAACTTGTACAGTAACCAACACAAGATCTTCAAGGTTAAGAGTATCTCATGTACAGCGTGTAACGTTACTCTAAAGAGCAAGGCTTTATGCCTTGGCCCCGTCTGGCCTCTATATTTACAAAATGGAAAGTGATGCTTAGTCAATTTATTACACACTGAACCCCTGAAATGCAATAAAAACTGCAGTATTAGCTTTATTTTAAAGTGGAGTTTAAATATACAATGGAATCTGGTCAGATGTAAGATGCTTGTGGGGAGTAAGATTCATGTTATGCTTACCTCTACCTCTGTCGGTAATGTAACATCCAGAAAGATTTGAGAGAATTTCGTTTTATTTAAAGCTGTCATTTAAAAAAAGAGACGCTTTTCTCATCGTTTTTTGGCTAAGTCTTCTCTTAATATGTAATGTGATTCAGTAGCATAACCTTTGCCAGAAAGCGCGGCTTTATGATTTCTCACATTTTTTCTTTATTACGGTTATTTTGGTACTTAATAAAATAGATTGCTATTCTATCTGCACACTACATTAAAGCAAACGCCTAAAACAGGACATTAAGTCTGCAGGAAATTCTATGCATGACATGCAACCTCACTTTGGCCTCAAAATCAACCACTACATATTCCTTCTTTCTTTTGAATACCAATGTCCTCCTCATCCATTGCCATTACTCACAGACTTTAGAAGGAAACTTTAGTCCAACGACCATTCAGGACACAATAGTGTATTTACTGCAGCATCAAGGTCAAAGCAGTTGTCTGGGACCCAAAAATCATGTGGCAATTTTTTTGACTATCAAAAGACGAGTTATTGTAGTAACTCAAAGGAGAGCATCCTTCCGAATCCCGACTACACAGGCAGTGATGCGTATACTGTGAGAGTTAATGAATGTAATTGATACAGGACGCAAGTACTATGGAAGGGATTGCAACTCAACTGTTTTTCTCAGGATACGATCATGTGAAGCACGCAGCTTTTCAAGAGTCCTCGCCTGTCCAAGAATCATGGTAAAGGTTTATGAATACGGTTGACTCTTTCATACTTCCACATATGAAACTTACCCGCCCTTTCATAAACTAAATACAGTGAGCCGAAACCGTACTGCAAACTTCCCAGACCTATGCACTGTACAATGAGTAGTACCTCCAAGCAATGACCACCTCTTACAGAAGTGACAATGTTCCCTTATCTTACCGTTCTTGCCACTCACGCCAGTGTGGTGGCAGTTATTTGTTGTCAGAAATGGTGGTTTTCGCGACAGGATTCCAGGATGTTACTACCCTCCATCAGTTCTCAACAATACCAACCATAATGCGACCTGTAATCTCGTTACTCAGTGACATACAGGTACAGTACCTGGCGGGTCTCCTCAATATATTCCATGTCTCACTAAGGCACCTCATTAATGCTGTCTGCATGTATCATCATCCAAACTCTATCCGCGGTAGACCGACACTCACTGTAGGAGGGCTGTAAATGTATCCCATCTCTAACCCCATACATGTCAAGCCAGGCATTCACCGCACTCAACCTCCCCAATGCAAATCTGTCACACGACTCTTCTCCAAATATGAATAATTCAGAAGCCGCTCTCAGTCTGTTATTAGACAAGGAGGACATTTCTACTGTTACCTGTCAATGAGGATGCCAAAGGCTCGTGCTGAAAGCCGGAACCCTCACCATTGCACAGGGACTTTCTAGGAACCGGTCAGCTTTGCAAGTCCCCACTTTATCAACGTCCTCTTAAATAGATATTCTGTCGTTTTCTTTTTACTACCCACTGATGTCATTTGCTTCCACTTAATTATTTAACATGTGTGGTTCTCCTGGAATACATTTAGCACTCATTGTATGCTTGAAATAAGCTCTAACCTGCATTATACCAACAAAAGCTGTTGGCTTTGTTGCACTGAAGGGACATTTAAAATCTCTTTCCTCAAAAGAGGCTAATTTGTATCATGCATTTTCTCACTATTTCCTCAGTTATCCAGGATGGTGTCGAAAAGAAGAAGGCTATGTGATCCTTATTAAAATCAGTAAATTCATACCGCAGCTTACAATTCATTAGAAACCCGTTCTGCTTCGCAAGAAAGAGTTCATTTCCTGCTGTTAGTAGGCCTGTCCTCAGGGAGCTGTATTTTATGCTGTTTAAAGTATACTGGTCTACATGAATTGGGGTTGAACAGCTTTTCCCTGAGATGCTTAGCGAACCTAGGCCAGCTGATTGCATGCAACAATTCACCTTCTTTTTACATTTGAAATAGTACAGGGACAACTGATTAAACGCCATTGTCAGAATGATATAATTGTTTCTATTTATCCAAATAGATTGTCTTGCTTAGAGAGCAAACAGCCTTTGACTTGCAACAAGGCAATCTGAACGAGGTATTCGTTTGCTAGTCTTCCCACTGGATGAAAACCTGTAATTCACACAAATTGTCATTAAGTCGAATTATGAAAAATAAATAACAGGTGTGATATACAGCCTGTAAAATATTGGCTTTGAAGTCACTGCTGTTTGTGAAGTAAATAAAGACAAACACATCTTAGCAATCTTACTGTGTAGAATGATAGAAGCGCAACAGTGAATTACGGGGATATTGTTCACTGAATGATTGTGAGTGACACCAAATACATAATGAGAGCGATCTCACTCAGAACCCCAAGGAAAAAAACTTTTCTGTAATTCACTTTTTACTTATCTATGATTTTGTGAGATGCATCACCCCAAGCATTATCTGCCCATGCTTTAAACTGCTACGCAGGGACAGAGGAGTAAATAGGAGCTTCTCCTCACTGTCCTAATTTTTTTTTGTAGGTCTCGCCTGAGCCAGCGCATGCGCTGGTCTGGCAAGACCTTTAGTGAGTGGGGGCTTTAGAAATGTGACCACAAGCTTTTGCTTGTGGCCTAAAGCTTGCTGTTACGCACAGCCGCGATCAGGCGCCATCTGGCTTTCCTCTCGCTTGCTCTCCAGACCAGCGGATGCCCCTCCCCCTCCCCACCACTGAGCGTGTCTCGCGGCCGCAGGTCTTGTTTTTTTTAGCTTGGCCTCCTCACTTAACCTCTCAATCTCCCTGTGCCGTTCCCCACACAACTGCAGCTGCTACATTTCAGTAACTTCTCCCAACCTCTGGATTTACATTTTTAGTCTCTGAGATCACATAGACAATAAGGTTTGTTCAACTGACAAGGCCACAAAAAAATTCTCCTGGCTGCTCCAGAACACATGAGCGGAAAGTAAACTTGTTTGGATTCAGAACATTGGAATTTCAAGAAAGCCACGACAATCTCTAAAGGGCTCCTCACTGCTACAACAATGCTCAACAACCAACTTTCATATAAATCTAAGTGCTTCATAGCGAGGGGAAATTGCCGGTCCAATGTAAATAACAAAAGCCCACAATATTATTGTTTTGATAGTCACTGCGCACCCTTTTCCTTTACGCACGCTCAAGGGCCACTGACCCAATTTAGAGCATAATCCATAGCCTCTTAAAACCAACTTTAAGGCAGAGGAGTTGGCCTAACGGCTAGGGCGCTCGACCTCGGACCTGGGGATCTGGGTTCGAGTCTCGGTAACGACGCCAAAACCTCCTGTGATTCTGGGCAAATCACTCAATCTCCCCGTGCTTAAAAAAAATGAATGTGCGTCCGTCCTCATGTAACGTAACTGGTGCTATGTAAAGCGCTCTGATACCCGATTCGGCTCGTGTCTAGTTCGCGCTATATAAAACTGTACAAAAAAAAAAAAAAACTTTTCCCTTCAACCCTCACTAGTGCAGGGCTTTGAAATGTAGCAATGCAAATAAACGGGGGACTTTTCATGTAAACAAACTTAATAGGGGGTGGGGAAGGTTAATGGAGGTGAAAACTCTGCTTTCACCTTTTCAAGCCGCATGGCCAACTGGACCGCAATACATTTTGAGAAGCTGTATGCTAGCCAGAAATGTCAGCTTTTCATGAAGTACCAAATAGTCTTGCGTTTCTCATACCACAGCTTGAAAATAAAACTATGGATTTAAAGACGCACCAAAGGCAGGCCGTAGAACTTTCCAAAGATGCGAGGTGTGAGCTGAGAGTATATATCCTTTCCCTGGGCGAGTTGTGTGTTGTTCACTCGCAGAAGCTGGCAACTGAGACGATGAGCTGTTGCAGGAAAGTATTTTGACATCTGGCGAAGGCTTTAAAGTTACAATTAAACAACATGTGCAGCTTTAAAGGGACCATGCGGTGAATGATGTCACAATACATCGCTAATCCCAATTGACATCATCAAACAAACGAACGTTCTATAATGTTACTATTGCAGAATGGAGCTAAGAAAATGCCCCCACCCCTTCAGCTTTCACCATTCCTGTTATGACTTATTTACCCACTAACCTGTTTACCATTTTTTATACTGCAGAGCCAGGAGACTCTCAACCTTTTGAACCATCTCATAGAGTTTGGAACATGTTGCCTACAGATTTTTAACAAGTCGAGCTCTTTTATACAATGCATAGAAAACGCAGTGCTTACATAGATTTGAAGGGATCAATAATGGTATTTACTTTCTTGCTATCCAGCAGCAATCTTTGTAACACTTTGGTTGTGCAGTGTGGCAGCGCACTCATTCAGAGTGGGTTTGAGCGAGTCATTGCTGGAAATAAAGCTGGCTGGCAAAGAGAAGGATGCAGAAAGTTTGAGACAAAGAGGCGACAGAGAGAGCGACACAAACGAGTGCATGCGCGGTGGACGCCACTAGTGATCTTTCATAACATTTCCCTTGCAGTGTGTACTGAGAACCTACTTTGTAGAGTCCAGTGTTTCGATCAAAAGGAAGACAAGGGGCACTTTAAAAGT
Source organism: Lissotriton helveticus (assembly GCF_964261635.1). NCBI lineage: Eukaryota > Metazoa > Chordata > Amphibia > Caudata > Salamandridae > Lissotriton > Lissotriton helveticus. Next base: position 735,602,764 of record NC_136073.1, read on the forward strand.
TGTATTCTGAACAGACTTCCCAGTGGAACCCTTCACCCCATCAAGCTGCCAGTGTGTGGGGTTCGCGACACCCCTGCGTGGTGGGGTTCATCCCTCCTACGGTAGTCTTTTACTACGAATCCTTGCATTCACCGAAGACACCTTTTCTACTGCGCTGTCTCATGCTGCTGAGCTCTTGCACGGTCTCTCCATTCACCCCTCACTTCTCTTCCCACTTTCCTCTCGCTCCCGATGTCTCCCTCCTTTTCTTTGGCTCCTGGCATGTCTGCTTTTGACCCTCTGTGTCTGTCCCAGAAGTATTTCCATTGAGTCTGTGGTCAAGAATGCGGATTCCTCCCAAGCACCTCCACCCTCTCCTCTCGCTCTCTCTGCACCGCTACCCCAGCTCTCTCTTTCATCCACTGTGCTCTATTCCTCACCAACTCTCTACCACCCTCCGTTCTCACTCCTTACACATTCCTTCTTCCCTGTCCCATCCTTCTCTAACCATTCATCTCTCCCTGCCTCTCACACATACCTACACTTCAATGCAGGGCTCTGAGAGTGCTTGTTGGACGGGAGCTGTCAGTTCTCATTCACAAAATTAAGTTGAATTGAGGTTTTCAACCATCTAATGGGTTATTTGAAAAGTACAGAGATGTCTCCACAGAAAGTAATTCTAAGTCAAAAGACATTTCATTCAGTCAGTTGCAGTTCAACACCATCAGGCTACTTTATTGGCAAATAAATGAATGAATAATTAAATAAAAACAATAAATACATCTCCATCAGCTTTACAGGTCTCAGGCAATAATTTTAGTTCAATCTAATAATTTAAGTTACAGGTCCTGCATGTATGATGACATTGGCATAGCCAATAGGTCTCGCCTTTGGGACCTTATACGTGTTTAGCCATGAAACAGTTGATGTTGTTGCACTAAGGATATTGTGCTGCATAACTAAATACTTATAAGGTCCCAAAAGCGAGACCTATTGGATATGCCAATGCTTGTTAATATATGGCATTCTGGCACCCACTCTCAATGCCTTCCCTTCCCTCTGCTCCAGAAGTTGTGCTGCCTGCTGTCCTGCGATGCTCTAACAAGTGCTCACAAAGCGCAGCAGGAACAGACTGGAATTCTTTTATAACGTAGCAATAGTGGTTAACAAATGAGGTTACCCACTGTTGTTCGGTCATACCAATAAATTACTGGATTTAGAATCCAGTCATTCATGCTAATGGTTCTCTCTATGAGAGCCATACATCACAAGTAGCATATTACTCTAAGAAGATCTGCCTTTTTCTCATATACAGTAGGCTGGACTATGTTGATAACATGGAATTTGAACTTTGTGCTATAGTAATAAATGGGGGATGATCGTTTATTGGTACACTTGTTCCAAATAAAATGTTTTAGAGGGTCATGTTTATTTCCAGAGATAAAGGCATACATGTTATGTTATAATTTATTTATATGATATTGAACGACTGCAGATGCCTGTTGGCGCTTTAGAAAACACAAACCATCAATCAATCAATCAGGGAAATTGTAAGCGCACTACTCAACTGTGAGGGCCTCAAGTAGCTGGGGGTGGGGGGGAGCAGCTCTGGTCAGTCGAAGAGCCAGGTCTTGAGGGTCTTCTTGAAGATGTGAAGGGTGGGGGCGTGCCTGATGTTGATCGGCAGCTTGTTCCAAGTCTTGGCTGCGATGTGGGAGAAGGTTCTTCCACCCGTTCTTGCTCTGCAGATACGCGGGGTCTCAGCGAGGGCGAGGTCAGTGGATCGGAGGTTCTTCTTGTGTACGTGGAACGCGATTCTGTCGTTGAGATATTGGGGGCTGGTGTTGTGGAGGCATTTGTAGGCATGGGTGAGTATCTTGAACGTTACTTGTTTCTCGACGGGGAGCAAGTGTAGGTTACGCAGGTGCTGGGTGATGTGTTTGTGTCGAGGGATGCTGAGGACGAGTCTGGCTGCGGTGTTCTGTATGGTCTGGAGTTTGCGGAGAAGAGACTTATTGATCTTGGCGAAGAGGGCGTTTCTGTAGTCCAGTGTGCTGGTTATGAGTGTGTGGGTGACTGTCTGCCTTGATTCGGTGGGGATCAATTTGAAAGTCTTTCGGAGGATGTGGAGGGTGTTGAAGCAGGAGGAGGTATTGGTGTTTACCTGTCGGGTCATGGAGAGGGAGGAGTTGAGTACAATGCCGAGGTTTTGGGCGTGGTCCATGGGGATGGGGGGTTGCAGTGGGCGGTTCGCCACCAGGAGTTGTCCCATGCCAAGGGGAAGGGTCCGAAGAGGAGGTCCTCTGTCTTCTCGGAGTTGAGCTTCAGGCAGCTGCTGCTCATCCAGGATGTGACGTCTTCCATTCCTTCCTCGAAGTTGAGTCTGGGGTTAATGAGGTCCTTGGTGAGGGAGAGGATGAGCTGGGTGTTGTCGGCGTGGGTTACGATGCTGAGTCCGTGCTGTCTGACGGTGGCGGCGAGGGGGGCCATGTAGAGGTTGAAGAGCGCGGGGCTGAGCGACGATCCTTGGGGTACTCCGCAGTTGATTTCCGTGGGTTTGGAGAGGAAGGGTGGGAGTCTGATTCTTTAGGTTCTGCCAGTGAGGAAGGAGCGGAGCCAGTCGAGGGCGGTTCCCTGAATGCCGGCTTCGTGGAGTCTGGCGGTGAGTGTGCGGTGGGAGACAGTATCGAAGGCTGCAGAGAGGGCGAGTAGGATCAGGGCTGCGGTGTGTCCTTGGTCGAGGAGGGTGCGGATGTCGTCTGTCGTCTGTGGCGGCGAGTAGAGCAGTCTCCGAGCTGTGGTTGCTGCAAAGTCCGGATTGGATGGATGGAGTTTTCTTCTATGAATACAATAAGATCTAATACCAACAAAGGGGAAGAACAATAAGGAAAGATACAATTAAGTCAGGTTTTTAGCTGGTGTTTAAAACATATTAAGTTGGTCTAGGCATGGAGACTTAACTTAAGAGTTCCACATTTTGGTGGCGGGAGGAGAAAGCCTGATCCTCATAAGTAACCACTATGGTCCTTGTAGTAGCTTCGAAGACGCGTGAACCGTGATGTAGCTTTATGTACGATTGTCGGGACCATGACGGCTGCTGGAGATTGAATGGGTAGCAAGGTTAGGGATCTTAATACAGAAGAGACATGTAATGTAAATTTGCTCTGTTGTGTACTCGGGTGACTGTATTTTGAGTAAGATGCAGCAAATGCAGGATTGATCTGCTGGATATGCAAGATAAATTAAACTTCCTTAGTTGCGATGCAAGTGGATCGCATCGCCAACTACGTAACTATGTACAGTGGAGTCAATAAAACAGAGAATCTTGTTTTTAGAAGACGGAGGTTGGTGAAGCAGATGTGGGCCACATTTATACACTGGCCTTCGAAGCACATAGTATAGGCAAGAAGGAATCCCAAATTGCACACTACGTTGGATGGGGAAGGAGGGATGCCCATTATGTCAGGCCACAAAGTTTTATTCCATTCAGCAGTCCTTGTGGTGGAAGTGAGTAGAATCTCAGGACAGGTCAAGCTCAGCCTGAGGAACATGTTGGCCACCAACCACTTGACAACGGCGACAGGCATAGTTAACAGCCTTGGAATTTGAATGAATATATTTGAAGAGTGGTGCAGACTCAAAATTATGCGAGTGTTGTTGATGCGCATTTAGATGTGAACACCAGCTTGATGGCGCAGCTGGATTAAGGCTGCACACATATGTTAAACAAAAGGAGGAAATAATGGACCACAGCTGAGCTCTACTTATAATGAAAGCCTTTATCCAGATAAGGACTGTACCAGTGATACCATATGGATCGAAAGCGAAAGTCTTAAAGCAGATGTTATGGTGTCTAGGAGGACTTACACACCAGTTTCTCCTCTATTGATGAGCTGGTGAGGGCTGATAGACTACCAGCCCTGTGCTAAGACCAAGATGTAAATGTAATGTAAATGTATAGGCATTTATATAGCGCACTACTTACCCGTAGGGTCCCAAGGCGCTTCGACCGCTGCGAAACCCTTCCTGGCTTCCCTGAGAGATGGTCCCTTAATGGGTATCTCCAGGGTGAGACCAGGCATCCCCGGCGGTCTGGTGGGGCCGTTAGTGAAGATGAGGCAAGCTAATGCCCAGAGTTGCCGAGTGTGATCGCTGATCAGAGTGGGCACCGAGGCGAGAGAATTATCGAGTCCGCTGACCCTGGTCCAGAAACCTGCCGCGCCGGGAATCGAACCCTGGTCCCGGGCCGTCCTCTGCTCTCGGGTCTGCCGCCTCTAACCAGTGAGCCACACTACTTCACTGAAAACTGGCCTGTTTGCCATCCATTAAACTATTTATTTCAATGAAGTACTGAACTGACACAGAGCCACTCTTTCCAGCAGTTTACCAATACAGGGAAGCAGTGAGGTGGGCCTGAGGTTCCTCATATCACTGACACCCAAAGATGGTTTATTTCATAGGTTTGACACAGCTGTTTCCAGGGGGTCTTGAAATATCTGTTAAGCATGGCGGGGAGAGATTCAGCTGAAAGAAGCATCTTTCGAATTTGAGCTTGTGGGGAGCCTGATGGATGGCTGTTGGTAACAACCTGCAAGAGTTTGCTTTGGTGATTTGGATGACTTAGTCTACATATAACCTCACCTGGGAGTTGAATTTGAATGGAACAGAATTGCAGAAACTTTCTCTGTACAGAAATGGGGAATATTGTCACAAAGATCTTGGGTTGATCGTTTTCAGCTTTTGTGGCTATTGGATTTTGTTGTTCAGAGTCAATGCAAAAGATGTCTTTGGAGGGGGTTGATTGCATTTCTATCATTTTTGAATAAAAGACTTTTTTGAATGTCATTTTACCTGCATTTCGAAGCATTAAGAAGTAGTATGCCTCCTTGTTTGGTGTTGGGTAATTTCTCTACCATTTTCTTTCAGCTGTCAAAACTTCGAATATTAAACTGTTTACATCTACAGGGATTCCTTCAGCTTTGTGAATATTTTTGTTCCCAGGGTGGTAGGTTTCTATCCAGGATCACCAGAGGTAAGAAGTTGAAATTGTCTAGCGCAATACTGGGAGTGAAGTCTGTTGAGGAAGCAGTTATTAATACTGAAGATTTAGTAACTCTGACGCATCTGAGTATGGATTAAAAAGCCTCCTGTTACGCCTACATGTTGCTGCTGGGGTATTGCGGCAACCAGAGTGCGATTGTATTTGACATGGAATGAGATTTCATAATGATAGGACCAGAAAAGAGAAATAGCTTTATTCAATGAGATCAATTATGCCAAGGGGAATTTAAAATATTATACAAGCAGGTCCACCGGAATTTTGTAGAGGATGACAAAATTACACGGCAGGGTTGACTAGATTATCTGCAAAGAAAAGGCAGATTGTGCAGCATAATGCAGCACATTTTGTGTTAGCATTACCTTAATCATTTTTACAAGTTAACATTTTCTGAGCATAAGATTTTACTTCAATAGTACCTTTTTGACACCCAAATACAGAAATAGGCAACAGAAAGGTGACCAATCAACCTCTGTGAAGGGTTTACCACAGCGGGCAATCAGTATTGTGGAATTTTTTTTAACTCTTGATCTGTTTTAGCTGGAAATAATTTGCTGAAATCTGTAGACTATGCAGCAGTTGATGGATTATATGACAAATGAGGCAAATCCATAATTATGCAGAAAACACTCCACCTGCAAAATTACTTATTTCCAGAGGCCCTGAATATATACAGGTTATCCAATGGCGGTTACTTCTGGGTAGGTCTCGTTAGGACCACGATCCATTGGAAATAGTTTTTTTTTCGTTTGCTTATAACTAGGGCTCCCGGTTTTATGGTATTTATTTTTCTAACATTTCCGTCTGTATTTATCCATATTTATTTTGGGGCCGTTTTTCTGTACTTATCCAAATTTATTTTGTGTTTTGCGTATATAGTTGTAAAACTGTATATTTCAGTATTTATTTAAAGGATAGACGCACACTTATACTTTGATGTCTGTTGTGTTTAAGCTATTTAAGTTGCCAAATATTACTTAACAGTACATCCACTGGCAAATATTAGCATTATATCACATATGTATGTTGACACATGCAGTTATTTAAAGAAATTTCATCCTGTTTTTTAATTTCCCATCCAGTCCATCTGCTCAGCTGTAGGGCTATAATTAATGAAAGACAGCATGAAGAGTCACTTAAAAGAAGCATTTTTTCAGTATTTATCCACTTTTAAAAACAAATGCAGACAGAAAGCACATTGTTTTCTGTCTGTATTTATCTGTAAAAATCAGTAAAAACAGAGAGCCCAGTGAACGAACACACACACACACACACACACACAAACACCCCCCCGCCCCATGAGTCCTAGTCATGCCCCACCACGGTGAATGCAACAGGGATAAGCATATTACACTCTGTAGACAACACAGATTTATTTTATTTAGTATAGAGTTCTTCTTGAACTTCCTTGTCCGCCCCTGTTAATCCTAATGTGTAATAGGACTCCCAGGTCTGTCCGTCCATCTATTGTGTGTCTTTGCTTCCTCGCCCTAAGTGCGCCGGGTATGCCCAGACGTGGGTCCCGGGCTCACTGTGCCACTGGATTCAAGCTATCCTGGCTAAGGGGTGAAACCCCGAAACCAGTCCTAAGATGCATGTTTCCGGTCCAGGGAGGACCTGGCTTGGCAGTTCGGGCTGGACTGTTCCCATGAGGCACGGGGTCAAGACTGATTTGCATATGGCCAGGTCTAAACTGGGGTGGCATGGTGAGCAAAAGAATGATGGATTTAATCCATATCTCTTGACTGGGGGGGGGATGTTTTGATTGGTTCTGCATTCCGTCCATCAATTGTGTGTCTTTTGCAGGTCTGCAGCATGTTATGTTTATTCCCTGAAATGATAATGGAGGGCGGCGCCCCACTGCCCTCTCTCTGGTGAACGTAATCTGACTGCAGACTGATCCTCTACGCCTGGGCGGGGGTTGGTGGTGTAAATCAGATATGACAAAATGGTGGGAGATAGGGGAGCGAGCACTATGCTAAACCACTTGCATTGATTTTTCAACAATTTACTTTTCTCAGCATGAGAAGAGAAAAACATGCCTGTGCCAGTCGATAACGAGAAACAGCATTTCCAATCCCTGGAGCAAGCATTGGACAGGATATTTATGTGCGAGGCTACTGGTTTGATGTCTTGAAAGCCGCATGAGGATTGTGGCAAAATTCGGTTTCAAAATGATTAAGGGTAAACAGGAGGCCCCGGCCCCATTAATCGGGGGGACTTTTAGCCAAGGAGGACTAACAAAAGGGGAAGCCAGAGTTTAGGACCCCGGCTGATGGGGGTGTGACACACGAGTCTAATGACTCTCTCCCGGCGGCCAGCACTACCGCCTCTCAACGGGAACCATCTTGTTACAATGCTGCTGGCTTTCACCATAGGCCAGTTCACCTGAACTGCTCATTGTGGGCGAAACAATAAATGGCAAATTATCAAAACAGCGGAGCGCCGAACAAGGGGCAACAAAAGAAGAGCTCAAATTAAAACAGAGCAGTAACGTACAACAATTAAAATTGAACTAGTGACTGAAGTAAAATTACTCGCCTTGAAGAAAAAAAACTTTACATTTTGAGACCACAGTCCAGATAGCTTAGCAGCAGCTCTAAGTGTTCTGAATTAGAATATGTAGTCTTTGAAGAATTATACAAATACCTTTAAGAAACACGCTATAGGCTCACGGTGACATTTTTATCAGGTCAGGCACAGAACACGCTTTTCTTAAACACGCCACGCGCGGTCTGCACTTAACTGCAGCTGTTTTCGCGCGCGGCGGGAACCCTGTACTTTGCGGCCCCTGTCAACGGAGGCACCTGCGGCGCTCAGATGTGGCAATTACTCAGCGCCACGTCCAGGCTGTGCGGGTCAGACCACGTGAACAGAGGGGCGCACGTTCCCGGCCAAATGGCATGTTCTTTCAAGTCCTCGGGCCTTCTAATGGCAATGACCACATTCTTTCATTGGTTTTGTGCAGAACCTGTGACAATTCACTAGTGAATGTTTGAAGAGCGTTTCAGAGGTGCAAGGGAAGATATGAGCCACTGTGCTATGGACAAGTGGGCAAGAAACGTCTCCAGCACAAAAAAAACAACAAATAGCATCTTGTGTACACCATGAGGCCTAAAACAGATAGAAGCAGCGACAGTGATGCTAGCGATCGGAGACTCTGAGCCCTATGTGCTACAATTTGCCTGACCTACAAAGCTTGGAACAACACGAAAACCACGTCAAAGGCAAGGAACTTTAAAAGTCTCCTGGAAACCAACCCCACCTATGCTCACGAAGTCAAAGAGTGTGAATATACAGCTCTCCCTCTGAAAACATCTCCCAATCCTCCAAACTGAACAGAGATTATGCTGAATAAATTCTTCACCCTAGCACGCCTCCACTGTTGAAGCATTATATACTCTGTTATCCCCCATAAATCCATAGCCAAGCTTCAATTGCGCGAGAACCATGCAGCAAGAACAACATGCCATAACCGCAGGAAGATAAATCACATCAACCCTGCTTTTAAAGGACTCCATTGGCTCCTTGTTGATACCAACATTAAATTCTAAGCCCTGTGCATAGTAAGGCAAAGGGTGTACTTACCAAAAGAAACTGACACACACCCACATCCCTAACAGCCAAGAGACTGAAAATGGAACTGATCTATGACCATAAAAAAACACAACTTTGGAACACCCTTACCCAGAATCTATGAGCTGAAACCATCCAGATAAAGTTCTGAAAACTCTGGAAAGCTGAACTTTTCAGGCTCGCTTTCAGCTGAGATTGTCTGGGTACAGGAGTTGTGTTGGAAAAAAAACGGGATTGTTGTTCACCCTTACCCAATTGCAAACTAACGTCTCCTTCCAACTATCAAAATGCATCCCCCACCCGCAAGTGTCCTGAAGTAACCCACAGGCAATACACAGCACTTTACAAACTCCACAATAAATATAATATTCAAATAGAAGGAGCGGACATTTCTCTGTACACTCTCATCCTTTTAACCTAGGCCATACTACATAAATTGAAATTCAACATCAGTGACCAGAACTGACTCTGTGTGCATGAATTTATGCAGACTTTACCTGAACCCTGGTCACTAGGAGAACCTTGAGGATGAGCCACCTACACGAGTGCCTCTTCCGGGTGGTGAGTTCTTGGGAGAAACAATGGGCGAGCGTAGTAGGTAGGAGCTCACCCACAAAACACAATATAACACATACCAACACCGACCACGGAAGCTTAAGTAAGTGTGTGAGAGGTAGAGAAAAGTGCACACTACTGGGAAATGGCAGTCGTATTGGTCCAGATACCATCATTGTGGTAAGAATAGTCAACAAGTAGTTTTTTTCTAACAAAGTTTCTTGTGTGACTGTATTGTTTCCAATGCTCCAGAGTCAAAGCACCATGCAGTAGAAATTCCTCAGAAAAAAGCTGCATTATCTAGATCTGAACAGGGAGTGAGAAAAATGTAGCAGCATGTACCGGAGTAGAAAGTACAAATAGAGAAGGAGACAGAGGGTAAAATTAACTGACAGAATAAAGTAAATGGGGGGTACCAGGGACAGAGAGAGAGAGAGAGAGCGGAGATCAACAACTGCCTAATTAGAACATAACATACACATTCAGCCTGCAGTGTATCTTGGGTTCGGTGCTCCATAACAGATGTTACAGGTCTTAGTTGCTAGTAATAAATACCAATACCTACTAAGGGTATTACTTAGCAACCCATAGCTGCCTCAAACCCGGTATAAACGCCTTGGCACACTTGAACTCTAATGCCATTAACACTTAGACCCTTCTCTTCTTCCCAATGTACGAGTAAGGAAGGCGCCCTCTGGTGAGATCCGATATCACTTCACAAACATGTAAAATATTAATGTAGGAGCACACAGAACATCGGAAATATGTGTTACTTCTAAGTTACTTCCTCCTCCTGGAAAACTCTTTATGTGCCACACTTGCTGTTCTACAAAACTTTTCAGTGGCAAGGGTGTATGAACAAATTAATAAATGCAGGGTGTAAAGTGCAAGAGACCGCACTTAATTCCTTGTAGCAGTTAGGAAAAAGGGGAACGGGTCAGCGGTTCAACTGGATGAACACTTGTGCCTTTATGGCTATCTGAATTTGAAATAATTTGCGAAGGTGAGAAAAGTATGTCGCTTTCATGCTCCAGTTTACTTTTGTAGGAGAAATGATGAGTTCTCTAAAGGATAACATGGAAAGAAGACAGCGGAAAAAGATAATAAGTGATGGACAGAGGGGAAAGGTAGAGTAGTAGATGATGTGATCAGTGCCTGCAGTGACGTTTGCCATCTACGTACAGCGTGCTTATCTCCGCATCTGCAGAAGTCAGTGATGTTTACACTTATGCAGGAGTCTTTTAATGCCTATGTTTTCTTTTAATTACAGCCTGGAAGAGCGAAGTTGTTGCTTTCAGAAGACCTTTGGCTGAAGCCAAAACAAATGTTACACTGTAAACAAACATTGACAGTGCAATCAAGTTTAAAAGATTACCAAAGCTCCGCCATTATCGCATGAATTGGTTTGGCTGAGTAGTAATATAGCCTTATAGCCCGCCGTAGCGGGCTATACCGGCTAATAAAGGCCCGCTCCAGCGTTAAAGGCCCAAGCCAAAGGCGAGGGACTTTAACAAGGGAGCAGGACTTTAATAGCTGGTATAGCCCAGCTAAGAAGGGCTATAAGGCTACTAGAACATTCAGCCATTAGAGGGAAGAATGTGCCAACAAATAAAACAAAGGCTCTCAGAGTTCGAGGGGATTAAATTCCCTCGGGCTCCAAGAGGCCTTTGAAAACAACATTGGAATGTTGCTTTGTGGGGCTTTACCAGCCCGTAAATTCATGGAGCACTCCATTGTCTTCAATGGAGCTCTCAACATTCCAATGTTCTAATATAGCCTTATAGCCCGCCTTAGCGGGCTATACCGGCTATTAAAGGCCCGCTCCAGTGTTAAAGGCCCGAGCCGAAGGCAAGAGACTTTAACAAGGGAGCGGAACTTTGATAGCCGGTATGGCACAGCTACGAAGAGCTTTTAGGCTATTAGAACATTCTGCCACTAGAGGGCAGAATGTTCCAACAAATAAAACAAAGGCCTCTTGAAGTTCGAGGAGTTTAAATTCCCTCGCGCTCTGAGAGGCCTTTGAAAAAAACATTGGACTGTTGCTTTGCGTGCCTTTACTGGCCCGTAAAAGCATGGAGCACTCCATTGTCTTTAATGGAGCTCCCAACATTCCAATATTCTAATATTCGTTGAAGATGGATCCTCTCAAAGTGCGCAAAGTTAAAAAACATAAGAAATATGGGGGGGGGGATAAAGCTAAACTTGGAATCAGGAATAAAATCCATGCTTTCAGACATAAATGAATGGTCCTACTATTATGCTCCTCATTAACCAGTTTTGGGGGGACTTGCTCCGCTAGTCACAGCACAAGCTTCTGTTGAGTCGTGATATAATTTTGTCAGGCGGTGTTTTTCAATGTGGAACGTATTTGTTTGCTTGCACGTAAAGCCAATGCCTGACTCGTGCCTGTTACCTGAGTGGCATGCTAAGTCAAAGACTCTGGTTCCAATGGTGTTGTGTCACTTTTCTTGCTAATCGTAAATTCCTATGTGTATACTTCTGGCCACACTTTGAAAAGTTGTGGGGCCCTCAGCCAAATGATTGGAGTGAAATGTCAATTTTCTATGGTACAATTTCTGGATACGGTATGCCAGCAAGAAATGGAACCAGCTTAACAGTTGACAAAAGGCTTTTGTCACTAAAGCAGGGCTACACTAACGGGCCTTGTGAGGTTGTCCAGATCTACAAGCTCAGATTTAGTATTTTTTTACTGTTTTTATAAGATTGTTCAGGTTTGCTATCATCATCAATTTAGTGCCACAACCACATCAGAAGTCCTTCTCAAAATGTCTAGTTACTGCAGACAGAGGTGTCTAGATTTAATATTGTCCAATCTCCCATCAGATATTTTGAGCCAGGGCCTCCAGTAGAGAAATGGTGAATTCTATGTGCGCATACTTTTATATGTAGAAGCTAAATCTTTCAAAAGCCAAACAGGCACATACCTTACGAGTGAAGCCAATATTTTGAAGGGCTGAATTGCACAAGGCAACAATTTTTTATAACAGAAGGGTGTCACATTTCCTTGAAATTATTGGTGTCACATCCAGTTGATTTCTCCAGCCCAAAAGGAAATTGCAACCGTTTCATACAAAATCAACACTGGAATGAGTCATTCACCCCTCCCTGCAGATGTAGGTTTATGTGCGTAATGGTGTTAGAAGTCCGACATAGCCTTTCAGAAAGTCTGTTATATGCAGGTGATGTTACAGACATCGTCCTTAAACCCCGAACTCAGCACACGCAGGTGACAGTATTTTACATTATTGTTTACTCAACACTATTCTTTTATATATAGTAGAAGTATGAATGATTGTAAAGATTATTACCTCAGCAAATTTTATTTATCTATATGTGATCAAGGCCCTCCGGGACTGAAACGCGGCATGGTTGTCATCCTGTGAAATTAAAATATTTCACGAGCACTAAATTTGTGGTCCGTGCTCCATTCTTTACGTTCAAACGGCCAGTGGCATAAGGAGTACTTTGGATATGGATATGGATATGGATATGGATATATATATAGGAAGTGCTCGGCGAATTGAATTAGAGTGGCACACACGACGAAGTAAGACGCAAGCCTACATTGAGGTGAGAGCACGACGCTTGTATTGTGCCAATGCTTGTTCTGCCTTGCATATAGTCGCAGCGAGTTTTCCTGGGCAAGTGAGGCGAAAGTACAGACTATAAATTACCGCGAGAACTGCCCAGAGGTATATAAACTAACCAGGATACAGCAGAAAACATTTGTGTGAAGACCAAAAGTAAACGTGTTGTCTCTGAGTTAATTTGTACAAGAGAATCCGGCACAAGAAAGTTTTTAGCAAAAACACAATGGAAGAAAGAGCTCTTAAACGTGCGCAGAGAGCAGAAGCAATGTTTATGAAAACGACATCGAATCAAATTGAAGAAAAAAATGGCAATGAGGCATCAAAAACAACTGGGGAAATGACACAGAAACAGTTATTTTCTCAATTAGAAAAGCTTTTAAAAAAAGACTACCCAACCTTTTGCCGTCGGTACTATCGAGGTGTAAGGTCGTAAGGTCGTCTTGCCACGTCTCGGAATTGCAGTAGATGAATCTATATAAAAGAAGACTAAAGAATTTGAGTATCCCACTCTAAATAAAAGGGATTATCGTCACGAAGATTTTACCATGAAACGTCTTTCCCGGCAAAACAGACTGAGATAAAGAATACTTCCCAAAATGATGTTAGATGAATCTACTGCAATTCCGAGACGTGGCAAGACGACCTTACACCTCGATAGTACCGACGGCAAAAGGTTGCACTACCCAAAAGAGTGAACTAATAAAAGAAATACAAAATGGATTACGTGCTGTAAATATAAAAGAAGACTAAAGAATTTGAGTATCCCACTCTAAATAAAAGGGATTAGCGTCACGAAGATTTTACCATGAAACGTCTTGCCCGGCAAAACAGACTGAGATAAAGAATACTTCCCAAAATGATGTTTTTATAACAAACTAAGGGGTTTGATCATATACCTATTAACAACAGTGAAAAAGTTATCACATATTTATAAAGATATACAGATATCGCCGCCATACAACACAGACTAGGTACCCTGTACACACACGCAGAAGAGAGAATAAAACTCTTTCTATCTTGGTCCTGAGGAAGGTGGTCTTATCCCACCGAAACGCGCGTAGACCTGGCGTGTAACTATACACAAGCAACAACTGTGTTACCTCAACCTTAGGAATTGTTTTTGGCTGGGAGTAGGCTGGTAGTAGGATAAGTGTGAAGTTGTTTGAATGTATAAGTGTGTCTGGTGATTGATGTGTGAAAATCAGGGTGATGATTTGTATTGTAAAAATATTTGAGTTGGGAATATGTCACAAATGTTTTTGATATAACGTACTGTACTTTTTAAAATTGATTGGATTTGTACCATTAATCATGATACTGATGTATATGGAAGAAATGAACTGAAAAAGAAAAAAGGAAAAAAATATATTTTTTATACACTACAGAAAAAGCAAAAATAAATAAAATTATGGAACGAAATTACTGACTGTGTGGTACCTATATTGATTAGAAGGCCAATGGATTAATTTGATGAGTTCTATCACATGAGAAAGTAAATAGTGACCACGGGGGAATTCTCGTATGTTTTGATGTAATATGTGACGTCATCAGCAGTGCATTGTGGGGGCGCGAGTTATAGTTAGCTGAACTAACTATAACGCCCCTGAAACCTATGTTTTTTTCAGTGAATTTCTAGGGTTTTTAAATGCTAACTTCTAACTATAACGTCTCTGAAACCTGTGATTTTTTCAGTCAATATATATATATATATATATTCCATGTGGGCTAAGGTACATTGGCAGTACCAAACTGCCAGCCCACAAACGGATACTCCAGCACACAAGAGCAATATCTGGTAAGGATCAGGCATATCCAGTTGCCCGCCACTTTGAGCAATGTCACAATAGCAACCCCAATTCACTGCAATATTACGTAACCAATACAATCTTTACTGTGAAGCGGGGGGGGGGGGGGGTGACCGAGAAGCAAAGTTATGCCTATTGGAGACAAGGTATATAATTGAGTTGGACTCTAAGTATCCGACAGGCCTTAATGCCAGTGAAGATTTTTATACATGTCTTTGAATACTAAGCAATGCACCATTTACCTTGACAACATGCACTAAAGAAATTTGAAATGAAGTTGGAACATTTTTGATATTTCAATATGGGCTCATATTGAACAAAATTTGATTATTGATGATACCAGGTTACGGAACAGTTTTAAAACTATTCACGTATTATTAATTATGATTTAGGTTGCACTTTCTTGGGGGGGTTGGCTGCATTAGCGTTGGAAAGCAATTTTTGCTTGACCAATGTTAATGGCATTACAACATTAAGGTTAGGGGTTGCAGAATTTTGGCACTTTCCCTATGATCAATGTTTGTAATATAAAGTGTGGGAATATATTAGGAATGACGTTTAGTGATTTTTTATTGATAGAACAACAGGGTACCTCCACTGAGGTTTCTTTGAAGCAATATGCATGAATTTTAGGAATAATGCCAGTATTCAGAATAGCAGCGGACATGTGATTGAAAGATATTAGACATGGTTCTAAATTAATTATTGATTTTCACATGCCATCATTTTAGGGTGGGTAAGTAGCATACAGTATGACTAAAGCACAGCTTGGCTACATACATCATGATTAAACGCCTAAGAACTGAATATGGTATGATAGTTGACTTATAAGGAATAAGGGTTTTTATATAAAATTCTTGGATCAAAGGCGATTTTTAGTTTGTACATATTTATATATTTATTGTATATTTATTTATATATTTATTTATGGCAATTGCGATGGTTGTTTTTACATTTACCATATTTTTGCACATTATGTGAATATGTTGCTGCTATATCATGATGCTGCTATCTATGGACTTTATTTTGCACACTATGTGAATATTATGCTGCTAGATTAATATTCTGCTATAATGACGAAGTTTAGATGGTGCACACTATGTGAATATTTGGCTGCTATAATGATGAAGTTTATAGTTTGCACATTATAAAAATATCTGGCTGCTTTATTACAATGCTGCTACTTATTAACCACATTTTTGCACACTATGTGAATATTATGCTGCTATATAACTATGCTGCTACAAACATGAATTTGACATTTAATTATTTTTTGCATATTGGAATCGCTGTTGTATCACTAAATTGAGAATTTGCACACGTTTTTGAGCATAGTACCTCTTCTATATCCTTGAGAAGCAGGTCCATGAATCATTTCCTGGTGAAACACTTTATAAACGCCTACTCTGCCATGGCAACGCGTCATGGGATCAAGACCCGATAGGGGTTGAAACGCGATATGGCGGACTGGCTGGTCAAACAGAAATAAAGGATATTTGATTGGCACAAATTACTGGGTCCACCATCGTCTCTTTTGTCTTTCAAGAGCAAGTTCGAGTAACGTTGGTGATATATATATATATATATATATATATATTTTTTTTTTTTAAGGTTGGATCCCTTAAAATAATATTTCATCACACATCCCTAATCAATTGATCTCCGTCTAAATTAGAACTAGCTGATTAACACCCTAGTTATATTACTCTATTCTGTCTGGAGCTATATAAACCTTCCCTGCATACCTTTCATGCCATCAGTCCTGCAGACACAACTCAACCATTTCGGCATCCCATCCGTATCGGGTCCAAACCGTGCTTACCCGCCCCAAATACCATAGTTATCTTTCTTACTTTCTTGTATAGGGTGGTCTGTGCTGCGAGGAGTGGTTAGAGTCCACTTGGCTCCATAGTTATCTTTCTTACTTTCTTGTATGCGGTGGGGTCTGCGCAACGAGGAGAGGTTAGAGTCCACTCGGCTCCATAGTTATCTTTCTTACTTTCTTGTGTACAGTGGTCTGTGCTGCGAGGAGGGGTTAGAGTCCACTAGGCACCATAGTTATCTTTCTTACTTTTTTGTATATGGTGGTCTGTGCTGCCAGGAGGGATTCGAGTTCACTCGGCTTCTGTTTTGCTACACAAGACTATGAACAATACTTGTTCAGATAAAGGACAGTAAAATGACACCTACGATGCACAGTGAGGTGTTAACAAAGAACATCGCCTGTACTATGTGTAACATTATAAAAACACAAAGCCTTACAATACATGTCAGGGGAAATCAAGTAGCTTGCTAAGTGAACACATCTTAACTTGCAATCTATATTGATGGATTATTACCCTGCTATACATTTCTAAAGAAAATACAGAACTGGAAAAAAATATTTGAAAAAATACTCAAAAATATAGACTAACACAATCTCGAACTAACACAAATATCTCCCTAAAACTTTTTTGTACCAGTATTTAATTCATAAATCCAGTTATAAGACCTTGACAAGCATTTTAGAACTGAGTTGATTTATTATTCTGACACGTTCTAGTGTACTGCGGAGCAAACGCTCAATAGCGGGTTTAGGCGCAGGTCAAAATATTTGCAGGAAGTCATTTATGTAAAAACAAGACTTTGGTAGTCTAGGTTTTGGAGTCTGTTTTCCAACATGTGTTTTGCAGTCTGTTATCCATGTATTACACTCCTTTAAAGAGTGAAGACTATATTCTGACCATAGTAACTGTATGCATAAAAGATATTGGGGATTTTTGACAAAAGAGAGGGATGTTTGACAAAAGGAAGCAAAGAGAAGACCACTGCTTCACAAAGGGATGAACACTATCAGAGCTTCTGTTAATTGTTTGTGTTTCTTCTTGTATAGGTTAACGAGAAGATAGAAGAAGCTTCCTTGTATGGCATACCATTTGTTAGAACTGAGAGATGCTGGATACACTTAAGATGGCCCAATGTGCAACAGGTTTATTGGTAGAAATGAAAGAGCAAGAACTTAAAATATGGTGGAAGGCTAACCCCCTTCAAGTAACGAAGCAGGTGGATTCTCATGTCTTCCATCTCTTACCTGACATCAATGTACTATGCTAGTAAAACATATTTAAGGTCCCTCTTTGATTGTACTGTGTATTTTGACTTCAGTACTAATACGGTTTGTTTATTCACTCTACTGTAGGCCTACATAATGGTTTTTCTTTAAGTGTTGTCAAAAGAAGTTACGGTAGTAATGATATATAAACACAGTAAATTTGGTGAACAAGAGATTGTCTCAGGAACAATGGAAAATCAGGATCTATCAATTTACACAACTACCCAATGTTGCAGGGTAAAACTAATTTTCAATTCCTTAGCAGACAGACGAGATTTCAAAGCACTGAAACAGTCGACAAGCACCAGGGACCACATGACGTAAATAATACTGAAGGACCAATCAAGAGTGTACCTTTTAGTGTTGTGAATGGTCGTCCCTCCCAGAACAATCCTGACTCCAGGCGTCGTTCGATTGAGGTTATACACAGTTAACGCTTCCTCATAGGTGGTTCCTCCGATCATAAACACAATGATATCCTGGGGCCTGCAGCAATTGAATAAAGTAAATAAGGTTATTAGAGAAAACAATTGATCGCATAAAAACTCAATATTAAATCAGTATTTATTTAATTTAACACAATATTGTTCCATGTCACAACACATTGAAAGAAAAAAGTTAAAGAGACTATGGGTTTGTCTTGCTTTGCATCTTCTATCACTACAGCATAGCCAAGAGCTTGTGTGCAACATATGGAAGTTTACTTTAAGACCAGTTTTTTTGTATTAAATAAACCACCTGTTTGATGTGTCATACCCATTCGATCTGATGACCTGTGCTAGCTGATCCTACAGCCATGAGTAGTACACAGAAAACAATCTGCCTTCGTACTAATTAAGATTTTTTACCTGTTGCTCAGAGCCAATTCTGGAAGGCAAGTCTCAGCATTCCATTCAGATCGCGGAGTACATTTGTTTCCCCAGACACAATATTCCCTACCTCGCCTCCACTGGTCCTATGTGACTGCACCACACAATGATGCAACCAGTCTCCCTGCAAGCCAACCTGCATTACCTTATCCTGTGCAACAACCCTCTGAAAAACCCTGTAGCCATTAGATCTTGTTCCATTCAAGTACTATACTTCTCTTCCAGCACAAACCTCCTCATCGGCACAGTCTAATACTGACCCTGAGGCTTTCTGGCACTTTGTGAAAGCCAACTGGGTGTCACTGCTTCAAAGTTTAGACAGATAGCTCTTGTTGAAATTTCCCCACACTCAGGTATATTGCAGAGCAATTCTCGTCGAAGGGCTTCTCTTGACTCCCAACACCACAATTTCTCTGCAGTTTATCTATTCATCCCTGTACATACCCAAGGTTTCATAAAAGGTACCCTAACATAAAAGTGTGTGTGTGTGTGTGTGTGTGTGTGTGTGCGTGTGTGCGTGTGCATATATATATATATATATATATATATATATATATATATATATATATGTATGTATATATGTATATATATATAAGTAAATCCTGCACAGCCGCAGCGTCTTCAGTCACGCGGTAACCAGCAGAACAGGACACGGACCCAATTTTCGTGCTCATTAAAATTTTATTCGCCCAAGTTTTGTCAGAGACGCGTTTCGCAGCGCGAACGCCGCTTGTTCACTCAACAGTTTGTTTTACACTTGGAGGCTTATTTAAAGTGACAGTGCATAGCTTAGTGAAATCATGTGAGTTCGTATCGTTATAGACATGAAAGAAATACTTTCCGCATTTCTTCATTTTGCCACAGTTTCTCAACAGGTTAAACTGAAATACATTTTGTTTAAATGAGTTTAGAGCACTGCATTGAAATACATGTTAAATACATTAGTGCATATTCCAAACTTAATGATGGATACTGACTGTATTTGTCATTCATCATAGTTAATTGTAAAATACAATAACAAAATTACAGTTTCTCTGTGTTGTTAAAAGAGAGCTGTGTCATTGAACATAACGAATTCATTTACGTGGTACTTGTAAAGTGCAAGTGATTTAAAAACATGTTTTTTTAAATTCTCTGTATTTGTTAATTACCATACTCTCCACCGAGTTATATTTTTTTCTCTCTAATTTTGTCATAGTACCTCTTTCTATAGACATATTGCTTTCACGTTTCGTCACTATTGACTCAATAAGTTGAGTTACATTGTTTGTTAAGCATTCTTACATCACCTCTTGTTTATCTTTTCATCATTTTTGAACTCAAATATCATTTTCTATTTTGATATCGGATTTTATACCCATACTTCAACATCGATAAATGCTTTTCTTTGGTATATCACAACAATTGATCACAATATATGTTTCCACTTTCCCATAATTGTAAATCATCATATTTTTTGTCAAATTGATGTATGTACAAATTGTTCTTAAAAAATATTTTCTTCAAAAATATCTAAAAACATCCTAAAATATTTACACATATATTAAAAACACCTTTTCATAAATTCATCATGTTTTTTTGTATATATATAGGTTTAGTGTTTGAATAGATCTAAAAAAATTCATCTATATGTACATTATATTCCATTTGACGCTTACTGATTATGGGAATTTATTATGTAGGATATTGTAGATTTATCAATTACTTAAGGGAATTTACGGGATTGTTGGTGATTCTCATTATTCCAGACAAGTATACAGATCTTCCGTTAGATTCAACCCATTTGGATGTTTTGAATCTAATAATAAGATGTATCTTGTTTCCAACTTTCTTAATCTGTTTTCTCGATCTCCGCCTCTCCTATTGGGAGGGACTGCGTCTATTAGAAAATAGGACAGACCTTTGTTGTTTGATCCATGGACTGTTTTAAAGTGGCGAGCCACTGGATAGGTATTGTCCGTGTTTGTTATGGCGCGGAGATGTTGGAGAATTCTAACATGGGCCTGTAATTTCATACTGCCCACGTAGTGCAAACCGCATGGGCATGTTAGAACATAAACGGTATATTCGCTTTTACAGTTTAACATCTTATTGATAAAATAGGGTTTAGACTTGAATGGACTTATATATGTTTTTGTGTTGATCCCGTGTGTACATGCTTTGCATGTCGAGCATTTTTTGAAACCCTTTAAGTTTTGGTACCAGATTGGTTTACTTATTATTTCTGGATCTGGTACTACAAGGCAGTCTCTCATTGAGGGAGCTCTACTATATGTAATGGACGCCCTCTGCGGTAGCAGGGGTCCTAATACGGGGTCACTGAGTAATATGGACCATTCTCCCTGAATGATTTTTTGGATTGCCTGATGTTGTTTACTGTATCCTATTATGAGTCTAAAACTCTTGTCTCCATCTGTAGTTAGGTTGTGAGGCTGATTTAAAACTTTTTTACTAACCAGTAACTCATCTCTGGCTAATATATCTGTTTTAGCAATGGCATTGTCTATAACTTGTTTAGAATAGCCTCTGTTCATGAATCTTTCCTTACTCAGTGGTTGGGCTTTGTGTAGTTCCTCCTGTGTGCTACATACCCTCTTAATTCTTAGCATTTCGCCATAAGGAATGCTATTCACTAAATGGCGGGGGTGAGAGCTGGTGGCATGTAATACCGAATTTCCTGCAGTTTTCTTGCGAAATAAAGTTGTTTCAAGGTTATTGTTGTGAATATACACCTTTGTATCAAGGAAATTAACGCTGGTATTACTTATTTCAGCAGTAAATCTTATATTAAGATCATTGTTGTTGATTTTGACCACAAATGTCTCTGCTTCCTCCTTAGTTCCATGCCACACCACAAACAGGTCGTCTATAAACCTGAGCCACAACTTAACTTTAGTTAACATAGTATTGCCATATGTTCCCATGAGGACCAGCTTCTCCCATTTGCCCATGTGGAGGCAAGCGTAGCTCGGTGAGAAGCTGGCCCCCATTGCCACTCCTTGAACCTGACAATACAACAAATGATTGAACATAAAGAAATTGTTATTTAAACAAAATTCAACCATTGCTATCAGCATTTCATTATGATGTTTATACATGGGTTCTCAGTTTTTCAAAAAGTATTCCACTGCTTGAATGCCATCTTTGTGTATTATACTTGTATATAATGAGGACACATCAAGTGCCATCATTACATACTCCGGGTTCCATTCAAAGTTTTTTATTTTATTGATAAAGTCGCTCGCATCCCTTACATACGATGGTAGGGATTTTACATAGTCCTGAAGGAAATAGTCAACATATACTGACGTTTTTTCTAAATACTATTCCTCGCACTGATAATAGGACGTCCTGGCGGTGTTTTGTTGTCCTTGTGTATTTTAGGTATGAAATATATCGTTGGTACAGTTGGTGTGTCATTTTTTAAATATTTGTACTCCATCTCACTTATAAGTTGTTTGTTCCTCCAACTTGAAAGTTTCTTGTAGTAAGTTCGATACATCTCCTTCAATTTTGTAACATCAGTTCGTATATAACATTGTCTATTATTTAGTTGGCTCATGGCCTCCTTCATATAGTCATCATGTGCCCACAGGACTATGTTTCCTCCTTTATCGCTGTTGCGTACCACAACTTCTTTATTGTTTATTAATTTTTTCATTAGCTGGAAATACAGATGATCCTGGTTGCGGTGTTTTTGAATGCTTGTACCTATTTTTTTGTTCAATTTTTTGATTTTTTTGGTAATGACCTCGTGAAAGGTATCTATGGCATCATGTAACATGATCGGACAATATTTGGATTTGGGTTTAAAATGTGTTAACCCTGCCCCTTTACTTGAAATGTTGCATGCTGATGCGTTTGCACTTACAGGCGGAATGCCATCCTGATTCCACAACTCCTCTAGTTCCGCCTCTATGTTGGATCCTGACATAGTCGCGTCTAACTGAGGATTCTCTATATCATCACTTGTGGTTTGTTTGTGTTTCATTGCGTACATTTTTTTCAATTTGAGTTTTCTTACTCCTTTATATATATCAATCCGGATATTAGGATAATCGAAGTTGTTTGGAGGACAATAAGATAGGCCAAGACTTAATGTGTTCTTTTCTTTGTCCGTTAGTTTGACTTTGGACAAATTTACCACTGTTTGAGTTATTTCTTTCTCCAGTAGTTGCGTCTCCGTCTTGGTGGATTTTGATTTACGTTTTGCTGCAAACCTTCTCTGCTTCCGCTTGAGATTGACCCGCTTCCTTGGGTTTGTGAGCGGGTTATTGGCCTCAAAGTTGCCAGTCTTTGGGCGGCTAAAATTTTCATCTCTTCCCCCGGAGATGGTCTGGTTCCTGTTGCGCCACCGGGGTTATTCCTAAGTTCAGAGTCGTCTTCACTATTGGATGTGAGTTGGTCACTGGAGGTCGTAGCTGTTTCCTCATCTGTTCTCCTTTGACGATTGGCAAACTTATTAGCCGCTCCTTGGCCTTGTTTCTGATGTGTTTTGCGTGCCACATCATACTTGCGGAACCCACACTTCACGTTATTTTAGCAAATGTCATTCAAATAAAGAAATGAACCAACTTTATCATGTTCATCTCGGCAATTATTTAAGCCTTTTATTCGTATTGTTAAAATAAACAAAGATGTTTATACCAGAAAGAGAAAGCGTTCTTCACAAATGTAGCCACAAAAATAAGTTGTCTGAGTTATACAACAACCTATGTGTAACAAGAGTGAAAAAACAATTAACAATTCATGCGATTCATTTCATAGTGCAACATAGTGTTCAAAACGATCATATCACAAGTGAAAACAATTTGACAAAATATTATAAGTGAAAAACGATATCAAAATTATTTACAATGGACAACAATACATAAACGCATTTTTCAAAAATACTAGATTGTCATAAATCCCAAAAAGTACTCAGTATAAGTCACTAGAGGTACTCGGTAAACAATTAATGTCAGCAATAATTGCAAAAAAGGTTATCCCCTGTATGAACAATGTTTTCAAGGGTCTAGGATTCAATCCTTTATGACGACGCGTTTCGAGTGTGGGTCTCCAGTACCCAGACTCTCATCAGGGCCAATTTACTCGTTTTTCAGTCTTTTGACCTATTGATGGAAAAACAAATTGTGCATGCTTAATATGGGGGCTTCCTTTCAACTTCTCAGATTCTTAACATGGTTCATGTCTGGGTTCCTTACCTCGGGGTTGCGGAGGAAAGGTCACACTTTGGAGCTTGCTATTGGAACTGTACATACGCTTCTAAAATGAAGATTGTTGTATATTTATTAGTTACCATAATCCAACAATCGTCCTAAATCACAAAGTTTAAAAGGCAAAAGTCGGGGCAAGGATTCCTACCTGGCGCGACGTGTTTCCAAAATTCAATGAGGGTAACTATTTCCTTCCCTCGTCTTTTTGGATGGCGCAGTAAATCATGATTTCATTTTCCTTTCTGTAAAAAGAGTGACCAAAAATGCCATTGTTGCGTCTGTCTCTATATTGAGGGTGACGACCGTGAAGTTAACGGGGGGGCCACTGGCCAACTCACCGTTTATTTTCTATACACTTGGATGCGGTGTCTCTCATCCGCCCTCTTTAGCGGTAGCGATTTCTCCGCTGCAGTCCTGCAACAAAGGATCGCCCGTTAGGGACGCTGCGATGAAAGCATGTAATGCGATCTTTTGCTAAAAAGAAGCCCTGCTTACCTATTTCTTCCGCTTCTTGTCTCTCAATGAACCCCGTCTGCCCGAGTCACCAGTGTGGGTCAAACAGGCAATCGCCTGTGCGTTTCTTCAAACAAACTCAACCAATTGGATGTTTGCAGTGCGGTGATGCCTCAACGGTGCATTCTGGGAGTTGTAGTGAATTGAACGGCTGGTTGTCATTAAAGTCTGTTCAGTTCACTCATTGAGTTGAGTCCTCTGTTGATACTATCGAACCTCATTATTAGGTACGCTTCCTTGCGTAATAGCGCTTGTTCCACGTTTGGGGATCGATGTTTTGGATCAACGCTTGATAGCACTGTCCAAGTGAAATCGGTCTCCTTGTGGTTGGAAGCCACAAAATGGTCGACCATTGGGGCATTTGGTACTCTTTTCTTAAGTCGTGAGCGGTGTTGTGAAATTCGAATGTTAACTTGCTGGCATGTTTTGCCGATATATACTTTATTACAAGCACACTGTACCGCATATACAACATTCTTGCTTCTGCAATTTGTATGCAACTCGTGTCTCCATTTGATGCCATTGTGGCAAAATTCATTTCCTTCTATAGTACTGCTGCAGGCGACACACATACCGCATTTATGATGTCCAGTGATGGGTTTTAATTTCCACTGTGATATAAGGTCACTCTTGGGTTTAGGGACATAGCTGTCTGCCCGAATGATTTGTTGGCCAATACTGGGATTTTTTCTCATGGCAAATATTGGCCTTTCCAAAGGTGCCAATTTTTGAGGATTATTTGCCTAAATTTATTGGTATGCGCCCCATAAGTGGTAACACAGACCAATTTATTTAGTTCCTTTTTTGATTTTATTTTTAGGAGCTCTTCCCTCGGGGTATACCTTGCTCTCTTTGTTGAATGCTTCAGCAATTTCTTTGGGTAACCTCTCTTGTTCATTTCCTCACAAAATGTGGCTGCATGTGTATCAAACTTAGTTGTATCAGAACAATTTCTTCTGATCCTCAATAACTGACCATAAGGTAAATTTTGTTTCAAACATTGGGGATGTGCACTCTTATAATGTAAAATGGTATTTTTGTCAGTCTGTTTTTTAAATAGAGAGGTTGAAAACCTGTCTCCTTCGATGCCTACTTCCACGTCCAAAAAGGTCATTTTCTTATTGCTTGATTCAATTGAAAACTTTATGTCTGGATGACGTGTGTTCACCCAACCATAAAAGTCATCCAGTTGTGACTGGCTCCCCTGCCACAGGAGCCAGATATCATCAATATACCGTGCCCACTGTTTTATATGGTCACTGAAAGGGTTGTTCCTATAAATGAATTTTTCCTCGTACTGGGCCATGTACAACACCGCCATTTCCGGCGCATAGGGACAGCCCATGGCCGTACCCTTGATCTGAATAAAAAACTCATTTTCAAATTTAAAGTAATTGCTTCTCAAGGAAATTTCAGCCAATGATATAATGAAAGCAGTGGGTACCCTATGGGGTCTCTCGCGCTGCTCAAGGTAAAATTCCATTACTTCAAGGGCTTCATCCTGGGGGATCTGTGTATATAGCGAATTGACATCCATTGTGGTCATCAACTCGTTCTCTGCATCAAATGTCATATCATGTAATTTATTAATGAAATCGATTGTATCCCTCAGGTAAGATTTAACCTGGGATAAAAAGGGTTTCAAAAAGAAATCAATATATTTGGAAATAGGTTCCAATGCTGAATCACATCCAGAGACGATGGGTCTCCCGGGGGGTGTCTGTTGGTTTTTGTGAATCTTCGGCAAGAAGTATAGAACTGGCGTTCTCGGTGATTTTTTATTAAGAAATTCAAACTCTTTAGGACCCAGGAAACCATCCTCTAGTCCTTGTTTAGTTAATTTGGCGATCTTATTTTGAATTTCAAACACAGGATCTTCTTTAACGGGTCTATACCAATCCATGTTATCTACATGTGACCTGCCTTCAGACAGGTACATTGTGCGTGGCCAAATCACCACCGCACCCCCCTTGTCCGCTTGCTTGATTACAATTGAGGTGTCTGCTTTAAGGTCTTGGATGGCCGTCAGTTGGTTCTTGCTAATATTGTGATGCATGAAGCTCTTACTTTTTTCTAGCTTTGTGAGTGACGACAACACCGCCTGCTCGAAGGCGTAGACTTGTTTGGGTATATTTGTCGTTGGCAGAAATTTTGATTTTACTCTTAGTTCAGTGGTTTCCCTATTCGGAGTGGGTTCAGCACCGGCAAAGAAGGCTTTCAGTCTAATTTTTCGGCAAAATTCAATTGCTTCTAGTTTGAGTTTGGTGAAGTCTGTTCTTCTAGTAGGCACAAATTTTAAACCCAAGCTCAAAATTGTTTTTTCTTCTGTTGTTAAAGTTTTTTCGGAAAGGTTAACAATTGTAGAGGTGTCTAATTGTTGTAATTGTTGAAATATCTGTTTCTCGTGCGCATCTCCCATGGTTGTTTGAAGCGACCTGGTTGTTGGTCGCCCTTCCCTAAAAAAGGCTGATTAAAGCCCTTTTTAGTCTGTCCCCCTTGTCTATCTTGTCTGGACTCAGGTGAAGACCCCGACGACGAGGTCGATGAAAAGGTGGTGAACCTTGTTTTTGATCTTCCCTGATAAGAGTTTAAGGCCCTTTTTGACTCTGCTGTTGTATAGTAGTCCTCTTTTAAGAACGGATACACTTGGTCAAGCTTAAATGACTTCGAATCTCTTTCAAATTGAGAAGTTTTATTGTTGATAGTGATGTCTTTGAAAGTTTGTATTTCTTTTTCAATCTTCTCTAATAGCGCTCTAGCCTCAGTGTCTGTCTTGTTATCAGCAATGGCCTTTATTAAATCAGCAATCTCTTGTTCTTCCTGACTGCATAGGCGTTGGGCCGTCTCTATAGTATGGACCATAAGGTCCCTACTACATTTTGTATTGATGTAACTGAAACCTTTTTTGTACTCTGTGTCCTCGACAAAAATCACAGGGATATTTTTAATTTGTAACCCCCATGGTATGGTGCCAGCCCGCAGGTGCTGCAGAAGGAAATATCCATGTAGTTCGGTTCTTATGTGTTTCTTTTGGAGGCGAGTTAATTTGTCTGCCTCATTTTGATGTTTTGCAGTATTACTCAACGAAAGGAGGTAGGAATCCCTGCCCCGACTTTTGCCTTTTAAACTTTGTGATTTAGGACGATTGTTGGATTATGGTAACTAATAAATATACAACAATACAACAACAATCTTCATTTTAGAAGCGTATGTACAGTTCCAATAACAAGCTCCAAAGTGTGACCTTTCCTCCGCAACCCCGAGGTAAGGAACCCAGACATGAACCATGTTAAGAATCTGAGAAGTTGAAAGGAAGCCCCCATATTAAGCATGCACAATTTGATTTTCCATCAATAGGTCAAAAGACTGAAAAACGAGTAAATTGGCCCTGATGAGAGTCTGGGTACTGGAGACCCACACTCGAAACGCGTCGGCATAAAGGATTGAATCCTAGACCCTTGAAAACATTGTTCATACAGGGGATAACCTTTTTTGCAATTATTGCTGACATTAATTGTTTACCGAGTACCTCTAGTGACTTATACTGAGTACTTTTTGGGATTTATGACAATCTAGTATTTTTGAAAAATGCGTTTATGTATTGTTGTCCATTGTAAATAATTTTGATATCGTTTTTCACTTATAATATTTTGTCAAATTGTTTTCACTTGTGATATGATCGTTTTGAACACTATGTTGCACTATGAAATGAATCGCATGAATTGTTAATTGTTTTTTCACTCTTGTTACACATAGGTTGTTGTATAACTCAGACAACTTATTTTTGTGGCTACATTTGTGAAGAACGCTTTCTCTTTCTGGTATAAACATCTTTGTTTATTTTAACAATACGAATAAAAGGCTTAAATAATTGCCGAGATGAACATGATAAAGTTGGTTCATTTCTTTATTTGAATGACATTTGCTAAAATAACGTGAAGTGTGGGTTCCTCTTCTTTGTAAAGCATTATTGGGCCCAACCCCACTTCAGTCCATAGGGCCACACCCCCCAGTTTTTCCAAACATCATACTTGCGAGCAAAGGTAAAGATTTGCCCTATCTCATAGTCAACTTTGTCGCGTTGAAACTTGTGTGTTTTTCTGTCTTTAATTTTTTCCTCTTCTTTTTTTAAGCGTGCTGTCATCTCCTTGCGCATTTTGGCTATTTCCTCATCTTGGCCCATAGCAGCCAACTCTTCATTTAAGGAATCTATTTCAGTTAACAGACGTGCCCTGTCGATGTCCGCATATTTAATTAGTAGTAGGGTGAGTCTGCGTGAGGAATCTAAATTTACTTCAGCCCATTCGCGCATTAGTTCAGGGTGTGGTTCTTCATAGGTATACATATATATATATTTTCCACACACCCCTTCACGAAGAAGGATTAAGTACGCACTCACAAGGTTGTGATTTTCCCAATTTTTTAGTTTATTTTCACGATTTCCAGCATCTCAGCCCAAAGAACCGACGCGTTTCGCTGCACACACGCAGCTTGCTCACGGTTAATCGTTAGATATTTACAAGCCCCTCCTATTTCTACAGGGGAAACGCCAAACCATTTCATTTTCAATACCTCACTTCCTGTGTTCTAAATCGGAAGTGACCTGGGAGTTGTAGTTTTTTACTTACTTAAAAACTACAAATTTGAGTTGTTACCAACATAGATACGTTTATATCGATTTGTTAAACATTACGAATATTTCATTAATGTTAATATTTACAAAAAACCCTTTTTAGACAAATCTTCTCTTATGTTAATTCATCTTATGGTAGCTTATTTACATACTGTTCATCATTTCATCAGTATACGTTTATGCCCTCCAGTGGGCTTAAAATCACAGTTGTTCTCAGTTTGCTTGAAACCTGTCTAATTCATATTCCCAATATTTTTTATATATGAGCTATACTCCGCTCTATTTCATCATTTACTGAAAACACTTGGCATGCCCTCTAGTGGGCATTTGACGTTTATCGCAAAATTAAACCATGGAATTGGGTTACATATATTCATACAACCTGATCTAATTCATTCATTAATGCATCCAGCTCCATATTTGTACCCAAATCATATTCGAAGGTATATCACTTCTCCACTGGTGGGTCCTACCTAGCCACCATTGGGTGAACCCTTACTAACATAAAACATTGAGGGCTGCGTTCTTAGCCAGAAGGACCTGCCTAGCTAAGCCTTCCCAACAACTAACCCCACCTCTCCTTGGACCTTAGCTTCAGGGCTCTGAAAACACATACTGTATTGTATTTATAGCTCCTATAATAATAAAGGCATTGCATTGTATTTTACATTTCCTC
This sequence comes from Lissotriton helveticus, assembly GCF_964261635.1. Lineage (NCBI taxonomy): Eukaryota > Metazoa > Chordata > Amphibia > Caudata > Salamandridae > Lissotriton > Lissotriton helveticus. The sequence goes on from NC_136073.1 coordinate 735,632,347, forward strand.
ACCAATCATCTCTGTCAGCCTTTACCATTTTGCAGGCTCTCTCTACTTTTCACATAATGATAATACAACGTACGTTTCTGGTCTGAAGCCTCATTCATAAACAAATTATAATAAATACAAATTAAGGTAAAGGAAACACATTTCTAGGGAAAAGATACAGAAATTTAGAAGTGTGCTGTCGTACAGAGTTCACTCAGTGGGCGAATCCAATAGTAGCTTTGATTATGAGGGAGAAGTGGGTGAGGAAGTGTAGGTGTCCAGACTAAAGCGGTTTTAAGAAGTTTATAGCAAAAGAAGGCAATGTAAAAAGAAAAGTCTAACAAAGAGAGATGTTATAGGCCCCACTTAAAAGGAGAATGCATATTCTACTACATCAACTACTGGGGTGTGAGCTTTGAGGTAGTTAAGTGACATGGGGTACTGTGTGTGGTAAGGTTTTAGAGTATTTGTATATTATACCTATACTCTTATCCTCATGTGATCCAATATCTGCAGATAAACATGGCTTACAAAAAACAAAAAAAATTTAATTAGAATAAGACTTACTTGCTTATAAAATAATAATCATACACAATTTCGAATACAGCATCCAAGTGAAAACAGTGAGATAGCTTGATTCACTAACCAATGTTACCATATGATCTTTACAGTTGTAAAAAGGAAATTAAATCTAAAATAACTCTTGGTTATTTTATTTTTTTTGAATCAGTGTACATCATACACTTTAAACAGAACTCCATTATTGCTTTCTGAAAAGAGTCATTTACCTACCAACTTGGAAAGATACGGAGAAAACCAATCTGACTCCAAATTCTTATCTGGAGCCCAGATTATAATATCTGGGGGCTTGACAACCTCATTCGTAGTGGTCTATTTGCTGTAGTACTACCATGATATAGCATATGTGGCCTGACGTTTTTGCGGGTCACTGTTCACAAAGCCTAGGGGTTTTAAGTGATTGTATATCGAAGGGGATTAGGTGTTTCACCTACAGCAAAAAAAACGTATATATTTAAGTGTGAGCAGTTGCTATTTGCAACGATTCACAAACACATCAGGCGGGTTGGAAAAAGGCCATTTCTTATTGGAAAAACCATCAGAAACACTGTGAAGATCTCAGCATAGATTGAGTTCTGTTCACTGATGAGTGTGTACTCCAAGTAAAACTGCACAGGTTAAAAAAGGTACCGGCTGTGCCAGAAAAGGTAGATCACAAGGAGTCATGTTTTTTGCACAAATCAGTTGAATACCACAAAACTATACATGTGGTAGACTCAAACTGCATGTTTTAATCATACAACAGCCCTCACAGGAGGAGATAAGATGTGGTGGGCGAGTTGTTGACAGAGGAACCAGGAGACCACCTTCTGATGCTTATTTAACCACTTTAACAAAATGTGTCAATCTAGCCAAATCACTTTAGGTGTCTGAGCTTTAATATCCCATTCTGAAAAGGTAGGAGCACTTTCCATTAGGCTAACCACAGTTACAGATTAATATAAAAAACGCATATCTACTTGTATGACGTAAAACCTGCAGACAAAGTGGCCTTCAAATGACCATCAATAGCCATTCAGACACTTCAGAGAGCAAAGCTCTAATTTGTTCTGGCATTAATTTTCTTAAGTGTAGAATGAAGTCAGCTTCTCGTGGGAGGACATTGTGTCCATGCAGGCACTGAACAGCCCCAGTTCTTGGCAGCATAACATTTTATCACCAGAGATGTATGTGCTTTGTAGTGTTGCTAAAGTTAGAAGACAAAGTGCAGCTTTTCATCCCCGCCGCTGCTGTCAGATGAGCTGGCAGAGCGCGCACCCACTCCTCACAGAGCTCCTTGTTAACCCATCTTCTGATGTGTAGGCACTTATTACAACTGCAACTTCCACTGCTCTCGGAGGGAACTAAGGGCTCTCCTAGGCCACTGCTCTCTTTAAAACAGAAACTTGGGGTTACCCTGTAGGAGTGCCCAAATTCTGAAAGAAAACAGAATGTTGGAGTAGGTTTGAGACTTGTCCTATGGCTGATAATTTGATCAAAAGTGGCCAATAAACAGCTCAGAATGCAGATCAGAATAAACAAAAGAAGGATAAAAATAGATAGCTGATTGAAAGAGTGGATTGTGTAAAGGAGCTAATTTTGAGACACAAGTATTCGAAGGGAGGCATTAGTCCTGAAGAACGCATGATACCAGGGGCTATCCTGGACACTTTCGATATCCCCGCAGAACAAGAGTTTGGACAATTAGCCCTTAAAGTAACATCTGGATCCCCATTGGATCCTCTACCCCACAAAATAGTGAAAGAACTGGGGGCTGAATTCTTTCCTGTACTGCGCCAGCTATGTGCACAATCCTTCTGCACAGGCACTGTGCCGAGGGAGTGGAAGCAGGCAGTGGTCACACCCCTGTTAAAGAAATCCAATCTGGACCCCAACTGCCATAAGAGCTACCGACCTATCTCTCTCCTGCCATATCCAGTAAAGATCATGGAACGGATGGTCAGTAGGTCTCTGTCCCTCTTCCTGGAAACTAATAACATCCTTGAGGAGGAACAATTCGGGTTCAGACCAGCCCATGGAACCGAGTCAGCATTACTGATGGTCCTGGACGACCTAAGAATGAGGGCGGACAGGGGGGAGTCAGCAATTCTGATTCTGCTTGACCTGTCCGCCGCTTTCGATACGGTGAGCCACGACATCTTGCTGACTCGGTTGAAAACCGCTGGAGTAGAGGGTATGGCTTTTGAGTGGTTCCGCTCTTACCTGTCAGATAGATGGCAGGCAGTGGCACTACCCCCGTATCAGTCGGAGTTTGCTATGGTCCCACATGGGGTCCCTCAGGGGTCTGCGATCAGCCCGATCCTTTTTAACGTATATATGCAGCCCCTGATGGCCATCATCAAGGCTCACGGCATTAGCGTGATCAACTATGCGGATGACACGCAGCTGATGATTTCCCTTGATGGTGCCCATGCAGAATCTCTTGAGACCTTCCACACCTGCATAAGGAAAATGGCAACCTGGCTAAAAAGAAACTCACTACAGTTTAACAGCAGTAAAACTGAGATAATGCAATGCAAAGTGGGAAGAATAGCTAGAAACCTGCCCGTTGACTTTTGGCCTCTGGACTCATGTGAGCCATTGGCACCAGTAACAACCGTACGGAACTTGGGGGTTAATCTCAATGACAAACTGAGTCTTGAGTCCAACGTCAACAGACAGGTGAGCAGCTGCTTCGCTTTAATGCGGGGCCTTCGAAAGCTGCTGCCCTTACTTCCAGCACACACCAGAGCAACCGTGGTCAGAAGCATCATCCTTAGCCGCCTGGATTACTGCAATGCTCTGCTACTGGAATCTCCTGCTTATCTGATCTCCAGACTTCAGAGCATCCAGGCGGCAGCTGCAAAGATGGTGCTCTCCCGAGGACGTCGATCTTCCACCACTCTTGCTCTGGCCGAGTTGCACTGGTTGCCCATTCAGCAGAGGATCCATTTCAAATCCCTGTGTACCGTTTTCAAGGCTGCACATGGCTTAGGTCCTAAACCCCTTCAGACCAAATTCAAGTGGTATGAACCTACACGGACCCTCCGTTCCTCATCCACCAATCTCCTTAGTATACCCAGGATCAGGAAAGCCACTCATGGGGGAAGAGCCTTTAGCATAGCGGCAGCCCACCTCTGGAATAGCCTTCCTCTGTCAATTAGGAAAACCAACGAACTGATGCTCTTCCGCAAAAGGATAAAGACCTGGCTATTTCCTAATGTCACACCTCCATAAAGCTTCTCCCCTCATTTCTGCCCTTACTGCTCAGCCCCTCAGATGCATTTTTCAGCGCCAGGATGCCCGTAGGGTTACAGCGCGCTTTAGAAATGATATAAATAAATAAATAAATAAAATGCCTCTCACGTAATAGAAACATAATGATACATTCATAATTGCAATTTTTTAACTGATAAACAAGAGCTAGAATCCTCTATCCAAGATAGGTTTATAGGGTGCAAAAATAAAACAAAGATAACATCCTGACGTATGATAATCCCACAAAAAGCCTGATGATGAAGAACAGAAGTTAAAGAGGCTCAGCAATTTGTTTTTATTCTTACTTTTACAAATTACAAATCTCCTTAACTTGGGCAACTCGGGGTCCTAGAGGTACTGTACCACCTGCTTAGTCTCCTCCTACGTTTGATCTAGTCACCCGTCAACTATAATGGCTACATGGTGCCCTATGGTATTCTACCCACCAATAACAGCATAAAATGTCCCAAATATGCTGATGACAAATAACTATATTTAAAAGTCTCCTCCCCTCCAGACGTAATTCTTCAAACACTGCCTACACCTGACCCAGACCTGGATACTCAGCCCCTACATGAAGCCCAATCCCACCTAAAGAGAGTTTAAGCTACTTGCCAAGAACAACAAGCAATAATTAGGCAAAAAACTGGCGCAAGCCTGCACAGACAAAACCCTCAAATGTATTATATCCCTGAAGACTGCCCAAAACCTGCTCCACTTTAGGAAACAGTTGAAGGCACACCACTTCAGAACACTACATGACGATGCAGCAACAGACCTCGTCCGCTCTCGGAACCCTGCTGCTACTCTAGACCCACGGTGGCAGTATCACTACCCTTAACCCTGTATACACTCTGCTGGCCTTCAGCTCTGGTTGTGCTCCATAAATACCACATGCATGTATTACATACAAGAGACTACTGGAACAGCAATGAAACAAGTGCTGATAGGACAGTGCTTAGTTACTAACAAGTTTTTACTCTTTGGGATATATAGTGGATAACACCGAGCCGTCCTATGATCTGTGGCAACAAAACTGAATGGGAAAGCCAGATGCAGCTAGGTATCCCGTTAAGGCATCTAACACAAGAATATACTTCTGGGTTTTTTGGATCAATAGCGATACATTGGTACAGAAGTATTAAGTGTATATAATTTGAGAGCACTACACATGCCTTGATTTTACTTTTCCATCTTTTAGGTGACAACTACTTAGGAGGCAAACCAAATCTAAGATTAATCAGCAGGCTGCAATGTGTGGGGAAACCCCACAATGCTACAGTTGAATTATTAGCCAGAATTTGTCCAACGGGAAGCAAGCTAGCTTATGAGAACTATTCTGTTGTCTCCTGCTTTCATTAGCATAGGCAAATGAGATGCAAGGCTATGCCATGAGATTGATCTTTGTCCACTCATGGTTTGTGTTACGTTGATTTCCACATACACCGCAGCCTGTGTCTTTGGAGAGACCCTCTGGTACTGGTCACAGTAACATGGCAAGACGGTAACGGCTGAGGAGGCTGTGGAGAATTAGGCCTGTTTTTATTGTTGTAGATGGCTTCTTTTCCTTTTTCGGGAATGTGTATGTGAAGTGATTTTCACGCACCACAAGGCCATGTTTGTATGATATACTGAAGGTGGAAAATTGCATTTTTTTAATAAAATAACCATATGCATGGGCTAATGCGCTTCTCGCCAAGATCCTCACCACCCATTCAGATGATGACTGAACGTTCAGATCGACTTATGCAAAAGGTAACTCTGCTGCACCCTACGTGCACTACATCCGCTTTATGTGCATCAAGTCCACTGATTATTTTTTGCAATTATATGTCACAATATCACGGTCAATAATTCTGACCATCATCGCCTATCATCTAGGTGAGCATATATGGGAAGATTAACTATCTCATTCTGAACTCCACATCTCCTTCCCTTGAAGTCACATTAGTAGCCTATATTGTGTAGTCACATTCAATGCAGATCGATGTTAAAACTCAGATATGCGGTAGAACACAATTTGTGATATGACGGGAGACTTCGAGATGTTACCGTACTAAACAGAAAACTCAGGCCTCGCCTATGCATTGTCTGTTCTGAACAGCCGCTCCCTAACAAACCGCAAAACCGTGCTCTCTCAAATATGACATGGAGGTCACAAACACAAAAATAAGAACCGCACTGAAGAAACATGTTTAGCGTAAGATTCTAGTACAGAGTGAAGAAATGACATTGAGCAATAAAGTTTAAATGTCGAAATTTTCACACTGACATTGTTTAGTTGCAGAATCTGTGCCCAAGTTAAGATCAATACATTTATTAGTAACTATAAGGTTAAGTTTTAAATAAGAAATGCTCTTGACTGGAATGTTGGAGAACCAAAGCAAGAACATTTTCCCAAAGGCTACTCTTTTTACCTCTGGCCTAGAGCCAGCTTTACCTGTTCAGCAACCCTCATGTTTGAAAAAAAAAATCACTATACAAATACATACATATATATTTAATATTCAAGGGCTTTCGGTCAGCCCTCTTCATCCATTGGAACTCTTCACGGTGACTGACTGCATTTTGAATTATTATATGTACACAATTGCCTAAAAAGAAGTGAACTTTAGTGTCAGAGCCAAAATGCTTTGGACACTTGTTTAGTTTTTACCTTTGTTTTAATATTTTGGAGTTTTTTCATAGTGCATATATTGTCACAAAAAATAAGAAGATAATGCTTGCTTGCCACAGCCGGACTCACTCGCCCTGTCAATACTCGTTTAAAAGTAGGCGGTTCATCGGTGCACACTTAACTCCAGAATTGTCAAATAACACTAGATGCTGAGCCAGAGTCAAAGGGACAAAGCAAAGGAGCTACTTCCTACTTATCTAAATACTGGGAATGTGAATTTAAAGTGGCCATCTTATTCTATGTCATCAAAGATAGTTTCCAGCCCACGGTTTTTGTGTGACAACAACCTAATGCATTCTCTACAGTGTCGTTTTTTTAGCTTGATTTTAAAGTACTCACTAGACTAGCACATCTCACAGCAATGATTTGGGCTGCCAATTGTCCCCTTGTCAGTTACGACATTATGTTAGCTTGCCACCCAGGCTGGATTGTGCCTTTCAGGATACAGCCAAAGCCTATTTGCATATGGGCCGTACTCTTTTCTAATGGGGAGCAGTGAAATAAGGTCAGACTTGTTTTGGTTCGGACTGATTCAAGCATTCTCATACAAGCTTTTAGTTTTCCCAGTGAGAGACCCTGGATAGCATTGGTATGCTCAGAGGTGGGTCCCCGAGGACTCTTTGGGACTTGAGCCCAACCTCTACTGACAAGACCCAACAAAAACCAAAGTGTATCTCGTGTTGCTAGAGTGCATGTTCAGAAGGCACAGGGCCTGGCACCTTGGCAGAGATGTTTTAAGTCGTGGGCAAAGTGAGTTCTGGCACAGGGCCCCGGCCTTTCAGCCCCCCCAACCCCCTACACTCCCGATAGAGCCAGCTCTGTTCTGCTGAGAGTCTTGCCCTGATGACCTTTAATAATTATTAAATAACATGTTTTAAATTCTGTTTTCATGCAACATCTATACAAAAGTTTCTCTTAGCTCAAAACAGGACCTCACATATGAGCATGGCTTTCGTTCCCGTCACTCGACGGAATCGGCATTAATTGTCGCTGTTGGAGAAATCCGCAGAACTGTAGACGCAGGAGGTAGGACTGTCCTCGTACTCCTTGACCTATCAGCCGCTTTTGATACCGTGAACCATGCGTTTCTGGTACAGAGGCAGAGGGATATAGGAGTCGAGGGACCGCCCTGTCCCTACTGTCTTCCTTCTTGGAGGCAAGGGAGCAACAGCTATTTTGGGACGGCATGCAGTCTAAAAGCCTTCATCTTCCTTGTGGAGTTCCGCAGGGATCAACGCTATCTCCGACCCTTTTTAATCTTTACGTCACCCCTCTGGCCGAAGTAGTAAGAAGACATGGCTTTGGATTGGTCTCGTATGCGGACGATTCTCAGCTCATCATTTCCATCACCAACCAACCAGAGACCACAGCAATTAGGTTCCACGCCTGCCTTACCGACATCATGACCTGGATGTGTCAGACCTATCTAAAGATTAACACAGAGAAGACAGAGGTGATGGAATTTGGATCAGAAAAACGTATTGCAATGTCCCTACGTTGGAGGATGATCAAAAGATTGGGTACCTACTAGGTAGGCTACCCACTAAGCAAATTCCTTTACTGGACACAACCACTAGAGCTCAATTGCAAATAGGTAAGTTCTCATAACAACAAGCTTTTGTTTCAATCATGGACATATTAGCATATCAATGTATAAAAGATTTCATGTGACAAGAAGCACTCTAAGTCAATTATTTGGTATATATAAAAATAAACATAAGTTTATTATACGTTTGTCTTGAATTGTTTTAAAAAACAGGTATATTGTACACAACAAATACAGCAAATACATAAAGATTATACACAAAAAATTTTTTAAAAATGTTCAAGGGAACACAGGTCGACGCGGCGTTTCGGTTTAAAAAACCTTCATCAGGACAGTTTCTTCAGTTTTTGTGACTGAATACGCAATTTATTCAGTAACCGGCTTTTGTGATGACAAAGCCTAGATGTGTCCTGGTTTGGGTCCACATATGAAGATAGTTACGTCCCATATATTCGGGATGAGATAAAAACCTTTCACTCAATTGTGAGTATTGATTACTTATCGCTGTATCAGAGGGGCCACCAGGAGATTTGTGCACTATTGCATCAGTATACACGATGGCAATTCTTACGTAATCGCTACAGCCGCTTGATACATGTACTTCATAGGCTGTTTTTATAATGCTCGCGATTTCAATTCCATCTGAATAAAAAGAGCTGGCCTCCCTGCACCTCCGTCTACAGCGTTCTGGATTCTGATAATTCCAGTAGGAAAAACTACTTGGCCCTCTATGGAACCAGACCTGGTGGCCACCTGAAGCCGGAGAATGTCCTCGTCCTCTGGAAAAGGTCAGAAATTTAGGGATCATGTTTGACAACAAGCTGAATTTTGGTGCGCAGGTGAATAATCTCATCTCTTCATTTTTCCTTCTTTTGAAGATTTTGAGAAAAACATTCCCATTTATACCCAAAGAGCTCCAAAAAATAGTGATGGTTGCGTTACTCCTGTCAAAACTGGACTACTCGATTGCACTGTTTTTGGGAATTGATAAATTCCAATTGCAAAAACTACAGTCTCTGCAAAATGCGGCAGCTAGACTCCTTTTGGGGCTACATAGAGGACAGCCAAAGTCAGCAGGAATTAGATCACTGCACTGGCTGCCCATAAGACAGCGCATTGAATTTAAATCTTTAACCTTAGTCTATAAGGCAATAAACGGCGGGAGCGCCGAGGACTTTCAAAAACTGTTCATACCATATGTTCCCGCTCGGGCCCTTAGATCGGCCAGCCAAGGTCTTATAGAAACCGTGAAGTATAAACGAGCCAGATGGGGTGGCCAAGCTATTACATACTGCGCGGCCAAGCTCTGGAACAAACTGCTTCTGTCCCTTATGACATCAGCCGAATCTTCAGTGTTTCAGAAAGAACTTAAAAACCTGACTCTTTACAACTACATAGGCTATGCTCCCACTATGGTCCCAGCGTCTTCTTTTTCTACCCCTACATCCCAGCGCCAAGACGCCTCGGCATTCGAGCGCTTTACAAGCATCCAAACATAAACATAAACATAAATGGGAGGAGGTCACAGAGATTATTTTCAGTAATATTAGTGAGCTGCTGCTCAGTTACAATATTGAAAACACACATGACTATCCCTGAATATTCGATGTAAACACATTTAGCATTTGGATGATTGTGCCTGTGTCGTGGAAGTGACCTGGCCAAAGAAGGCATGAAAAAGCTGAAATTGGCTCAAATTCAAAGCTGTTCTGAACAGTGGCCCCAAAACTACATATGGCCCAATGCCCCCAAAATCCTTAAGATGTACCTGCACCTCGGGCTGCTCTGTCTCTTTCAAACAATCTCAACAGCGATTTGCATATGGCTAGTGCACCACACCAAAATGAAGGTGTGAAATGTTCCAGAGGTTCCGATTATTAACCCATTTCCCTTCACCTTTTTGTTCTACTGTGTGTGTACACTATGCACTCTTTTGAATTGCAAAGTGTTTGTGCTTTCAACGACAGCCAACATTGAAAGGCAGGCAAAGGAGGCTTGATATTCGACTGCAAACTGCAGGCGAAACACTCATTGCTGTTAAGTTGTCTCATGTGTGATACATTCAACCAGTCCAGACTTTTTAGGAAATATCACGTTATATACTAGGTATTGTAGTTTCAGTTGGGACATTGTAAGTATGTATTTAAAACTCCCAGTAAGAAAATCATGTTAGCTAACAATCCAGGAGTGGCAGCCAGAGTGTGAGGCATATTCTGGGGAGTTAGAATAGCTGGGAAGTATTTGTGGTGGGTGCTGAAGTTTAACAGGGACACCCATTCTACTGCAATGTTACTTCCTATAGGGAAGTAACTCTTTAGGGGAGCAACATCACAGCTTTCTTGTCAAGATCCGAGAAGGTTGAAAACTCTGGTACATATCTTCACTACGAGGAGAGACTGAACTGGTTGAGAGATGTTTACCAGAAAAAGCTCCCCGCTGCTACTGTCCTCCCTGAACTGCTGAGAACAAGGTTTAGTAACTGGAGCCAATCTGTAGTAAGACTTGTAAGTAGAGGGAGTGACCTCAGCCTGCGGGGATGAGCTGCTCCCCGACCAGGAAGATACATTAATGGACCTGATGACTGAATCCCCACCAAGGCTGCCCCGGGCATCTGACCAGTCAAGGACGCCACATGGAACTCAGATCCAGGCTGTCCAGAAGCTGCAAAAATACAAAGTAGAGCGTAAAAGGACTTTCTATTGCATTACAAAGAGCGAAATAGAACCCCAACAGCATCCCTCCCATTGCATTAATGTCCATGCTCTGCAGGAAAACTTGCATTTGCAAGTAAAGGCGCAGCAAGTAGTGTTTCTCTTTAGACACTGTGGGCACACTAAGACCATAACTGACTGCCTCCCTGGAAATCTGCCGCCCCAGCACTCTGCCCGGCATGAATTGAAACTCTTCTTGCTCGCGTTCCTCAGATCTGGTTTTCTATCTAACTTCCCAACCACTGTCATTTCCTATCCATTAGGTCTTTGAAATCTGAAGTAGTTAAAATACAACATATTGGTGTTACACAAAATATAAAAAATAGATTGATAAATAACATTGTTGCGGAGCTGAGGAGTATCTCAGGGTGTAGACTCTGCCCCTTAGATGTTTAATGTACGTAGGTATGTATGTCAGTGCGCTGTATTAAGGCAAGGGTGGGGGATTCTTAATTCCTTCCCAACTGCTGTTCTCTTGCATCGACCACATTTTAATTGGTGGGCTACATAGCATTATTTACGAATTGTATCTCCAAATATAAAATCTGTTGTGTGTATGGTGATCCACCTGTAGATGGTGGTGGCTGCTGAACAGCCCTGATGTCTTGGCTGGTCCAGCCTCACCCTGCAGGTGCCTCCCTCCAGCACATATGTCAATAACACAACAGTAGCTATCAGCTTTGTCAATGCATGTGTCTGTTGGCCTTAGTAGTGCCCCTATCCCTGCCTATTCAGAGCTATTGCTCCCAAGGTATGTTCTTAGACCAGCTGAGCGTTTCAACACTGCCTACAGAACCGACAAAGGAGCAATCAGAGAGCAGAGGGATATTAACAAGTTAACTTCTGGGACCAGATAAGTGGTAGGTTTTGTGGCAAAACGGGTTTATTTGTCTCTTCATCTTATAGTGAAGTTTGGTGGATTTTATCTTGAAAGTAATAACAATTTGACTGTTTTGCTTAAAAGAAAAGGTGATCTGATACCTATTTTGAATGCATATATCTTTGTAAGAGTTTGCACGACCTGAGTCCACAACGGAGGAGGCTGGGTGGACACCCAAGTGCATATAACAGATGAGCAGTCATCTCTGAAATGCCTTCTCATGTTTTTAGAAGCACACCACTTCCACTTCTTTTGTGAGGTAACAGTTTCCCACGAGTAAGACTTAACATTCGTGGTTCCGCTCACAGGCGGGCAGGGAGAGACTTTGAGGGTAACTCTGGCAGGCTTGAGGTTCACCCTAAGAGGTCTCTTTTGTGCCCTTTCGCAGCGCTGCCAATCGATTTCTAACTCCTACCTGACAGTCCAAATTACGTAGGCACATAATACCCACAACATTCTAGTCTGATGATTATAGGTCAGAAAGATCTTCGCATAGTGAACCTGCCTTTTCAGGCACTAACAGCTAAAGCAAGAGAGGTTAAATACCAATGATGCCGAATCAGAAAGTTAACAACATATTAAATAACAAACACAAAGTATAACAAATCAAAAAGCTACAGAAATGTCCTCTGTGAAATAACAATAAAAAATATTAACGCCAATATTTTATTACAAAACACTAAAGAGATTGTAAGCCCTGGGGCGGTCATGCCCCTGGGCCAACAATGCGCCATTCTGCTTCTCATCACTCATTTTTTCACTTCTTGGTATAATTGGTTCCTCTCCAATCCAGTAAAATACCTAAGGATGGGGTTTATATTTTTATAATTAACTAAAAAAATAACAAATAAAAGCTTGCACCTCACCATAGTTAAGCTTTCATTATTTCAAGGTTAATAAAATCAGTACCACAAAGCGGAATAATATCAAAGGCTGACAAAGTGAGAGAGCGAAATCTGTTACCAGTTCTATCACGGAAACAGATCTTGTTGCATGATCGCAACAATAATACTGCTCCCACTGTGCTCACCACCAAAGGCTATATGGACAACACGCCTCAGGTTCAATGTGCCTGACAAAATGCAATCAACTTCCAACCACAATCTTCGCAACAAGTGTGTCTCTTTCACCCAAGCCTAATATCCAACCCGTATCTAGAACCTGCATCTTAAGGTGACCCTATTTTTTAAATCCTACACTGTAACCTTCAAGACAGTCCAATAACTAGTGCTAGACCAGCGCACAGAATAGGTCCTCTTACAGCTGCAGGGTTAGGCTGCTTTTCTAGAACCTAGAATCGGAGCTAACTGAGGTTGTCTGCTGCAAACTGCTACCATCAAAATGTGGATACGTTCCGGCCGCCTTTCCTCCTGGCTTGGCTACTTGGGTGTGGCCACAAATGCACATATTCATTTCAAATAATCGGCTATCTAAAAAGAAATTAATAACTGAACCAGCCAAAGTTTTAGACGTCTCTGGTGCAAGTTTGATAGCAGCTTGAAATCCCACAACAAAGACCCATAGTTACAGTGTGGTGATTTATTAATTAGTAAGTTCACACAATGCTCTCAGAATTAAGCATCATTTCTTTATGCAGTACTGATATTCAAAATTACATTTAATAAATCTTTACAAATAAGACTTGATCATTCACATGCATACCGTTCCTGACTGTCGTAATTTTTGGTTCATTATATTAATTATCCGTAAGCATCTTTTCCCTTGTGGACTTAAAAGCATTCAACAGCTTTTCGCTTGTCAAGGCTACATCTAAATTGACACACACCACAGGCCTCCCAGCTCCTACAAACAGTAATGGTGTCCTCACTTCTTGATTACCCACCTGTATATGTCAGACATGGGGCTTTCGGTGGCATGGACCAGAGTCCTGCAGCAGCTGATCCACTGGCGAGGTGTCTACTCAAGTGGAGCCAGCTGAGATTCCACAGATGGAAAGAGAGCTACCCCATCTTCAAATAAGGAGGGGGAAAAAACAGATGGGTGCATGGGGCATCCAGTAATTTCTGGCAGGTTTCCTGTTTCCATCTACCTCCAATTGAAGCTCTTAGTGTTATAAGCCATAGAAATGCTAAACAGTGTTTTTAAATCTACCACTTAGGTCTGTGACAACTACTAGATGTCCTTTCCACACAAAGGATCACTGAAGAATTCCCCCTGGTAGCACTTGATCCCCAACTTCTAATGTATTTCCCCACACAGCAGAACCTGCTTCAGCGGTTAGAAGAATTGTTTCTCTATTCAACTCTACATCAAACAAAGGTATTGTGATGGGTAGCACCTTAGGAACCCACCCATGACAGTGCAAACAAGTGTGCTTTTATTCCTCACAGGTATTAAAGGGAATTCGCCCAAATAGGGATAAGCCTTATGTGAAGAGGTGGTCGGTATTCTAGCCATCTGAAAGGTATTGTTAGCAAAAAAGAGCGTTACTTCCTGGGGCGATATCGTACTTCTATAATGACTCAATAGATCCTGGGCATACGTCAGAAAATGTAATACTTTATTGGCTTTGCAGAATACTGGGCCTAAGATTAGGGTTTGCTATTTCTTACTGGTCTTAGAGTACACCCCTTAGATCTCAAAAGATAAAGGACAAGATCAGAAAATGTAACCACATACCGGTGTTACTAGCACTGGGAATCATACCACAAGGTCCCCGTTTTTTATTTGCCTTCTTGGCTACAGGTAATCAGGCCAGGACCTGCTCAGGTCAGGACCTATTTCCTGTCACCGTCCTGTGTCCTACTAGGCTCAAGTTTGATTAAAGCGCTCCCTCCCTGTCTCTTATGGACTGAAGCCACAGGTCAGAACACACCATAACTAACCAGTCTTCCACAGTAGTGGCTATCGGCCCAGGACACGCCTGTTAGGTAATTTACATTTTTTACATATCCATGACAAAAACTGGTTTCTAGGTGACAACAAGTTATTACTTTCTTGTCTGTTAGTTTTTTCAGAATTACTATCAAAAGGAGAGTGAGAAGAGTGAAGGCACACTGTACTTCCCAATGATATCGGACTAGACCAGTCTGTTCGTTTTTTCAGACATGGGACTTATGAACCTACAGCTATTCCATAGTTAGGGTATTAGGGCCTAGAAAAGAACCTGCCTGTCACTAACTATTCCGTAAGGCTCTTGACCCTAGGCCAAAAGGTGCCTCTCCTTACCCATTTTATACATCGCCGGGCTCCAGACCAGATCTTGCGGTCATTATTAGTTTCAAAGGGGCTCGACCCAGAATATGTCTGATATGCTAGAACGGTTCTCATTCAGTGCTCAGGTTTGCGCACATATGCAAAGTGCCACTTTGAAGTCCCCTCTGGAGGTGGTCTTCTAGGGAGACTCCCGTGCATTGCTTAACCCTAGAATTAATGCTCTGTGATGAAAAGGCACTGCCATGCTTGCACTGGGTTAGAGTACGCCTGTTGAGCAAGGTTAGCTATATTTCTTACCTGTCTCTAAGGGTGCTGGGCCCCAGGTATGGATAAAGGTTATCCTTCAGTTTCCCTTTGATAAGCTGGTCCAGAGTCTCTTGCAGGAGGGGCTGGTGCTGAGTATACACGTTTTCTACTCCCTAAAAAGAGAAAAGGCACACGCACATTGGCTCATTCAAGACAACTGATAAAACACACAATACTCTACTAAATGAAGCAAACCAGGTACAAATTCACCTTCATGACTGATGAGGTTTATTGTAAAGATACACAGTATCAGTCATATTATTAAACCGAATGATTCAGTTTGCAGTAGCTGGGTAGTGAAAAAAACAGCTCACAGGTCAACTAGGAAGGGGGGGTGGCGGTGGAACACAAAATCCACCCTCTCAGGCGCCACTAATATCAGTTTTATTAAGTTCTTCTTGTCAGGTGATGGTTTGTGTCCTGACAAGGTGTCAGCATCAGGAATAAACTTTAACGAATGTGGCTCTCCTGTGCCCAGGGGTCCACAGTGGGCCATGTATTGTGATTCAAAAGTGACTAAGGCACCAAATGAGCTTGGTCGCAGAGAGACACGTCAAGAAAGGACACGGCTGCTCAACTGGGACCTTCCCCACTCTTCTCATTGACACATCATCTAATTTTAGCAACACACGAGTCACACCTCTACGGACTCTGTGGTTGGAAATCAGATTCTAAATAATGTCAGCTTTGTTCTGTAAATATCGAAGGTCACTTTAACACTGCAGTGCATTATTTGTTGATTTCAAATGAATTATATAGTTATGACTTTAAATGTAACTGATATATAAAGGTTACAACAAACAGTACATACAAACTCAGCTGTAGATCATAGCAAATTACCATAAGTGGCAGAGATGGTGTTGGATGTCACAATTTAAGTAAACACTTGTTATTTGTATTTAACATTATATTTAAAACATTTCTTGCATTGCCACATGGCTTATAGGCAAAGCGCTGAACTAAAAAAACAAATACAATTAAATACATAAAAGAATATAAACAATTAAATAAAAGTACAATTAAAAATAACTTTAAAAACTTCACATACTTAAGACATTAAAAAGGCCGCTCACGGAGATTTGGCCACAGGGAAGGACGACGTGGGATTTCCTGCGCTGGGATAGCGCTCGTGTCTCTGTGTGGGGTGTGCTTTGGGTCAAGGATTTGGAGTGCTGCATACGCCGAGGGACTGCGAGGACCAGCAGGCTCTCTGCCCCACACCTGCTGCCTCTTCCCTCGGCGTTCCCGCCCCCCGCCTGAACATTTAAATACCTATCGCGGCCCCCGCTCCGCGGGTGCCGCTCACGGAGATTTGGCCACAGGGAAGGCCACAGGGAAGGACGACGTGGGATTTCCTGCGCTGGGATAGCGCTCGTGTCTCTGTGTGGGGTGTGCTTTGGGTCAAGGATTTGGAGTGCTGCATACGCCGAGGGACTGCGAGGACCAGCAGGCTCTCTGCCCCACACCTGCTGCCTCTTCCCTCGGCGTTCCCGCCCCCCGCCCGCAGTGCATATAATCTCGCGCCTAATCCCGCAACACGGGACGCGCGCGGGACAAAGCCCGGACAAAGGGCGGGCCCTCTACGGCCCTCATAGGACCGAGGAGGCCGGGACGGGCCACCCCCCTTGGCTCTGCAACCAGAGGAAGCACATCGTTTGACTTATACCCATAACACTTCCTGGTCAGTGTTTCTCTTTCCTGTAAGACTATGTCACGTAAGGGGTCCAAAAATAAATTACCTTTAATATGTGATCCAGGCCAGGGGACCCTGAACTTTACTGTGACCAAACAAACACTGTCCACTGTCCACTTTCGGTGAAGACGTGATCGAGTCGCAACAATCGTCAGACACCAGTCAATTACCCCCATTCAACTCTGTTAACTCGCAAAACTTGTCCTTTTGGGAGGACATGAATTCTTTATGCGGCACTAAATATGCCCTAGTGGCATCCCCTTGCCCCGTAAAAAGTTCTAGCATTTCTACCCCATTTGGGAAACCATGTGACTTATTAGAAAATACCTATGGTGTTGCCTTGTCTCAGGGCCCAAATAATAAAAGGAAGCAAGAAGAGACTATGGAAAGTGGGAACCATCTAAACACACCATGTGCTGGTCTTTCATCACCAGTCACCAATCCCCCCCTAACCATGGTAGAGAGTGGAACTTACGTAGATCAAGTACTCTTACTGTCCCAGATAGAGTTATTGTTTAATTCTATCGTATCACCTCTGGTTCACAAAATTAATGCCCTTGGCGATAGAATTACGGGTATCGAGAGAATCATTCAGGCCAACCCCCCATCACTTAATAATGATCCATCCATTGGGTGTAGAGCCCTGCAGGCTATCTCCATAACAAAAGATGTAAACCCTTCTACCCCTAAGAAGGTTATAGCCAACGGTCCTGACTTATTTTTTGCCTCAAAAGTTCCATTGCCTATTAACCCTAGCAAACATGTCCAAACTTCACCACAGCTTTCTAAAAAATGTGTTATTACCAAAGTTGCCCCTAAATTCGGGTCTAATAATTACACTGCTGCCAGAGCGGATCTAAATAGAGTAACAAGTAGAGCAGCATCTATACACTTGCCTCCTGAAGCCGCTCCTTTTGTTCTTGTTCTATCAGGTATACCGGCACCCTGCCATGGGAAATTTGAAAGCCGACAGGAACTTTTAAATAAGGTCTTATTCTGGCTTTCCAAAAACAGACCACTCGCGCCCAATCATGACGGTGGTATTCTAAGTGTTAGAAGGGTGGGCTGGCTAGGGTCGCTAACCAAAGACATTAGTGGGGATCTGGTCCTAGTGAAATTCAAAAACAAGAACATCGTCCCCCTTCTACGATCTTACCCGCCCCAAAATGGAGATGGCCCCATATCCGTCTGGGACTTACATGACTTTTATCCAAAGTATAATATATATCCTGCTGTTGGGAAGGGGTCCTCATGCGGTTTAACGTGTTCTTAAAAACTTTTGTAACCACAGCCAGTCTTCCACAATTGTAATGTTGTATTTATGTACATCATGTATTATTATTTTTTTATGTTGATGTTGCTTTTATGATTTTTAATCCTACAAAAATCGAATAAAGCTTAATCGAATCATTAAAAAGGCTGCAATCAGCAGAGACCTAATGTAGCCAAATCTTATCCAAAGAATGAGTTGTCAACATTTTTCTAAAAGTAGGTGGTTTGCTAGTAGTCATAAGCTGGGTAAAGAGTCGTCCAAAAAGTGTTGCTGCGAAGTACTCACACAGGTCTTCTTTTTTGTAAGCCTCAGAGGAAGTGTACAAAGATGAAATGGCTCCAGGAAATTCTTAGACTTACAGAAACAATCTACTTTGACGTTGTACCCCGATGGAATGTACAGATAGGGGGGCATAGTTGAATTACAGGGCACTCGCTACCATATAACCAGCATAACAACAGAGGATTTGGGCACACAAACCAGAACTACATCCCCTCATCTAGTTGGAAAAGAACAATCCCATGACCAAAGAGTGCTAGTCCTCAGCAGAAATTAATACATTGATCATCCTCGCCAAATGGAAATGGAAATATGCTGCTTGATGAAGATGTCGGACTTGTGACTACATATCGAAATTGGATACTGCAACTAAGAGAATTTGATTATGGAACCAGACGAAGAGAGATTTCATTCACTCAAGGACAAGGCAAAACATGTTCTGCGGTTATAGTTTAAGCCGATGGATATTAATCCAATGTTCAATGGCCTTCCGACATCAATGTAAGATGTTTGGCGTCTTCAAAGACTTGGTGGCATCTGCATATCTGAGGCTACCATTTTCTATGCAATACACAGCTACACTTGGCGATACCAAATCTAGACTGTAACATAGCTTACAAAATGGTTCCATGGCTCTGCATGTGTGATGTCAAAAGTCAGAGAGTGGAGATTTGTAGGTGCTAAATTGTAGAAGATGGTGTAAGGCTTTTGGAATATGTTCGAAACAGAGGGAGGTAGCAAGGGTTAGGACCTTCAAGTGATGGAGGGGGCAGGACAGTTAGCAAAGTGAATTTGTGACTGAAAGCGATGTAAAGGAAGGGGGCCTGCTTCAATTAAGGAGGCTACTAATTAAGGCTATGGATCGATTTGAACACCAGAATATTAACCTCTGCGTTAAACGTTATTCACACTGAGCCAGTCTGTCTGCATTTGTTACAGGGAGGAAGAAGTAGGCTGGGTCAACAAAGTGTTGGTTACTAAAAAAAGTAAATTTTCAATCGAACTGATGCAGTAGTCACTGTGGGATACTGCATTGAGCAAGGCCATGGCAAAGTGGGCCAAATACATTTCATTTTAAGCCTGACAACTCTTGCTTCATCGCATTTTATGAGGGAGCTCAGTCAGACATTTTCAGAATATAGGCCTTTGGAACATTTTGAAAATGTTAAGTTAATGAAGGCAACGGACGGCTTAAAGATTAATACCAAACATCAGTCATATACTTAAGCATCCCCACTTAGCTATATGTTGTAATTCATGTGGATGGGCTATTTTCATCTTGCCTCCTTCAAACATAGAAACTTTCCTTCATTCATCTCTTTTCTTTTGTGCTCGATGTATAAAAATAGGCATTGCAAATAGTCATCAGCTGACTTAATCACTCAGGCAATTTACGGCTGTATTTTTAGAAACTTGAAAAGAACAGATTTAGCCAAAACGCAATGAAAGCAATAGACATCTTCAATTGCCAAAAACGGGATGAAAGGAGTAGACAGCTTCGATTAAAATGCCCATTTAAATCCTTCAATAAAGTATTTTTAACGTTGAGTAGTTTAGGTGCAGAGTGCAGATAACATATTTTTTGTTTAAATCAGTTTATTTCCATTAAACAGAAGGTATTTTGTCCAGTCTGAAATCCCATAATTATTCTACGTATAACACAACTATTCAACCATTTACTGTTATTACTTCCCCAGCATAGCACATGCTCATGTAATGAAAAAAACGTGCTTCAAATGGACTTGGTGCGATGAACATATGAAAGAATCTTCATATCGTATCAATTGCATATCCTATGGAAGGCAGCTTTGGTCACCCTCCATCATTGCTCCTATTAGAGATCCTCACCTGTCTGAAGACACCACAAGCACCCCACCTCCCCTTCGACCATCCTCTACAGTAGGGAAAACACAGCTGGACTTTGACTATCTTATAAATCAGACCACTGATGCACATACTCTCTTCTGGAAAACATATTTCTTGCCGAGGTGGAGGACGGCAGAGTGTGACTTTTATGTCTATAAAAAATCAATTTATGATTTTAAATAGCAAGGTGCTCTTTTTATAAAATGGTTCTGGATTTAGATTCAAAACAATATACAATGGATTTGGTTCAGAAATAATATACTATTGTACCCGGAAAAGCCTTCCTTCTATTAGTCTGCTTCCTTCAAAGTCTATTATTTTAGGTCCATCGACTGCAGGACTATCAATAATGTTCTGACTTTATTAGGTACCGCTTTGGGTTTCGTCTTGGGAAATCTGTTTGTTCAGAGAAGCAGAGAGTGCTTGGATCCGACAAGCTGTCCATGCAAGGTCTGAAATTTCTTCTTAATCGTTTATGTAAAGCATCCATAAGAATTATGACAATAGCCTCCCTCCCTCCTCATCCAGTATCCCCAACTGTGCTACTTTCCTCAGGCTACCCAAAACACTCACTGCATCATCCAACTTCAAAATATGTTCAACTGGGCAGCATTTAAGCGTTTCCATTTCCTCAGAGTTGGAATACGTCTCAGCTTTATACCCATGGCTTGGTTCCATTTACCAAATGTTTCTTTTATTCCCATTTTTCATTTACTAAAATCTTCTATTTTACCTTCCACAACATTGTCCACAGTATTTGTGCTTCCAGTTTTTGTCAGTGGGGTGCACTGGTGGATTCTGGTGGATTTGAGTACATTATCTACCACTTGTCAGTACAACCTAATTTTTTTCCCGTTATATGTAGATCCTTTTTGGCGTGGTTTAGGGTGGCTCCTTTTCTTCTACGACATTTCCACATAGCTGCTCAAAAGTTTAGTATAGTCATCACATGGACTGAGTGGTCAATTTGTTTCCTGAGGTCCCCAATTGAGTGCACGTGTTCCACCTAGCAAGATATGTGGACTCAGCCACTCCATCACCTGCATCCATGTCCACAACATCATGGATGCTATAAGAAGAAGCTCCAAAGATGAATGTGATGAGTCTGTTGTTCTATTTTTTGCCTGGGCTCGCTGAACCCGGCAAGCTGCAGAGATCACCTACCAAGCTGCCATTTCCTTGCACTTCTGTCACCTTTTTGGTGATTGCAACTGCACTCTTAGGCAGACCCCAATTACCATAACCAGGAGGTGGACCATGCACAACATTTACCTCCATTTAGGCACCCATGGAAATTAGCTTAAAACTAGTAGAGGTATGGTTCCTTGAAAGCTGCAAAGCACTTCTCCTAACGGTTTGTAAACTGAAAAATCTGGCCGGATACATTCCCATTTACTTCCTTTCCAAACTTTAGGTGCTGTTTAGCTCTCGCTATCTTCTCCCCATGCCTGTAGCTTCTGCACTGGCACAATGATTAATAACTTACCATCAAAGGGATTTCCTGTGTAGGTCATCCAAGGACAGATGCAAGTCTGATTTTGAGGATATTGATATGGGATAAAATAATGCAATGAGTCTAAATAGGAAGTATGTACAAAGTTGGATGGTATTCAAAAATCCTGACATGAATCTGACCCACGTGGACCCATACTGAACTCACGCAGTAAAAGAAATGAAAGATCGAAGTAGAAGATTGGAAATGTGACCGTCCACATCCCACCTTTTTTCAATGACTCTAAGGACAATGAAAGAATTTCTCTTCTTCAGAGCATTCCACATCTAGCCAGGAATGTTATTTCTGAAATTGAGAAGATCTGGTTGTGAGCAGTCTCCAGAGCACTGCATTCAGATTTTGAACACTGTAAAACATGGCTTTCCCAGCTTAGGTCCAGAACAAGCCCGAGCATCTTGGGCCATGTGACTTTAAAGCCCTTTTCAGGGATACATAAAATATTACTTAGATATAACTGCAAGAAACTCTGGACTGTTAATCCTATATTTTTGAAGGTATGACATGAATGCCACCAGAGCATTCGTTATGGTAGACTTAAACAAGAAATGCAATCTCATGCAATTCTGTCTGATGCACATTTCGCCACCTCAGTCAAGGTAGTAATAGGCACCTAGAGGTGCCTGACTGTCTGTATTAGCTACAAGCTGCAAATGTGGCCCACATGGCAGCAGAAAGCAAAAGGCGTGTCAAAATATCTCTTCATTTAAGGCAGCAAATATGCTTTCAGCGTGCCTGTCTCTAACTGAACTGGAGGCTCATTCGGACCATGTTTCCTACAAATAACAGGATATGTCTGGCAAAATCCTCAGGACTGGGCATCTTCTTATATCATACTGGCATGAAGGCATGAACCAGGATTTTCTCCATTCTCATCTTCAGAACTGAGCTCATGAACATTTTCCCACCCTCTTTGAGGTGAGCAGCTGAAAAGATTATTTCACAATATCTGTAACTCACTAACAGTGCTATAATTGGTACTGCTGATCTTTGCAATCCTTACAACTTAGTTACGAGCCATCAATTTCCATAAAGAAGGAGCATTTATACCTCCTAGGCTTAGTTCATAAATAGTTTCCCTGTATTTTAACAATCTTTAAACCAGGCAGGAACACAATTATTGCAGAGAAGGCATTTTAAACTATGGATCCACTTCCTAAGTATTGCTAGTTCTACAAGGCAGATATGAACGTGCCCAAATTAAGCCATAAGGAGGTCCTACATTTTAGCACATCTAATCAAACTACATGGAGGTGGCAAGTCTTTAAGATTTTATTTAAGTAACATGTTCAAAGTAATCTAGGCACTTCGTAAAGGGGAGTGACCAATATCCCGACACTTGAAAACAATTGTGCACAGTACAGACGTGTTTTATGTCTGGCTATAAAAGGAGCTTCATTTGCTTGATCACAGCCTAATGAATATCCAATAGGGACATTGTCTAAATGATCATGAAAATGTCTAGAAGTGACTTGTTCTGGGATTCTTATTGGGGTTCATTTTAAAAATACAATATCGTGTCAGTTACAGAGTGAGTGTTACAACATTAGAGTGTGATTTCTCAGAACGTCACTGGTGCTCCAGCATGAACATTAAAAGCTTTTGTGAAGGCCAGTCCACAAAGTTTGCATTTAACAGACACTAACCCAGCAAATTGCACCACATCAAATAGCCTACTGCGCTCAAGAGAAATTGATCCAATGCAATGCATCCTTGGAATGCAAACTCACCACACAGGCCAATATCCTAGAGACCCTTAAATCTTCTACGAATATACTCTAAGCCAAAGCACTTCACCCAATGGTTCTAAAACACCACACAGTACTGCACCCCAGGAATACTGACCCCACCACACTGCAATTCACCCTATAAATATTATTCACCACAATGTGCTGCAATGTAGAGATAGCAACCTACCACAGTATACAGCGTCCTAAGGGGCAGTAACCACACTGCACTGCATAATCTGGGCACAAACCCACCACGCTCCACACTTGGGTACCTGATGCACTGAAATACATCAAAGGGGGCACTAACACATATACCGCATCCTCAGTACACTAACCTATCACACTTCACTTTATACTATGGCCCGAACCCACAACATTGAGCTGTAACCTGTGGTCATTAAACCACCACTCTAAACAGGATTGCAAGGGGATTAACTTACAAGACTACATTGCATTCCATAACACTAATTGCAGCACGGGGCGCTAGAGGGCGCGCAAGCAAGATGGCCGCACCTGTGTGAGGCTCTAACGGCCCGGGTGACATTATCCTGCTCCCATTACACAATCACTCGACCAGAAATGGCGGCATCATCGCCAGAACATATTCTGCTGTGAGGTTAGGGGCTGAGCTCACAAAAGAGTTGCTAGACGCGGTGGATTGCAGTGGCTTACTGCTAGACCCTACCGGGCTAGGCTGGAGCTGGACGAACTGCACTGGGAGCTGCCGTGGCAAAACAGACGCCACCAGAATCAAGCGGCGAGATCAAACTGAGTCGCGGCTGAGCCCCGGCCGCAAAGCCCTGAGCCAGTGAGTGGTGGGCGGAGAGTGGAACTTGAGCAGCGGATCCGAAAAAGTAGGGCGGGGTCGCTCACCCCCAGGTCCCCGCCAAAAGATATCTGCACCACTAACAGAGGTGAGCCTGCTTCGCCCGCGTAAGAGACGGCAAGAGAGGCAGCGTCCTGCTGAGAAAAGCAGCAGACCAGGAAGCTGGGAGGCGTTGAACCGTCGGGCCTCTGAGACCCAACAGAGTGGCCGGTGTGGGGCTGCGGCCTATCAAGCCTTTGGGATCTGCGCAACCGGCTTGCTCCGGCCTAGTGCAAGGCTCTGGTGCGAGGCGCGAGAGCGGGCCCGGAGGGCTGACCGAACTGTGCTGTGTCGCGCCGCGGAGTGGCGAGCACTCTGCCCAGTGATTTTGGAGGGTGAGGCGACGGGGGCCCTGTCACGAGTGTCGAGGAGCAGTGTGGGGGGGTCACAACGCCCAGACCACCTGAGCAAAGATTGGAGCAAAGACGCCCCCGGCCCCCAAAGGACGGGGAGACCGCAGAGGCCACAGAAGCAGCCCCTCCTCTGAACAGCATTTGAGGCTGGATGTGAGTACCATACCACTGATACAGTTTAATGCGGCCTTTGTAGCCATAAATTGAGTTTAATTTTGTACGTATGCATGCAGCACTTCCCTGCGACTGTTCGAATTAATTAACTGCACCTGCATATATACTGGGACACTAGGGAACACGCAAACTTGACTCCCAGGGCACCCTGCCCCTGCCCAGTCCCAGTTCGCGGGAAGGGTGGAGGCGGGGAGCTGCGCCCTCTGTTGCTACCCCACAGGGTGAGCCCCCAGATCACTGTTACTCCTTACACCTTTCTCCTTTTCTTTTTTTGTTGTTGTTCTTCTCTCTACACCCTTCAGGAGAAACGAATTCCTGTTGAGAGAACCTGCAGGGGTTACAGTATTGTTTTTTTCTTTCTTCTGTACTGTAAGGTTGATTCTATTTGAACCCAAGGGAGGGTATTGTATTCACGACAAGGTTGGGTTGTCGATGTGGGTGTGGAGGTCTAAGAAACTGTTTGGGTACGAGTTTAATGTTTAACAATATGCTATATGTATCAGAATTTCAGAATGGCACCCAGAGCAAGCACGTAGCCACATTGCCAATCATTAGTGGACTTGCCCAACTGGCGCAGATCCTGGCATATGCGGAGCCCCGAAAGTGTTAAAACAAGACGCAAGCATCAAAAGACAGACACCGGCAATCCCCCTGATATACGACTCCTTACTTGAAATATTAGGGGGCTGGGAAACCCCCGCAAATGTAGGCAAATACTAGGATACCTAGGCAGACACCGCATACAAGTGGCGATGCTGCAGGAGACCCATCTTGATCCTCGGCGTCCCACAGAAATGTGCTGCTAAATGGGCAAGGTATAGCTGCTTCGCTTGTTGCTCCACCTACTCCCGAGGCACATTGATTCTGGTGAAGAAGAACACTCCGTATGTGCCTGTGGGCACAGTCTATGGCTCACAAGGCCGTTTTAGCTTAATGTGGGGAATGCTGGCATCCCACTCGGCCACACTAGTCAGTTGTTATGGACAAAACACTGATGACCCAACCTTTTTTTGCCACCCTATGGGGAAAATCATAGACTCGGGATCTACGCATGAGCTGTGGGGGGAGACTTTAACACTGGATTCAACCTGACGCTGGATAGATCATGACCGCAACCACATCACTACAACCGCTCACAGCACCTAGTGTGCGACATACTGATAGACAATGGCTTACTGGATGCATGGCGACACACATACCTGGAGAAGAGGGAGGGTACATGCTACACTGCAGCGCATGGGTCCTAGTTGAGATTGGATAATTGGGTCAACACCAGGGGACTGGGCACCTGGCTGACCAGGGTGGAACATTTAGCTCGCACTCACTCTGACCACTCTCCAGTGCTCCTGTGTCTCTCACCACCAATTGACTGCTCCCCCTACATGAACTGGTGCCTGAATCCCATTACGCTCTTAGACACAGCTTTCCAAACTGAAATGGACCAAGAGGTCCAGGACTTCTTCCAGCACAATATGGGTTCGGTCCAGCACATAGCGACGGTATGGGAGGAGTTTAAAGTTACTGTTAGCGGATTATGCATTGCCAAGGGGGAGGGGTACTCAGGGACCTATGCACAACACTTACAAGGTTAGAGAAAGAGATCAAGCACCTAGAGACGGACTTCGCCCGCTCGCCCACCCAGTCGAAACTTGTTGATCTCAGAGACAAAATAACAGAGTATCAAGACACAGCAGACCGAGAGTGCCGGTTCCGGGGCAAGTATTTTAAGGCTCGCAGATATGGTAAGGGTGAAAGACCGGGGAAAGCGCTAGCTGAACAGATCCGTAGGCCATGGGGCTCCAGTTACGTCCTGGGATTGCAAACACCAGGAGGGGACCCAGTCAAAGACACTTTGAGTATATTTCAAACTTTCCAAACATTTTACTTGTCGCTATACACTTTGGCACATCAGCACCCACTAACGTTGCAGCAGTACCTGGAGCCCACTGCCCTTGGCTGGCTAGGAGACTCTCAGAGAGGATTTCTCTTGGGCGACTTCGAACTAGATGAAGTTTGCGAAGCAATTATGCAGCTTCAGTCTGGTAGAGCCCCTGGCCCAGATGGCATAACATTGGATTTTTATAAAACATATATGGATCAACGTGCCCGATACTTAGACAGGTGTACGAATAGGCCTTTGAGCTGGGGGAGCTGCCGCCTACCATGAGAGAGGCTACAATAATACCTTAGGACTCTGTTTGCAGTAATGCAGGACATTGACCCAGACCTCGAGACAGCCACGTTTTTTGTATGCCATCAAGGAATTTGACTCTGTGGAATGGGATTATCTGGTTGGCATCCTGGAGAGGGCAGGTATGCCGCATGATTTCCTATCATGGATGCTGCTGCTCTACACACGGCATGTGCTAGAGTGATCATAAATGGAGCCACCTCCTCCCCCTTTGCCATTATCAGGGGCACATGCCAAAGATGCCCGCTATCACCGCTCTTATTTGCTCTCGCCGTTGAACCATTGGCCTCCAACCTTAGGCAGCACTATCAAGACTGGGCCCTGGAATATCCCGCTAGGCATATATTACTTTCGCTAGACGCAGATGACATCACACTGTATATGCGCGAACCCCAGACCAGTCTCAATCCAATTCTACGGGAGTTTACTGTCTTCAGAGAACTGTCAGGAGTTAAAATAAACTGGGGAAAGTCCCAGATGTTTTCCCTCACGGATAATGCCCATCCATACCCCTTAGAGTACCCTATAGAACGGTGCTCGAAGAAAGTAGTCACTAGGGACAGTGCGGAGCTACTCCAGTCGAATTATGGGAAAACAATGGAACATATAACAACCTTGGTGACAAGATGGATAGCCCTACCCTTGTCTATGGCAATTAGAATATCCCTGATGAAGATGGTGGTTCTGCCAAACTATTATACTAGTTTGCTAATATCCCCCATGCTCCGGGACCAACATTCTTCAAAACTCTGAAAACTCAGATGACACGGCTTGCTTGGGGAGGGAAACAACCCAGACTGAAATGGGAGACCCTGACCCCTACCGTACTCGCAGGGCGGGTTTGAAGCTCCAGACTTTGAACTCTATTACCTTAGTGCGCAGGCACACAATGCAACCTTACTGATTCGATCCCCCGCCCTTCATGCCGCATTTGGCGGTGGTATATGAAGAAGTGGTTCTGTCGGGAAAGTGTCAATTTCTATGCTCAATGAAATCAATGCATCCACAACATTACATTTTTTGTGAAGAACATTTACGATTTTAAGTTGAAGGAAAAGGTTCAACGTCACTTTTAGAGAACCAAACTGTAATACTTGGAACACACCACAAGGATAATTAGTTTTTAGTGAGAAATTACACTTTGTATTATATGAGTATTATGCACACAAATTAATGAACATGGTTGTCCATAAAACAATACAATGCAGGGCAATAAAGTGATTGAAGTGCAAGAAAAGTGACTTTGTGGTGATAAGTGAAAAAAGTGCTATAAATATATTATACAAAAAGGTAACATGTAAGAGCAACAGTAGTTATGTTGTACTGTCCAATTTCTAAATGCATGAATACACGGCCCAAGAATGACTTTGTGTTAGGGTCAGAGAAGCTGCATGGACTAGTGTGACTGAAACGTCGACGTTTCGACCCTAGGAAGTAGCGCAGCTTAATATGCGTCAGGGGCTGGTCTTCGTCAGGACAGGGGGGTAGGAAAGCAATAGTTGACAGCCACAATGAATGATTGATGGGGATCCTATGAAGTGAATAGTGTAGGATCCGAATTAATTCTGCACGGATAGATCCACACCAGGAGGTTGTGGTCTGAGACAAGGATGAAAAATCATTCAGTCTCCACCAGCTGGTTGGAGAGGGATTATCGAGTGATTTAGGGTTGTGATTTAATTAATGCCGCCAGCAAGCGATTATTACAACAGGAAGGGAGAGACGTGATCTGTTCTGTCTGCTTCCGCTTCGCTACTAATTTGGGGGTGGAGCAATACTACATGCAACCTACACCTCTGTCAGGATTCAAAGCCACGCAAGCGAAGACGAGAGAGGTATGCTCCACCACTGTGGCATGTACTACAGCCGCCTGGCAGAAGATTGCTCAGCGGACAGACACGGCAATACTTTACTCACCCCTGCTCCCGGTGGTTGGGCACCCGGACTTGGAGGCAACCCAAGAGATGCAATGCCGCCAGCTCCTCGAGAGAGTAGGGGTTACGAACTGGGGAGACCTATACATGGGAGGGATATTGAGCACTACAGAACAAATCTTCAGGGATACTGACCCCGGGGCAATGGACCTGTTTATGTATGTGTGATTGCGGCAGGGCTTCAGAACTGCTCCCCCTGACTTCCCGGCTGAAGCCCAAACGACCACTCCACTGCACCGATTATTACAGACCACAAGCCCTACTCGTGCAGTATCCTTACTATATCATACTACGCAGGCGACTATGCTGGCAGGCGCAGGGACGGCAAGAGAGAACTGGGAACGTGAACTGGGGAAGACCATAGAGGAAGAGAAATGGGTCTATTGCTGCCAGCAGACAAGTAAAGTGTCGGCCAGTAGCCGGATGCGAATTCTACATTATAAATATCTTCAGAGATTATACTATACCCCCATCAAACTCTGCAAATTTAAAGTGAGGGACTCGGACACTTGTGATAGATGCTGACAGGGAGCAGCGGATTTCCTGCACTTAGCTTCGGAATGTGCGGAGATCCAGTTATTTTGGGGTCAAATATTCGAGGCACTAGCTCAGATGACTTCTTCAACAATAACACAAACACCCTTGGTGGCGCTTTTAGGGTACACGGCACACATACCTGCAACATATTGGCGATACGTGACACTGGGGCTACACTTAGCTAAACTGAGAGTGGCGTGCTGATGGGGCAGGGGCCGAACTCCTAAGTTCAAGGAATGGCTCCATGACCTCCTATTCTGGCAGGAACAGACACTCACTTACGCAGAACTGTTACCCACACCTTCTAGGCCCAGAGATATTTGGGACCCATTGCATGCGTACCGGCTCGCAAACCCAGAGACGTTGGAAGAGCGGCCAGACTCCCCCTCCCAATCGACCAGCAACACAGTCCCTTTATAGCGACCCCAGAGGTGACCAAGGGGTCTGGTTAACTCCCCCTGGTCCTACACTAAACACCAGGTGCCCACCTTGTATCAACTAGATAAGGAACACGAGAGACTACCTCCTCAATCACAAAGCAACACTTGACTTTCAGACCCGCATAGATCATATGGGACTATGCACGTGCTTGACTGGAACTAAGTAAATATACTAATAAGATTATAACTGATACCGAGATATTCTGATTGTACTTGTACCTATGGGGTATTTTATGTTTTTTCTTTGTTGAAAGGCCAATAAAAAAATAAACTTTAAAAAACTACATGCAGGACACGGACGGGGCAAACACATTGCACCTCCCTACAGGGACACCAGTCAACCACACAAGACTCCATGCTAGAGACACTAAACAAACTTAATGCTTAGAAACAAATCTGCAAGTCTGCAACAAACCCCATGGGTACCCAATTACAATAATGCTCAATATCCTAGAGTAGGAAGCCAAACACAAGACAGTACAGAAGGTATACTAATCCACTACACTGTAGCCAAGGAGCCCTAGCTCCACATTCTGCATCCTGGGGTCTGTAACCAACTATATTTCACTGTATCATATGGACCAGAACTAAGCACAGTGCCTCCCAATAGCACCAACCCACCGCACAGAACTACTGCTAGGGAGTTTAACCCACCACCATCCTGCATCATGTAGCCACTAATTACATACAGCTTTCTAAGATTAACCCATCATAATACACTAAATGCTAGTGGGACAAACACCCCATAGTGAAGGTTCTAACACTCTGCACCATGTAGGTAAAGCAGTTTGTGGCGCTAAACAACTGACATAGACAAATTAAGCTTTGTGTGCCAAGGATGCTGCTCATCGTGCTCAATGCAGTTTTCTATAGAAGGGACACTAACAAGCAAACAACACTGTTTTGTAGGTGATACAAGGCCACCACAAAACACCGAACTATAGGCAATATTCCCACTAATTTTTTCACTCTGTGTGTAGCAGAGTAAGGTCTCTGTAAGGCTAAGTGTGACAAGAACCCGACAGCATGTGTAGACCAGGGCTTTAAATGGGATGAAAAAACTAGGGGGTCTCTCAAAGGGGCATGATCGATGCACTAAGGGGTTGGCTAAAAAGCAATTAAGCTAAAAATCTGTGTGTCTCATAGTGTTCCACCTGACTGATATTTTGCTGCTTCAGTCATTGCATCCAGATTTATAATACGAGTAATATTACACCTACAAGAAGACAGGACTATTGGCTTTGTCAATGGTTGCTTGTTGCATAAAATATATAATATTGAAAATGCCTACGCTCTTGTGGTAGAGGTTGTGGCTTAATGCTCGAGCTGCCGACTTAGGAGATGGGTTTTGAGTCTCGGGTCAGCTTAACATCCTGTGATTCTGGGCAAATCAATTAATCTCCCCATGCATTCCCAAAAAAATAGAAAAATAACTAATAAAACATGTAAAGTGCTCCCATACTTTTGGGTTGAGTTTGCACTATATATAACTTGCTGCATTTCTTTTCTAAATGTGGGGCTGATGGTTTGCCTTTTGAAAGCATTTATGTTAAATGCTGCCCATGACAAGCGTGGTGATTAACATCAATTCTTTCAAAAGACCCACAATCAGCCCGCAGCCCGCTCTATTTAGAAAAGAAATGCATCAAGTTTAAAAGAATGAACGTGTGCTTTCAGATGATTCTGAAAGCACACCTCATGTTTGTAGACTTGCTGCATTGGTTTTCTAAATGGAGCACGGCTGCGGGACTGATTGTGGGTCTTTTGAGAAAGTATTTATGTTAATCACAGCACCGCTCATGGGCTGCATTTAACATAAATTCTCTCAAAAGGCCCACAATCAGCCCCACAATGGCGCTCTTTTTAGAAAAGAAATGCAGTAAGTGCAGGAGTGTTTTAAAACAGTTGGCACAAACGCTCTCCCAGGATGTGCTGTGTGTGCGTACTTCACACATGGCACTTCGCGCTAGGGGGGAAAGAGGTGCGCGCACGCGCCTCTTACAGGGAACAGTGACTATAGGTAAACTATTGAACTAAATTACCCTGAACTCTTGGGATACTAACATGCATCACAGTATCCTATGGCAACTGAATTACCATACACCACTATGGAGCACAAGGAACTCAACTCCCCACCCAACACTGTGACCTGCGGGCACTTACCCACAACACCCAATTGCGCTGCAGCCTATTCACACTTAACAACCATATTTTATCCTAAGCTATTAGGTCACTGGTCTATGCTGAATTCTGTGGGGTACCACCTACGACACTGGACTGAAACTTCAGGATATTACCTAATCATGCTGATCTGCGCTTTATGGACACCAAGTTATAGAGTGTCTACCCTCAGTCCAGTGCAACAGGAGTCTAAGGCACAAGTCCAACACAGTTCACTGCACTGCATTAAATAGATCTACCATATTGCACTATATTATAGAGACCTTAACCCACTATGCTACACTGCACCCGAGGGGCACTAGATGATATAGTGTACTGCATTCTGGGAACACATTCCTATTATTCAACTACTAGGAGTCAAGAGGGGTAGAAAAGACTGGATCGCCCTCCACTCAATCAAACACTAATCAAAAAATGACCCAGTCCTCAAGGCAACGCAGAAATAAGTCAGGCTGTAAACAGTTCTAGATCGTCCAGAGAGCACTCTAGTTATATCTCTATTCATAGAGATTATACCACCGTTTCAGGCTGTTGCCAACGTTAAAAATTGAGCCCATCTCTGATAAACAGAAAACCATCCAACACAATACAGACATTCACTCAAAGGGACAACATTTAGGAAAAGGTGTGAATAGCTAGATGACACCTCACGGGCGCACCACCAATGGGGCCCCTGGTTGGTACTCACCAGGTTGGCCCTGTTCTCATCATCGGTGTCAAATAGCTTAACGAAAACGTGTCCAAGACCCAAAGTAAGAAAAATAACAGTGAATGGTGCAGTGTACAAACAACATATATGTGACACAAGACTAACAGCGTTCAACATATAACACACACTAAACTGCGCAGCAAGATATTACTCGTACTTTATTGATATCTTTTTGTTGCATTGCAGTTCAACATGTAATATAAAAGGGTGAGATATGAATACTACCTATCGCCTCATACTCAACCCGCAGCCGACATGTTTCATTGCCTTAGGTATAATATCAGGCAATTTCTTCAGGGCCAACGTATATTTACGATGTCACTGCCAGCGGTACTGTGCTTCTAAATGCTGGAAATCAAAAACATAAGACACACATATGTATATATGTGGGCATCTGCCTGTAGCAATACTGCATATTTAATATCCACTTTGCACCCTGTTATGGATTAAAAATGCTTTTTACCTAGATAAGACATTTGCTTTCATACCGTTACCGCTCTGGCTCTGTGCAAAAATCTCAGACCCCCTTCCGATCGGTAAGTAGGGTCCCGCCTCCCTTCCTGAGGTGCCTGGACAAATGACACGGGGAAAACGCCATACGGGCGGAAATTAACATCAGCATGCCTACTCTCACCGTCTATTCATCACCAGGTTCCGCGTTTGTATGCTTACTCGCGGAGGTCCTGCAAACGGCGTTTCCTCAACACCGGAGCGTCATGGGTTGGGCTAGCAGTTTATTTATCAGCGTTTCTGTGTAGCTAGACTCTGATTGGCCCAGCACCTCACGTGAGAAACAGGTCGATGATTGGGCCTTGTAACCACGTGACCGCTTGCTCGTTTACAATGTCTATCCTGTTAAATCCAGCTTGTCATATAGACCTACACTCGCCCGAGTGGGATATAAACAAGTGGAATTACTTTGTACACAGATGTGGATTCACAGGTGTAACTTTACACAGATCGAAAGGACGGCCGCCATCTTGGAACAGTCTATCTCAATGACATGTCCCTTTGAAAACTACAAAAACATATCGGCCATCTTGGAATATTACTTCTATATTCAAAATGTACCTGGTTTCCAATGAAGGCACCATATTCCTGACAGTTACTTGTCACCTTATCAAATTCCCATTAAGATCGTATTACTAATGGTGTGGTACTGGGGTAATGTCATGGCGTTGACTATAAGCTAGAGACATATTACAGTGTGTATAGGTAAGTTCACCAGGGTTAGATAGATAAGTGAGAATTGGCTATCTTAGATGTTTCTTGCTACCCATCAAACCAATGTGAAACCGATACTTAGACAATTCCTATTTTTACAGTGTGTTCTAGAATTATTGAGCCAAGGAACAACTAGATCATCGTAGTTTATTCCATTCTAATAACTCATTAAGTCCCTGTTGTTCACTAGATTCTTGGAAAATCCAGCGCGCTTCTTTAGTCGCCAGTCGTTTCTCCATTGATTGTGCATCCCCCATAACTCTCTCCAGAACAACCCATGTGAAGGTGTGCTTATTGCGATGACAATGTTGCACTAGTTTTGTCGTTAGCTTGCCCTGTCGTATCGTGCTTAGATGCTCCTGAATGCGCAGCTTGATTTTGCGCGACGTCAGCCCGATGTATTCAAGGCCGCATTCACAGCTCAGCCTGTAGACTACATTCGTAGTATTACAATTGCTAAACTGATTTAACGTCCAGGTTTTTCCGGATTTTAGTTGGATGGTGTTGCATTTATTGGTGATATGGCACACAGAACAGTTGCCACAGGGGTAGTGGCCATTAGGTACAGTCGAGGCTTCTGGTTGTTTCTTCTCTATCATCCTAGTATGGACGAGTTTGTCTTTTAAATTAGAGGCCCTTCGAAACGCGAAACGAGGAGGTGGCATCTTATGGTCCTGTGTGCTAAGAAGGGACCAATGCTTCCTGATGGCCTGTCTGATTTTTGTGGCTAGTGGGTCGTAGGTCATGACCACTGGTATGCATTCAGATTTTTCTTTTTTATTTGACTCTAGGAGTGCTGTCCTCGGTGTATTGAGCGCTCTCTTGTTGGCTTGACGGATTATTTTACGTGGGTAATCCCGAGCTTGTAGCCTGTTGCTCAAGTCAATAGCTTGTTCTCTGTAGGTCTCAGTTTTTGAGCAGTTCCTCCTGTACCTCATAAATTGACCCACCGGGAGGTTATCCCTGAGGGCCCGAGGGTGGTAAGATTGGTACGTGAGGAGAGAATTTCTATCTGTTGGTTTTTGGTGAACCCTGGTCTCAAATTTTCCATCTGCTGCCTCAATGTCCAAGTCCAGGTACACTGCCTTCGTACGGTGGTAATTCCAAGTGAAGCGTAAACTCCTGTCTTGCGTGTTCAGCCAATTGAGAAACTGGAGGAGACAATCTTCCTCTCCCGACCAGACGAGGAGCACGTCATCGATATACCGCCTCCACAGGCGTAGGTGTTCCCTGAAAGGAGCAGATATTTTAAATGTCCTTGATTCAATGACCTACAACCCCGCCACAGAGTATATTGTGACTATAGACATCGAGTCTCTGTACTCGTGTATCCCCCAGGAAGCGGCCTTATTAGCAACTGCTAAAGCAATCAGCAAACAAGAGTGGTTCTACGATGCTCCACAGAGTTTTATCCTACAATGTGTAGAGCTAGCCTTAACAAAAAAATTTTTGGGCTATAAAAACGAGCTTTTCCTCCAAGTGACGGGAACGTCGATGGGGGCTACAATGGCACCGAGTGTGGCTTGTATTTATGTGGGGCAATTCGAGGAGCACGTCATCGATACCGACCAAAACCCTTTCAGGGAACACCTACGCCTGTGGAGGCGGTATATCGATGACGTGCTCCTCGTCTGGTCGGGAGAGGAAGATTGTCTCCTCCAGTTTCTCAATTGGCTGAACACGCAAGACAGGAGTTTACGCTTCACTTGGAATTACCACCGTACGAAGGCAGTGTACCTGGACTTGGACATTGAGGCAGCAGATGGAAAATTTGAGACCAGGGTTCACCAAAAACCAACAGATAGAAATTCTCTCCTCACGTACCAATCTTACCACCCTCGGGCCCTCAGGGATAACCTCCCGGTGGGTCAATTTATGAGGTACAGGAGGAACTGCTCAAAAACTGAGACCTACAGAGAACAAGCTATTGACTTGAGCAACAGGCTACAAGCTCGGGATTACCCACGTAAAATAATCCGTCAAGCCAACAAGAGAGCGCTCAATACACCGAGGACAGCACTCCTAGAGTCAAATAAAAAAGAAAAATCTGAATGCATACCAGTGGTCATGACCTACGACCCACTAGCCACAAAAATCAGACAGGCCATCAGGAAGCATTGGTCCCTTCTTAGCACACAGGACCATAAGATGCCACCTCCTCGTTTCGCGTTTCGAAGGGCCTCTAATTTAAAAGACAAACTCGTCCATACTAGGATGATAGAGAAGAAACAACCAGAAGCCTCGACTGTACCTAATGGCCACTACCCCTGTGGCAACTGTTCTGTGTGCCATATCACCAATAAATGCAACACCATCCAACTAAAATCCGGAAAAACCTGGACGTTAAATCAGTTTAGCAATTGTAATACTACGAATGTAGTCTACAGGCTGAGCTGTGAATGCGGCCTTGAATACATCGGGCTGACGTCGCGCAAAATCAAGCTGCGCATTCAGGAGCATCTAAGCACGATACGACAGGGCAAGCTAACGACAAAACTAGTGCAACATTGTCATCGCAATAAGCACACCTTCACATGGGTTGTTCTGGAGAGAGTTATGGGGGATGCACAATCAATGGAGAAACGACTGGCGACTAAAGAAGCGCGCTGGATTTTCCAAGAATCTAGTGAACAACAGGGACTTAATGAGTTATTAGAATGGAATAAACTACGATGATCTAGTTGTTCCTTGGCTCAATAATTCTAGAACACACTGTAAAAATAGGAATTGTCTAAGTATCGGTTTCACATTGGTTTGATGGGTAGCAAGAAACATCTAAGATAGCCAATTCTCACTTATCTATCTAACCCTGGTGAACTTACCTATACACACTGTAATATGTCTCTAGCTTATAGTCAACGCCATGACATTACCCCAGTACCACACCATTAGTAATACGATCTTAATGGGAATTTGATAAGGTGACAAGTAACTGTCAGGAATATGGTGCCTTCATTGGAAACCAGGTACATTTTGAATATAGAAGTAATATTCCAAGATGGCCGATATGTTTTTGTAGTTTTCAAAGGGACATGTCATTGAGATAGACTGTTCCAAGATGGCGGCCGTCCTTTCGATCTGTGTAAAGTTACACCTGTGAATCCACATCTGTGTACAAAGTAATTCCACTTGTTTATATCCCACTCGGGCGAGTGTAGGTCTATATGACAAGCTGGATGTAACAGGATAGACATTGTAAACGAGCAAGCGGTCACGTGGTTACAAGGCCCAATCATCGACCTGTTTCTCACGTGAGGTGCTGGGCCAATCAGAGTCTAGCTACACAGAAACGCTGATAAATAAACTGCTAGCCCAACCCATGACGCTCCGGTGTTGAGGAAACGCCGTTTGCAGGACCTCCGCGAGTAAGCATACAAACGCGGAACCTGGTGATGAATAGACGGTGAGAGTAGGCATGCTGATGTTAATTTCCGCCCGTATGGCGTTTTCCCCGTGTCATTTGTCCAGGCACCTCAGGAAGGGAGGCGGGACCCTACTTACCGATCGGAAGGGGGTCTGAGATTTTTGCACAGAGCCAGAGCGGTAACGGTATGAAAGCAAATGTCTTATCTAGGTAAAAAGCATTTTTAATCCATAACAGGGTGCAAAGTGGATATTAAATATGCAGTATTGCTACAGGCAGATGCCCACATATATACATATGTGTGTCTTATGTTTTTGATTTCCAGCATTTAGAAGCACAGTACCGCTGGCAGTGACATCGTAAATATACGTTGGCCCTGAAGAAATTGCCTGATATTATACCTAAGGCAATGAAACATGTCGGCTGCGGGTTGAGTATGAGGCGATAGGTAGTATTCATATCTCACCCTTTTATATTACATGTTGAACTGCAATGCAACAAAAAGATATCAATAAAGTACGAGTAATATCTTGCTGCGCAGTTTAGTGTGTGTTATATGTTGAACGCTGTTAGTCTTGTGTCACATATATGTTGTTTGTACACTGCACCATTCACTGTTATTTTTCTTACTTTGGGTCTTGGACACGTTTTCGTTAAGCTATTTGACACCGATGATGAGAACAGGGCCAACCTGGTGAGTACCAACCAGGGGCCCCATTGGTGGTGCGCCCGTGAGGTGTCATCTAGCTATTCACACCTTTTCCTAAATGTTGTCCCTTTGAGTGAATGTCTGTATTGTGTTGGATGGTTTTCTGTTTATCAGAGATGGGCTCAATTTTTAACGTTGGCAACAGCCTGAAACGGTGGTATAATCTCTATGAATAGAGATATAACTAGAGTGCTCTCTGGACGATCTAGAACTGTTTACAGCCTGACTTATTTCTGCGTTGCCTTGAGGACTGGGTCATTGTTTGATTAGTGAACACATTCCTATTAGACAGCATCCTTTGGTCACTGGCCAACCACAACGCATAGGATTCTAGGAACCTTCGCCTGCCACACTGCAGCACATCCTAGGGACAGTAGTCCACCATAATGCACTGCATTGTAGAGAAGCAGGCTCTACAAATCTACTCGCCCACTTGCTATGGCGAGTCACATTTTATCAGGGTGAACTATATTTAAAGCCCACTCACCCCTTCTGGCGAGATGACAAACAGGTGTTCTGTTCACTCACAAAGTGAAGGAGCATTAAAGATGCTTTTAAATCTTGTTTTTATCTTGTAACATTTATTTGTGTTCAGAGACAGAGGTCAAAAGTCTGTTTACATCTCCAATTACTTTTCCTTCTCTTACCACAAAGTTCGAGGATTTTGTAAAGTGAACCGTCTGACAAACATGCTGTACAAAAAGTGTGAAATTAAAGCCTGCAAGTAGGATGGAATGTTTTATTCGAACACACATTTAAATAGCTAAAAAGTGAACTGTTATAAAACATTTCAAAATAAATTTCAGTAGTTATGAAAGCCCTTATTTTGTAATTCTTTGTGATGAAAAAATATACATTTTAATAGGATTAAAACAAATCAGAACACTTTACTTGCCGATGTGCAAATGATAAATATGTATGCCGAAACCCAATTTCCACAATTATTGTTTATACACTATATAATTTTAGAAGTAAAACTGCATGTTAGTGGGAAAGGTTTGGGCCATTTTAATGAAAAATGTTTTGCCTGTAAATGGCAGCACACTACCACCTCACCTCATGCTTTAGTAATATATGTATCAAAAGTGAGTTTTTAAAGATGTACTGAGAAACATTCTGCCCCTGCTCTAATGGTAATGCTATCTTATTTAGCTGAGAGGCAAGTCGGGGTCATGCGTACCCTATATGTGGGTTAGATTCTTTTAATGGCTGGAGCAAACGTTTAGTCTATTAAATCAAACCAAATCGTTTTTTGTACAGCAGGAATGCTAAACTCATACTGGAAGGCGCTCTCGTATGTGATAATAAAGGAAAAGGTGGCTCTGAAAAATAAAATATTTGCCTGGGATGACATAATGAAACCAGTTTATGGGTCAAGTACATTACAGTTAGATCAAGTAGATTATTCAGGTTACTAGACCTGCAGGTCTAGTAACATTTATATGATTTTTCAAGGCCTGTGACAGAAACCCATCACACCGTTACATATCCTACACAACCCTCCAATGCACTGTAGTACATACAATGGATTCTAACTCATCACAATGCAGCGCACTCCACTGGATGAATACATACGCCACTGCAGTAACAGGATACCCAAACGACAGCGACAATGCACCTAATGGAATACTAATTACTACACCTGTCTGATTCCTAGGGACAGTATCCTAATACGCTGCACCTTGGGGACACTCACTCAACACACGTTACTGTTGTATAGAGTCACAGGCCATTATTCTCAGCACCTTCCTATACCGATCTTCTATAATGTACTCTATCCTAGGGACGTCAATAAATCAAACCCTGTGATATTCTGGGACACTGCTGGTTTGATCTCAGCCCTCTAAAAGCACAGATGCTACAAGAGCGAACGTCTGAAATGGAGACTTCAAGTCTACCCGCTTCTTTAAGAGGAGGCCACATAAATATATAATTTAGCAGCACATAAAAACAACACACCTCATAGCCTTTCATTCCCTACCTAAACAGAACATAGGCCCTGCATGGATGTATCCATGTGTACTCTTGTTTAATAACCACCAGTAGGTCTCTAGTTGTTTGTAAATAATGTTTCTCTTTAGATTCTGGGAATTGGGGATGAGAAATAGCTCCCTTTTACATAAAGAAAAAACACCAGAAACATTGGCCTTCAGAAAAATTAAACAAGCATTTACAATGCAATGGTTTTGCCTTTGTTAAAGTTTGAGCTATTGGCATTGCTCTTGACATTATTTTTATTTATGTTTTTTTTAACATAAATAAATGGCATTGTCATTTACAATGCCACTAGCTTTATCTCTCGCAAATGACACACACAAACACCCACAGAGAGCCCCCCAACACACACTCAGAGGCCCCCCCACACACACCCACACAGAGCCCCCCACACACACACCCACACAGAGCCCCCCACACACACAGCCACAAAGAGCCCCCCACACACACCCACACAGAGCCCCCCCACACACTGTGAGCCCCCCCACACTGCGAGCCCCAAACACTGCGAGCCCCCCACACACTGCGAGCCCTCCCCACACACTGAGAGCCCCCCCCCACACACTGAGAGCCCCCCCACAAACTGAGAGCCCCCCCACACACTGAGAGCCCCCCCACACACACTGAGAGCCCCCCACACACTGCGAGCCCCCCCCACACTGCGAGCCCTCCCCACACACTGAGAGCCCCCCCCACACACTGAGAGCCCCCCACACACACTGAGAGCCCCCCCCCACACACACTGAGAGCCCCCCCACACACTGAGAGCCCCCCCCACACACTGCGAGCCCCCCCCACACACTGCAAGCCCCTACACACACTGCAAGCCCTACACACACTGCAAGCCCCACACACTGTCTGGCAATGTACATCAGGCCCTCAGAGTTCCATACAGCTTTGGAGAGAGTTATTCTGCAACTGTTCATTATAAAGAATATATTCTTTCCCAACTATACATTAAAATGATATTGCAAGACACCTGCAGTTCCAAGACTTTTTTAAGTAACCCGCTTTCGGACTCTTTCCCCTTGAAGGTCACAATGCTCCTTGGTGACTTGAATTGCCCATATTACAAATGTTATGGTGACTTGAATTGCCCATATTACAAATGTTATGGGGAGCAGTCACAACTGCTGCGTGGAGTGCCCCTCCCGCCCGCCGTAATCCGCTAAGTACTGCTATCACGGGGGTCTTGCTTCCCCCACAGTTCGCTACCAGCGGGGCCCCAGGCCGCCTCCTGGTAGCGAAGTGTAAAGACCGCGTTGTAATGGTTGAATCCCAAATAGCATTA
Source organism: Lissotriton helveticus (assembly GCF_964261635.1). NCBI lineage: Eukaryota > Metazoa > Chordata > Amphibia > Caudata > Salamandridae > Lissotriton > Lissotriton helveticus. The sequence goes on from NC_136073.1 coordinate 735,673,757, forward strand.
GTCCTAGTAAAGTGACATATCACACAGGCCTGGCGAAGTGTATCCGTCCTTAGAAATTTAAACATGTAAGCTAAGTTTAGATATGTGCAGGGTTCTTCATCTTCCAATGAATAAGGGCAGGCACAGCTCATAAAAATATGAACATTGGTTACATTTTTGTGACGCAGAAATTGACTGAACAGGAGAGACAAATGAACAATTCCTAGTAAGGAGGAAAACAAATGCACCAAGTCTAATGAGACTGTATTATGCATAAACAAATACTGGATAACTGATCACTGTATCAACCCTGTGGTCTTTTGTGGAGGGAGAGGGGTCTAGGAATTTATGTGATTGAATATGGAACTTGAAATATAATGTTTCTGCAAACGTCAGTAAAAAGATCTCTAAGAACAATGTTAAAAACACAAGAGGACATCACATTACTATCTCTCCCTCACACTTCAGCTTCACTCCATGCATAAGTGGAGCCACAATTTTGCTGCCATATGATTGCAGCACGCCTCTATCACCATACACACAACACAGAATGCATCCCATGTAAGCTACACAGTAAACCTACACTCTACTAACAATGCACAACAAATGGAGGAGCCTCTCACTTGCAAGCACTTCAGGGCCTCGTCAGGGATAGGATGCCAAATACAAATTCTAAACACAAACACAATGAGTGAGAGGATGGGAAAAGCCGATGAGATATGAATGGTTTGTGGAGTTACAATTAAGCCAGAAAACAAGCAGACCAGAAGAACAAGTTACTTACCTTCGGTAACGATATATCTGTAAGAAACAGTAGTTAGTATTAGATTCCTTACCTTAGAATATCCCCAGGCGTCAGTCTGGATCCGGAAACTTTTGCGTAGCAGTACCCCTGCGCGTCGGTAGGCGTCGTCTGCAGGCGTCCCCTGCGGCTCCGCGTCGTCGGCGTCGTGCGCCGTGATGACGTCGCTGGAGTATATAGACGCCGCCTCCGCGCGCTGACGTCAGTTCTTTGCACACAGCTTTTCCGCGCCAGAACACGCAGAGCCATGTGAGAACCAACACTGGTGCCATTTGAAACTAGGGCCCTGAAAGGGATGTCCCTAACCCTAGGTATCAGTTCGCAGAACGGGGAGGATGGGCGGGGCGGTAAGGAATCTAATACTAACTACTGTTTCTTACAGATATATCGTTACCGAAGGTAAGTAACTTGTTCATCTGAAAGAAACAGGTTAGTATTAGATTCCTTACCTTAGAATAGATACCCCAGCAATACCAACCCCGGTGGTGGGTCTGCGAACCAATACAACCTACACCAGAAAGTCCTGGAGGACCGAACGGCCAAAGAAGCCATCCCTCCGGACTTGACTGTCCAGGCAGTAGTGCCTCGCAAAGGTGTGCAGCGAGGCCCACGTGGCCGCCTGGCAAATGTCCTGCAAAGGGACTCCCCGGCCCAGGGCAGTAGTAGCCGCCGTGGCCCGAGTGGAATGGGCCCTCAGCCCAACAGGAGGCTCCTTCCGAGCCAAAGAGTAGCATGCTTTGATGCACAGGACGACCCACCGAGAGATGGTCCGTTTCTGTACCGCCCTTCCCTTCTTCTCACCCACGTAGCCAACAAACAGTTGGTCATCCACCCGGAACTGGCGTGTGCGATCCATATAGAATGAAAGCGCACGTTTTGGGTCCAGACGATGGAGCCGCTCTTCATCCTTTGAAGGATGCGGAGGCGGGAAGAAGGAGGGCAAGGTGATGGACTGCCCAATGTGAAAAGCAGAGACAACCTTGGGCAGGAAAGAAGGTCTGGTCCGAAGAACCACCTTATCAGGATGAACAGACAAGAAAGGAGGTTGAACAGAAAGAGCCTGGAGCTCACTCACTCTCCTGGCAGAGGTGATGGCTACCAGGAAGGCCGTCTTTAAGGTGAGAAGACGGAGAGGACAGGAATGAAGGGGCTCAAAGGGAGCGCACATCAGGAAAGTCAAAACCAGGTTCAAGTCCCACTGAGGCATCACGAACGGAGCTGGAGGATACATGTGCGTGATGCCCTTTAAGAATCTTAACACAATAGGGGACTTGAACAAAGATGGCTGATCAGGTAGCCTCAAGAAGGCGGAAAGGGCAGAAAGATAGCCCTTGATAGTGCCCAGAGCAGAGCCCTGCTGGGCAAGGGAAAGGAGGAAGAGGAGAACCTCAGATAGAGGGGCAGAAAGGGGATCCACAGCCTTTGCTGTGCACCATGCCACAAATCTGTTCCACCGGCAGGCGTATACCGACTTTGTGGAGGGACGCCTGGCTGCCAGAATGACATCACAGACTTCAGGAGGCAAGTCAAATGGCCTCAACTGTCGCCGCTCAATCTCCACGCATGGAGGTGGAGACTGGACAGGTTCGGGTGGAGGACCGTCCCCTGCTGCTGCGACAGAAGGTCCTCCTGAAGGGGCAGGCGGATCGAGGGACCGACTGTCATGCTGAGTAGCTCGGGATACCAGTACCTTCGAGCCCAGTCCGGAGCCACAAGGATAACTTGGGCCCGGTCGCGCCTGATCTTCTTCAGCACTCTGGGCAGAAGTGGTATAGGCGGAAAGGCGTACAACAGACCGCAACTCCACTCGCGCCGAAAGGCGTCGCCGAGCGAGTGCCGTCTTGGAAACTCCAACGCGCAGAACTGATGACATTGCGCGTTCTCTTCTGTGGCGAATAGATCTAACCAAGGCTCTCCCCATTGCTGAAAGAGGCCTCTCGCCACATCCGAGTTCAGACGCCATTCGTGATCCACCGAGCACCGACGGCTGAGTTCGTCCGCCCTGGCGTTCAGAGAACCTGCCAGGTGTTGAACCGTCAGAGTCACGCCCTGACGTTCCAGCCATTGCCAGAGGCGCAGAGCCTCTTGGCAAAGGGTCCACGACCCCACACCGCCCTGTTTGTTGCAGTACCACATGGCGGTGGTGTTGTCCGTGAACACCTGCACTACACTCCCGTTGACAAAGGGGAGGAATGCCTTCAGTGCCAGGCGAATCGCCCGCAGCTCCAACATGTTGATATGGAGCCGGGACTCCGCCGGAGACCAGAGGCCTCTGATCTCCGCCTCTCCCAAGTGGCCACCCCAGCCTTGGAGGGACGCGTCCGTCACAACCACGTGCTCCGGCTGGGGAAGGGAGAGGGATCTGCCCCTGACCCAATCGCGGTCTGTAAGCCACCACTGCAACTGTCTCGCAGTGCCCTCCGAGATCAGGACATGGTCGGATAGGTTGCCCTGATGCTGGGCCCACTGAAACTTCAGGTCCCACTGCAGAGCCCGCATCCGCCATCTGGCGTGATGCACCAGAAGGATGCAGGAGGCCATCAGCCCCAGAAGCCGCAGCGTCAACCTGACCGAAACCCGGGATAACGGCTGAAAGATGGGAATCAGAGCCTGAATATCCCGGACCCGCCGTTCCGGGGGATAAACCCGAAACTGCGCCGAGTCGAGAACCGCTCCGATGAAAAGGAGCTTTTGAGAGGGACACAGGTGTGATTTCGGCACATTGATGGAAAACCCCAACTCGTGCAGGAGGTCTGCCGTCATCTGAAGGCGGTGGACGACTGTCTGGGGCGAGCCCGCCTTCAACAGCCAGTCGTCGAGGTAGGGGAAGACTGAAACCCCTAACCGGCGCAGATGAGCTGCGACCACCGCCATCACTTTCGTGAACACCCGTGGGGCGCTGGTAAGGCCGAATGGGAGCACGATAAACTGAAAATGCTCGTGGCCTACCGTGAACCGCAGGTAACGCCGGTGGGCCGGCAGGACGGGGATGTGAAAGTACGCATCCTGCAAGTCCAACGCTACCATCCAGTCTTGTGGGTCTAGAGCAGCCAAGACCTGAGCCAAAGTCAACATCTTGAACTTCTCCTTCCGGAGGAAGCCGTTGACGTTCCGTAGATCCAAGATAGGACGCAGGCCTCCCTTGTCCTTCTTGGGTACCAGAAAGTAGTGGGAGTAGCAACCACACCCTACTTCTGGCCCAGGAACGCGCTCGATGGCCCCCTTGGCCAAGAGGGCCGTAACTTCCTCCTGCAGAAGTGTCAAGTGGTCCCCCGACACACGGTGGTTCTGCGGTGGCATGGCTGGAGGAGTGGACTCGAAGGGGAGGGCATAGCCCCTTCGGACAAGCTGCAGCACCCACCTGTCCGATGTTATCGCGCGCCAGCGGGAGTGGTGATGGCGAACCCTGCCACCCACTGGCGTCACGTGAGCCCGAAAGCTCGGACTAGGAAGGCTTGGATGCCGCAGCGGAGGGAGGCGTGGACTGACCACGACGCTGGCCTCTACCGCCACCACGGCGGAAACCACGGGCGCCACCGCGCTGGGGAGCGCTCTGCGCCGCGTGGCTGGCAGCACGTGTGGGACCTCCTCTCCCTTGGCCACGAAAGGGCCGAAACGAACCCGTCTGCTGGCGCTGGGTCTGGGTCGAGAGACCCAAGGACTTGGCCGTGACCCTGGAGTCCTTGAAGCGCTCCAGCGCGTGGTCCGCTTTGTCACCAAATAGGCGACTGCCATCAAATGGCATGTCCATAAGCGTATTTTGGACGTCTGGTGAGAAGTTGGCAGATCTCAGCCAGGCATGGCGACGAATCGCCACCGTAGTGGACATGGCCCGTCCCAGTGAGTCCGTGGTGTCCAGACCACAACGGATCGAGTACCGCGCCGCATCCCGGCCTTCAACAAAGGCCCGGGTGAGCTTGTCCCGCACTTCCTGGGGGCATTGCGGCAAACACTCCTCGACCGTATCCCACAGGGAGTGGGTGTAGCGGCCCAAGAGGCACGCGGTGTTACAAGACCGCAGCCCAGCACTCAAAGAGGAAAACACTTTCTTACCGAATTGGTCGTACCTCTTTGATTCCCGGTCGGGCGGAGCCGACGGAAATGCGGACTGCGAAGTGGAGGCCTGGATCACCAGACTCTCCGGGGAGGGATGGGTGGACAGGAAGGCAGGGTCGTCCGCGCAGGGACGGTGACGCCTGGCAACGTTCCGGTCAACCGGCGCACCAGAGGCGGGCCTGGACCAGGTGCCCAGAAGGACATCCGTCAGGGCCTCATTAAACGGCAGCAGAGGCTCCTGGGGGCATGACTGCGGTTTAAAAACTTCCGTCAGGATATTCGGTTTGACCTTCGCGACGGGGAGCTCAAGGTGTAAGGCCTTGGCAGCCCTCATCAGGACCACCGAATAGGCAGCACCCGCCTCGGACGCCACAGGGGACGGAGAGACAAACCCAGGGTTGGGCGACTCGTCCAGGCCACTGGCATCACCCAGATCACCTACCCAGTCCACATCGTACTGGCAGGCACGGGATAGAGGGTCCTCAGACCCCTCCCAACCCTCTCCATACTCCTCCTCGTCATACCCATATTCTGGGTCGACGATATAGACATCGGGGTCAACAGGCCCCATCGGCGTCGGGTCCGGCGTCGGCCGACGCCGGTCCGGCTCCGAGTCCGGAGTCGGGGAGGAAAGGGGGGTGGCGCCGCGCGGCGTCGGTGCCGGGGACCCGACGCCGGCCGGAGCCGACGGCGGAGTCGCTGCACCACGCGGGGGCGGTACCATGGGCTGGCCCACAGGAACCGACGCCGGAGAGGCCGGGAGACCAGCCGGCGACGAACCAGAGGGAGCCAGCGGCGCCGGGGCCGGAGCCACCGGCGGCGCCGGGGCAGGAGCACCCGAACCGCTCGGGCCCCCAGACGGGACCGACGGGCCCGCAGGCGCCGAAGGCCCCGCCGGAGAAGACCTCGCCCTCATAGCAATGAGGAAGGCCTCGATCTCCTCACGCGACGCGCCTTCCCCAGGGACCGACAGGTGTGGGGCAGACGGCGTCGGCGACCCATGCGGGACCGCGGGGGTGGGGTCACCCGAGCCCCCGGCCGCAGCACGCGGGCGTCGGGGGGAGTCGGGGGTGCGATGGCGACGCCCCGACTTCTTGTGCTTACCTGACGAGCCGGAGGAATGGTGGCGACTCCCGGAGCGCCCATGGCGGCTCCGCGACCGCTCCCTCGACCGCTCCCTCGACCTCCGACCGGACCGGGACCGCTCTCGACGCGGGGCCGACAACCGGAGTTCGAGAAGCTTGCGGGACCGCTCCCGCCTAGCTTTTCCAGTCAAGGCCCGACAGTCGACGCAGGACTCCACGTCGTGGTCCGCGCCCAGACACCGGAGGCAGAGTCGATGGTGGTCGGTGACCGACATCATGCGGTCGCACTCGTCACAACTCTTGAAACCGGGCATCCTACCGGCACCGTAAAGATCAATCAGTTAACAAAAAACTTGGTCAAAAGACCGGAGTACTGCTCTTCGGATCTGCGCTAACTGGCGCGGAAAAAAGAAGAACAGACGTCAGCGCGCGGAGGCGGCGTCTATATACTCCAGCGACGTCATCACGGCGCACGACGCCGACGACGCGGAGCCGCAGGGGACGCCTGCAGACGACGCCTACCGACGCGCAGGGGTACTGCTACGCAAAAGTTTCCGGATCCAGACTGACGCCTGGGGATATTCTAAGGTAAGGAATCTAATACTAACCTGTTTCTTTCAGATATGCAACGCTGTTATTATAGGTCCTCAAGTTTCAGCTTCATTTCTGTCTGTACACAGTACCAAACACAGTAATAAATATCTATTAGTACATAGGTCACATTGCAAAATATATACACATTCACAAACGTGATAGGGCGTAATACCGACCAGGCACACAATCGTGAGTGGCTAAAACGTTTCGCAGTTAATAAACATTAGGTGCTTAATGTTAAAACAGCACACCTTTTGGCCTTGTTGCTGAGCGTATGAAATAATCCGGACTGTAAAAGGGTTCTGACTATTTGCTCATTATCTCTTTGGCTTCTCTGCTGAGCGCACTAAGTGATGTGAAATACTTGGTTTGCTTACGCAGAGACCGGACTGCTTATAGCACTATAAAGCGGGGGGCGGGGTGCCAGGCTCCCGCCTCCACTGACATGGAGTTACGGTCATACCAGCGCACACCTATTGCACCTCACATGCTCATGAGGTCCCTGCCAGTACCCCCAGTTACAGTGTAGTAGGTAGGTTCATTTTATCTAACACACCGTGCCGGAAAGGCTCAGTCAGTACAGTGCCGGCTGCCTGATTCTGGTATGTGCTTTGCATCTGGAGATGAGACACGTGAGGCCAGGGGCTAGTTCCTTTATTAAATATCTGCGTGCCCCCTCCCAACGGACCTGGGTTCGAGTCTCGGTAACGACGCCAAACATCCTGTGATTCTGGGCAAATCACTTAATCTCCCCGTGCCTAACAAAAATGAATGTGTGTCCTCATGTAACGTAACTGGTGCTATGTAAAGCGCTCTGATACCCGATTCGGTTCGGGTCTAGTTCGCGCTATATAAAACTCTGCAAAAAAAAAAAAAGCATTTGCAATGCAATAGGTCTCGCATTTGCAAGAGTTTAAGCTATTGGCATTGTAAATGACAATGCCTTTTATTTATGTTTTAAAAACCAACACGAAAATAAAAGGCATTGCCATTTACAATGCCAATAGCTCAAACTCTCACAACTGCGAGACCTGTTGCATTGCAAATGTGAGCAGTTTTTTTGAGTGTTCAGTGAAATGTTGTTTAGCCTCTGATGTGGCCAACAGTAGAGTAAACTTGAATAATAGCTTTATGGAATACTGAAATCATTTTGACTGTTCGGTCATCATGGCACTTGAACAAGCTAATGTATGTGCATATAATCAGGTCCGTCCCTAATAGCATTTTTCAAGTTTCCTAACCTAGATCCAATCGTAATCAAATATGAGACATCTGTTGTAAAACATAGGACACCTGGTTGTTAAACCAGAACTAATTTTTAAGATGAAAATTTAGAGGAATCAGACTGTTATGGTCGTGCCATTTAATAGCGAAGGTTTCGGAGCCATGATGAGCATAGATCAGGGGTGTCCATGTGGGACCAGGAGGGCTGAATTCACCCTAGGTTTTCAGGAGATATATTTGCATGCGATGCACCTCAGTGCAACTAATTTAAATAATGGCGACCATACACCATCATATTATACGCAGCATTATATATTAGAGGGTTATTTATCTATTGCCCCCTGCAAAGGCACTTACTTTTGCCAGAACAGCATGTCTAAATTGGAGGAAACGTCCTGCAAGAGGTACGTAAATACCAAAAAGTAGCGAGTTTTGAGGTATTCACCTTTTTTATAAGAAAATGGCCTACCCAGAAAATGCCCTCGCTCTGAACTTGTGTGCCCCCCAACTGAGTTTTCGCATTTGTAAGTGCACCCTTAAGAGAGTGAAATTACACCAAGCCGTGTTTCATGAATCTAGATGGTGAATTTTTGTGTTTTTCTTTTTTGTATGGCTGAGCCCATCTTAAGGGCAAAACAAACATTGCAAGTCGGTTCCATACATGTTAGTGGTGATATGCTAATGTGGGACCGACGCTTGCTGTCTTCAGTTCAGATTCACACAAAATCTGTTTTTGTGTATAAACGAAAAAAGGGTATTTGTCAAGTCACGTTAGGTAAAAGGGAGTGCAAAAAAAAGCATATCAAAAACACTTATTGATTTTCTTTCTGTCAGTTACCTACATTTTAGCTTATTTGCCTATTTTCACTCGTGCAACACCAAATTAGGAGATTGGCTGGATAAGTAATTTTTGTATTTATTATTTTCAAAAACACTCAACTTAATTTCCCAAACATCGGTGGCCATGAATAACTCGATTTTTTGCCAATAAATAGTTTAAAGAAGGAGCTATACCGATTCTAAGCCCTGGAATGTGCAAGAGCCAGGTTGACACGCAGTAATGGTGCTCAGTGTTCCGATTTGAAAAGATGAAAGGCTGAGGTTGCCCTTATTGGAACTCTTGGCCGACAGGTGTTAAACACTTAGATCAATTACCTCTTCATTATTACCAAATATGTAACAATTCAGCTTCATTATAGCCCCCAGGCCGGCCAGTCTCACTGTCTCAATCCTTCGGGTTCAAATAAAGATGAACACTGGACGCGTGAAAACAAACAATTGGGGCACTTTTGGACAATATTCTTCCTTGAGAACACAGCCCCCTCGACTGCCCTGTGTGCTCTTTGGCGCCACACGTGAAAACAGCAGCGCGGGAAAGCAGAGGCTTTCGTGATATTTTGCACTGAAAGGAGATCCGCCCGCACTTTCATCAGGACGAATATTATACACAATACGGGGCATGTGATCGACTGCACGTGGTGTGAAGGTGTTCCGATCCAGACCGCGCCTACCTTTGATCCCTTAAGAAACCGCACATCTGGGGCTTCCCTCTTCTGCAGGTTTTGAGGCAAAGAGGGCGATTGTGGGTACATTTTGTATATATTTCTATAGGGTTTGCAACAAGCTCCTCTCTTTCTGGGAGCTGGAAACAATTTTTCTACTGCGTGTTATAGCGCTGGTCTGCTGTTTCCAAGCGCTGTAAATAACTGACGGTATTGTATTCACCAATTTCAAGACTCTCCATTTCGACCTTTCAGTATCCACTATTGGCAGAATGAGTTACCTGCACAGGATCACACATCTTGGTCAAACGTTGAAGCCCGGATTAGAGCCGGCACAATAGTTAAAACATACCCTTGATCGTACCCTGCGATTGCCTTTAAGGCAAAGAGTGCACCTTTCTAAATATCCATTCAGTCAACACGCCTGTGAGGTAATGTTCTTAGAAATGTGTTTAATTAAAAAGAATAGGATCGCTCATGAGTTTGGCGCTGACACATTCCTAAACTGTGAAAATGCGAACCTGTCAGAAGGGCGAAAGCGTGGCCTGAATTCACGTCCTTGGTGCGCCTGCGTACGTGACTTTCATTTACCACTACTCGGAAAATATGGAAACTAGCTGTCTCCGTGGAGCAGACGGGGGAGGTGAAAGTGAATGTACGCGATGCGCCCGTAAGCAGAAAGTAAGCACATCAATACATTTCCTCCATGACTCGCATTTTTAAGTATACTTCCGTCTCGCAGAACATGTGCACGCTCGGACAGGCTGTTGGCGCTGGAAGGGAGATAAACCATGTGCGCACCCGGACAGGCGATGTGCATGCGCGTGCACATCGCCTGTCCGGGCGTGCATATGGTTTGTCTCCCTTCCAGCACCTAAACGATGACAATAGCGTTCGCTGGGCGAGACCTAAAACAAGCACTGTGGGGGAGAGATCGGCGGCAGTGAAGGTGCCTGCGAGAGGCTCTTGTGGCGTCTCAAAAGTGAAAGCAGGAGCACGAGAACAGACGCTGCTGACGCCGCCGTACACGCTCACAGCTCATGCCAGCAGCAAACGCGCGCTCACAAGGCCAAATCCGAGACGGAAAATGCGCGCGTCCGACTCGTGTCCACATATTCAGTAAGCATATAGGTATACTAAAGTATACAAGAGGTCCATCGCTACGCTCGACCTAAAAAATGAAGGTGTCCCTGCCTTTGACAGGAGTAGGTTTGTGGGTGTAAATCAGGCTGCCACACTATGAAAATGAACTTTTCCCTGCTTTGACAGGAGTAAGTTTGTGGGTGTAAAATACTTTTTCAGGTTGCCACACAAAAGAACGCCTAGAACCCCACCCCTGATCTTGAATGTGTGAATGCCGCCGTTCTGCCTTGGAGGCCGGTGCGTAAGTGCACTTTACGACCATCACATTCCACCAGTTTTGATTCTGTAACCAGGATTAGAAGCCGACGTTCGTAATGTGCTTCTGTTATACCATCTCCTGGTTCCCATCAGTATTTACAGCTCTGGTCTTCCATTTACCATGGGCGGCTCTCACACATTCACACACCTGGGGTGCATTAGAGAAGTTGTGTTTCCGTTTCTCTTCATTCTCAGTCTGGGGTGTCTGACGACCTCACCGGAAGACCATGGGCCGCTTCTGACTTATTCGAAGCAATTCACGGAAAGTAACTTTTTGTAATCGTGAGTGTAAATGGAGGACATGTACATACAAAATCTGTCACAACGATAGTAGTGTGTGTGCTTATTTGAATGAAGCACTACTGCCTACAGATGTCTGAGGAGTTACCTTTTCTTAAAGTAACATTTTCAAATAAATGTTGCTCTACATTCAAGATCGAATCAACAGACACGTAATAATGTTAATTCACCAGGCCTGCAAATGATCCATTTTGCCTAACTTTGTTAAGAATGCAAGGCAAAGTCCGTAGAAAGACACCAGCCACTAAAAAACTGTGCATCCAGTGAAATAAAAGAAGAAATCTAGCCCACCCGACTTCCTATCTATTTTAAAAGTGAATTAAATCACTGCTTTTGTTCCAGTGTGAGAACAAGCACTTGGGGCCAGATGTAGGTGGCCAATTACCGGTCGGTAACGGCCGAATTCGGCCGTTACCGACCGGTGAGATGTAGGTCACTCAATTTTACAGAATCGGTAAATTTACCGATCGGTAAATTTACCGATTCTGTAAAATACCGAGTCGGTATTTTTACCGAATCGGTAAAATTGAGATGTAGGTGGGACTCTTCTGAGTCCCACAAGCCTTACCGAATCGGTATTTTACCATCAAATCCTATTTGATGGTAAAATACCGATTCCGGTGTGCATGCACATGTGTGCGTGCACACCTGTGCCATATGCCTGCCACATGGCACCCGAACCCGTTTTGGGGGTGCTAGAGGGTGTCAAAGTGACACCTCCTGCACCCGTGTGAAATTCGGTATTTACCGATTCGGTAATTACCGAATCAGTAATGCCCATTCATTCCTATGGGCTTCAAAGCCCATAGGAATGAATGGGCATTACCGGTCGGTATTTACCGAATCGGTAAATACCGAATATTACCGATTCGGTAAATGCACATCTGGATTTACCTACATCTCGGTACTTCTATTTTACCACTTCTTAAATACCGAATCGGTATGATTCGGTATGTAAGAGGTGGTAAAATAAAATTACCTACATCTGGCCCCAAGTGCTTTGCATGATTTTTATTTTTGCAGTGTGCGCTTTGCTGTTTTTCTTTCTGAGTGTATATTCTGAGATGCAGCTTTTAATGAGCCCGACCCCCACCTTTCTCTCACCCTATTGCTGCCTCCAGCACGACCAAAGCACCCCACCTTTGAAAAGATCCAGCCCCTTGCAGTCAAACCCCGTAGCAGCAGCCCTTGAGTGGGGCAATCAACATGACAGCGCTACAGTAGGTTAAAAACAGCAATGGATTCTGCCTGATCACAAAGACACACACATCACATGCGCCCCACATCTGGCACTTATCAGAATCGAGGTAGAAGCTGCGTTTATGCATCAGATTTACTTAGTGTTCATCAAGCCTCGGTGATTCCACAGAAACGAACACAAGAGATCATTTGAAGTCATCCAAACATCATGTTCTAGAGGTTTTTTTTTGTTCTCCTTGCCAAATCATTAGGGTATCTGGAATACTTACAGTGTAAATGCCTTGCACAAAAAAAGGAAGTTACCAGGGCTGTGTCCCGGTCACCGGCAGTTGGGAACGAGCAACGCAATCTGAAAGCACATACAATGAAACATAATATACCTTTAGCCCAATGCGCCAGTGATGTGAGCAGGCGGCCTCGAGGACTCAGCGCGCACCATCCGTGCAGTGCGAGCCCTAAATTGGGAAACACTCCGGTCTCTGGGAAACCCCTCGGCACGGGGGGGGGGGAACACACGGAGAGCGGGAGGAGGCGGGGAAGACAGGACAGCACACGGAGAGCGGGAGGGTGGCGGGAACGGGCACACGTACGGCGGGTGGGGGGGCGGGAAGGCAATAAATAAAATAACATTCACACTCACCTGGACTTCTTCCGGCGGCGGTCGGCATGGACTCAAGAAAACAAACCCAAACGAAACTCCGCCCACTCCACATTTACCAACTCCGACGGCTGCATCAGTGTAATCCGGCCCGGTAGAGATGGGGCCGCCTCCAAGACGAACGGAACCACGCCCAGGGAAAAAAACACGGGAACGCCCCTGAATCTGGTCCGGCCTTGACGGACAGATCCGGCTCCCAATGGCTAGCCTCCATTTATGAAACTAGCCAATGGGAGCCGGGGGCGGGTCATCGATCCCACATAAGACTCATAAGGTTTTTTAGCGCATGCGCACTACGTGCGCACTTGCAGGCAAAACCTAAAAAGGAACAAGAAGGGGATTAGAAAAGAGAAAGTTTCTTTCAAGTCTCCTATATAATGATTCCTTATAAGACATGTGCTAGGACAGCTTTAATCTCTATGTTTACAAAGTAAAACGCCAGTTAATGACTAAATAATTTTCACAGGACTGGATTTCAGGGCAAACTGTTTATTGTGGTTTTCCGGATTCGCTACAGAACCTGAATGATTTTTTTTTAAACTGTGCCCACTGGATTAGTGAAGGGCTAATCTAGCTTTTCTCTGGAATGGAAGGTCGTTTTCCCTGGAGCATGAACCACTGTACAGTAGCACTAACAGTTGTGCTACAACAAATACAAACAAAGTATGTTTCAATGTTTTCCTAGTTTTTACTTTTGTATCCCCTACTTTGAATGTATGGAAAAAAACAGCTTTCTCCCACACTATCAAGAGTGTACAAAAACTATACCTACTTGCTTTATCAGTGCTTGTTCTATAACTAAGGTCATACAGAGTTTTGTATTAAATTCACAGAACTTCACGAAGTGTCAATCACTGAATTCTATTGAGGAATGCTCTCACATTCTTCTGCCCATCAAGAGACGTGGCGCAGAAGCCTGCACTACTTCGAATAATAAAGAAATGCTGCCGGCTCCCCACAAACGGTGGCAGGTGTCATATATAGGTCGACCAACTTGGCTATAATTACCTTAAGTCCTTTGAAGAACTGCTTTGTGATGGCCACAGCATCCTTAGGACTGAAGAGGTCACTGCCACGCGATCGTTTCCCACCATAGTCCACCACTGCAGAAATCAACTGTACAGTAAAGAAAGTGGGATTTCTCTTAAAAAGTTCATACCCCATTTATTCAATTACATTTCCCAATCTCTGTTCTAGAGCACAAAAGAAATAGGTAAAATCATCAACTATGATGTCTAGCAAAAAAGAAACATTCAACAATGATAAAGAATACTCTGTGAGGTATCTCAAACGAGAATTGAAGTGAGAAGAAGGGTGAACTTTGGTATAAACATTAATCGAAATATTGGCTTGTGGGTTGATTCCTGGCAGAAAATAGTTGAAACACTTGACAGTATATCCCAATCATGGAAGCTGATCAACAACAGTGCATTACCCCTTCAAACACTTAGGCCTTGATTAAAATCACATGAGTCTTTGGCCACAACAGCAGCAAACTCATTCCCCGGTCCTGGTTATCCGCTTTTTCTGACAAGCGGCAGCATATAATGCTTCCCCTGTCACATCCCGATATTCCTTTCCCTCTCTCAACCCTTCTTTTTCCTTGCCTTCATTCAGGCCCCCTCCTCTAACATTTACTGCTACATGAACAGGATGCACATTATAACAAATGAATTCAAATCAGACCATTAGTGTTCCATTTTAATGTAAACTAAGATCCACAGGCAATGCCTTCGCATCTGTGAGATATACTCTTTCTGCTGACAGGAGGAGGAGGTTGGATTAGCCACAAATTGGAGCAAGGGAATTTTTTTTTTTTTAATAAACAGTTTTTATTGAATTTTTTGCATAAAGCATTAAGAAAATTGAGTCACACACTTAGTTCGTCAAAGGAAAATACAAGGCACGTTCTCAATGCATTGGCATTTGGTTGAAACAATACATTATTACAAAGCAGCAACAACAGCAGTAGCACTCCTGCCATCAGTCGGTAACATAGGTTTACTGGCCCAACCATTTCCCCCCTACTAGGTTGTGTTTATGGGGGGAGCCCCTGGCCTCATAGGTCGGTTTTTCTTGCTTTGCACATCAATCCACACCTGGAACTATTGGGAGAGAGTGTGAGGCAAAGGGGACTTCCATCGGGTGGCAAGGTCGTGTTTGGCAACCTTACTGGCCGTCCCTAGAAATGACCGGTTAGCTCTCGTGACCCCCAAGCCCTCCACGACACCCAAACGAAGCATCAAAGGTGAAAAGGGGACCTCCCAACCAAGCACCTCAGACAACTCTCCCACTAACGTAATCCAAAATGTTCGATTTGTGGGGCACAATCAAACTACATGGTATTTATTCATGTATTTAGTGTAATGTCAAGATGCAATCAGACCACACGTTAATCTCTTGGACCTGAGATGCATGATTATGTGGGGGACATTAACAGAGTGGGACATTACTGCATGAAGAATAAAGTATTGATAGTTGTATTGAATACATGGCAAGGCTCTATATTCGGGACAGCTTGTGGGAAGGGCCGAGTTTCGGAGGACAGAGTGGGGGTTACAGTTTAGGTTTCATTCACTTTATGGTACAAAAGGGGGTGGTGATAGACGGAGCATCTGAACCAATCAAACACTCACACTCAGTCAGAAGATCTGGGTTTGATCCATCACCGTTCTTTAGCCCACTCTGCCACCCCAGTTCACACATGGCTATATGCAAATCAGTCTGACCCTGTGCCTCATGGGAACAGTCCAGCCCGAACTGCCAAGCCATGCCTTCCCTGGACCGGAAACAAGCTTCCGAGGACCGGTTTCTGACATTCCAGCCATCTTCAGCCCGGCTTGCTTGAATCCAGTGGCAAAGTGAGCAAGGGACTCACGTCTGAGCATACCCTGCCACACTTATGGCGGCCAAAGCGGTACAGAAGGGGGTGGTGATGGACGGAGCATCTGAACCAATCAAACACTCACACTCAGTCAGAAGATCTGGGTTTGATCCATCACCGTTCTTTAGCCCACTCTGCCACCCCAGTTCACACATGGCTATATGCAAATCAGTCTGACCCTGTGCCTCATGGGAACAGTCCAGCCCGAACTGCCAAGCCATGCCTTCCCTGGACCGGAAACAAGCTTCCGAGGACCGGTTTCTGGCATTCCAGCCGCCTTCAGCCCGGCTTGCTTGAATCCAGTGGCAAAGTGAGCAAGGGACTCACGTCTGAGCATACCCTGCCACACTTATGGCAGCCAAAGCGGTACAAAAGGGGGTGGTGATGGACGGAGCATCTGAACCAATCAAACACTCACACTCAGTCAGAAGATCTGGGTTTGATCCATCACCGTTCTTTAGCCCACTCTGCCACCCCAGTTCACACATGGCTATATGCAAATCAGTCTGACCCTGTGCCTCATGGGAACAGTCCAGCCCGAACTGCCAAGCCATGCCTTCCCTGGACCGGAAACAAGCTTCCGAGGACCGGTTTCTGGCATTCCAGCCGTCTTCAGCCCGGCTTGCTTGAATCCAGTAGCAAAGTGAGCAAGGGACTCACGTCTGAGCATACCCTGCCACACTTATGGCGGCCAAAGCGGTTCAGAAGGGGGTGGTGATGGACGGAGCATCTGAACCAATCAAACACTCACACTCAGTCAGAAGATCTGGGTTTGATCCATCACCGTTCTTTAGCCCACTCTGCCACCCCAGTTCACACATGGCTATATGCAAATCAGTCTGACCCTGTGCCTCATGGGAACAGTCCAGCCCGAACTGCCAAGCCATGCCTTCCCTGGAACGGAAACAAGCTTCCGAGGACCAGTTTCTGGCATTCAAGCCGTCTTCAGCCCGGCTTGCTTGAATCCAGTGGCAAAGTGAGCAAGGGACTCACGTCTGTCTGAGCATACCCTGCCACACTTATGGCGGCCAAAACGGTACAAAAGGGGGTGGTGATGGACGGAGCATCTGAACCAATCAAACACTCACACTCAGACAGAAGATCTGGGTTTGATCCATCACCGTTCTTTAGCCCACTCTGCCACCCCAGTTCACACATGGCTATATGCAAATCAGTCTGACCCTGTGCCTCATGGGAACAGTCCAGCCCGAACTGCCAAGCCATGCCTTCCCTGGACCGGAAACAAGCTTCGAGGACCGGTTTCTGGCATTCCAGCCGTCTTCAGCCCGGCTTGCTTGAATCCAGTGGCAAAGTGAGCAAGGGACTCACGTCTGAGCATACCCTGCCACACTTATGGCGGCCAAAGCGGTACAAAAGGGGGTGGTGATGGACGGAGCATCTGAACCAATCAAACACTCACACTCAGTCAGAAGATCTGGGTTTGATCCATCACCGTTCTTTAGCCCACTCTGCCACCCCAGTTCACACATGGCTATATGCAAATCAGTCTGACCCTGTGCCTCATGGGAACAGTCCAGCCCGAACTGCCAAGCCATGCCTTCCCTGGACCGGAAACAAGCTTCCGAGGACCCGTTTCTGGCATTCCAGCCGTCTTCAGCCCGGCTTGCTTGAATCCAGTGGCAAAGTGAGCAAGGGACTCACGTCTGAGCATACCCTGCCACACTTATGGCGGCCAAAGCGGTACAAAAGGGGGTGGTGATGGACAGAGCATCTGAACCAATCAAACACTCACACTCAGTCAGAAGATCTGGGTTTGATCCATCACTGTTCTTTAGCCCACTCTGCCACCCCAGTTCACACATGGCTATATGCAAGTCTAGCCCGAACTGCCAAGCCATGCCTTCCCTGGACCAGAAACAAGCTTCCGAGGACCGGTTTCTGGCATTCCAGCCGTCTTCAGCCCGGCTTGTTCGCCCTAAGTTGGCAGGGTATGCTCAGACGTGAGTCCCTTGCTCACTTTGCCACTGGAGTCAAGCAAGTCCGGCTGAAGACGGCTGTAATGCCAGAAACCGGTCCTGGGAAGCTTGTTCCGGTCCAGGGAAGACATGGCTTGGCAGTTCGGGCTGGACTGTTCCCATGAGGCACAGAGTCAGACTGATTTGCATATGGCCATGTCTGAACTAGGGTGGCGGAGTGAGCTGAAGAACGGTGATGGATTAAACCCAGATCAGTTGACTGGGGGTGAATGTTTGTATTGTCAACGCTCCGTCCATCACCACCTTTGGTTGTTCTTTGTTCGCCCTAAGTTGGCAGGGTATGCCGAATGTGAGTCTCCTGAGGCGGAAGCCGGGAGTGAACCCTTCGTTTTTAAAAAAACTTGATTGTGTTATGCTTTTAACCTTAAGACCTACTCACCCCCTGCTTTAAACAGCGTTCTCAGCGCTGCAACGATTCCTCACCGCCATCACAGAGGGCGAGGCGCGTCCCTAGACACGCCCACCTCGGCTGGCCACGCCCCCTGATATTTCTTTAAATAGCGCGCACAGCTGACAGCGCGGCATTACCGAATGTGAGTCTCCTGAGGCGGAAGCCGGGAGTGAACCCTTCGTTTTAAAAAAAACTTGATTGTGTTATGCTTTTAACCTTAAGACCTACTCACCCCCTGCTTTAAACAGCGTTCTCAGCGCTGCAACGATTCCTCACCGCCATCACAGAGGGCGAGGCGCGTCCCTAGACACGCCCACCTCGGCTGGCCACGCCCCCTGATATTTCTTTAAATAGCGCGCACAGCTGACAGCGCGGCATTACCGAATGTGAGTCTCCTGAGGCGGAAGCCGGGAGTGAACCCTTCGTTTTTAAAAAAACTTGATTGTGTTATGCTTTTAACCTTAAGACCTACTCACCCCCTGCTTTAAACAGCGTTCTCAGCGCTGCAACGATTCCTCACCGCCATCACAGAGGGCGAGGCGCGTCCCTAGACACGCCCACCTCGGCTGGCCACGCCCCCTGATATTTCTTTAAATAGCGCGCACAGCTGACAGCGCGGCATTACCGAATGTGAGTCTCCTGAGGCGGAAGCCGGGAGTGAACCCTTCGTTTTTAAAAAAACTTGATTGTGTTATGCTTTTAACCTTAAGACCTACTCACCCCCTGCTTTAAACAGCGTTCTCAGCGCTGCAACGATTCCTCACCGCCATCACAGAGGGCGAGGCGCGTCCCTAGACACGCCCACCTCGGCTGGCCACGCCCCCTGATATTTCTTTAAATAGCGCGCACAGCTGACAGCGCGGCATTACCGAATGTGAGTCTCCTGAGGCGGAAGCCGGGAGTGAACCCTTCGTTTTAAAAAAAACTTGATTGTGTTATGCTTTTAACCTTAAGACCTACTCACCCCCTGCTTTAAACAGCGTTCTCAGCGCTGCAACGATTCCTCACCGCCATCACAGAGGGCGAGGCGCGTCCCTAGACACGCCCACCTCGGCTGGCCACGCCCCCTGATATTTCTTTAAATAGCGCGCACAGCTGACAGCGCGGCATTACCGAATGTGAGTCTCCTGAGGCGGAAGCCGGGAGTGAACCCTTCGTTTTTAAAAAAACTTGATTGTGTTATGCTTTTAACCTTAAGACCTACTCACCCCCTGCTTTAAACAGCGTTCTCAGCGCTGCAACGATTCCTCACCGCCATCACAGAGGGCGAGGCGCGTCCCTAGACACGCCCACCTCGGCTGGCCACGCCCCCTGATATTTCTTTAAATAGCGCGCACAGCTGACAGCGCGGCATTACCGAATGTGAGTCTCCTGAGGCGGAAGCCGGGAGTGAACCCTTCGTTTTAAAAAAAACTTGATTGTGTTATGCTTTTAACCTTAAGACCTACTCACCCCCTGCTTTAAACAGCGTTCTCAGCGCTGCAACGATTCCTCACCGCCATCACAGAGGGCGAGGCGCGTCCCTAGACACGCCCACCTCGGCTGGCCACGCCCCCTGATATTTCTTTAAATAGCGCGCACAGCTGACAGCGCGGCATTACCGAATGTGAGTCTCCTGAGGCGGAAGCCGGGAGTGAACCCTTCGTTTTTAAAAAAACTTGATTGTGTTATGCTTTTAACCTTAAGACCTACTCACCCCCTGCTTTAAACAGCGTTCTCAGCGCTGCAACGATTCCTCACCGCCATCACAGAGGGCGAGGCGCGTCCCTAGACACGCCCACCTCGGCTGGCCACGCCCCCTGATATTTCTTTAAATAGCGCGCACAGCTGACAGCGCGGCATTACCGAATGTGAGTCTCCTGAGGCGGAAGCCGGGAGTGAACCCTTCGTTTTTAAAAAAACTTGATTGTGTTATGCTTTTAACCCTAAGACCTACTCACCCCCTGCTTTAAACAGCGTTCTCAGCGCTGCAACGATTCCTCACCGCCATCACAGAGGGCGAGGCGCGTCCCTAGACACGCCCACCTCGGCTGGCCACGCCCCCTGATATTTCTTTAAATAGCGCGCACAGCTGACAGCGCGGCATTACCGAATGTGAGTCTCCTGAGGCGGAAGCCGGGAGTGAACCCTTCGTTTTTAAAAAAACTTGATTGTGTTATGCTTTTAACCTTAAGACCTACTCACCCCCTGCTTTAAACAGCGTTCTCAGCGCTGCAACGATTCCTCACCGCCATCACAGAGGGCGAGGCGCGTCCCTAGACACGCCCACCTCGGCTGGCCACGCCCCCTGATATTTCTTTAAATAGCGCGCACAGCTGACAGCGCGGCATTACCGAATGTGAGTCTCCTGAGGCGGAAGCCGGGAGTGAACCCTTCGTTTTTAAAAAAACTTGATTGTGTTATGCTTTTAACCTTAAGACCTACTCACCCCCTGCTTTAAACAGCGTTCTCAGCGCTGCAACGATTCCTCACCGCCATCACAGAGGGCGAGGCGCGTCCCTAGACACGCCCACCTCGGCTGGCCACGCCCCCTGATATTTCTTTAAATAGCGCGCACAGCTGACAGCGCGGCATTACCGAATGTGAGTCTCCTGAGGCGGAAGCCGGGAGTGAACCCTTCGTTTTTAAAAAAACTTGATTGTGTTATGCTTTTAACCTTAAGACCTACTCACCCCCTGCTTTAAACAGCGTTCTCAGCGCTGCAACGATTCCTCACCGCCATCACAGAGGGCGAGGCGCGTCCCTAGACACGCCCACCTCGGCTGGCCACGCCCCCTGATATTTCTTTAAATAGCGCGCACAGCTGACAGCGCGGCATTACCGAATGTGAGTCTCCTGAGGCGGAAGCCGGGAGTGAACCCTTCGTTTTTAAAAAAACTTGATTGTGTTATGCTTTTAACCTTAAGACCTACTCACCCCCTGCTTTAAACAGCGTTCTCAGCGCTGCAACGATTCCTCACCGCCATCACAGAGGGCGAGGCGCGTCCCTAGACACGCCCACCTCGGCTGGCCACGCCCCCTGATATTTCTTTAAATAGCGCGCACAGCTGACAGCGCGGCATTACCGAATGTGAGTCTCCTGAGGCGGAAGCCGGGAGTGAACCCTTCGTTTTTAAAAAAACTTGATTGTGTTATGCTTTTAACCTTAAGACCTACTCACCCCCTGCTTTAAACAGCGTTCTCAGCGCTGCAACGATTCCTCACCGCCATCACAGAGGGCGAGGCGCGTCCCTAGACACGCCCACCTCGGCTGGCCACGCCCCCTGATATTTCTTTAAATAGCGCGCACAGCTGACAGCGCGGCATTACCGAATGTGAGTCTCCTGAGGCGGAAGCCGGGAGTGAACCCTTCGTTTTTAAAAAAACTTGATTGTGTTATGCTTTTAACCTTAAGACCTACTCACCCCCTGCTTTAAACAGCGTTCTCAGCGCTGCAACGATTCCTCACCGCCATCACAGAGGGCGAGGCGCGTCCCTAGACACGCCCACCTCGGCTGGCCACGCCCCCTGATATTTCTTTAAATAGCGCGCACAGCTGACAGCGCGGCATTACCGAATGTGAGTCTCCTGAGGCGGAAGCCGGGAGTGAACCCTTCGTTTTTAAAAAAACTTGATTGTGTTATGCTTTTAACCTTAAGACCTACTCACCCCCTGCTTTAAACAGCGTTCTCAGCGCTGCAACGATTCCTCACCGCCATCACAGAGGGCGAGGCGCGTCCCTAGACACGCCCACCTCGGCTGGCCACGCCCCCTGATATTTCTTTAAATAGCGCGCACAGCTGACAGCGCGGCATTACCGAATGTGAGTCTCCTGAGGCGGAAGCCGGGAGTGAACCCTTCGTTTTTAAAAAAACTTGATTGTGTTATGCTTTTAACCTTAAGACCTACTCACCCCCTGCTTTAAACAGCGTTCTCAGCGCTGCAACGATTCCTCACCGCCATCACAGAGGGCGAGGCGCGTCCCTAGACACGCCCACCTCGGCTGGCCACGCCCCCTGATATTTCTTTAAATAGCGCGCACAGCTGACAGCGCGGCATTACCGAATGTGAGTCTCCTGAGGCGGAAGCCGGGAGTGAACCCTTCGTTTTTAAAAAAACTTGATTGTGTTATGCTTTTAACCTTAAGACCTACTCACCCCCTGCTTTAAACAGCGTTCTCAGCGCTGCAACGATTCCTCACCGCCATCACAGAGGGCGAGGCGCGTCCCTAGACACGCCCACCTCGGCTGGCCACGCCCCCTGATATTTCTTTAAATAGCGCGCACAGCTGACAGCGCGGCATTACCGAATGTGAGTCTCCTGAGGCGGAAGCCGGGAGTGAACCCTTCGTTTTAAAAAAACTTGATTGTGTTATGCTTTTAACCTTAAGACCTACTCACCCCCTGCTTTAAACAGCGTTCTCAGCGCTGCAACGATTCCTCACCGCCATCACAGAGGGCGAGGCGCGTCCCTAGACACGCCCACCTCGGCTGGCCACGCCCCCTGATATTTCTTTAAATAGCGCGCACAGCTGACAGCGCGGCATTACCGAATGTGAGTCTCCTGAGGCGGAAGCCGGGAGTGAACCCTTCGTTTTTAAAAAAACTTGATTGTGTTATGCTTTTAACCTTAAGACCTACTCACCCCCTGCTTTAAACAGCGTTCTCAGCGCTGCAACGATTCCTCACCGCCATCACAGAGGGCGAGGCGCGTCCCTAGACACGCCCACCTCGGCTGGCCACGCCCCCTGATATTTCTTTAAATAGCGCGCACAGCTGACAGCGCGGCATTACCGAATGTGAGTCTCCTGAGGCGGAAGCCGGGAGTGAACCCTTCGTTTTTAAAAAAACTTGATTGTGTTATGCTTTTAACCTTAAGACCTACTCACCCCCTGCTTTAAACAGCGTTCTCAGCGCTGCAACGATTCCTCACCGCCATCACAGAGGGCGAGGCGCGTCCCTAGACACGCCCACCTCGGCTGGCCACGCCCCCTGATATTTCTTTAAATAGCGCGCACAGCTGACAGCGCGGCATTACCGAATGTGAGTCTCCTGAGGCGGAAGCCGGGAGTGAACCCTTCGTTTTTAAAAAAACTTGATTGTGTTATGCTTTTAACCTTAAGACCTACTCACCCCCTGCTTTAAACAGCGTTCTCAGCGCTGCAACGATTCCTCACCGCCATCACAGAGGGCGAGGCGCGTCCCTAGACACGCCCACCTCGGCTGGCCACGCCCCCTGATATTTCTTTAAATAGCGCGCACAGCTGACAGCGCGGCATTACCGAATGTGAGTCTCCTGAGGCGGAAGCCGGGAGTGAACCCTTCGTTTTTAAAAAAACTTGATTGTGTTATGCTTTTAACCTTAAGACCTACTCACCCCCTGCTTTAAACAGCGTTCTCAGCGCTGCAACGATTCCTCACCGCCATCACAGAGGGCGAGGTGCGTCCCTAGACACGCCCACCTCGGCTGGCCACGCACCCTGATATTTCTTTAAATAGCGCGCACAGCTGACAGCGCGGCATTACCGAATGTGAGTCTCCTGAGGCGGAAGCCGGGAGTGAACCCTTCGTTTTTAAAAAAACTTGATTGTGTTATGCTTTTAACCTTAAGACCTACTCACCCCCTGCTTTAAACAGCGTTCTCAGCGCTGCAACGATTCCTCACCGCCATCACAGAGGGCGAGGCGCGTCCCTAGACACGCCCACCTCGGCTGGCCACGCCCCCTGATATTTCTTTAAATAGCGCGCACAGCTGACAGCGCGGCATTACCGAATGTGAGTCTCCTGAGGCGGAAGCCGGGAGTGAACCCTTCGTTTTTAAAAAAACTTGATTGTGTTATGCTTTTAACCTTAAGACCTACTCACCCCCTGCTTTAAACAGCGTTCTCAGCGCTGCAACGATTCCTCACCGCCATCACAGAGGGCGAGGCGCGTCCCTAGACACGCCCACCTCGGCTGGCCACGCCCCCTGATATTTCTTTAAATAGCGCGCACAGCTGACAGCGCGGCATTACCGAATGTGAGTCTCCTGAGGCGGAAGCCGGGAGTGAACCCTTCGTTTTTAAAAAAACTTGATTGTGTTATGCTTTTAACCTTAAGACCTACTCACCCCCTGCTTTAAACAGCGTTCTCAGCGCTGCAACGATTCCTCACCGCCATCACAGAGGGCGAGGCGCGTCCCTAGACACGCCCACCTCGGCTGGCCACGCCCCCTGATATTTCTTTAAATAGCGCGCACAGCTGACAGCGCGGCATTACCGAATGTGAGTCTCCTGAGGCGGAAGCCGGGAGTGAACCCTTCGTTTTTAAAAAAACTTGATTGTGTTATGCTTTTAACCTTAAGACCTACTCACCCCCTGCTTTAAACAGCGTTCTCAGCGCTGCAACGATTCCTCACCGCCATCACAGAGGGCGAGGCGCGTCCCTAGACACGCCCACCTCGGCTGGCCACGCCCCCTGATATTTCTTTAAATAGCGCGCACAGCTGACAGCGCGGCATTACCGAATGTGAGTCTCCTGAGGCGGAAGCCGGGAGTGAACCCTTCGTTTTTAAAAAAACTTGATTGTGTTATGCTTTTAACCTTAAGACCTACTCACCCCCTGCTTTAAACAGCGTTCTCAGCGCTGCAACGATTCCTCACCGCCATCACAGAGGGCGAGGCGCGTCCCTAGACACGCCCACCTCGGCTGGCCACGCCCCCTGATATTTCTTTAAATAGCGCGCACAGCTGACAGCGCGGCATTACCGAATGTGAGTCTCCTGAGGCGGAAGCCGGGAGTGAACCCTTCGTTTTTAAAAAAACTTGATTGTGTTATGCTTTTAACCTTAAGACCTACTCACCCCCTGCTTTAAACAGCGTTCTCAGCGCTGCAACGATTCCTCACCGCCATCACAGAGGGCGAGGCGCGTCCCTAGACACGCCCACCTCGGCTGGCCACGCCCCCTGATATTTCTTTAAATAGCGCGCACAGCTGACAGCGCGGCATTACCGAATGTGAGTCTCCTGAGGCGGAAGCCGGGAGTGAACCCTTCGTTTTTAAAAAAACTTGATTGTGTTATGCTTTTAACCTTAAGACCTACTCACCCCCTGCTTTAAACAGCGTTCTCAGCGCTGCAACGATTCCTCACCGCCATCACAGAGGGCGAGGCGCGTCCCTAGACACGCCCACCTCGGCTGGCCACGCCCCCTGATATTTCTTTAAATAGCGCGCACAGCTGACAGCGCGGCATTACCGAATGTGAGTCTCCTGAGGCGGAAGCCGGGAGTGAACCCTTCGTTTTAAAAAAAACTTGATTGTGTTATGCTTTTAACCTTAAGACCTACTCACCCCCTGCTTTAAACAGCGTTCTCAGCGCTGCAACGATTCCTCACCGCCATCACAGAGGGCGAGGCGCGTCCCTAGACACGCCCACCTCGGCTGGCCACGCCCCCTGATATTTCTTTAAATAGCGCGCACAGCTGACAGCGCGGCATTACCGAATGTGAGTCTCCTGAGGCGGAAGCCGGGAGTGAACCCTTCGTTTTTAAAAAAACTTGATTGTGTTATGCTTTTAACCTTAAGACCTACTCACCCCCTGCTTTAAACAGCGTTCTCAGCGCTGCAACGATTCCTCACCGCCATCACAGAGGGCGAGGCGCGTCCCTAGACACGCCCACCTCGGCTGGCCACGCCCCCTGATATTTCTTTAAATAGCGCGCACAGCTGACAGCGCGGCATTACCGAATGTGAGTCTCCTGAGGCGGAAGCCGGGAGTGAACCCTTCGTTTTTAAAAAAACTTGATTGTGTTATGCTTTTAACCTTAAGACCTACTCACCCCCTGCTTTAAACAGCGTTCTCAGCGCTGCAACGATTCCTCACCGCCATCACAGAGGGCGAGGCGCGTCCCTAGACACGCCCACCTCGGCTGGCCACGCCCCCGTGACGCCCTCCCTCTCAGGTATAAATCATGTGCCTCGCCAGGAAGCGCAGCGGACGGGCGCAGCGGGCGCGCCGTCAGCGCGCCGAAGGCGCGCCAAAGGCAAGCCCGTCTGGGCCCGTCCGGGCCTGGACCGGGCCCAGGGCCTGTCCCCCTGCCCACGTTGCTGATTCCGCACGCATATGCTGGACCAACTCCCAGCTCCACTCACTCAATCCCTCTCTCTGTGCCGTCACTACCTGCAACCCTTCCCACCTTAAATCAGCTCCATTTTACTGCCCTCAATGCAACTTCACTCTCCCGCCCTTCCTTCCCCCTTTGCCACCTGATCCCACGCCGCAGCTTTCGACCTCCAATCATCGGACGCTGAAAGCAGGCTTAGTCAACTGCCGGTCTCTCCCCCGTCATGCTAATGACATCTGGTTGTTGATTTCCTCTGAGGAGTGGGATATTTTATTCCTCACTGAGTCTTGGATGACTGACTCCTCCTCCCCGGACATCTATTTAGCCATTCCATCAGGCTATGACATAAAATGTGTTAATCGGGCAGGGGGTAAATCGGGAGG
This sequence comes from Lissotriton helveticus, assembly GCF_964261635.1. Classification (NCBI taxonomy): domain Eukaryota; kingdom Metazoa; phylum Chordata; class Amphibia; order Caudata; family Salamandridae; genus Lissotriton; species Lissotriton helveticus. The sequence goes on from NC_136073.1 coordinate 735,700,293, forward strand.
CGGACTAGCAATCATCTTTAAATCTCATTTCCAGCTGACCATTACCAAACTCACCAACATTGGTATTATTGAAGCCCTCTACTTCTCAGTGTCAGATTCCGCGGCTGTTATTCTAGCTGGCTCTCTAATCTACAACCCCCCCACAGCGGCCTCTCTTTCTCTTACCGCTCTCACCCACCAGTTAGCTGATCTAGCCTTGAAACATCAATATTTTTTAGTTCTAGGTGATTTTAACCTTCACGTCGATAATTCCCTTTGCGCAAAAGCGAAGAATTTACTGGAAATCATGGATAGCCTTAATTTTACTCAACTTGTCACCGGTCCTACTCATGTGGCAGGTCACACCCTGGATCTTATTTTTGCTAATTTCCCCACTGTTATTGTTTCCCCCTCCCTTCCTCTTACATGGTCGGACCATTACCTTATCCCCTTTTCTTTGGCCTTAGACCGTAAATCCATCCCTCCTGTGCCCAGGAAAGAGCTGGGTAGGAAATGGCACAAAGTCACTTGTGCTTCCCTGGACCCGATATTCCATTTCCAGACGGACCATCTATCCCCGGATATCGATTTTAATATCGCCAGACTAAACTCCGCCCTTATCAATGCTATTGATCTTATTGCCCCCCAGAAACTCATCACTTCCACTAGATCCCGTCCTTCTGCTCCCTGGTTCTCCACCTCCCTCCGCGAGGAAAAAAGCAGCTGTAAAGCACTAGAACGGAAGTGGAGGCTTAATTACGATCTTGAAGCTAAGCTTGCCTACAAGGCGGCCTTGAGAAAATTTCTCAAACATAAAAAAACAGCCATGAAAGACCACTTCTCGCTCCAAATCGCCAAGGCCAAAAACTCTTCTAAAACCCTCTTTTCCATCGTTAAAGATTTTATCACCCCTCCGGCCAGGACCAGTCAGGTCTCAGCTAGCCAGAAACTTTGTGAAGGACTCTCGGACTTTTTCCTTGAAAAGATCGATAAACTTTGCGTTTCCTTCCCTAAAGGGCCAATGCCTCGGCCCTCGTCTACCGACCCCCCCGACTCTCCGTCCCTTCTTGCGTTCAATAAACTTGCCCAGGAGGATGCTATCAAACTACTCATTCACTGCAAGTCTGGTGCACCCTCTGACCCCGTTCCGGCCAAAACTATGGGTGAATTGGCCCCCCTGCTAGCCGACCCTTTCCTCTCCGTCTGGAATGCTTCTCTACACTATGGCGTTTTCCCTACCACCTGGAAGGAAGCCTTGGTGATCCCAATTCTAAAAAAGACAGATGCCGATCCCACTGTATTCTCCAACTACCGCCCTATATCTCTCCTTCCCAAACCTGCTAAAGTTTTGGAGAAAGCCGTGCAGTTGCAACTCACGGAGTACTTGGAGAACAATTCACTACTGCACGACTCGCAATCTGGATTTCAGGCGGGATACAGTACCGAGACGGCTCTGCTGGAGGTCTCGGAGACCATTCGAGAGTGCGTGGACAGAGGCGAGGAGGCCATGTTGGTCCTCCTCGACCTGTCCGCGGCATTCGATACGGTATCCCACTCCATTCTCCTTGACCGACTACGGCACATGGGCATTGGCGGCACTGCCATCAGTTGGATTGAGTCCTTCCTCTCTGGAAGAAGTCAAAGGGTGCTGTTGCGGCCTTTCAGATCGGAGGAAAAACCCTTGTTTTGCGGCGTGCCACAGGGCTCGGCCCTCAGCCCTCTGTTTTTTAACATATATCTTGCCCCACTGGCCGGCGTGGTGGAGTCCTGCGGAGTCAGGGTGGTCTCTTATGCTGATGATACTCAGCTGGTGTTCTCCTTTAGAGGCCACTCTGACTCCGCGTTCTCCAACTTCCGCCGGTGTCTTAACATCATCAGCGATTGGATGTCTGAAAACCATCTAAGACTCAACGCGGACAAAACAGAGGTGCTGTTTTTTAACCAGAAGAACTCCATCCCCTCCTCCTGGTGGTGGCCCGCGGCACTCGATCCCGCCCCCTCTCCCGTCCACTCGGCCCGCAACCTGGGCTTCCATTTCAATGACTCCTTATCATGCAAGACTCAGATTCAAAAAGTGACCTCGGCCTGCTTCCTGAAGCTACGCATGATCAGGAAAATCCTCCCCTATCTCCCTTTGGATTCCCGCCGGACAGTTACCCACGCTCTCATCACGTCCCACCTGGACTATGCTAATAGCCTGTATGCCGGTGCTCCCCAATACCTTATTGACCGGCTGCAGATTGTCCAGAATGCGGCGGCGAGGCTGATTGGTAACATTTCTTATCGTCAGTCAGTCGCCGCATATCGTAGGGAACTGCACTGGCTACCTGTGGCCAGCCGAATTCAGTTTAAGATCCTTACCCTGACTCATCGAGCCATTAATGACCGCGGACCAAACTATCTAAAAAAACGAGTCTCAATATCCCGGTCCATCAGATCCTTGAGATCCAATGACCTATGCCTTCTGATCTCCCCCCGCTTTAGACTTTCCAGAATGGGTGGCAGAGGATTCAGCGTCATTGCTGCAAAACTATGGAACTCCCTGCCAGTTGAGCTCAGATTCTGCCCCTCTGAATCTGTCTTCCGGGCCAGACTCAAAACCTGGCTCTTTTCTAGACTCTGATTTATCATGTCACTTCCCCTGTCCGTTCCTTCTCTCCCCTCTAAAGACTCAGGTTCCAGCGCCGGGACACCCCTCAGGGGGTAGCTGCGCGCTTTATAAGCTACATAAAATAAAATAAAATAAATAAAATAAATGCTCAGACGTGAGTCCCTTGCTCACTTTGCCACTGGAGTCAAGCAAGCCCGGCTGAAGACGGCTGCAATGCCAGAAACCGGTCCTGGGAAGCTTGATTCCGGTCCAGGGAAGACATGGCTTGGCAGTTCGGGCTGGACTGTTCCCATGAGGCACAGGGTCAGACTGATTTGCATATGGCCATGTCTGAACTGGGGTGGCGGAGTGAGCTAAAGAACGGTGATGGATTAAACCCAGATCAGTTGACTGGGGGTGAGTGTTTGTATTGTCAACGCTCCGTCCATCACCACCTTTGGTTGTTCTTTGTTCGCCCTAAGTTGGCAGGGTATGCTCAGACGTGAGTTCCTTGCTCACTTTGCCACTGGAGTCAAGCAAGCCCGGCTGAAGACGGCTGCAATGCCAGAAACCGGTCCTGGGAAGCTTGATTCCGGTCCAGGAAAGACATGGCTTGGCAGTTCGGGCTGGACTGTTCCCTTGAGGCACAGGGTCAGACTGATTTGCATATGGCCATGTCTGAACTGGGGTGGCGGATTGAGCTAAAGAACGGTGATGGATTAAACCCAGATCAGTTGACTGGGGGTGAGTGTTTGTATTGTCAACGCTCTGTCCATCACCACCTTTGGTTTTTCTTTGTTCGCTTTAAGTTGGCAGGGTATGCTCAGACATGAGTCCCTTGCTCACTTTGCCACTGGAGTCAAGCAAGCCCGGCTGAAGACGGCTGCAATGCCAGAAACCGGTCCTGGGAAGCTTGATTCCGGTCCAGGGAAGACATGGCTTGGCAGTTCGGGCTGGACTGTTCCCATGAGGCACAGGGTCAGACTGATTTGCATATGGCCATGTCTGAACTGGGGTGGCGGAGTGAGCTAAAGAACGGTGATGGATTAAACCCAGATCAGTTGACTGGGGGTGAGTGTTTGTATTATCAACGCTCCGTCCATCACCACCTTTGATTTTTCTTTGTTCGCCCTAAGTTGGCAGGGTATGCTCAGACGTGAGTCCCTTGCTCACTTTGCCACTGGAGTCAAGCAAGCCCGGCTGAAGACGGCTGCAATGCCAGAAACCGGTCCAGGGAAGCTTGATTCCGGTCCAGGGAAGACATGGCTTGGCAGTTCGGGCTGGACTGTTCCCATGAGGCACAGGGTCAGACTGATTTGCATATGGCCATGTCTGAACTGGGGTGGCGGAGTGAGCTAAAGAACGGTGATGGATTAAACCCAGATCAGTTGACTGGGGGTGAGTGTTTGTATTGTCAACGCTCCGTCCATCACCACCTTTGGTTCTTCATTCACTTTATGGGCAGGAGAAAACGACTTAGGGAAATGTGTGGACTTTTTACAGCGTAATCATCGATTCCATTTTAGAGCACAGCGACAGTGAGGGAGTTAATTAACATTTTAGCCCAAGAGACTCTTCTACCCACCATCGGATCTGCTGATGATGGTGGTACCTGCTAGCAGAAAGCACAGACCTCTAATGGTTAAAAGACACAGTTGCATGAGGCTATAGCTACCATACCTTGCGGTTTCTATCCGAGACGCCCCTGTTCTTGAGGTCCATCAAGAGCCCAGGCAGGTTGTTGCTGCTGTGCCGCTCATAGTGGAGAGCATAGAGCATGACCAGCCGGACTGCATCCGTCTCAGACACTCTCAGATTCTGCACCAGCCTGCGCACGTTCTGAAAGAAGAGAAAGAGGGTCTCTGAACAAATCAAAAGGAAAAACTAGAATTTTTAAATCAATAACTACATGTCTTTCCCCATGGCTAATTGTATACTTGCCGAATGTAGTAAGTCATGATACAGAGGACCTAGTGACTTCACATTATGAACTGGAAACCACTCACACAATGACATATGGGTCTCTGCGCATATCAATTTTCTACATTGGGTTAAATTCAAATAGAATAAACATTACAATTTCTGATAAGAAGCCGTCTATTTTTTAATATGTGCAAATGTCATTTTCTGCACAGTCAGAGAGCTACAATTAGAGATGTGCGATAATCATGCTACTGAACATTCATACCACTACATTTTCATTACTTCTTCAAATTCTGAAATTTGCGGATTCACAGCAGAGACTCGCAGAAATTCTGTGACAAGTTACTGATCACAATAAAACTAGTAATAATTTGGTGCAAAGAGTAAATTGTGTGATTTGTGCTGTACCACACATGATTTCCCCTATCATTTACATTGTAGAGACTTCCACTTGGTTTCAAGGCGTATCCGCGGCGAATGAGATTCTCAAATATCAGAGTCCATTAAAAAAACTGTCTCTTCAATACTTTTCAGAATAGATATAAACAACCTTAAATAATGATCCGAAAGGTCCAATGCTAAATAATAAGAAACCACATGCACTTCATTACCACATATTAACAGTGGAATACACCTGGATTCCTACACACATTTCGCCCATGGTCATCTCTACAAACATGACAGGCTATATGCTTATTATTGTATGTGGGGCAAATCAAGATAAAGTAATTAAATGTTCCATTTTGGAAGATAATACAGCATTTTATTTATCACCAAAGTCAGGCAAACATTAGAAAGTCTCAATCACTAATAAAAAACAAACTCAGATGTACTTACCAGCCAGTCTGCAGAAGCAACTTTGTGAGATCACATCATTAGGAAAGGCCATTCTCTTGAGGTCTGATTTTGGGCATCACTTTAGTTATTAGCACGTATCTCCTATTTCATAAAATGTGTAAGCAGGAGATATAGAATCCGAAGATTAGAATCTCAATCGCCCAACCGACAATGAAATGCTACCTGGAAGCTCCCTAACTGTGAGAGGCATGCCCGCACAGCACGGCCTACACGTGTGCGGGGGGGATCTGTCCTATCAAGAATTGCAAGCACTATCTGGAGGAGGCCTTTGATGAATGGAAACACTTAAGCACTGTCTGTAGGATTTCAATACTTCAAGGATGTGAAGGCCCTACCTGTGAGAGATCAGACCTGCTAGAAATTCAGCCAAACCACTTCTGTGAGTGACTGTCCCATAGCAAAGGGCTAAAGTCCTTGGGATCGTTAAAACCTGCAACTACTGCATTTAGGTTATAAATCAGATACAATTTATAGACACACGTAGGAGCTACCATGGCAAGAGTAATTGTCAGATTCTTTAGTATCGGGCAGCCTCACTTCTAGGAGCCACCAGACTAATAATTAAAAGTCTCTGAGGAATCCAAACAAGCAACTAGGATAATATTTGGAGCCCTCAAGGTTTGCCCAGGTCTCCGCTTTGCCGTGCTCTTTGGATTAACTATCATTGTAGTCTAGAACAACATTCTGGGTGTTTGGCTTTTACTAAACTGTGGTCCATAAATTGGGTAATTGTCACATCTGTTCTAGAAGTGTGGTATAACGCCAAATAAAACAGTTAATAATATTATGACAAATATTATAAATCCATCACTTCAAGAGATCGAAACATTTGGTTGGAACGTGCTTGCTGGAATACTCTGACTAAACAGAGACTTAAGCTTGGCTTAGGCCAAAAGACTCCCAAGTAGAATACCCGTTCAAGAATGTCTAAAATGGACAATAGTTGATGCATACTTTTGGAACTTACTTCCACTTCACAATAGACAGATCCCTAGCTTCATTTAAGGTCCATCTAAAGCCACTTCTATTTCCCAACTCTGGACGTGGAATGTGAAAGAATACCTCTGATATTGCAAGACTTGTCTGCAAGTGATGTCCTACATTTAACAGATAACCATCATAAATAAGATGTCTGTCATAAGAGCGTTCTCAAGAGATCTGTCTCCATTTCAATTAGATACCTGTCCTATTGGAATGTCAGAGAGATCTGACTTACAAGAGACCACCACCCCATTAACCGTAGGACCTAATTTGTCCTCAGAAGTGACTACTTACATTCTGCAATAAACTTTCCTATAAGGATGGTCTGAAAACATTCTGTGGGAAAGCTACCCTACCAGAAAAATCTAAAGACAGCAGTGAGGCAGTGTTAAGTAGTGGTTACACTGTACAACACAAAGGACCTCAAAACAGTTACTGCAAATTAATAGCGGGGACATTATAGATGGATAACATTACCTGCTGCAACTCTCCATCATGAGTAGAACTGTCCAAACAGAAAGTGGTGGCCATCTTCCTGCCTCAGTGAGAGTACTTTTTCACTGGTAACATTTAACAGGCAAAGCATTGCAGGGGATTGGCACACGTCTCAGACAGATTGAGGCACCATATTTTGGCACAGACAATGAAGAGATAACAAATGAGAAGCGTATGACAAAAGAAACCCTACATTGTGGACTGACTGGGAGAAATCCCTGGTTGCAAAAATAAAATAAGTATATAAATACAAATTTGATTTTAGGTTTAGCATTAAAAACCAAACTTGTCTTCCAAACCTTCCAAACCCAAAGGAGTACAAATGCTTTCATATGTGTGTAGCCTTACGGCTAGAGCGGTCGACTTCGAAGCTGGGGAACCAGGTTAGAGTCTCGGCAACGACGCCGCTCAACATCCTATGATTCAGGGCAAATCACTTAATCTCCCGTGCCTAACAAAAATGAATGTGTCCTTGTGTAAGCAACTGGTGCTCATGTAAAGCGATCTGATAACCGATACCTTCGGGTTTAGTTCCCGCTATATAAAACTCTAAAAAAAAAAATATATATATATATATATATATATATAACAATGAACGTTGTCAGTGAAGGTCAGAAAATGAGATTTTTAAACAAATTGCATGAAAGATGAAAGGAAGAATTGGTAGGAAGTTTATCATATCTACACAACGCAAAAGAACTGACCCTTCAGGATGCACGCACAGAAACAGAGAGAGGTGGCACAGTGTAAGACACAGTGAGAAAGTGTGAAGATCAAGAAGGGTGTACATTCTAATGACACACTGGAGAATGGTGGCCTGAAAGGGTAGGCCACGACAGGCGTTGACCAATGATGGGAATGTAAAGATATTTTTAAATAAGATGAAAAAGAATAATAGACTTCCACAGCACACCACTAAATCGTAGTAGTAGTAGTGGAACTTGGTGACCTTGCAGAGTGACCAGCAGCTCAGAGCCTCGGAACAAGGGGGTGTCTGATGCCAGAGAGTTGAAATCTAAATTTGAAGCCTCTGCTCTCTCTAGCATCCAACAACCTCCATCCCAAAGGTGTACAGTGCAGCAGAGCACAAATGCAGGGGTGGTGTGGCACTGCTAACGCGGTGGGTGCGTATGGAAATGAAGAGGGTCTAGATGAGAGTTCTGGAATAGAGACAGGGAAGAGAGACTTTGGCCATAAGTCATGGGATGGAAGAGGCAGAGAAGAGGGTGCGGTGTAGAGCATTCACGGGGCAGCAGGGGGATTGTGAGTCCTGTGGGACAAAGGGCAGTGGTTATGAGGTAGGCTGGGGAAAAAGGTAGGTAAGCAGGGAGTCGAGCGCAGCCTATTAGCACAGAAGAAGATCCCCGGTGCATTTTCAATTTTACAGGCACGCAACACAGGAACTTGACACCTCTGCTGCCTGATGCTCACCTTCATTTTATTGGCTCAGCAGCAGTGCAAGGCCAATAAAAAGAAGGCAATTTTTGCATAGACTCTTGTATAAATCACAGGATTTTTACAAAAGTTCAGATTTATTTTAGATTTTTTTTGCTAACTGCAAAATTACAATATCCTTGTGGGGGATCTGACTAGAGGGCGCAAATTAGACTTTCCAACATGGTCATAGCACAAACATAAAACCATACATCCACAACCTCTCTACTGCACTTACAGTTCAAAATACAGTAAAAAAAAAAGTACAATAAAATCAAAGTTGAAGGATAAAATCTAAATTCCAGGTTTCATTGACTGTGTAATTCCTCATTATTCCACAGGGCTTCCCCTAGACATTTCTACTTTGGGAGAAAAATGATACAACCATAGTGTTTCTCCTTATCTTGGATCTCTGTAACAGGTCCCATTAGGAAATCCGGGGCACTCGTGATGAAGTACACTGTCAGCAACTCCTACTTGAGATGCTCATACAATATAAAACGCTTTATGCAAAGCACTCTTTAGAGCCCAGTCCAGCTTGAACCAAACACCTAAGAAATATGAAAGCGACAGACTGCCTTGGATAGCAGTAACATGCACAATAAGCCCCAATATCCTAGGAAAGAAAGATTATGATGCAGGCATGCAGAAAGCAAGTATTTGGTGTGTAATTTTCCTGGTTACATCAAGAAGACTCTTAATTTAAACGGCATAATTTATTAACCAGGATCTCCCCAAGAACATATGTAAATACTGGCCTAAACAGAGTCTCTAGATAATTAACACAGAGAAAATGTAGAGTGAGGAAGAACAACAGAGCTGGCTGGTCCTTCACACCCTAGTCAATGACTTCTTCTGCACCTCAGGGTACAGACATTATTATTTTTTGATATGGTAGCCAGATCATTTTTTATGGAATTTCTGGCCAGTTACATTCTTTAAGCTCTGACGGATTAGTTGCCCTCAGAGAAGACCCCACAACTCAATGGCTCCATTCATCGACGACTGTCGTCCTCAGGGTCACATAAAGCTCGTACTGTTAGCTGCTACCAGCTGCATTAATCACCACTGATGTCCTGTCAGGCAGGGGTCATCTGTGAACTTCTGCAGCCCCTGGAGGGGTCACAGACATAGCTGTGGCCAACGAGGACAGAAAGCCTCAGTCTTCAAGGCACGCTGACCACTCGGGGCACATTTTTACAGCTCTGCCTTGACTGATTGATCACTGTGACCTTGCACCTCATGATCGCCCCCCCAAAAAATGAAATTATATATCATGGATGGTGGAGTGTTGTCAATAAACTAAGGAGCACAAGTTAATTAGAGTCCGTATTCGTTCATCTGCAGCAGGGAAATGAGTGAGCTAAGTTCTAAGGATACATATATTTTTATATATATATATATATACACACACACATATATATACACGATGGAGTTTGCCGAATAAAGAAGAGTTCTTTTTCAATTCCAGAGTGCGGCGTCTTTATTTTGCAAAAAAACACATATATATATATATATATATATATATATATATATATATATATATATATATATTTCCTCCCAAAGTATATATATATAGATAGATATTGTTCTGTTTGTAACTCAGACTGAACAAAGAAGCCACTTAGAATGAGGCGTATTCAAGGTCCTCTGTGTCTTGACTGACATTTCAGTCCCCAGTAAATGCTGGAATGCTGTTTTCAAGTCATGCCAACGCATCCAATAGGAAAAAAGGTGGCCGCACTGAAGACTGTGTGTTAGGCAGGAAGTTAGCAAAATCCTTACTTATTTACTATGTACCTCCATTTAATACAATTATAACACCTGTGTTACAGCTGGCACCATGCATTGATATTATTAAGAAATTCATAGAATTCCAATTGCGAGTGGCAGAATCATCGCATTATTGAGACATGCACATGTATTCTGAACTGCAGTCGGCACCATGTCCCAGGACTGAGATGGTCACAAGGTTCTCATGATGTTCCTCTATCCGACCGGTACCATGCATAGACATCCCAGTACTGGGGCATCATCATCATCATCATCTTAAAATCTGTAATCGGTTGACAAAAACAACCATAAAAGAAAACAATAAATACAGTATAAAATCATCTTAATATTTCACTTTCACATAAAATACATCTCAACTAAAAACCCATGACAGAACAAGGAAATCAGTCGGGTCCAGATCTTGACGTTAATGCCGCATGTAAAAAACACAGTACAGTAAACAAAACAAGTTCATTAGGAAGCATCTGCAGGTAAACAAGGGCAGGATGTACTAGTGAAAAGTTCGGGGATTTCATTAAAAGTACTACAAATCACTTTCTGGGGCTACTAAAATAATCACAAAACAAGGAAAATGAAAGGTGTCCTGCGGAGACTTATTGTCGCAGCTGCATGTCACCCTACTCCCAGTACCGGGGCATGGAAAGGGTTCCCATGATGCATCTCTTTACAGACCTGTCCATTCCATGAAGTAGTAGGGCAGTCGTTTTTTTTTAATAACATTGCAGGTCAAAGGAATTTGACCATAGTTGAGAACCACTTGTGGGCCACGTATGACAGGTGCTTCAGTACAGCCAGGTTACCCCTTAAGACAAACTCTCCTGGACAAAGGCAAGACTGCAGGTGCAGATGGCCCGTCATGGCCACTCGTCTCATCCCTCAGCCACTAATCCGAAGAGTAAACCAGCCACAAAGGCAGCCCTGCAGTTGGTGGTGGTGGAAGCTTGGCAGGGGAGGAGAGGAGGGGTCTGATGGAAGCTGCACCTTGGAGAGTAGAATAGGACATAAATCGATGGATCAGCAACCGATATTACAGGAAGCAGGGTGGACAATAGCAGGGGAGTGAGGAAGGTCACAGCATGTGGGCTCTGAAATGATAGGGTAACAGGATGAGCAAAACTGAAGACGTTATGATAGTGTTGTACAGAGACCGGAATATAGATACGCGTTAATGGTAGAGGGAGACAAGGCTGGGGGTACGAGGAATAACAGGAGTGAGGAAAGGTGCAAGGGTAAGGATGGACAAGTAGGCCAAAAAGGAGAGAAACAGGGAGCTGAAGAGCAAGAGAAGAAAACAGAAAGGAAACGATGGAAGAAGGTGAGAACTGGGGAAAAAGAAACAGACAGAAGTGAAGAAGAAATGCTGAAGCAGACAAATGAAAAGAGACAGAGTGCCACCGCTAGACAAGCAACGTGTATCTATGGCGTGTAAAATCAAAATTATTACCAACGCTCAATGGACTTCGCCTCAGCCCACTTCCCTTCTTCACGTGTAAGCACTAGTGTGAGAGTACACTGCCTACTGGTGCTCTCAGTACTAATGAAAGCTCACGTTAGTGATGCACATATCACTAATGTGAGCTTTCATTAGTACTGAGAGCTTTTATGCTAAGATTTGTGAATAAAAGAGATCTTCTCTTTCCACATCAGCAGTCTCCTAACCAAGCCATATTTTCCAGGAAGCCCGGTTCTAGCGGGTGGGCCAGGCCCACCCAAACATGAGCCTGGCCCACAACAACAGCCTTGGCCCTCGCAGTGACAGCCTGAAGGCCAATAAAAAATGGCCACTTTAATTTAAGACGTTCCTCTGAACATTGTTTTTCTTCCTGTTCTAGGAGTTGCGTGCATCTCCTTTTAGAAAGGTGTGCTGTGTCTCTGCCCTCTCGTGCAGGTACAATAGGGGCATGGGGAAGGGGACAAATCCTTTCTTTGGCACCGGATAACCTCTGCCTACTATCCTGCAGCGTGGATACTTCCTTTTCTATTCAGTGTAGGAGAAAAGAAGGTTATTTATCCTGTTTCACCTTTCCTGACCCAGAGAATGTGTGCCTGTTTGTTCTTATTTTTAAAATCAGAGAATGCCCAGCAGGACACATACTTCGTGTATGTTTTATTTAAACAGTTTTTATCATTATCATGGCGGACTCTGCCACTAATACACGACAACAATACAAAATGTCCAGATAACTCTGGTGATTAATGATCCTGCTGGAGAACAATCTTGCGTCTGTTAGTAGTTTTAAAATGCAGATAAACAGTATTTTATGTGGCTAGCTCAGTGGGTTACTGCCTTTGTCACAGAGATCCTTGTGTTACTTGCAGTTCAGAAGTTACAATCCTAACATAGGACAATAACCTCTGAACTGTATTAATAGAGCTGCATACAAACCTGAATGGTATGGTTACAACTTCACTTTTTTGTGCTGTGATATAGTTCGAACTTCCCCAGTCTTTCATTATTCTAATGTTGCTAAAAAATAGTTTGTTTGGGCAGAAATTAGTTTGTTTGGGCAGAAATACATTTTTATCAGTAAAGCCAACCCCCAACAACTGGAGTATTCTTTAAATCCTGAGTTTGTGCTTCTCCAGACCAAACCCTCTTAAAATATACTGCCCACAGGCATGGATGACATGTGATACCTACACCTTGTAATCCTCATTAGCTTATGTGACATTCTCTGTATACTGATCTGCATACTTGTATGATTCATTGTCTCTGTATAATGTGGGAGTGATGTAAAGTACCGTGACACCCTACACTGATATGAGTAGCGCTATACAACAAATGAAATTCATATGAGAGAAATGAGGGGCACTGGTAGAGGGTGGCAGTGTGGGAATCCGAGGAGGTGGTCATGAGGTGGAGGTGGGAGCTACAGAGAGATGAGGGGCACTGGTGGAGGGTGGTAGTGAGGGAGTCTGAGGAGGAGGTCATGAGGGAGAGAGGCTATGGAGAGATGAAGGGCACTGTTGGAGAGTGGTAGTAAAGGTATCTATGGAGAAAGAGGCCATTGGTGGGGCGCCAAAAAAGACTTTGGCACCTGCGCTATAGCCGGCTCTGTCATGGCCTTTCCGTTTCTGTTTATTTAATTAGTAGTTGGGTCATTAGGGCTACTGTGGAACATACTTTAAAGTACGTGCTAATTATATTTACTGCTATATCAATGTTTCAAGTTTGAAGGTGATTTTACTTATGTTGTTTACCGGGAATAATGAAAGTGGAGCTGGATGGCGGCTGATATGGGGCTGGGGCCCAAGGTCAGCTGTGAGATACGGTGCACAGTAGAGGGGTGATAGAAAAGTGGATAATCAAGCCTGTAAGGGAGTGCGCTGCAGAGTCCACGGTCAGGTGGAGGTAGTAATGAAGAGGGATTCTCCCTGAAGCCTCACACAGAGGGACCCCGAGTAGTGTCACTTGCCTGATAGTCCCACATCAGAAACCTCCACTTCGCATCAAAGGGACATTACATGAAAAAAACTACCTTTTGAGAGTGATAACATTTAGAAAGATTTGGAAAAGAGTGAGTTTTACTGGGCTTTGAAAGACTAAGAAGAGATAAAGCAGGGCCCAGAAGCAGGCCTGGCTAAACATATAAGCGACAAATCGGGCCCGCAGTGGCCCACCCAAATGCCCCCTTGGCCCACCCAAATAAAAATTCCTGGAGCCGGGTCTGTTTTCCAGGCTCTCCGGGGGCTTAGCACGCGCTTCATTGAGTGAAGCGAGGCATTAATAGGCTGCTGATGGTGGGCATTGGTTTGGAAGTTTTTAAAAGATTGCATTCCCTTCAGTGGACATTGGGTCGGCTGCTAGGATGGAAGAAGACTGTGATGTAGAACTGTTTTGGAGGGACTGATGCCAGGGATGCTGAAAGGAGGGGACTGGCCTGACCTCACGATTCATCCCCTCAAAGCGGTCTGAGCTGTGCGATACCTGCTCCCCAGAAACACACTAACAAAGGAAAGAGTTCTCTACTCTTGGTGCAGTACACTGGTGTCCCTGCACCGAACGGGAGAGACAAGCTTAATCCCTCTTTGCACTGGGAGGCCACGACCACAGCTCTAAGAACTGGACACAGGCTTGACCTGACCCTTCACAGCGTCATCAAGGGGGGCGTTGCGCTCTGGATCATGAAACACCCCCCTTCCATGGACCGTCAGTTCTGGATTCTGTCTCATCAGGACCAGTGGAAATGTGGTAGTGAGGTCTGGTGTTTTCGTTCTCATTTCGTCCATAACTATAGTATCTGGCTTGGGAAGGGGACTTTTAACACTAAATGGGGAGGTCCTTTGGAAATAACATCTCTTGACCTTTCTTCCAAATCAAACATAATGTCTTGTGTGTTATGGCTGGGTCAACCTTTGGACTGCAGAAGCACCACACCGTTCTTCGGAGCCCTTGTGGTGACACATAGCAGACATGCAGTAAAAGTAAGGACCAGGTGCTGCACATGGCTTTTAGCAGAATGTGCACGGTGGAGTGTTCTGACAAAGCTTTGAAAAGTGAAAAAACTGAGGTGGGCCTGGGACACTCGGTGAGCAAGACAGATTTAGGATACACGACTAGCTAAACAAAAGAGTAGATTTCGCAATGTGCCTTACCCAGTGTTAGAAGTGGGCGGGATCGGAAGGGCACGGCGTGCCCCTACTTTTAAAAATGATGTTAGTCCGTTCCCCTACTTCTTTGTTTTAAAAAAGGGTACCAGGACTGCAGGTTTAGCCCTGCTTTAAAAGTTCAACTTTATTTTCCAGCCTGTGTGGTGCACCGTGCACATCGAAGAAGGCCTCTGCAGTGCGCCTGACCTCCTCCCCTTCCCCTCTGTGTCTTGGGGCCTGCAAAGTGACACTGAATGGGCCATCAGTCTTAGCAATGGCGCGAAAATGGCTGACTCTGGTGGCGCTGCTTGCTGCTGTGAGCCCGTGATTCACGCCTCATTGAGTGAGGGCGATGCCTGCCTGCCCCCACTGTGACCATCAGAATACTTTGGTGGTGCCGCCCTTGACGCCACCTGGAAAGAAGAAAAGAGCTTCACTGAGGACTTTGTGGATTGCTGTAAATCTGCTTTCCAGCCAGCCAGAACTGAACAAGCATTGAAAATGCAATAGATTTCGCCTTTGATTAAGTTAAAGCCATTTGCTTTGCTAATGGTATTGTATAGCAAAGCAAATGGCTTTAACTTAATGAAAGGCAAGACCTATTGCATTTTTGTTAGTAATGCTGGTTTGGCATTGTTTTTTACTGTGCTGTTCAGTGCTGACTACTTGTCTGCTGCATGCAAATAAATACAGCTAATCCAGTAATTTACTTGCCACTAGTTTTTCATGTTAAATAGATAGGCTGTTTCTAGATTGATGATATTAAGGTACAAGCCCAGATGGCACACTGTTTCCAGTTTCCTGTATCAGATTTCTTCATCAATACCTCTATTTGGTATCGTTTGGAGGTCTGACTGACCTTTGACTATTTGAGTTTGTTCACTTTTGGCCCTATAGCACATGCTCATTGGCTTAGCTTGCAAATTGAATAAATTCTACTCTTTCCCTGCCAGAATAGAAACCAAGCTCATGGCTGTGCACAGTGAGTGACCCATCTATGTGCCATATTCCAGTAGCATTCTTTGGGACATATTAGCTTCACAAAAACTTTAATTGATCACAAAAGATAATGAGCCTTGCAGTTTCTCTCAGAGTGTAAAAGCATAGGCATGCACTGGCCATACACTTATCAGGGGAATCGGATTAATACCTGTACTTGCGGTTTGTGCTTTTACAGAGTGGGAGGTTAGAAGAAACCGAGGCCTCTGTACATAGAATTATCTGTTTCACAAACATCAGAGATCGCACTGTACCATGCCGTGCTGTAGCACAGAGCAGGAGAGGTCTTACTTAACCCACCCCATGTTTTGGCAAAATTTACAATCATCATAAAATCTTTAGTTTGTCAATCAAAGCGACTGAAAAATTACAACCTACATTAAAAACGAGTATATATATATATATATATATATATATATATATATATATATATATCACATATTACAGTAAGATTAAAAACATAATAAAATGAAAGATTAAGAACAGAATTAATATCCATCATCAACTATCAACTAAAGTGACCTATTGCCTCTCGCACCTCACTGTAAATTGGCCAGCCGGTCCCCTGCAACCGGGTCCTTCAACGATCCATGAGGGACATGAATGCTGTATGATGCTTCTTTCTGCATCTATAGAGGATATTTGTATGGGTCGTTTATGATACAGGTGCTCCCAGCCATGCTGGAATCCATTTAGTATTTGCTACAAGTGGTATCTAAGATGAAGGGATGGAGCGAAGACAGACGGCAGATGTGAATTCCAGGGCTCTTCTAGGGCAGTGCAGCGATCCTTTGTACTGGAACAAACTTGTGGGTGTGGAAGAGGAGACAGAGAAACCGTTGAAACTGGATCGTTAACCACATAGCCTTCCCTGGCCTATTGTTTGCTGGAAAGGCCACTACCCACAGGTTATCAGAACTCTTGCTTACCCTCACCTTCCTGTTAATATCTTGTGATAAAGATCTTGGGTGAATCAGTCTGAGTGAAATAACCAAATGAGCAGAACTGGCAAGAACTACTCACAGGACTGACTGTTGAAATGCATAGCTACTTCATAGTATAAAGATGGACCACAAACTTCCAAACAGTGTGCAAGGTGCCAATGCACTTAGAAGGCAGGGCCAGAGAATGTTCCCTGCAACAGTTTGAGCCAGGATATAGTGCGCCAGCGAGGCTCACTAAATAATGAAAGATAATAGTCAGATATCAGATTTCTATAAATCGGGACACTTGTATAGTGTGCTTCAGTGCTTAATTTGAGCAGGTTGTTTCCGGTGCTCGGAACCAGCACTTAATTGTCAACACCGGCACTTGTGACAGTCAACAACAAGGTGACACCGACTTAATTTAAAGATGATCAAAACAACAGATGATTATTAAGTCACTATACACTAAAAATTACTATTTCCTCTACCCAGCTCATTCTTATAGCTTCGGGGGCCTGGAATTGTCTAAATTGTTTTTTGTAGAAGTTGTGTTGTTACTATCATTGGCAGCATGGCTGATTATATGATTCCAGGAAAAGAAGAGCTCCAAAACATATGATGTCTGTTTGCCAATGGAGAGTAGAAATGGTTAGAAAAAGAGAGGAGAAGTGTCAATGAAAGAAACTGCATGGCTCGGGGACAAAGGTCTTATGATTCCACTTATAAGCGTAATTTGGAATATTCTGTGATTGGAAATATGTCCCACATTGTAAATGAATTAATTATAAACAACTTATATATTAAACCTTAAATAAACATGTTTATACATTGTTTGAATTAAATAACGTTGCAAGCTGTAACTGGTCAGTGAAATGCCAAACGTATTTAAAATTGGTATGTTTTGCTATTTCTAGCCACTACTCTGACTCCACCCACTAATCCAATCCTCTGTTTACTCCCGCCCCCTGATTCTCCGCCCACAGTTCCCCATTTTTTCCCCACTTCGACCACTGCCCCTACCCAGAGGCAATGTGTATGCCACCAACGCCTACTGAGGCCTGAAACCAGCCTCATCACGATTTTGGTGTGTAAAAACTCCAAGGAGCAGTTTCAAGCTCCGCCACTAGGTGGCAGAGTACCCACAGATTGGAAATAAAAGAAAACTAGGAGCTAAAAGCACGTGGTGATGTCAACCCAAATTTGCTTTAGCTAGGCAGCTTTTAAAGGCCCACTATATTAATTTGAACAAAAGAGAACTATGTGCTCAGCCCAATATGTTGTATTTTTATTTGTGAATAACAATAATTTTCTACAAGTCTGTCATTGGGTTTATCTTCCTATGTAAAAATTGCTTTTCTAATGGATCACAGCCTCTCCATCCTGGCGTCACTTTGCACAAAGCACTCTTCTCCTTACACACACAATTTTAAAGGCTACACAAAATATGAAGACGGCCTCACGGATCAAAACAATGTGCATGTGAACGGTTTGCCGTCAACGCCTGCAATTGTCACGAGGCCTGTGATACTTGGCAGCCACCCTTTTCATACCTTATGGATCTTATGATCAAGGCCACCAGGATTATGCAGTGCTATGCCCGCAAAGTTTTCTTCATACATACGGATTTACTGCACTCGATTCATAATTCACCATTTTCTGCATGACTTGCAGATGCGAACGAAGACTGGTTACTCGGCAAATGGGTCAAAAGTGGATGGTGTCGCGCATTGTCAGGCATTTTTTCCAAGGTTTAATGATGTCCTCTGTTCAGGTTTAAAGCGCCAAGTAAACAAGAGAAAGTTTTGCTCAGACAGTATTAATGAGTTCAAATGACAAGCAGCAAGATGCAATATTACCACATAATTTGCATTTTCATGCCATACATTTTAGCCAACCTTGCCTCATAATTTGCTTCTCCACTGCCGCGTTATTGTAGTGACCCTCGTTAGGTGCAATGAGGCCAAATATATTTGTTATCCAGTAGGTAATGGAATGAGTGATAAAGGACACTTTTTAAAATAAAAAAAAAATGGGCAGATTTTGATTGCGAATGCAGGTAGCCCCGTTTAAAAGGTTGATATAAATACGCACAACTAAGAGGCCTGATCTTGAAAGTGGTACAATAAATACAAGGAGCAAGGCACGCTTTGCCAATTCCGAGAAACAGAACACCACAGAGTTCAGTTTTCTTTTCCGAGTCACTTGCTAAGGGGCTAACCACATAGGGTGGCATCGTCCATCTTGTGGAAAGCAATTTTATGCAGCAAATTTTCCACTCGACTACTTCTCCAATTAAACACATTGGAGGGGAGGAGATTGTCGCTGCGCTCCTCTACGGTTCAGCCTCTCTCAGGTCAGATAGCTGCTGTGTCCCTGATGCCTGGTGCAGTGCCGGGGAACAACCGTTGTCGCGCCTGGGGCATGTTGACCACAGCCTGGCTAGCTCCCCCTATGTAGCGTGATCATGGGGACAGGGCTAGCGGCTGAGGCCCTTGGATGCAGTTTGGACGCATTTTCAAACTAACCGACCAGTCGAGATCTTAAAGCTATGCTATATAATATCATTATGTTATGTATATATTCTTTGCGGTCACTTCCCACCAAAACTCTTTGTGCTCACCAATATTGGCAGATTATATCTACACTGTTAGTTTAAATTGCGCATATTTCGTACACACCATTGTAACATTTTATTTTTATGTTTAGAAACAGTTTCGTATCTAATATGTAACCCATGTACTCCGAAGTCCTTATGTAATGTACTTGGTTCTATTGCAAAGCGCTCTGACACTTTTGGTAAAGTATGCACTATACACAAATGCATAAATAAAGAATAAATAAACTACAGAAGACAACTGTGCACCAGTGCTTAATATGCACTGGTGCTTGCAGGTGGTGGGCACTGGCACTCATCTTTGGGAACTGGGCAGCATTTTTTAAAAATCTTTAGACTCATCCAAATCAAGCAACAGAAAGGAAGAAAAGGGAGGAACAGTGAAAGAAAAAGATAGGAAAACAGTGACAAAGGAATACAGAATGGATGGGAAAGAACCTGCAAGAGAAAGATAAAATGACAGGCGGTTAAGGTTGTGGACGCGTGGCATGTGTTGGATTCAAGATGGCCAGCTTCGTGTTTGGCAAAGTCTTCATACGACAGTGTCAAGCTCCTACAATAAAAATGTGCCCCACCACCCACCCAACCCCACTCACACTCCCGTTGTATATGTTGACTGGAGATAATGAAATAAAAGGAGCTGCGAAGAGACACCACCATTTTACAAACAACAATAATGTGAAAAGGGCATTTTTGTGCCAACTAGTAGGCAACAAAAAGGAGTCTCAGTTTTACTTAATTTCACAAGTTTTTAAATGTGTGAACTACTTTCAGTTTAAAAACTTGACCATTAACAAGTTGGATGCATCCCATGTATAAATTTGATGTGTGTAATATACTGAACAACATAGCAATACATTGTGGTAAAGCATATGAAAGGCAGACCTCACTAAATGTGCTTATAGTCCAATATATTGTAAAATTGTCCACACCGTAACAGCCATGCCCAGGCAATGTAGCTGCAACCAACGTCCAGCCTAATGTACAGATATTTTGACAAAACCCAACCTCTTTTTGGCCTCTTCCGGACTACAGTCTACGTACTAGAGTGTCATCAAAGAGACCAATTTGTTATATTTTCCCAAACAGATGTACGTGGAGGTAAGTTAGGAGCACCTTCCTAACCTTTTCTGTCTTTTTTGTGTATTAACTGAAAGCCGGAGAAAATGAGCACATGCCTCCCATTGCACTCCACCTTGGCAGATACAAGTGCAAAGTATTTCATCTAGTGTGAGACACAGGAGAGAACTGTCACTGCTCTATCACTGCATGATCTTTTGCCTCATCAGTCAATTAAGAGTGAGAGGTAGCTCATCCTTCTCCTTAGAAGGGACACTGGTTAGTGAGTGAGATGAAAACCTTAAGGTCCCCCCCCCCCCACCCCGATCGTGATCGACCAGTTGTGCCCACAACAGTATCACACATATAAAGTGCTTTGCGATGCCGCGTCAGGAGTAGTAAGCGCTATTTAAATAAAAGTACAATACAATACAATATCATGTGGCACTTGCTGATTTGCTGGTAGTTGAAAGCTGGAGCCCTAAAGTGCAGGAGTAAATGGCGCACATGCGCTGGTTACACTGCTTGAACTGCAGAATAACATGCACTGTTAGAACATTATACCTCATTTCAACCTGTCTAACTCCTAATCGGGCACAGATTAAGCACCCGTTCATTTTACAACCTTGCAAATCTTTAAATTACAGGGTGCCACTCTTATGTTCATATCCTGATTGTTTTTTTTTTTAAAAGTCCGTTTTGTATTCCCTGAAATGGTTAGACTGCGATTCTTTTTTGATGCATTACTCACTGTGAATTTCACATCCAGTTACAAGTTTCCGCACTATAAAACAGCAGTTTGCCTCAATCCCAAATTAAAATTGTTGTGCTATTAAGATTCTGTACTTGTTAAATGTTGCCATGGTGAAGGACCATCAGGTACAATTTTGGAAATATAATTTGTGCTATTTATGTATTTAATTAATTACACACATTTCATTATTTACTTAATTGGTATGCATCTAGTGCATGTTTTCAATAATGAATTCCATTATGCGAATGGTAAAATGAGCTGACGATTTAAATTTCATGAACTAAGTTAGCACCCAGGATAAGGCGTGAGGCAAGCTGGAAGAAGAAAGTCCTTCTAAATTTTAAGTTGAGTCGAAGACAAGGCACTGAACATCACTGAAGGCCTGTCGCCACCACCCAGCCTCAAAAGATGGTCTGATTTTCAAGGGGTAAGCTCAAGAAAGGACACTGATGAGAGACTTTAGCAAGCATCATAAATAAGAAACATGTTATCAGTTGACATGCTGTGATTGGCTTGGATGAAGCCGCGCTGTCTTGTCGTGAGATTCTGAATAGACCGTTGTATTTCCAACCCAACTCAGCTTTGACGTTCCTGCCACCCCACTCGTGGTGCTGCCTCTGTTCCCCGTTATTCTCCACACCAGAGTTCTGCTCTGTCAAGAGGCACTCTTTTGAGGGAGTGCTACTGCCCTGTCAACCCCGGCTATGAGGCAGAAATTTATATTCCGGTCACTGGCCTTTTTAACTGTATCACTATGGGGGACTGCTTAGTTCCTCACTGTTGTAAAGGTCGTTTCAAGGTTCATGAATGAAGTCCACTGGAATCCATGTGTGCTGTGCAAAGTGGCTGTCTCCTCTCCTTTGTGCTGGGCTGGTGCTAGCCACACCAGGGTGCATGTTCATACTATCCTGTTCCCGCCTCCCTGGAACTGTTTCACCTTTTGAGCAAGGGAGACACCCAGACATTGCAGCTGCTTTAGCGCTGGTGTCTCCTGACTGAGTGAAACCCATCTATTGCACATGTGACGGCCATCCCGCCAACAGTGGCATACATTGACAGGATGAAGGCACATCACGCCAGCAAGTGTGGGCTAAAAGCTTTCCAGGATGGGAGGAGCCTTGGAACCTTTGAGCAGTGCAGACCCTTAGACTGGCAGTCATCTTGGCCATCAGATGAGGACTGGTCAGGGCCCCTACAGCCAGTATATTGGCCACCCACATCGACTAAACACAGAGGAGCCTTACATATAGTGTGTGAAATAAAACATTTGGAATTGAAATTGGATAGATGCACAGCAGATTATTTACACGATGATTGGGTTTAGTTTAGTTGAGTTTACTGGTGCTCCGAAAGGTGACGTCGAGGGTCCAACGACGTTTTGAACATAAGTTGAGAAGTGAGACTAGAGATACTCTAGGATCATCCCTTTGCGGGCACACATTTTGTTGTCTTCCCTTAAAAAAGACTTACAGTCCATTAATTGAATTGTTTGCGTGTTTTTTTTATTTCATTAGCACTTTGACTTGTTGCTTTCAAATATAGTTTCTTAGCGTTTAATACTTTTCAAACATTTTGTCCTTCAGGCAATGTCATTATTATATTTAATGCATTTCGGGCATTTGAGTCATGCCCTTCATCAGGGAATCGACACTGCAAAACGTAATAAGGTACCGTTATTGTGGAGTGAAACAATTTATGACATAAATGATATCATTGTAACATACCGTTTTAAAAGTAAACTTTACAATATAAACAAAAATGAGCAGAAATGTGGACATGGTTCTAATAATATTCTGTTAAGAGGTGTGCTGGTGGTGTACACACGGAGTGATCAAGGTAACGAAAACGGAGCATCACTTACATGCCTTTCTCTGTTTGCTGCTACGATCTGTGGAGAGTAAACAGTAAATGAAGTGATTCAGTTACGGGGTGGTTGTTGGGGGCTAGAGCGTGGCGTTTAGCAAATGCTGGTCTGACATCTATGGTACACTAACCTTGAAGGGAAGTTTAAACGAGCTCGGGGCCCTTCCTCGTCTTCCGTAGCGACGGCACGGGGGTAGCCGGTCGCGCTATGATATTTTGAATAGTTCCGGTCATGTGATAGGTCACGTGACAATTAACAAAGAAAAAAGACTGTAGCAAGTCTAAGATCATCGGCGGGAGAATCAGTATCACCATTGGGTGAAAAGGTTTTGCGCATGAAATATGGTTTACGGTGTGGGGAATGTAATAAAAATGTATGAGGTGGGCATGATTTCAAAAGCATAGCGAAATTAAAAAAATGGAAGAAAAGAGAAAAACGTGTTGTGAACCCGTCGGGGCTCGAACATATATTGTGTTGATGTGCAAGTGGTCTGGTTTAGCAGGTAGAGCTACTAACAAGTGATAGGGACTCCAGTGGAATGTAGAGGTACAATATACATGGTACAATGCGTGTCTGATATGATAATTAACAAACACAGTTATCACAAGATACGGTCTATTGAGCAATTAATCACAAGTAGCAGGAAAATTCAATTCTTTCATTCAAACCCGTCGGTTTTTGGGTGGAAAGTTTTTGAATCCAGTGGTTCTCTCTTCTGAGAAGGTGTTTAGAATTGTCTCTCCCCTCAGTTTTCTGTACAATTTCAAGGATAATAAACTTGATTTGGGAAACATTGTGGTGTTCTTCTACGAAGTGCGATGATAAGGCTGATTTTGTATTCTTCAATCGAATATTGGATTTATGTTCTGTTAGTCGCACCTTGATGCGACGTTCCGTCTTTCCCACG
This sequence comes from Lissotriton helveticus, assembly GCF_964261635.1. Lineage (NCBI taxonomy): Eukaryota > Metazoa > Chordata > Amphibia > Caudata > Salamandridae > Lissotriton > Lissotriton helveticus. The sequence continues at coordinate 735,724,060 of NC_136073.1, forward strand.
TACATTTTTCCACATGGGCATCTTATCCCGTAGATTAGATTGCTGGATTCACAGGTGGCATTTACCTTTAGTTTGATGGGATGACCTTGTGAGGGGTGGCATATGGTGTTTCCTTTGATTATACTGTTACAATTTCCACAGTTAAGGCAAGGTTTGGTTCCTGAGTATGTTGTATTATCTGAAGGTTTATTCTGAAGAATTTCCCCCAAGTTCTTCGCTCTGGTGAAAGCAAATATTGGTGGTTGGCTAAATGACTGTTTGAAATCAGGTTCAATGTTCAAAATTGACCAGTGTTTCAAAATGATTTGTTTATACTTCTTACTGGCTGTGGAATATTTTGATACGACCACAGTGCGTGTTTGGTCTGTTTTCACTTTGGGAGTTAAGAGTTTTGGTCTGTCCATTTTTTCAATTCTCCCTTTAGATTCTTCCACTAGGGTTGGTGGGTAGCCTCTGGCAATGAATTTGTTGGTCATTTCTTTAAGTCTAGTATTGAGGGTCATTTCATCAGAGGTGATTCTCTTCACTCTTGCCATTTGTGAGAATGGTAAATTCCTGATTAAATTAGGTTCATGGAAACTTGAGTATAGTAACATATTGTTCCTATCCGTGGGTTTAACATATAGGTCAGTCGTGAATCCATCTGGGGTTATTGATACTTTTACATCCAGGAAGTTAACCGTGGTATCAGATATATCCCATGTCAATTGAATTCGTTGGTCTATGTCATTGAATTTGATCAATTCCATTCGTAATTTCTCTTCTGTGTTTGTCCAGATGATGAAGAGATCATCAATGTATCTAATTATCATTTTGAGGTTGTCTGTCCATTCATTCTTAGAGAGGATGTGTTGATTTTCATACCACTGCATGAATATATTAGCATACACGGGTGCTGCTGAATTGCCCATGGCCATGCCAGTGAGCTGTTGGTACCAGGATTCATTGACTTTAAAGTAACTGTGATACAGTATGAAGTGCATCAGCTCCATGAGAAAAGTCTGGAAATCTATATCGAATTCTGTGTTGAGCAGAGCGGATTCCATTGCTTCTATACCCATGTCGTGGGGTATACTGGTATACAAGCTTCGTACATCGGCTGTACATAAGATCACTTTTTCAGTTGGATTCAAAGGTATCTGTTGTAATTTCCGTAAGAATTGTGAGGTATCTTTGACATAAGTTTGCATGGATTGCACTGTAGGTTGCATGTATTTGTCTATGATTCGACCAATTGGTTCGTGTAGGCTCCCTCGTGTAGATACGATTGGCCGCATTGGTGGGTCATAGGTGTTTTTGTGAATCTTCGGTACCATTCGTAGTGTTGGACTTGTCGGGTTCACTGTTGTGAGGAAGTTTTTAGTTCTCTCTGTGATAATGCCTTGTTTCTGTGCTCCATCAATGATGGTTTTTAGGATTTTGGAATATTCCAATGTTGGATTATGATCCAATCTGCTGTAGGTGTTGATATCAGTGATGTGTTCATTCACTTTGGTGTTATACATATCGGCATTCATGATCACAATGGCTCCACCTTTGTCAGCTTTGGTGAATATAATTTTGTCATCATTGGCCAATTTATTCAATGTGTCAAGATCCTTTTGTGTGGTGTTCTTTCTTTTGGGTTTAGTGTGTTTAATCCTGTGAAGATCCTGTTTGACTAAATTTTCGAATAAATCCAATGTCTTGTGGCTTACCGGAGCCTGAAAAGTACTTTGGGGTCGTAGTCCTAACAGTTGATCTTTCTCTGATTGTGGGTGATCCGGTAGTATGTTGTCAAAAAAATGTCTCAATCTAAGCTTGCGCATCAGCTTAAAAAAGCTTACTTCCAGTTCCAAGTTGTCCGTTGAAGTAGTGGGTACAAAAGATGTTCCCTTTTGTAATAACTCTAGTTCGTAGGAGTTAAGGTTTTGGTCACTTATATTGATGACTAATTGTTCTGCGGTTGGTTCTTTTTGGTTCTTTTCTCTTTCTCTTTTTCCTTGGTTGTAGCTGACGTACTCCGAGTGGTCGGTGGTTCTCTTTCTTTGTCCTTTTCTTGACCCTCTCCTGGGTCTCCTTTTTGGGCTTGGCCCTGATCTAAAAAAGGATTGGTTTCAGTTGTTCTGCTGGTGGTAGGTTCTTCGGTTGGTGTTTTGTCTTGAGCTGTTTGAGTGGGTTGGGGTTTACGTGGTTTATGACTGGTGTCGCTGTCAGTGGAAGATGTATCTGTGTTGGAATTGTATGGACGATTTCTACGTTTTTGGGCGTAAATCTCTGCCCAAGTGTAAACTTCCCCTAGACGGTAATCGAGGGTGTCCCTCTTAAATTTGCGGATTTTCCGTTCATTGATTTCTTTTGAATGTCGGTCTATTTGATTTTTGATATCGTCTAAGGTTGTGCTTAGCTGGTCCTCAGTCATCATTTTAGAAAGTTCTGATGTTATTTCCTCTATTTCCGTGCTAAGTTCTTCTAGTATGGTGGATAGTTCTTGTATGATCAATAGGATCAAGTCTAGTGAACATTTGTTCAAAATTTCATACCAGCGTTCTTGAAACTTTTTGGAATGTTTGCAGAGGGATGGTTTAAGTGCAATTCTTAAGCCTCGTGGTATGCGTGAGTTGCGATGATATCTTATAAGCGTGCTAGCATGCAGTTGTTGGTTGGTTTTCCTTTTAGAGAGGTACAGTAGTTGTCTTATATTTTGCTCTTTGGACCGGCTTGTGTTTTCCTGTGTAAGTTCTTCCCTGATTAGAGAATAAATTTGATCAGCATCCTTGGTTTCAAATGCGAAGGTAGAGGCTCTGGCCTCCGTACTCTTTGATATGTCCTCGTAATTACTCATTTTGTGAATTGATTGTGTGACTGTTTGATGCGTGCTATCTGTCCTGGGGACACTAGGTTTGCACAATGTAATTGAAATTGGATAGATGCACAGCAGATTATTTACACGATGATTGGGTTTAGTTTAGTTGAGTTTACTGGTGCTCCGAAAGGTGACGTCGAGGGTCCAACGACGTTTTGAACATAAGTTGAGAAGTGAGACTAGAGATACTCTAGGATCATCCCTTTGCGGGCACACATTTTGTTGTCTTCCCTTAAAAAAGACTTCCACTCCATTAATTGAATTGTTTGCGTGTTTTTTTATTTCATTAGCACTTTGACTTGTTGCTTTCAAATATAGTTTCTTAGCGTTTAATACTTTTCAAACATTTTGTCCTTCAGGCAATGTCATTATTATATTTAATGCATTTCGGGCATTTGAGTCATGCCCTTCATCAGGGAATCGACACTGCAAAACGTAATAAGGTACCGTTATTGTGGAGTGAAACAATTTATGACATAAATGATATCATTGCAACATACCGTTTTAAAAGTAAACTTTACAATATAAACAAAAATGAGCAGAAATGTGGACATGGTTCTAATAATATTCTGTTAAGAGGTGTGCTGGTGGTGTACACACGGAGTGATCAAGGTAACGAAAACGGAGCATCACTTACATGCCTTTCTCTGTTTGCTGCTACGATCTGTGGAGAGTAAACAGTAAATGAAGTGATTCAGTTACGGGGTGGTTGTTGGGGGCTAGAGCGTGGCGTTTAGCAAATGCTGGTCTGACATCTATGGTACACTAACCTTGAAGGGAAGTTTAAACGAGCTCGGGGCCCTTCCTCGTCTTCCGTAGCGACGGCACGGGGGTAGCCGGTCGCGCTATGATATTTTGAATAGTTCCGGTTATGTGATAGGTCACGTGACAATTAACAAAGAAAAAAGACTGTAGCAAGTCTAAGATCATCGGCGGGAGAATCAGTATCACCATTGGGTGAAAAGGTTTTGCGCATGAAATATGGTTTACGGTGTGGGGAACGTAATAAAAATGTATGAGGTGGGCATAATTTCAAAAGCGTAGCGAAATTAAAAAAATGCAAGAAAAGAGAAAAACGTGTTGTGAACCCGTCGGGGCTGTGGTTCCCAAAATCCGGACCCTGTGGTTTTCCCGATATCGAGGTCCAATACCCGTGTCACGAAACCTCAACGTACCGAGACGATTTTGGTGTCTACGAACCGATAATGATTAGGACATCATTCCTATGTATTTGCGTTACAATCGAGGGTTGCCAACACCCCTAAATCACAGTTTCCGTCCCATCCCTTAAACTCCATTTTGTGAACGGCATCCATCTTGCATCTTGCCCTCATGATAAGTCAATTAAAGGTCGAGCTTGATCCAAATAGACACGTCCACCTTTCGTGACTTTCCCCTGACCTGTCCCAACTGACTCCACTGTCTTCGGCCAAACCTGTTTAGGCAGCTCCTCGCCCAGTGGCCGAATACGATAGCATCTACGCATAACATTCCACGAACCATTCACTACATACAGCCCATGTTTCCTTCAAACACGCACCTGTCCCCGTATCTTGTTTATGGCCCTTTTATGGCTGGGTTGTACCTTCCTTTATTGGTGGTTCATCTATATCTGATGGGAGTTCCCGATCCAACTGGGTAATCTATCAGCAAACTGGACATCTAAAATATGGGCTTGCTTACATGACTTCGCTCTTTGTATTGTTGTAGAAATATGTGTGTTGCCATACCATAAACTCAAGAATTCTTGCTTGAAGCCATATATTTGATATATAAGGAGACGGCTGGTTCTGTAAAAACGAACAGTCTCCCAAGAACCTACTCTCTGTGTGGTGTACTTCTGGGACACGTGTTACTTGGTAGCTACCAATAAAACTAGATCTTTGACTGCGACTAGAAGACTACGTGTTTCTGTGGTCCGGAACAAGGGAACTCAGAGGTCTTCGGGTGTTATCCCCTGACACCAGCGGGTTCCTAAAAACCCGTTACCTCAGTTGGCGCCCAACTCGGGGCGATATCAAGCGGTGACGGTCCAAGCCAGATGTTCGTGAGGAGCTTCGTGTGAAAATTCCGGAGGACGGCCAGCCACTTCAGCGACCCCTGTATGTCGACGTGGTTCCGAAGGTCTTTGCTGCGAGGTTCCCCGCGTCCCGACGGCTACGAAGGACTGCTGCCCTGACTATCGCCTTGTTTTGGACCCAGTGATCCTTGGTAGAGCGAAACGATAGACGAGTCTTCTAGCGACGTCATCGATCTTCAAATACTTCAGTTAAGTATAAGTGGAGCGTCTCCTAGTCCTTAGTTTGTTCTTAGTTTTTGGTATCCTTGAGATACGACTTGATTTGGAACTTGCAAGCCCCAAAGCCGAAGGACTCGTGTATTCACGAGAAATATCGTAACAGATAATCCTTTGAAGTTTGAAGCTAGACCAGTGAGCGAAGATGCCTGGTTTTAGCAAACTTGGAAACTTGTTTTGTCTTGGTTGTAGTAAGGACTCCCAGTTGGAAGATTCTTGTCCGGTTCCTCCAATTGGAACTCCAATGTATGAACTCTATGTGAAGCACGGCGTAGGTCCTATCACATATAACGAGGTATGGATAAAATACACCCGCAAGGATGGTGTTTTAAAATGGCCCCAATATGGTAGTTTCGACCAAGAAATATTAGATAACTTAGAGGTCAAATTGTTCAAGAAGAAAGCCCGGCCGGCAATGTTTGACTCTTTCCGCTTATGGCGCAAGGAAGCCAAACAGAAAGAAATAAGACTAGCAAAAAAGAATAAAAGAGGTATGTCAATGGTGCAAGCTGCCGTTGCATACAGAGATAACGAGGAAGAGCAGGAGAGCGAACAGATGCTTAGGAGCAAGAAACTAGCGATAGATAAATGTTACCCAATGCTGCCAAATAGAGGAAAAGGTCAACAGGAAGGATCCGAGAAAGATCCATTGATGTCCCACCTATTAAATTCTCCGCCACCCTATGCACAAAATGCCACAGCACCTCCGCAACCTTTCGTTGCACCTTTGGTAGCTGTAATACAGGCTCCTTTACCGCACTCACCAGCTACTCTTCAGCTGACTCCTGTTTCTTTGGCACAGCCTCCTCAAGGCTCACCGATCACATCTATTTCTCCTACCGTTCCTTCTGAAATTTCGCCTAGCGCACCTTCTAGTCTCTCTGATACTCGTTCTACGAACATTTCTGTTTCTGCTTTGCGTGACTCTGTTCTACTACCAGCTATTCCTCCACTTTCACCTTTCGTCTGGCATAAAATGGCCAGCATTGTTACTAACTTTCCTTCACCACTTTTTCGGTCGCCTAAAACGACCCCTAACACGGAACGAAGACAATCACGAAGCCAAATGCCTGATTATCAGGAAAGGGAAACATTGAATAAGTTAGCACGAAATTGGGCTATGGATACAGCGAGATATGATGTAGAGTCTGTCATGAACGTTTTCCGTCAATGGGATGAACCAACGCAAAGATACGTCTTTGAGCAGATGTGTGTTTTCCTGTGTGAGGATTTGGAAGATAATGGTCAGAAGAGCAACCTGCAGGAGTTGTGTAGGTTACGATTTAAATTTGGGGAGGGTATGATAGTTGGTCCCGACGTTGAAAGAGCAGTAGAGATATTATTATCACATCGAAGTACAGGTGGTAATTCTGGGTCATCCTCTGACAGTGGTACGTATAGTAGGAAAAGAGCGAGACAGTACCCTATGAGAGAGGTTCCTCCGGTTTGGAGGGAAGGTGATGCAAACGCAGTTCCACCGGTTCTGCCTCATTTCCAGCGTGTATGGGTACATGTCCCCTGGAAAAGATCCGAAGTTCTAGCACTCAAGCAGACACTACCCGATCCCCGTAAAAACCCGACTGGGTATTATAAGGAGTTGTCCCAAACTGCAAGCTCATGTATAATGAATTTAGCGGATATAGACATGTTGTTTGGGAACATTGTTCCACATCCTTTATGGAGTAAGATACGTCATACGGATCATGACCAAGAATTAGGTGACTCATGGGCAAACATTGCGACTACAGATGCTAGACAAATCGGTGGTTTCAAGCCTGAGCCGTTAATAGCTGAACTTCCTGGTAGAATTATCGCATACATGAAGACAATTATGCCTGAAGTACGTGTAAACTGGGACAAGCTATCCGCGTGCAAGCAGAAGAAAGACGAGAATGTGTCTGACTTCTTCACGAGATTTGAGGAAACCTTCACTGACCATAGTGGTCAGGATATGGCTACAGAGGGTGGCCAAAGACTGTTTGTAGACAAGTTTGTACACAATTTGCTTCCTGAATTGTGTGCTAAACTAAAAGACTCAGAAAGTGCTTGGGCTGTCTCTACGTCAGCGCAGATTCTAGCAACAGCCCAGTACTATGAAAATAGGCGTAAAGACGAGTTAGACAAGGCAGACAAAAAGACGAAAGATTTGAAAACTAAAGTTCTTCTCCAACAGGCCTATCAGCCTCGTATGGCTAGCCAGCCTAATTATCAACAGAATCTGCAGTACTCTAGAGACGCGCAAGGAAACGAGCTTTCCCATCAGCGTCCTACGTATGGCCCGAATCAATGTGCGTATTGCAAAGAAGAGGGCCATTTTAGGAATAATTGTCCGGCTCTTGCACGACGTTTAAACGGTGCACAAGGTGTAAGGGAAAGAGGTGTTCAGCATGCCTCTAGAGGTAGAGGCCGTGGAAATTTCACTCAGAATATAACTTCTTTTCCACCTCAGAAATCAATAAATAGCTTTGATCAACAGGGTAATTCATCGTCCAAGTCAGCTCAGTACTATGCTGACGACTATTACACCGAACACGACAATGAGGGTAACGATCGCTAGGACAGCCATGGACAAAGAGAGGGAGTTGTTTCAGTTCCAGTAGATCAGGATGGACCTTATGTCGAGGTAATTACCTCAGGAGTGTCAGAGCCATTTCTGCTGGATACTGGTGCTACAAAAAGTTCTATTATGCACTCAAAACTTCCTGGCGCACCTTTGTCTGGCGAAATGAATGTCTCAGTAGGCTTCTCTGGCGCCCCTGTTAGAAACCCGATCTCTAGTCCTGTTTCCGTTTCTGTTGGCCCCTGTGAATTAGAAGCACCCCTCATTCTTACAACAGGTTGCGGTGAAAATTTGTTAGGATTGGATTTGCTAAAGAGATTGTACGCGACTTTGTACTGTTCTCCCTCGGGAGTACAGCTTACTTTAGGAGAAAAGTCATTTCTCCAATGTACTTGTCAAAAGAAGGTATCCCAACCGAATTGTCATCACTTCCAGATATACTATGGGCTAATGGTTCCAACGATGTAGGTCGTTTAGAGATAGCACCGTATGTCATAACTTTGAAAGCAAACGTCAGATTGCCACGTATTCCCCAATACAAAATTTCTAACGACTGCGAACAGGCATTGTTAACGATCGTTTATGATTTGGTCGATAAAGATGTTATCGAGGAAACAACAGGAAACATTTGTAACAGTCCAGTTTTACCGGTCTTGAAACGTACTGATCCTTCACAGCCCCCTGTGTATAGGTTTGTGATTGACCTCCGAGAAGTAAACAAGGTAGTTATACCGCAGTTTCCAGTCGTCCCCGACATTACTGCTTTATTGACAATGGTTCCAGCTTCAGCAGCTTGGTTCTCGGTGATTGACCTGAAGAACGCTTTCTTCAGCATCCCGATCGCCGAAGAGAGTAGAGACCTTTTCGGCTTCAATTTAGGAGGACGAAGCTTCCGCTTCAAATGCGCTCCTCAAGGCTACTGCGAAAGTCCATCAATATTCAGTCAGGCTCTGAAAACACAACTAGACACAATTGTACTGCCAGATGGGTCAACATTGATTCAGTACGTAGACGATCTACTGATCGCTGCAGACACTGAAGAGATTTGCAAGGAAGCTACGTTGTCGCTATTACGTCACCTATGTGACATGAAGCACAAAGTCTCCCTTTCAAAACTGCAATTTTGTCGACAAGAAGTAACCTACCTAGGTCACATCTTATCGAAGGAGGGAAGGAGACTGACACCAGAAAGAATACAGGCAATCACAGAACTAAGTGGCCCAAGGACACTTAGAGGTGTCCGAGCTTTTTTGGGCATTACATCGTACTGTAGACAATGGATACCGAATTTCTCACTACTAGCCAAACCCTTACTGTCACTACTCCGCAAAGACACGCCTAAACCTATGCCTTGGTCTGAAGATTGTCAGACGAGTTTCCGCGAGTTGCGCGATGCATTGTGTTCGGCTCCTGTGTTGGGAAACCCCAACTACAGTAAGCCTTTTACATTGTATGTCCACGAAAAAGAAGGTTGTGCATTATCAGTCTTAATGCAACTCTTTGGGGACAAACAGCGCCCATGCGCGTATTTTTCGGCAACTCTGGATCCAGTGGCTAAGGCACTGCCAAGTTGTCTAAGAGCAACAGCCGCAGCAGCTGTCTGCATTCGACAGTCTGCTGGATTAGTCATGAATAACACTCTGATCGTTATGGTTCCGCATGCAGTAGACATTTTACTAAATAGGACAAAGACACAACACCTTACTAGCGCTCGACTATCCAGTTACGAACTTACCCTGCTAGCAAGTCACATCCATATAAAGAGGTGTGATACACTCAATCCCGCTACGTTATTACCCATCCCGACAGAGACAGACAAGAGTGACAAGCATGACTGCTGTTTCAGGACAGAGGAAGAGACAAAAGGGAGAGTAGACTTACAGGACACTCCCCTTCCCGAATGCAATGATACTCTATGGGTTGATGGTTCATGCTTCAAGTTGCCGAATGGTGATACGACTACAGCATATGCCGTAACGACGTTACACACCATTGTAGAGACTGCACGCATTCCCCACAGTTCTGCACAAGCTGCAGAGTTGATAGCGCTTACTAGAGCATGTGTGCTGGCGAAAGGAAAGCGAGTAAATGTGTACACTGACAGCCAATATGCCTTTGGTGTGGCTCACAGTTTTGGGAGATTATGGCGTGAACGTGGGTTCCTTACGTCCCATGGTGCAAAGATACAACATGGCCAGCTAGTTAATGAGCTCCTTGAGTCACTCACCTTGCCCCTACAAGTCGCCATTATAAAATGTAGTGCACACAGAAAGATTCAGGATGATGTTGGCCGCGGAAATGCATTTGCAGATGAGGTTGCGAAAGGAACTGCAAGGAACACAATGAATCGGATGTATGTCATGGGTCCCGCCAGATGGACTGCTGATGTAGGAATGTGTGAGGACACCATTGAAAGCGTAAAATCAATACAAGCCGAGGCCACTGAGAACGAGATGAATGAATGGAGAGAAAGCACAGGTAGATTGGATGCGAATGGTTGTTGGGTTGAACTATCGGAACACCAGCGATGGTTACTACCTAATGCAAGACGTACTTGCAGTGGTAACGATGGCTCACGGAATGGCACACATCAATTCGAGAGGAATATGTAAACTATTGGCCCCAGTATGGCAGAATAGCAATATCCCAAAGTACGCAGAAAACGTGGTCAGAAAGTGTATGGTATGTTTGAAGTACAATCCCGGTAGGGGAACGCCAACTCCAGCTGGTCATTTTGCGCCTCCAACGTACCCGTTCAAGGTTTTGCAGCTGGATTTCATCCACATGGAGAGGTGCAACAACCTGAAATACGTTCTCGTTGTTTGCGCCTTTTCAAGGTGGGTGGAAGCGTACCCCCTTAAGGACAACACCGCCTTATCGACTGCCAAAGCCCTTGTCAAAGAGTTCTTCCCTAGATTCGGTATGCCTAGAATTGTCTGGAGTGATAACGGAAGTGAATTCGTAGGATGCGTGATGAAGAGAGTGTGTGAGTGTCTAGGCATACACCAAAAATTCCACTCTGCGAATCACCCCCAATCGGCTGGATTAGTAGAATGCTACAATGGCACTCTGAAACTCAAACTAGCCAAAATCCAAGCCAGTACAGGTCTTAAATGGCCTGATGCCTTGCCTCTAGCACTTTTGTCAACCAGGACGACTGTCCACTCCAGGTTAGGACTTAGCCCCCATGAAATCGTGTTTGGCCGCCCAGCCAACGTCTGGGGCGTGCCAAGACCCAAGAAACTGAGCGAGATAGAGCACCCCGTACTGCTTGACTATTTGTGCGAATTGACAACTAAATTGCGTGTTTTACACCAACAGGTTCACAGTTCTTCTCCACCAGCCTCTGACGATCCAGGTCACCTCATCGAACCCGGTTCGTGGGTTTTGTTGCGGAATTTTCAGCGCACCAACAACGGACAACCGAGGTGGACCGGACCGCACCTGGTACTACTTTCAACAAGATCTGCTGTTCGGGTTGAAGGCAAGAAGAACTGGGTACATGGGACCCACTGCAAACGGGTCCCTCTACCCCTTCCATACGACCGGTGGGTCAACAAAGGACTTGCTGACTCTGAGACAGAATCCGTACCTCGCTTCATCCCTTTCAGCGATGCCCGTTTGAAAGAAACTAGCACTGAAAAGAAGAGTGATCATATTTTGCAAGGACTTGTGTCACCATCTATGCAATTGGACACTACTGACCCTGAAACGCTGTTTGAAGATCATACCGTACCTGGGAAACGACGATACAACCTGCGGTCTAGACAAAAGAACTAATAAAAACTTGCTCTAATGTAATTTCCTCTTCTCCCCTAAGAACTATTTTTGAATTTTCAGGTCTCTCGTCCCAAGGGAACTAGCTCATTTTTGATTTTTCGAACCGCCATCCGGTTCTGCTGCTAGGGTCGCGGTTGAAGTCTGGGGAGTGCAACTGGGAAGTTCTAGGTCCACGGTTCAGATTGGTCCACGGGAGTTACCCCGGACTGAGCAGAGCGCGCTCCCTGGGAGAATCAATCAACCACCGCGGGCAGCAACTAGAGCATGGAGTTTCCAAGGGTAGAGAGACCTGTCAGACTCACGAACTTCGAAAAACAGTTATGCACGATACTGTCCAGAAGAAGATTCCTGATATTATGTGTTTTAATGTTATGTAGCATACTTGTGTTTTTTATTGGTTATACCTTGTTCGTATTTAAAGTTACCTTTTCGAATGACACCCAGACACCACCTCCTCCCACTATTTCTCCACACTACTTTCACCCTTTACCTGAACACGAGTCTGCCCGAAGACTCGAATTTGTAAACAACTCTTTCATCCAGCTTCTACACCAACACCAGTCCATAATGAACACGTCAAACTGTTGGATATGCGGACTTATGCCACACACAACCGATAAGGGTATCCCATACTTCGTTTTGCCATTTAGCTACTATGGTTCTCTGTGGGCTTTCCAGACCATGTTCCTATTCGCCCTAGAACCATACCCGACCCGTTCCACTGCGAGCGACTCTAGTAACAAGGCACTAATTGCAGGGATAAGGAACATGAGTAGGGATATCGACACCTATCTGACAATCCCCAAAGATGAACTGAGTCCCTACGCCCGTTGGAACGTGACCAAACATGGGGTTTACCTGGTCAAGAGCCAGGCAGCACAGAAATCTCGCCCAGTTTGGATAGTTCCCCACCGAGGTCACTTATGCTTACAGGGTATTGGTAGGAACCCCACAGCACAGTTAGGAAAGAGCATTTGCACGGAAACATATGTATTTGCTTCCCGAACTTCCCCGATACTCTTGGCAGCTAAAGGCACGTATTTCGTTTGCCACGACCAAGCCTACACGTGGTTGCCCCCTGATTTCTCAGGTATATGTTTTATTTCATTTCTGCTGCCTCCTACCTACACGGCCCGAGCAGATTACCACCGGACAAGGACAGCTAGAGGTGTCGTGAGTAAAGACGACACCGCGGGTCAGGAATTCGCTGACTTCGCAAAGGGTTTTCTGCCATTTTGGGGGCCTATGGTGAACAGCAGGAATATTCGCCAGTTAGCGAGGATAGTTGAATCCGCCGTGACCACAACGGCCGGAGCACTTGGCAATTTGACAACAGAGCTTCAGTCGGATCGACTTATGACCCTTCAGAACCGAATTGCCTTAGACATTATACTCGCCGATCGTGGTGGTGTGTGTAGAGTCATCCAATCCAGTTGCTGCATTTTCATCCCTGATAACGCACCAACAGTATACCAGGCCATCTCCAAACTACACGAAATATCTGGTTCCCTTCACATTGAGAAAGGGGATTGGTCCCTGCTGGGGTGGTTCTGGGAACTGATCACTGCCTGGGGATGGAAAACTTTGATTTTCATCGGGATGATCTTGGCACTTCTGTTCATGTTTTGCTTGTGTATACAGTGTGCTCCTGCACTATGTGGCCTCTGTGCTACCTCGTGTGTACGGAAGTCTGTGTCACAGGACGAGCTGAGTAGCAGAATGATGCTCCAGCAACATCTCCACGAATTTCTTCATACCGATTTGGACTCAGATTAGCATGAGTTATTGCCTTATATGAGGGCAAAAGGAGGGTCTGTGGTTCCCAAAATCCGGACCCTGTGGTTTTCCCGATATCGAGGTCCAATACCCGTGTCACGAAACCTCAACGTACCGAGACGATTTTGGTGTCTACGAACCGATAATGATTAGGACATCATTCCTATGTATTTGTGTTACAATCGAGGGTTGCCAACACCCCTAAATCACAGTTTCCGTCCCATCCCTTAAACTCCATTTTGTGAACGGCATCCATCTTGCATCTTGCCCTCATGATAAGTCAATTAAAGGTCGAGCTTGATCCAAATAGACACGTCCACCTTTCGTGACTTTCCCCTGACCTGTCCCAACTGACTCCACTGTCTTCGGCCAAACCTGTTTAGGCAGCTCCTCACCCAGTGGCCGAATACGATAGCATCTACGCATAACATTCCACGAACCATTCACTACATACAGCCCATGTTTCCTTCAAACACGCACCTGTCCCCGTATCTTGTTTATGGCCCTTTTATGGCTGGGTTGTACCTTCCTTTATTGGTGGTTCATCTATATCTGATGGGAGTTCCCGATCCAACTGGGTAATCTATCAGCAAACTGGACATCTAAAATATGGGCTTGCTTACATGACTTCGCTCTTTGTATTGTTGTAGAAATATGTGTGTTGCCATACCATAAACTCAAGAATTCTTGCTTGAAGCCATATATTTGATATATAAGGAGACGGCTGGTTCTGTAAAAACGAACAGTCTCCCAAGAACCTACTCTCTGTGTGGTGTACTTCTGGGACACGTGTTACTTGGTAGCTACCAATAAAACTAGATCTTTGACTGCGACTAGAAGACTACGTGTTTCTGTGGTCCGGAACAAGGGAACTCAGAGGTCTTCGGGTGTTATCCCCTGACACCAGCGGGTTCCTAAAAACCCGTTACCTCAGTGCTCGAACATATATTGTGTTGATGTGCAAGTGGTCTGGTTTAGCAGGTAGAGCTACTAACAAGTGATAGGGACTCCAGTGGAATGTAGAGGTACAATATACATGGTACAATGCGTGTCTGATATGATAATTAACAAACACAGTAATCACAAGATACGGTCTATTGAGCAATTAATCACAAGTAGCAGGAAAATTCAATTCTTTCATTCAAACCCGTCGGTTTTTGGGTGGAAAGTTTTTGAATCCAGTGGTTCTCTCTTCTGAGAAGGTGTTTAGAAACACAGAAGAGAAATTACGAATGGAATTGATCAAATTCAATGACATAGACCAACGAATTCAATTGACATGGATTATATCTGATACCACGGTTAACTTCCTGGATGTAAAAGTATCAATAACCCCAGATGGATTCACGACTGACCTATATGTTAAACCCACGGATAGGAACAATATGTTACTATACTCAAGTTTCCATGAACCTAATTTAATCAGGAATTTACCATTCTCACAAATGGCAAGAGTGAAGAGAATCACCTCTGATGAAATGACCCTCAATACTAGACTTAAAGAAATGACCAACAAATTCATTGCCAGAGGCTACCCACCAACCCTAGTGGAAGAATCTAAAGGGAGAATTGAAAAAATGGACAGACCAAAACTCTTAACTCCCAAAGTGAAAACAGACCAAACACGCACTGTGGTCGTATCAAAATATTCCACAGCCAGTAAGAAGTATAAACAAATCATTTTGAAACACTGGTCAATTTTGAACATTGAACCTGATTTCAAACAGTCATTTAGCCAACCACCAATATTTGCTTTCACCAGAGCGAAGAACTTGGGGGAAATTCTTCAGAATAAACCTTCAGATAATACAACATACTCAGGAACCAAACCTTGCCTTAACTGTGGAAATTGTAACAGTATAATCAAAGGAAACACCATATGCCACTCCTCACAAGGTCATCCCATCAAACTAAAGGTAAATGCCACCTGTGAATCCAGCAATCTAATCTATGGGATAAGATGCCCATGTGGAAAAATGTACGTGGGAAAGACGGAACGTCGCATCGAGGTGCGACTAACAGAACATAAATCCAATATTCGATTGAAGAATACAAAATCAGCCTTATCATCGCACTTCGTAGAAGAACACCACAATGTTTCCCAAATCAAGTTTATTATCCTTGAAATTGTACAGAAAACTGAGGGGAGAGACAATTCTAAACACCTTCTCAGAAGAGAGAACCACTGGATTCAAAAACTTTCCACCCAAAAACCGACGGGTTTGAATGAAAGAATTGAATTTTCCTGCTACTTGTGATTAATTGCTCAATAGACCGTATCTTGTGATAACTGTGTTTGTTAATTATCATATCAGACACGCATTGTACCATGTATATTGTACCTCTACATTCCACTGGAGTCCCTATCACTTGTTAGTAGCTCTACCTGCTAAACCAGACCACTTGCACATCAACACAATATATGTTCGAGCCCCGACGGGTTCACAACACGTTTTTCTCTTTTCTTCCATTTTTTTAATTTCGCTACGCTTTTGAAATCATGCCCACCTCATACATTTTTATTACATTCCCCACACCGTAAACCATATTTCATGCGCAAAACCTTTTCACCCAATGGTGATACTGATTCTCCCGCCGATGATCTTAGACTTGCTACAGTCTTTTTTCTTTGTTAATTGTCACGTGACCTATCACATGACCGGAACTATTCAAAATATCATAGCGCGACCGGCTACCCCCGTGCCGTCGCTACGGAAGACGAGGAAGGGCCCCAAGCTCGTTTAAACTTCCCTTCAAGGTTAGTGTACCATAGATGTCAGACCAGCATTTGCTAAACGCCACGCTCTAGCCCCCAACAACCACCCCGTAACTGAATCACTTCATTTACTGTTTACTCTCCACAGATCGTAGCAGCAAACAGAGAAAGGCATGTAAGTGATGCTCCGTTTTCGTTACCTTGATCACTCCGTGTGTACACCACCAGCACACCTCTTAACAGAATATTATTAGAACCATGTCCACATTTCTGCTCATTTTTGTTTATATTGTAAAGTTTACTTTTAAAACGGTATGTTGCAATGATATCATTTATGTCATAAATTGTTTCACTCCACAATAACGGTACCTTATTACGTTTTGCAGTGTCGATTCCCTGATGAAGGGCATGACTCAAATGCCCGAAATGCATTAAATATAATAATGACATTGCCCGAAGGACAAAATGTTTGAAAAGTATTAAACGCTAAGAAACTATATTTGAAAGCAACAAGTCAAAGTGCTAATGAAATAAAAAAACACGCAAACAATTCAATTAATGGAGTGGAAGTCTTTTTTAAGGGAAGACAACAAAATGTGTGCCCGCAAAGGGATGATCCTAGAGTATCTCTAGTCTCACTTCTCAAATAAAACATTTGGTCCAGGAGTGCAATTTATGCTTAGTTGCCATTAACTACTGGACCCAAGTCTTGGAACCGTGTAAACTTGTCTTGCTCCTTGACACGGAAGAGAAGGAAAGCGTACCTTTGTTGCCGGCCAGGAGGCAGTGGCCCAGTCTGATTCCAAGGATGACAGCGCAAGACTCGACTGACTGGAATGACCATGACAAGGACATCTCAAGGAACAAAATCAGCTTCACTGCCTTAAACGTGCGAAGAAGGAACCTGCTTTGTGCTCTAACCATGCCTGGTCAGTAAGTTACCCTTTACCAACCTTTTCGTTGCCCAGAATGTCAAGGTGATGGTCAGTGTTCAACCCTGTGGCACTGGGATGGGTGCTGATTACTGAACTGTTTAAATCATTGTTCTCTCCTTTCATTTTTGAATCAGCACCAGTCCATGGTGTGATTCATGCTGAAGTTAAATCGGACAGGCTACTGGTGTCACACTGGGTGACTTCCGGTGCCCTTCTAGCAGAAAACGATCTGTACCACGAGAGGTACGAATGCAGTTAGGAGCACCTGACGATTCTGGCGACACTCGAATACAGATGGAACTGAGCCACTGATTTTAACTATCAGCATCTAGTGCTTAAGGGACTAACTGGGCCTGTAACAGTCAACAGGGGTTCAATCACTTGGACCTTTAGAGGTCTTCAGAAGTGCACTACCTGACTGCAAGCGCACTGAAGAAGTTTCAAGAATTCCTGCAGGTGGCATTTCTGTTGCTTGGTTGGTGCTTTTTGGGATCGTCATTTTAAGGCTTTAAGTGTGATTGTTTTAAATGAACCTGCAATGTCCCTGCTTGTATGCTATCACTGAGAAGGCTGTTTTTACTTGAGAGACTGGAGTGATTCATGCAATCTTAAGCCACCCACAGCATCTCTTATAGACCAACTGTAGCCAGAGGACTCGATGTTAACAGTAATTCTGGTGCCTCTTGCTATCTTATTTTTAAGCGTACTGTTTTACTTATCTGCTATTACAGTACTTTCAATTTTCTAAAGCAAAAGAGCTCACTTGTCATTAAAGTTGTGGACTGTTGTTATGTAGCTTATGTTTAGTCTCCATTTTAGTTTCTCATTTTAACGTATCATTTTCTAATGGTGGTATGCTCGTTACTTTTTTTTTAAAAGCATTGTCATCCTGTAGTCTGCACATTTAGTTCCAGGGTCGCACAAATTCAGAACATGATGCATTCTTTTATTTTCTCTGCTCATAAGGAGACGACGTTTCTGCTTTAGTCTGAATAAAATGTTGTTCTGCACCTCTGGCAGTGTGATAATCTTGCCGCTTTATGATGAAAACGGAGTCCAAGCTGAAGTCGGAGAGAGCTATACACCTGAGTCACTATGGTACGCTGTTGTGAGGTGTCACTAGGATGCAGTGCCTCTGTCCCCCACCTTTATCCTGAGAAAGAAGATAACTATACACTCAGACCGAGGTTCATTCGTGGAAGCACGGAGCCTGGCTTCCTTCCCTACAGTACCAAGGTATGGAGATCGGTAATGCCAACATGCCCTGGCAGATGAGTACTCCCGATAAGCCCTCTTTAGCACAGAGATCAGTAATAGATAGGAGTAACTTTAGCAATAAACAGGGCAATAGCGTGTCTTTTCTTGCTTGTAATTGCAGTTCATATTTTATTTACAAAGAGTAGAGCTCTTCAAAAAACTTTTGAAAACGCAATAACGTATATTTTCTTTGAAAACACTTTGGGCATGCAAGAGTGACAAACGAAAGTGTCAGATCTGTTACCACGATTTCCTTGGGCACTGGAGAGTCATGTTCTAGATTACTGACAACATCTATAACTGGAGGATTAAGAGTTTAGATGCATTACTGTGAGCTAGCCAAACAGACCAACATTTACTAAAGCAAACCAATACAAAAGGGGTTGAGGCAAAATAATATAACACCCACCACCGCAGTGAACCCGATTTTAACAGACTACTAATGGTGCACAGAACCAGAAGTTCAACCTCTTTCAAATTCCAGCGGAGAAAACTCCAAACATAGAAAAAAAGTGATGGTTCAGCACCCTTATTTTTTGTATTCTTGGTAGTTCAGCACAATTCTTTTTAACATTTCATACACAAGGAATACATAATTCAAAGTGTTCAATAAAAGATTTGGACAATAGTTCTTTTAATCATATTCTTCTTCTTTAATTAGTTTCTTAAAACCAGTAGCCGTAGCTAACGCGTTTAGTCCTGAAAGACTTCTTCAGGGCTCCATTTTCAATTCCTCTCAGCGTTGTGTCTATACTCCAGCTTTTGGATCTTGAGGATGTTACGCGAAGCTAACACAGGGCTGAGGCACACGAACTCTGGTCTATGAAGACTTACGAATGCAACTAGAAAAATACAGTTTTTTCAACAAAAAAACCCCCAAAAAAATTTGAGTATACCATACAGGAAACCAAAGTAAGAATTTGTCTGCTTGGACTTATTACCAAAGCATTCAAAGTGCAAGTCTATCAGGAAATAACTGATGGCAGGGAAAATATATAAATCAGCATAGACACAATGCTGAGAGAAATTGAAAATGGAGCCCTGAAGAAGCCTCTGAGGACGAAACACGTTGGCTATGGCTACTGGTTTTAAGAAACTAATAAAAGAAGAATGTGAATAAAAGAACTATCGTCCACATTTTTTTATTGAAAACTTTGAATTATATGTACCTTGTGTATGAAATGCTAAAAAGAATTGTGCTGAACTATCAAGAAAAAAAATAAGGGTGCTAGACTAACATTTACTGATTATATAAGAAGACTCAATACTATGAAGTTTTGTTGTTCTATATACACAGTCCTACTAGATTTGTAGGAACTGAATAACATGGTGTCACCAACGTTCTAGGCATGGTACCTATTAAATAGCTCTCCTGAGTAGTTTATTTGCAGGTGCCCAAAACTTCTGTATTATCTCTATACAGAGACGTCTGTGGTAATAAGGGTTTTATTCTTCTTCAGTTTAAAAGGAAGGACCTATTTAGGACTGTAGGTTAATTAAGCTTGATTGTTTAAAGCGATTGTCCCCAAGAGAGTTTTTCTTTCTGTCAATTCTATTTAATAAATATGGTGCAACCAATAGTTATTCTCGTAAATTGCAGGCAAGCAGTATCTGTATACTTAATTAGACATGGGCTCGCTAATGGCGGTGGAGAAGTTACCTTTGTGGTTGAGGCACGTGCAGTGTACAGATGTGAATATTTTTATTGCTGGGTTGATTTCCCTACAGTCAATCCCAATACATTCACTTTTCACACATAATGAGGTTGCAGCGCCAGCTGCATATAAACCTAGTGAATATTTAGAAATACCTTTTAACATTCCAGGAACATCATATTTGGTTCCAAGATGCCCTTCTACACACGGTACACAATGTTCGACTAGGTCCTCTCGGTAATGATGAGGCTACCTGCCAACATTAGCAGGCTATACGCCTTATCCTAATCCACAGCAATTAACCCAACGTGACACAGTTGCTCTCTTAAAACATTTGGTTAGACTATATTGACGTGTAATGCTGTATGTTCTGCGTACAATCACTACTACCCAGCGAGGGCTCCTCAAGCTGGACAGGCTTAGTTAGCTATGCTAGCAATTAGTCCTATCACTATTAATGACATTATGGTTAAAGTTCCTACCGAAACCAACAGTTGATGGACAGAATGCAGAACAATGTCATACATTCACCCCAGTACAGAGATCTGGGCCTAAATCCATCGTTTTTTTGCACTCCACACCACCCCAGTTCAGACATGGCCATATGCAAATCAGCCGTGACCCTGTGCCTCATGGGAACAGTCCAGCCCGAACTGCCAAGCCATGTCTTTCCTGGACCGGAATCAAGCATCCTAGGACCGGTTTCTGGCTATCAGCCGTCTTCAGCCAGGATAGCTTGACTCCAGTGGTGTGGAGAGCATGGGACTCACGTCTGAGCATACCCATCCCACTTGGGGTGACAAATGCAAAACCAACAGTTGATGGACAGAATGCAGAACAATGTCATACATTCACCCCAGTACAGAGATCTGGGCCTAACCACACAACTGGAGTCAAGCTATCCTGGCTGAAGACGGCTGATAGCCAGAAACCGGTCCTAGGATGCTTGATTCCGGTCCAGGAAAGACATGGTTTGGCAGTTCGGGCTGGACTGTTCCCATGAGGCACAGGGTCAAGGCTGATTTGCATATGACCATGTCTGAACTGGGGTGGTGTGGATGCAAAAAAACAATGGATTTAGGCCCAGATCTCTGTACTGGGGTGAATGTATGACATTGTTCTGCATTCTGTCCATCAACTGTTGTTTTTGCAAAGTTCCTACCAAACAGGATGAAATTCCGTTTTGGATTGCACAAAAAACAAATCAACTTTAGGCAGTGAATTCCCCATACGAGACCCCATAGAATTCTCACTAAGAGCCCAATTTTGATGCGGTTTGGAAAGCTCTGACCACCGGTCGGAACCTTATGAACTGCATCATAATGTGCTGGTCGGATTCCTTTCCTACCGTCTCATTTTGATTTAGGCAGTTGGAAAAGAATTCAACCTGTCATTCCGGGTGTCTTCCAACGGGCTCGGAGAGCCCGTCCACCAGTCCGAATGCGTCAAGTGATCTCAAGGGTGGGCCTATCAGCCCTTGAGATTACAATGACGGTTTCTGATATGGTTTCCATGCCGGTCTGTCTGACATGGAAGCCATGTCGGAAAGCGTCTTTAGGGGCCCCCAGCAGGGCCCCCTTGGGTGCATGGCCTCTGGTTGGAGGCCGAGGGGGCACCTATGGTGCCCCCCTGTTGAACCCGCACCTTGGGGCAGGCACCTGGGATGGACCGCACCTCCCATTTTACTATGGAAGCATGCATTATGGCAGGAATGCATGCTCCCATAGTAAAAGGTAGGAATGGCACCAAATCCTAAAGAGGTGGTCGGGATCGCTGATGCAGTGTCAGGCAGAAGTGATTCCGCCTGACATCGTAATGAGGCTATATGTGTCTTCTACGCAATGTGGTTCATCCTGTGGAAGAGTCTAATACATGGGGTACTGTTCTGTAGCAATATATGCCATCATCCACAGCTCTCTGTCCATTGCTTTTTTATCTGAAGTCCTTATACCGATTCAAACTGAACATTGTGCATCCCCTGCCCTGGATTTGGGAATGAAACCCACTACCAACTTTGTCACAGAGTCCTCAATTATTTTAAGTAATATTAATGGGGAGACAGCTTCTTTGGCAATATGGCAACTGCTTGCTACAGTACCAGCTGTGGGAATGCAAGCTCCCTGAAATTATTTTTGAAACCTATACACCGATGGGTCATGAAAGTCTGGGAACCAGGTTAAATAATCCATAACTTAAAGGCAAATATGATTCAGACATTACCAAGAAAACACCCAAGACTTCTAAAAAGCACTGGGATAAAAACAAAGCTAAAGCAAAAACATGAACTGGATCTCCGCAACTAGAGCCTTCTATTGGTTATTCGGATTCTGAAATTCAAAGCCCCTCTACCTTCTGAAGCTATCCTTAACTGCCCACTCTAGCTTCCTTGAGACATATAAGAGGCTAAAGTGCGCCTTTTGACTATACAATATGTAGTGAACCAGTTTTATGGACTTGCAACATTTGTGACAAACAACATTACTCACTTTAGGTAAAGCCAAATAAAACTCCACCAAAAACACAAAGAAAAAGACTAATTTAACTAAATATTAAACTTCCAACTTAATGAGTCCAACACATAACACCTGTTTTTATCTCAATTCTCTGAGAATAGGAATTCAACAACAGTTTTTATGTTGCTTTACATAAATAAATATATATATATATATATATATATATATATATATATATTGAAAACAATGCAATAAAGGACAGTATTTAGATGATACAATCATCAAAAGGCAAGTTTCATATTGTGCATTCGTAAACAACCAACTTCATTACCTCCCCCCACCCTCTCCCCAGACACAACAAACACAGCACCCATTGTTTAGTTGACTCAGCACCCCTATATAGTCCTTTAAACAGCATGTATTGGCATGTCCTTTCTTCCTCAAGGAAAGTCCTATCTGCTCCTCCCACTACTTTCAGATACCTCCAACAAGTAGTACTGCAGCCATTTACCCCATTTCTTGCAAAATGTTCTGGGGCATTCCCTACTGGCATACATTATTTTTTTTCAGCAATCCTATACATGTCCATTCCCTGTTTCCACTCATCTCTGGTAGGCCAGTCTCGAGACCCCCAGTATCTGGCAATGTCTCTTTTGGCTACGACAAGCCAGAGTCCACAGAAAAGTAGCTGAGATCGAGGGAGATCTACGTCGTTGGGGATCCCTAGGATAAGGAATTTGGGGCCAGATGTAGGTCGGCAAATACCGGTCGGTAACGGCCGATTTCAGCCGTTACCGACCGGTATTTGGTGTTTGACATGTAGGGGGCCTTATATTTACAGAATCGGTATATTTACCGAATCGGTAAATTTACCGAATCTGTAAAATACTGAATCGGTAAATTTACAGATTCGGTAAATACAGATATAGGTGGCACTTGAAACAGTGCCACAGGCCCTTACCGAATCTTTATTTACCACCAAATACTATTTGGTGGTAAATAACGAATACCTGTGTACATGCACATCTGTGCATGTACACCTGTGCCATGTGGCACACATACATGCCCTAAGGGCATATATGTGTGTCACATGGCACACAAGCCAGAAACAGGGGTGCAACAGGGTGTCAAAGTGATACCCTGTCCCCCTTGGCAATTCAGTCATTTTACCGATTCGGTAATTACCGAATCATTATTTGCCATTGATTACTATGGGCTTCAAGGCCCATAGGAATCAATGACAAATACCGGTTCGGTAATACCAAATCCTACCGATTCGGTATTTTTTACAGAATAATTACCTACATTAGATTTACCGATTCATGAATACCGAATCAGTAAAATTCGGTATTTATGAATCGGTAAATCTAATTTACCTACATCTAGCCCTTGGGGTCTAATGGTAGTTGAACCGACAGCACCCTACCAAGTTCCCCCATAATGTCCACCCAATACTCACAGATCAAAGGACAATTTAATATTGAATGAAAGAACGAACCCTCCACTCCCTGATATCTCAGATACTGGGATGTCTGCGCCCTTCCCATAACAAGCAGATGACGTCTGTCATAGTAAACTCCGTAAAGTATTTTAAATTAGATTAGGAGAAAGGGGGCTTTCATTGCCACCTCTCTTGGGTGCATCAGAGCTGCCTCCCAGTCTACATCCTACCTCTCTTTCCCATTTATCCCGTACCTTACAGAGAGTGCCTGTCATGTTGTTATTGAGTGTCTATTAAGTCAGAAAAACTGCTCCCTTTCGTAGCTCCTCTGTTAGGAGTCGGCCTTCAAGGGGGAACATTCTGGGATACTTTCCCCAGGAAGTCCCTTAGCATAACACACATGCTGTATTTTTGCATATTTTAGGAACTGGTTGGCGCTCACCCCATAATCGAGTTGGAGCGAAGCAAATGGCATGATGTCACTGCCCTCAAGAAGGTCTCCCATTTTAGATATGCTGAGTAAGTCCAAAGACTTGAATCCTGCAACTTCTGCATTTCGGTTAGCCATTTCCCCTTCCACAAAGGTGTTTCTCTAGTGGGCTTTCCATGCCACTCTATCAATTTAATTGCCTTTTTCCATGCCGCTAGTGAGAACTGTGTGGCCGGGAGGAGACGCCCTGCTCCCCCACCATATAAGTAGCTGAGACTGGACCCATCCCTCCATTGTGCCCACTCAACCCTGAAAGTTGAGTGGTCCCCTGGGTAAAATAACCAATCATTAATGTTGATGAGGTGGGCAGCCCAAAAGTAAGCCCATATATCCGTCAGGGCCAGCCTGCCATTATACTGGCTACGTTGTAGGGATTTTAAGGTAATCCGGGTGTCCACCCTCCCAGAGTAGCCTTCTCATGTCGCTCCCCATCATCTGGAAGACCTCGGGAGAGATCATAAAATAAGTATATTGTAGGACGTAGAGCAATGTGGGTAAAGAAATCATCATAAACATAGCTGCCCTCCCCATCAGTGTGCGGGGCAGCTTGCTCCATCTCTCTTATTTCATCCCGACATGATCGAATCACCTTCCAGAGGTTACGTGTATGGAAGGTTTCTCTTTCTACTGTCATGAATATACCCAAGTACTTGAACCCCAGGGTGGTGTCTGTCAGATGTCAGGGCAGTGGGGCCATCTCCAGTCTGCACTGTGGGAGGAAAAGCACCGATTTATCCCAATTAATACAGTAACCAGAATGACTCCTGTACTCCTCGAAAACTTGGATGGTCTTGGGGAGAGACAAGGATGGGTCAGCCAGGTACAGAAGGACATAGTCTGCGTAAAGCAAGATTTTCTCTTCTGCATCCTCCTCACCTAGGAGCAGGAAGCCACAGATTCTGTGATGGCACCGGACTGCACAAGCAAAGGACTCTATTGTCAGGGCAAAGAGGAGAGGGGACAAGGGGCAGCCCTACCTAGTACCTCTACAAATGGAAAACTCATATACCACTCCATTGACCGGACCACCCACACTGGAGTATGATATAATACGTGTACCAATCTCCCATAGCGGGAACCAAAATATAATCCATAATGAAAAAACTGTGTGGCCCCCTGAGAAATATGAATATTTTTGCTTGGAAGGATGGGCACGCCACCATAGGTCTGAGGGGCCCAGGGTTGCCGCAAGAAGAGAGTGGGGTGCTTACTAGACCTCCAGAAACGTATCCCTCATGGTCATCATTACATCATTAAAATCTCCTCCCATAATATAGAGTGGTGAGTCCGCTTCAGGTAAAAAAAAGCTTTTATTCAACTTAAGAGGCATCTAGGGTAGCTATTTCAAAAAGCCATGCCCTATACACACCAAGAATCAATCTAAATCTTATTTTATTTGCAAACCACAGATGTTACTATAGTTGATATGGTATGAATTGGCTAACTTGTGGAGCAAAGGACAACTAAAAGTGAAATTGTACCCAGAGTTTTTTTTACTGGGGTAACAGAGAGGAGATAGGCATTGCAAAAGGTATAAAATGCCACAATGAGATGGTAGAACTATTACCTTCTCTTACAACAGGGAATCTGGATCAGCAAACTAATGATGACATCTGCTGATGGTTTCTCAGAGGTGTCTGCCACAGGAGACTAATAATAGTAGTCCCTTTTGTGATGCAGGTCAGTATGAATTTAGTGATCCTCACCAACAATATATCTTGAATGCTAATTGTACGTGCTAGACTATGAAGAGGTATTTTGTGGTCTGTTGTACCAGAGGTTGCTTAGAGATTAAGGGCCAGGTGTACAGAGCATTTTCCCAGTCACAAACTGCCATATTCGCAGATTCGGACCGCTTGAGACCAGAAAAATGCTTTTTCAAATGTACAAAATGCGAGTCATTAACTTGTTAACAAATCGCATTTTGCATTTGCGATTCGGTTTTTGAAAGGGGTGTTTGTAGGGTGTCACTGACAAATGCTGAATGGGTATGGTATGTATTACTGTTTTGCAACTGAATTCTGAGCTCAAAACAGTAATGCTTTACCAGCAGTTAAAACGTGGTAGTATAACATTTGCAAAGGGATCATTTTGCTTTGCGAATGTAAATAATAATATTTTTTAAGAGCAGGCAGAAGTCTCATGTTCCGTTGCCTATTCTTTAAAAAAAAAACTTCAAGGTTTAATTTTTTCTGTTAAAAAGCATTCCATTTTCCTTACATAAAGAAAACGATTGCTTATTAACAAGCAATCACAGACATGGTAGTCTGCTGACGTCAGTTGGCCGAAATCCCTGTTATGGCTGTGATTCCTAATGGGTCGCAAACTATGACCAACCTCATTAATATTCATGAGGTAGGTCAGTTTCAGAGCCACAAGGGGTCCCTAAATGAGTTTCATACATTAGGAATACCAATTCGGTATCCTAATATTTGTACCTCTGGCCCTAAGTAGCTTACAAACATCCAACATGGCACCATTTCTCACATTTATTCACTGTGATTACACGTAAATTTTGGTGTATTGTTAATACGGGGTCCGAGGAGCTGGTTTCGGCAATTGAGCCCAACATCTCGGCTAAGACATGGCAGGATCACTTTTACTCACTATACAAGGCCCTCCATGACGCTACTGATGACACCCTAACCAACATTGATGCAGTAATTAAGGGTGAACCTTTTGCAGAGACGGACGTCCGAGCAGCCATCACAGGCCTGGCAACAGGCAAAGCGCCCGGACTGGATGGTCTGCCGGGCGACCTATTCAAGCATGAGCCCGACATATGGGCACCATACCTGGTTGTGATATTCAATGCTGTCCTTGCGGGTATGGAGGTTCCTAGTACTTGGCTGGGCGCAGAGATTGTTCCCATATTTAAGAAGGGATCACCTCTGCTCCCAGCCAACTACAGGCCTATTAGCCTCATAGATGTTTCCCAGAAGCTATTTGGCAGGCTGGTTTTGGATCGCCTCGAAACCTGGATGGAAGAAAATTCCATTCTTAGTCCCTACTAGGCGGGATTTAGAAAAGGGGTTTCCACTATGGATCAGATATTCCGCCTGAACCTCCTTTACTGGAAGATAGCGGTACTCGAGGGCGGCAGCATGTACACAGTATTCGTGGACTTGCGTGCCGCCTTCGATTTAGTACCCAGAGACAAACTCTGGATTGTACTGTCCGAGTTGGGCATTCCAGGGGATATTTTGTCTATCCTGATAAGGTTGCATCAGGAAACTTTTGCACGAGTCAGGTGTGGTAGAAAAGGGGCACTCTCAGAAAGGTTCTCCGTTGACAGGGGGGTGAGACAGGGCTGTGTGCTTGCACCGACCCTCTTCTGCCTCTTTGTCAACGGGGTAATAGATCACCTGACCAGGATCAATGACATCGATGCTCCCAAGTTGAACGGCAGCAGGGTGCCTGCAATTATGTTTGCGGACGACACCCTGCTGCTGTCCAAATCCCCAATGGGAATACAAAGAGTCCTGGACGGGTTTTCAGCATTTTGTGTGGAGCGAGGGCTTGAGATCAATGCGTTAAAAACCAAATTCATGATTCTCAACCCCCCCCCCTTTAACACGTCCCAATCCCACTATTGGCTCAACAAGATTAGAGAGGGTTTTTACATTCGAATACCTGGGGGTAACAATTAACCAGGACATGACGTGGGACTCGCATCAGGCAAAGGCCCACATGAAATTGGTCCAATTAACCGGAGGTATTTCCAGGATGACAAGTAGATCGACCTACAAACCTTTTAGCGCTGCCCTTGAAATTTATAAAATGCAGGCTAGGGGGGCAGTTTTATATGGAGGTGAATTGTGGGGTCATTGTCCTAATCACAAATTACAAATTACTGAAAACAATTTCATTAGGCAGATGGCGGCTTTACCCGTCAGTACCTCCCTCATCCCATTGAGACTTGATTTAGGCCTAAGGCCCATTGATGAGGAACTGGGGCTAAGACCAATCACTTTCTGGCACCGCATCTGGAGCACGCCAGAACTCACGAGCTATAGGAGCGAGCTCCAAGAGATCCTTCGTCTACCTAAATCAAGACAAATTCCATGGCTAAATTACATCAAATCAACATGTGAGAAATTAGGTAGACCAGAATTATGGCTAGACCCAGTGAATTCATGTACTAGGATCTCACGCAAACTCTTAGTGAGAGACTTTCGCGAGATGAATCTCCTCGCTACAATGGGAAAATCGAGGGAGGGGTCCTTGTCAGAATTGGTTTTTAAGTTTAAAGAAGTGTACTCACTCGAGCGCGTGTTAGATGACATCTTCCCGGTCCTTACAAGGAAAATCTTTTTACAATGGCGCTATGGTACACTCCCTACAAGGGCTTTTACAAAACACTGGGCCCAGTCCGCATCGAGAGAGCACTGTCCATCATGCAAGTACCATCTGGAGAACGATCTTCATATTATATTTTTCTGTAAGGCCTATAGAATACCGAGGAAAAACTGGCTTGTCCCCCTTCTTAAACAATTGGGTTTTACTTGTTACCTCCCAGCTTATAGGATATTAAAAACGGACCTTTCACCTATTATTGTATTTGGGGTGGCAACATTTTTAACTGCGATGTGGCATATCCGTAATCGCTTTTTAAAATTGGATCAAGAGCCGGCATAATCGCAATGTTTTGATTTTAGGATTTAGGAAACTGTAATGCCTAGACAATGTTGTTCATACCTTTTTTAAATGTTGCCTAATCATGCCTGGATGTTCTTGTTATTTTAAAATGAATATGCTCTGTATATCTTTTATGATCTAAAGTCGATCGAAATAAAGATTGGAAATGAAATGAATGATTACAAATTACTTTTGTGATTTTATTTATTAATTTTTTCATAGTTATAAAAAACATTGCAAATTTCACGAACAATAAAATAAAAAATACAGAGAGAAAAAAAGACCATTCAAGTTGCTGAGCATTACATTCATAGTTTGAAATAGAAACAGCTAAAAAGAGCAACATTATTATCTTTCTTCAGCTCCATCAAACTTAGGGCTTGTATTCTTCTGGAATTATCCTGTTTTTTGTTTGTAATTTTTAAACTTTTTTATCGATTTGCTCTTGTTGAACTACAACACAAACTACAAAAAGAAAAACCAAAATAGCAGTAACTAGAACGCATCTATCAAGTTATACTCGGTGCAAGCAACAGATGTCAAACGTAAGCGCATTAGCCTTTGCCACAGTCGTGAATAAGGTCGGTGAAGGCAGTGTGGTAAGTCAAACAGCACTATTGGCATGCATTATAACGGTAGGATAGAAGTATAAGGCAGCATTTGGGCAGCAGAGATGAGCTACACTGAGGTCAGATGAGAGGGCAGGGGAGTCAGCTGTTCAGTATGATCAAGTCCTAAGTAATGGTCAAGAAGGGTGCCAAAATCTCCTTTTGTCTTGAGGTGGTTGGCCTTAATGTCCAGTAGCTCTCCAACTGTTGCTGGCAATGGGCGGTGTCTTTCAGCCAAGTCTGTACCTTAGGAGGCAGCATACCTCCCCAATGCATCACCACTCTTCACTTAGCTAGCAGGAGCAGCATTACCACAGCATTGCGAATACTGGACAGGACATCCTTGACGAACCCCAGGAGAGCAACTGTTGTTGTTCAGAGGACTGTTAAGTCACAAATTTCACCTATACAATCATAAACCTCCAATCAGAACTCAGGCCCCTCCGGACACAGCCACACAAGGTGTAGGAAATCAGCTCCATCAGCACAACATCTGGAGCAGGAAGGGCTGTCCCGCAGGCTCATCCGGTGTAGCTGGACCAGCGCACAGTAGACCGGGTGTATATATTTGACGTGTATTAGGCGATGCCAACAGCTGAGGGGCAAAGTGCTCTTTTGGGCGCAGCAGAACTTCCATTGGTCATCAGGTATTGCACAATCTAGGGAGTGCTGCCAAAGGTATTGGGCTTTATGTACAGTAATAGGGGCCCTGTCCTGCATGACCGAGTATAATCGAGTGATCAGCCGCCTTGGGAGAAGGATGCAAGGAAGCTATGGAGTGCTGTAAAGCTAATTACTATACAATTCTCTAAATGTGCTGCTTAGCAGGTAATAGCGCAGTGTGCCCATGGCAGTGCATTCTGCCCTGCCCTCAATAGCCTGAAGTGTGATAAAAAATACCCCAAGGGAATAAGTCTCCAGGTGTGGTTAAGCCCAAGTGTCAGAGGCGGTTACACACAGCCGTCTAGCATGAGGGGCAAGATTGGGTTATACGCTAGATATAGGCTACAAGAGTAAATATGGGGCACCCCACCCATTTACGGAGCCAGTTCCATGCCTATATCGTGCTTTGGACAGTATCCACCTGGCCCAAGGGCATTTTGGGGCCAAGCAGAGCACCGTTTCCAGCAGTTAAGCCTTTGCATCGTCCACCTTGATGACAGCATCGGGCAGTAACACTGTGGGGAAAAAACAGTGATGGCAAATTGAGCCTACGCACAAAAGGCACAGAGTTCGAGGTCAGGTGCATTCAGTCCCCCCTGTTCAAACGGCAGTGACAGTAACTCCCATGCCTGTCTAGGCTGTCTAGGCTGTCTCCCAGCTCACACCAAACTGACCAGCAGCAATTGTAGGCCTTTGTCAGCGGAGACGGGATGTTGACAAAAAAGTTTAGGAACTTGGGCAGGACTACCATCTTGGCAAGGGTGATCCTGCCAGTTAGAGATAAAGTCAGTCTAGTTCATAGGGGAACAAGGTCCACCAACCAAGTCATCCCCCTGCCATAATTCTCCAACCAAATCTCTCTGAGGTCTCTACTGATCCATATACCTAGGTACTTGATGGTGGAGTTTAGGGGGGACTTGACTCCGACCATATTCGAGGATTGAGGTCAGCAGGAATATGACGACTTTTGCCCAATTAATATGAATCTCCACGAGTGCACCAAATTGGAGGAACTCCCGCAGTACATGGTCGAGGTTCCAGGCAGGGTCTGAGACAAACTCTTGAATCCACTAAGTCCAACCCTGGCAAGGAGGAAGAACAAGTAGGGCCACTCGAGAATCGAGGGCAGTTGTGGCGTCAATGAGTGCTGTAGCTGCTCTAAACTGTGTATTTATTGTGTGGAGCAGTGCAAAGAGGTTGTGTATATTGTCTTCAGTCAAGCGTCCTGGAACAAACCCAGAACCAGGGGGAGTAGTCGGTCCCAAAAGATGGTAGGAGTCACATTTAGAGTGGGGGGTACTTGTCTGGCTCGAGGAGAGTGATACTGATGGCCTCCCTGAGAGATTGGGGGAGGCAGCCCATGGCCCTGGCCTCTTCTTACCTGGCCTGCAACTGAAGGCCAAGTAGTTCAGTGTATTCCTTATAAAATTGAGCCATAAGCCTATTGAGGCCCGGCACATTGTCTCCTGGGATGCCACGGATAACTTGACACCCTCATCGTCAAAGGGGACAATTAAATATTGCCTGTGTGCTGAGTGCTGTCACAGTAATTATATAGACTCGAAATAGGTAGTTAGATCATCAGGGGTGGGGCAAGAGTAGAGAAATATAAGACCATTGTCTTTGTAATGGGCGCCATGCTGTATCAAGCAGTTCTGTCTTCCGCCTCCAATTCAGTGACATATATGCTGCACCTGCTGTGTCTGAGTAGGGAAGCCAGAGTCTTACCTGCCTTGTCTTCCTCCAGATATTGTTTAACAAAAACGGGGTAACCCTGTGTCCCTCAGAACCTTGGTATTAGCGGTTGAACAAACAAGTGGTTCTGTTGGGTAGACCAAATTCCTTTGAGAACGCTAATCTATGCAAACAAAACAACAGTGAAAGCTCTCTGATACATATGCACAACTGAGAAATCAATACGACGTTTCGACCCTAACGCGCCCCAGTTGGTGGTCGCTGCGGGTCTTTATCAAGGCGGGATATGGTCGGTGATAGTATGGTACAGGGACGATGATTTGCCTGAAGAGTTGCCACACGAATGTTGGCCAAATCCGTCGTGGAGACGATCAAGGTGCTTGGTCCGCCGTAGCTGGTAGTGAAGTGAGTCAAACATTCGCCAAACGTCGACGCCAATTTTAGGTCCAGAACACTCCATGACTCCTCTATAAAACATCGGGATTCATTGGAGATCAATTCATTGTTGGCCTTTCTGTGACTTGTGTATATAATTGTACTAATTGTTGTGTATATATCTTAGCACTTGAGCACCTTTTTCACCAATTGTCACTTAACTGTATATATATGTGATGGTCGTATTTTGTATTAATTGTTTTTGATATTGAATGAAGTAATTCAGCAAAAATTAAATTGAATTCCAAATATGTGTATGAATTCTGCACCAAGCTATATTATTTGTTTCTTCTGCTTGAGTATTTTTTTCTCAGTTGTGCATATGTATCAGAGAGCTTTCACTGTTGTTTTGTTTGCATAGATTAGCGTTCTCAAAGGAATTTGGTCTACCCAACAGAACCACTTGTTTGTCTTCCAGGCCTGAGACTCCCTGTTTAGGAAGTGGTCCTCACAGTCAACCATCTCGCAATATTCTGAGCTAATTTCCCAGATCTGAGCCAGTAACCAGACTTCCCCCATAGCAATACGCTGGAGCTCAAGGCCCCGTAGGATCTCCAGATGGATCAGGCATGCCTGAAGGACCTGCAGGACTCTAAATTACTTAACGATACAGGGTAAGAAGCACTGGAGCGTGGTTTGAAAGTATTCTGGGTAAATGCTCTGTTCACTTTATCCGTGCGGCTGTATCCCTGGTGAGCAGCCAGTAATCTATGCATGACCAGGTACTGCAGAAGGGGTAGACGTAGGCGCCCTCTTTATCCACTGGATGCCTGTCCCCCCTCAAATGTCTGACAGGTCAGTCATTTATGATAGTCTAGAGCTGTGAAGTAGTTTGCGGGTACAGGGTCCTCGTCAAATACGATTTGTGCACTTCTGGGTTAGGCACTATGTTGAAGTCACCTCCACATGACTGTGGAGGGGCCAAACCCCATTATTTTGTGCCAGATATAGATAACCACTTCTGTACTGTCCATATTCAGATTATATGTGCAGGCAATAATGACTGTCTCACCCCCCAGGATCCAGTGATGGATAACAAACCTGCCCTTCCCATTACAGATAGAATCAAGTGTGTGCCAGTTTACCCCCCCTCCTTTCATAATAGCACCACCACCTCCCTGGCATAAGCCGCATACGTAGCATCATTAGTCTCTCCTATCCAGCCCACTCTCAAGTTCTGTTTCATATTTGCAATTAAATGCAGCTCTAAGGCTGTCCTATATCAACCCTGTGTCGCTGAGGGAATGCAAATACCTGTTGCATCTTGCGGGGGTTATTCATGCAATCGGATGTTCCAAGATATTAAAATGAGGTCAGACATTTCAAAAGGCTAGTCGTCTCCTGCTGAGATTTCCACCAATGAAAAGGGAACCTGACGCAGTGGCACATGCGTATTAACAGGGACAGCTGTGGGTCAAATATATGAATTATGTTTCGCTCTGCATGACATCGCCTAGTGTGAACTTATAGAGCAGGCAGTTTGCTAACAAGCATTTGCAATGCAATAGGTCTCGCATTATTAAAGTTTGAGCTATTGGCATTGCTAAATAATGCAACACCAATAGCTTTTGTTGCAGTTGGTGTTGCAATATTTAGCAATGCCAATAGCTCAAACTTAATTAACCCGAGACCTATTGCATTGCAAATGCTTGTTTATGTTTTGTGACCGGATTACAGTCCCAAAACATTGATACACAGGGTACGGAATTGGTATTTGGAACAGACGCCTAAAATACATCCCTTAGAAAAACCGATTTGATATCCATTTTTAAACACATTGAGTGATTTGGAAAAGGTTTTCTGAATCACTTCATGTGTTTAGTTCATAAGGAAAAGATTTCAGCTTTTGCAAACTCTCTGATTTACCAGGGTGTATGGTCTGCGGACGCTCAAACAATTCATGCATCTGGCCCCTAATGAAATAAAGGTGTCAACAACTTTCCCAAATTCCTTGAGTGCATGCTCATACCTCAAATGCTGCTTTATGATTCTCTGCAGGAGCCAATACGTGGGAAACGTGAGGCGATGCTATGTCCTCATTCGCTGGGGTGAATCCTCAAGTCTTCAGAACCCTTTACTCCTGTCAGAAGAACATGGCTGAAAGAGCCGACGTCAGGCTTTCAGAAATCAGGTTTCTGCACTTGAGCTCTGAAATGTCAGCTGCATCGGAAAACTAATAGCCTTTCAACTTACTGACATTGTGACAAACTACTCTAACCAGCCGTAATCCATGGAACCTTCTGGAAAACCCTTTCGTTGAGGGTGAAAAGTAATTCGGGGATTCTGCTGATTGCAATAGTTATGCATGAGAAAATCCAAATTTGAAATTCTTAATAGTCAGAATATTTTTTGACATTCATTGCTAGAAGTCCGACTGACCAGTCAGAGTGTTTCGAGGCATCAATTTGCAAATAGAATTGTGGAGCAAGTCTAATGGGCTTTCAGAAGTCTAATTTACTCTAATATAGAATGACAAGTCAGAATACTTCCTTCTGAATTCCTGTTTGCAAGGTCTTATGGACTACAATGCTAACAAGATGTGCGCGCGCACTCATGAAAACGAAACCTAGCGTGGGGGCGGGACTTCCGTCTTGTGCGCGAATCAGCGCCCACGGAGTTCCTGGCCCAAGTAGCACTGGTGACGCGGGGCTCCCATGCCCGAGGGAGAGCCCCGCGGAGGCTACAGAACACCGGATTGGCGGTAAGTGGGACTGTATTCGGGAGCGGCGGGGGGGGGGCGCGTGTGTGTATGTGTGCGCGCGCGTGTGTGTGTGCGCGCGTGTGTGTGTGTGTATGTGTGCGACGGCGGGGGTGTCTGTATGCGTGCGTGTGTGTATGTGCGCTCGTGTGTGTGTCTCTGGTGAGGTAAGGGGGGAGCGTGTGTGTATGCAGTGTGTGTGTGTGTGTGTGTGTGTGTGTGTGTGTGTGTGTGTGTGTGTGTGTGTGTGTGTGTGTGCGCGTGTGTGTGTGTGCGCGTGTGTGTATGCGACGGCGGGGGTGTGTTCTCTGTATGTATGGGTGCGTGCATGGGTGCTCGTGTGTGTGTGTCTCTGGGTATGCGCATTCGTGTTGGAGCTTCCGAGGCAGGAGATGGGCACGGCTCCGTGCGCGCCCACGAGGTGCAATCTGTGCTCGTGCCCATCTCTTGTCCACATTCCCAAATACGGCTGACAATAGGTCTAGAAGCAGACAACAGCAATCAATGCTTCGCATTGAATGCAGGTCTGCTCGACCTAAAAACATTTTTAGTAATGCTTAAATTGTTGAGTAATTTAAACGGTCTTTGTATCTTGTTATATTTTATTGTTTATGAAATATGCAATGGTTTTTATTAACTATGCAAAAATAAACACAATCCCAACTGTTAAGTACAAGCAAAGTGGTTTGTTGGTAAAGTAAGCAACTCTCTTTGTGTATTCTGCCCATACAAAGGTTTTTCCTTTTCCACCATGTAAGAAATTTGAGTATTTTAGGAAGTTAAACGCATATCCTCAGTCTGTGCACTTTTGTTCACTTTCTGAAATTTTGCAGTATTTCAAATAAAGCGTGGAAATTCAGCTTGAAAGATCTGCTTCAAACCAATGTCTTGTGCCTGGAATATAATGAACTGTCAATACAGGAGTGTGATTATTAATCAGACCTGGAAGGGGGCATGGCTGGGCCGCGACCAAAGATGGACGTACATTAATTGAGGACTGCGCTGTTAGTCAATCAACCCCACAATCCATCATATTATCCAATACCATGGTGGGCTTCCAAGCATGATACAGCATACAGAGTGGTGTGATACTCTGTCCCCCCTGGCCCAAGATCATACCGTGCTCCCCCAACAATGGGGAAGCAGCAGAGGGCCATGGAGAGGAAGAGATGACGTAATGGCATGAGCAGAGCTCCGACAAAGCTGCAGTAAACGACCAGGCAGCCGATGCCGGCTCGACCCCCACCGGTAATTGAGGGTCCAGGACCGCAGTGATTGAGGGAAAAGCAAGGAGGCCGTCCCACCTTGCGTAGGCCAGCCTGAAGCAAACCCGGTGAAAGAGAAGGCGCTGAAGATGGATCTGGCGCACCCAAGGCCTTGGAGACCTGCGGCAACTGTGGCAGGTGAGGTGGCGGTGGAGGGTGACGGACCCGAAGGGCTGCTCAAAACAAAAGTCAGAGTGAGGCACCACCCGCTCCTCGCCGCAGTCAAGGAAGAAGGACTGAATTGAGGCCCGGCGGCGCAGGTATGCTGCGAGTGGTAGGGCCATGAAAGCTGAGCGGAGGAGGGGGATGGTCCTTTCCAGGCCATCAAGGGTGAGGTCAAAGCATTGCACTGCCTCTGCAAGAACCACCGAGTCAGAGCTGGGCAAAGGCCTGATAACACTGAGGCCTGAAGTGCGTCTGAACTGGTCGGAGTGGGCGAAGGGCAGACCCCGCCATACCAAAGCGGAAGAGAAAGCGAGGTCGGGTGATGCCCTGGCCTACATCCTATTACAGAACAACACATTGAGAAACCTCTGATGGAGTCTCGGATTGCGAGAGGTGGATTAGGGCCCGCCGGACATCTGAGCGCTGGGCCTGGCTGGAAGTAGGGGCCTGCCTACAGCCTGGATTATTGTAGACGGGAGGGGAAGGCGGCAGTTGAGCGCCCCCCCCAGGAAAGTAAACAAGCAGGCTCAGGTGCGGGGCAAGCTCCTTGCAAAAGTGGGATACCCGTGAGGTTGAAATCGCCTGAGAAATCTCTGAGGGGCAGAAAAAGAACGATACACCCCCACTCCCCAAACTAGCTAGGAGAGGCAATCCCGGCGTGCCAAAGTGGGCAGACTGTGTAACTACGGTGAAGCCTAGGGATGGGAGTGCCCCTGACCAACAAAATAGACAACTATGTGGTCCTGAAACTCCCCTTGGTAGCGGAGTGAGAAAAAGCAGTGGAGGTCTCCCTAGGAGCGATCATGGCAGCGATAAAAGATGTGAAATGCACCTTAGAGCCCAAAATAGACATGTGACTATTGTGGTCAACTTGATCAGGGCACATATTCAAAAGCTGAGCGACAAAGTCACAACAGCTGAGACACAAGTAGCCCAGTTACAGTCCACTATGAAACACCTGGAAGAGCAAGTGCAAACCTTAACTCAGCAGGCCACGTCCATGACCACAAAGATCGAAGACCAACAAGGAAGGGCGAGAAGGAAGAATATCAAGGTGGTGGAGCTCCCGGAAGGGGCGAAGGGCCCCAGTGCAGACCTCTTCTTGGAGGACCTCATACTGACCACACTACGGGCCAAAAGACTGTCAAAATTGTTTTTGCTCGAGAGGGCGCATAGGGCTCTGGTGCCCACACCCAAGCCAGGGGCTCCTCCTTGCACAATAATCGCAAAAATCTTCACTTACCGTGACCGGAATGTGATCCTCCAAGTGGATCTAAAAGAGCAAAATGAGACATACACTTCAAATACATTCTAGTGCGCCTCTTCCTCAACTTTACATTACAAGTCCAGATCCAGCGGAGGAGCTTCGAGGCGGTGAAGAGGAAGCTCAGGGAGCGAGAAATCAAATACATGATGTTCTTCCCAGCCAAGCTTCACATAATTGAGGAGGGTAAAACATGCACATTGCATCCCCGGTAGAAGCCCGGGAGTGGCTGGAGGGATGGCACACAGTTGGCCAAAATAGAGGCAAGGGACCGGGACACAGTTGGGGAGGATCAGATCGAAGCAAGGAGGCAGAAGAGAAGGGAGAAGTTTATGGTGGAGGAGTCCATGGAGTCACAGCAAGGTAATGGCGGGGGTGGAATGAGTTAACAAACTGGGCCAACCTGAAGATACGAGTGAGTGGGGCCCGGAACTGGCACTGGGCGAGAACAATGGCCTAGGCGGCAATGACCTGACAGATATAATACGATGGAGTGGTTATTGGAGTGCCCAATAAAACACCTTGGACATAATCATTCTGGGACAATTGGGGACTGTAGACAGTGATTGTTTTAGTAGGGGTTTGAAATAAGTGACACTTTCTGTTGGTTATCTGGGCGGGGCCGAGACACCCCTATTGTAGTTATTGTATGCGATTGCGTGGGCGACAGGTGCTCTGCAGGTTGGGAAGTTGGGGAATGCACAACCTATTTAGCAGGGTGGCAGGGTGGGGGGAGGTGGGTCAAAGTTTGGGAAAGGGGAATTATTGTGGAAGTTTCACATGCAGAAAGTTCAGTTCTCAGAAGGAGAGAAGAGAGGGTGGTTATCGCAAAGTAGACAGGGCGCTAAGTGGAGTGGCTGTGACTTATCTAAGCCTGAAGAATTTGAAGATGGGGAAGGGTCTTTTATCATTCCTATGCCTCAATCTCAAGTGCAGTCAATAAAAGTGTGGTCCTGGAATGTCAAAGGCCTTAATGGCAGGATACAGCGAACAGTGGTCATATAAGTCATGAAGAAACATGCCCAGGCTATTATTCTATTACAAGAAACACACCTGCAGGGCAACCATTCTAAGGCATTGGACAGATTTGTGTATACCCTGATGGCGCATGCTGGCTATACAGCTAGTAGGAGTAGGGGTGTTGTGTAAAAAGACACTCCCTTTGAGTCCAGTGAAAGCATGGACTGACCGCTGGGTAGGTTTGTGGCTGTAAGCGACCAGTGGGAGGGGCACACTCAATTTCTGCTCGGTGTATGTCCCACCTAGGCTACAGGCTCCCACATTGGTCATACCAGGGCCATTACTCCTAGAATTTCCGGAGGTGCGATTGATTCCGGACGGAGACATGAATGATGCTAGTCTCAAAAGAGTTGGATGTTTTGGTGAGGTATTTTGGTATTAGACAAAATACCCATATGTCAGCGGTCCACGGGGGCCACACCAGGTTAGATTACCTAGTTATGCAGGTTCACGGCATGGGGTATTTTAAAGGGACCAAACATGAAACGCGGGGGTATCTGATCATTCCCCAGTCAAGGTTATGCTGGAGGGTCCAATGCGGGATCACGACCTAACCCGAGGATTTGCCTGTAGCATCTAAAAGATCAAAAATGTAAGACCAGCATGAGGAAGCGTACTGAGCAATTCTTTGCAGAAAACCTAGGGCCTGTGGGTTCATTGGTGACGCTTTAGGAGGCGTTCAAAACGGTAATTAGGGGCCATGCCCAAGCCTAGGTGTTGGCAAAGAAAAAGGAAAAGAAGCTGCAGTGCCACACCCTTGAAAGCAACATGACCAGCCTGGAGGCCCACATGGCTGAGGGGGTATACATCCTGGAGTTGAGACACCAATTAAGATTACACCAAAGAAAGTTACGATTATTATTAGAGGATAGTGCCAGAGCACAGGCGCTTGCTACCCAACACAGATTATAAGAGGTGGGAGACAAAGCCAGTAAATTACTGGTGTGGTTAGATAAGCAGAAGGCATGTGGTAAGTGGGTCCCAGGGAAAGTTATAGCAGAGGCATTTGTGGCGTACTGTGAAACACTGTACACATCCTCATCTGGAAAAACAGAGTTGGACTACAGGGACTTCCTAAGAGACATAACCTTATAGCCTCAGATGATAGGAAAATAATGGAGTAAGACTTTATGGTGGAGGAGATTAGTTCAGCAGCATGTGCTCTGCCATCCGGGAAATCGGTGGGGCCCAATGGCCTGCCAGTAGAATTCTTTAAATGTATGTTAAATAAAACCATAGTGCATCTCCTCTATATGTTTAAGGGGGAAAAAACGGAAGCCATCCTACATCAAGACCTGAGGATGGCAGTGATAGTTGTAATTGCCAAGGAGTGCAAGCCCCCAGCGGATTGTGAGTCATACAGACCAATCTCCCTGCTCAGCTATTAAGTAAAAGGTCTTGGCTAAGGCCCTGTCCATGCATCTGTGTACAGTGATTCCCTCTCTCATCCATCCGGATCAATTCAGATTCATGACCCACTGAGGTACCATGCTGAACCTGCGAAGATTGTTTGGGATCCTACATGTCACGAAGCCAACCTTGTGGACCCAGCAGTTCTCCTGTCCGTAGATGCCAGAATGGCTTTCAATAGCATGAAATGGTGCTACCTTTTGGCAGTTCTGCACTGCCTGAGGTGCGGCCAAATGTAATCATTGGGTGAATCTGCTGTAAGAACAGCCATTGGCCAGGGTGCGGATCTTTTCGGCGATGTCCGAGGTGTTCCATCTACAAAAAGGAACGAGACAGGGGTGCACCTTGTCCCCGATATTATCTGCCTTGGCCCTAGAGCCCTTTGCAGCACGGGTACGACAAGACCCCCTGATATGGGGCATACAGGTAGGAGAAGAATGGGATGAACGCATCTCCTTGTATGCAGATGATATTTTACTGTACGTAATGAGGTTGAGGCAGTTCATCAACGGGATACTACAGATTTTACGTATCTTTGGGGACTATTCAGAATATTGTATAAACTGGGATAAATCCCTGCTGTTCCCATTGGTGGGCAGTGCTGCCAGTCTGACATCTAGGTGTGAGGTGTGAAGGGAATCAATATCTAGGAGTCTACATTACAAGGGAACCCCAGGAGTTTTATGAGTGGAATTTAGCAACTCAACTAGACAGATTCTTAAGGGATGCCCAACGTTGGCGGTTGGAGCCACTTACATTAATGACCCTATTAAATTTCCCCAGGTTTTTTTTCAAAAGGCAGAGGCCTGTGGAGAAGGGGAGCATCACGCATAGCACTGCACAAACTGCAGAGGTGTGTTTATGAGGCGAACTGACGGTTCCCGATATCAAGTTATATAACTGGGCCTCCCAACTGGTCACGGTGAACGGTTGGGTTTTCGGAGATAGGGCAGAGCCGGCATATAGAGTAGACAGATCAGTTATGGGAGTCAGGGGCTATCTCCCCTTACTGTAGTACAAAAAAGCTGAGGGGGGTCTCCTGGCACAAACACGGACAGTAGTAAGACCATGGAGGCAGCTGGGAAGAAAGGCTAACAACAATGGCCCTGCTATGGGATAGTGATCAGCTTCGCAAGGTGGGTGGGTTGCGTAATTCTGGCAAATGGGAGCAGCTTCGCCTGGAAAAATTGTGCGATGTTTGGAGAAGGCAGAAGTACGTCACATTTGCCATCGTTCAACAGGAGTATGATATAAGGAAAGGAGAGTGGCTGAGATACCTGCAACTGGGTCACGCTCTTCGGGCCATATCTGTGAGGGGGGAGAAATAGCAGAAGTGTCCCCCTAGAGTACAGACTGTTAACTGACCCATTAGAAGAGATATCATTAATATATACGGAAGTAGTGAATAACGCCCCAGAACCCCTGGGACCACTGAGAGCAGCATGGGAGGGTGACCTGGGCCCTCTTGATGAAGGAGACTGGGTTGAGGCCCTACAGGGCCCAAGAGAGGTGGCGATACCTTCCAGATTCCGACTATTTCAACCGAAGATCTTACATCGAATATACTACTCTCAATCATTATTACATCGACTGGCCCATACAGAGAATAACTTGAGTCATAGGGGATGTGGGCTAGAGGGGACCTTACCCTCTGTTGTGGGAATGCCTGGTGATACTGCAATACCGGTGCAAAATCGGGAGTAGTATGACCGCGGGGTGGAGGTCTCCGTTGAGGCGTAGTGGTTCTTGTTGTTGATCCTAGGGGACAAAGCCTGGCTCAAATATATGAAACTGTGGCTGACATTGGCCGCAGTGGTGGCCAAGTGTAACATGGCAGGTGGCTGGTGGAACACCCCTCCCACCAAGAGTGGCGGACGGGAAAACTGATTTGGACTGCTGTTGGCAAGTGGAGCATATGATATACCTAAGCAGAGGGTGTCCACGGAAATGGGAAAAGATTTGGGGGAACTGGCAGGTGAGGATTGTAGAGAGGGATTAGTAGGAATAAGTAGAGACTGTTACTACACTGTGTTGATGACTCAATCAGTGATTATCGAAATGATTAACTGTACAATTGAAAAAAGAAATAATAATAATCAGACCTGGAGAGCACTGGAATGATCATTCTGACAGGCCAGCTCTTGCTCTACTTCAGATACTTCCATCAAGTGCCGCTCGCTGACCAACCGGGATAGCTCCCCCACCACAGTGACATGCTTCGACACAGTGCCGGACATCTTTTTAAATTGAGGATAATTCTCAACAAAGGCCTGCAAAAACAAATAAGAGCATTATAATTGAGGTTGAAGGGGACAATAGTGGCTAAAACACAAAAATTAAAAAGACGTGTCCACCAGCTGAAAGAGTAGTTAAGAAAAATGCTACTGTTAATTTGGAACAGTTTTCAGCTTGCTTTGTTGTATATTTCCCATGTTGGGTACATAAACCTAGGTCAAAGATATTTGATGTTAATGGATGCCTGAAATGGAACAACAGGATAGAGATACTGTAGTTTGTTAAATGCTTTCATTTAGCTGCATACATGAACGCTTAAGCAGGATTTGTGCTTCCCCAAGGGCATCATATACTCTTCTGGAACAAATAAACACTCAAACAGTAGACATTGGGTGCCAATCTGTTACACGAGGTGACTCCAGATTAGTTGTACTTCTTGCAGACTTAGTAACTTGCTGAACAGAGATATATATATATATATATATATATATATATATATATATATATATATATATATATATATACACACACACACACACACACACACACACACACACACACACATATTATTTTACTTACTGGCAGTCACCAGTAGGTATTTACAGTTAGGACCTAGTTCCATAGGAAAAACATTTGACTTGCCTATATCTTTGGTGCTCTTTGACAAATCTTAACTACATTTTTTCCACAGAAATTGTGCCAGTGATTCCCTCTATGCATGGAAAGCTTTGGGGTGATGTGTCAAGCAGGGGCTGAGAAAAAGGGGGAGGGGGGAAAAAAGTGTGTTTCATGTGTTAATTCCCATTGGGATTTTAGACATGACTACGGTCCGAACCTGTGAAAGGATTTACACCAAATTTGGCACAAAGCTAGCTCTTGGCCCGGAAAGAGTGCTTTATGTTATTTGGTTGGTTAATCCGTTCAGTAGTTTTAGACATCCAAATTTGTACATCTAGGGACGCAGATCCTCCAAGGATCTAACAGTCCCAGTGCTGAAATCTGATTGGCTACAAACACTACACCAGGAAGTGTTCGCAGCCATCTTGGGACTCTGCTTCTGCCGAGTCCTAAAAGAAAGTTAGAAAACAAGCACTGGCATTGCCAATAGGTCTCGCAGTAGGAAAGTTTGAGCTATTGGTTTTCTAAATTACATTTTATTTTTTTGTTTTGTGATTTACAATGCCCATACTTTTAACTTTTCGCATTAGGAAAGTTTGAGCGATTGGCTTTGACCTGAGCTCAAGAGGTTACATCCCCGCAGCAAGTTTACATCTTAACAAGCAACAACAAGATGCGCGGCCGCCATTATTTAATGTTAAAAAAAAGACAAGTAGGAAGTAGTGCTTGTGAGAGCACAGCGCTCTAAAAAAACAAGCAATGCGCGCTCTGTGCTGGGCTGGCATGTGCAGCTGACCTCTCGGAACCAAGGCCCGGAGTCAAAGCTTTAGGTAAAAGGCGAGACCCGCGGCTGGACTATGTGTCTCAGTGTAACATTGAAAGGGGATATGACGCTGGACTCAGCCTCTGAGGGAACATCCGATCAC
Organism: Lissotriton helveticus; assembly: GCF_964261635.1. NCBI lineage: Eukaryota > Metazoa > Chordata > Amphibia > Caudata > Salamandridae > Lissotriton > Lissotriton helveticus. The sequence goes on from NC_136073.1 coordinate 735,767,904, forward strand.
CAGGAAGCTTGGGTGAAAGTAAGATGGCGTCGCGCACACTCACTGCAGCTTGGCTCCTCAGTACTAGCTGCAGCGGCGAGCGGGGTTGTTCCGAATGGCGGAGGTGTAAGATGTCTTTCGGGACTTCAGCGTCACTCAGTCTCTGGAGGTGTCATTACTGAAACACGCGCCTCTTATGAAGCCTATGAAATGGAGAGAAGCGTTTAACGTGCGTGACTTTTGGCTGAGCGCTGTTTCCTAGTATAAATACTCTGTGCCCGAAGTTTTACAGTGTGCTTTTGTTTTATTAAATGTCACACTCTGCAGACTGCTAACGGCCCAATAACATTGCCCACTGCAATGGGAAACAAGTAGGAAGTAGTGCTTGTGAGAGCACAGCGCTCTAAAAAAAACAAGCGATGCGCGCTCTGTGCTGGGGGAGGGGGAGGGCCATTAGCCTGTAAGAACTCTCGGCAAGATCAAAGGAAGGGTGGGAGGGACATTGGGGAACAGATGGCCATGAAAGTTTATGGGCCAAAAGCGTGTGCCTGTGGCCACGTGAACTCGAAGAAAACCGCACGAAAAAAGCTGTGGTTTCACGAGGATTTGAGCACTTGAATTCTCGCCATTTCCCATTCCTTCGGAATGGAAAAGGCGAGACCTAAAAAAGAAAGTGGGCAGGATAGGAACACCCAGACCCCGTAGCCCTGGGACCCCTCCTGGGTAAGAAAACATTTTTCTTTAAAATGTTTGCTGCGAAATCCGCGTCGCATTGAGGCTCCCCTTGAAGTCCCAAACACTGCACACTGGGTGCCCTGGGTGGGCTCCAATGCACTCAGGAACAGGAGGCCGTGCCCGGGGTCCCCGGGGCCAAATTTGCCCTGCGGAGGGGGTCGCATGGCCCACCCCCTACCATTCCAATAATTGGGGATGGGGTCCCTGGGGCCAAATTCAGCTCGCGGGGGGGGGGGCTCATGGCCCCCCTCCCCTTGCAATAATTGGGCAGGCCCTGAGGGAATCTGGAAGGGGGGCAGTGCGGCCCCTCTCCTCTTTAAATTTTGGCTGGGCCCCGGGGGATGGGGGTCTCTGGGCAGAATCCGCGAGGCCCCCTCCCTTTTTGAGTGCAGACAAACAAGCAGAAAAAGCAAAACAGAGGGCATAAAAACGAGCAGGAAAGGCAAAATGGAGGACAGAAAAATAAGCAGGAAAGGCAAAACAGAGGGCAGAAAAATTTGCAGAAAATGCAGACGAGGGCAAAACAGAGACACACACATCTACTCACAGACCAACTGAGACACTCACACACCACTCACAGACCCACTCTGACACTTGTGCATTCACTCACTCACAGACAGACTGACTCACACACTCACAAGGCACTCGCAAACCCACTCAGGAACTCCGACACCCACTCACGCACCCATTCAGACACCAAGTGGGACACTTATACAGCCACTCCCAGACCCACTCACACACACACCCACCCACTGACAGACCCACTGAGACACTTATGTACTCTCTCTCAAACATTACAGGTTACAGTCAGGAAATACAATTTCAAAAACCTTATAAATTCACAGGAAAAAAACAAAGGTTACAGGGACATTATAGTTCGGCTCACATTTTACTCGTACAAAACCAGTGAAATTCAGCAGTTATAGTTACCTGAGCTAACTATAACTTACACCCCCACAATGCACTGCTTTTGGCCTCATATATTACCTCACTCATGACAGTCAGTGACATCACTGATGACATCACGCAAAGCATAAGCACAGTACCATCCATACCGAGCTTAAAAGCGACAAGGCCTTTTTCCATTTTTATGGCACAGTCTTTAAGCATTGCTTTAGCAAGATCCATTGACACCGAGCTGAAAAGTGACGATAGCCTTTTATCACTCCAGGCACAATATTAAAGCTTTGGACTGGTGAAATAACATCCAAGCCAACTTAGAAATAATAAAAGCAACTCTTGACATGTTTTGCTCTATTTACAGCTTATCAGAGAGCTATAGCTTTGTCCAGACACAAGGGATCACCCAGTATAAGTCAAGATAATATACTTTCAGGCTTAGAATGCCGTATAAATTATGCAACAACAAAAGAAGCATGGGACTGAGTAATTCCCAAGTTTAGGTGAAGAGCCGCTCCTTTGTATGAAGCACCCTACAACACCACTGACACTTTGCATCTGCTCACCTCAACTATCTGTTTATCTAGCAGAGTTTTTAAGCATAGGATAAGCACAATGCCATGCACTTTGAGCTTGAGAGTGACAAAGACTTTAGCCATTTTTACAGCAAAGTCTGTAGAGGAACTGCTCTCCGCCTAATACGTCTCTGATAAGCTATACATACCTTAATATAGAACACGAGCATGGTTTGAATGCATGCACATTTTTCTTTAGAGACAAACCTTTAACCATGTACGACCACACATCACTCTTACTGGAGATGCTACGATTTTGCTTGGAGCAGAACATTTTCCTATACGAAGAACAATGGTACAGGTAGACCACGGTACTGTGATGGGAAGTTGCTTTGCTACCAGCTATGCCTGTAATGTTTATGGTGTGGTGGGAGTCGGAGTATGTTTGGTCTGAGGCTAATAAGGAGCGGACGAAGTGCTTGATATTGTGGACCCGCTACATAGACGATATTTTTGTCATTTGGGACGTCCAACGGGCGACACTGAATACATTTTAAAACCGGTTATCAGATAACAATCTAAAATTCACAAACAGAATAGAAACCAACAGTATTGAGGTCTTGGATGTCAAAGTAGAAATAGTAAATGACAGCATTAATACCAGCCTATTCAGGAAAGCCACAGCAGGCAACAGTATCCTTCATACACAAAGTCCCCATCACATCAGATTAAAATGGAGTATCCTATATGGGGAATATTAAGGGCTAGAAGGAACTGCAGTACTGAGGAAGCTTTTAAAGCCGAGGCAGACAGAATGGAGACCCGCTTTAAATCCAGGGGTTACCCAGGAAAGTTTATCAGAACAGCTAGAGAGAAAACAACCGTCATCAATAGGGCCAGTCTAATTAGACCCAAGAAAAGGGAAGATGATAAGAATGTAAAATTCATTACCACCTTCAACTGTGAGTCCCACTCAGTAAGCAAAATCATGAGAAAACATTGGCATCTCATTAAATCTGATGTTGTAAGTGGAAAACATGTGAATCGTAGTTTGCCAATAACATACCACAAGAGTGATTCTCTCAATGACTTCATGGTACACAGAGGTAAAAATGGCATCCGGCACCTGGTTGAGAAATTACCAGGCTTTTACAAATGTGGAAAGTGCAAGGCATGTGCCCACAGTACCAATATCAAGACGTGTACTCTGGCCACGGGCAGAGAACTCAAGATCAGAAGCTTTGTAAACTGCAACAGTGATTTTGTTGTGTACGTTTTGCTCTGTGTATATGGTCTGTGTTACGTAAGGAGCACAATCTTCCCAATCAAGAAAAGGATTTTAGAACACATGCGTGCCATTAAGAACTGTGACAGTAGTTATCCAGTGGCCAGTCACTGAAACTCAATGCATGGATCCAATAGTGATCAAATTTCATTTTTTGGGTGTTGAAAGGGTTCCAGTCAATCCACGAGGAGGTGACCGAGAACCGGCACTAAGAAAACTGGAATCAGAGTACATCATCCATCTGAACAGTAAACACCGTAACGGACACAATCAGGATGAGGGATTGCAAGCACTTGTAGGCTGAAGTACTGACATCCTTTCATTTGAGACCTTATAATTGGTCACTTCATGTATCTCCCTACTATCCACTTTTAGGTTTCCTCCTCTCTCTTTTTTCTTATGTACAGACCCAGGACACTTACTTATATATCCCTGCCTTCTTTTTGCTGTTGATGTCGCCCTCGACCTATACAAGTGAGTCCTATTGAAATATTATATTTTGCCACTTCTAAGATGGAGGTGGCACTAATTGATTAGCACTTAGAGGTGTGAATCTTTGTGTATTTGTATGCAGTGTGATCCTTTAGATATTTCAGTTGGTCCAACTATACATATGAATAATTGTGGCCCCTTCCTTTTCTTTTGCTTGAAGCTTTTGCTCCAATTCTAAACCCATGCACGGATTTTACTATCACTTTGAGTTTTTTATTTGCACTATCTTTCGGACTGTTGATGCAACTTTCTTGTTGGTATATACTATGTCCCTCTATTGGCAGATTTCTTTGCCTTATATTAGAATCTTGTATTGTTTTTAGTTGATCATTTAAATATCATGGACCCATGGTATGGAAAAGAACCTATTGTAATTGAAGGTAACTACCAACATGATATCAGGCAATGTATATTTGATCCAAAATACATGTACAATTATGCATATGCGTGTATATATGCTCTGGAATTCCTATACAGGCTACCAATATCAGACACTGGTCGAAGCTTTTACCCATAGATTATGCCATCTATTATTGTGTCCATAGGAAAGTGTGTGGTCTATTGAGCACAAACATTCTGTGTATTCTAAACCATACGTTATGATTCCTAAAAGAAGCTATCTATTGACCGTGACCTTGATAGCCTGCTGGCTTAAATACAACTTTATTGACACTGTTGTGCGCATACACACTTGTGTATTAACACTTTACAGATTCTAAATAATTTGGTATTTACTTTTAAATGATGTAACGCACGTGTTTTAAATCTATTTTTATATTTATTATTATTTTTGGTTTACATTTGAGCACCAACTGCAACTCAGGGACATAAGTAAACAATGGCACTAGTCTTGTTTCCATTGTACGATCATTCTAAGTTCCCGCAAGTCTTTCTACTGCGTTTGTTTTGTTTAAACTTGTGTTTAAAGGGGATTGGGCACTTTGTGTCACCTATGGCTTCGAAAAAGACTGAGCAGGTCGAAACGCCTAATTAACTTCATGTGAAAATCTGTCCGGAGTGTGGGAGTATACTTGCGCTGCTGCGCAGGTTTTGTTTGCATACCTAAATGCTACTAAGACATAACATTGACGTTTTCCACGAGAAAGTGATACAGGAACTTAAAATTCTCCATAAAAAACAATGTCAAAATAAAAAGTGGTACACTGCCCGTGATGACTCTTACTTTAAGCTGATAAAAAAACTCCGGCTGGATAACAATGTTATTGTGCGCCAAGCACACAAGGGCGGGAACATGGTTTTATGGCCGTGCACTATGTACATGGCAGAAGCCCTTTCACAGCTGAATGATAAGAATTGCTATAAGCGGAGTGACATGGTAAAAATTTTCTTGGGATTCCTTCTAGTCCAGCGTGTTAGCATAGAAAAGCACGGGCTTGTTGTCTATGGATGAATTTCGGTTCCTGAAAAACTATCACCCGGTGATGCCGATGATTTACTTTATACCGAAAGTGCACAAAAATGTTGCTAAACCACAGGGTAGGACCATTATATCGGCCTGCAACAGCATTATGGAAAACGCCAGCAAATACATGGATTTCTTTTTGCAGGAACATGTGAGATTATTATCTTCATTTATTTTGGACACAGGGGATCTTCTACACAAGTTACAGGAAGTGACTTGGCAACAAGATTATTTGCTTATCTCTTTGGATGTGTCGTCTTTGTATACTTCTATTCACCATCGAGATGGGCTTACGGCTGTAGAGAACTTCCTAAAAAGGAGACCCATTTGCTTTGCTGAACATAACAAGATGCTGATGGCGATTGTATCTATGTGTCTGGAAAATAACTTTTTTCTATTTCAGAAACAAGTATACCAACAAATCAGGGGTGTAGCGATGGGGGCCCGTTTCTCCCCCAGCTACGCATGTTTACACATGGGGCTGTGGGAGGAACAGGTCCTTGCGTCGACATTTGAGGAAATACTGGATAATAAAGTTATACGTTGGTATAGATACATAGATGATTTGCTCATAATATGGAAGGGGTCAGAGGAGGAGGCTGTCCATTTTATAGAGCGCATCAATGATAACAACATGAACTTGTTTTTCACCAGCCAGATCAGTGAGAATTCCATTTGTTTTTTGGATGTTGAAATTTACATTAAGGATAATTGCCTGCACACCAGGTTACACCGTAAGAGCATGACTGGCAATTCATTACTGCATGCGGACAGTCATCACCCAGCGCACTTAATTCGCAGCATCCCTTTTGGGGAGATGCTGCGCATTAGAAGAATATGCAGCGCGGATGATGACTGTTTTAGTGCTTAGTTGGATTGCCGTGCCAGGTTTATCCACAGAGGATATTCTCCCGGTGAGGTCGATAAAGCCATGGCTAGAGCTAACCAGCAAGGTAGGGCTCAAGCTTTAAAGGGTCAAACACTCAAAGCTAATATCTCTATGAAAGAACATCCCATGAGGCTTATTCTTACATATAGTAATTAACATCGTACTATTAGAAAGATAGTCAATAGGAATTGGGCACTGATAAGTAATGATCCTATTTTGTGTGAAAAATTGACTAGATCTCCTAATCTGACCTTTCGTAAGGCTAGCTCAATGAGTGATACGCTAGTTAGCAGTAGCCCGGAGGTGGTCCATACTACATCTTGGATACAGAGCCTTAAAGGCTTTATCAAATGTGCAGTTTGTAAAGCATGCAAACATGGTGTTAACAAGACTGAATTTTCAACCCCATTCAGTAACAGGCCCACTAAAATTGGTAAAAAACTGACCTGTAAGTCGGATTTTGCTGTGTATGTGCTGGAGTGTCCTTGTGGCCAGCGATACGTGGGTAGTACCCGATTGCAGGCGCACAAGAGGATACTCCAGCACATATGCACAATTAACAATGGGGATGTCACATATCCCGTTGCTCGTCATTTTGGAGATAAGCATGCTACGAATTCTGGTGAACTGAAATACTATTTGATTGATTCCATTCCCCCATTGAGAAGAGGCGGTAACCGTGACAGTATGTTAAGAAAACTGGAAACTAAGTATATTTTAGAAATGGATACTAAGACCCCAAATGGGCTAAATTCTAGCGAAGACATTTATACATATTTATAATATCTGTTTGCAACTTTGTATAGTATGTGACAGTCTCCATTTCCTTGTGTTGATTCATTTACTTGCTGCTGCTGTAAATATTGATGTATTTTATTCACAATTTTGCACTTATTTAGGGATTTCTTTTAGGCATTTTTAATAGGGTTAGTGACACTTTATAGATACACTCAAGCACTTTAGATTATGGACATGGTGATTGAACTGATTGCCGACTTGGGCTTTATCCTTGTGCTAAACAATTGGTGCTATGGTACTGATAACTATGTGCGATATAATGTTTACCTGCTGCTATGATGATACCAATGATATGAAATTATTTTTTTGGTTTTAATCTTTAGAGCTTGGATATGTGTTTTATATTGAGTGTTTTAAAACCATAATCAATGTTCTTACATTTTTATTCTTATTTGATTATTTATAAAGATGGGCATTGTATTTCTACATCACTTTTATCAAACATAAGCAATATAATAATATTTGTTATTTGTGGGTTTAGACTTGATTATAAATCGAAGTCGACCCTGTGGGATGTTGTTTGGCGGGTTTTGCACATAAGTTATTATTATTTAATTATCTATTTATTACTATGTATTTATGGTACTATTCTCAACTTCAAAGTATACATGTATTTATTGTTGAGATGTTCATCGTAAAAAGGACATTTACGTAGTATGTTTTCCATGTCCACTACAAAAATGTTGCACTGTCAGTTTATAATGGTGGAAAATGCCTGGTAGCATGTCATGTGATCAAGGTCCCACGAGGATCGAAGCGCGTACTGGGCTTCGAATAAACACGCAATTGCACTGAAATATTGGGTTCGCTTCGTCTTTTTCCAAGAAACGAGTGGAGTGCTAGACGAGTACGAGATAACCTAAATATATATGTATATAAATATATGTGTTTGCAGTCTTACAATAAAGGGTTTTATTCAGTTTCTTCAGGGCAATGACAATGAAGGCTCGAAAGTTTGAAGTTCTTTGGGAAAAAACTAAGGTCAGTAACTCACTTCTGTAAACTAATGATTTGCCTTTCACTTGGACAAGAACTAGAACTAAAACCATCACAACAAGTGAAAACTAAATTGCTGAAAGAGAACACATTTGTAGTGATCTAATTTTATAAAACTAGAATGCCGTACGAGGATGAATGATCCATGGTAGGATGTAATCAGCTTTAGAACAAGTTACCAGTCACCTTTTTATTATCTTTGTTTTGAAGGGTAATTTATCCAAATGTATGATGCATAAACATCAGTCGTAAGTATTAAATCATGGCACACTCACATATTGGATGGGTTTTGTAATAAAATGACATCTTTAGGACCCAATTGTGGTTAGAAATTCAACAAGCTACTGGCATGACAAAATTACAATAGCTGAGTATTCCTGTTAAAGCATTGCACGTTCTAAAATACACTATTTCAAGAATCTGGGGTACATTTATAATTTACAAAAGGCAGACTTTATTGATGCACCCTCTGGGTAGAAAAGAGAAATCCCAGACATCTCACAACAGAAGTATTAGGAATATGCAAGACAGTGACGGCCCTTATGGCAGCTGAAAATCTAGGACAATTGGTGAATTAGTGCAGGAAATTATAGATCACATTGTTCCCTGCTTTGCATTCATTTTTGTTTACCTTCATGTCTGCAATGGACTCAAGTTTCTGTTGGTCCTTGGGTTTTTTCTTCTGAAAATCTTCCATTAGGTTTTTGATGTTTGTTCCTATCTCGCCAAAGTTCAGGTACATGTTCTGCACAAGGGAAAAACATATATAAATATTTATAACCAATTAAAATACTACCCTTTCCAATGAGTACACTAGACTACTCGTTCAGAAAGTCTTGGAAGATAAAGTCCTCCAGAGTCCAAAGGTGATGAAGAAAAGTCAAATGAAGTGACACCAGCAAACCTCAAGGTTTGGGACAGAGAAGTAAGCAAGGGGGAAAGACAGAAGAAAAACAAAGAGTGACAACAGAGAAGAAAGTAGAGAGTTGTGGGTGGAATGCGAGAGGTGGCAGAAAAGACAGAAGAGAAGGATAAAAGAGAAAGAGTAAGAGAAGAAGAGGGGGAGACAAAGAGAGTAAGAGAAAGCGAACAATAAGACAAGAAAAAGAAGGAGGGAACAAAAGAGAAAGTGAGTTAGAGAAAACGGTGAGAAAAATAATGAAAGGACACGAAGAAAAAAGATATTGCTTGGCAGTACACTGGTCATTAGAAATGGACATTGTATTGGTTTTGCATTCTTTAGGAGTCAAGACATTAAATACTGAGTAGTATTTTTCAGCAGTAATAAGGATTAAGCTTCCAGCTAAAATAGTACTTCTGATCATCCCTAAAGGGCACATTTTCTAATAATTAGAGGATGCCTTTTCAAGTTAGAATTAATAAAAATAATCATTTTTATATGATAAGTGACAGTGGTCATTGCTCAGGGTAAAACAATTCCATTATAACATACATTTAAACTTTATGTCCTCAAACATAGTTGTATTTCTGTTAAACATCTGCTCGATTCTTGGAGTCCCTAAGTTTCAGACCCATCATTCTCACCCCGGCCATTCTTTGCTTCTTCACACAACATGCAGAAAACTGTAGTTCACTTTAAGGGATTTGATGTTTAACTGTTCAGTCATATTACTTTGAGCTTGAAGACCTAAATGCATAAATCAAAAGCACTAAAACTAATTTCAATTTTAATTCCAATTTTAAATGAAAATAAATATTTGACAAAGGTAATCATTCGTCTGGAGAATAGAGGGGAAATCATGTCCCCCAGCTTTCATATTTTTTATTTAAATACTTTCAGCCCAAGTGTTTTATGCCACATCATGCCACACAGCAAAGCATGAATATAAAGAAAATCCTAAAACTAGAAAGAAATAATCAAAATTAACCAGTGTGAGCACCTATCTCTGAATTGAGCTGCTCTGCTGTGGCTTGGCCAATGTAATTTTTATCCACTTACATCTTCCTAGCTGCCCATAGCATGATTACAGACTTTATTTATAGAGGATACAATACTGTAGAGCAAATGTTGGCATAAGTGGCAGCCTGAATCTGAACTTAATGGTATTAAGAAGCTGCTGTTCACTAAGAGCTGGGTTCTGCATGAATCAATGAAGGTTTCAGGAGCCATGTTTTATTGACACCTTACATGGTTCACTGACTGCATTTCTGCTTGGTCAGATCCACCCTCCACCTTTACATGATAAGGGAAGAACATACGTTGGCATAGAACTCATCATTCTCCGCAGACAGTACAACTTCTCGCAGGTCTTTGTTGATGCCAGGCACTCTGGAAAGGTCGATACGGTTGTTGTTTATCCCCAGTAATTCATGCACCATTGCCTGATATGTCCACTAGAATGTACAAAACAGAGATATGTAAATAAGTAGTATTGTATGAAACATAAAAGATAGACCTGGGAGTCTTAAGCATGAACGTACCAGTGTATTACACCCCTGCCCAAGTAACTGACTAGTATCCAGAATTGGGAAGGGAGTGCAAAAGGCTTGGACATAACAGATATGATGAGTAAGAAGATGGTGATCTCTAACCTTCTATTTCAACCCTCTCTCTCTCCAACAGCACTGATTCACTTCTCATTGCCTTTGAGATAGATCTATAGTTCAGCATGTTTTATACGCAGAGGACAGAGAGAAAGAGGACAGGCTTCTTTTACCGTTATGGTACACACTATACATAAAGAAGATGCATTCAATTACACAATAAAAATATTTACACTCCTTTTATAAGTCTCAAAACACATTCCCAACTCTTTCCTTGCACTTTGCCTCCATCTTAAATCTACTCTGATTGCAGACAAGACCTACATATTGGCACAAGGAAGCTGTAGCTTACATCTAACCACAGGTGTGCAGGAGATGCAAGTACTCTGCACTCGTTTTCAATTTGGTGTTAGGTTCTGAAAATAGGATAAAGCTTTTTCAAAGTCTTTGTTTCCTTGCTGGGGCATGGTAAGGACATGTGTGAATACAGGGAAGATACTCACATGAAGAACTAATTATTTGTAAGCAGGTTTTCCTTTTCTAGTATGGAATCGTCTCCAGATTTATTGGACACCTATTAAATGAAAACGGGACCAAGTCTCTTTTGATTTATCCACAAAATCAATCAGCAATATGATGGGAGTGTTACTAAACCAAAACTGACCGCAGCCAATAAGCCACAATGCTTAGTTGGAAGGGGAAACAGCCTTTACAACAAGGTGTTTACCACACTGTGCCTTTCCAAACATGTTTTACTACGCATGTTTTTGACACGTACATGCATTTACATGACATGCCTTTACCACACATTTACGGTAAGTTGGGGGCGTGGGGGGGTCTCCCCCCATAAATACATTGTTTTTACATAAACAATGCGTGGTAATGGCATGCATTGCAAAAACATATGCGTTCTAAAAACAATGCGGGGCAAAAAAAGCGTTGTAAAGGCATGCAAAGTATTTCCCTGCGCTGCGCTGTCATACTACCGTTGTTATCCTACAAACATAACCATCCACAAGGTGGTGATGTACTGATGTCACAGGCCAAGTGAATAGATCTCTAGTCACTTATCCTCTACCTTCTCCCTTAGACACTATCTCACCAGCTGCCATTGGTAACTATCCCACCTCCCAGTACAAAGATCTATTTCACCTCACATTCCTTGGGACTGGCCAATTCAGCACCACAAAAGCCATCCTGCATCTTTCTAAGACATCATAGACAGTACCAATGGAGAGAACTATACACTGGCCCACGGGTGTCTCTCCATATAATATGTGAAGGCGATGTCAACTTTTGACAAAATAAACTACAGATGGACTTTTATGAGAGTAGCAGCTTGGCCTAATTCAGCTTCTTACAGTGCTAAGCAACCTCACAAGGTCAAGGGTCTACGACAATAGACATCTGAAAACCAATGACCCCCCCGTTGAGATTTAGGAGAGTGGAGTCCCAATGGTGGACCTCTGGCCTCAGACTGGCATGAGAGCTGCTAACGGCGAGTGTATGAGGGGCTCGTATATGGGAAAAGCCTTAAAATGTGTAAGAGTTTTCACGTTTTAATCTTCCATAAATTGAAAGTGTAGCAAGCAATTTACATGGAGACTTTAAATTTGCAGCAGACCAACAATCACCTCACTGGATCACACTTTCATGTTTTGTTCATCTTAAACACACACCTGATAATCTCAGTGGTGGTGATATTTTGTTAGGTAAGTACATGAATGGTCATATTAACATTCACATTCAGGTCAGAGCAATTCTCAAGGTAGTGCTTTTGCTTGATTTGGTGTAAATCCTTTCAGTTGGTTCGAGAAATATGGGTGGACTTCAATGGTTAAAATATAGAGCCACCTGGATTGTTAACTCACAGAGGTCAGCAAACCCTACTTTGCAGACCTTCTGCAGACCCAGGATTTCAAATGTATTCAAATCCAATTGGTCAAGTGAGCTTTTTCTTATGTGGGTTAATTCACGACAGCAAATCTCAAGTTGAGTTCCCGCACCAAAAGCTCTCCGTCTGGCGACACTCAACTTCAGGAAATTTTTTACATCTGCAATTACATGACCCAGTGATTTTGTCCCCACATCGTGATAAAACATAAATGAAATGATATGTAAAGCTGCAGGGGTAGTATAGTCGCCTGGCTCAGGTGGAGGACCCAAAGGAGGGACTCCCTTTCCCTATGAATAAAATAAAATATATTTTTTTTAAAGCCAATTTTACTTTGGGGTTCCTAGACAGCCGTCAGGAGAATAGAAGGAAGGAGATGAGTGAGAAGCAGCATCAAAGTTATAGATGTGAAAGGAATAAAAGAAGAAGACAGCAAGAGGTCAAGAAGATTAAATGGAGGTTTAGGGATGAGAAGGTAGGATGTACATAGAAGACAGCGAAGAGAATGAGGAAGATTTAAAGGAGAGAGGAAAGGGGAAAAGGCGATAAATGGGACCAAGGAAAGAAGTAGAGAATGAGAGGATGGAGATAAGGATGAGCGAGAGAAGGGGATGCAAAGAGGCAGAAGTATTGATCAGAGAGACTGAAGGGGGAAAGAGATGAAAGGAGAAAGGTATTAAGATAAGGAAGAGAAGGGAAAGGCTGGTAGAAGGAGGAACTCAGATTCATAAGCAGGCTTACAACTATCATTAGTGCAGTAGATGTAGTAGCACGTGTGTCTGCAGGACTGTTAGTAGTCAGTCTTTTATTTCCCATGAAGAATTAAAAATAATAGGAAATATCTTTCCTGATATCTTTAAGAAGATTTACCTTTTATTCCAATCTAGGAAAGATGTACTGTGGGTGTCTGCTATTAGTGCTAACTACTAAAGTTTGTAAATATTCAAAAGATTTAATACAAGTATTTGTTTCACTAATAGTTTTAAAGGGCTGACCATATTTGGCGAAGTATAATTAAAGTGGGATTAAAAAGAAAAGCAACAGTAGGTAGAGAGAAGACGACATTAAGTCGCAGTAGTGCTCTGTGTCACGGTAAAGGAAGAAGGAGGCAAAAGCAATAACGGGACAGTGGAGGACAACGATGACAGGGAAGGTGGAGAAACGAGGATTAATGAGGAAGAGAGAGTGACGGGGAGATGGAGGATGACCGATAAAAGGATGCAGACATGCATTTCCATGGCGCGCTAATGTTTAAATTAATTGCTCCTTGACTTCAGCAATGGAAGGATATCCTCACCCGATCAAAAAGTATGGTGTAACCTAAATATTATGGGGACGCAACAAACCCAAGAATGGGGGGGAAAGCCACTGAATCAGGAACAGCAAATTGAAACAGACAAGAACGCTATACAGCCATGAGGAAGGGATAAAAAAGTGTGCAACAAGCGAAAGTACAGTCCGGTTTCAGCACGCTAAGCTGACTAATAATGACAAAGCACTGGAAACCGCAAGGCCATGGGAGGCCTTAGTAGTTTCGCTGCAAGTGGCGAGCTCTGATGATAGCTCGGCACTAAGCGCACAGGTGGGACTCACTAGAGCATGCGAACAGGGGGAAAGCCCCTGAAACGCCACTAAGAACCTACTGAGAGAACGCAAAGGGAGATTGGCAAGCATAGTATTAACGTATCTACGTTGAGTGAGGTTGAGTGAATTGTTGCTCTATAACACAGGAGCGGAGATAGATTAGGACACACCGGTGGAAGTGGGAGGGTTAGGAGGGAGGAGGGAATGGGCTGGCTTATAACATGTTATATTACTTGGTTTGACTGTTTTAGACACATTCTGGGTAAGGGGGGACTTATGCCGGATTGATGTTTGATCATAAAGTGCGTGGCAAGAGGGGCTCTGGGTGGGAGTTATGTATGTAAGCTCTGACCGTTAAAAGTGACAGGGCCTTGCAAGAGCATTGCCCAATGGGGTCTGCAGACATGCCAATAACCAAATACTGATACTACTGTAATAACTGCCAATGTTTATTGGAAAAAAACAGTTAAAACAATTAAACAAAATATGAGGAAGGGATAAACCCAAAGCCAACTCTGAGTATATATTAAGGTATTAGTTAAAATGCTGCTGTAGCTAATGTCAGAAAAAAACGTCAAAGTTCTGTGAATCAATTCACCCCTGCTATGGTAGAGAATTAGTACACCTGCTGAAGCTGGCCACCCAGTAGATGCTCAACAGAAACCTGAATTCAACTATGGCAAAACAAATCTTTCAACAAGCTGTTTCGAATGAAGAAACATGGTGCTAGATCCCTGGAAGTCCAGGGTCCAATACTGGAATTCAACCCAAGCCCAATAGCATAGCCAAACTACAATCTTTCAGGAAAGGCCTGAAAACTGAACTATTCCCATGGGCATTCATTTATTTATTTTAGAATTTAATTTAAACTACAGACATTAGTGGGAGGTGAAAGAAGAATAGTGCTCTAGGCTCATCCCCTCCATGATTAGACAACAACTCATTCTTGCTGTTTCTTATTATCTGCAGCATAGTATTCTATAATATTGTTAGTAAAACAATAAATAAATACATTTTAAGAACTATTTGCAGTGTTGAAAAAACTATGAATTGACAATTGTTTGATTTGATCTCTTGCAATTTTTGTTAGTGAAACCTTTCTGGGTCAAGACGACACGGTTAAAGATAACCTCAGTGATTCTGTACTTTACACACTCCAGCTAACTTGGTTACCTGATCAGAAAAGCAGCTTGCAATGACATGCCCCATGCAATGAACCTAAAAACTGACTGACGGGATTTCCCAAATGGAGCTGGCTTCACAAATTCCCTTTGCAGCAAATAAATCTTACCTGATTTAAAAGAGGTGTAATGGCATCGTCACAGCGATCCAAGATCAGTAGTAGTGGCGGCACCTCAGTCCTTCGGAAGTCAAAAAGCTCATACTCCTTTGTGATGACTTGCTAGTTAGAGAAGACACAAATAAGCAGGTCAGAGTCACCTGTAAAAGGAAGCCAGCGCATACAATAGAGGAATATCACTGGGGAATACAGGGAGTTGTAGAAGCTGTGCCAGGGAGCAGTTGGCATAATCATGGCAGAATGTAAAAAGGTATACATTATTTACTTTTCCATTGAAAATTCTTTACATATCACACTTCAGGGAACCGGTTCATACTGATGTCAGCTCCATGGAGAATAATGAAAGCTGACCGTTCCAAGGTGAAAGGCAGATTGTTTGGAAGTTATTTGTACTCTCAGGAAGGTGTTCCTTGGTGGAATGGTTCACCCTCCTCCAACTTCTTGTTGAGATGATCACCATAATGATTTAAAAAGATAATTTTGTATATTAATTGGGGCAGGTGAGAGAAACCTTGCGGTGTTAAACCAAAACCAGACCAGGCTCCTTGGCATGATAGAAATATTTATAGCAAGACCAAAACTATCCGAAGTCATCTCAGTTTTATAAGGTGGTCAATTTAGACTCCTTATGTTCACCGGTGGTGAAGACAATGCTTTCTTTTGTAAACTCTACAGCTGATAAAATATGCTGATACATGGAAGGGGCACAATCTTGGTAGCCAACTGAATAGGTAGACGAATGAGTGGCTGGCCATAGAGAGAATAGCGCACACAAACCTTACCTTGACTCCTTCAGCAAGTCTCTTAGCTGTGTCAGAGGATAACTGGTAGCGGATCATTGGGCACTTCTTCAAAGACAACAGCAAAGCAGTCAGTCCTTGGGATGTTCTGGACAGCTGCACAGGATCCCAGTTCCGGCCCTGGGAGGGACAAAAATATATGCTCTACGCTGATAGAAAAATACCTTAGATAAACCATCTATTGAAAGAGGAGTAAGTGGCCTAACAGTTTTTAAAAAGTCTTACTTTTTTTGTACCTGAAGACTACCGGTTAAAACTCAAATGTGTTTTATGGCTCGCTACTGGTTGCAAGGAAACCCTCAGGTATTCTTTCTTTAAACTTATAATCAAAGTTTCCTCCACTGTTGGAAATCTGAGCAGAGCTACAGAGTCAACACAAAACCTTGATTACGTTCTAGCAAATCCAATCACAGCAAGTCCCTGTGCTTGCATCAGTGCTGTGCCTGAATTCACAGCTAAACTGAAGAGAATGATATTAATATTGATTGCAACACACAGAAAAAGCAAATGTGTGGGTGTACCTGTCAATCTTTTTCCATCAATAGTTACTAACAAGCAAAAATGCCATGGGGCCTAAACTGTACACATAATATTCTATTACTTGAAACAGACCACCCACTTTATTGATTACTTATGAAGTAAATGTGTGCTGTACATCTGACGGCACCTTCTGATGAGAGCATTGTATAGACCTTTACCACAAATATGTGCTCTGCACCTTCCAATTAATCTATGCTTGCATTCAAATGCAGTCAATTGCAGTCAGCATTAGACTGCTTTGTTAAAAGTAATTAATTTGGCTGAATTTGGAGCTTTATGACCTTATAGGGGTGTTGATTTACTTTTTTCAGGATTTTACAAAACCTTTCCAGGTTACACAGAGTCGCAGCTACTAGGCATTATCCTGCAAAAATGTGTGTAGCCCTCTTTCACAGTCTTAAGTGTAAAAATGATGAAAGTATGTGTGCATTTTCTAACATTTATTTCCAGGTGCTGCAACCCCTCCCCAAACACTTGAACAATTTTGAGAGGTTCTCACTTCCCGTTCATACCCGGGAAAGAGGTTTTTTCCTACTCTCGTTCGGAGTGAATCTCTGACCATTCCCAGAGTGGACAGGGTCCTACTATTTCCATTCACAGGATTATCTGATCATTTCATGGTCTGGTAGGTGTCTTACTTTTGCCTTTGTCAGGATTAAAGCACTGGCCACTTCCATAGTGTGGAGGGATCATAAAATGGTTTGTGAATACCCACAAATGTTTTATTTTATGGTATGAATAGGTCTCCAGTGCATTACTGCTATGGGATACCCATAAACTACCCACAGAAGTATATTAACTTTTACTGACACCGCAAGGTGAGTAAATCTGTTAAAGACAACTTTTTTAATTCAAAAATAGTTTTTCCACTTGGAAATTGAGTTATTTGTACTTGTCAGTCAGTCAGTCAACTTTATCTAACTGGAAACCAGACATAAAAGCATAATTCATATAAAGCACAATAAAACAAATCATCATATCAAAGTATACAATATAAAGACTTATTAAGTCTTATGTACATGTACAATTCACTTTAGGAATGAGGTCCACTATTCCTATGGAAGGCCACAGTCAAACTGGTTAGCTCTCATTTTCTAATCTATGTGAAAGAAATGATCTTCTATAAAGATTAAGGATCACTGCCATTCGGAACCTTTCAATTGTTTACAATTCAAATAAATATGCTGACCAGCTTTTGAGAAAAAAATATGAATTCTTCCTGTTTTGAAAGTTATGTTATGTTATGTTATACCACTCTTTTATAGCGCACGGCTACCCCAAAGGGTGTCCCGGCGCTTTGGCAAAGAGGCCTGAATACCAGCAGAACACAATAACAGCAACTCACAGCGGTCCTAGAGCTTATGAAGAGAAGAGCAAGGTCTTTAGCTCTTTTCTAAAAGAGAGAAGGCTGTTGGCTTTACGCAGAGTAATAGGGATCTCATTCCAGCGTCATGCCGCCACATACTGGAAGGACCGTCCTCCCATCCGGGCACGTTTGATAGACGGTACATCCGCTTTAGCCAAATCAGCTGACCGCAACAACCTCCGTGGCACGTAGAAAGCCATGCGCTTCCTGATGTAGTTCGGACCCACTGAATGAATGGCTTTAAAAGCCAACGTGAGGATCTTAAAAACAATTCTTTTAGATATAGGTAGCCAGTGCAGTCTATGTAGCAGCTCTGAGGCTCTTGCTCTCCGTGGCAGGCCAAATATGGCTCTCGCCGCTGAATTCTGCACTATTTGCAGTCTGGCCAACAAATATTTGGGCAGTCCTGAATATAGCGCGTTGGCGTAGTCGAGTCGAGACCCTACTAACGCCTGGACCGTAGTTTTTTTATGCTGCAAGGAGAGCAGTGGGAGAAATTTTCTAAGCATCTTCAAGATGCCGAAACATTTCCCCGATAGCCCCATAATATGGGGTCTAAAAGACAGATCATCGTCGCGCACTACACCAAGGTTCTTTACTTGGGACGATGTCTTCTCCGGTGGGAACATGTCCTGGGGCCACCACGATTTCCAACAGGGATCAGGGGCACAACCAAAGAAAAGCAACTCAGATTTATCCGAGTTGCATTTCAGGCTGTGCCGCTGGAACCACGCAAAGACCGCACTCAGACAGCCTTTGATCCTGTCGCCGTCAAAAACCTCTCCCTTCCTGCAAGTAAACAGGAGCTGGGTGTCATCAGCGTAGGATATGATCTGGGCACCAAAAGCCTCCGCTACCTCCGCCAGAGGGGCCATATAGATATTAAAAAGGGTGGGGCTCAGAATGGATCCTTGAGGAACCCCCACCTCTAGCGGTGGCATTTCAGCGGAGAATGGAGGTGCCCAGATCACCTGTCGACGACCTGACAAAAAGGATTGAAACCAATCCAACACCGTCCCACGCAACTCGATCTCCCAGAGTCTAAAAAGGAGACCGTCATGTGGGACGGTGTCGAAGGCCGCCGACAGGTCAAGCATGACTAACATAGCCTTCCCCCCGAGATCGAGGGTTTCTCTGATAGCTTCGGTAACCTCCAGGAGGGCTGTCTCCGTGCTATAGTTCGCACGGAAACCAGATTGAGAATCATGGAGAATGTTGTTACTCTCAATAAAGTTGGTAATCGTATGCTGGACATGTTTCTCAACCACCTTAGCCAGAGCAGGAAGCAGGGAGATAGGTCTATAGTTAGCCTGCAACAGGGGATCTAATAGACGTTTTTTGAGCAACGGCAAAATCAATGCGTGTTTCCATTCCTGTGGTACCACTCCCGAGCTCAGAGAGAGATTAAGCAAGGGGTTCAGCAAGATGTTAATTGCTGACGCCACTCTACCCAAGCATTTTGCTGGACATACATCCAGAGGTGAGCCAGACTGAAGCCGTGACAACAGCTCGTGAGATGTGGCACAGGCCATCGGTGGGAAGGCCGATAGTATGGGCCCTGTCTCTTCCCCCAATAACCGTACCGAGCTCAGCTTATCTGCTAACGCATCAGCATCGGCAGGGGGAAAAGATTCCTGAATAGTTTTGATTTTAAGTGCAAAAAAGTCAGCGAGCTGCTTGATCCACCTTTCTGTATGAGAGAGAGTAGGAGTGCATGCAGCAGGAGCAGCAAACTCCTTTACTATTCTAAAAAGTTCCCTACTCATGTTACCCGCGTCATCTATTCTGCGCTCTAGATATTCTTTTTTGCCTTCGGAGATCTGTTTATGGTAGAGTTTAATAGCCTCACGATATTTTATTTTTTCCTCTAAATCATATTTGCGCCGCCACAATCTTTCGGCTATTTTGCAGTCCTGACGCATTTTCCGTAAAGCAGGAGTAAACCAAGGGGCGGACACACGGCTGAGGACTGAATTGGCTGACTTGGCAGGTGCTAGCTCCTCAAGTCTTGATCTCAGCCACTTCTGAACCAGATCCAGGTCAGAATCTAAGTCACCTGTAAGTTTGCAGGGATGTCGACAAAGAGCATCCGACATCATTTCTGCCGTAACTAGATGAAAGGCTCTTAATTGTCGGGTCACGCCCTTCTGTGCTCTCTGGCCAATCCTGGTCCCGTAGGGGATATCAAAATTTATTAAAAAATGATCCGACCATAATACAGGAAGCGGCGGGGACACAGCAATCTGAGTCGTAGAAAAAATTAAGTCAAGGGAATGACCTTTAATATGAGTGGGTGTATCAATATAGGGGACAAGCCCGAGCAATGCAGTAATATCCCGCAGTTTGGCCGCATCGGGGTCCGCTATCATATCCATGTGCAAATTCAGATCCCCTAACAGGACACAGTGTGCTGATCGCATGCAGGGTATAGAAAGTGCAGCCTGCAGATCATCAAAGAACGAGCCAATGGGCCCAGGCGGTCTATAAACAAGGATCCCAGTGCATGTCTGAGAAGCCGACAGGCCAAGTGTAAAGCCTAAGGCTTCGCAACCTGCGATATTCTCCACAGGGAAAGAAGTGCATACAAGGGCTTTATCCACTATAAGGGCCACTCCACCTCCCCTGCCGCCGACTCTGTCTTTCCTTAAGATAGTATAGTTAGGAGGTAAGGCACAGGCCAAATCCGGTCCGGAGCCTTCCCCTAGCCAGGTCTCTGTTAAAAACAGACAGGACATATTAGAGTCCGAAAGAAGATTCCAAATGTCCGTGGCATGTCTGGCAAGGGATCTGGTGTTCAGGAGAGCACATTGACAGTGCAGAATAGGAGGTGTCAAAACTGTTTTCGGCGAAACCTCAGGGCGCCATCCACAGGCAGGACAGCCTTTCCTCAGGTGGCGTCCTCCGGGAAAGACACAATGACACAACGGAGAGTGAATGCGCAATGCATGCAACATAGCAGCACCATACACAATCATTCTCAATCCAAGCTAAAAAACCAAATAAAATTAAAAAAGTAAGCCAGAAAGTACTAAATGTAAAACAGCCAGAGTCCCACCTCGTACACCTCCGAGACGCTGACGAGCGCAGACGGGCAGAACTCTGGCACGACTCAGGCGCAGGGAAGGCGCTTCCGCTGCGCGTCACCGCTGCGCTACAGGCGATCTTTAAATAGCGTCCTCTCCGCGTCCCAGATCTGCTGGACGCTCCAAAATGGCGCTCACACTTTCCTTCCCACACCAAGATGTCCCTGGCACCCACAACCTCCCGGGAACCCGGACCCGCCAAACAGCGGTGGCTCTTCCTGAAAATTATGGTGCAAGGTAAGGGACAGGAGCGTAATTTAAGAACAGGGGAAAGCGAAAAAAATAATTATTAAATAAAATCCAAAAACGGGATTTTTAAAAGTTTTCAGTGCGAGTAGATAGAGCGCGACCAGCGCGACCAGCAGCGAGGCGCCGATGTAGATCTCGGCCTCAGGAAACCTTACCAGGTTCTCTCCTCGTGCAGCTCGCCCTAAATAGCGTCCTCTCCGCGTCCCAGATCAGCTGGACGCTCCAAAATGGCGCTCACACTTTCCTTCCCACACCAAGATGTCCCTGGCACCCACAACCTCCCGGGAACCCGGACCCGCCAAACAGCGGTGGCTCTTCCTGAAAATTATGGTGCAAGGTAAGGGACAGGAGCGTGATTTAAGAACAGGGGAAAGCGAAAAAAATAATTATTAAATAAAATCCAAAACGGGATTTTAAAAAGTTTTCAGTGCGAGTAGATAGAGCGCGACCAGCGCGACCAGCAGCGAGGCGCCGATGTAGATCTCAGCCTCAGGAAACCTTAACACCAAAGTGAATGAAATACATTGCTCGACTGGAAAACAATGTTAATCTGTCACAACAATCACCACCATTATAAAAAATACATTGATAGTGTGCTTCATACCTGACAGCAACCCAGAATGTTTAGGGAAAACACATGCGGACTCACAGCGATGTAATCTCCATAAAACTCCTATTGAAATCAAATACAAAACATCACCATTTAGGCATCAACACACATTGTTTTATCATAATAGTGAATCTCCTCCCAAGCCAAAGTGTTACAAAGACAAAAGGCTTGTTAAACTCCATTTGACGTAAGGGGGTGCACAAAATATTGACGACGATATGGCGTTCATCTTATTTAAGAGAGCAAGGAAAGGAGGTATGTTACAGAGTCTCCCAAAAGAAAAGCAATCTCTTGGTTCATATTGCCTCATCATGAAAGTGGAATTCATTAATAGCAGCAATACCCCTGCATCGACTCAGAGATAGTCCAAGGGCAAATTTCACACTCTTTTAGACAGCGCAGAAGTGAAGTGTGATGAGAACAAATGCTTGAATAAATCAGAACAGATAGCAATTACTCTGGGCTCATCTCATTCTGTTGTTTTTAGATTGACTGTGCTATTACAGCCAGACACCACCGATTCACAAATTGGTGTTGGTGCAACCTGAAATGGACTGTCCATCCAAACTGCTTGACCATGTCTTCTCTGTAATGGAATACAAGCATACAGTTCAGATATGATGGTGGTCCCCTAGCTACTGGCGCAAGCAGAATCTCAATGATGAGGCCCAACAAGGAGAATCATATCTCACTATTATATCCTTGTAGTTCCATTCAAAGAGGATAAGGCCTCTTGTTTCAAAATGGACTATCCATTACTGAGCTGAGCCAAGACCAGATTTGCATATGGTTGCTCTATATCCATAATGGCACAGTGAGTAAACACATTGTGGTCCAGAATATGGTTAATAATAATTCAAGTCTTCCAACCACCAGCTTTTACTTCTTTTCCAAACTAAGAAATATCTTAATACTGGTGTGTATCCTATCATCAAACAGAAGGTAAGGTCTAAATTTAGTCAGAATATTTATTGCTACTTCGATTCCATCAATTGCTTTAATCGAGAGAGTTTCTATTACGTAAGACTGGAGTGGTTATTTCTACTTTCAGATCAAATAACACTATAAAAGCAGGCTTTGAAAGACCGACAAGGTGTGGAAAGCAGCCTGTGACTGCTTGTAGACAAAAGAATGCCCTGGTAACATATATTTCATCCACTAATGCATTCAGGAAGGGTGGTCCAAGATCACCTCTAGACTAGAGAGTAGTTTAACAGCAGAGGAAAATGAGTCTATGTGTACTTCAAGATTACAGATTTTCTGATAGTAAAAGTGCAATTCCCAGCAGCTGGTGGTTTTTCTACGACTACTCACACCGTTTAATGCGGAGAAGGCAGATCTCATTAATTTTCATGATTCTTTGTTATTTTACAGACAACTTTGAGACCACCTTGTACACACTGGTGGGTTTAACTGCTGTGCTAAGCTCATAGATCAGAAACAAGTATTGTGCTTCAACTTGTGCTGTATCCTTTTACTATGCAGTGAGTGATGCATATGGTTTACACTCTAACACAAATGTTTTCGCTGATTTTGGCTAGGAACAGTGAATATCGGAGAATATAACTGCATGTTTTTTTAATGCTGCCTGGGGAGACAATGTGCAGTACAGCTAGTTTCAATAAAGAAAAGCTAGCAGCTGCAGTTGCCATTTTCAAGAAGAAAATATACTGTTAAATCAAACCTCAAACACAATTACAATAAACATCAAGCAAAAACCATATGAAAAATATTTGTGTTAATGATGGCTAGGTTTCTGGCCAACAGATACTATACTGTATATGTTAATATGGATTTTATAATAATTATTATTATTATTGGGCATGTGTAATTGAAAATAATTAAGCAATGTGGTGGCTTTTGAAACAACTTAAAAGCTTCCAGAGATGCATATTTTGTTCGGATATATTTTGGAAGTTGTGCTTCTTCCAAGTTGGGGCAGCTATTTAATACATAATTAAAGGTCTTACTTTCTTTATGGAAACATCCTACTCTGGAATAAACAATGGTGCCTCTCTTGGTCTGCTTAGGACATATTGCTACTTGACTGATCCTCTGGAGCATTAACTATTTGCACCTTTATGCAACAATGTGGTTCGTGATACACACCTGAACTTCGGCTACTACTTCCTGCTCGTCAGCCTCAGCCAGCGACTTGACATCACTCTTGCTGATCACGTTAGTAAAATCTGAAATCAACAAGAACATGACAGGGTTCCATTGGAGAAAAATGTTGCCAGTTTGGGCTGAGAACTAAAGCTTGAATTGGAAGAACCACACTTTAAAGGATCCAGCCTTTGTTGATACTTGCGCTGTATTCAAAATCAGTCTTATAGGGAGCGACATCAAATAACCTCAAAATGACCAATGTAATCTCTTCCAGGAGCAGTGAGACAACCAGCCAATGATGTCACAGGGCCGGTCATATCAGATTCATATGAAATGGGCAGGGGTTTATCAAGGACACTCCCTCCACTTATCTCTTGCATACTATTAACCTGTATCCTTCACAGGTATAGACAATGCCAAATGAGACTGGGCAGCCTATTTGCCATCAGAGAGATGTTCCCCGCCAGCAGAGTAAAAGGAAATGTGTGCAGGTGAAGAAGGGAGTAAAGGCGCAGGGTTAAAAACAGATGTCAAGAGAGGAGAAGGAAGACTGAATGTGCATAGGAAAACCACAGGAGAGGAAGTGTCTACCAAGAGGCAATATTGGAAAGAAAGTGGCTATCCCCAAGAGGGGTTTCTCCTCCATGCAGAGAGAGAGGACATTGATGCATGAGTCAGCGGTCAACAGTAATGAGGTCAATGGAGTGAAAAAGCCAGAGTATATTTCAAGAACCTTTTCTAACATCCTTCCTGAACCCTATTGTCAGACGAAGATGTTGCAAACAAGAAGGAGAATATATGCATTTGGGCAGCTAGTGGAGGTGTCTAATTTTGCCACAAAACATATTCTGGCCAAGATTGGAGGAGAGCAATCACTTGAACTACCGCAGTAAGATTAATACTGAGGGAAATGCAGAGACTTCTTTGCTATACATAAAGAACTGTTTTAATGTGAGCTAGTCTGCATCTATACCTAGATAGGTAAAAGTGAACACCCGGAATAGTCCAAACATCTGTTTGTTTAAACCGGATTAGTCATTGTGCAAGTCTATGGCTTAGAACTGAAGGTTCGCCTCTTAGAAACACTATGTTACGTTAGTCTGGAAGCAGCATAATATAGCCATTAGATTGATTGCTAGACCACTGGGCTATTTTTATAACCATCTTAGCAGGCCGCCCTCTGTTAGTTGCGGGGAGGGGGTAACGAGCAACTTTACTTATCCATCTTTTGTAAATAGACCTGTGTTGCCTAATATCCGTCCTGGTCCCCAGGATGGTATATTCACCCCGCCGATGCATACGGTGAACTCTGCGATAGGCGGGAATAAATTCGTAACATATACCCCCAACCCATTTACAACCTATGGTAGCACCCCTTTGCCTGTTAGTGGGATGGTCTATCAAGTCCCAATTCAGAATAGGTACCAGTCGTTGAGCTTTCTGGATCAGAATGATTGACATGAGATTGACCTTTCCCGGGGTGATGTAACTAGTAATAATTGTGGAAAAGTAACTATGTCCGTAAATGAATTGGACGATAAAGTGATTGTAGATTGTGTGTCGGTAGGGGGAGATGCCTCAAATTCAATGTATAACATAGAGCTTTTTAACCTAGAGGATAAAATGTCCATATTTAGTGATGGACCGCCTATTATCAGCCATGAGAGTGATAGGGTAACTTGTCATATTGCCAGCTGGAATAATGCAGGCCTAGCGGCAAAGGAGGATATGTTAGGATGGAAAGATTTTGTGAATTTATTTAACATCATTTGCCTCCAGGAAACCTGGTGTAAAGATTTTAGGGGCATTGATGGCTTTGTATCCTATGAACTTCCTGCCTTGGTCTCAACCCATGGCAGAGCTAAAGGAGGGTTGTTGGTGTTGATTTCAGTCAAGCTGCCTATCTCGGTGAAAAACTATGTAAAAGTGGGGGCTCATTCACAAATTCTATGGCTAGCGCAAGAAGCGGGTAGAAATATACTTTTGATTAATAATATATTTGATGGCACTAGACATGTTGCAATTAACGAATTAGATAGGGCATTGACTAATTGTGTTAAAAATTTTAATGGCGTTTTTGAATTTATTTTTGTGGGGGATTTTAACGTTTCAGTATGTCCATTATCATCTCAGAAGTTATGCGGTGTGGATAATCGTTTGGGGGATGCTGATGTTCATTTTCCCCATCACTCCTATGGAGAGACCCTGAATAACTTTCTGATAGACTATGATATGGAAATTATGGAAAATGTCAAAAATGATGAGGGTGAAAATATACCGACTTTTAAAGGAAGGGGCGCTAATACTATTATTGATTTTATATGCATGTCTTCAACACTTATTTCGCTATGTTCTGTGCCCAAGGTGGTTGATGTTGTGCTAAGTGATCATAACTGTTTAACTACTGAGGTAATAATATGGAACCATGTCTATATACGTGAACAAGGTAGTATTGTTAACATTGAACCTCATAGGCAGAATGGTTATAGGTTGAGGTGGAAGGGAGAAAAAGCGGATATAACATCTGAGTCCATCATCACTAGTTGTCTAATGGAAATCACGGCAATTTTAGAACAGGATGAAACCTCGGCTGACAGTATTGACCACTTTGATAGAATTAATTCAACCATCAATAAGAAGTTTACCAAAGAGGTTGGGCACAAGAATAGATACAAAAGGGGGTGGTTTGATCATGCTTGCTCTACTGCCCGAAGGGACCTTAAAGAGGCCTTGGCAGTTAAACCAAGAGACAAGAGTCTGGTGATTCAACTTAGGCAGGATTTTAATTTGATCCTTAAACGTAGAAAAGCCGAATTACAGCAGGAAGCGTGGGACAACCTCAGCCAAGCAGCAGAATTGAAGAATTGTACCTTGTTTTGGTCCACGGTGAATAGTCCATTCCTAAAAGATGAAAAGGTACCAGAACTCACATCAAATGTGAGTATGGAATCTTGGATCCAACATTTCTCCATTATTTTTGACTCAAGTAATAGACCTGTCCCCAATGGAGAAGGCTGGCCTATCGTAGCCTTAAATATCACCATAGATGAGGTTATGGTTAGCATAAGAGCCAGTAAGGGAGGGAAGGCCCAGGGACCCGATGGAGTACCCATAGACGTGTATAAGACCGCACCGGAGATTTGGGGCCCATTGTTGGCTAAAATCTTCAATGCAGCTATCTGCTGTAAAATACCGTCTACTTGGGAGGAATCAATAATCGCTCCTATTTATAAAAAAGGTGACCGGGGCAATGCCAAGAATTATCGACCAATATCCTTACTGGACTCATCTGTCAAAATTATGAGTCGGGTCCTTTTAGTAAGACTAGAGGAATGGGCAGAAACCAATGAGATTTTAACTAATTGTCAGTTTGGGTTCAGAAAAGGACGTGGCACCATTGAGCAGTGTCTGAATCTAGAGCTTTTGATAGGGAAATATACCCAGGCCAAAAAAGGGTCGCTTTATTTATGTTTTGCTGACCTAAGCATCGCTTTCGATATGGTAGACCACGCTATATTATGGGCCAAACTGATAGAAATGGGGGCTCCTGAAGGTATAATTTATTTCCTGGCCCGCCTGTACGAAAAGCTTAGCACCAGTGTTCGATACGGACCTAATGGGGAGTGTACGACCAAGTTCAGGATCGGGAGGGGAATTAGACAGGGGTGTGTTTTAGCACCCCTGCTTTTCACCCTCTTCATAAATGAGGTGGATTCTGTCCTGCAGACAGTCACGGCGGATGCCCCTAGAGTTAACAATCTTAACATACCCGTGTTACTCTATGCGGATGACGCCGTGTTACTGTCCAGGACTCCCCTGGGTCTTCAACGTTTGATGGACTGCATTGTGCAGTTCATCAAAAACAGGAAACTGGTGATTAATAAATCTAAAACATATGTGATGGAGTGTGGGCCTGGACGAGCTAAAATGAAAAGTAAATCCCATTATTTTATTGATGGTGAACCGGTCCAAAAAGTTGAAAATTTCTGCTACTTGGGAATTACTTTTTCAAATAATGGTAGATGGGATATTGAACACAAAGCTGTAAAAACAAAGATGACTAGGAGTGCTAATGGGGTCTTTGTATTTGCCAAGAAGCTGGGGAGTAGAGGCATTAAAGACATGTTAAAAATTTATCAATCTAGATGTCTTTCTGCAGCCCTTTACGGGGCAGGTGTATGGGGTGTGTCACCAGCGGGGAGCCTTCAGGTAGAGGAGAATAATTTCCTGAAAAGGCTCCTGTGTTTACCCAAATCTACCTCCAACACCTTGGTTCACAAGGAAACAGGGATTCAAACCCTAAATGATATGATCATGTTAAGACCCTTATTATTGTGGCGCTCTATTTGGCTGAGTGATGGCACCTCATTGAACAGAACTATTATTGAGGATTGCCTTTCTTTGGACCAGCATCTTAAGATCCCTTGGATTAAATACATTATTGAATGCTTCCTAAAGATTTTTGGGCTTAATGTGACCAATGATCCATACAGTGCCTCTGATATCTCTAAATTAAATATGAAAATAACTTTTCTGAATTATTGCAACGAAAGGCATTCCCTGGAGGATTCTAAACTACCCACATGTATACTGTACAATAGCATGAATGATTTTACTGGATTTCATCCGTACTTGGTACAGGTAACCAGAGTCTCGCACCAGTTTGTACTAACCAGAATGAGGATGGGAATAGTACATTATCTTGTTGCGTGCCCCAATATTAAAATGCGCCCTAATGGACCCTGTGCATGTGATAATAAAACGGAACAGAGCACCAAGCACTTTCTCTTATCATGCAAATTGTATAGTGAATTACGGAAACTCTTTGTAAAGCCTATGTTGAAAAGATTTGGAGTGAGAACAATCACGGACTCTATGAAACTGCTTTTTAATTTGCACCATCCGGACATTTGCTTTTTTACTGCTACATTTTTGCTCAAATCAATCAGCGCCAGGAAAAGTATGTGTTTTTAAGCATTTTAAATATTTATTCCATCCCCCTCTGGATAATATATGCATTATGTGTTTTTCTTTTAATGAAATGTTTGTATCTGTAACTGTATGTGCTTTTATGGACATGTTTTTTTTAATGTTCCGAATAAAGCTTTATGAATTGAATTGAATCATCTAAAGATAAGGTACCAAACATATGATGAAAATACAATTTTACTTTATTACCAAACATATGATGTAAA
The DNA here is from genome assembly GCF_964261635.1 of Lissotriton helveticus. Taxonomy (NCBI): domain Eukaryota; kingdom Metazoa; phylum Chordata; class Amphibia; order Caudata; family Salamandridae; genus Lissotriton; species Lissotriton helveticus. The sequence continues at coordinate 735,797,151 of NC_136073.1, forward strand.
TACAGTTTTACTTTTTTTGTATTAGGCTATAAATATACTCATGGATCATGCACCTCTGTGATCTTTTTAAACAGTTCTTTAATCTGAATGGAGGCGTGGAAGTTTAACATGATGGGGGCGTATGCCAGTAAGCTATATTGATATTTCAAATATTTAACAAATAAAGAGAGAGAATTTAAAGTGAATTCACTAAACAGAAATCTCGACCTAGGGCCAAAATATTAAAAGTAGTGATAAATACAGCAAGGAAACAGTTACTTTTGAGGATGATCACTGTAAACAGATGAAGAAAAGTGTACAACAGGTGCCATAAACACAATCGACTGGATGAATATAACATCCTTCCATGTGGGGTTCACTTCAGAACATTTATAGTGCATTAAAGAATTATGGAACCATAGTAAGGATACTTACAAATGAAATAAACACAATACTTGGGTCTACGAAGTTCTTGAATCAAGAAATCCACATTTTCCTTCATGGAAAAAAAAGAAAAACATTGCAATTAAATAAATAAAAACAACAGAATTTTTTAAAGCTTTTCAATTTAAACCGCTGATTATGTATAAAAGAGAGGTAAACGTTTAGAGAAGTGAATAGGTTTAAAAGTGCTGAAAGCGAGGTTCATGAAGAGGTCGTGGAATAAAGGGTCAATTTGATAGCAAAAAACATTGTGAGGGGAAGAGTCATTAACTGTGTTATTTTTTATAGTAACATAACATGTGACACTAAATATTCAATCATAAAAGGTCCCACAGGAAGTTCAAAGGTAGTCTAACTTGAAGCATTACCCTGCGTTCTACACTCCACTCCAATGGGTGCATTTCTTATGTGATCACTTGTCAATGGTGGAGGATTGAGTGTGTCCAGCATTATCTATTAATTTATTTTTTAAAGTTCAATGTAGCACGAACTTGGCCCAAGGGCAGTGGAGCACTTTACATATGCACGTGATGACATTAAATATTTTATTTCGGCACGGAAAGATTAAGGACCAGATGTAGGTGGCTAAATACTGGTTGGTAATGCCGAAATTCGGTACATTTCAGCGTTACCGACTGGTATTTTGCCATTCCTATTGTAGATAAGGAATCGGTAAATAAGGAATCGGTAAATACTGATTCCTTATTGCTCTTGCATTTAAGGAATCTGTAATACTGATTCCTTAAATGCAATGTAGGAAGCACATTAAAGAGTGCTTTTGAGGCTTAAGAAATCGGTAATTACCACCAACTTCAAGTTGGTGGTAATTACTGATTTCCTTTAAAAAAATCACTTTTTTGTTTTTTGTTAAGTGCCATGTGGCACACAGTCATGCCCTTAGGGCATGCATGTACGCCACATGTGCACACATGCACATTTCAGGGGTTCAACAGGGTGTCCTTTTGACACCCTGGCACCCTTGAAAGTGCTCCCGCTATTAGCGATTCGGTAATACCAAATCGCTAATAGTGAATGTCTTCACATTCATTCCTATGGGCCTCCAAGCCCACAGAAATGAATGGGTAGGTATTCCTTATTACTGAAAATCTCAATTACCGATTCGGTAATTAGGAATATTAAGGATTTGGTATTTTTTACCGAATCTTTACCTACATAGGAAATACCGATTTCTTAATAGCAAATCAGTAAAATTCGCTATTAAGAAATTGGTATTTCAGATTTACCTACATCTGGCCCTAAGTGATTTGCAAAGATTCACAGGCTCTTAAGCTGAACCTGGGACTCAAACCTGGCTCCCCAACTCTAAGATCAGCCGTTCTGACCGTTAGGCGACATCTCCCAATCAGCATGCTGGGAGGGTGTGAGAACTTTCTGACAGCCATCATATACTTCCATTTCTGAACTCATGGTCATGTTTTCAGATAGTAACTTTCCACATCAAACTCAGAGAGTCAACTGGCTAGCTTTATTTGGATTTTTTACATCACTAACTGAGCAGTAGAAAGTAAAATCCCTGTCAATGTTGGTGTAAGACGCATGAACTATTTAGGAGTCATACAACACTTATAAAATCCTAACAACTAATTGCACAACATATTACCATGTTTTTAATCTATAACCGACCACGAATCTCAGAACTCATTTTTGATCGACTCTAGTGCAAAGTAAAAATAATTTGACATTTCAGGGGAAAAGATGAGAGCTTAGATTACAGGTCTACTCTCAGCAAACCATAGAGAAATAATTGCACTAACTGTTTGAATGCCTAAATCTGGGCAGAACAGGTAATTACTGTATAGTTCACAATCTTACTTGAAGGTTTTTTTGTAACTGCTGAAAAGTCAGACTGACCAATCTTAAGTTTTACTTGTAATTTCCTACCATACGATGGTGACATGTTTGTGTACCCTTATTCATTTCTGTGTCATTTGAAAAATTGATAGTATGTTTACATTTCATACAATTGTCTGTTGTGCTCAGCAAATTTCTTACACATGATCTCGGTTCATATTATATACTGTGCCACAGACCTAAAAGTCATCAACAAAAACTGTTACCCGTAACTTGGCATGTTAACCAATTCTTGAAAGTTATCATCACTGTTTAGATTTCTTTATTTTCCAGCTCCTTGATACACACTATTGACAGATTATGAAATGTCTGCTGTGGGCAGGAAGATATGTTTTCATTCATTAAAAGATTAAGACAATTTTGTGTAGTTCTAAAAAATAGTTTGTCGAAATTACGAAATTACAAACGCATCCTTTTTCCAATAACATCTTTATATTTATAACAATGAAGGATATATTTACTTAAATATCGGAATTAGAAACATAAAACAAGTGTTACAGTGAGTTGATTATCTGGACTAGAAACGACAATGCTAATACTACAGTGAAGGCTTTTCCCTCCCACCCTTGCCTCACTTACCTTGGTAGGTCTCAGGAAGCATATGGCTCTGAGGTGTTTCATGACATCCCGGTTCATAGAATCGATTCGCTCAAAGAGGTAGACTTCCTTTTGCAGGATCTCTGACTGGGTGTATACCATGCTGACAATCCCAGTCTAGAAAAAATATAAACACAAGGTTTGCCATATACTTGTTTAAGATGTAATCTCGGCATACAAGAGAAACAGCAATATGAAAAAAGATCTTGCTACCTGGGTATTCCTCTTGTCCTGCTGCCCTCTTTCATCACTCATTTGTGCAGCCTATGTGCTGCAGAGATTTCATTTCAGTCCTTTAAAAAGGCGTATTGATCATTCAACTAGTTTACATTTTTTCCAAAAATCAAAAGTGGTGGGGATTGAAAAGAGCAAACGATTTCAAGCAACAGCTACAGCAGGAACATAGGTGCAATAAGAGAATAAGAAAGTAAAATCCTGGGAACCAAATAGATTAAGGCGGGTAACAATGAGATGTAAATCTCGTTAGGTTAGAGGGGGCTGGCAGATCCGATCTGCCATCCATTTCAAATTCTTCTATGCTGATTCCATATTTTTTACGATGTCGTGAAATGAATTAGAGAACATATATTCAAAATGTTCACGTGTCGGGGGCTCTAAGTAGTGTTATTATGCATCAAGCATCTCAAACATTTGACTGTAAAATATTGAAAACAATAAGTAGCTTTGTTTAGACACTCACATGGCCAAGAAAAGGAAAATAAATAACTAGATACTTTCCAACCCATCCACAGAAGACAAGTGCAAGTGAGGAAAGAGATCCATCATTAGCCATATAACACAGGTCAAAGTCAACATTCCTCTCCAATTCCGAGACCATACCAATCTGGACACACTCCTAACTTAACAAGGCCACATCGGCTACACTGCCATGACTGAAACACAGATCTAATTTCTTCCATCGAAACTCATGAACCCAAAACACTCGAAAGATTGCACAAACCTACCTATCTCCCATGGAATATTTCTGATTCCTGAAATTAAGGCAAAATGTACAATCTTTCAAAGAATACACAGGATCTAATTTAATATAGACAGTCCAATGAAACCACTGCACTACAAAACATGTATTAGCAAATACCAGCTAGGTGCTGTCCATAGTGCAGTACTAAGACTGACACAAACCAGTCAATGAAAGATAACTTCTGCTTAACGGTAAACAGCTCTTCTTATCCGGGTGGATGTGTTCATAATCTTTTTAAAACCATTCGAGTTAACCCCAACACAGTAAAAAAGAGAGAGGTTCAAATCTGACTCTTTTATATAACAGCCAGTCTGAAATAATTTGGTCCAGGTTTGACATCCTCATAATTGCATTTGGAAAGCTTCAGGAACTGATCCCAACCCTATGCCATTTGATAGATAGACTGAACCAGTGATGCACCACATATTGCTATCATATACCTGGAACCTCTTCCCTGATATACCAGGCACTAACATCAGACTTGTTATTTTATTGGCATTTGTATAATGGTCATCTCCCACTGGTAAAGCGTCTTCATGCTGTGGGATTTTTGGATTGCGCAATGAGGCACAGCTCTCAGCTGCCTGGTATGCACAATGCCTCTCAGATCTGGGAATATTGGAAACGGACGTGAAACTGTGGTTAATAGATGTACTGATGATGTTGTGTATTGGTGGTATTTGAGTGCATGTGCATTGCACATGTACGGTATGATCTCTTTGAGGAATTTGCAATATGCATTCCTGTTCTACGATGTAGAAGTGCTCGCTGAGTTGTGCTCCTCCTAAACACAGGTTTTGTTATCAAATGGCCATGTATTTCAACCACATACCTGTAACTTCCATAGGAATCCCTTGTAATTCCACCATATACCAGACAATTTAATCCAGTAAAAACATCTTTTGCCAAGCATTGCCACTATATGCCCGGTTACCTCCATAAAATATTGGGTATTACCATAATCAGACTGGTTAGTCAAATCAGATTCCGTGGGGTCAAAGACTCCAGAACAGCCAAGCGCACACAATTGTGCTAACCCTGTGAAGAGCTGTCCTGAATACAATCAACAAAGCAAGATAGAAGGGTTCAACTTTCTTGAGGGTCTGTCAATGGAGGTGGACACTTTGTTATATAATTTTCAGCATCAAGATCTTATCTAATGAAGGGTCCCGGCTCTTGGAACAGCCTCAAAACTCCACACAATCCTGGAATGTGGACGACTTGTCCTTCCAACAATGCTTTCTTGTGTTTTTTTTAATGGGAAGTTCTTTTGGGAGGTTGCCCCAGTCAGGGTGTAAGAGAACTCTTAGGCGCTGGACATTGCCAAAACCAACTTTGCCTTCAGCTCCCTGATATGCTTCATGTAATGGAACACAGAGGAGGCTTAGTCCATGGCATCATATTCCAGTTATAAACACAACATCAAAAAGTATTGTGGGTCTGACAATGATATCTTGGCAAAAGACAATTGGATTTAAATACTGACATTTTCGAAGGAGACATTTGACTTTGTTACTGTTGAAGTACCTAAAAACTTCGACAGTGAGACATCGAGAGAGAGAGAGTGAGAGAGAGAGTGAGAGTGAGAGTGAGAGTGAGAGTGAGAGTGAGAGTGAGAGATAGATAGATAGAGAGAGAGAGAGAGAGAGAGAGAGCGCGCGCTCCGGACAATGAGGTATGGAAAAGCAAGAACTGAAACCAGGTCACCCCTTGACGTATAATATACTCTGTTATCGATATATGGGGTGGTGGAAGATGGATACATCAGAAGTAAAGTAATATGCAAACAACATGACTCTTGCAATAAATTGGGAGCAGAAAATACAGTTCAGTAGCTAATCTGTATGGAACCTTCAGCTCATGTCAGAGAAACACATATCCAGCCAGAAGCTATGCACTTTGTACTAAAATTGCAACTTGTTTTCTGAAGAGATGCTTCTGTTGTTGACTGAATAATGCACGGACACTTTTCATTCACCACACCATTCTTCCTGTCTCTTTAGCTCACTCTTGCTGGTTTGTTTTATTTCCGCTTTCTGCCATTGGCACTGTTTTCATAATCAGAATAAGTCCAGGTCCACAAAGATTTGTTTCATTAGTTGATAATGTTTTATGAGCATCAACCTTCAAAACCTCAGTACCTTAAACTTAAAGACCCCAATAACAACTCAGATTATGATGTGGCACAAAGATCTAGAGACAACTGTAGCACTTCTATCCTCGATGTGCCATAAGACGTTTTTCCCCACATTTGTGAGGATAATAACACACCTCATCCACATTTTCTGTAATATGTTTAGGGTTTCCAGTTTTCAGTTAAAACCATTCACAACCAATAATACACCACCAAAGGCAATATTTTGCTTTTCAGTGGAAACTGGAAAACGCTGTATTTTGCTGAAGTTTTACTGCTTACTGCCTTCTGTTGTCAAACAGTGTAAGCACAGCCTCTGCCTCTAAGCTATATTTCGTGATGGATGTTCCCACTATGACCAACTCGGGCTCCTAAAATGCCTGTATGACCATCTTGAAGATCCATGGAACCCTAGAAACTTTGTCACCTCTGTTTAGGGAACTTGTCACACCTCTTACAGCTTTGATTCACAGTATGTTGCTAAATAGTGACCAGCAAGTTTGCATCTGAACTCTGTGCAATGTCTCAGTCTATGGCAAGGAGCACCTCCATGGTGTCATCTAGCTTCCCCGGATGTTATGGAGTTTTGCTTTCTCAACACTCTGATACCAGGATTGTGGTAACAAAGATCACTGTGCATACAGATGCACAAATAATCAATGTCCTCCTATAAAACACTGCACCCAACACACATGTCCTTGGATATACTTCATGATGGTCTTAAAAGTATGCCCATACAAACCACATTCTCCCATACAGAAGGATTAAGGGCATATCATGAACAACTCCAATGTTCATATGCAGGCCCATAAGGGGTTTGTGCGCCAAGGTTGCTGAAACTGTGCTGCTTTTAGCACATACATTACAATAATCTTGCAAGTGCAGTTTATTGGAAGTAGTAAGAGAGGGTGACCTCGAAAAGAAAGAGATAGGACCGTTACCTCTACATACCATTTTGTGATTATAAGAGAATGAAATTAGGTATTCGTGTTTATATCTGATAAAGATGTTAATTCTCCTGATAAAGAGTATCGTTACGACCCGAAACGCATACTGACCTGTATTTTAAAACAGAAAAAACTTATGAAGATTAATATTAATATGAAAAATATAAAATTTCACACAAAAATATGTATTTTATGTAGGAAACTGCCAAACGAATGCCATAAAATATACTGAAAGAACTCTAGACGAGAGCCCTCTTCGCAGATTAAAATAATTGTGTTTTCTGCAACATAATATGACCATAGTGGCACCCTCAGGAGCGCCGTCACTATTTTTGAAATATGTAAATAAGGTGAACGATAAGACTGAAAATCCATGGGAAAGAGGTAGAGTATTTACATATGCCAATGTTTAAAGCAGACACATTATTATTTAAGGTGCTATACAAATGTTCCTTAAAGAAATCTGAGTTACTTCGGGTAACAGTATCTCATTATGAAACATTTCTGGCTGATAGCGACAAAACAGCTGTTCTGGACACATCATCTGGATGAAGAACTGCCAACTAATCTCCCCCATCAACAGGACCTTCTGTATCCAAGATCAAGAACTGCAGTATGTTAAATACATCATAACATGTACAGAATCGTATCTCATAGAATTAACCCGAGGCCAGTACTCTTCCCCAAGCAATATACTCACAACCCCGTGAAGGTTTTGAAAACTGTACAGAGAAAATGCAGCTCAGTTCCATAGATGCATTTAATGAACAGCTAATTGATTTTAGGAGCCCCTAGAGAGGCACCACTTCAAAATGACACACAGGTTGTGATCACTGTACGACCATTTGTGTGTGGCAAGAAGGGTCAACAGGGCTCTGAAAGCTGTCATGCTGGTGACACAGACATAGCGGAGCCATAGGCAGGGAACTGTGGTATTGTTTCACCGAACATCCAAGCAAGCAGGCGCACATGGACATTTGCGAGTTCTTTAAATGAAAAGATCTGGATGGTGGTTCTATATGGTCCACCGCCCACGTGGGACTGGTCACAACTCTGTACAATTTTTTTTTATTTATAAAGTTTTATATAGCGCGAACTTGATCCCGAAGGATATCAGAGCGCTTTACAATTTGAGGCAAAGGTAACAGATCAGAACATTAGTCTAACATGGGGAATCTAATGGGCATTGAATTTCAAACCATCAACTTCTTGCTGACATTCCTGAGTCCATTTGTACACTTTGTTTTTGCCTGGTAGAAATCTTAAATTGATAGATTTACTTGCCAAGTTTGTTATAAATGGTCTGAGATCATGACATGTATGGCACTGTTGACCATGAGCGTTGGAAGGGGCACGTCTGTAAATAACATGATCTGTGGATGGTTGCACGAGCTATGGCTGGAGCAGGCTCTCTGTGTACTATGGGCTGGGGAGGGTTAAGGACTCTGTTCCAGCATGTGCTTGAAATGCTATACAGGGATTGTGCAGCGTTCCATTCAGCTTCTGGTTGGACAGAATGAGCGTCCCATGGTGTGGGGTTGGTGCAGAATGAATGTGCATCAGGGGCTGTGGGTGGTGTAGCACTCTATATGCCACAGGCAGGAACAGTGGAGTTCTCTGCATGCACCATGGGCTGAGGAGAGTGCAGAACTCTCTAATTTCTCAGCCCCATAATCTCACCCACTCAATGATTTTCTCCTGCTACTAGATGTACTGAATTTGTAATGGGAGAAACACAACTACAAGTAAGGGAATTCATTTGGAACCTACCCACGCACTGACCTGAACCAGTGCAGACCTTTGACGGTACAGAGCTGCCCTTGTGTCAGAAGCTTGCATGGCTGTGGGTGTTACAGGATAGATACAGAACAAGCTGTGACAGTATGTGTTAATGTGTGCTGGACTGGAGATGATTGAGGCTGGCATTGGACTGGATCTTGTGACTTGAGGGTTAGTTTTACACGAGCTATATACAGAGCATCTCTGCATATACCCTGAGTCTGGATGGAGTTTAATTCTTAGCTAGGGAGGTGGGGCTGGCTGCGGATTGCGCTAATCTAGGCGTCTTTAATAGGGTGCGTAAGGAGCAAGTTACGCTGATTGTAGATGGCGCAAAGGTCTGTAATGTGGACCATGGTATGCCAAGACAGGGCCAGTCGCTTGTGCACGAGAGAAGTGCTCACCGTCTCCTTGTCCATGAGAAGCACCTTCATGCCCGGCCCGCTCTCCTCTATCATCTTCGACACATACTGCTTCACGGCTAGTACAACGTTCATGGTGACTGTCTGTAAACAGCTGGAGCTAGGATCTTCCTGTACAGCTGAGGCAGCGCTTTCGATCCTGCCTTCGCTTAACCCACTACCGCTTCTCTTCCTGTTTCTGCCGGGGCATGCTGGGAAGTGTAGTTTAACTGCATAGCAACGCGCAAGCAGAGATACAGACAACGGACAACATTTTTTTCGCGGAATGTGCTTTTCTTCTAAGTAGAACAAAACTTGCGAACTCTATTGGGTTGGACATGAGTTATTATTATCATTATATCAATTATAAAACATCCGGGAACCCATAAGTGGGGTTCAATGCCGGACTTTGTATTACCGACCATGCACTCTTAAAATAAAATGCTGCAGTAAAGATGATATATTACTCCTACACCTTGTTGAAACCCTCTTTCAACTTATGTTACATATCCATCCAGTGCTTTGATTTACACATTTGTTTCACGTTATTGTCTTTGTATAGTGTGTGGGTGTGATGTAAAGTTCTCTAACACCCGCTATTGGTATGAGTAACACTAATAAAGTATGAAATAAACAAATTAATTAGTACGTGTTTTTTAATTACTCTCACAGACCCTACATCTGACATTCTTACAGTGCATGCATATCTCTTACATACCGGTGTTGAACAAAGTCAAAAACCTGCCTCCAAATCACAGTTTGTCTTACTTGTGAATTTACAAGATGTGTGCGTCTTTATTCTTCCATTGCATTGGTAGCTGTTAGGCTGCTGAAGCTATCAGCCAGGATGATACTCGAACAAAAGAAGGGCCTTGTTGTGATGCTATTACCCCTGTGGTAATGATGACAGGACACAGGGGAATGGGGGCCAAAGTATTTATTTAATATTTTATAATACATTCTGGGAAGGAGAGCGCCGGGCGTGCTGTGCCTTCGGTTGCTCCGGCCGAAATCGCGCTTGTACAGCGCGATCCAAAATGGCCGCCGCTCACGCTGCGTGGTGACGTAGCGGTCAACCACTAGAGCGCAACTCTACATATCTCCCCCTTTTTATACCAACCAAGAAACTAACAGTCTCTACATAATCTAACTACATTTCTTCTCCCAGTTCATAGTCTCGATATCTTGTGGGTCTCACTATCGCTCTGCCCCCCGTGTCCATCTTACTAGGGTGGCAGTCACTTCTCGGGGACTGTTCGTTGCTGGACCCACCACTCTATCCTCTTGTGTACTCGGTCTTTCCCTCCTGGGAGTCTCTCTCTCTTCTCTTGGGCATACCTCTGCTCTTGGGACTTCACTGCCCCCTTGCTCTTCTTCCTGTCCTTCCGCTACCGTGCTCCCTTCTCCTTCCAGGCTCACAATGTCATTCTCCTGTGACCTCAGGTCCATCGTTGTTTGCTCTCTGCCTTCAGGGTACCATTGTAGAATCTTGTTACACCGGGACATGCAATCTTGGAACCACACGTTCCCATCACTAAGCAATGCAGCCCGGTCATACACCTCCTTTACTTGTAAGGGTCGACTGTATTTGCTGTCACCTTTTTTCTGTAGTACCGCCAATTTGACCCTGACCCATTCTCCTTTCTCCAGGGATGTTTCCTTCACATTCTTTCTTCTGTTGAAATGTTCAGTATATATCGTTTGGGCTTTTTCTAGATTGTGCTGCAACACTGCAGGGGACCATTTGCTGGTTACGGTCTTCTCCTTCCACGCCAGGTTATCTTTAGTGAAGGGGTCTCTACCCCTTAAAATTTGGAAGGGGCTCTACCCCGTGCTCGTCGGGGTGATGCGGTAGGCCCATATCATGTTTTGGACTTCTTTTTCCCAGTCCTTGCCCATCGTGATGGCCGCCTGGATGGACGCCATGAGTACTCTGTTGAAGCGTTCCACTTGTCCGTTTCCAGCAGGATGGTATATGGAAGTGTGTTTGGGTTGGATGCCGTTCCTCTCCATATATTTGTGCCATTTCTCCGAGGTAAACTGGGGACCATTGTCACTTAAAACTGATTTCGGTATGCCTTCCCTGAGAAAGGTTGAAGTGAGAAATCTAAGTATCGTTTCTGTGTCCATTTCTTCTTGTATGTGCACTTCAGGCCATTTCGAGTATCTATCCACTATGACGCATAGGTATTTTGGGGTACCTTGGTCATCTAGTATAGGTCCCAGTATGTCTATGGATAACTCCTCCCATGGATTCTTCGGGTTGATGAATTTCCCTAAGGCTGGCCTCAGAGGTGTCATAGTCTTGTCTGCTTGCTGGCATTGGTCACACTCTCTCACGTGTCTCTCTGTTTGAATGTCCATCCCTGGCCACCAGTAACCCTGCTTGGCCCTCATCTTGGTTTTCACGATCCCTAGGTGTCCTTCATGTAGAATCGCCAACAATCGTGGTATCAACAATGTCGGGGGGCGACTTTGTCTCCTCTGTACAGGAAGGTGCCTTTGTCATCCTGGGACAATTCTTCTTGTACTTCGTAAAATTTCTTGAGGGGCGTCCGCAGGTGTCTTTTTTCTGGCCATCCTCCGACTATGTATTCCTTCAGTTCTTGGATGTCCTGGTCTTCTCCATATGCTCCCATCCACTCTTGGTTGCTAATCACCTTCTCCGGGTCTTCCATCAAGGCCACCATCTCATCACTCTCTTCTGCCCCGTCTAGTGCTCTTTCCATCGCGGCTGCTCTACTAAGGTAATCTGCTACCTTGTTCTTGTTTCCCGGGATGTACTCCACGTCGTATCGGTACTCAAGTAATTTCAGATTCATCTTGGCTATCCTAGGAGTAGCACTTGCATGTCCGCTGAATGTGAGCACTTTTACAAGGGGCTTGTGGTCAGTCTTCAGTTGGAACCTCGTGCCCCATAGGAACTAGCAGAATTTTCCCATGGCCCTTACCACGGCCAGCATCTCTTTCTCTATGACGCTGAATTTCTTTTCTGTGTCTGATAGGGCTCTGGAGGCGAAGCTGAAAGTTTCTATCGTTCCATTTCTCCTTTCTTGCATAAGGACTGCTCCCAGTCCTTTGTCACTGGCATCCGTCGTCAGCACCGATTGTCCTTGAGGGTCATATCCCTACCAGGGGTATGGCTTGGCTGATGTTGTTCTTGATGCCTTCGAATTCCCTATGTGTCTTTTCAGTCCATGTGAACACTGTTTTTTCCCTTATGAGTTCCCTTAGATGATGTGTCTTGGTGGCAAAGTGTTGTATGAATTTGCTGTAATATTCAGCCATCCCTAAGAAGGATCTTACTTCTTCCTTGCTGGATGGAGACGGGGCATCACAAATGGCTTTTACATTTTCCCTTTTTAGTGTGATGCCTTGCTCTCCTATTTCGTGTCCATTCCAAGACGGCACTTCTCCCACTCTGCTGTGAGGTCTTTTTCTTCTAGGACACTTAGCACCTTGTTCAATTTCGTCTCATGATCTTTCCGGTCTTTCCCCATCACCAATATGTCATCCTGGAAGTACTGCACCCCCTACATGTCCTTGAAGAGACAGTGCATTAGTTTTTGGAAGACGGCCGCTGCCGAGGCAAGTCCAAATGGCATCCTGCGGAATTGATAACACCCAAACGGTGACAGGACACAGGGGAATGGGGGCCAAAGTATTTATTATATTTAACACATTCTGGGAAGGAGAGCACGGGGCGTGCTGTGCCTTCGGTTGCTCCGGCTGAAATCGCGCTTGTACAGCGCGATCCAAAATGGCCGCCGCTCACGCTGCGTGGTGACGTAGCGGTCAACAACTAGAGCGCAACTCTACAAGCCTACGTCCCTTTAAATCATGCCAATGTTTTGAGCCCTGCTGAGAGTAAAAATAAGAAACCTCCTTCATCACCTCCCTCATCCCCTGCAGGTTGCTGGTCCGAACGGAAAGCAGATGGTGCAGCATAAAGTTGGCCTCTCTTTAACCCTCACAAAAATCTAAATATGACTGGTACCTGACACGCAAAATTAACATGCACTTTGCACGAGTTCTACCTGGCAGTGCTGATGCAGATAGTTTTACTATAGAATTTATAGATCTCCCATGACACGCTACACCCACTCCCGCAGCATCTTCCCACTTGAAACATTGCATCTTGGGCCCTGTAGGCACCGAACAACAGGCAGCTTGCAGGAAGTGATTGCTGATGTTACCTACCCTGGGGTGGAGCCTCGTATCGAACAACAGGTTGGGGCGGGGTATTTAAATCCACATTTGCGCCCATTTCCTGTTTTGCAACCCTGGCTCTGAAGAAGGCGATGAAGTAGCCGAAATGCATTCGCCATTTGGAGTGTGTGTCTTGCTCAATAAAGGTGCCTCTGAAGTCTCCCCCATTGTTGCCTCCCTTCTTCCTTCGGAGGAGTTCTTGGTTATATTTTGTAGCGCGTTGCCAGAGTCGCACTTGGGAGGCCCCCGCAGCACTAAGATGGCCTTGGACCCGCAGGTTCCCCACCTCGGTGGGATTCTTCTCGCATCCAAGTCATGGAATACCAAGGCCCACCTCCTGGCGCAGGACATGATGGGGCGGTGCTGTAATCATGGATTGCACATCGGCGAGTTGGACCTCCAACATTGCCCCCGCCGTAGTACATCCTGTGACTTGGGGATTGCTGCGGTCTGGGGAGCAGAGGAGGCATCTACATTGCTATGGACACATCCAAATTGGGGGCAGTTTACCGTGACGACGCAACAGCCACTCCCGCAGCACCTTCCCACTTGAAACATTGCATCTTGGGACCTGTAGGCACCGAACAACAGGCAGCTTGCAGGAAGTGAATGCTGATGTTACCTACCCTGGGGTGGAGCCTCGTATCGGACAACAGGTTGGGGCGGGGTATTTAAATCCACATTTGCGCCCATTTCCTTTTTTGCACCCCTGGCGCTGAAGAAGGCGATGAAGTAGCCGAAATGCATTCGCCATTTGGAGTGCGTGTCTTGTTCAATAAAGGTGCCTCTTATGTCGTCCCCATTGTGGCCTCCTGTTAGACCTGTCTGGCTTTTTGCGTAGTCCCTCCAATTTATTATTTATTTTGTCCCCTTTTTGCCCTCATACCTTTAATAATTTTTGTCCACTAACTTTTTCTAGGTGTTGGTCAAGGGGATAGGTGTTCTTTCCCCCCCTCATAGTTTTTCACCTCGGGCCTAGAGGCCTGTTCTGACAGGAATAGTTGGAGTCACAAAATGGTGGCTACCAACTGCCCTAACTGATACACCTGGAACCTGTCCCATAGAGAAGTATAGGGCGTTCCAGAACCTTCTGGTCCCTTCTGGACTCCTGAGGGTCAGCCTATAAAAGGCGGAATGCTGGACAGCCATTTTGTCTGTCAGTGAGGAGCAGCTAGAGTGAAGGCTGAGGTCTGGTAGGGGTAGGATCCTGAAGGGTGGATTGCTCTACAAGGGTAGCCCTCTGTCAAGGCTTTTCCACCTCCCATTTCCTGTTGTCCTAGCCAAGCTAGTTCATCCTGCTGACCCTGGACAGTTAGGTGAAGGGGTTAATTCCGGTAGTCTTTGGAGCTGAGAAGGACCCTGCCCTGGGAGCTGAAGTAAGAGTTCCCCTGTGCCCCTAAGTCTGTCCAGTAAGGAGGGATAGGGGATTAGTGCTGAAGAAGAGCTCTGTGGCTCTACTCTGAAGGAGCCCCTTTTACCCCCCCTCCTCTCTATAGTGTGGAAAGGAAGCCCTTCCTCGGTATAACAACAGGATTTCCTTATTACTGGCTGGTCCTGTGGTGTGTGGCAAGCCTTTCAGCCTGCTAGGTGGAAAGTGAGGGGCTAGGAACTCGTTCCCTTCATTGAATTGGGAGCGGGACCCCTGGGGCACCAATCGCGCTCTGTGGCAGCGCCTCCCCAGGAGTGAGAGGAGTCGGTGTATTGACTGGCTTTCGAGCGCTACCGCGCATGATCCCAGCTGAGCCGTGGCTGGCACAGGAGGGGCCTAGGATCGAGCAGGCCTGGGAGTGAAGCATCCTTCCTGTGAGCGGGCGCAGTGGGAGGCGGCACCAACGCGAGCGCTACCGCGCATGACAGCTAGTGTAGTGGCCCCGCCTATCGACGCTGAGGAGGAGCGCCGGGTGCCACAGCAGCCAGAGCGAGTGTCCCGCCTTTTCCCTCTGCTCGCGCGCCACACGGAGGAGCTGGCCCGAGCAGGGAGGGAGAGCTGAAGGGGCCGGTAGCGGCCTGGGGGCATTGTTTTAACGGCCTTCTCCTTCCGCTCGAGCGCCCCGCAAAGGAGCTGGGCCGAGTGGGGAGGGAGAGCTGAGGAGCCTTCAGAGGCGAGAGAGCCTTTCCCACACTCGGTTTCTTGGCCGTATCGGCTGTGAATTCCCCCTTGCTTCTGGTGCAGGAAGATTTCAGCATCTTTGTAATCACAAGCAAGGAGATAAACACGAGGGGGAAGTGACTCCTACAAGAGTAAAACTGGTGCCAGAGATTGAGACCTAACAAATGAATTAACAGTGAATCTGTCCCCAGGAGTACAGTGTCC
Source organism: Lissotriton helveticus (assembly GCF_964261635.1). Taxonomy (NCBI): domain Eukaryota; kingdom Metazoa; phylum Chordata; class Amphibia; order Caudata; family Salamandridae; genus Lissotriton; species Lissotriton helveticus. Next base: position 735,812,809 of record NC_136073.1, read on the forward strand.
TTGAGGAATCCCTGACAGGGCTTCAATGTATGCTGGTTTAATCTGTTATAGCCAGAACTTCTGTGGTCAGTAGTGAATGGGAAAGAAAAGTGTAACCTTCCCTAGAGGAGTATAGGCTTTTCTGCAGGGAAACTCTTGTCCTTTGATGGGGAGGTAACAAGCTAAGCAGGGGCAGTGTAAGGTTAACAATGAAATGGTTATTGCTTGCCTGACTAAATATAAAGTGCTGACACTGCCTCTTCTAAAGTGATGTTGTGATGAAAGTTATAGAAAGTCAAAATAGTAGAGTTTAAATGTAATGTACTGTAAATGCTGGTTGATAATATGTTTTAGCAGCTTAAAAGTATAGTTATTGCTTCCAAGACAAACTGAAATACCTAAGTTGTAAATTTTGAAACAAAAGAGCAGAGATACTATTTTTATAAACCAGCACATATTTTTCTAACAATTTGGTGTAGTGTCCTTTTTAAGTGTTATTGCGTGGAATTACTGTTGGGTGGTTTGCAACCTTCACACTTGTGCCTCTAGAATTGCATGTCTTACCCTAGGCCAGGCTACCCTAGGTGACCTGACATCCCAGGTTCCAACAGATTGGTGTCTAGCGGTGGGATCCTGACTGTGGTTGCAGCTACTCAGTAGTAATTAAACGTAATACACTAGCCTACACCAGGAGTTTTCTCCTAGCGGCCCTCCTAATTTGTCCTTTTGTTTTTCCAAATTTGTTCCTGGTGGTGAGGTGGAGGTGGCTTTAGGTTGCCCTTGCAACTCTAATTTCCTGGTGTGTATAACTTGGTATTTCCTGTTGTAAAATGGAGTTTGCACTAGAAAACTTAGATACCTATTCTGTGGCTCAGCTGAAAGATTTCTGCCAGAAAATGGGGGTATTTTTTAAGCATGGTGCCAAGAAGGGGGAACTCCAGACCAGTCTCAGGGCTTGGGTGGAGGCACACAAAGAAGGGAAGGAGGAGGATGAAGGGGCAGACCGGGACACAGTTGTGGAGATAGAGGGATTATTCCACTCTGAGGGGGAAAACCTACTCCCAGGACCAGTGTCCTACTCCAGCAAGGGCAGTAGCGCCTCTGGGGAAGGCTTAACTGAAGCCGAGCTTACTGACAGGAGGGAAAAAAGGCAATTGAGATGGGAGTTGGCTAAGCTGGAGCAGGAGAAAGAGGAGCGGAGGATGGCTCACGAGTTCAGGTTGAAAGAGTTGGAACTCCAAGCCCTGCAACGGGGGCCCTCTCCTGTAATAAATGGTGGCAGCGAATCCAAAGAGACAGCCAGGGAGTCCAGACCCTATTTGCCAAAATACCTTATTGCTAGCTTTAGTCAGGGAGATGACATAGCCAAATGGTTGGCTGCCTATGAGGTCTCCTTAAGAGCCCATGGGGTGCAGGAGAAGCACTGGGGGGGTGGTTTGTATAAGTACATGCCTCCTACTGATCGGGACACCTTGCTGGCCCTGGAACCAGAGGAGCAAACCAACTACCCCATCATGAAACTAGCATTGGTAAAGAAGTTTGGGCTTACCCCAGAAAGGTATCGTCAGAAGTTCAGGGGGAGCCACAAGTTAAGCACTCAGAACTGGGTGGACTTCCTTGATTATGCAAGAAAGGCATTAGAGGGCTGGGTCAAGGGCAGTGAGGTGAAGGACTATGAGGGGTTGTATGATCTATTTTTGAAAGAGCACCTCCTCGAGAAGTGTTTTCCCGAGCTGCGCCAACACCTGGTGGACAGCAAGCTGACCAATCCCCGGAAGCTTGCAGAGGAGGCGGACATCTGGGCAAGTACCCGGGTGTCCTCAAAGGGGACTGGAGGGGATTCCCAAAAGGCCGGACAGGGTGCCCCCCAGAATAAGGAGGGGGGAGATAAAAAGAGGGAGTTCACTAAAGGTCCCCAAAACAATTTCCAAGGGAAGGGAACAGGTTTCACCCCTAGGGCAAACCCGCCCAGAAACCCTAATCCTGGCCAAAGCCAGCAGCCAAGGGTTCTCCACTGCTTTGAGTGTGGTGCTGTTGGACATTATAAGGGAGATGTCAGATGCCCAAAGAGACCACCCCCTCCCACCGGAGGAAAACCACCGGGAGTAGCTAGTGTAGCGCTCGGGGAGGGTTTGCCCTTAGATAAGGGGGGTGAGTGGGCGGGTGTCACCTTAGTGTCCCTGGGAGAGCGGGAGATGGTTCCAAAGATCCAGGTGCCCCCAAATACTACAAAGTATGGGCAATGGGTCACCATCAATGGCCAGAGAGGGGAGGCTCTGAGAGATACAGGAGCCAGTATGACTATGGTGAGAAGTCAACTGGTGTCTCCAGAGCAGGTGGTTCCCAATGTACTCCACCCCGCCGCGATGGCTGACGGCAGAATGGGCCACTATCCAGTGGCTGAGGTTCCCTTTGAGTGGGAAAGGGTTGCAGGTTCACTTCGAGTTGCCGTAAGCCCTGCCGTGCCAGTTGATTGTCTGCTGGGGAATGACATGGAGCACAACACTTGGAGAGAGGTGGAATACCGGACGCACTCTGCGATGCTGGGTACACCTGACTGGGCCTGTGTGAGCACAAGGTCTGCGACTGCCCGGAGAGGGAGTTCGCCTGGGTTGGAGCCTGGAACAATGGCCCAACCCGCTGCCAAAAAGGGACAGATCCGAAGACAGGAAGAACCTGCTTCGGCTTCCGCACCCCATGTGACGGATCGGCCACCTGCAGTGGTGGACCAGGAGTCTGTGGAGGGGGAAGTAGACTCTCTGGAGGATTTACCCATCCCTGCTGAGTGGCATGTGGAGGGAGGACCTACCAGAGAGGAATTCTGTAAGGGGCAGAGGGAGTGCCCTACCCTTGAGGGACTGAGGCGTCAGGCTGAAGCCCAGGCAGCAGGTGATGTTGCGGGATACTACCATATTTACTGGGAGGATGGACTCCTCTACAGTGAACCCAAGGTACCCTTACCTGGCTCATCAAGGGCCTTGGTAGTCCCGCAACAATACCGAGCCTTTCTGCTGGAATTGGCTCATGCTATACCCTTGGCAGGACACTTAGGTCAGGACAAGACCTTTGCTCGGCTTGTCCTCCACTTTTATTGGCCTCAAATGAAAGTGGCGTCCAACACTTACTGTCGGACATGTGTATCCTGCCAGGCCAGTGGGAAAACAGGGGTGAAGCTGAAAGCTCCCCTGGAACAACTTCCAGTCGTTAGCACCCCCTTTGAAAGGGTGGGCATCGACATTGTAGGGCAATTGGATCCACCAACAACACCTGATCTCTTCTCGTCTCAAGAGAAGGATGGGTCGGTGGAGGGAATGATTCTCTCCCCATCCCTAACTCCTGAGCAGCAAGAGGATTGCCGCCAGGTATTGGAGCAGTACTCTTCGTTGTTCTCCCTTGTCCCGGGAAGAACCCACCTGTGTACCCATGATGTGGACACAGGAGACAGCCCACCAGTGAAGTCAAAGATCTACCGGCTGTCAGACAAGGTGAAGGCTAGCATCCATGGAGAGGTTGCCAAGATGCTAGAGCTAGGAGTGATAGAACCTTCCAACAGCCCTTGGTCCAGTCCGGTGGTGCTAGTGCCAAAAGCCGCTCCACCGGGCACCACGCCAGAACTGAGGATCTGTGTGGATTACCGGGGACTGAACTCAGTTACAAAGACTGATGCTCATCCGATCCCTAGGGCGGATGAATTAATTGACCGGCTAGGAGCTGCCCAATATCTAAGTACCTTTGACCTCACTTCGGGGTACTGGCAGATCTCCTTGACAGATGGAGCAAAGGAAAGGTCAGCCTTCTCCACGCCTGAGGGACACTTCCAGTTTTGTGTAATGCCCTTTGGGCTTAAGAATGCCCCTGCCACATTTCAGCGGCTGGTGAACCAGGTCCTCTCTAGAATGGAGAGTTTCTCTGCTGCTTACCTGGATGACATTGCTGTCTTCAGTAGCAGTTGGGAGGACCATTTGCAACATTTGCAAGCAGTTCTCCAGGCCCTGAAACAAGCTGGATTGACAATCAAGGCCAGCAAATGCCAGATTGGGCAGGGGTCGGTTGTGTACCTTGGACACTTGGTGGGTAGGGGGACTGTGCAGCCCCTGCAGGCGAAGATTGAGGCAATCATGGCCTGGGAACCCCCCAAGACACAGACTGAGGTCCGAGCTTTCCTGGGCCTCACAGGCTACTACCGTCGCTTTGTGAAGGGATATGGCACTATTGTAGCGCCCCTCACAGAGCTCACCTCAAAGAAACAACCTCGACGGGTAGTTTGGACGAAAGCTTGTCAGCAAGCTTTTGAGAAACTGAAGCAGGCAATGTGTGCAGCACCGGTCCTGAGGGCCCCAGACTTCACCAAGGAGTTCATTGTCCAGACAGATGCATCAGAACATGGCATTGGGGCAGTGTTATCGCAACTAAATGAAGAGGGCCTGGATCAGCCTGTGGTCTTCTTATCCAGGAGACTGCTTCCCCGGGAACAGAAGTGGAGTGCAATTGAGAGGGAAGCTTTTGCGGTGGTGTGGGCTCTGAAGAAGCTGCGGCCATACCTGTTTGGCTCGCACTTCCTGGTTCAGACTGACCACCGACCCCTTCGTTGGCTGATGCAAATGAAGGGGGAAAATCCCAAGCTGTTGAGGTGGTCCATTTCCCTACAGGGAATGGACTTCCGGGTGGAACATCGGCCTGGAGTGGACCACGCCAATGCAGACGGTCTCTCCCGGTATTTCCGCCTTAGTGATGAGGACTCCCAAGGGGTTGGGTAGTTCTCCCCACTTTCAGCTGGGGGGGACGCGTGTTAGACCTGTCTGGCTTTTTGCGTAGTCCCTCCAATTTATTATTTATTTTGTCCCCTTTTTGCCCTCATACCTTTAATAATTTTTGTCCACTAACTTTTTCTAGGTGTTGGTCAAGGGGATAGGTGTTCTTTCCCCCCCTCATAGTTTTTCACCTCGGGCCTAGAGGCCTGTTCTGACAGGAATAGTTGGAGTCTCAAAATGGTGGCTACCAACTGCCCTAACTGATACACCTGGAACCTGTCCCATAGAGAAGTATAGGGCGTTCCAGAACCTTCTGGTCCCTTCTGGACTCCTGAGGGTCAGCCTATAAAAGGCGGAATGCTGGACAGCCATTTTGTCTGTCAGTGAGGAGCAGCTAGAGTGAAGGCTGAGGTCTGGTAGGGGTAGGATCCTGAAGGGTGGATTGCTCTACAAGGGTAGCCCTTTGTCAAGGCTTTTCCACCTCCCATTTCCTGTTGTCCTAGCCAAGCTAGTTCATCCTGCTGACCCTGGACAGTTAGGTGAAGGGGTTAATTCCGGTAGTCTTTGGAGCTGAGAAGGACCCTGCCCTGGGAGCTGAAGTAAGAGTTCCCCTGTGCCCCTAAGTCTGTCCAGTAAGGAGGGATAGGGGATTAGTGCTGAAGAAGAGCTCTGTGGCTCTACTCTGAAGGAGCCCCTTTTACCCCCCTCCTCTCTATAGTGTGGAAAGGAAGCCCTTCCTCGGTATAACAACAGGATTTCCTTATTACTGGCTGGTCCTGTGGTGTGTGGCAAGCCTTTCAGCCTGCTAGGTGGAAAGTGAGGGGCTAGGAACTCGTTCCCTTCATTGAATTGGGAGCGGGACCCCTGGGGCACCGATCGCGCTCTGTGGCAGCGCCTCCCCAGGAGTGAGAGGAGTCGGTGTATTGACTGGCTTTCGAGCGCTACCGCGCATGATCCCAGCTGAGCCGTGGCTGGCACAGAAGGGGCCTAGGATCGAGCAGGCCTGGGAGTGAAGCATCCTTCCTGTGAGCGGGCGCAGTGGGAGGCGGCACCAACGCGAGCGCTACCGCGCATGACAGCTAGTGTAGTGGCCCCGCCGATCGACGCTGAGGAGGAGCGCCGGGTGCCACAGCAGCCAGAGCGAGTGTCCCGCCTTTTCCCTCTGCTCGCGCGCCACACGGAGGAGCTGGCCCGAGCAGGGAGGGAGAGCTGAAGGGGCCGGGGCATTGTTTTAACGGCCTTCTCCTTCCGCTCGAGCGCCCCGCAAAGGAGCTGGGCCGAGTGGGGAGGGAGAGCTGAGGAGCCTTCAGAGGCGAGAGAGCCTTTCCCACACTCGGTTTCTTGGCCGTATCGGCTGTGAATTCCCCCTTGCTTCTGGTGCAGGAAGATTTCAGCATCGTTGTAATCACAAGTAAGGAGATAAACACGAGGGGGAAGTGACTCCTACAAGAGTAAAACTGGTGCCAGAGATTGAGACCTAACAAATGAATTAACAGTGAATCTGTCCCCAGGAGTACAGTGTCCTTGAGGAATCCCTGACAGGGCTTCAATGTATGCTGGTTTAATCTGTTATAGCCAGAACGTCTGTGGTCAGTAGTGAATGGGAAAGAAAAGTGTAACCTTCCCTAGAGGAGTATAGGCTTTTCTGCAGGGAAACTCTTGTCCTTTGATGGGGAGGTAACAAGCTAAGCAGGGGCAGTGTAAGGTTAACAATGAAATGGTTATTGCTTGCCTGACTAAATATAAAGTGCTGACACCGCCTCTTCTAAAGTGATGTTGTGATGAAAGTTATAGAAAGTCAAAATAGTAGAGTTTAAATGTAATGTACTGTAAATGCTGGTTGATAATATGTTTTAGCAGCTTAAAAGTATAGTTATTGCTTCCAAGACAAACTGAAATACCTAAGTTGTAAATTTTGAAACAAAAGAGCAGAGATACTATTTTTATAAACCAGCACATATTTTTCTAACAATTTGGTGTAGTGTCCTTTTTAAGTGTTATTGCGTGGAATTACTGTTGGGTGGTTTGCAACCTTCACACTTGTGCCTCTAGAATTGCATGTCTTACCCTAGGCCAGGCTACCCTAGGTGACCTGACATCCCAGGTTCCAACACCTCCCTTCTTCCTTTGGAGGAGTTCTTGGTTATATTTTGTAGCGCGTTGCCAGAGTCGCGCTTGGGAGGCCCCCGCAGCACTAAGATGGCCTTGGACACGCTGGTTCCCCGCCTCGGTGGGATTCTTCTCGCATTCATGTAATGGAATACCAAGGCCCACCTCCTGGCGCTGGACATGATGGGGCGGTGCTGTAATCATGGATTGCACATCGGGCGAGTTGGACCTCCAACATTGCCCCCGCCGTAGTACATCCTGTGACTTGGGGGTTGCTGCGGTCTGGGGAGCAGAGGAGGCAGCTACATTGCTATGGACACATCCAAATTGGGGGCAGTTTACCGTGACGACGCTGCACCCACTCCCGCAGCACCTTCCCACTTGAAACATTGCATCTTGGGACCTCTAGGCACCGAACAACAGGCAGCTTGCAGGAAGTGATTGCTGATGTTACCTACCCTGGGGTGGAGCCTCGTATCGGACAACAGGTTGGGGCGGGGTATTTAAATCCACATTTGCGCCCATTTCCTTTTTTGCACCCCTGGCGCTGAAGAAGGCGATGAAGCAGCCGAAATGCATTCGCCATTTGGAGTGCGTGTCTTGCTCAATAAAGGCGCCTCTGATGTCTTCCCCATTGTGGCCTCCCTTCTTCTTTCGGAGGAGTTCTTGGTTATATTTTGTAGCGCGTTGCCAGAGTCGCGCTTGGGAGGCCCCCGCAGCACTAAGATGGCCTTGGACACGCTGGTTCCCCGCCTCGGTGGGATTCTTCTCGCATCCATGTCATGGAATACCAAGGCCCACGACATGATGGGGCGGTGCTGTAATCATGGATTGCACATCCGGCGAGTTGGACCTCCAACATTGCCCCCGCCGTAGTACATCCTGTGACTTGGGGGTTGCTGCGGTCTGGGGAGCAGAGGAGGCAGCTACATTGCTATGGACACATCCAAATTGGGGGCAGTTTACCGTGACGACGCTACACCCACTCCCGCAGCACCTTCCCACTTGAAACATTGCATCTTGGGACCTGTAGGCACCGAACAACAGGCAGCTTGCAGGAAATGATTGCTGATGTTACCTACCCTGGGGTGGAGCCTCGTATCGGACAACAGGTTGGAGCGGGGTATTTAAATCCACATTTGCGCCCATTTCCTGTTTTGCACCCCTGGCGCTGAAGAAGGCGATGAAGTAGCCGAAATGCATTCGCCATTTGGAGTGCGTGTCTTGCTCAATAAAGGTGCCTCTGATGTCTCCCCCATTGTGGCTTCCCTTCTTCCTTCGGAGGAGTTCTTGGTTATATTTTGTAGCGCGTTGCCAGAGTCCCGCTTGGGAGGCCCCCGCAGCACTAAGATGGCCTTGGACACGCTGGTTCCCCGCCTCGGTGGGATTCTTCTCGTATCCATGTCATGGAATACCAAAGCCCATCTCCTGGCGGCGCAGGACATGATGGGGCGGTGCTGTAATCATGGATTGCGCATCAGGCGAGTTGGACCTCCAACATTGCCCCCGCCGTAGTACATCCTGTGACTTGGGGGTTGCTGCGGTCTGGGGAGCAGAGGAGACAGCTACATTGCTATGGACACATCCAAATTGGGGCAGTTTACCGTGACGACGCTACACCCACTCCCGCAGCACCTTCCCACTTGAAATATTGCATCTTGGGACCTGTAGGCACCGAACAACAGGCAGCTTGCAGGAAGTGATTGCTGATGTTACCTACCCTGGGGTGGAGCCTCGTATCGGACAACAGGTTGGGGCGGGGTATTTAAATCCACATTTGCGCCCATTTCCTGTTTTGCACCCCTGGCGCTGAAGAAGGCGATGAAGTAGCAGAAATGCATTCGCCATTTGGAGTGCGTGTCTTGCTCAATAAAGGTGCCTCTGATGTCTCCCCCATTGTGGCTTCCCTTCTTCCTTCGGAGGAGTTCTTGGTTTTATATATATATATATATATATATATATATATATATATATATATATATATATATCAAACACTCCTTCGCCTGGACGAAAGTAATGGGCGCACTCCCTTTGAGTTCCACAAATTGGTTTATTCAAGTTACTTCAGCAGTAAAAAACAACACGATCTACGCGTTTCAGTGCTCCTGGCACCTTGCTCACGATCACTTTCTCAAGTTTTTTACACAACATTTAAAGCAACCTCAGTATTGGGTGTTACATCACATCCTGTTCATAGTAGCTAGGCATTCTGGTATTTGTGGTTTATTTTATATAAAAACAATTTTGTTATATGTAGGGGAATATCTCTAAGTGAAATTAGACCTCTTTACAAGACATTCAATCTTTTCCCTCATTATTCTTATGAAATTGTGGATTGACATTATAATTTTGCTCCATTATTTTTGCCAATTCTTCATCTTATTACATCCCTCTAGTGGGATTAGTTAACTTTTTTTTAACTTTTTTGAAACTTTTTTGGTGTGATTATATGTATCGACATCATACACCATTGTTTTTATCACACTTAACACTTTCCGTCCCTCCAGTGGGATTGGTCAACTATTCATGAGGATATCTTATTTGAAAGTCATCAGGTCTTGTTTACAGTGGTTTCCAACCTCACTGATTCACTTCTTTTGTTTCTCCTTTGTCCATATTAGAGATGAATGTATAACTCTTCCGACTGATTCAAGCCGTGCGGGTTTAAAGTTCTAAAATTCAGGATATGACGTGACTCTTTCTGCCGCAGAATTCTTTCGCGGTCTCCACCGCGTGGATTTTTTGGGATGGTTTCAATTCCAAAGAATTTCAATTTCAGCCAATCTCCATTATGCTTGGATTCCATATGTTTTGCCACTGTGTTGGCTCTGTCCTTGTGTACTGTGGCTCTCACGTGTTCCATTATACGTTTCTTTAGTTCTCCCTTGGTGCTTCCCACGTACATAAGAGGACATGGACATTCTATCCCATAGACTGTGAATTCAGATTTGCATGAGATTAATTGTCGTATCTGCCATTTTTTGTTGTTGCGCAATGGTATTTCCTTAGTTTGTTTTGCGATTTGGCACATTTTGCAATCATAACATTTCACAAAACCGGTGGTTTTCAACCAGTCTTTCCTTTTATGGGGTTTGCAGTAACTGTGAATCAATTGATCCTTTAAGTTTGGTGCTCTCCTGTATGTTATCACTGGATGTTGCCCTACTAGTTTACCTAAGGTGTCATCCAAATGCAATATCTTCCAATTTTTTCTCATGATCTGAACAAGTTGTTTACTGTTTTCAGAGTAGTCGGTGATGAGTCTGATCGGTTCTTGATCGTTTTTTTCTTTTTTCGATCGTTTTAGCCATTCCTGCCTTGGTTTGTCATTAGCTCTTTTCCAACATTTCTCAATGTTTCCTTGATTATAATTGCGATTTTTGAATCTTCTTTTTGTTGTGGCACTGTGTTTCTGCCATTCAGAGTCTTCACTGCATATTCTTCGAATACGGAGGAACTCTCCGTACGGGATGCTTGAGATTAGGGAGGCCTGGTGGAAACTGGTTGCTTCCAGTGTTGCATTAGTAGCCGTTTCTTTTCTGTGCAACGTTGTGTGGATCTCATTATTTTTGATGTAGATACGGGTATCCAGGAATGTTACTTCTTTGTTATTGATTTCATACGTGAAGGTTAATCCGGTCATACTGCTGTTGATGATCTTGTAATACTCCTGGAATTCATCTTTGGTGCCGTCCCAGATGATCAGGAGATCATCTATGTATCTGATCCAACACATAATTTTGCAGGTGAGCTGATGATGTTCTGATGCCCAGGCTATCCAGTGGTACGGCAATGGGTTTTTCATTCAGTCCGAATTACGCATGTCTTACAATGGGATATTGGGAAAAGGAAATAGCCTGGGCATCAGAACATGATCAGCTCACCTGCAAAATTATGTGTTGGATCAGATACATAGATGATCTCCTGATCATCTGGGACGGCACCAAAGCGCTATTTGATGTCCATGCGCTGTGACTTCAAAGCACTTCAGTGTGCTCCGGTTTCTGGATTCTCAGTTTTTTCAAACTGACCTGCTGCCGAGTGATCCTTTGAAAGCTGAGCCTTTGGATAAAACACATTAACACGACAGCTGCGTCGTGGAAGGAGCACCGCCTCAGGAAGGTAGAGGGGCCGGTCTGCAGGGACTGTCCCTGATAGAAATGGCGACAGCAGGCTGCTACTAAAACAGGAGAATCCAGAAACCGGAGCACACTGAAGTGCTTTGAAATCACAGCGCATGGACATCAAATAGCGCTGTGAAGGTCTTTAATTTATTTTGGACTAACAGGACCCACTGTGGTTTTTCACTAATGGCAGAAATGACTACAACTCCCACAAGTGTTTGGGGATCACGTGCTACAAAGCGCCCAGGCTGCATTACTTAAATGTTAAGCTGGAACTGCCTTTTACACTGTTTTGCCAATTGCCCCTGAGGAAAGTGCGAAGTGCACTGAAACGCGTTGGGCGGACTGTAAGAAATTACGGAGACTGGTATTCACCCTGGAATGCAATAAATCACAGTTTTTTCAAACTGACCTGCTGCCGAGTGATCCTTTGAAAGCTGAGCCTTTGGATAAAATATATATATATATATATATATATATATATATATATATATATATATATATATATATATATATATATATATATATATATATATATATATATATATATATACATATATATATATCTGTAATCTACAAAATGGATTTAATATTTCACTTAGAACCATTCTCAATTAAAAGGAGAAATATTAATAGTGACATGGATTAATCAAGTGACTGATGTTTTAATATAGATTTTATGCTTAGTTGTAACTAAAAGCTACTATGCTTACGATATTCACTATTTTGAATGGTGAAACATTTGCAATGTGACATTTGCCCTAGAGAACTTTCTCTTTATTTCATTGCTGAAGCGGAACATGATTAATAAACGTGCAATTTGGTCTGTGTAACTACTAGAAATGTCGCTCTTGGTTTTAAATGATCCTAATATGTGTAGGATATTAGAATCAGTTGAACGGTAAATGTAAATGTTAACTCATACATTTATGTTACACAAATGTACTTTCATAAAATATAGTATGCCAATATACTTAGCATTATGCAACGTGATTTCTTAATGCATATTAATGCCAAATTAACTAAAAGGGCTAAAGAACCATATTCTCATGAATGTTTAAATGTGCACACATGTAATAATTGTTCACAATTGATTTATTATCTTAAATTAGCAGGTTTCACTCAAAAGACCTGAATCTGTATCTCCTGGGAACTGACTGTGTTCAGTATTTCTGCTGACTTGCTTTCTTTTGCAGGCATTCTCACCATTTGTTAGTATAGAATAGATACTTTTCTTGCAACAAGAAGCAGATATATGTCTGGTAACAGATTGCAGAGACGAACAAATGAGAACCTGCAAACGAACAATGGACTGTTGTACTAAACCATGAGCGGGTGACCAGGAGAGTGTTCCAATGTCTGATATGGGACCTTTTCTCCAAGTTACAGAATGTGTACCATATGGATCTAAAGAAAGTTTGCAACAAATACAATTAACCCTTATTGATGACGCAGCTCAAGGGGAGTTGCCATTGGACTCTGTGGATTATAATTCATTGATGCCCTAGTCGAGGGTAGAGGTGACAGACTTGAGGTTGCTGAGAGCCGATGGCAAATGACTTCGTACTTTCCGACTGCATGCTGATCTTCTGCATCCCTTTCTGCAGAATCTCTGCAGACCTTACCATGGACTCCGACCTGAACCATTTTTCAAAATCCCCTTGCCCTGAGAATGGACAATTAGAGACATTTCTCATGTCTTATTACTTCTCACAAGTAGATTGGGATTAACGCTTTCTTGGACTAGCTGAATACTCATTAGAGAGCTTCGAACATGATTCTGATGATATTGCTTGTACTCTTGTGCCTTATTCCTATTGTGTTCTGTAGGTTGCTACTCTCTGAAACCTGATTAATGAGGTGTTGTATTTGTATTTGAATCATATAAATTCTAATGTATAGAAAGGATCATTCAAATTTGTACTCAGAGCACCAGACCATAATGTTGCTATTCTGTATAGCTGCTATAGAGTTAAAGGTCTGTGTAATTCTTGTCGGCCTAAACTTTTTCTGAAGGCTTGGCCTTCGAGTTGCAATACTATATCTGTATAGCCTGGTCTTAAGAGTGATTTATCTGAATCTGATTGTTAAATTGTAATAAACACCCTAGAAATTGGCTACCAATTCCTGGTCCTCCTTGAGTAGCCAAATGGTTGCACTGTAAATGCCTATCACATAAAGAAAGAGGGGGACTCGGAGCTAATCAAGGTCCAGTACCCGTGCTCCAAAAGACGATATAAATTCAACAAGGGGGACAACCCACACTCATCAAACTGCGAAATAAAAAGATCTCCGCTAAAGTGACCCTTCAGGGGACCCGTAGGGCATTGCAGCGCTGGCCTGACGAGGAGCATCCGCTCACTGATGAAGCATGATATTCCTAGGGATGTGTGAAGGCAACAAGAGACATTCTTGTTGACTGTCCCATTCTGATGGGCATAGTACCTAGCTACCTACTCTATCCTCTTCTTTCACTTGACACTATTAGTGTCCTACCAGGAAAAGTAACCCCCTTGTTGAATTGGTGCACTGTAAATGCAAAATAAATTGATCGGGCAAGTAATGGTAACTCTCTCCCCCCTCAGTGCATACATACAAGATCCATAGGAGGACAAAGTTAGCAAGTAAGTAAGAGTTAGTATGTGATCCTGTCAGGAGTTGAACAGATGCGCCTACAAGACATTTACATTTCTGGACTACATCTCCCAGCATTCCTGGTGTGTAGAGGGAGGAGCATTGTCCATATGGCCCAGCAAGAGCGCACAGGAAGTGCGCGTAATTCTGTTTTGGTGGTTGGTCTGGCTAGATCAACTTTTGTTGTTCTGTTCTGGTCGAGGACTTCGCGCTGTGAGAGCGCCAATCCCCCGGAGTATCCCCTTGTGTTTTCGCGCTGACGTAAGTGCTGAGGTTCTGGGAGCCGCGCTGAGGGAAGCGCCGCCACCCGGATTGCCCTGCTGCTGTTTCGCGCTGACGTAAGCGCCTTGGATTACCGGGAGCCGCGCTGTAGGAAGCGCCGACACCCGGATTGCCCTGCTATTGTTTTCGCGCCTTCTTCTACGAAGAAGGTAGCCATTACTACCGTTCCCATTTCTAGTCACGGTACAACGGAAAAGGGAGATAAAGATGATCAGACCCTTTTTCATGGGTTGTAGTTGCCTTCCTTGGCAGGCACTAATGAAGTTACTTCAGTGTCACACATAGTGATACCCATGTTTCTAACGGATCAGATGCAGATGCATCAAATAGGGGTTATGGTGGATTCAGGAGCCACAGGGAACTTTATAGACAGTGGTCTAGTTCAACGTTTGGAACTGAAGCGTATCCCTAGAGACACACCTGAACATGTACTGGCGGTGGATGGGAATCCATTGAAGTCAGGTCTTATCACGGAAGTAACAGAGGATCTGGAGTTGGTCAGGTGTGGGGAACACATGAATCATGTTGAGAGGATCTCTTTAAACATAATTGAGGCACCTCAGTATGAGATAATACTAGGTATGCCTTGGTTGTGGTATCATAACCCCATGGTGGATTGGACTGAGATGATAGTGGAGTTTGAATCAGAACAGTGTAGAAAGTCATGTAACCACACTTCTAGTACTCATCTATTGGCTCTGACTCTTAGTTATCAAGTAGCAACAGCCGCAGAAAAAGAGATGAACATCCCGCCTGAGTACGCCAAGTTCAGAGAAGTTTTCAGTGAGAGTAAGGCGGGGGTATTGCCACTACACCGTGGTTATGATTGACAGATAGATCTGATACCCGGGGCCATTTTGCCTTCATGTCGGGTCTATGCTCTATCAGAACCCGAAACACAACACCTACGAGAGTACTTAAATCATTACGTAGACATAGGGTTCATCCAGCCCTCTCGTTCACCTGCGGCTTCGCCTTTATTCTTCATAAAGAAAACCAACGGAGAATTGAGGCCATGCATGGACTTCAGAGTATTAAACAGAAACACAGTCCGGAATCGTTACCCTCTTCCACTCATCTCTGTCTTGTTGGATCAGGTGAGGGAGGCAGTCATTTACACCAGACTAGATTTGAGAGGAGCATATCATCTGGTAAGGATGCGAGACGGGGATGAGTGGAAGACCGCTTTTAAGCCACGCTATGGTTTGTTTGAATATCTTGTGATGCCGTTCAGGCTTTGTAATACCCCTGCAGCATTTCAATTCTTTTTGAATGACGCCTTAAAAGATTATGTGGACAAATTTGTGGTTGTCTACATAGACAACATATTGATTTACTCGAACGATCAGGAACTGCACGTTAGTCATGTATCTCAAATACTACAAAGGTTATTGGAACATGGGTTGTTTTGCAAACTGAATAAGTGCGAGTTCCATGTGCATGAGGTTGAGTTTCTGGGAGTGATCTTAAGTCCATCAGGTTTAAGCATGTCAGAAAGAAAGGTGTTGGCGGTGCAGGAATGGCCTACTCCAAAGAATGTGAGAGATGTGCAATGCTTTTTGGGGTTCTCCAATTATTACAGGAGATTCATCTCTCACTTTTCACAGCTGGTCTCTCCTTTAACTCGTCTTTTGAGGAAGGGGAATCCTTTTTGTTGGACTACAGAGGCCATGAATGCCTTTACATACCTAAAAAGGGCTTTTACCTCAGCACCAATTTAGCAAAATCCACAAATTGAAGTGCCTTTCATTGTGGAAGCAGATGCATCCGACGTTGCAGTGGGGGCTGTTTTGTCTCAACGGGATCGGCATACTGGGCAGTTACATCCAATAGCCTTCTTATCCAGGAAATTGAGTCCCGCCGAACTCAATTATACGGTGGCAGAAAAAGAGCTGTTGGCCATCAAAAAGGCTTTCCAAGAGTGGAGGCATTACCTGTGGGGGGCAAAACATCCGGTCACGGTATACACCGATCACAGAAATCTACAATACATGAATACGGCTAGGCATCTCACCCAACGACAAATGCGGTGGATGCTATTTTTTGCAGAATTCGACTTTGTAGTCACTTTCCGGCCAGGTTCCGAAAACAGGAAAGCGGATTCATTGTCAAGGCAGGAAGATGTTCTTGAGTCCAGGAAAGCCATTTCTGAAGCTATCGTTTCACCCAACAAGGTGATGTGTACCATTACAATAGAGAACTTTTTGGAGGAGTTACAGACACACAAGGATTGGGAGTGGCGGAAGAAATGGGCGAGTCAGGTTCCACACAGAACCCTCAAGCATGCAATACGTTTCTACCAAAATCATCTGTATTTGCCTTCCTTGGGTCTTCGACTAAAAAGCATTCAATTGGTGTCATGACTCTGTGCTAGCTGGTCATTCAGGATGTAATAAGACACTTCATTTGATGCAAAGGCAGTTCTGGTGGGAACATATGAATACAGATGTCTGTCTTTGGGTAAAATAATGTGACACTTGTGCACGAGCAAAGAATGAACATTCCAAAGCAAAAGGCAAGTTGGTTACCCTGCCAACTCCCTCTCAGCCGTGGCACACCATAAGTATGGATTTCGTTCTGGGGTTACCTTTGGATCATGGTCGAGGTTTACAGTCTCACCAAAATGGGCCATTTTATTCCTTGTAAGAATTTACCCACTGCAGGTCAGACCGCTCAGTTGTTGCTGACTCATGTGATCAAACTACATGGACTCCCGAGAGTTATCGTGTCAGACCGGGGGCCGAAGTTCATTGCTCAGTTCTGGAAGATGTGGCGTAAGACTCTTAGGATTGAGGTGGCTACATCAACCAGCTTCCATCCTCAGACGGATGGTCAGACTGAAAGATTGAATCAGACTCTGAAGACTTATTTACACTGTTATGCGAAAGAAGCAAGCAATTCTTGGGTCTCCTTGTTATGGCTAGCAGAGCTGTCATATAACAACGCCTGGCACAGCTCTATTAATGAATCACCTTTCAAGGCCAATCATGGGTCCCCTGTGATGTCGTTGATCAGCCTACTGTGGCTTCTCAGATGGTGGTTCTTCAGGAGATGCATCAAAAAATACGGCGTAATCTGATGAGAGCTAAGAAACAGTATAAGGCCTGGGCGGATCGTCATCGTCAGGATGGTGCCACTTATGTGGCGGGTGATCGTGTGTGGTTATCCACCAAGAACATTTGTTTCTGATACCGCAGCATCTTTCATCCTCGATACATTGGTCCTTATGTGGTGATACATCCTGTCGGATCTGTGGCATACAAGCTAAAGCTGCCTGCATCTCTGCGCATTCACCCTGTATTTCACTGCAGTTTGTTGAAACCTGCGGGGAGGGCCAGGAGAGTGGTTGTCCCGCCGGTGGTCCGGGATGGACAGATGGAGTATGAGGTTCGAAAGGTTTTGGACTCCAGGTATCGTCGTGGCCGGTTCTGGTATCTCATCACCTGGAAGGGATATGCAGCGGAAGACGACTCCTGGGAGCCTTCCTCGAATGTCCCTGCTCCCAGGGCTGTGCGGGTGTTTCACGCCCGATACCCGGATAAACCTGGTTCTAGGAGGCGTTTGGGAGGTGGGCGTACTGTCAGGAGTTGAACAGATGCACCTACAAGACATTAACATTTCTGGACTACATCTCCCAGCATTCTTGGTGTGTGTAGTGGGAGGAGGATTGTCCATATGGCCCAGCAAGAGCGCACAGGAAGTGCGCGTAATTCTGTTTTGGTGGTTGGTCTGGCTAGATCAACTTTCGTTGTTGTGTTCTGGTCGAGGACTTCGCACTGTGAGAGCGCCAATCCCCCGGAGTATCCCCTTGTGTTTCGCGCTGACGTAAGCGCCTTGGATTACCGGGAGCCGCGCTGTAGGAAGCGCCGACACCCGGATTGCCCTGCTATTGTTTTCACGCTGACGTAAGCGCTGAGGTTCTGGGAGCCGCGCTGAAGGAAGCGCCGCCATCCGGATTGCCCTGCTGCTGTTTCGCGCTAACGTAAGCGCCTTGGATTACCAGGAGCCGCGCTGTAGGAAGCACCGACACCCGGATTGCCCTGCTATTGTTTTCGCGCTGACGTAATCGCTGAGGTTCTGGGAGCCGCGCTGAGGTAAGCGCAGACACCGGAGTGTACTGCTGCATTCGCGCTGTGTGTAGCGCTTCTGTTTAGGTCTGCAAAAGTCTGGACTTGGTTCTTCCTTGGAATCACATTTTCGTTTTGACTTTGTTCTGCCCTCTTGTTAAAGGATCAGCTCCCAATGACTATGGGTTTATTATTTTTGTGTTCTTGAATCCTGCCTGGAACTGAATAGGATATTCATTGGTATTCTGAGTTTCTTTCCGGATTATCTTTCCCAACTATTCTTAACCAAGAGAGGGGAGGCTATCTGAGTTTGGTTGTGCCATTCATTGCTTCTATGAAAGTAACCTACTGGGGTATATGTTTCATGGTTGGTAGTCAGTGTGATTGGGATTATAATTTCTCCTGCTTTCTTGTTGTAGATACAACATTTTATGGAGAGAAGTATCTCTGTTTGGGATCAATGTTGGTATACTGGAGTACAAGGTCTTCTGCATCAAAGCCACAGGTACTACTTAGTCCTAGTGAGATTATATGAGAGTAGAAGAACGTATTGCCTTGTATTTACACTGTATTCTTTTGTTACAGGTATCCCTCTCCCCGCTGCTCCTTCCCTAATCCCTTTTTCCCTCACCTGATTGTCTTATTACTCTGTGTTATGTTATCCAGAGTTGGGGACGTCAGGGGGTGGACCCCTTTGTGCATCATCCGCATTCTAGGAAGTGGACGTGGATCTAACAGAATTACGCGCCCCCTATATACCGCTTCTTCCGTTTCGTATGAAGCACAAACATGGCATCTTTGGATGATGTATTACAAGCGCTAGTGTTAGTACAACAGGAATTGGCTGCTTCTAAAGCAGAAACAGCTGCTCTCAGAGAAAGAGTGGACCGCCAAGCTAGGAACCCGTTCGATGCCTCACAGGTTACATCCCAAATCCAAGTGAATGTACCTCCTCCCATTCGGTTGGCTAGTCCTGAGAGGTTTTCAGGGGACCCTTTAAAGATACAAACGTTTTTAACACAAATCATGTTACACTTCTCATGTAAACCCGCATCGTTTCCTACCAACCATTCCAGAGTTGCATTCGCCATATCATATATGACTGGTGATGCAGCCAATTGGGCTGTTCCATTAGTCAAATATGATGATTCTCTTCTTTCAGATTGGGACTCTTTTCGTAGGGAATACGAAAGGGTATTCGATAGGAGAGCTACTACCTTCTCTGCAGACCGTGAGCTGCTGGAGCTTAGACAAGGGAAGCAGGATTTAGTTACCTATTTGACTAAATTCAACCGTTTGATTGCTGAGACTGCTTGGCCGGAAGAAAAGAGGATGTCTCTGTATTACCAGAGTTTAAGAGATGACATAAAAGACGTTCTTGCTCAGATTGATCCACAGCCTACAACGTATACGGACTTAATGAACCTTACGTTCCATTTGGATCATAGTATAGTGGAAGGACTTATGCACATAATGAAAAGACAGAGAGGAAACAGAAATACCAAGAGAGGGGGAGGCTATCTGAGTTTGGTTGTGCCATTCATTGCTTCTACGAAAGTAACCTACTGGGGTATGTATGTATGTATGACATATGTTTCATGGTTGGTAGTCGGTGTGATTGGGAGTATCATTTCTCCTGCTTTCTTGTTGTAGATACACCATCTTATGGAGAGAAGTATCTCTGTTTGCGATCAATGTTGGTATACTGGAGTACAAGGTCTTCCGCATCAAAGCCACAGGTACTAGTTAGTCCTAGTGAGATTATATGAGAGTAGAAGAACGTATTACCTTGTATTCACACTGACAGATCCGGCAAGGGAAGTAAATCCTCTACTGCAATATTCCAGTTAATGGGGCCGAGTATATGAGATTGAAACTGCTGGATCACAGACAATGTCCAGGCATTGCTGAATGTGTCCCACAGGGCCGGTCTTAATCATGTCCATGCTGGGCACATGCCCAGGGCGGCGATCTCCAGAGGATAACTGGTGCTCCCTGCAGCAGTCTCCCTAGAACTTTTGTCCAAAGAATAATGTGTTTAAGCACTTTTTCTGAAGGTTATGTTCACCCTTGACTGCTTTTTGTTTGTGTTTCTTGTTAGAGCGATCCTTAATTTTCACCCCCCCTTTTCACCTTTCTCCCGACTTCACTCAAATTTTCAATACATAGACTATTAAAGAGGACGAGTGTGAGGGGGCACCAAATTTAGTTTTGCCGAGGTCACTCTCTGAGCAAAGGCCTGCTCTCGTGTCCCATGTCGTCAAATTTCACTAGAACCAATCCAGACCTCAAATCCGGCTCAATAATACCTGATACATCCTGGTCCCGGCTGGATCTCCCTTATTTCCTACACTGATTGTTATTATTAATTAGCACTTGTCTAACACCAGGGGCAACTGGGCCTGGACTGGACCCTGCTGTTGGCCACTGCCTAACACCATGTGAGTCTCAAAAGGCCTCCCCTTGGATCCTGGAGGTCTTTAGAAGTGTACTCCTGTAGTGGATTGGGGCTTAAAGGACTACGTCAGAAAGTAAAATTCTTGACCAAGACAAACCTGCTACATCGCAGTCAGCCTCAAATTGCACCTATGTCCCAGTCTACTGTGACCATTGACTATTATTGGTGCTTTGCGCTTTTTGGTGCTATTACTATTTAAAACTTTAAAGATTCATGTGAGAAGTTGGCCTGGTATATGATGTCCACAGTTCTGAGGGCACCTTGTATCAGTCCAAACAATCCCTTATGGTGGTGGCTGTAAGTCAACCTTATAGACAAGCTATCCTAGAGGTAGCATGGACTAAGCAGGCTAAAGGCTTAACTCAAGAGGACATGTGAAGCCAACTGTTTTACCATATGCAATCCTGTAATATCAAATGAAAGGACACCACACAAGTTATATATTATCAAAATATATGTATTTATTCTTAGAATAATCCCCACTACTCTGTATGAGCAATGAAGCACAAGCGTTTAAACAAAAGCACAATATAACATATACAAGTTGCACGTTTATGGATGAGGCCGGTGGCCACTCAAACCATATATCAAAAAAGTGGTATAACAATCACTATTTGATCAGTGGTAAGGCCTAGGGCCTTGGGAATCGCTTGGACTACAGTGGGCTAATGATAGTTAGGACGGGAGTAGCCCGAGGGATTCGGGTGCAGTGCCTAAAGCACAAGCATGCACCAATGCAAAGTCAATGGTGCGTAACAGTTATCGAGTTACAGTTTTAAGAGTCTTCCGACTGGACTAGAAGGACAAAACTTTAGACTTAGACACTAGAGGTGTAAACCTCTACAGGAGCATCGGCGTTCAAGAGTTACCTCACCCACAGGAAGCGGGTGCATAGGTGCAAAGATGTGTCAGGTTTTGTCACACAGTTCTATGGTGCCTGGAGATGAAGATGCTGCAGGCGTCCAGAAGAGCATCGGCGTTCAAGAGTTACCTCACCCACAGGAAGCGGGTGCATAGGTGCAAAGATGTGTCAGGTTTTGTCATGCAGTTCTATGGTTCCTGGAGATGAAGATGCTGCAGGCGTCCAGAAGAGAAGTGTCCGGTGCGATCCAAGGGTGGATCGAAGTTGAAGAGTACCTGAAAGCAGAGGGGACACAGTCTGGGTCACTAGCCAGTGACCAGGAAGGAACCAGGAAGGAACCAGGCAATGTTGGGCGCAATCAAGTTGATGTTGTGAAGCTTGTCTCCACTGCCACGTGGCCTCCGGGGCACCGAGGATGTCCTGGAGTGGATCACGAGCTGTCCCACAAAGGCTCCCGCTGTCGGCGGTGTCGGCTTCCAGATCGGAGTCAACAAACCTTGGCAAGGCCAACCCACGCAGGATTCGAAGATCGCTTAACACTCGGACCAGCAAGGTCAGAGCGGGTGCTCCTTTTCAGGGGAGCGAGGGCCAGTCTGGAGCAAGCAGACTAGCTGTGTAAATTTAAAGGTTCGTCGGTTCTGGGGCCACTAGCCAACGGGCAAGCGACCGGACCAACGCGTCGAGCAGGAAAATGCAAAAGGGCCCCACACAGCACTCGTCGAGTGTGGAGGAGTGAGCTTTGGTGCAAAAGCTGCTCGGGGCTGGAGCTTCTCAAACTCCAATGCACAGCTTCGAGGTGGCCTCGGGTGCTGCACGGTCAGCGCTTCGTGGTTTTTCCAAGATGGCCGCTCCCACGCTTCAGGTCGCCTCCACGGGTCTCAGCTCTGCATAGACTGTGGATGGGGCTGTTGGAAGGCAGGGAAGCTGGCTCTTGTCGATCTCTGTCGCTCGAGTTCTAGCGGGAACTGCAACAAAGCAAACGTCGAGGTGCTGGATGGTGCCTGCTTGCACAGGGTGGTCACTCCTTGACCACAAGGGAGATTATTCAGTCTTCCACGTCGAGTGGGATGTCGAAGGGTCCAGAGTTTCGTTTCATAAGTTTCAGTCAGGATAATCTGATGTGCATCTGCACAGCTCCTACTTTTAAGTCAAATCAAGGGGCTGGATTACCTGCTAGGTCCCTCCTATGGGTGGGACCTGGGAAGGGGGTGGTTACACCCCTTTCCCTTTGTCCAGCTTCGCGCCAAGACTGGGGCAGGAGTGCCCCAGAACCGGTTTGACTGGAATCTGCCCAGGGACACCTTGTGCGCCCCAGGCAGTGTCTAGTTTCTTTCAACCCTCCCTGCTACAATCCACTATCTCCTGTCTGGGGTGGTGTGACACCTCCCTGTGACAGGAAACCCTTTGTCCAGGCGTCCTCTGCCAAGTTTCGTTCAGCAGCAGGAGGCCAGACATGTGTCTGTGGCAGCAGCGTCCATTTTGTGATGCTGGGGCTCTGGTTAGGATTAACAGCGTTTTTAGTAAAGTAACATGCCTTCACCCCCTAGAAGGGTGGGATGCTATCCCCATTACGAGGACTGGCAAGGGGATAGTATTCCAATGTGTATGACACCAAACACGACATGTTTTGATAAAGCCAAACCAGAGTTGCAATAACCGTAAGGATTATAATGCACTTAAGAGTATATGGTATGGCAGTATCACTGGAACAGGATTAAGAAATTGGTCCCAACACTGCAGTCAGGCTCAGCTCATGCTAGAGCACCATCTCACATAAAACCAAGCACTCTGCCTCCAGGACTGTAAAGGCCTGCTATAGGAGTGACTGATAGGTATATGTGTCCAGATATAGGTTTAGACATAGGTATACTATATCTAAGCAAGGGGTGAGTACACCACCTTGCCCCAGCTGTGGGAACAGCCAGTTGTGTCGATTTAAGTACCAGCCAGGGGTGGCAAAAGATATGCTGCATCCCCTGGTAGGCCTTGGATGCACCTATGCCCTGGGCACCTATAGTGCACTCACTGTACAGGGGCTGACAAGGTGTCCAGTACCAAATTGGTTATGTACCTATAGTACATGGAGTCCATTTAAAGAGAGAGCAGATAGCCTGGGGACCTGATTAGCAGGATCCCAGGCCAACTAAGTCGAAAACCAGCTAAACACAAGGCAAAAAATCTAGGGTAACCATAGTCAGGTATCCACCTTCCTACATAGCCCCCCCCAAACGAAAGGAGATAAGGCTATCCTTGACCAGGTAAGCCTATATTGCCTAAGTGGCCATATAAGGAAGTACCTGCACTAGCATGGTTACCCCCTGTCTCATGGTCCACTAAGCAATCCCTCCCCCTACGGGTATCAGAGGGTCTCCACCATAGGGAATCACTATCTTTGGTGTGTTTTGGCAAAGTAAAAGGCTGGTGTTGAGATGGAGTACTGAAGTGAGGCTCCACTAATGTAGGGCTCAGCTTCCTCCAATCATCTTCCACCATGTGTGCCTTTCTTTCCTTGACTGAGTTGCACTGTGCTCTCAGGGTCAACCTCTGGCTGCCTACAGCTGGAGGCTGGGTCCCTTCTGTTGGCTTACTGGAGGGACAGGTCAGGTTTGGGGCCCTTAGGTCCCAGGTTTGGCTGTGCCCAACAGTTTCCATCTGGGGGAGGTCCCTAACTAGTGGTAAGGGGGACCCTCAGGAGTTTTTAACTTTTTCACCTTGCTAGGGCTGCTAGCTTTGGTGCCCCAAATCTGCTGATGGGGGTGTTTTATTTGACAGGGGGCCCTTTGGCGCTCACTGACCTCCTTGACCTCTGCAGCCCTAGGCTGACTGAGGCAGGGTAGAGAGGGGCAGGTTACCTGCTCCAGACTGGGTCCCACCTTGGAAGGTCCACTGACATCAGGTGCTCTGCCAGGCTAGGCCTGACTACCTCTGGTGCAGTTCCTTCACAAGGGGTAAGATCAGTTCCCTAAGGAGGCTGATCCTTTCCTAATGTCTGGTGGGAGGGAGATTTCTCTTCCTCCTCAATGCTCTCTGTTTGTGTGGAGTGATCCATAGTTTCAGGCTTCCCAACACATGAATCAGTTTGAGTTTGGGCTGTGGCCATCACAGCCCCACCAACATTTTCAGGAAGGGACTCAGTTTGGGTATGGGCTGTTATCATAACAGCTCTGCTAACCTTTTCAGGAAGGGATTCTGCTGAAGATGGGGCTGAGTCTTGCACAGCCCTACCAACCTTTTCTGGAAGGACATCTTGGATTGGGGCTGTGGCCATCACAGCCCCACTAACCTTTCCATGGAGATTTACCATTTTAGAATGGGTTTCTTGTTCAACCTCAGCCCAGGCTGAGATTTCCAAATCATTCCCAAGTAGACAATCTACAGGCAAGTTTGCTGACACTGCCACTCTCTTTGGGCCAGTGACACCTCCCCAGATGAGATTTACTACTGCCATGGGATGATTTTTTCTGAACTCCATCAATGTTAGTCACCTGATATGTGGCACCAGGTAAAAGTTGCCTCGAGGGGACTAGATTCTCAGTCACCATAGTGATGCTAGCCCCTGTGTCTCTGTAGGCCTCAACTTTTTGACCATTGATGATGGGCTCCTGTCTATACTTGCTCAAAGTGTTTGGGCAATCAGTGAAATTGGCAAACCCCGTGCCATTTTCATAGACAAGAGTATCTGGATTAGGGGACCTGGTTAGGCCAGAATTCACCTGAGCTCCAAAAGTAAACCCACCCAAATTCTTGGGGGTGCTCCCACCACCTGGGGGATTACTGCTGACAGTAACAGGAGGTGTTGGAGCTTTACTTGGAGGTATATTTTCCTTATTGTTATTCCTGGGACAACTGCTGTCTGTTTTCCAGTGGCCGGGCTTTTTACAAGTATGGCAATAAGGTTTCTTCTGGTAGTGTTTTGGGACCTACCCCCATCCTTGGAGTTTTGGGGCCCTGAGGGAGATTTTTCTTTAGATTTATCCCCACCCTTCTCTTGAGCCTTGGAAGTATCTTTCTTTTGGTCATTACCCTGATTCTTAGGCCTAATCCTGGTTCTGACCCATTTGTCTGCCCTCTTACCCAATTCTTGTGGAGAGGTCAGATCTGAGTCCACCAGGTGCTGGTGTAAAAGCTGGTTCTGACAATTACTTAGGATCTGCTCCCTCATAATCAAATTATACAATCCTGTATAGTCATGTACTTTGCTGCCATGTAGCCAACCTTCCAGAGCCTTAGTAGCACAATCTACAAAATCAGTCCAGTCCTGAGTCTGAGCTTTTTGGGTGACCGCTCAGCCCTCCACAGGGCTTGGTCGCCCCACTCACTGCTGCCGCTCCTGCCTGCCTTTGCCGCCTCCTGCCAGCAGATTCCTTCGCCCGCTGCTCCTGGGAATATCCCTCTGCTCCTGGGAATTTCCCGCTGCTCCTGGGAATTTCCCGCTGCCCGCTGCTTCTTGGAATTTCCCGCCGCTGCCTCCCTGCGGCCCCGCCCCCCTGTGATTCCATTTGCCGCCCTGCTCCCGCCACCCAGCTGCTCCTCCCTCCCGGCTCCTTACTTAAGGGGACCGTAGGGGACCACAGAGTGTGACCGCTCAGCCCTCCACAGGGCTTGGTCGCCCCACTCACTGCTGCCGCTCCTGCCTGCCTTTGCCGCCTCCTGCCTGCAGATTCCTTCGCTCGCTGCCTGCTGCTCCTGGGAATTTCCCGCCGCTCCTGGGAATTTCCCGCTGCTCCTGGGAATTTCCCGCTGCCCGCTGCTTCTTGGAATTTCCCGCCGCTGCCTCCCTGCGGCCCCGCCCCCCTGTGATTCCATTCGCCGCCCCGCTCCCGCCACCCAGCTGCTCCTCCCTCCCGGCTCCTTACTTATGACGCCCCCAGAGCGACCGCGCAGCGGACGCGCGCAGCGGGAGCGCCGATTGAGCGCCGAAGGTGCGCCAAAGGTAAGCCCGTCTGTGCCCGTCCGTGCCTGGCCCGCGCCCAGCGCCAGGACCCCTGGCCCTCCCCGCTGAGGCAAGATGACCCGACTGACCTACGACGCCGCCACTCTCAACGCACTCAATGCTGGCTGGACCCACGCCTGCTGCCGAGCCACCCCGAGACGCACCCACGGACCCTTCACCTGCTGCACCTGCAAGTTCACCTGCCTCCGAACCTGCCCCGCACCCGCCAAGACAAACACCAGCAGCAACCACCTCAAGTGCATCCTGATCAACACCCGCTCCGTCCATAGACACGCCGTGGAACTCTGGAACCTCCTCGACGCTATATCACCGGACGTCGCCTTCCTCACGGAAACCTGGATGAACGCCTCCTCTGCACCCGACATCGCCATCGCCATCCCGGATGGGTACAAGATCATCAGGAGGGACCGCATCAACCAGACCGGAGGTGGCATCGCCATCGTCCACAGGAACACCATCCGCATCACGACCGACGCCAACGACTCCTTCGCCGCAGACGTACATCTCCACTTCCAGATTCACACCGACCCTAAGACGACCCTCAAAGGCACCCTCGTCTACAGACCCCCGGGACCACGCACACAATTCAGCGAAGACATCACAGACTTCATCAGCCCGCACGCCCTCCCCTCCACCGACTACATCCTCCTCGGGGACCTCAACTTCCACCTGGAGAACAACAAGGACCGCAACACCACCGCCCTGCTGGAAAACCTCGCCAACCTCGGACTCAAGCAACTGGTCAACACCCCCAACCACTACGCCGGCCACACGCTTGATCCCGTCTTCTCTTCCAGCAAGTACATCACCTTCAGCCACGCCACCGAACTCCACTGGACCGACCACAGCTGCGTCCACTTCAGCTTCAAAAGATCCACGACCCACCACCACCCGCAACAGGTACCTCACAGGAATTGGAGCAAGATCACCGCAGACCAGCTCACCACCTCCCTCAGCCAGAGCCCACCCGCCAACACAACGGACCCCAACGAAGCAGCCCGCAACTTCACACAGTGGCTGACCGCCTGCGCCGACGACCTCGCGCCACTAAAGAACCCTCCCAGCATACCCAGAAGCAAGAAGGCATCCTGGTTCACCGACGACCTCAAGGACTCCAAGAAGACCTGCCGCACCCTCGAGAAAGCCTGGCTCCTCGACCGGACCACCGACAACATGACCGCCCTCAAACACGCTACCCGCAAGCACCACCAGCTCATCCGCACCACCAAGAAGAAATCCCTGAAGGAACGACTGGACAACAACGCCCACGACAGCAAAGAGCTCTTCACTATCGTCAAGGAGTTCTCCAACCCCAGCACCGGCACCAACGACATCACTCCGTCACAAGACCTCTGCGACTCCCTCGCCTCGTTCTTCCACCGCAAGATCGCCGACATCCACAACCGCTTCGGCGCCCCACCCACGCACCCAACCGTCAAACCAACGCCCCCCACCACCACCCTTCGCACCTGGACCACGGTGACCACCGAAGACACAGCCCGCACGATGAACACCATCCACTCCGGATCACCGACTGACCCCTGCCCACACCACGTCTTCAACAAGGCCGACTCCACCATCGCACCCCAACTCCGGAACATCATCAACGCCTCCTTCAACACCGCCACCTTCCCGGAGAGCTGGAAGCACGCCGAGATCAGCGCCCTCCTGAAGAAACCTACAGCGGACCCCACCGATCTCAAAAACTTCCGCCCCATCTCGCTCCTCCCTTTTCCTGCTAAAGTCATCGAGAAGATCGTCAACAGACAGCTGACTGCCTTCCTCGAGAGGAACGGATCCCTCGACCCCTCGCAGTCCGGCTTCAGAGCCAACCACAGCACCGAGACCGCCCTCATCGCAGCCACTGACGACATCCGGACCCTGCTCGACAAGGGGGAAACAGTGGCCCTCATCCTCCTGGACCTCTCCGCTGCGTTCGACACGGTCTGCCACCGCACCCTAGTCCAGCGCCTCAGCAACATCGGTATCCAAGAGAAGGCACTGGAGTGGATCATCTCGTTCCTCGCCGGAAGAACACAAAGAGTCCGCCTCCCCCCGTTTTGCTCCGAGGCCACCGAAGTCATCTGCGGCGTCCCGCAAGGATCTTCACTCAGCCCCACCCTCTTCAACATCTACATGAAACCTCTCGCAGCCATCGCACGCCAGCACAACCTCAACATCATCTCTTACGCCGACGACACCCAGCTGATCCTCTCCCTCACCAGAGACCCCGACACAGCCAGAACCTGCCTACACGAAGGGATGAAAGACGTCGCCGAGTGGATGAAGGACAGCCGCCTGAAACTGAACTCGGACAAGACGGAAGTCCTCATCCTGGGATCTTCGCCCTCCGCCTGGGACGACTCCTGGTGGCCCCCAGCCCTGGGCACCGCACCCAATCCAACCGACCACGCACGCAACCTGGGCTTCATCCTGGACCCCTCCCTCTCAATGACCAGACAAGTCAACGCCGTCTCCTCATCATGCTTCAACACCCTGCGTATGCTTCGCAAGATCTTCCGCTGGATCCCGACCGAGACCAGGAAGACTGTCACCCAGGCACTCGTCACCAGCCGACTGGACTACGGAAACGCCCTCTACGCCGGAACCACAGCCAAGCTACAGAAAAGACTCCAGCGCATCCAGAACGCCTCCGCCCGACTCATCCTGGATGTCCCCCGACGCAGCCACATCTCCAGCCACCTGAGGAACCTGCACTGGCTCCCCGTCGACAAGAGGATCACGTTCCGGCTCCTCACCCACGCACACAAGTCTCTCCGCGACCTGGGCCCCAAGTACCTCAACGACGGCCTGACCTTCTACACGCCCACCCGCCAGCTACGGTCCACCAGCCTCGCCCTCGCAGCCGTACCACGCATCCGAAGAGCCACCGCCGGAGGAAGATCCTTCTCTTACCTGGCTGCCAAGACTTGGAACTCCCTCCCCATCCACCTTCGGCTGACCCAGGACCATCTCACCTTCAGGAAACAACTCAAGACCTGGATGTTCGAGCAGTAGCATACCCCTCCCCCCAAGCGCCTTGAGACCCTCCCGGGTGAGTAGTGCGCTATACAAATGGCATGATTGATTGATTGATTGATTGATTGATTGAACAACAACCTGTATTGTTCAGTGGTTAAGCCAAACCCATCAATAAGAGCACTCTTCAGCACAGTGTAATTTTTAGCATCCTCAGCTCTAACAGTGAGAAGCTTATCTCTCCCTTTCTCAGAAAAGGAGAGCCACAAGATTGCTGCCCACTGATCTTGGGGGACCTGCTGTACCATGCAGGCCCTCTCCAGAGCAGTTATCCATTTGTGGATATCATCCCCATCTCTGTAGGGGGGCACAATCTTACTCAGGTTTCTATGATCATAGGACCTGTCTTTATCCTTAGGGATAATGCTGCCACCAGTGGGTGTCTCCCCACACAATTTCTGCTCTCTAGCAAAAGCTAGTCTAGCTTGGGCCAGGGCTAATTCCTCTCTTTCTATTTGGAGATTAACTGCTCTCATCCTGGCCTTATGCTCTCTTCTTTGAGGGGAAGTCATTCCTCTCTGAGATTCTCTTGAGGCACTAGAAATGTGAGAATCCCTTGAAGGGCTTCTCTCTCTCCTATTGTCTGGGAGAATTCGGTTATGTACTCTGGGGAGGTGCTGGCCCTCTCCATTTCCATGTAGGTCCAAGTTGGCTTGGCTAAGCCTTACCACTGGGACCTGGCTAACCCCTTGCTCATGATCTGACCCTTCATCTTCTGATTCAGGGTCTACCTCCTCATTTTCTACTTCTGGGGAGGTGTTCTCAGTATCTATTGGGTTCACGCCATCTCCTGGTCCTGAGGGAGCTACTCTAGCTTTCTCAAGGTCATCCTTCTCCAGGATGGCTATCATGATAGGAATGGAAGGGTTGTGACCCTTTCTCAGCTTCCTTGCAGTGCACAGGGCACTCAATTCTCTATGGCTGAATTTGTCATAGTTGGAGGTTGCCTGTGGAGGGTCAACCGTCACAGGTAGAGAGCCTGTAGCTTCACCTGTGCCAGACATGACTCTAGTGTGGTGTAAGTGATGCACCTACCTACACTAAGTGTTTTCCTACTGTACCTTGTTAGTGAGTTGTAGTCCGGGTGTGCTAAGCCCTTCTACCTACAACTACTAAGTTCAGTAGAACTTAAATATGCTAAGCTTTTATTTATATGTACCTATGGTACTTAATGTGATCTTTAAATTTGATAAAAGATTGCAAAGGTAAAACAACAGCAAGCTCAAATCCGTACCGCTGCTCACCAATGTGAGAAGTTGGCCTGGTATATGATGTCCACAGTTCTGTGGGCACCTTGTATCAGTCCAAACAATCCCTTATGGTGGTTGTTGTAAGTCAACCTTATAGACAAGCTATCCTAGAGGTAGCATGGACTAAGCAGCCTAAAGGCTTAACTCAAGAGGACATGTGAAGCCAGCTGTTTTACCATATGCAATCATGTAATATCAAATGAAAGGACACCACACAAGTGATATATTATCAAAATATATGTATTTAATCTTAGAATAATCCCCACTACTCTTTATGAGCAATGAAGCACAAGCGTTTAAACAAAAGCACAATATAACATATACAAGTTGCACGTTTATGGATGAGGCCGGTGGCCACTCAAACCATATATCAATAAAGTGGTATAACAATCACTATTCGATCAGTGGTAAGGCCTAGGGCCTTGGGAATCGCTTGGACTACAGTGGACTAACGATGGTTAGGACGGGAGTAGCCCGCGGGATTCGGGTGCAGTGCCTAAAGCACAAGCATGCACCAATGCAAAGTCAATGGTGCGTAAAAGTTATCGAGTTACAGTTTTAAGAGTCTTCCGACTGGACTAGAAGGACAAAACTTTAGACTTAGACACTAGAGGTGTAAACC
The DNA here is from genome assembly GCF_964261635.1 of Lissotriton helveticus. Lineage (NCBI taxonomy): Eukaryota > Metazoa > Chordata > Amphibia > Caudata > Salamandridae > Lissotriton > Lissotriton helveticus. The sequence continues at coordinate 735,843,940 of NC_136073.1, forward strand.
TCTACAGGAGCATCGGCGTTCAAGAGTTACCTCACCCACAGGAAGCGGGTGCACAGGTGCAAAGATGTGTCGGGTTTTGTCACGCAGTTCTATGGTGCCTGGAGATGAAGATGCTGCAGGCGTCCAGAAGAGAAGTGTCCGGTGCGATCCAAGGGCGGATCGAAGTTGAAGAGTACCTGAAAGCAGAGGGGACAGAGTCTGGGTCACTAGCCAGTGACCAGGAAGGAACCAGGAAGGAACCAGGCAATGTTGGGCGCAATCAAGTTGATGTTGTGAAGCTTGTCTCCGCTGCCACGTGGACTCTGGGGCACCGAGGATGTCCTGGAGTGGATCACGAGCTGTCCCACAAATGCTCTCGCTGTCGGCGGTGTCGGCTTCCGGATCGGAGTCAGCAAACCTTGGCAAAGGCAACCCACGCAGGATTCGAAGATCGCTTAACACTCGGACCAGCAAGTTCAGAGCGGGTGCTCCTTTTCAGGGGAGCGAGGGCCAGTCTGGAACAAGCAGACCAGCTGTGTAAATTTAAAGGTTCGTCGGTTCTGGGGCCACTAGCCAACGGGCAAGCGACCGGACCAACGCGTCGAGCAGGAAAATGCAAAAGGGCCCCACGCAGCACTCGTCGAGTGTGGAGGGGTGAGCTTCGGTGCAAAAGCTGCTCGGGGCTGGAGCTTCTCAAACTCCAATGCACAGCTTCGAGGGAGCCTTGGGTGCTGCACGGTCAGCGCTTCGTGGTTTTTCCAAGATGGCCGCTCCCACGCTTCAGGTCGCCTCCACGGGTCTCAGCTCTGCATAGACTGTTGGAAGGCATGAAAGCTGGCTCTTGTCGATCTCTGTCGCTCGAGTCCCGGCGGGAACTGCAACAAAGCAAACTCGAGGTGCTGGATGGTGCCTGTTTGCACAGGGTGGTCACTCCTTGACCACAAGGGAGCTTATTCAGTCTTCCACGTCGAGTGGGATGTCGAAGGGTCCAGAGTTTCATTTCATAAGTTTCAGTCAGGATAATCTGATGTGCATCTGCACAGCTCCTACTTTTAAGTCAAATCAAGGGGCTGGATTACCTGCTAGGTCCCTCCTATGGGTGGGACCTGGGAAGGGGGTGGTTACACCCCTTTCCCTTTGTCCAGCTTCGCGCCAAGACTGGGGCAGGAGTGCCCCAGAACCGGTTTGACTGGAATCTGCCCAGGGACACCTTGTGCGCCCCAGGCAGTGTCTAGTTTCTTTCAACCCTCCCTGCTACAATCCACTATCTCCTGTCTGGGGTGGTGTGACACCTCCCTTTTGACAGGAAACCCTTTGTCCAGGCGTCCTCTGCCAAGTTTCGGTCAGCAGCAGGAGGCCAGACATGTGTCTGTGGCAGCAGCGTCCATTTTGTGATGCTGGGGCTCTGGTTAGGATTAACCGCGTTTTCAGTAAAGTAACATGCCTTCACCCTCTAGAAGGGTGGGATGCTATCCCCATTACCAGGACTGGCAAGGGGATAGTATTCCAATGTGTATGATACCAAACACGACATGTTTTGATAAAGCCAAACCAGAGTTGCAATAACCGTAAGGATTATTATGCACTTAAGAGTATATGGTATGGCAGTATCACTGGAACTTTATGAGAAAGAAAAAGGAACCCACACTTCATAACATTTCACACCATTCAATTTAGGATGAAAAGATAAACAAAACTTAATATGTTTATCTTGGCGATTAGTTGCGCCGTTTTATTCATCAATTTTATCAAAAAGCAACTTTTGATGGATATCACTTAAGTCAAGAGAAATACCACTGTCTTAAACGTACTGACCATAAACGTCGTGATGCCCAATATTTGCAACACAAAAGTTAGATCAAAAAATACGTAACTACACAACAACTTAAAACAACATACATATAAATTGTGAAGACATGTAACCAATAAATAATGTACAAAAAAGTGTGATACCATTTCACAAAAAAGGGGAAAATGTCAACGTATTTTTCCGTAACATCATTATGAGCACTTAATCACAAAAAAACAATATTTGACAATATTTGACCAAAAAGCAGCCTTTCAATGAGTCTGCATGAGAACAAAACGACTTCTCAGTAGAAATGTTAGTAGGCTTTAAGTTCCTAAATATTTTATCTATTTTTCAAGACTTAGGACTTGATCCTGTTCGCCTACGCGTTTCGAGTTTGGGAGGTTTCTTCTCAAACTCTCTTCAGGGCCAAATGAATTTCTTTCCCCGTTTGTTAAACCTAATGGTAAAGACACAAACAAATTGTGGACACTTGTTACAAACTGCTCCCCTCAACCTGCTCCATCCTTCTCCTATATACAACTTTTAAAATGAAATGTACCTCTGGGGACTTGAGGTAAGTTCAGTTCATCCAAACCACTTGTATTGATTTGTCGAATCTGTGCGTTTTTCTATAAAAAACACGGGATTTTTCATGAAGTGCTAATTGTATAAACTTATATTACAAATTACATGAACGGTAGAAAAAAAGCCAATTTTCTCATACCTGAACATAAGGTAAGGCGAGAATCAGGTTTTTGCTGCAATTTTCTATTAAGAAGTTTTTCGTTTTTCACATAATTCACTGAATGTTGTGTGCAGGAGCAAATAGTGACTATTTGCTCCTGCACACAACATTCTGGGGCCAAGCAGAATCCATTATGGAAAAAGCGAGTAATATGCTCATTTTACTTGCAGTGAATTATGTGAAAAACGAAAAACGAAAAACTTCTTAATAGAAAATTGCAGCAAAAACCTGATTCTCGCCTTACCTTATGTTCAGGTATGAGAAAGTTGGCTTTTTTTCTACCGTTCATGTAATTTGTAATATAAGTTTATACAATTAGCACTTCATGAAAAATCCCGTGTTTTTTATAGAAAAACGCACAGATTCGACAAATCAATACAAGTGGTTTGGATGAACTGAACTTACCTCAAGTCCCCAGAGGTACGTTTCATTTTAAAAGTTGTGTATAGGAGAAGGATGGAGCAGGTTGAGGGGAGCAATTTGTAACAAGTGTCCACAATTTGTTTGTGTCTTTACCATTAGGTTTAACAAACGGGGAAAGAAATTCATTTGGCCCTGAAGAGAGTTTGAGAAGAAACCTCCCAAACTCGAAACGCGTAGGCGAACAGGATCAAGTCCTAAGTCTTGAAAAATAGATAAAATATTTAGGAACTTCAAGCCTACTAACATTTCTACCGAGAGGTCGTTTTGTTCTCATGCAGACTCATTGAAAGGCTGCTTTTTGGTCAAATATTGTCAAATATTGTTTTTTCGTGATTAGGTGCTCATAATGATGTTACGGAAAAATACGTTGACATTTTCCCCTTTTTTGTGAAATGGTATCACACTTTTTTGTACATTATTTATTGGTTACATGTCTTCACAATTTATATGTATGTTGTTTTAAGTTGTTGTGTAGTTACGTATTTTTTGATCTAACTTTTGTGTTGCAAATATTGGGCATCACGACGTTTATGGTCAGTACGTTTAAGACAGTGGTATTTCTCTTGACTTAAGTGATATCCATCAAAAGTTGCTTTTTGATAAAATTGATGAATAAAACGGCGCAACTAATCGCCAAGATAAACATATTAAGTTTTGTTTATCTTTTCATCCTAAATTGAATGGTGTGAAATGTTATGAAGTGTGGGTTCCTTTTTCTTTCTCATAAAGTATTCGGGCCCTTACCCCACTTCTGTCCACATGGGCCAAACTCCTTTTTGGAAGACAGTATCACTGGAACAGCATTAAGGAATTGGTCCCAACACTGCAGTCAGGCTCAGCCCATGCTAGAGCACCATCTCACATAAAACCAAGCACTCTGCCTCCAGGACTGTAAAGGCCTGCTATAGGAGTGACTGATAGGTATATATGTGTCCAGATATAGGTTTAGACATAGGTATACTATATCTAAGCAAGGGGTGAGTATACCACCTTGCCCCAGCTGTGGGAACAGACAGTTGTGTCGATTTAAGTACCAGCCAGGGGTGGCAAAAGATATGCTGCAGTCCCTGGTAGGCCTTGGATGCACCTATGCCCTGGGCACCTATAGTGCACTGTACAGGGGCTGACAAGGTGTCGAGTACCAAATTGGTTATGTACCTATAGTACATGGAGTCCATTTAAAGAGAGAGCAGATAGCCTGGGGACCTGATTAGCAGGATCCCAGGCCAACTAAGTCGAAAACCAGCTAAACACAAGGCAAAAAATCTGGGGTAACCATAGTCACCTTCCTACAATTCATACCTCTGGTTCCCCTACTTGGACACTTTTAATTTTGGTGTCTTTTTGTTCATTAAAGTGTACTCTATTTTTCGAATTCAGTTTGGGATTTTCATTGTTTTGAATTTTGATTTTATTACTGTTAATTACTGTTTTGGTACTCCATAAATACTTTACACATTGCCCCAAGTTAAGCTTGTCTTTTCGGTGCCATAACTACCAGGCGTTTTAGCCCAGGTTCATTTAGTTACTTTGAAGATTTACCCTGACAAGGGTTGTGATAGTTCCTTGCGGAGTGTAATCACCCACTGTAAATAGTATTCCCATTTCTTACATGAATGAACTGTGCCCACTTCTGCTTGAGTACAAACTTTTGTGGCAGGAGCTTAGTCCATTTCACCGGCAAAAACATATTTACATATGAAGTGTCAGAAGCAATTCAATAACAAATACAGCAACTAGGATCAATATCACTCATAGAGAAAGTGGTGTGGCATGATGTGCAAAATAACGATGTTTTGGGATGTGGCCCGAGTGATTTCCAGTGGCTGAGATTAATTTGAGCATTCCATCCATCACTGTTTTGTATACTTATTGTATCGCAATAAGTGAGACGGCTATGCCCAGACGTGGGTCCCATGCATACTGTGTAACTGGATCCGTCAGACTTCAGAACAACGTCTAACCCTAATAAATGCATGCTTGGCATTTTGTTGTGTTAGTGAAAAACAAGTTCAAACCACCATCTCAAAAAATGCTCAGTTTAAACGATAAAACAAAAATGGAGCAACAGTGGTTTCAGTTCCCATCAAAGATTGCCAATTATATATAGAGAGTTCCAGAATAATTCATTATTAGGGGAGGGCATATATTAAACTTTTAACACATTGTTTAACATATGAATAAATATGTTCAATTTATTACTTCATACTGACATTTTTTGTGAGAGCTTTTCTCTTTGTTTCTATGTCTGACCCCTGTAGCCCTCACTCGGATTCACTGGCTAATCCCTGTCATTAAAACATTCTCTGGTGAATATTTAGAAACGTTTATCTACAAGTACTTTAAATTAAAAAAAAAAGACACTCTCTAAATGTCACATGAATAGTGTTATTTTCTTAAGCTCTGTATACATGTAAAATATGCAGAACTACTGTGCGTCTATAATTGTACTAATAAAGTAGAAACTGAATTAATTCACCCCTTAATTATTGGTGTTAATTACTAATCATTTCAATCGTAGCCGTTTAAAAAAAATGTAAACGAAAAATTCAAATCCATCCCATTGAAAGTAGCATGCAGCTGTTTGTAGCAGGTATAAACCCTACCAACCTATTTTACCAGGCCTGGAACATATGACCTGAAAATTACACAAGGATTTCTACAATTAACACATTTCACAACTGGGATATCTTGTTGCAGGGATTCTGCTGGGAAAGCAGAACTGTGCCTTGAGATGATAGGGCATCAGAATGTAGGGACGGAGTCTTCCTACAACATCACTATCTGTCGGCCCAAATCCTGGCTAGCCCATAGTGTCTCCCCTGAACTCCTACCCTTCCCAGAATAGCAGGAGATTTTGTCAATATAGACATGGCCCTCAAGTCCCCAAGGGCACAATGGAAACAGATCATCACCTTTCATGTTTCACTCATGCATGCACTTAGTAAACAAAGAAAGTTTACAATACATTTATTGAAACTATTGTATTCTATTATGAAGCAAATGTGCTGCGATTATTAGGCATATACAACTAAACAACATAATTAGCTCTACTATCAGGCTGTATAAAATAAACATTCGACCATGGCAAATTATCTATCTGTGTAGGTCTACCCCTACTGTGTGAGCAAAGGGATATATTAGTAATCTCTGGGCTTGGCAACAGACCCCATACCTGGTGTATTTTAGTGATCAGCATTATTAGAATACGTTTACACAAGGATGCATGTCAGGCTCTGCAGGCGTTCATTCCAGGACCAGCCTCTCTGCTGGAATTCTCCTCTGCCCCAAAGGGAATGAGGCACAGTTTATATGACAAACACAACTACGTTGGAAAGCTACTGCTGTGCTACCGTGTTACGTCTAAAACGTGAGGAGCTGTTGCTGACTCGATTAAAGGAAACAGTACACCAAGTTGACATGTATTCCAGGCAACCTTGTACAAAATGTGCAGACTGACTCCTGGGAAGAATCACTGAGTAACAAACAACATGTAAAGCGTATTCCTAAAAATAAGTTCACAAAAACAAATGTATTTTGTGTGGCTGTGCAAAACAGAGCCAGCCTAAAACACCTAATATGCAAAACTAAGGGAGAATCAAAGTGCTCCCAGAAGGGACATTACTACACCCCCTCGTTGTCAGGTGAGTAACTTAGCGACTAACAAAATAATAAAAATCACAAGCTAAGCAAACTCAAAGCAATGCTAATCAGCATAATCTTCAAATTTATAGGCATATTAAAAAATGGAACAGGAAAATTTTGTAAAGGTGGCTAAATTAGGTTGAGCTGGAGGCAGCTAAGATTTCTTCCACATGAACAATGTTTATAGAATCCAGACGGATTCAGTCTCCGCAGACGATGACTCCTCAATAGCCCCATTAAAAAGCTCCAAAGAACAGACATGATCCTCGTTATCAGCAAATGCTGAGGAAGTAGCCTGTTATCCTGCATCCATGTTATTAGAGCCGGAGTTCAGAAGTCCTAGTGTTGAAGCATCCAGCTCCCCAGCTAGAAGCAGCTTTAGCATGCAACTTGAAGCAGCTGCAAGTTCATGGGACAAATCCGAAAATGGATTTTTATCAAACTAATCAACAGGTTCATGTCCACAGGAACAGGCAATTACAGTGCAAAGCAAATATCAAGTGCCCACTTGAAGGGGCACCATAGACAATGAAACACGGGCAGTACAGAGGTAAACCAGGCGGGTCGGAATGACAATGACCAGTCAGTGTTGAGTTCCTGGAGTACAGGGACTCTAAAGAATCATATCATGCACTCACAGCACAGCACAGTTGGGCCAGTGGAGGTGTGGTGGTGAGCATCAGCAAGGCCTACCAGTGCAAGGGATTCGCCCTATTTTGTCAATGATATTCTTGTGTGTGCTATACTTCATAATAGCAACTTTCTTTGGGTATGTAAGTGCAGTCAAGAGATTATGTACTAATTCTCCGTCCATTATCTGCATCCCGTGGGATGTAAGAAAGCCTCTTTCCTTCCAGAGTAGGCCAAAATCATGAACCACTCCAAAAGCATAGCGGCTATCCGTGTAAATGTTCACACACAAGTCAGTGCTAAGGTCACACGCTTGTGTCAAAGCTATTAGTTCAGCTGCTTGAGCCGACTTCTGAGTTCTGCGAGCTGTTTCCATTACTGTCTCAAGTGTGGTGAATGCATAAGCAGCTGAAGTCGTGCCATCTGGTAACTTCAGACAGGACCCATCAACCCACAGTTCCCCATCTACATCTGGAAGGGGCGTATCTTGCAAATCGATGCAACCCTTTGTCTGTTCCTCAGTAAGGAATATACAATCGTGAGGTTCCTTTGACTGGGACTGAGTCGCAGGATATGGCAACAAAGTGGCTGGGTTCAGTGTCGCGCACCTCTTCAAGGTAATATGAGGTGCTAATAGTGTCAATTTGTTTCCTGTCAAACGAGCACTAGTTAAGTGTTGTGTCTTAGTCTGATTCAAAAGGGCATCTACTGCATGGGGTACTAGCACCAACACTTTGTGTGACAAATCTATCCCTTCACTCTGACGTATGGACACAGCTGTTGCTGCAACTGAACGGAAACATCCAGGCAACGCACGAGCAACAGGATCAAGAACTGCAGAAAAATATGCACAGGGACACTGCTTATCACCATGTGCCTGTACTAAAACTGACACCCCATCTTTCTCTTGTACATAGAGTGTAAAAGCCTTCGTGTAATCTGGTGTGCCTAACACTGGTGCAGAGCAAAGAGCTTGTCTTAACTGACGAAAAGCGTTTTGGCATTCATCATGGAAGGGGGATCGGACTGTTTTAAGTCAAAAGCGCTAGCAGGGGTTTAACAATGTATGAAAAGCCCAATATACATTGCCTACAAAACGAAGTCAAACCAATGAACGCACGGACATCTTTCTGTGTGGAAGGTACTGGGGTGTCTAAAATTGCTTGAATGCGATCTGGTGTCAATGCACGGCCCTCCTTAGACAGAAGGTGCCCTAAGTAGGTTACCTTCAGTCTACAATATTACAATTTTTTTTGTGATCCTTTTTGATGGTGTGTAGCAAGAAAAGAAAGGCAAAGACAAAGTACACTCTTCATATAGTTCAGGCGTATCGGCTGCCAACAAGATGTCATCGACATACTGTATGAGAGCCACCCCTTCAGGCAAAGTAAAGGAATCAAACTGTCTCGTCAATGCTTGACTGGAAATACTAGGACTCTCAGTATAGCCTTGAGGAACTCTACAAAATCTATATGATCGATTATTCAAAGTGAAACCGAACAAATATCGACTTTCAGGATGAATAGGGATCGAAAAGAAAGCGTTCTTCAAGTCTATAACAGAGAATGTAGTTGCTGTCGGAGGAACCAAAGTAAGTAGTGTCGTTATGTCAGAAACCACATGGTACTGTGGTACTACAATCTTGTTTACTTCTCTCAAGTCGATGATAAATCTGTAAATCTTAGTGTCAGTATCTTTTTTCAAAATGGGAAGAATCGGACTATTGCAAACATTGTAAGAAACTTCTTTTACGACCCCTACTTTGATCAAGTCATGTACAATGCGTGTGAGTGCTTCTTCTCCTTCTCGAGAAATCTTATACTGAGGCAGTCTTGGCAATGAAGCATCCTCCTTGACACTAATATGCACTGGTGGAATAACCATTTGCCCTACATCGGTGTCTGAAGTAGCCCACAAAGTACTAAGGAGTGAAGCTAATGCACTGTCCTCTTTAATAATACAGGATCTCTTAATCACAGGGTAGTTGTCATTCAAAATAACCCGTACTCCTGCCAGAGAACATCGTATCGTAGCCCTGAAATATTTGAGCATATCAAGACCCACAATATTATTTGGTGTGTTTGGAGAAAGCAAAAACGGACATGGAGCAGGAAACTTATCAACATAGAATGCAAGTGGTTGTGACAATGGGCTAAGGGAAGGTGTTCCATCGAAACCTATCGATGTAATGGTTAAGCCAGACAGGAGAGCCCTTGGAACCAATTGTTTAGACAAGGTGCTACGAGTAGCTCCTGTATCAACCAGAAACTGATCAGTAGAACCCAAAACATATGCTGTAACATAGGGACCCCTCTGATCTACTGGAACTTCAACTGATTCCTTACCCCATCTTAGGCAATCCTATGCATAAGCAGAATCTTGAAAATCAGAGGGCATGTAGGCGGACATTTGATATTGGTTCCTTCTATCAAAAGTGTTAACCCATCCTGCCCACGTGTATTTGCATCAAACCTAGCGCGATCATTCGTGCTTCCTCTAGGCCCTGAATATCCTGAGCGATTTCTCATTTGTCCCCGACCACGTGGACACTGCTGAGCCCAGGATCTTGGCAACTACCGTCCAATTTCCCTGCTTCCATTACTGGCTAAAGTACTAGAAAGTATCATCAACAGGCAATTGAGCAGTTATCTGGAGACCAACTCAATCCTGGACCCCTCACAATTGGGTTTTCGCCCTGGTTTCAGTACAGAGACAGCCATATTAGCCGTGACAGACTCCCTCAGGCTGACAATAGATGCAGGCGGATCAGCTATATTGATTCTTCTGGACCTCTCCGCGGCCTTTGATACCATCTCCCACACAAGGCTCGCGGAGAGGTTAACCTCATGTGGCATTCATGGAGTAGCCCTGAAATGGCTACAGAACTTCATGTCCGACAGAACCCAAACAGTCATCTTGGGCCCATTTCAATCTGGAAAAATGCTGCTGGACAAGGGTGTACCCCAGGGCTCCTGTCTGAGCCCAACCCTTTTTAATATTTATATGGCTCCACTGGCAAAAGTAGTAGAACATCTGGGCTTCGAAACAATTTCCTATGCTGATGACACCCAGCTGCTGTTTACCATCAGGCCTGATCCAGAAGCTGACAAATCTCATTTCTCCTAGGGTATATTGGCAATTTCCAACTGGATGACTGACAACTGTCTCCAGCTGAACCCAGGAAAAACTGAAGTCATGCTACTGGGAAAAGCCTCAGCGGCCTGGTCCAATGACTGGTGGCCCTCACAGCTGGGCATCGCCCCCGTGCCCAAGCATAGTGTCAAAAATCTTGGAGTAAAATTGGGCCAATCGTTAATAATGAAGGATCATGTAGCAGCCACAACGAGTTCCTGCTACTACAGCTTACGATTACTTCATAAAATCCTCCCCTACACGCCGACTGCTCACCGCAGAACCCTGGTCCAAGCAATGGTGATCAGCCGCTTGGACTACGAAAACACCTTGCTGGCAGAAGTGGGTGTGACCTTACTAAATAAATTACATGTCATTCAAAACACTGCTTTTAGAATGATCTTAAACATGCCAGCAGGCTCTCCCTTTGAACATCTGCTAAAGGAACTGCATTGGCTGCCGGTAAAAAAAATATCCTTTTTAGGTCTCGGCTAAGCGCGCGGAAGCGCGTTCGCCGAAGCCCTTTTCTCGGCGTGTCTGCTTTCCAGGAGACAATCCTGGCCGCGCGCATCTCCTTTGAGGCGATTCGAAACTGGCACGCGCACGCGAACGCGCTCGCTGTGGCCAGCTGCTGTCGCGCATTCACACAGACACACACACGAGCGCCCATGCACGCACGCACATACATACAGAGACACCCCCTACACATATACACACACGCGCACGCACACAAGTGCACCGAGGCCCGCCCGCCACTGTCGCACACATACATACACACACGAGCATACACACACACACGAGTGCACCAAGCCCCCCCCCCCCCGAACTTACTGGGCCAATCTCGGGGGACTCCGCTCTCAGCACGCGGCGCGCAACCTCCTGCTGGCGGCCCCGGGGTTCTCCACCGCTCACAGGAGCCCCGGGCCGCGAGACGCATTGACTCTGCCTGCCTTCTCTTCCGGTCCGGACGCGGCCCCGCCCCCGTTACAGGCGACCTTGCCTGACTTCCGGTGCGGCCGCGGCGGGATTCCGGGGGCATTTTCTGCACAAAACCTTGTTTGTCCTGACAACATTGTTTTTACTGTCGCCACCTCAATATTTTGACCCTTGTTATTATCATTGTTTGAAAGGTGTGCTCAAAAGGGTGAACTCAGTGTGCAAAATACACAATGTAGATTAAAAAACAGCGTTTCCGTTTTAGGCTCACTGCTGTGATTTCCCAAATCTGTTTCTAATATTTTCATCGTCAGTCTGTTTGCGCTTCACCACTTGTTTAAATTGTCATTGACATTTCTGTAGTGCCTAACAGCCCACGTATGTAGTCTTGTAGCACTGCCACTTTATCTGAGGGTTTGCGTGAGTGGAAAGATGCATGGTTTGAGCATGTCCTATGATAGAATCGTTGGCTGCCCTGTTACATGGGAGCCAGAGATGTGACCCAGGTGTGTTTGGGATTCAGCAGAGATCAAATGTTATCTTTAATGTTTCACTTATTTTACGTTCGTGTGGCACCGAGTAGACTTAACAACAGAGTGGTTTACATTAGGCATAGCTAGACAAATATTTTGGATAAACATCCAAAGAGTTTTCATGAATATTTACATTTTGTGATGGTAGAAAATGCAATCATTAAATAATAAAGCGCATGCGTTTGCATTTCATAATAAGAGTGTATGTTAGCTTTGAATCAGAAACGCCTACACTTCCATCGTGGTTACAATGTTGTTTCTGGTTGAGCGTCCCAAAAAAGTGAAATGTAATTCAATAAATTGAGTTAGAATTTGGTTTTAGCACAATAAAGGTTTTTATAGACAGGTAAGAATTGCTATTCCCTGCTAGAGTAATAGAGGTCTATGTATTCAGTAGAGTAAGCATCGGTACTTTTTGCTAGCGTAATACAGACGTATGGAGTGCACTTAGAGATGTAGGTGTTTCTGCTTCTTGCAAGCGTAATAGAAGCCTATGGATTTAGAAGGGTAAGCATGCGTAGTAGAGGCTGATGTATTTAGAGAAGTTAACTTTTGTTAACAGAGGCCTATAGATTTAAAGGAGTAAGCATTGTACTCCATGCTAACGTCATAGAGGCTAATGTATTTTGGGAGGTAAGCATTGGTACTCAGTACCGGCGTAATGGAGTTCTATAGATTAACATATGTAGACATTGACACTCCATGCTAGCGTAATAGACGTCTAAGGATTCAGAGACGTAAGCATTGGTACTTCGTAATAGCATAATAGAACACTATGGATTTTGAGAAGTATTGGCCTGTGTTTATGGAGCTTTAAGGGAGCAGCTATTTAGGTAAATATTTTATTACTTAATAATTAATTCATTTTTCAAGTAAAATATGTGTACGATGGGGCATTCCTAAGCATCTGAGAGATGTTGTTCCACATTCTATGCCTAAAAGGAAAGGGACTGGTCGAGTATTTTTTGCTTACATTTTGGAATGTCCACACACGCCTTTCTTTGTTTCCAGATGTAACAGAGCTGGACCTCCACGTTGTCCACCAGATCTGAAGGGATGGATGATTTGACCCCAGCTTCAACTCTGTTTTATGTGCACACTTGGAAGTAACCAAGAAATGTGCCATTGAGCGGAGGTAAGGTGCCGGTAACCTCCTCTTTAGGTAATTCCATCACAGGGGTGGATAGGGGGAATGTAATTTATTAATGAAGCAAGAAGTGTCCCTGTTTCGCCTTCACTTCTGTGGCATGTACTTCTATGCTTCGTTTCTTCAGTGGTCAGCTGATCAGTCGCTGACCATTACCCTTCATGTCTGATTCTTTGGGCTGCTTCCAGGTCAGTGTTCTGTGTGGGAAGGTGGGTCCATCTTCGAAGTCCTATTTCTTCAATCTGAAAAATATATATCTGTATATTGAGCCGTCCTGTTTCAGAATCAAGGGTTAGATCTATAAAGCTTTTGGGGTCACAAAAGCTTAAATTTGGCGTTTGTGATCGCAAAAAAAGTTTTGGGCCATGTACCCATCCAATTGTAGGAGTCGATAAAGAGTTGCCAACTGATAAAATAGATTGCGTATTTTGAAGATTTAGGTTGTGGCCGTCCCTAAAAAATACTGAATCGGTAGCAGAATCAGTGGTTTGCAACCGGAATTCCTCGTGTAAACTATTGAACAGTTATTGACTACAAAGTTAGGGCACTAACTTATTCACAAAAGGGATGGGGTCTCCTTTGTACCCATTTCCTTTGTGAATTGTGCAAAACTTTCAAGGGGAATAGGCAGGGTCCCAGGAGACCACTGTCAACTATTCCAGAAAGGTGTTTTTTTAATCCTTTTTTTTTTTAAACCAGCCCTGTTTCTATAAAGTAAATGGGTTTGCTTAAAAAATGTTTATTAAAAGTAAACACTGACACAATGCTCTGCAGATTCTTGCAGGCCTCCATACCTGTAATTGTGGCCAATCAGAGTGAGCTGCAATTTGTAAACTATCTTATTAATATTAATAAGATAGTTCCGTTTGTGACCAACTCAGATTCGAGCCAACCTATTAGATTGTAGTGCATCGGACGTGGCCATTAATCCCTGCCTTTTTTTAAACTATAAGTACCCTCTCTAGTGTTTAGCAACACACCATGTGATCAAGCCTCTGGACAGAGGCGAAACGCGTCATGGCGGGCATGCTGGGCGATTTATTGCACTAATAAAGCACTGAATATCTGGCACCAGAAACGGGTTTTGCTCATCGTCATTTTTTTGCAACCGGAGACGGGTTGGAAGAGCGCTGGCGTTTGGCGAGGATTTGTTCAATATATTCGCCGCCCTGTAGGGTGTATTGCTCCTTTGCTCTGAGGCTTTTTGGAGAGATATATATATATATATATATATATATATATATATATATGTATTCCAATGGCCTCAGCTTTTCAGGGTGCACTCAACAGCGCGTTACCACGAAGGTCATTGACATCTCTCGCCATCATCCGGGAAGTTACGTTCGCCTGACGCGTTTCTGTGGTCCAATTACCACTTCATCAGAGGCGTTCTCCTGCTTTTCATTGGAACGCGCTTCATTGACGCATGCTCATTTATTCATTGTCATTTGTGGAACTTACATGATTTTTTTAATTAATCCACACTGCATGCTGGTCATAGTAGTTCTTTTGCGCTGCATTGATTGTTCCATTAAAGCAGATTTGGAGATAATGTTTGTTTCCTTTAGTAGGATCCGATTTGTGAAAGCGAGTCATTTTACCCACAACGTGCTGTGCTGACAGATTGGAAGGGTTCCTCTGCCTTGGCCGCTCGCTTGTCTGAGCCGGTGCATCCTGCACGGGAAGGCTCCCGTGTGAATTTTTGTATTCCAATGGCCTCAGCTTTTCAGGGTGCACTCAACAGCGCGTTACCACGAAGGTCATTGACATCTCTCGCCATCATCCGGGAAGTTACGTTCGCCTGACGCGTTTCTGTGGTCCAATTACCACTTCATCAGAGGCGTTCTCCTGCTTTTCATTGGAACGCGCTTCATTGACGCATGCTCATTTATTCATTGTCATTTGTGGAACTTACATGATTTTTTTAATTAATCCACACTGCATGCTGGTCATAGTAGTTCTTTTGCGCTGCATTGATTGTTCCATTAAAGCAGATTTGGAGATAATGTTTGTTTCCTTTAGCAGGAGAACGCCTCTGATGAAGTGGTAATTGGACCACAGAAACGCGTCAGGCGAACGTAACTTCCCGGATGATGGCGAGAGATGTCAATGACCTTCGTGGTAACGCGCTGTTGAGTGCACCCTGAAAAGCTGAGGCCATTGGAATACATATATATATATATATATATATATATATATATTAGATTTAGTTTTACATTTTGATTTTTTTCGGTGGAGGAGTAGAGTCTTTAGGCCAGATCAAAAACAAGCATTTACAATGCAATGTTCTCGGCATTATTAAAGGTAGAGCGATTGGCATTGCTCATGACATTTTTTTTCATTTTCTTTTAAAACATAAATAAATGGTATTGTCATTTACAATGGCAATAGGTGAGCATTAGACAGTAGTAGAGAGTATTCCCGGACACAGAGCCGCACACACACACACAGACAGCCACGCACACACACACAGACAGCCGGCTCTGTCTGTGTGTGTGTGCATGGCTCTGTCTGTGTGTGTGTGCGTGGCTCTGTCTGTGTGTGTGTGTGCGCGTGGCTCTGTCTGTGTGTTTGTGTGCGTGGTTCTGTCTGTGTGTGTGTGTGCGACTGTCTGTGTGTGTGTGCGCGGCTCTGTGTCCGCAAATACTCTCTACTACTCTCTAATGCTCACCTATTGCCATTGTAAATGACAATACCATTAATTAATTATTTTTTTTTAAAAAGAAAAAAAAATGTCATGAGCAATGCCAATAGCTCTACCTTTAATAATGCCGAGACCATTGCATTGTAAATGCTTGTTTAAAATTTGCTGCCTGTCGTACAATGCTCTAAATGGTCGAGGCCCTCACTATTTATAAAAGAAACTGAGGAAACACATTCCAGGCCGAAATCTGAGATCAGGCTCTCAAAAACTGTTACAGATTCCACGCATCTGTTTGAACCGCACAGGAGGCAAAGCCTTTTCGTATCTAGCTCCTAAGTACTGGAACAGCTTGCCAATGGCCTTGCGGGATACTTCGACCTACGGTACCTTTAGGAAAGATCTAAAGGCTTTCTTGTATTACAATTGTACAGTTTAGGCCCCCGCTACTCGAGACGTTTCTCTAGGCAGCGCTGAGATGCCCCAGGGTGAGTCAAGCGCTATAAAAAAGCAACTAACATAACATAACATAACAACAGCCCGCAGTACTGGACAATCAGAAAGCCAATGTCCAAATTTCTTGCAGTACGCACACTGGTCAATAGATAAATTCAAACGAGTATAAGAAGGAAAAGACAAACCATAAGATCCACGTCCGCCTCTATCATTACCTCTAGAAGGCGGTCCATATGCTTGAGCTAACATAACCTTTGTTTTCAACTCTTTAGACTTTTTATCCTCATTACTTTTAGCTTCTAATTCTTGTCGCTCGTAATACTGAGCCATAGTTAGGAGAGAAACCGGAGAAGAGGTAGTCCATGAACTCTCACTGGCCTTCAGGCGACTAGCTATTCCTGGCAAAAGGTTTGCGACATATTTATCGACAAACAGATGTCTACCCATGTCATCTGTCAATGACTGGCCACTAAAATCGTGGAATGCCTCTTCAAAGCGTGTAAAGAAATCTGAAACCGATTCATCTACCTTTTGCTTACACTACGCTAATACAGTCCAATCTATCTTTTTAGGGGGAATAATCGTCTTTAACTTAACTAATATAGCTGCCGGAAGGTCTAAAATTAACTGACACGGTTTCTGTGCAGGTTCTCTATCTTCATCTAACTGCTCTAAATCTTTCCATATTGCTCCAAATGTCGCACGGTCATCAACTTTACGCACAGTTCTCCACAAATCAGGCGGTAATATTAGTCCAAAAAACAAATCATTATCAGGCAAAGTCATAGTACAAGAACTAATGGCACCCTCAACCTTCTCATAAAAGGCTGCTGGATTCTTTCGCGGATAAGGCAATGCATTTTTAAGGGCCATAACATCTGCTCTACTCCAAGGAGTGTAAACCCAATTATAAATAAAATATCCTTTAGCATCTACAGAAGTCTTATCATCATTTGTACCCGTTCCTTTAGGAGGAACATATAACGGCGCGGCTTCCCGCATGGGTTTCACATTAATTACAACATTCTTATCTGTATCAGGAATAGAAGTTCGTGCCATGCTGATTCGGGATGTTTGTGCAGCTGCGTCTGCTGCCTTTTTCTCCTCTCGCAAACGGGCTGCTTCAACATGCAGTTTTGTTGTGTAGGAATCTAGGACCCTAGTGTAATTTTTCCGATTCATGCCCATATATAGGTATAAATTACCCGATCCTTATATAGGCATAGAAATCATTACCATATTTAGACTGAGCCTATGCAGCCCAAATACGGCATGGCTACTTCCACTAAGTTCCGAGAATCAACAATGATTTCTTGGAAAAACCCGCCTTCAGCAGCTAGGGACTTCCCCTTGCCTGAATACTAACTTATCTAGGAAATCATGGAGTTTTCAAAGAACTGAGTCTTTGATGGCGTTATTATGTCCAATCATACGTCAAACTCGGCACCTTCAAAGTATAAATATGCCTACATTTGCCCAGACAAACACACGGTGGTTTGGAGCAGTTCGACTATCTACTTGCCCGACGCGCCCTGCAGCAGCAAGTCCCGAAGGAAGCCGACCCTCCAGCTGACGCACTGAGACGCTGTCTTTTCTCCTGCCGAGAAATCCAGCTCCAGTGTTTCTGGGCTACCCTTGCGGGTTGCTGGGAAATCGAGTCCTAAGAGAGAGATACAAGACCTCCTTCATTCTAAAACCAAGGTACGGAGCTGATTAGGTAGCTGCGCGCTTTATAAATTTAAATATAATAATAATAATAATAATAATAATTAGACCCTTAGAGAATTCTTGGAATAGATTCTTGGCAAAGAATACTAAAACTTAAGCTACACCTCACTTACTTCTTCCCTTTTACTAGACAGGTTAGGTACATCGTGGTAGGCGTATTTTAGAAGCACCAGTTGAGTACTTTTAGTCATTATTTATCACTGTATGTATTTTATGTATTATATGTTATTTTATATGGCTTAGAAACCATACCATGCTTTTACAGTACTACTTTATAATACTTTTCATATTATATGCATTGTACTTTATAACCAGTATTACGATTGTAGCAGTACATTTCTTATGCTTGAGAAAGAAGACTGTTCAATAAATACTTTTTATTGAAAACGACAGTCTCTCTATTTCTCAGCACCGCTGGTGAAATGAAGCATGCACGATTGACTGAGTAAAATAGCTATCTATTGTTTCCGCGACTCTAGAGATTGATTTCTTATTCTTGGGAAACAAAGTTGTCATGTTTTTGCGGTTGTCAGAAACTAATCCCTTCTTGTGAATTCGAGAAAGTTTCTACTGACCTCCGAGCTAGCTGGCACTCACAATTAAGTCTAATATATTCGGTAGAGACCTGGTCGACCTCAGTCCTACGTCTAAACTACAGGATGTATTATTCCAATGTGCAGAGCCAATTGGGAATATAGGAACTACACTAAGTTTAACCAAGCGTCTAATCGTGTCAGCCACCTGGGAGATGACAAAAAGACCTTCACGTAGGTTTTTACAATCAGCTGCTACATCATCGGGCTCTATTTCTACTGAATATTTTCTAAACCGCTCGATAACCTCTGCGGCAAATGTATCGGTAAAATATATTTGCTCCCTTACCTGCCAATCTTTTGTACTATCTAAAAGTTCAGAAGCAGTGGCAGTGCTACGAACGGCTTTACGCGCAGCAGATCTAATCTGAGACGCACGTTAAGCAGATAACATTGAACGGGTTTCTCTAGCTTTGTCCTGGTCTGTAGAAGAGTCCTCATCTGACTCATAAGGAGCAGAAGGAAGAGTATACGGAGGTGGACAACGATCTAATAAGAGAGAATCATCTTGGGGTTTATTAAGAATAGGATAAAGAGATCTACGAACAGCGTATTGGCCATTTACCTGTAACTGACGCTCCCTATCTTCCCTCTCTTTAATTTCTTTAATTTCCCTATTTTTCATTTTCAATGCTTTCGCATGGATGTTCTTTCGCTGTTCTTTTTCAATCAAGGCTTGCTCACGCTTCATTCATTCACGCACTTCTTTCTCCCACATTCGTACACAGTCAAACATATCTTGCCTAGCCTTTCGCTTAAACATTAGTTGCTCCACATACTGAATCTTTTGCAAATCAAATGACCCATGCATAGGCCAATGCAACTCAGGATCTTTACAAGTGTATTTGTTCCATAAAGTGCTGTACATTATGGAACAAATACCATACTTAATATACATTAAATAACTTACTCTGGAAAAGACAGTAATGAGGGGGAGAATTGAAGGGGCTGGTATTCGCTTTACAAAACAGGCCAAGTTTGCTACCGAAGTGTTACATGCTTCAAGGATGGTAAAGTGTTTACAAAAAACGTGAGTGGCCGACAGATAAGTTGCATTCATTTCCAGTAAGGAATCCCTCTCTGTCCACCCATTCACATCAGTAAACAAAAGGAAGTGACCACAACGCTTAAATAAAGCTCCCTCCCAGGGCTTCATATCAACCTACCGGAAAATGTTTAACACAAGAATACAAGATGAGAACTGAAACATTGAAATTGGCAAATATATTATGCCATATATTAACCATACTGCGGAGGGCATTTTAGCTACAATGAAGGGCAGTTGTTCTAACTTCTCAATGTGTAACTTTGTGTAAGTGGCATTCTTTTTGGCCACGAGTCGCTGTTTACGTGTCAGGATGAAAGGCAAGAATAGTTGTGAAGAAGTTAAGTAACGCCATGGCACGCTTCCATTTTGTAGGACCTGAAGTGTCCAACTAAACTGCGTGATGCTCTAAGCTAACTTTGCCCATGGTATAATGTTATTTTGCATAATACTGATCAAAACAACACAATGTTATTCAAACTGTAAATGTGAGAAGACAACGCATTAATGCTATTTTCAACAACAGCAAGTAATTTATCAAAATGATCTTGATCAATTTGCTTTCAATGTGCAGTTGCTTCCTTTTGTGACATTTTCCAAATTTCATTGTAAGTTGCATGAATAAATGTTTTAGAGTACGGAGACTTAGGACCCAACAAGAAATCCGTCCAACAGAAGGGAGAGATGTTGTTTTACTGCAGACAGTGTGGAATGTCCCAACCATTGTTGGTGCAATTTTCCCACCAAATCGCTGGTGACTATTCCTAAGTGTTAAGACTGGGAATAACGAGGGTTGGGCCTGCCTTCCTTAAAACTCGGCGTGGAATTCAAAATACAAGCATAACACCCATTTGTGTCCACTGGCCGCAATAACCACGCATTGGACCTGAAAGTGAAGAGTAAAATGTACCATACTGCACCATACAATTGAGCAGATCTTCAGTATACTCTGTTAAATGTTGCCAATTATCAAATTGGGCAATGGAAGGAATGTTGGGTGATTTCATGTCTTTAATTTTAGCAAATCCTAGGCAAGTAGTCTGTTGAATTGTGTCATTTAGAAAAATCATTTGTGCTGGAATTAAGCATGCTCTAAATACGGTGTCCGTTCCCTGAACCTACCAATGTTTGCTACCCGAAATTGATTTTCTCTCAATGGTATCCTACCAATACTCCTAGCCTTTCAAGGTTAATTGTTTGACAAATAAAACTGTCTATATTAGCTTGGCTTGCATCAGCATATATTTCTTTGCTGGCTTGGGGACAAGTTAAAAAAGATTTTGGGTCTAATGAATCATGTCCAGAAAAAGAAGTGAATTTATCCCTATATTTTTGTAGCTCCCTTGTGGGGAGACGGATAATGTTCCCATTGTATGTAATTAAAAAGAGTGTGTTGAAATTAATGATGCAAATTAATGATGTCCATAATGATGATAACAGAAGAGTTCACCTTAATTAGCAGAATTTAGATACAGGTCTCCACTTTCAAAAATAGTATAATATTCCAGCTCTGAGAGCTTGGAGTTTTCAGTGTCAACATCTCAATCGTCAGAATGTAACCCAAGTACAATAACACCACCCATAGACACCTCGAAGACCTAACTATTCTAACTCCAGGGGGTGCAACAGTAGGGTAAGTGTTGGCTAGTGTAGGTTTGCTATGCGTTTTAATGGTATGCGTTGTAATGACATGTGATGTAATGCCTGCGTTGTAGTGACATGCATGGTAATGACTGCATTGTAGTGACATGCGTTGTAAAGGATGTTGCGATGTAATGACTGCGTTGTAAAGGTTGTTTCCCATGTGGGTCATGCATGGCTGTTAAGAAGTTAATGTTTTGCACTCCTCTGGTATTTCTCTCTGTTGTCTGTTGTTATCCTTTCCTGCTCCAATGAGAACTATTATGGATATAACAGTAGGTGGCTCCTTGAGATATATTAAATTAAAATGTGTTCCTATTCGATTCAGAGATACTGTTTAGCTGTCCGTTTTATATGAAATTTACATTTTCTTGTGTATTACTGGTGATTACATTTATGATGATGATGTATGGTGATGCTTTACCATAAGCTTTTCATAAAGCTATCTGAACGAAAGTCCAGATTAAGCTGCAAAAAACTGAAAGAAAACATAACTAAGAGCTAACTGTTCTGTACATCATGTGGCCCTGGGTAAGATAATTACTGCAAAATACTGTCTTTTTATGTATACATTTAGTTTGTCTGCAAGGAAATCTATTTTGTGTTGATCACAACAAAGTAGACCTTGACAGATGTTCAACAATGCAAGGTCTTACTTCTGACATTCCAAGCTCCATGGTTTAACCATCTTCCTTTTGTCTCATTTAGCACTCATGTTTCTTAATTGCAGATCAAACAAAATCATTGTTAAGGTAGGAAACAAACTACTTATAACGTCATCTAGTCACATCTTTCTCTGTGCCTACCAGTTAATGACAATGATGGTTGCTGAAGTAGATGCTTGCCTTGAAACTGTAACAACGTAACATGAAATCATATCCTAAAGTGGTTGGCCTGAAACCTCACAATATATGGGATGTAGGACGGTTAGCCATCGACTTAAGTAGTACCTGATTCCTGGTGTTGACACAAGTGCAACTGCCTCAAGGATGATTTATGATTTCTGTTGTCCTCCTGTTCCATTACGGGTTATTATCAGGACTGAATTTGGCCTATGAAAGGAAGGGTGAGGGTTTTGGTATGATCACCTAATAGGACAGTGCCCCATCAAGATCCAGCTCCACATGTGCAACCAGCACAACAGCCAACAATAACCCTTTTCTGTGTGCTCCTCGCCTTCTGACATAAATGAGGCACGTAAACCGCAGAGGTGGAAAACTGACGATTCATTAAGAATACACCCCACCACAACAGCAAACTACCATCAACTGCTGTAAATTGACTATACGAAACCCAGCATAACTACTGGCCAGATGTACGACAGGATTTTGCATGCGCGAACGGGTTTGCGACCCATTTACGCATGCAAAAAGCCTGTGGGCCATGTACTAACACTATTTTGGAAGGAGCATTCCCTTCCTAATAGCGACCCCACAAGTCATGGACAAATGTCCCCTTCCCCTTTGCAAATGCAGGGAAAACTATTGTTTAGGGGCAGGCAGTGCTCCCAGGGACCACTACCTGCCCTTAAAAAAATTAAACAAAAACGTTTCATTTTTTATATGCATTCCGTTTTCCTTTAAGGAAAACTGGCTGCATTTTTTAAAAAACTGCTTTATTCAAATACAGTCCCAGACATGGAGGTCTGCTGAGCCCAGAAGGCCACCATACCTGCAAAGGCCAGCCATTCTTAATCGGGGTCGCAAATTGCGAGTGCCTCATGAATATTGATGAGGCATGCAATTTGCGACCCCATTGAGAATCGCAAACAGTGTCTCTGACACTGTTATACATGTCATTTTGCGAGTCGCAAATTGCGAGTCGCAAATTGCGAGTTGCAATTGAGCGCAATTTGCAACTCGCAAAATAACAAGGTCGTACATCTGGCCCTACATGTTGTAAGATTCCAAAATGACACAGTAACTCTCTAGAACATCCAAGAGTCATATACCCAGATAAATTACAACACATCCCCCGCTTCAATGAAGACAACTAAACACTTTGACAACATACTTATAAGAAGAATGATGAGAGAAACAAAAAGTAATATTTAAGGAGAATACCACCAAACAAACTGTGATATACAAGTATACACAGGTATTGTAAAATGTCCACGTTAACGTAACTGAAAGTTTAATTCTACTAAGGGTATGGAGGAGAGGACTATGATTCAGTTTTCAGATTTTATTAGGTTAGCACAGTTAATTAACACCATTGCAATAAAAATGACGCCTTAGCGTCCTTACCACATTAAAAACAAAGCAAAGCATAAAATATAAGCTTCAAAATCAAGGCTAAAATGAGACTTGTGGCTCAGTTTGGTGAAGAGACACTAGGACAAAGTGCAAAAATAGTCTGATGCAGAATGGGGATAGAGGTCGGCCTTGTCAACATCCTAAGAGAACTGCATAGTAACACCTCAGCGCAAGTTAGGTACAACATGGAGGGCGGACGCACTGACTCCTTCCCTTGTAGAAGCGGGGTACGCCAAGGTTGTATCTTGGCGCCCTTTTTATTCTCTCTTTACATTAATAATTTGGAGCAGCATCTCCTACAGCTGAGATCCGATTGCCCACGAGTAGGGTCGCGTCATGTTCCTGTGTTACTTTACGCAGATGATGCGGTCCTCCTCGCACGTACACCAAAGAGTCTACAGATTTTAATTGATGGTTTTGTATCTTTTATGGGCTCATTAGACCTGTCTGTTAATTTGGGTAAATCCTACATCTTGTCAGTTGGCAACAAACCCTGTGACAAATGCACCTTCACGATAGGGAGCCATAAGATAGAGAAAGTTAAGTCATTCTCGTATCTGGGCTTACTATTTGACGGGTCATTAAAATTCAACTGCCTGGTGGAGGAACGTTGCCGTAAGATGAGGTCGCAAGAGGTCAAGTGATCCCTCTTTTTCTTCTCTACTCATATTTTTTATTATTTCAGGATCGCGAGGCCGTAAGATGAATGTCACTAACGGCGCAATCGCAGGTTATGGGCGAAGGTTGGGGAGATGGTGCCCTGAACAGGTGCTGAACCTGTATAACTCCATGTGTCGCTCTAAAGTCATTTATGGGGCAGAGGTTTGGGGCTTTGTAAACATTTGCCAACTGCAGCGGGAGGAGAACAAACATTTACGATCCGTCCTGAAAGCCCCACAAAGTTTAGCTACACTAATTGCACACAGGGAGTTAGGGATACCCTACCTTGAAGATCTGGTGAAGGTCAGGCCAATTTTAGCTTGGCTAAAAATCTGGGTTAACTCAGAGGCGACCTTGAGTAGGGAAATCATGAATGACTGCCTGGGTAGAGATAAATGGACGCGAATCCCGTGGCTCAGTTATGCTAAGTCCGCATTGGATACTCTGGGCTTCGGGAATCTCTTTGATGACCCGGCAGTGATTACCCCTCAGCATAAAACGATTGTAAAAAAAGCGTTCTTGGCACACAAAGTCACACAGAGAACAGAGCTAGAAAGGGCTAAAACCACGGTGTGTGCTTATAACCTTGTTAAGACCACAGAGGGAATGGAACCTTATTTATACCTGATACACAATGCCCAGGACAGGTTTTTAATGTGTCGTTTTAGGCTCAATTTATTACCGTATTTATTGGCGTCACCACTAGGGTATTCAACTACAATTGAGCAGAAGGGAACCTGCGGCTGCGACAATAGGTCTCCACAGGATTCCCTTTATTTTGTACTGTTATGTTCATTTTATTCAAAGCCTAGGCGTAGATTCTTGGTTGACATTTTTAAACAAGCTAATATGAAATGTGCCCAAGAGGCTCTGATCTTCCTACAACAAGCGACTGATCCATTACACTGTGTTGTATTATTAACTTCATCAAAGTCGCGGTTCGATTAAGGGCAACCAGAGGGGGGGGGGGGGGGGGGTGAGATTTTAGCGATTGGTTTTAAAGGCCAGAAATGTCTTTTAATTTACTGTGACTTTGTCTGTATTAACACTGAGATTCATGTTAATTTAATTGTTTTTTTTAAAAGGGGGGGGACATTGTATGTTTGTACTTTTATGGTGATTTTTAATCATCGAATAAAGAATCCTGACTGACTAGTCTGTGATGAGTTTTGGGAAGGCGGGACCGGTTGGGGAGAGGCAGGAGAGGGAGAGAACAGGTTTTTCAAGAGGCTCACATATTTTCCAGACCTTGCGAGTGTTTGAATATCTGTGCAAGTAAAACAGAGAGCAGATGCCTCCCAACATGTGCTGATGCCCCTTTTTAGATATAATGGTTTTAGGAGAAGTCTTCTAGGAGCGTCTAGGGAGGGACAACAGCACAGAAGATGCAGCCAAGATTTAGACCTGTAATTGCACAGTCTACAAGCCCCCTCCTCACCAGTTGGAGCTCCACGGTACCCCGTGGAGGTATGAATCGTTCAAGGGGAGCAAGATAGTTGATGTTTTTAAATCCCAAGTGTCCATCTGGTAGGAGATTTGTCTTGCTTGCTTATTGATAACCCTTTTCCAGACTGTGTATGGGATAGAGTCTGCAGTTAGGGATGTTTCGTCGATATGTAGCGTTCTTATGGCTTTTACAATTTGGCGGTTCCATGGGTTCCCAGAGCTGGCAAGGGTTACTTTTAACCGGGCTTTAAGTGTGTTATCTGCGGCTTTTAGTACACTTATGTAGTACTTCAGGGTGTCAGCCTTGCAGGTAATAGATTGCCTTTGGAGACCCAGCTCCAGTCGTAGTTTTGCCCTGTGAATATAATTCGGGAGACAAAAGATCTTTTTATATAAATGGTAACCTGGGCGTGGTCGAGACTGGCCGAGCATGCATCAGGAAAGGCCTGGTGCCCATAACTTAGGGCAGGAAGAAGGGTAGCTTTAATCACCTTCAGTATGGGTTCGGCGGATGGACTACTCAGGGACTGGGTGAGTCGAGTCAGGCAGTATGCTGTTGCTCCAGCTCTCTTTTTCAGGGCAGCTAAGTGGACTGGTGGTCTAGAAGACTCGCTAAACCAAACCCCCAGGTAGTTGTATTTTGATGTTGTTTTCATCTTCGCGGGCCCTTGTTTCATGTTGGATTTTTCTTTTCCTTACAACGGCCGAAAATCAAAACCTTGGTCTCATCCTGGTTAATTTTAAGAGCATTAACTGTGTTGTATTCGTTGAACTCATACAAAGCTCGTTGGAGGCCAGACTTGGCCTGGTCTATTATGACAATATCGTCAGCATATTGCAGACTGTGCAAACTCATTTTTGCGTGGCCCAGTTTTGGTGGAAGGAGGATGCTTTTCTCCAGGAATCGCCCCAGGTCAGCGGTGTAGAGGTTAAACAAGAGGGGAGCAAGAACACATCCTTGCTTTAGGCCGTCTGAAGGTGGACTTTTTGCAGAGACTGTCGTGGGGCCAGTTCTGACTTGCATCCATGTGTTCTTATGCAAGGCGATAAGGGCTCTGAGCAGGCTCCGTGGGATCCCCCACTTGTCTAATTGCCTCCATAGAGTGTTACGAGACACTTTATCAAAGGCGGCACTGTAGTCTATGAAGCAGCAATAGAGGGGGAGCTGATTTTTTTGCACTGCTTGTTGGCTCAGAATGGCTAGGGCGGTGATGTTGTCAATTGTGGAGACAGAAGCCCGGAACCCAGTTTGAAAGTATGGTAAAATGTTATTTTCCGCGACCCATTTTTCTAGTGACTTGAGAAGACCCCGAGCATAGTCCTTGGCCTCAAGCTCTAATAGGGCTATAAGTCGGTAGTTAGCTGGAAGGGAAGGATCTACTTTTTAAAGAATAGGACATAAGATCGAGCCTTTCCATGGATCTGGTATTTGAAAGGTAGTAAACGCATAGTTGTATAAGGGAAGTAATAGCTTAGCCCATTCTCCTGGCGCACATTTGAATACAGCAGATGGAAGGCCGTTAGGCCCTGGAGCACCATCGTTTTTCATAGATATCAGAAACTTGGAGGCCGGGGTAGTCAGTTCACGGGTATCCATCAGCGTAATGTTGGCAGGATCTCTGATTACGACCTCAGCGACATCCGGGATATCACAGCAGCATTGTTGAATCACATACTGAGACAAGACTTCTTCAGAAACTGCGTTCCCCCAGCTCTTTGGAGCAGCAAAGTTTGTTTATGTGGTTCCAAAAGTGAGTTAGGTTTTTTTCCTTTAACAGAGCAACTATTTTTAGCCAGTCCTTCTGTTTTCTTTTTGTTTCTTAGCTTCCCATGTTGATTTTTTGTAGGCTTTACATAATAAAGCCATATTATTGGCATTAAGCTCAATACCGTTAGATTTGTGCGAGCGCATGGCCCTCCTTAGGGCTCTTCTTTGGATGACTAAAACCGGATTGGAAATCCACCGCGGGGGACGCCTGGGGAATCTGTGATGAACTTCAGGGCCTGTGAGAAGGTCTCTTAATTTAGTAATGGCTGTGTCCCACCTATGATGATGGCCTGTGGGGGGGGGGGGGTATTGAATGAAATTTGGATTTATTTCCATGAGCCAAGTGCCCACCTTATCAGCACCTAAGGAGTACCATTTGATTCTTCTGACTGGAGTGTGGAGTTCGATCTGCATTGCATGCCCCACTTCAGTTACTTTGGCAGCAACAGGAACCTGCAAGTCCATTATTACAGTCAGAGGGTTACAATCGCTCTCTGTACGAGTGGGGATCTCCATTTTAACTAACTTACTTGCCAGAGATGGTGATTAAAAAAATATAATCAATGGTCGAGAGATTCTTAAATGTTGCAGATAGGTGGATGCTGGGATCCTGTGCCAATGTAATTTGCTTCGCAGAACGTAGATTGTAATTGTAATTGGTGAAGTGTGTTCATGGCTTCTTGCTCTTTGGTTTTGGTGACTACATCAACGTTGAGTCACAGATCTCTGATGTTAAAATCGCCCAATACGGTAAACAGCGTTTACAACGCAACTTTTACAACGCAGTACCTTTACCACGCAACTTTTACAACGAAAGTCGTTACAACGACTTGCGCTGGGGGGGGGGCTCTAGGATAGGGAATAGTTAATTTACTATCCAAAACCTTCCCTACTATCCACGGGGAGTGGAGTTGGAATAGTAAATTAAACTATTCACTATCCAGCACCCCCCAACGCAAGTCGTTGTAACGACTTGCGTTGTAAAAGTTGCGTGGTAAAGGCATGCGTTGTAAAAGCATGCGTGGTAATGACATACATCCCCTAATAACAAAACTTCAGCCGAAGCGAACTCAAGTAGAAGCTCTTCCAGATGCTTGATCAAAAGAGCTGTTGACAGTGACTTTGATGTTCTAACTGTGTTGTGGTAGCAGTTAATTAAAAGCAAAGGGAAGGTCCTAGTTGGAGTTGAAAGACCTGTGAATAATAAAATGTGCCCAGCCAAGGGGTTCCGATAGAGGGGGGTAGCTGCAATCCTGCATGTATGTTTAAAGAAAATGGAGAGGCCCCCAGAAGGTCTGCCATAAGAATTAGGCCGGGATGCTGGTTGGAAGAATTCATAATAGCCGTGGAGAGCTGATGAAGACAGAGA
Source organism: Lissotriton helveticus (assembly GCF_964261635.1). NCBI lineage: Eukaryota > Metazoa > Chordata > Amphibia > Caudata > Salamandridae > Lissotriton > Lissotriton helveticus. The sequence goes on from NC_136073.1 coordinate 735,872,504, forward strand.
CCAGGGGCTAGATGTAGGTAAATCAGATTTACCGATTCATAAATACCGAATTTTACCGATTCGGTATTCATGAATCGGTAAATTTGATGTAGGTAATTATTCGGTAATAAATATCGAATCGGTAGGATTCGGTATTTACCGATTCGGTAATTACCGAATCGGTATTTGCCATTGATTCCTATGGGCCTTGAAGCCCATAGGAATCAATGGCGAATACCGATTTGGTTATTACCAAATCGGTAAAATTACCGAATTGCCAAGGGGGAAAGGGTGTCACTTTGACACCCTGTTGCACCCCTGTTTCTGGCTTGTGTGCCATGTGACACACATACATGCCCTTAGGGCATGTCTGTGTGCCACATGGCACAGGTGTACATGCACAGATGTGCATGTACACAGGAATTCGTTATTTACCATGCAATAGTATTACATGGTAAATAACGAATTCTTAGGGGCCTGTGGCACTGTTTACTGTGCCACCTACATATTGATTTACAGAATCGGTAAATTTACCGATTCGGTATTTTACCAATTCTGTAAATTTACCGAATCGGTAAATTTACCGATTCTGTAATTCAAAGGCCCCCTACATTACAAAACCCAAATACCGGTCGGTAATGGCCGAAATCGGCCGTTACAGACCGGTATTTGGTCTCCTACATCTGGCCCCAGGTCTCTTGAAAGCAGATGATATCACTTTTGCTCAAATAGTCCACTGCTGATTTGGATGAAAGGGTTGACTTTAACCGAGCAGCGTTCTAAGAGGAAATGGTCAGTTTAGAATCTGACCGCTTAACTGGGCCGGTAGGAGGAATACTGCTGGGGGCAGAGGGCTGGAGGCTCTCGATGGGAATGTCCATGGTGGCTGTGAATATTGTGGGGGACAGAGAACATTGATTTACAGCACACCAAATGTTGGTTGTTGTTATATGAAATGTTAATGAAGTTATCAGCTTTTGATGCATCTGGCAGCCAGTTGTGGGTTGCACCCCGTGACCCTTTCAGGACGCTTGTGTAATGTTTACAACAAGAACCACAAAAACCTAATTTCCCATAAACCCAGGGAAACAAAGAGAAAGTTCAACTTCCAATAGGGAGGTAGGACTCATCTTCATCTGTTCTTGTACTTCTTTAGCTCATGTTTTTTTCTTACTGCGACAAATTCCGAAATTGGAAGAACCTATTCCTTTTTGGAAGACTTCTTTCCTGCAATAAACAACGGCTCAAGATTGACTCTACCAGCATCTCCAAGAAAATGGAACATCTGACTGTACCATCTACACAGGCCTTAGAGAGGAGGTCTGCCGTGCTTCCCCAAAGTCCTGTGACTTGCCATCTAGACCGGTAATCCTCGACGCCATAAGCTGCAGGGAGCCGTTCGTCACCAGATGATGGGTATTCTTTCAGGGATCGCTGAAAAGACAGGGATCTAGGAGTAGATGGATTTTAAAATCCTAAGAAAGTTCCAGTAGAACTAGTAACCAGACTTGCGTCCTCCACATTGGGGTCACTACCACCAGATCTGCCATTTGCCTGCAAGTTTATGCAGCTAGTCTCATTATCATGGCAAATGGAGGGAAGGCATGGCCTGTCTCCTTCGACCAATCCTGGAGAAAGGCATTGGTTGCTACTGCACCGGGATCTGGTATCTAACTAAAGTACCGGGGAAGTTGGTGGTCTAGACAGGACACAAACAGGTCTATCATGAACAGACCCCATCGATTTGAAAGGACTTGGAACACGGTTGCGAGTAATCTCCACACACTTGTGTCCTTTAGATATCGTGGTTGCCAATCCGCTACTTGGTTGGCCGTCCCCAGAAGGTATTCCGCTTCCACCAAAACATGATGGTCACAGCAATATTCCCAAAAATACTTGGCAGGATCTGACAAGGCCCTGTAACGAGTGCCCCCTAGGTGATTGATGTAATGATGGCCACTACACTGTCAATTTTTAGGAGAACTCAACATGGGGCCCAGTCTTTTGAAGGAACCCGCCGTCAGCTCTAGGCAATTGATGTGCAGGGATTGTTCTGCGGTGGACCATCTGCAGCCGGGGGTGAAGTCCCCACAACGAGTGCCCTGACAGGTGCCACTGGTGTCAGATTTGATCATAAGAGCTGGTTGGGAATTGAAGACGGCACGCCCGTTCGAAGCCTCCATATGAGTGAGCCACCATTGTAGTTCGTCCTTGGCCTCCTTCTAGAGGGGAACATACTGGGCATACGTGAGGCCGCAAAGCAAGTGAGAGATCTTGAGCCTCTTTACGGCCTGGAAGAGCAGAGGAACAGGAAAAATGGCCTGGATGGAGGATGAAAGAAGACTGACCACCCTGGCAATCTGTGAGAAATATGTGTATGGTTTGAACAGGGTCCTGCGTACCTTATGTCGTATTTTGTCCATTTTCCTTGAAGGCAGACTCATAGTAGTCTCCACCGAATTGACTACTAAGCCCAGGAAGGTAAAAGTCTGGGAAGGAACCAGGGCGGATTTTTTCCCACTGATAATAAACCCCAGGAAATGGAAGGGATCCACAGTTGTTATCACATGTGCATACAGTACACAAGGCCACTGATCCATGAGAAGCATTTTGTACAGGTATACTATCATGCGTATTACGAACGCCCTCAAGTGTTCGATCATGGGATTGAGGAATTTGATGAAACACCAAGGGGCAGGGGAAAGGCGGAAGGGAAGGGAGCTGAGCTCTAAGGTCTGGCCCTGCCATTGGAACTGGGGGGAACGACAATGAGGAGGGAAGATTGGGATCGTCAGATAGACGTCCTTGAGGTCCAAATGCACCGGCTAGTCATTGGGCTTCATAAGATCGCAAAGAAGATGGATGCCCTTTATCTTGAAGTGGAGTAAGGCCAGCCGCTTGTTCAATTCCCAGAGACTGATCACCATGCGTTGGCCCCCGTCCCGCTTCTCCACCAGAAACAGATTGTTGAGGAAACACAAAGGGTGTGGGATGGACAGGAGAAGGGTTCCCCTTGGTTAGGAGTTCCTGGATTTTACCTGGATGAGGGAGGCTTGCTGTTCTGAGAAGTGGAGGGACGAGGGGAAACAGATTGAAAGGGGGACCTGTAGACCTCTATGTGGAACCCTTGAATGGTTTGGAGCAGCCAAACGTTGGAGGTAAGATTCCTCCAGCTGTCTACGAAAAGTGCTAAGCATCCCCCACCAAGAGCTTTTGGGAAATGAGCATTCGATTCACCATATGCCTTGGTGGATGATCTGGCACCTCTGGATCCGCTGCGGGCACCTCTGTTCTGGGATCTCCTCTGTTCGGATAGAAACCCCTGAATTGGGAGGAGTCTTGCCAGTGACCCTGTCTAGATGATTGGCCCCAGCTGGAGGCTTGAGATAGGGAGTGCTGACCGTGAGCCCCCTGCTGCGGCCGGCTCCGGTGAAAACCTGAGGTCGAATATACGTGTAATTGACGATTGGGCTTTATCTAAAGAATTGAAAGTGGACAAAAAATTTCCCGAGAGCCTGCTTTGTGCCACTTGTCTGGCTTCTGAAGTCGCCAGGTCCCCTAGCTTGGGGTCTTTTTTTTTTTTTTTTTTAAACCTTTATTGTACAAAGAAAGCTCACAAATACGGGCCTACAACCCCACGGGCTGGCCACCACACGGTAAAAAACGTAGCAAAGGAGAATAAGTTCTTCACAGGATATGACACCAGGAGCACAGGAGAAACCACAAAGGCCATCGAGCAATCAGCAAAAACAGGATAACAAAAGGTTAATTTTCTAATACGGGGCGGGGGAACAGAAGAATAACGGGCCGTGAAAGAAACAACAGGGGAGGGGCCGCGGCAAGCCGCCATTTTATGAACACAGGAGAGACAAAAAGCTTGGGGTCTTTTTAATCAGCAATGATATGCGCCTCTCGGTAGAGATGGCACAGTTGGCACTGCCCAGGAAAAAATTAGCAGGCTGGGCCCAGCCGGAGAGCCCTACTGGGGAAATAAAAGCCCCATATGCTTTGGTGTCTTTTACCATTTCTAAAATGCTTGTTAGTAGACCGATCACATCCAGGAGCTTATCTTGGCATGACCATCAGGATCGTTCAATGCCCTTCTTAGGATCTCTGATGTATTCCGAAAAAAAAGTGGCCATCCTGGTATCAATTTCAGGTGTGACGGCTACTTTAATGTCCAAGGAGGGAGGGGGCATTCCACCCAAAGGCAGTTGCAAATTTCCTTGTTGAGGGCTTTGAGCAACCTCCCTGCCACATACATGCCTACTTTGTCTCCTTGGGTCCATTCGGAGGATCGAGACTACAAAAGTTCCTCGGGCTCAAATGTGTTGGACTGTGATCTGCGAGACCTTTCAGTGGTAGAACTTGAGCCCTCAGGGAAGTTGGCCACAGGACGCCAGAGCTGTTTGTGATCAGAGTCCCCGTCGGACCCTGTAGAGGACCTCCCTGACACAGGTGGAGGAGAAGGGACAATATTACCCACTGGTACTAGAAGGCCCTCATGGGTATCAGGTAGAAGGGGGGAGGTACATGACCCAGGAATGCCTTTTACAGCCTAGAAAGGGTATTCACGTTCACCCCCGTGGCTTACGAGCATTTACGTGGATTCACCGAGGGGGATACACTAGGAAGCCCTGGATGTAAGGGGGCCAAAGGCCCTGGTAGTTCTTCCCTTGGTGAGAGGGGTTGTAGACACTTTTGTGCCATTTCCACAGTTTTCTCTCCAAGGGTGCTGCCGAGTCCGAGACCACCTTATGGATTGAAGTATCCATAGTGTCACAGAAGTCATCCGTGACCGGGAAATATGAGATTTCCTCCTTCTCTGTATAGCAGTCATCGTATTCCTCCATGAGGATTACAGAAGTATCTTAGTAACTATCTGACAGACTTATAAAAAATCAGGGTAGGCCGGTGAGAGACCACTAGAATTAAGAGGGTTAATGGAGGCTGGGGGCATTCAGAAGTTTGATGGTAGAGCAGCACTATGTTCATTTTAGGAACTGTGTTCAGCTCAAAACGCTACAGGCCTCAGCAGACACCAACGCCCTTTGGAATACAGCGGGCACATATATGTATATAACTACTGCCTGGGACGTGCCTGTCAAAGCAAGAGGAAAAGAAAACACCTCAACTTACAGAGTACTGACCCCGCAGGGCGTAATACTGTAGATGGATGGGAACTCTTGAAAGCTATAGATTGCCCTGGAGAATGGGGACGCTCAGTAATAAACCGCTAACCACAGCAGGAAATTACAGACGTGTTCCCTGATCCGCTGGGACTGGTACAGGCACGCTAACGGACGCAACGCAAGGGGAACCCACACTCTGGCAGACGGAGGACCACTGCGCGCCCTGGCACCCACTGTGAGGAAGGCAGCGCTCACAGCAATGTGGAAAAAGCAGAGCGAAAGGAGGGACTTAGCATTCCCACAGCTGCAGGAATAAGAGAAGGTACCTTGCTGTAAATGAAACACCAGTTACTATGCAAGACATACCCAATAAATTCACCACAAGCACAGGGCGACAAGACCAATACTCATCTGTGCATGGCTGCTGAGCAGTGAAGAAAGTGGAAGATAATGGAAGGCCAAGAACAGAAGAAGATGGATCCTGGCTCCCTATTGGATGTTGAACTTTCTCCTTATTTGCCTTGGGTTATGGGAAATTACGTTTTTGTGGTTCTTGTTGTTAACATGGCTGCCTTTGAATAAAACGAAGACAGAAAAGCATAATCATCCCCTCCGGGTCCTGACATAGAATTGCAATCAACATATGGGATATTGGAGCAGCACTCATCAGAGTTAATACAGTCATTTTAGAACATAACCCTTCCACCACACTGGTTTGTCCTTGATCAAGGGACACTCTCCAAGAAGGAACATATGATTCCATTTGAGGTACATGAATTAAATCACCCTGTTTCCAGTGCCACCATATTCCTTCTATATTCTACAAATCTGAAGGGTTTGGTATAACCATACTTGCTTTTTTTCCCTCTTCAAGCTTTATCTCACACAAATTACATCACCACACTTGCTCTTCACATTTAGGTGATCTTCCTTTTATCATAATGAATCTTGAATTTCTTCTGATGATCTTCTGTTTCCCTTTCTTTCTTCATAGTCCTTAAAAGATTTCCTCTTCATCCCAGATTATACCTAGAATCATAACATTTTTAACCAGTAATCCTTCCTCTCAAGCATTCAAAAAGGGACACGCCAGGAACAACATTGCGTGCAGTAAAAATGGTCCACAATATTCATATAATGTCGCCTCTATCACCATTCCATCACACTGGCCATCTGAATGCATGTTTGGCTGTTCTGAAAAAGACCACCCCAATAACCGTCAAAAAGTATGTTTTTTGCTGCAAACTGAACACCTTTATCAGTGAAAACGGTTTCAGGCACAACCCCTCTATAAAACTCATCCTTCAAAAACCTCAATCACAACAAAGGTAGTAGCTGTAGTAACAGATATTTTCACAATCCTGTTTTGGTACTATTCATCCATCAATTAACAGATACCTTTAATTGGTAATAGATCAAAAGGCCATAAGATAACCAGTCCTACCTTATTGTACTGGTACCTCCACTGAAGCTTCAAAACACCTTATATCATGCCACAAGTAAACTTTTCTAACTTTGGCCTTTGTGGTACTTCTTCACATGTCTTTTATGTGACAGATTCCCCAATTTCTCCTAGACCCTACTTTGGTGGAACCAACCTCTTTCCCTTTGCAGCCTATCTTTCCCAAAATCCCAGTCTTCCTTCTTCAAAAACACCTGGCCATCTTCAGCCAACATACCCCTTCATAGCCAACCTCTCATCATCCCTCCCTTAATTATCTAAAGCTCCTAATCTCCTAGCGTCACTTCTTTCCATTCTAAATCACTTAACTACCTTCTCTGTTTCCCACATAAGTTCCTTCTGATCATCTACAAAATCATCACGTTCTCTTCCACCCAACAAAAACTGCAAAGGCAGTCTGGCATAGTATTCTTGGGTCTCAGAATATGATCAATATAAAAAGCATACTCCGACAAACCCCCATGCTACATAGAAATCCTGGGAGGGACTTTCCTACCATTTTAAGCAGTTCATACTGTGAAAGGCAAGCCCCATGCTAAGCCATGGAAAGAATGTCTTGTCCAATGCATCCAATGACCTCCTTTCAATAACTGAACAATTCACTTCTGGTATTCGCACAGTTCTTAAAAGCAATTAGTACCTGATGTCCTTTCTCTACTTAGGTCATCACAGCCTCCAACCCAAATAGAATATAACTGTCATGCGTTAAACTCTAAATGACACACACAAGCACAGGTTCAGAGGGTGAATCGAGCTATATTTATTATTTGATACCAGCTGTGTTACAAGTGAGGAAATCTGTATGTGTTTGATATTGTCTGAGAGAGGGGACTTACAGAAGGGTTGCAAGGATGTATAAGTGAGGTAGTTATACACACAAGTGATAGCCTCAAAGGAGTGAACAGGCTGATTGTAATGTGAAGGTTATAGTGGGTAAGTATCCTCTTCCAAATTACGTGAAGTGGGCAATATACTGCTTATAGATGCTTACATTTTCACTCTTCTGAATCTGTTAATTGAGTATCACCGCATCAGATTGCACCCAGATTCTAAGATGTGCACCACTGTCAATACTCTGTAACATACATTCTGATGATTCTACAGGACGATGTTTGGTCTGGTGCTAGCAGTTTTCTAGTGGTTCAAGGACAACCTCCTCCATTGTTCAATCCACAGAAGCACACCCATTCGAATAATGAAAGTTGTAACTCACTGTAGCGTCATATGATGGGACTATAGACTAGAAACCATAACTAATGTATACTTAATTCTCCTGTGTTGATATTTGAATCAAATCACAGGGGTATTTCAACAGAAAATGTATACAGTCACATGTATTTCAATGCTGTTTGCAAGAAGCCTGCCAGTGAAAACTGTCGGTACCTCACTTTGAGATCGCTAAAGACAATTAGGTCTGGGGTTCTAGAATGACTAGACAGGGAACCTAGCAGAACACTACAGTCTGCACGGTTTGTAGCATTTGCTATTCTGGAATGGCTAATGGCTGAGTGAAAAAGTGCGTTCACATCGACAGTATTCTCGTTACTTTGCAAATACCGGCCAGGTAGCAGCTCTGACTTTCTAGCCGTACAGTGGTGAATGCTAGGGTGGCAGGCAGGGCGGGCCCGTGGTTGTGCAGCTCCGGTAAGTGGAGGCCACCAAGGCGTAGAAAACAGTGTTTAGAAATGGAATAAGATGTAACGGTTTCCTTGACCCCCCCCCCCCCCATTTCTTAGCGGATCAAGAGTGGACTTGCACTGCAGTTATTACGAGGAGAGGACATTCGGAACGAACACAGAAGCTTGCGGCCTGGCACCTGAAACGATAGAAGATTAACGTGAATCTCGGCTGCTGAGAAGGCAATGAATGAGGGTATAAGATGTGACGCCCTATAATTCGGGTTTCTCTGCGACAGAAGCAGCAAAGCCGGGGTACCATTTAACTCAAGGAAACGTGAAGCCCGTGTCTGACCTCGACTCACGTGCATTCTTGGAAACACACAACTGCTTTTAAGAAAGTGAGTGACAGCTTACTACAACGAATCCCAAACCACACGCCGGTCCCAGTAAGCCAATCAACTTCTAGAATTATGTTTACACTATTGCGTAAGGGTTCTTCAGACCAATCAGAATCCGTCATGTTTTCCACCTCTAACGGACAGAAAGTCTGATGGGAGGCTCGAATAACGGATTTGTTCCAGGAAATTCTAGACGAGATTGGTGGTCGGTTCTCTCGATTTCCAGGTTGAATGCTATGTTCAAGATTATTTTCTTCAAATTTAGCGCTTTAATTATTTAATAAAAGGGTGCTTGTATCTTACCCTGTCATTTACTCTGAGGTAAACCTGGAAAGGTTTTAGGATAGATGTGAGACTGTTATGTTTGCATTGGGCCTAGTTTGTCACAGTTATGTGCCTTTGTGGATATTGATACTTATAGCTTGCAATTGATCAAGAAATCTGCGATATGTCTTGTGTCGTTTTCCTTTGCATCTGGCGCACTTGTACCTTCATATTTGAATTGTTGATTGCAGAATGTAATTAAATAAAAAACTCGGATGAACCTTTCCCGCCTGACTTTCAGCAGGAGAGATCTCTGAAGTTGCGGTGCATCAGGTACCTCACCTGCTCAATTCGTCAATGTGGTTTTAGCAATTATTTGCCTGAGGCAGTAACAAAAATACTTCTGAAATCAATTTGTGTTGTGATTAAAATGTTAAATTGTATTTATATAGCCCTTAGTACCCCCAACGAGGCGTTTAACTATCTTTGCGGAAAGTAGGATGCTACTCTGAAACCTAAAAAGAGTGTTAAAGTTATATATTATATATGTAATGGTTGCTTTGTTTTTCCTGCGGATAAGTTGGGGTGTGTTTGTACTATTTGAGAATGAATGCCTCTTACGTTGCCTCACTTTTTACTTTTAGTAGTCAGTCTCTAGTGTGATTTTAAAATGAGTGTTTTTGTGTTTTCTGCAAGATGGATAACGTTATGGTGTGGCATTGTGTGCATTAGATACCATACCTGTTGAATTTCTGTGATTTAGCATGTTTGACTCATAATTATTACTTTTTTTAAATGAGTTATCCAGTTAGTTACTATAACACACTTTCCCCTAATCCCCGCTGCATTTAGATATCTGCAGGAGGGATTTGGCCTTAACCCGGGCCCTGTGCCTGACTCACTGCCAGGGGTCAACATTTATTTCAACAGCAGAAAGGTCAGATGCAAGTTTATAAACACAGTCTAGTACGAACATGGGAAAAACACTGCCCCATCATATATTGCATGCACCAATTACTTTATTTAAGTCAGGAATCCGTTTTAATGTGGTTTTACCGTATTGCATACATTTAACCTCTCGTATCCTGATTTTGTTTATATAACTTTGGTTAAAGCAAATACACATTAAAAACAAGCATTTGCAATGCAATAGGTCTCGCATTAGGAAAGTTTGAGCTATTGGTATTGTAAATGATTTTTTAAAAAATGTGTGTTAGTTTTGAAAATAGCAAAATAGCTTTGTCATTTACAATGCCAATAGTTTTAATTTCGCAACTGTGATACATATAGCATTTGTAATGCAATATGTGTTGTATTTACGTGACTTAGATGTATTGATATTACAAATAACAATGGCTTTTAATTTTTTTTAAATAATTCATACTTAAATAAAAGTTATTGTAATTTATAATGGCAATAGCTTTAACTTTTGTAAATAACTTATGTGAAGAGTATGTTCAGTGTATTTTATTGTGACGAAAATCCAAGAACAGAAGTGAAATATTAACATCTTTTAGTGACATTTGTAATAAAGCTTGAAACATTGAGAGAACATATTTGAACCAGTTGTTGAATGGTTGCACAGAGTGATGCTGTGGTGTTCAGTGGTGCTGAGTGATGCTGTGGTGTTCAGTGGTGCTGAGTGATGCTGTGGTGTTCAGTGGTGCTGAGTGATGCTGTGGCGTTCAGTGGTGCTGAGTGATGCTGTGGCGTTCAGTGGTGCTGAGTGATGCTGTGGCGTTCAGTGGCGTTGAGTGGTGCTGTGGCTAGAGTGGTGCTGTGGCTAGAGTGGTGCTGTGGCTAGAGTGGTGCTGTGGCGTTGAGTGGTGCTGTGGCGTTGAGTGGCGCTGTGGCGTTGAGTGGCGCTGTGGCGTTGAGTGGTGCTGTGGCATGGAGTGCTGCTGTGGCGTTGAGTGGTGCCGAGTGATGCTGTGGCGTTGAGTGGTGCCGAGTGATGCTGTGGCGTTGAGTGGTGCCGAGTGATGCTGTGGCGTTGAGTGGTGCCGAGTGATACTGTGATGTTGAGTGGTGCTGTGACGTTGAGTGGTGCTGAGTGATGCTGTGGCGTTGAGTGGTGCCGAGTGATACTGTGATGTTGGGTGATGCTGTGACGTTGAGTGGTGCTGAGTGATGCTGTGGCGTTTAGTGTTGCAGAGTGATGTGGCGTTGAGTGATGCTGTGGCGTTGAGTGATGCTGTGGTGCTGAGTGATGCTGTGGTGCTGAGTGATGCTGTGGCGTTGAGTGATGATGTGGCGTTGAGTCGTGCTGAGTGATGCTGTGGCGTTGAGTGATCCTGTTGCGTTAAGTGGTGCTGAGTGATGCTGTGGCGTTGAGTGATGCTGTGGCATTGAGTGGTGCTGAGTAATGCTGTGGCATTGAGTGATGCTGTAGCGTTGAGTGATGCTGAGTTCGTTTCCGAGGCTTCTCGCATGGTCCTTATGCAAATATAACAGGTGGTTTATAACTTCCCGGCTTAGTGCTGCCTGTGAGCCTTCTAAAAACAAGTAGGGACATGAGAGGAGAACAAAAAATAAAAGAAGAGGAGACGAGAAGGTAATATAATGACTAGAAGTAAGGGAACAAGAAGAAGAACAAAAAGGAGAAAGATTAGGGGTGTTTGAGGATTGGCTGTTGAAAACAGAGGAGGTAAAGATATAAAAGAAGGAAAGGGAAGAGAGGGTGAGGAGGAGGCGAAGAAGAATACTTCGGAGAATGAGTTTGAGCTATTGGTCTTGTGAATGACAATTTTTTTATTTATGTGTTGGTTTTCAAAATAGCTAAATTAATAGCGTTGTCATTTACAATGCCAATAGTTATAACTTTCGCAAATGTGACACCTATAGAATTTGTAATGCAACATGTTTTGTATTTACGTGACTTAGATGTATTGATATTACAAATAATTTTTTTAAATAATTAATACTTAAATAAAAGTGATTGTAATTTATAATGGCAATAGCTTTAACTTTTGTAAATAACTTTTGTGAAGATTATGTTCAGTGTATTTTATTGTGACGAAAATCCAAGAACAGAAGTGAAATATTAAAAAAAAATTGTGACATTTGTAATAAAGCTTGAAACATTGAGTGAACATATTTGAACCAGTTGTTGTTGAATGGTTGCACAGATTGATGCTGTGGTGGCGCTGAGTGATGTGGTGGTGCCCCTGAGTGATGCTGTGGTGCCCCTGAGTGATGCTGTGGTGCCCCTGAGTGATGCTGTGGAGGCCCTGAGTGATGCTGTGGAGGCCCTGAGTGATGCTGTGGAGGCCCTGAGTGATGCTGTGGAGGCCCTGAGTGATGCTGTGGAGGCCCTGAGTGATGCTGTAGTGTTCCAGAGTGATGCTGGGTTGGCGCTGAGTGATGCTGTGGTGGTGCTGAGTGGTGCTGTGGTGGTGCTGAGTGATGCTGTTGTGGTGCTGAGTGATGCTGTGGTGGTGCTGAGTGATGCTGTGGTGGTGCTGAGTGATGCTGTGGTGGTGCTGAGTGATGCTGTGGTGGTGCTGAGTGATGCTGGAGTGGTGCTGAGTGATGCTGGGGTGGTGCTGAGTGATGCTGGGGTGGTGCTGAGTGATAATGTGGTGGTGCTGAGTGGTGCTGTGGTGGTGCTGAGTGATGCTCTGGTGGTGCTGAGTGGTGCTGTGGTGGTGCTGAGTTTGTGTGAGAGAGTGTTGTAACTTTGAGTCAGAATTGAAATATCCCAGGACGCATAGCTCAGTTGCCTAAAAATGAGAAGGGGTTCAAGGTGCTACACGTATAGTGAGCCTCATAGGTGCTCCAGGGAGGCCCTAAGAGGGGAGGGGAGGATGTGGCCTCACGCACGCTCAGCGCTGTCTACTTTTGAATTGTGGTCGCAGGTTCTAGTCTGGGCGTCCAGATCTGAGCAAATCATTTAATCTCCCCGTGCCTGATAAATGATTTTGACCTTGTTTAATATAACTGATGTTCACGTAAAGCACTCTAATACATTCGAATCGAGTTCCCGCTATATAAAACTGCAAATAAATAAATTAAGCAAGGACCTAGAGAGAGACACATACGTCTATGGTGAAACTGGCAGACCCGGGAGGAAGCTGAAGAGAAGGGGCAGTGGGAGCAACAGCACTTCACTGAAGCTTTATCTACAGTGTTACAAGACTGTAAACAAAGCAATCCGTGTGCTTTATGAGCACAAAGTGTGACTCGAGCTCATCCAGTCAGCCCTACGCTAATCACGCCATCCTCCGTGAGCTGTAAGAGGACACCAATGGGGACGCCCACCTTTGAGTTTAGAAGCTTTCGGCTCGTAAATGGTGGTTTCTTTCGCCGGGGTTTGCATCACAATGTAAACTGCTGGTGGATGAGGTAAGGAGGGGCCTGGGGAGATGCAGAGGTATGTGGAAGTCCCTGGAGATTCCACGGACTCCCTACCGGGCTGAGTGTAAGAAGGCCCCTCGGAGTGACAGCACCCCCGATGGCCAGGGCCTAAAAGCCCAAAGTGGTGCTTAGGGCTCTAGCACAACACCATAGTCTGAGTTACTTAATATACAAACCCCAAGCCGGACATTGATGCTCCAACTCTTCAGCTGACATGTATCCAAACTGTAAAAGATCTCCGGATACACACATACACTCCCCAACCCACACTGCAACCAAATACACGAATTATTCACCACCACCACAGTGCTGCAAATGCATACTAATGACAGTAGAGCGCTATACAAATCTGTGTTGCAAAACATAACACATTCCTAGTTAATGCGTGCTCGCCGGTGGACCTTTTGTATATGTTTCTCTTTCCTGTTTGCGAATGGTTACTGCTGATTTCGTGTGGGGTTTTCACATAGATACTAGAACTGCCCCCATCCACAATAATGATGCAAGCAGTCTCTTAAAATGCGTCTTTACCAAACAAAGGCAGCCAACTCTATCACACCACACACCAAGATAAACTATCTACCGCACACAGGCTGTAAAAATGTAGCATCGTGAAGCCAGAAGCTTGGCTCCTTGGATGGCTCCGCCGCATTGCTCGGCTTCTTAAACTTTCTCTTCAGCGTCGGCCACCTTTACCTGCTGTACTCACTCGTCTGCAAAATACACTACAAAGACAAGGTACAGTACCAGACACAAAGCACACCTTTTGAAACGGACCCGCAGTAGCTCTGAGGTCGTTTTTTTGGCAGCAAGTGAGCGTTATAAATGAACAGTAAACAGGGGGCTTTTGATGTTTGTACCTTCTCATGCAAAGGTTTTTGTATTCAGCCGTGCACACGCTGGAGTGAAGCTAAGGGAAATTTATTGTAATGGTGCGCTTCATTTTAGGGAAAACAAATAATCAAAAGCATATTTAATCCGACTTTCCAACTGTTTACGTATCGCGGATGGCGCTTCTGTGTGATGTGGAAATAAAAGACAAGGGCGAGTGTCTGAAATATGCAGCACAGCCTCTCTTGCTTAAAAAAAGTTTACAATGACACTGTTCTCTTTGTGAATAGTCGCTTCAAGGAAGCTTGTGAATGCATTGTTGCTGCAGTTCCACTGTAATTTCTGCTTAAACTGAGCCGCTCGACTCTCCCGGAAATAAACAAGGGGCAAACTGCAACTAGTACACATAGGATAAAAAGCTCTTGGCATTGCTCTGGGGAGGGGGGGAGGAGAAAGTGAAAGCGGGCATGGAGGGAAGGAGCGAGCATATGGGGATGAGGTGTGAGTGAGGGGGAGAAGAAACCTTTGATGTGGTGTGCGAGGCCAAGCTCTCGGGGGTAGGCAGTTTAAGAAACAAGCTTCTCGGCATTGCTGTGTGGGGGGTGGTGGGGTGGGCGGGGGAGCAGCAGGCAGATGCGAGTGGAGCACGCGCTGGAGAGGGAGGGCGTGGGAGGACTAGGCAGCTGCGTGCACCAAGAGAAGAGCCAATGAAAGCTCTTGTAGGGGAAAAGCACGTGCTTGTGTTCACGTGAACTGTTGGAAATCCGCCGATGGTTTGAGAAGTTATTTTGCCTACTAACATTCTCCCCTATCCATTCCTAGCGGAATGGGATAGGCGTGACCTAAAAATACCATGGCTTTTAGACATAAATGCAGCTACACGGAGTAAAATATGCTTTTTAGTTCAGTTGCTGGAGCGGAGAGGCATGCGAAGAGGCATCATGACCCATTCAAGACTTCGCCTACACTGAGCCATGACCTTTCTCATACACTCAAAATTGATAATAAACCGCATATTACCCTCTCAAGATTTATATCTATTTATCTGTGTTTGCATCTGTTGCACGGCCAGTGATGGAGCCAGTAGTGTAGTTAAGGTGATTAGGTCAGTTTATTTAGGAAAGGTTGTTCTTAATAAGTTTGTCACTCTTTGACAAATCTACATGAAACTTTCCAAAAAAAGGTATAGCGACTTTGAGTTCTTACTGGCAAGTTTCAGTCAGGCCTGTTATGCGGGGACCAATAAAAGGGGATCCCAAAAATCCAATTTTAATTCCCCATAGGATTCTTTGCTCACTGGTACAGAAAAAAATGGCTGAACAGAATTTACAACAAATTTGGCTTAAAGGTAGAACTTTACTCAAAGAAACACTTGTGCTTGGTTTGGTATAAATCTTGTTTAGTTGTTGAGAAATTAGCTTTAAAAGGGTGGTTGGTTCAGGCATGAGGAGGTACATTTTAGAGCCTTATGGACAGTAAATTAGTGGATCCTCCACAGTATTGCCAATCCACGAAGATTTGAAAATCCAATTAAAAAATAAAAGCTCACTGTTGCATTGGGAGCTTTTTCTCCATTCTCGATTGCGGATTCGTCAACCTTGCTGTGGATTTACAAATGTGGTGCATTCACTTTGGCTCGCTGGCACAGAAATTTTTGGATGCAGCCACCATTACCATCACCCCCAGATCTCACTCACGACCCGTATCCCCCACTACCCCTACCCATCGCAGCAACCGCACCTTCACCTCGCCTATCAATCGCATCACCTTGCCCCCAGATCTCACTCACGCCCCCGCGTCCACCACCACCCCTACCCATCGCCACAACCGCACCTTCACCCACCCCATTACGGGCACCGCCCCAATCTCTTCCGCCAACACACTTACTCCATATCTGTCCGCAGGACAATCTTCTCCCCTTCCCCGCACTACAAATCTCACCGTCCTTCCTCCCATAGCTCATACCAACAACCCCTCACATCCCCTCCCCTCGCGTAGTCTTCACCACTCTACAAATATGTCACACATTAAATTCGATCCCACTAAAGTACACAACAACACCCCTTCACTTCCACTCTCCACCCAGCCCTCCCCTATGGACTCCCACACTGAAAAACCAACATGCGTCGAACCAGCTCACCTCTTGCCCCGGGACACCACTCTAGCAATAATGCCTCCTCATCTTAACACAGTGCAGGCTACCAACATGATAACTCCAACACCTGACCCTTGATTTGATGAGATACTTCTATCCCTTCAACAAATAAAAGAGGACATCCAAACGCTACACGACCTGATCCGGCATCAACCCATTTCATGAACGAATCCAAAGCACCAGCAATGCTCTAGCTCCCCTCCTCAACTCCCCAAATGGAATACAGTCCCCTACCCTAATGCCTCATCCCGCCCGACCAGGGAAAAGCGAGCCCTATCTACAAGTGAGCTCACTTCCCTACTTCATTCCTACGAACTCCCTTCCCTCTATACCAGCACACACAGACGACACACAGACACGGTCCCTAATCCAACCCATCCAACCAAATGCATCTAGCAGTGCAAGACACGCCCCCAGAGGTATTGACGAAAATAATCTCGGGGGAATACCCATCTCCCAGGACCAGAACACCACCATGAACAAGGCCCAGCTTAAATGTAGCCTACTAAACTGTAAATCGGCATTGCGTCATGCTGTCGAGATAGCTGACCTCATTATAACCAATAAACCTGACCTTATCATCCTACCGGAAACTTGGTGAAACGACTCATCCTCACCCATCTTAGACATTTTAGTTCCCCCAAACTATTACATCACAAGGCTTGATCGACCTGATAAGCTAGGGGGTGGCAATGCCTGCATTCATAGGAACAACCTCTCTGTGAACTGCTCTAACTCCCCGGTATTCTCTTCATGTGAATACCTCTGCCTTGACATCTCGAGCAGTAACAAACCAATATGCTCACTCCACTCTTTCTACCATCTTCCAGCAACAACCCTACCTTCATCGAGCACATCATGGATATTTTAGCTACAAATGTTGGTCAGCAGATTACCCAGATCTTCCTTGGGGACTTCAACCTCCACTGGAACGATTTAAACGACCCAGAGGTCAATAACCTCAAAGCTTTTCGGTCCGATCTCAACCTGTCTCAAATTTGTGATAGCCCAACCCATGATAAGGGCTCAACCCTGGATCTAGTGATTTCCAAAGCAGACTCTATTCAGCTTGAATCGATTCTACCTTGCGACTGGCCCGACCATCACATAATCACCTTCCATATCAATGAAGTAGTGAAATTACTCTCCATCCAACCCAAGAGAACAACAATCTGGAGGAGAAACCTAGATAACCTCAATCCTTCCACACTCGCAACCGCCAGCCACATCTTCACGCACCGCTGGACGGATTAGATAATGTACAGGACTTGACCGATCACTACTTCAATTCTATGAAAATGGTACTCGACAACATAGCACCCCTACAATTGAAAAGAGTCACCACAAAAGATTCAAACCCTTGGTATGATGGTACGCTAAATGAAGACAGAAGATCACTGAGAGCAATTTAAAGACAATGGAGATCCGCTGCCCACCTCAAACTACTAAGGAGCACCAGAAACTCATATTACAGAAAGATTAGACGCTCAAAAGCTGACTTCATATGAAAACAATTAGACTAAGCCAAGAATCGCCCCAAAAAACTTTTTGATATATTCAAAACTCAATCAAAGGGGGTCTCCCACTCCCTCCAAGTTAGTCCAGAAACACTCCCCAATTGTGAGGAGATGGCCGCTTTTTTCACTACAAAGACTGAGAATTTAAAGACAGACCTACGGAACGACAAACTATCCCATACAGACACACTATTACCACGCTGACTACACCAGTGATCCTGCTTACTGTTCTTCAAAGCTCGAACTCAAGAACAACGCGTCCTGGACCACCTTCAACTTCTACAGCGAAGAAGCTATCTTGAATATGCTCATGGCTTTGAATCCCTCTAACCATTTCACAGATCCTCTCCCTGCTACCCACTTAAAGACCTTCATGCCACAGCTACTGCCCTTATGGACCAGGATTATAAACACCTCTCTTGTGCAAGGAATTATCCCTGACATCCTCAAAGCAGGTCAGGTAACCCCCATCCTAAAGAAAATTTCAGCTGATCCGTCAGACTTGAACAACTCTCGCCCAATACCCAACATTTCGACCCTGCCGAAACTGCTCGAAAAATGTGTCCACATACAGCTTAGCAACCATATCGACCACTTCAATCTTTTAGATCAATTCCAATCAGGCTTTCGATCTGGGCATAGTACCGAATCAGCCATGACCCATATCATAGACGACGCCCTACAAATACTGGATCAAAATAAAGCCTGTTTGCTAATCCTACTTGACTTATCCTCAGCCTTCGATACAGTCAAACACAGCAACCTACTAGAATGGGAAACATCCTTTATAACGCAACTTTTACCACGCAGTGCCTTTACGACGCAACTTTTACAACGCAAACCATTACAACGCATTGCGCTGGGGGGCGCTCTAGGATAAGGAATAAGTTTAATTTACTGTCCAACACCTTCCCTAGTGTCCACGGGACTGGAGTTGGAATAGTAAATTAAACTATTCACTATCCAGCACCCCAAAGCGCTATGCGTTGTAAAGGTTTGCGTTGTAAAAACCGCGTTGTAAAGGCATGCGATGTAAAAGCATGCGTTGTAATGTCATACATCCTACTAGAACTCTTAAAACATAGAATGGGTTTATCTGGAACAGTGTTAAACTGGTTCACTTACTTCCTCCAAGACAGAACGCAAAGATTCAAGATCAACCAATCTTTATCTAACCCCACCCCAGTCACCTTGGGAGTACCCCAGGGATCTTCCCTCTCCCCTACACTCTTCAATCTGTTTATGGAACCACTCACTGAGCTTCTCAACTCCTCAAACATCCAATACCACATGTACGCTGACGACGCACAGCTCTACATTAAGGTCAACTCTCTTGAAGAAATCAAGTCCCTTAACTCAACGCTCCAAAAAACACAGATCTGGCTGGTAAATAACCATCTAAAACTTAACACACAAAAAACAGAATTCCTCCTCATCGCTCCCCCCAAACAAACAGACACGATCCGAGAATGGATGCAGCAACTAACTGCACTCGATGGCCAACCTCCCATTACTGACTCTGCGAAATCCCTAGGAATAACTCTGGACAATAATCTAAACCTGCAGAAACACATAAGCGCTGCAACTAAAGGAGCCCATTTCCAGATGAACACTGAGAAGACTAAAACCATTCATACCCGCAAATGACTTTAAACAGGCAGTCCAAGCCCTAGTAATCCCCAGAGTGGATTATGGGAGTGTCGCTCTCTGCGGACTTCCCAGATCAACAAACGCTCCGCTAAGAGCCTCAATCAATACTGCTGCCAGACTCATCACTGGCTCTAGAAGAAACTGCCACATTTCCCCCGACCTTCGTGCCCTCAACTGGTTACCTTTTGAGGCCAGAATCCATTTGAAAATCGCCTGTATGACTCACAAGGCATTG
The DNA here is from genome assembly GCF_964261635.1 of Lissotriton helveticus. Lineage (NCBI taxonomy): Eukaryota > Metazoa > Chordata > Amphibia > Caudata > Salamandridae > Lissotriton > Lissotriton helveticus. The sequence goes on from NC_136073.1 coordinate 735,892,102, forward strand.
CACCAAAAAACACCAATATACCGTACGGAGAAAATAGTACTATCGGGTGGTAGCAGAACAACTAGGAGTTCTGATAAACTTCTACTTAAACCACTACGTTTCTGCAAGAAAAAAACGTATAACCGTACCTTCTCAGGAATGGCCCCAAGGATTTGGAACGCCTTACCCACAGAAACAAGACTGAATCCACCTGCTGCTTTCTTCAAAAAAGAAGTGAAAGCGATCCTCTTAGCTAGATTCACCTGAATTTTGTTATAAATACCTGCTGATATGTGCTAGTCGATAACTTTTACCAGGAATGTATTTGCTTAAGTCATCGTATTCTTATGTATTTGTCAAATCACCTTTATGTGCCTTGTAAAGTACTCTGATACCCGCAAGGGTCTTGTTCGCGCTATACAAAACTGTCAAGATAAAAATAAATAAATAAATGGTAAACAGATCACTGTGCTGGGAAAATGAAATAGGTTATAAGGGGGCAGGGAGAGTACATACACCCTTTCCCACAGGCTCATATTTGGCAGCATCACAAAAGCCCCCCTCCATCAATAAAATACAATAAAAAAAGTACTTTTATTGCTGGAATCACAAATGCAGGCCATGTGCTGCAGGTATTGGCCACTTGCAGAGAGTTGGGCTCGTAGTTGAGCGCATGGGCAAAGAGAAGGTAAGGCAGTGTATCCAGCCCAGCTGAACATGACAAATGACCGTGGGCAGCAGGAGTAACTGCCTGGGAAGATTTAGGAGCAGGTCCAGGCCCTAAAGCAAACCTCCCCATTGTGTATGGGAAAAGGCTGTTTGCTGCAGGTTTTTGCTACATGCAGATAGCTTAACTCGGGCTGGTGAAAGGCCTTCACAGAAAGTGTTGGATGCATACAGAGTGTAAGGTATAGAGTATCCATGTGCAGCGATGAGTTGTTGGCTCAGGCCTACAATCGGTCAGGCCCATGGCGTCTGGAGAGCAGGCCAAAGGCTGTGTGCAGCGAGACTTGCCCACCTGTGAGTTGAGTCCTCAGGCTTGCTGGAGGTCAGACGCAGCCAACCCCATTGCACACCACCAAAGCCCTTGTATAATGGTTGTTAACCACCTGCAAAGTGTTGGGGGCAGGGCCTCGTCAGAGGCCTGACCCTATGCCCAACCTTTGCGAGGCACTTCAGATGTTAGGTGTCCACAGAGTTGGGTGAAGGAACTGGCTGGAGGCTTGGCAATGCGGCCACATTCTGCACTTGGCTGAAGGCTGTGCACACCTAGTGTTGTCTTTCTCTGAAATTTGTGTGCAGGGTACACTAGGATGTGGTCTATGATTAAAGCCCTAGAAATCACTGAAAACACAACGGTTAAAGTGAAGATATGATCACGATCCTTACTCACACAACTGCCATGCAAACTTAACTGGTACACCAGTTTCCAGTACTTATAACTTCATAATAATTGTACTAATAAAACCTTAAAGTGAATTATACTTAAACAATAACACATAAACCAATTAATGCTACTACATTCATAGTTGTCTCTGTCAAAGTGATACGAGGTAATGTGATATGTAATCTCATCTGTAAGATAATTTACAATATTTGTAGTTGAATCTGTGACATTAAGATGAGGTTATGAGTATTTCATTTGGTGTGCAACGTATGGTTTGCATGGCTGTTGTACGAGCTGTGGCTTGTTATCCTACAAACAAAATTGCGAATTTCAGTGATGTAATTGGTTATTTGTTTCATTCATTTGGTTTTCACGTGTTGGTTTTCATTTGTAACCATATATAAACCATTTTGCTTATCTTATTAGAAATGCAGAACTACAAGTACCCAGATGCAAAGTAATCAAGCATTGCCAAAGCTATAAGGTATGGCATCCCAGTGTGCTGGTTAATTTTTTATTATAAACGTATGACAAACAAATGAAAAAAGAAAACATGCCACTGCATAAATGTGACAGCTGTTCACTTGTACTGACAATGTTAAATGTAAAAATTGACCATCGTGTACGAATTTATTATAACAATATGGGTGCTTCCTAGAAGCAGGCGTACTTAAAAGAGGTGCAGAAATCCATCTTAGTTAAAACAATGTGAATATATTCACCAAGGAACTGTTTCATAGATCAACACATATATTATTCGTGCAAGAAGCAACTGATAATTTCGGAAACATTTGCAAGGAGTTATGTCCTTTGTTTTATTTGAAACCTGTGCAACTGCGGCTTTTGGGATGACATTATTACCTGTTGCTTTTCTTTGAGGCTCTGCATGTAAATATCGGCTTCAGGTGCTGTGGTAGACTCAGAGTATTTGTAAGTGCTGTTTAACTTATGTGACTTCATAGTTCAGAAAAGATCTGCATTAAATCCAATTATTCGCGAGGCCACATTATTAGAAATACATTAATTATGAGAAAAACAATATGGTAGGCTTAATCTTAAAAAGTATTTGGCTAACATGAACGGGAGAGATGGTAGACGGGAAGGCCAGCTAATATATAAGGGAAAGTATGGAAAAGGAAACAAGATGGTTGTGTGTCAAGCAGTGTAGACATCGTTTTTCATCAGTTTAAGGACGAAAACATGTAATTAACGATGCCCAGGAGAATTCACAATAAACGTTTTCAGTTTTCATAGAAATTTGTTAGTGTTTTTGGAGGATCTCAAGTCTTAGAGGTGTGAATTCCACAAATATGGGTCAGTCCTAGAAAAGTATTCAGTTGCAGGTCAGTGTGATTTTATTTCTTTCGGACTCCAACCAAAAAGTTGTTAGTTATGTGCAACTGAGGTGTTCAGCTGTCGGTTTATTGACATTATTTCATCAAAGATGAACCCAAGTTTTCACTTTAGACTTAAATTGTATTGCAGATGAGCTCTTTAGTCTGCAATTTTATTTGAGATGAGCCCACTTATAATAACAAGGTTTTGTTTCCTTTGATTTTATTAAGCACCAGATCTGACTCTAATATCGAGAACTGTGTTTTCTCCTCCAACTCTTGCCCATATACCATCTAGAAAAGTCTCTCCGTCACGTTTCTTTCAGGTGCAAAACAAGGAGAAAGCATAAAGTCTGAAAAAGCATCTTATCAACAATCTCAATCAAAAATATACTGATGTCTAGCAGATTTATTACATCTGACTATTTTCAAAACTGTCATTCATAAAACGGAAAAAGAATGTGAATTGAACCACTGTTCTATAGGCAGAAGGCAGATGTGCTTTAGTTTATGTGAAATATGGCATACTTCAAAACCCTTGACTTTTAGCGCCAATATAACTTGGTTGTACCTCTTACATTTGTTTGCATGTCATCAAGATCTATATTATGTTTTCTTTTGTAGGAACATACTTTTGTAATGGTTATCCTTAAAAGACAGAAGGGTAAAATTTGCTCAGACAGTTTCTAGCATTCCAAATCTAAGTACATGCTCAGTAATCGCGAGTCTAGTGTTAGTAACAGAAACACTTTTCACCACAGTGCTAAATTATTTATTGTGCAATAAAATATGTAATTTTTGATGCATTATTTTCCATGTATACGTTAAAGAAAAAAGTGACACCTATTATCTCCACTCAGATGTGTGGAGTGCATACTGCCTATAAGATATGATTTTCCAATTAAATCCAAGTCTTCAAAGCAAAAATACTTTGTTGGCATTCTTGGTGGTTAGGTCCTAGCAAACTTTTCTTTGGCCATGCCTTGGTGTAGAAGCATTCCCAGTGCTGCGCAGACATTTTTTCTAAAAGTTGGCAATGTAAAATGGTTTATGGTATCTTAGTGTGATGGAGCACAACATGCTGTGCCCTGCCATCCAAGGCTCATACTTTTGGATTTGAAAATTCCCTGACTGTTCTGACATGTAAATGATCACAAGACTGTTGTGTGTATATATACGTTTTACAAATAAAGAGCAATGAATCCTTAAAGTTTATTTTTCCCCCCTCAGAATGCCGCAGTTAAATTCTGGAGGTAAGAATCACGTAATGCTTAAGAAGACGTTTATGAAGTCAGTGCACAATAGTAACCTGCAGTCCATGTACAAGGCAGCTGTTAAAAGCAGAAAAGAGAAAAGCGCTACTTACTCTTTGTAATGCATAGAAAAAGAACACTGCATTTTTCATTTATTGTATGTGCTTATCCTTTTGATGACAGTCTAGCAAAAGGTGAATATCGGATGTTTGGTGAAGTGATGTTGCTATGGACCAATAAAGATACAGTTTATTTTGTTGTGCATAGTCATTAATATGGCAGTATTAAAGTTCTTCAAATCCTGCTTGAGTTAAGAGCTTTTTTTGTAGGTCATATTCTGCGAATTGAATCAGCTCTATTTTCAATTGTACATGTTCTGAAAAATTAGTTACAGATTGATAAAAACGGTAGAACACGCGCCTAATTTGAAACAAAAAAGAATTTTAGGGGCCTAGAGAGTTTTCCAAGAAGCTTCTTCGCCTAGTACATGGGTTACGTAGTCTTTCTTCCACCTATGCATCTTTCTTTCAGCATCCCACACTTCCTCCCTGTTCATGTCACTCTTGCAGGTTCTTTTTTAGTCCTGTTTCGCTTTTTGTTTTATATTTACCTATCAATTCTGTAATCCTTACTTCGCCTTTTTCTGCTCTCTCTTTCTCTTCTGTTTGAAGTCTGATGAAGAAACTGAAGTCCCGGTCCCCAAAAAAGTGCCAGAATCACCGACCTGAACAAAGTAGGCACTGGTTAGAATAGGATCTCACATTTTGTTTAAATGGTGCAAACTCTGATTTCAGTCTTGTTTTTTTTGTTTGTTTAAATCTTTTTCTTAACATTTTGCACATTTTAAGCATACAAACAAAGCAGTGCTCATGCGTCAAGAAAAGTTGGTTGCCAACAGTACAGTGTCTAGTACCCAACAGCAAAGGAACAGCAAAGGAAGAGACAGATGAGTGTATCACAGTGACCACAAGAGTTCATAGGGCAGTGTCTACAGACCAGGCGTATCGATGTGTCTTACCACCAGAAGGCATGCATGTGAACAGTTCAGATATAGTGCAGCTTGAACCAAACCAGGGACATAGGGTACAACAAAAGGAGTACAACATAATTCAAGGAAGGGTAAGGGAGTCGCTTGTGACCTGCTGCCATGTCTAGTGTAGCTGGGGGGGGTTTGGGCGCGGGGGGTAGATCCATCAGGACCCAGTGAACTCCAATTTCAGTCTTTGTTTCCTAATTCACAGTGTGCAGTTTTGACGCCGGACTAGTTCATGTGCATGATCTAGTAATGTCCTAAACACATGAATAGTTTTAAATATGTTTTTTCTTTCTAAAACAAATTATTAAACCCTCATATATATTTGGAAAGTTGATTCCATCAGAGCATTTTAACTACTGAAACGCATATAAGAATCTTTGTGGAACTGGGATACTTTGAATTTCTGTACAGTTTTGTAAACAGTGACACAAAGAGCAGTAATTACTACAATGTCTAGTTTTGTAACGAAATATTTTGTATGGTATCTTTACTTTAATGTATCGATCGATAGATGCCAAATTAAAAGTTTATAACTATTGACAGTATGCTAACACTCAAATATCACAACACAACACATTTAGACCAGGGGCTGATTGGGCAATAATTATTATATCATGAGTTGACCCCATCCCTTCCATAGGTCTGAGGGTATAACACATAAACCAAAACAAATCACATATTGCCCCTATAGTAACGAATGGTCGATCCCCGAACAAGTTCTAGATCTCAGCATAAATACCAAACAAAATCCAATCGGAAAAAACCTACTGATGGATTTGGAAGCAATGGGTCTCCGAGCACTAAACGGCAGGTTCCCAACCGATCAGCCCGCTGGCTGGTCATTTCACAATCATGAATCTAAATCAAGAATAGACTTCACATTACTGTCAATAGACATTTTTGATAAAATTGGTTCCTATAGTCTAAAAAAAGTTATTGAGAGTGACCACACCCAGCAAATATTGGAAATTTATTTCGAACTGCCAAAAAAACAAAGCTATTTAACTACACAAGGTCAGATCTGTACAATTAACCAAAGGAAACTCATTTGGAAACCGGATAAAAAATATGTGGTCGAAAAAAAAGCCCAAAAATTGAGGCAAGAATGCTTTAATGAACATCCGAGCCAGTCTATACTTATACATTGGGAACAGTTCACCCAGAAGGTAGTCGAATTGGATGAAGGTACTCCAACTTGTAGGAAATCCCAACTAAGGGGGAAAATAAATAGAGATACTAATATTAATCTTCCATATACCATTAAAAAAGTAAGGTGGACTCGCAACATACTGAGGAAACAGCTAACTAGGTTACCGGTCAACAAGGAAATTAGAAAGCAACTTAGAAGTGCGAACAGTAATTTGAGGAAATTATTGTGGTCTGAAAAAAACAAAACTCAGCAGGTCTTGTGGGCAAAAATCTATCACGCAAGTAACCAAGCGAACTCCAGAGAATTTTGGAAAATAATTAATGCCATAAACAGACCTAATAAACATGTGATAGCGTCGCCAATAACAGAGGAGGACTGGGTAAAATTCCTCAAAAAGACCTTATATGTTGAAGAAGATCTACGCTCTCAGGGTGCCAATCATACAGGGATCATTGAGAGGGAACAGGAAATTGATCTGGTGAAAAACTTCTCAGAGAGCGAGGTAGCCAATTTAATAAAGAGACAAAAGGATGGAGCACCAGGACCAAACGGTATTCCATTTGCAGTCTATAAAGAGGACCCTGCCCTATGGGCTACCTATTTGACAAAGGTATTTAACGTAGTTATCCAAACAGGGCACATACCGGAATCCTGGAGAGGATCACTAATATCACCCGTTTACAAAAAGGGTAATCGGCAACTATCTGAGAACTATCGTTTGATCACTCTCCAAGACACGGACGCTAAGCTATTTGCGGGTCTCTTATTATCAACTCTCTCAGATTGGGTCAAAGAAAAGCTAATATTACCCCCAAACCAAACCGGGTTCATTAAAGGCTTAGGAACCTCTACTAACATTTTAATCCTATCAGTTATAACGGATAAAGCACTTTTAGCTAAACAGTCCCTCTATTTTTGTTTTGTCGATTTTAGATCGGCCTTCGATCTTGTTAATAGGACCCTACTATGGAGAAAACTTGTAGATTATGGTATCCTGGGCTCATTACTGAACCTTATCAAACTACTGTACTCTGAAACCTGGGTCAGGGTGCGGGTCGGTGACGGCCGATCATTATCTAACAAAATACCGGTGACACGCGGCCTCAAGCAGGATTGTGTTCGTGCACCACTACTTTTTAACTTATTCATAGCCGACCTCACCGAAACATTGAACGAAGTTAACTCACATCCACCGAGGCTAGCAGGAAAACAAATGTCGAATTTGCTATATGCAGACGACGTGGTGTTGATGAGCCACACAAAAGTAGGACTGCAAAGACTGATTGATTGATCACTTAGGTATGCAAAGGATAACCAAATGGTAATAAATGAGACAACAACACAAATAATGGTTGTCACAAGGATCAGAAGACAAAAAAAAATGGATGCTGGGACAAACCCAACTACAACAAGTTGATAGCTATCGGTATCTTGGTGTCCTATTCAACGAGAGTGGAAGTTTTCTCCCCGAGAAGGAAAGATATCACCAGGAAAGCAAATAGCTTGGTTGCCGCATTTAGAACCATACAAAAGAAATTAACCGCCTTGACATACGGTCCTTTATTAAAAATCATATCTGCCAAACTATTAGCAACTTTAACATGCGGTGCCGAAGTCCTAAACGGGAAGGATGCGGAGCTAATTAACAATGCAGTGACAAAAACATATAAAATACTTTTCAACCTACCATGTAATGCCTCACAGGCACAAATAAGGCTGGAGTTTGGGATAAATAATCAGCTTTATGCCCGGCAAGGGCAAATTTTAAAAATGTGGGATCGTGTAAAAAATGACCAGGTCAATCAATTGTCTCAAATATTATGGAAAGAAGTAGGGACAATAGGAAACTTCAAGCCTGGGCATACTTAAACAAAGCAAAAGAAGAACTTGGATTAACACCAATTTGGGAAAATACTATCACCCAGGAAAGTTTTAAAAAAACAATTAATAAACTGGTTACTCATCTATCGCTGCTAAAAGACAAAGAGCTACTGGTAAAAAGAAAACACTCTTGGCCAATTGTAAACCACTATAAGAAAAAACAAGTCCAAAACTACCTAGAAACTCCTTTGTCTGTCCAAAGTAAGCGAACATTTATTAGAGTGCGCTTTGGTCTATGGCCAGGTTTGTGTCATCTTCCACCGTGGAAGTTAACTGAGGGCAATATGACATGTAGGTTGTGTAAAGGGGGACAAGAAGATATGTTGTATCTTTTATGTTTGTGTCCTGCAATAGAAGCAGAAAGGAAAGTAATCCTCAGGCGGTTATTCAATGCTCGAGGTGTAAGAACTTGTAGACAAGCACTAATGGCGTGCCTAAGTTCGAACGATCTATTAATGAATTCCGCTTTTGTAAAATTTTTATCTGTGATTGCAAAAGGCCTTAAGGCAAATTTTATTTAGAGTTCCGCTTTTTAGAAGATTAGTAAAATTATTTGCTTGTTGTTCTTAAACTTTTTTTTTATTGTTGAAGATATTTTAAAGTGTACTTTTTTGTAAGATTTTAATTAATCAAACAAATAAACTTGAACTGGCGTGAACTGGCCCCTATAGTATGTGAAAGCCTTGTATACGTCCATCTATCTATTAAAAAAAGAAGTGAAGTGGGGAGGAAAAACACCCTGTGAACACACTTGTGTATATCACATAACTATAATAAGTAACCAGGGGTGTAGGTGCTAAGCTCTAAATGCCTTACAGAATTCTGCAGATGAAAGAAACTCATAGGATATTTGTATTGTCTGGACATATGCCCTCTCCCTCCCAGAGGGTGGCATGCTTCATCACAGAGCTCCTCCGTATCTCAGTAGTGGTGATTACCTATGTGATCTTCAGCCCTGGAAGATATGTGAAGTCTTTAGGTGTTCATATAAAACGGAAGAGATAGAAGTTTGTGATCTAAAACTACGTAATGGTAGACTAAATTGCCATATTCTTGTCCCCAGTGAGTAGGATTAATAATGCAGGAAGTGTTTCAACCCTGTAGAGTCAGGTCGGCATGTATATGCCCTTGTCAATGCCCCAAAAACATTAACAAGGTTTCTACATGACCTAACCTTTTTTTAATAGTGTTGACTAAATACAGTGAAATGATAGAGGTTCGTAAAACAAAGCTGACATTTTTTTCCATACCAGAGACATAATTCCAGCGCTTTAACCAAGCTCCTCAGGAGCTCCCCGTCTTTGAAATTTATAGCCCATATTCATAACCACCACTACCAATGTGAGGAGAACCTTATGATGACGCATGCCATCTTCTGGTCGGGTGAGGGCTTATGCCCTGACAATATACATATATTTTGAGCATTTTTAACCTGTAGAATTTTGTGAGACAATTTGAGGTCCGCACCTATGTCTCTGAGTATCTCAGTGCACTTATAAGATATACCCACCTGCCTTCTTGGTTTCTAAATCTAAAATCCTCATTATTTCATTTTATATCCAAGCTTGTGCTTCCACAGTGAGCCTAGGTGAGTGAGCCAACAGCACTGACATTGAGGTATCATTCAGGTTTCTTGACAGCAAACTCAGACATGGCAGTTACCTATTGTGCCTTTTGCTGGGTGATGTAACAGCCTGTGAGGTCCATGCAAAGAGGAGTACCTGGTTAGAACAATGCTTGTTTTATGAGAGTTAGGAAATTTAAATTATGGATATGTTTCAGTTATTTGAGCCTGGATGCTAGAAACGCACCAAGTCTACTGAATATTTACAGCAGTTTCAAAGCTGAATCAGCCTTTTGTCCATCCTGTATTTGAAAGCTAAAACAGTATTATTTGTATAAAATAATCTTAACTTTAAAGCTAATGAAGACAGATTGTTGCTGATAATTGTTGTGCAAAACTGTAAGACATTGATTTCAGTTTAAATTTTAACGATATTTGCACATGTAATGATTTTAACATATGTATAAATGTGAGATGATTGAACTGTATAAACTGTTCTTTTCAATAGATAGTTGCGACCCGATATTAGATAAGAATGGCATATCTACGAAAGGCTTGTAAGTACAATTACTTTCTCGCTTTTATTGTCATAGGCAGTGCTGCTTTTACTCAACTTTCATCACAGTTCTAAACTATGAACACATATTTTTTTCCACAGGCAGTTCAAAGAAGAAAGACAACAGCTTGTCGATGAAATCTTTTCTTTTTTAGACAACAATAAATATGTAAGTACTACATTCACATGTCTACAGTCTTTAGTGGGAGCCACAAACATATTTCATTACTTACTTTCCCTTTAGATTTCAGTGATACCCACACCCTGTCCACATAATCCCACTATAACTGTCTTTCCATGTATTTCTTATTACTAGGAAAAAGAACGCTTTGTAATATAAGGCTTCCACCCACTAAAACCACATGTAGCAGCCATAGTTACGTATGAAATCAGTGTTAATCTGTAGTGCAGTAAAATTGCATTATATTTAGCACAGTTCTCTAAGTGGGCTAAAAAAGGTTGGGTCAGTGTAAGGGGCTTCAGCAAAAAGAATAACTAGGAACCATTTATATGATGCATAGCCTAAGCGCGTGTCCTAATACCTTTGTCCTAGAATTACTACTGGTCCTGTTCTCGCTCTGTTTCCCATCCTCCTGATGATTGGTATCCTGATTCTCCTGGTAGTGTTGTCCCTTTGGTGGCTCTTCATTCTGGTCTTCTTCCAACTGCAGGTTAAAGTGATTTTGATCTTCTTGTTTGTACTTATTCTGGCCCACCAGGTGATGATCCTCCTGGTTTTGTTGTTCTTGATGGTCATGCTAATCTCAGGCCCCATGGGGCCCCTCCGTCTCTAGGTCCCACATATTCTTCATCTCCTTGCTCAACTATTCCTCCATGTGCTACTGATCCTCATTGAGCCTCTCACTGGTCTCATACTGTTCCTTCTGATGGTTTGGGTCCTAGTGGGTCAGATGCTCCGCCAACTGATCTTCTTCGTCCTTCTCTTGCTCCTCCTTCATCTCCTGTTCTTAGTCTTTCTGGTAGTGGTCCTCTGCAACCTCTTTGGCTTAGCCATCTGGTTGATGTCCATTAATCTTGACAATTCTGGTGGTTATGGCCTTGGCCACCCTAGTTCTGGTTCTGATGCAATTGGTGTTTCTGGTCCTTCTTACGACCCTGATCCTCTCCTATGTGCATCACTCCATCCCTCCTCCTCGTCCTGCTGTTCTTTGCATTCGTCTTCCTTCAGCCAGAATTTTTTGTCTAGGATATTTATTGGGTGTGCCATCTATTGTGTGCATGACTTTCCTTCCTGAGTATTGTGAATCTCCCCAGCAGACATGCAGTAAACCAGCAGACATTAATGGTGAGAGAGGAGAGAATGTTTACACTATAGGGATTCAACAAGAACTTCCAGCCCATCTCTCTGCTCCCCTTCCCGGCCAAGGTCATCGAGAAAACCGTCAACAGACAGCTAACCCGTTACCTCGAAGAAAACAGAATCCTGGACCCTTCCCAGTCATGGTTCCGCAGCAACCACAGCACCGAGACTCCCTTCATCGCCGCCACCGACGACATCAGGACCCTGCTGGACAGCGGCGAGACCGCAGCACTCGTCCTCCTAGACCTCTCTGCTACCTTCAATACCGTCTGCCACCGCACACGCCTCCACACCGCAGGGATCCGAGACAAGGCTCTGGATTGGACCACCTCCTTACTCTCCGGCAGAAACCAGAGCATCCATTTCCCCCATTCCGTTCCAAAGCCTCCGATATCATCTGCGGTGTACTCCAGGGATCCACCCTCAGCCCGACGCTGTTCAACATTTACATGGCCTCGCTCGCACATGTAGCCCAACAGCGTGACCTCAAAATCTCCTACGCCGACGACACTCAGCTGATCCTCTCCCTCACCAAGGACCCCATCACCGCCAAAGCCAACCTCCACGAAGGAATGAAGGCCGTCGCCGACTGGAGGAAGACGAGCCGTCTGAAGCTGAACTCGGACAAGACAGAGGTCCTCATCCTCAGCTCCGACCCTTCAGCCTGGGACGACTCCTGGTGGCCGACAGCACTGGGGGCAGCCTGACACCCACCGACCACGCACGTAACCTGGGAATCATCCTCGACTCAACGCTTTCAATGACCAAGCAAGTCAATGCCGTTTCCTCCTCCTGCTTCAACACCCTCCGCATGCTCCGCAAGATCTACAGATGGATCTCTACAGATACAAGAAAGACAGTCACCAACGCCCTCGTCGGCAGCAGACTCGACTACGGAAATGCCCTCTATGGGGGAGCCCCGATCAAGCTCATCAAACGACTACAACGCATCCAAAACGCCTCGGGACGACTGATTCTCGACGTACCACGCCACGGCCACATCACCCCCCACCTGAGTAACCTGCACTGGCTCCCAGTCAACAAGAGGATATCCTTCAAGCTCCTCACCCACGCACACAAGGCACTCCAAAAGACCGGCTCAGCCTACCTCAACAGACAGCTCTCCTTCTACATCCGCAACCGCCAGCTACGCTCTGCCGACCTCTCGCTCGCCACCGTCCCACGCATCCGAAGAACAACCACCGGTGGGACTTCTCCCACCTCGCCGCCAAGACATGGAACACCCTCACTGAGCCTACGACCTGCTGACCTTCAGGAGGCTACTCAAGACCTGGCTGTTCGATCAGTAGTGCCCCCCCTCCCCAGTGCGCTTTACAAATGATTGATTGATTGATTGAGTGACTATCATCACATAGAAAGATCTGTTTCACCAGCTTTGGGTTGCACCCGAAACAGGGTGAGTGCGCCAGCAGATATTGCAAGCTACTTTTTTTCCAGCCTGTTTCCTATCTCGTCCTCCCCCACATTATTTACTCTTCCTTGAAGCCATTAATATTATGTTTTAAAGCATATATTCTTTGGAGTCTTTTGTGATAACTGGTGGTTAAAGCTAAGCGCCATTTCCTCCTGTAAGACCAGTATACCTGCACACGTGCAAGCTTAACACAGACTCTCACATGTACTCACACACTCTCTAATGCTTCCATAAATTCTCAATCTCACACTCCTACAAACTCGGCCAAGTTCACACACACCACAGGCACTCCATTATAAGACTCAAGGAAACAATTCAAACTAGCCAAATGTTCATTTGCAGCAATTCTCTCAAATGAGTTATCAAAATTAACAATAAGAATTGTGGGTGCATTAGTAGGCGTAATCTGTACTGCTAGACAGTTTAATGAACCTGAGTCCAATTTACAGTGGTTGCCTATAACCTTTAAGGAGATTAGGGTTATTAAACCGCCCTTTACCCTACCAGCTACAGATGGTCTTGCTGGCTCAAAATAGGTTGTGTAACCGTCCAGCCAGAAGTTATTTTCGGTTTCCCAGGACTCTTTAAGCCCAATCACATCATACTCTTTTAAAAAACCTTTTGCACCTTTCATCGTCAATCTTGTTTTTTAGTCCTGCTATGTTCCAACTTAGTATCTTGGCTTGCTCCCCTATCTTAGCCTCCTGCTCCTGTATGAGTTTGGTAGTATAGTCCCTATGACTATCTCTAACTTGCCCTTGCATAGGGGAACGAGAGATTAGTCAATCATTGCTATCCATCTGGCTCAATGGGGCGAATCTATTTACAGCTACAAACCTACTCTCTTTGGCCCTTTCTTCTGCTACTGCAGCGGAAGTTGGATAACATTTGAGTAGGTTAGTGGTGTTTATGAGAAGGGGATGGTCATCATTGTGCTTAGTTCTGGCAATAGACTTATAGGTCCATTCTCCTGCTATATGTCTTTGCGGTCCCTTCCAGTCTCTGACCCATTCCCCAAAAACTGGTGGATAAAAAAAAACCCAAGGGCAAGACTGTAATCCCCCCAGGCCACAATTAGAACTCTCCTGATAGAGCCAGCCTGCTACACCTGTCCAATCAAAGTTAATGACTATTCAATCACCATCATCTGATTTAGGGTGACTTCCCACCCATCCCACCAGTCTCGCCATTATGATGTGTGAGGAAGGTCTGGACCCTCCCTCAGACTTTTTTGCACCAGAGCATAACCTTACGAATAAGTTCCTCGGTTGTCTCTGTGATGTTCTTTTTGAGAGGGGACACCCATATTAACCCCAACCAGCTAGCAATCAGTATCACATTAGTTATTCGTCCTATAGCAAACTAACCAATGATTAGACAAACTAGAACATGCGACTTAGGACCATCGCAGGAATGGAGGGAAGTGAGAACACTCTTTTGTTATACTCTCATACCAGTCCACAACAGGAGTAAAAAAGAGACACGGTAAGGTTAACATATTTATTTTAACGACTTGATCTCATGCGCAATATTTTAGTCAACATAAGCAGACATGATTAAAAATAATATGGTCAGCATGGTTACAACTCCATCAAATGCAAAAGGAGGAATCATATTACAACGATATTGCAAACAGGTGATATAGCGCCTAGTTTTAACACCCTCCCTATATAGGAACTGTATTATAACCTATAGAAGGTCTTTTGAGCTTGTTTTGGGGGACCCCATTACCTTTCCGCTCAGTAAGTGTAAATTACATCTGGATCAGCAAGGCTCTCTGTATCCCTGGAATCTTCCAAGTGTGTGAAATTATGGCAAGTGTGCTATGATAAAGGCGCCAGAATCTTGCTTGGCTCGCAGCTGCCAAAATGTTGTGTCTAGAATGTGTTACACGGACATGCCGATAAACAGGCTCATATATTATGATAAACTTGACGGCTCAGCACTCACTGTACAGACTGGGGGCACGATGTATGTCTAGAGATGTCGAAAAACAAACCTTTTCTCATGTATAGACCTTTGTGAAAGCTAACTTGCAAAAACAACTATGTAGTGTCGTGTGCAAAAAGCAGCAAAAGGTAAAATGGCGTTTAAACTTCTAATAAGCCATGCTAACATAACATGCACACAAAAGGAGGCCCTAAACCATACTACACCCTCCCTTGTTCGGGGAACGCACAATAACCAGGGCAAACTTCATAGAACGCAGAGTTCAAGTTCGAATGAGACAGAACCAAGTTCAGGAATTTTGCCAAACTTGAGAATTGGGAATAAAAAATCTGAATCAAAATAACCAAGTCAGTGAAAGCAAGCACGGGTGACGATGGCATGAAAAAAGACCTCAAACATGTAAGGAAAAATCAAGACATCAATAAAAAATATTCACAAGTTCAGTACGTGTTTGTGAAGCAGAAAAAAAATCAGTACTTCAATCCAACAGCGTATAAGCGCCATAATTTGCAGTTGCCTACAATAGGAAGTCGTTGTTATCATCGATGAACATTTCAGACATTCAATTAAGTAAAGGGAAAGAACATACATGTTCCTCGATTGCCGGAGCTTCTAGTACCATCAGAGGACAACTTGGGCTTACTTCAAGATAACTGCGTGCCAGAAAGTCATTGGCCGCATTCCAAATGTTCCAATTGCCTAGAACCCCATGATCCGCTGCGCAGGCCATAATCCCAGCACTAGAACAATCTAGTTCATGAGCAACTAAGGGACTCATTAGTAGATTAAAATCCAGGTCAGGAGACACCGTGTTGCAGAGACACAAATCCAGGGCCCATTCAAATTCGCAATCCAGGCAATGGAAAACACGCTGCACGCAAGTGAAGAATGAAAACCGGAAAGGTAAACCATCCGCCACACTCAGTCGCCAGAGACAGCGATCCATAGTATTCTAGCATCCGGTTACGAAGGTGGAGCAGCCGGGACAGATCGTCGTGGGGCACAGACTGTGCATCCATTTTGTAGTAAACAAATTAACAGCAGTATGCCCGCGCCTAAAGCCAGGGGCAAAGGGAAACCGCCAAAGACACTCGAAAAAAATCGAATGAAAAAATGCAGGGATCACACCGAATATAGTTTGAAATGAGGTCACAAGGCCAGAACATACTACTTTAAAAAAATGTGCCACGCCAGTAGTCGACGAGGCATTTAAGATTGTGTGAATCAAAGCACAGAAATGCAGGGGCAGGTCTGTGTTTAACAAGGCATTTACCTCAGTAGGAGTATTTGCAACGTGAAGGACGAATGTCTCACGCGCAGATGTAAGGGGAACTACCTTCTGGGACAATAGAGCTCTTATTCGACTCATCTTGTTGAACTCTGCTTTCACGGTCAAGATAGAAGGCCAGAAGGAAACATCGAGCCTCCCATGTGGAGGAGGGAACAAGACATTCTTACAACAAACTACACACTGGGAAACCCTAACGATATAAGGAATACCAGCATGCATACCACAACAATCTTCATTATTTAATAACAAATAACTGCCGTTTGCAAGCAATGTGAATGTCGGTGTAATGGCCGGGACTGGCCCTTTAAAACGCAGGCAAGGTTCGGTGCAAGAATATTACGGGAACCGTGCAATTGAAGATTTCTGCACACTAATGAGTGATCTGGTGTGGTGGTGCAATTCGCCATTCAAATAAACTTCCTTTCCTTCCCTCAAACACCTGTATGTGAACGGGAGATTCCAGACTTCATGAAGATAAGCCCCACCCAGGGGCTCAAACCTACCTATTGCATAGTGGTTTATGCAGGACTCAAATTTGAAAAGGGGAAAAAGTAGAGTTATCAACCCATGGATGAGCCAAACTGCCAAATTGGATTCTGCTACTGAAAAAGGCAAAGGTTCTAACTTTTCAATATGCAACAGTAAAAACGTCGCATCCTTCAATGACATAAATTGCTGTTTAACAGTCAAATTGAAAGGCAGAAATAATAAACTCGTGTTCATGTAATCCCATGGAACTCGAACATTTTTCAACGTTTGTAGGGTCCATGCAAACTGCATAACAGAACGCAATTGATTTTGTCCATGATACAGTACAGCAACCACTTCTTGCACAATATCAACCCCAATATTATCCAAAGTGTAAATTCTGAAAGAAAGGGTGTTAATGCTATTATCTACAATGGCAAGCACTTTTTCTAAATTGGCCTGATCAATAGCTCTAAGCCTAGAAGCAGCTTTAATTTGCGACAGATTCCAAACCTCATTGTAAGCAGCATATACCCATCTTTTCGATCTGCCTGCTGCAGGACCTTTAACAAAATCATTTAAGTCAACAGAGTCAGTGAGTTTGGATAAATGAAGTTTAACAGACGCTAAAGATGAATGTCTGAGCCAACTCTGGCACAATTTGCCTACACAATAGGTGGTGACCGAATGTTGAGTTTGAAAGCGGGGATCCACTCTAACCTCTGTATAGCCAGGGGTCAGACCCAGAAAACTGTGCTGGCAGGAATCTGCACTTTTTTTGCAGTATTTCAAATCAGAAAATAAAGCCTCAACGGCTTTCACGTCCCAATCATCAGAGCAAATATTTTGTTTAACTACATCCCCCATAGAAACACGGAGTACATTGGGAACATTATTAACCTCAGTGGGCCCATGTATCTGGAACTTTACAGCATCCCATAAAATCCCATCTAAAACGGGCCAAGCAGTTATATTCACTCCCTCTTCATGGTGTGTGAAGAGGAGTGGGGAGCCAAAGTTCCATCAATCATTCTAATTGAAGTTGTTTCTTGAAAGTAGTGTCCATTGATAAAACAGAAAAAATACACCACAAATCCTATGGACATGAATAAAAAAATTGCAATCAGCACCAGCCAAATGTAAGTCTAAGGAGGAATCAAAAAATGTTTTTTAAACCAGGTAGCAAAAATCGGAACTTTTGACGGGGACTTAGATGTAGAAGAGCCAGTGTCAAATGAAAAAGGGGATTGATTAGCCACACTAGTCTCCAAATCAGGCATAGACAAGTCAGTGGGGTAAGTATATTCAGTGTCATCAAGAGGATCACCAGCAGGTAGATTCAATAAAGGATTCGTAAGTGGACTCATTTCAACGGCAACATCAGGCCCGATGACAGGATCCGGGGCCAAAACAGAGTGTCGCACCATTGCTGGACACGAAACCGCAGGCGTCATACTATAAAGAATTGACCACCCTGTGTTGTTTTACATTGTCAATGGAAATGTACCTGTTCCCCTTTCGCCCAGGAAGAGGAGGTAAAATGACTGTTCTTGTACCCTGCACACCAAGCACGGCAACTGGAACCCGAGGAAGGACCAAATTCTTTCTTGTTGTCGATCTTCTCTTGCACCAGTTCTCCAACTTGGGGTAGCCAGCCGACTACCGGAATCTGCAACGCAGCTTGATGCGGCTCCCGCCGCCATGTCTAGACCATCAAGGTCCGGAACAAACATCTTGATGCCAAAGAGCATTTCGTATGGGATCCGCCCACCCAGAGACCTTCTAGGGAGATTATTCAGTGCACGTTGAACGCTATTGAGATGGGTGAGCCAATCTCTGCCAGCACCTAAAACGTTTGCTGTCAAGGATTGCTTTAAGTCACGGTTCATCCGCTCCACAACACTATTACCCTCAGGCCGGCATGGAGACGAAAGTTTGACCTGAACCCCCAATGAAGCCATGGCATACTTGTACGCCTTAGAGGCGAACGCTGGACCCTGGTCCGAATGGAAGGTACCACACGCAAAAATTCCCACAAAGACACGCAAATCCCTTACGACAGTTCTAGAATCAGCGCTCCTTTGAGGCCACACCCAGACAAAGCGCGTGCAAGAGTCAACTGCTACTAAGATGTACTTATACGCAGTATCAGAGGAGAAAGGACAGCAGTGATCTAAATAAACACACGCATGTGGTTTATTAGATATGTACAAATGAGTTTGGGGCGGGCGTGCAGAAGAGGAAGGTTTAATCTGCTGACAAATGCCACATCGAAGGACAACATCACGTGTCTGTTTGTACAAACCCCGCCACCAATATCGTTGCTGGAGAAGAGATACAGTAGCTGACACGCCGGCATGCTCCAAAGCCATCCCGACGTAGGGCTGCTGCAATCAAAGCCTGCCTGCGGTCCGCGTTGGGAATCAGTCTGTCACCAACGTCATTAATTCTCACATAAGGAACTTTATCCGGACTTGAATGATAAGAGTATTTAGAAGGGAAACCTCTAGGGTAATTACCTCCCTTCTCAGTTGCGGCAATAGCTGCCAAGATGTCATCAGCAATTTATACTTTTGGAATGTGTAACCGCTGCGACGGCAAATGTTGCAATTGCTGTCTTCGCTGCCTCGTCTGCGAGACAGTTGCTAACAGTGTGCACTCCAACACGCTGATGACCCAGAGTATGAATTACAAAAACAAGTGGGATTCGTTCTTTGAACTCAGCCACTCGAACCCAGATCATTTTATGTTTTATTGTGCGACCCTTGGAGTCACGATAATCATTTTGAGTCCAAAAGGGCAGATTGTCATTTTAAGACTGAACACAGTAGTAAGAGTCACTCACAATAAGAGTAGTCACACTGGGATCGGCGTACTCCCATGCAAGCATCAGACCATGAAGCTCTGCCCACTGGGCGGTATAGTCCCCTAATGTCTTTGTATGCACAACATCGGACTTGAATTCACTATCCACCATAGTACCAACCACAATTGCGCAGACCGAAGAATACGCATGTTTTGAATCCGTAGCTGGTTGTGCACTTCCATCAGTGCAAATGATACAGCGGAAATCTTCAAGGGGCCGCATAGTCAGAGGAGCAGGATGAACAAATTCATATTGCAAGTACTCTTGAGTCTGCAGAGAGGAATCAAAAATGAATGTGACATCCGGAGATGTCAGACGTAGCCCATTTTATCCACCGAGGGTGCAAAGCTTTGGAATTCGGTACACTGGCTTTCGTCACTGTCTCCAAGGCAGGATACGGAGTAACAACCAAAATTCGTTTTCCCTGCGACAGTGCAGTTCCTTAAGAATCGCCATTTGCACTGCTGTCAACATTTTTTCCACAATAGATAACAGCAACTCAGCCGAAGTGTACAAGTGTGGCTTCTAAGCGATGGGGCTTGTGTTACCCTCATTAAAAGTGAGATACTTGAAACCCACAGCCCCTGGCACGATTCTTATCACCAGGTTGGTGTGGTTATCACGAGTCGACAAGAACTTAGATTCAAGAAGATCAGCCTGCAAAGATTGCAAGATGACTGAATGCTCCGGCAGCCAGCACGATTTGGAAAAAGTAGGTTGTATCAACGCATAAAGCGGCTTGATATGCTGGGCATATTCTGGAATGTAGGTATGATCGAAATTCAAAAAGCCCAGTAAAGATTGTAGCTTTTTTCAGTGTTGTGGGAGCTCGCAAAAATGCACATTTCTCCAGGAAGTGAGGAGCCAAACCTCGACCTTCCTTTTTTTTTCTTTTTAAATATTTTTATTTGATTTTTTATAATGCACGAACAAAACAGGCATGTCACATATAACCATCATCCACCATCCTTCTTCCCTCCACCCTCCTCCTTCCTCCGCCAAACCATAGTCCCCTCTCCCTCCTGACAGGACTGTGCATTGCATCTCAAGGAGTCCAAGGAGTGCAAAAGAACATTCCAAGTTTGCCTCGCACACAGCCAGAGCAGCCGCGTACCCCTCCCTCCCTTATTTACAATCCCCCTTCCAATCCATGCTATTGACGCCATTTCTCCCACACTGTTGAACTTCTTTGGGCACCCTCTTGCCTTGTACGTGACTCTCTGCTGCCATGTATAAGTCCATGCCCCTCCTCCATTCATCTAACCTCGGCGGCGTGGGGGCCCCCCACGCCCGTGCCACGTCCTGTTAGCCACCACCAGTGCTAAAACTACAAAGATTAGGAGTGGGCGACTCAAGTCCACATCGTTTGTTATGCCTAGCAGCACCAATTTGGGGTCTAGCGGCAGAGGGACTTCCAGGACCTCTCCTAACTCTGTTTAAACAACAAGGAGGACAAAGTTCCTATGCCAGGGAGCAAAAAGTCACCCATGCATCGTGGTGCAAAAAGTCACCAATACTTAAAAAATTGGAAGAAAAAGAAAGAAAAAAGAGAAAGGGGGATGATTCCTAGGTATAAAAGACCCAAAATTATGAGAGGGAAAGACATTGTGTTTCCTCTGTTGCCCTCACACACCCCGAAGAGTGTCATGCTTCATCATCGGGCGTTTGCTCCTCGTAGGGCCGGCGCTGCAATTCCCTACGGGTCCCCCGAAGGGTCACTTTATCGGAGATCTTTTAGAGGAATGCCGGATGATGCAGGACCTCTGCCCAGTATGTCTGTATGATGGGGCACAGCCAGACAGTATGGTAAAAATCCCCACGCCTCTGACCACACCTGAGACAATTTATGTCGCTAGCCCTCCCCATGTGGTGCAACCGCACCCTATCATAATACACCTTGTGTAGGATTTTATACTGAATAAGTCGCAAGCGGGACTTAATTGCAACTTCCCTTGGATACATCAGGGCAGCCTCCCAGTCCACTGTATCCATCTCCCCCACATTTTGCTCTCACGATTCTCTGAGCTTTACCAACCCATCCGGCATATTATTGATCAATGTTTTGTAGGTCAGGGAAACTGCCTTACATGGGGTGCGTTCCTGCAACAATCGTCCAACAAGCGGTGCATACTCTGGTAAGAGCAAGGCAAGCGCCTCCTCCGCCCGCCACTCATGTCGCAACTGCGCATATCTGAGGTACTGTGTGTGGTGCAGCCCGAAATCCGCCCTCAATACCTGGAAAGGCTTTAGTTCCCCCCTCTTCATCAGATCCCCCAGTACGGAGATACCGATGTCGTCCCACCTCTTGAACCCTCGCAGCTTGTTCAGCTCCTTCAGCCATACGCAATACCATATTGGGGTCTGTTTCGTCGGTGTGTGAGTCCAGCCAATTGCTTTAGTCGCCCTCTCCCATATCGCGGAACCCTTGTAGCTGAATGCAGTCTTTCCTTCCCCTTTCCCCCGTATATATAGTGTAGGCAGTTGTGCCGTGTCATAGTTCTCCTCTCTAGGCTGTATGTGGGATGGTCTGCTGGAGCGTGCAACCATTCATTGATGGGGGTTAGGTGTTCCACCCCGTAGTACGCTTCAATGTTCGGTAGGGAGATCCCTCCGTTATACTGGTTCCTTTGTGGTGTTCCCAAAGCCATTCTGGATTGTTTCCCCAGCCACAACAGTGAACTCAACTCTGTGTTTATATCAGTGGGAATTATTCTTTTTGTAAGACGTACAAAAAACGTGGTAGCGTAATCATTTTAAACATGGCAGCATGTCCCAGGATCGTGAGGAGGAGCGTCTTCCACCTAGCAGCGTCCTCAGCAAAGGTATCCAGCACCCGCTTAATATTCCTCTGGTGTGAGAGGCTTCTATCCAAAGTCATATATACCCCCAAGTATGCAAATCCCTCATCTGTAGTCCTGAGCGCACCAGGCAGGAAAGACCAGTCCTCCCCCTGCAGAGGGTCGTATAAGATGCCAATTTATCGTATAACCAGCATGAGCGCCATAACGGCTCAGCGTGGTCAACAACGCCGGGATTTTGGTGACAGGATGGGTGACATACAATAGGACGTCATCCGCATATAGAGAAATTTTTTCCTCATACGGGTCCGTCTGCTCTATTTTAAATCCCCTAATATCCTTGTTCTGCCTAATTTCGCACGCTACTACTTCTATGGTTAGGGCAAAGAGCAATGGGGACAGGGGACACCCCTCCCGGGTCCCTCTTCTTATGGGGGAAATCCTCTGATAGCACCCCGTTGACTTTCACTCTGGCTAGTGGGTCCGTATACCGTAACCTCACCCACTGCCGGAACTTGGGGCCAAATCCAAACCTGGACAGTACTCGTTCGAGGAAGGGCCAGTGCACCGGGTCGAACGCCTTTTCGGCGTCCAAGGATAAAAACAAATGGGAGTCCTGCCGATTGTGCACCTCCATCAGCCAAATATGGGTCCTCCTAAGATTTAACCTAGTTGCCCTGTCCGTCAGGAAACCAGTCTGGTCCAGGTGGACCAGGTCGGGAATTACCCGCCGCAGTCGGAGGGCTAAAATTGTCGCCAGGAGTTTTATCTCCACATTCAGGAGGGATATGTGGCGGTACGACACGCATTCCTCGGGGGGGTTTACCCTTCTTATAGATCGGGACAATTGTGGCCATACGTAGGTCTGGCCGTAAGATGCCCTCCTGGGCTGCCCCCTCAAACAGGGCCAGTAGGTGGCTAACAAGAAGATCCGCCGTTTAAAAAGAAAATTCAGCGGGAAACCCATTTGGGCCAGGGGACTTCCCCGGACGGAGTTTAGTCAAGGCCTCCTTGATCTCGTTGATTGTTATATCTCCCTTCAAGTCCCGCTGGTCATCGTGAGAGAGAACGGGGCTATCATTTTGATCAATGTACCCCATTGTGTCTAGTGTTCCCAGGTCCCTAGCCTCGTAAAAATCCTCATAATAGGCGGCAAAGGCTTGAACTATCTGCACATCCTTCCGCCGCAGCTGCCCCTGCTTATCCCTCACCTGTTGGACCCATCCGGCATCCCGCTCTTTCCTACTCAACCACGCCAGGAGCTTTCCCGACTTGTCCCCTACATCGTACAGCCTGTGCAGTCGCCAGTGCCTGCATTTTAGCCTCGTCCATCACCAATTCCCTATATTGTTGTTGCTTATCCAGTCGAAGTCTGAGAGTCTGAGGGTCCCTATCGGCCACATGGTCACGTTCTAAGTCTAGAATCTGAGTTTCCAAGGTTTGTAGCTCTTCCTGCACTTTCCTCTTTTCCCAGGCTAATCTGTTCTGGGCCCTGTCCCGTAGAACCGCCTTGAAGGCTTCCCAAACTACTACCCCTGACGAGACCGATCCCATGTTTTCAGCAAAGTATACCTTCACATCTGCTCTGAGGCCCTTCACTAGAACCTTATTCTGCAGGTCCCATGCAGACAGCCGCCAACTCCTCGCCCCCAATGCAGGCCCTCCCCCCAGCCGCACCAGAAGAGGCGATTGGTCCGAGATACCTCTCGCTTGATACTCTGCCACATCCTCCACACTGAGAGCCCGTCTCGGCATAAAGACATAGTCTAATCTAGAGTACACCTTATGGGCCCCTGAGAAGTACGAATAGGTGCTAGCGTCTGGGTGCAGCCATCTCCAGACATCCACTAGTCCAAGGGTGGAAACGGTTCTAGCTAAAGGAGTTAGTGTAGAGTCACTAGATCTGTACCCCAACCTATCCAGTGTAGATGACATAACATCATTAAAATCCCCTCCCACCACCTGCAAAGTGCCTGATGTGTGCAGTAGGATGTCCGTGACGCCCGACAAAGTCCTGACCTGTGATTTTGGTGGTGCATAGACTTGAGATGATCGTGAGCCTCTGCTGTCCCCATGTTCTCTGTACCCCCACGTATGTCCCCAGTGAGTCTGTCCAAGTCTGCGTGACCATGAAGGGAGGTGTTTTCTTAATCAGGATGGCAACCCCCCTGGAGCCTGTGGTATACCCTGCATGCGCCAGTACTCTGTACGAGCCCCTCGCCAGGAATCCACACCGGGTACCCTGAAGGTGCGTCTCCTGCAGTAGGACAATATCTGGCCCCATCCTTTTCATATAAGCCAGTACCAACCCCCTCTTAACCTTGTTGCCCAAGCCGTTCACGTTCCACGTGAGGATCTTAACACCGCTATTAACCTGGACCTCTGCCCTGGAGCTACCTAGCAATGTAGAGGACATCACAGGCGTAGACATCGGTCCTAACCATGACATGCTTAAAAAACTGAACAAACATCCCCAACCAAGATGTACACTCATCAAAAACTACCCCTCCCTTCCCTGAAAACGAAATAGCTCCACCCCAAATAACACCCCCCCTCCCCACCCCCGTCTCCCCTCCAGTCCCATCGCCATCCAAAGACAGAGATAAAGCTTAACAGGTGAAGGAGGTCTGTCGCCCACCCAATCTCACCCCCAAAATACAAGAAACCTGCTCGGAAACCTTTAACAAAGGAACATGCACAGGTAGAAGTACGAGCAGGTAAGAACAAGAAAGAAAGTTAGACCAAAGAACAAAGCAAAAAGGAGGGTGTATCCAACTTGCGTGCTCCTTGGCCACAGAGTCAATACTCTGTCAGCCCGTCCTGTCCCATCTTCACAAATTAGAGTCCAGGGGGTCCCCCTGAGAAGCCCCCGTCTCTTGTGTAGTCTCCTGTTCCATATCGTTTATCGCCACTACCAGGGGATGTAATGATTGCTCTTCCAATTCTTCACCCTCGGAGGAGGTGCTCCCAGGCTCTCCCTCCCCTTCCGACTGTGTTTTTCCCGCAAGGCAGCAGAACCTGGAGCCCGTCAGCCGATTAGAGTCAAGGGAGGCAGTGCTCCGCCCCCTCTGCCGTGCAGATCCGGATGTGGGATAAGGGGTTACAGCCAGGTTTCGGCTTCCGTGCTTCTGCCTCAGTCTCTGTGGTTTTGGCGATCCTCTCGAGCCGTCCATGGATCTCCCCACATCCGATACCCTCTGAACCCCGGACACGTTCCTTGTCAAAGGAGGGCGCTCCTCCAACCACTGCCATGCCTCATGCCTCTACTGGGTTTTGAAAAAATTATATTTTCTCCTTGTAGATCACTTTCAACTTTGCAGGAAACAGGAGCATGTACTGTATGCGGAGGTCCCTTAGTTTAGCCTTCACCGCATCAAAGGAACGCCTCTGTCTCTGCACTTCCTGGCTGTAGTCTGGGAAAATCATTACAAGTTTTCTGGCTTCCCTTAGAATCATATCTCTGTCCAAAAAATTCAGGAAGCGGGCAATGACTGGCCGTGGCCTAGCTCCCACCGGTGGCTTAGCCAGCAGCGCTCGATGCGCCCGTTCTATTACGAAACAAGTCGAGAACTTAAACTTTGGGAAAGTGCGTAGAAGCCAGGAGTGCAGGAACTCTGCCATGTTAGCCCCTTCGATTCCCCCCCCTAAAGCCCACAAAGCGGAGATTATTGCGTCTTGCTCTGGTTTCTGCATCGTCCACCTTCCACAGAAGCTGCTTATGAGCGGATTGAAGGTCCGCCATGCCTTTCTTCAAATCCTGAATAGAATCTTCGGCTTCCCCAGTCTAGTTTCCGCCTCCGTCACTGGCTCTGCCAGATTTCAGAGGTCTTGTCGCAAAAGCGTCATTTCTGTGCCCACTTCACCGATTTTATTCTCCAGGGCCGCCCGTGACGCCTGTATGTCCTCACGGGACGCCTGTATGGCACCAGTAGGGCTGTGTCCGAGCGAGCACCTGAAGAGTCACCCTCTGGGGGGAGGGGCGCTGTGGTGTAACGGTCCAATGTACCCTGTCGGGGGGGTTTGGGATCTTTGTCTTTCTTTCCCATGGTGCTCTAGCCTCGGGCTACACACCTACAGGGCTCACGTTGTCTGGGCGCCACTCAGAATCTCCGCAGCTCACCTCACTCGCAATCCCTCTTCAGGCCAGCCCTCCAGCCCAGGCCCCCCACTGGTAGTCGCGCAGATCTCTCCTCCTGGTCACCAGGAAAAGCCACTAGTTATATTCCCCACCAAGCAGTTGGGGGGAGAGAAGGTGGAACCGGACACAGGGGCCAGACAGGGAGTTCTACACCCCAGGCCGGCAAACTCTGTATGGACCGCCAGAGATCGGTTCGGATGTAACTTGGAGGACTTGCCCAGCGCCCTCCACCACGGAAAGCCCACACAGGGGCAGGAAACCCAGTGTGAGAGGCAGTCAGTGCCCCCCCGTTTATGCGCTTCTTTCTCAAGTGTCCCACAGTGCTCCTGCCGTTGCGCCCTTATCCAGAGGGAGGTGCAATATGGGCCTCTAGACCGAGCCGTGCCCTCCACTACCACCTAGAATCAATTGGAGGCCTCCTCCAGGTACGATCCTTCACCCCTCGGGGGCGGGAAGGTGAGGTAGGGGGCAGAGGACAAGCCGTCCAAGGTCTCACTGCGAGGTCGCACTGATGATGGCCCCTCCGTAGCGTCGCACCGCCCCCCTGGCCTCCCGCACTCTCACTGCAACTCCAGGGGGCCCCTCCTGTGCAGATGCTCACTCCGGGCTCAGGTCGTCTCCCCTGCACACGGACCCTGCAGGAAAGTGGGTTGGGCGCCTCACGGAGCGTCCAGCCATGGCCTCGGGCCCACCAGCGCCTCCGCCGTCAGCGGCACTCTCCCCGGGGCCAGCCCCCACCTCGAGATGCCGCAGGTCTCCGCGGGGCCGGTAGCCCGGGTCTGATGCCTACTCCACTCCCAGGCGGCTCTCCGGGCCCGACGCGGCTTTCCGTCAGACCTCCGGTCCACCACCACTGTCCCAGCCGGGCTGTAGGAAGAGGAAGCCCCACGACTAAGGCGCAGCAATCGGCAGTGTCTCCGTGCGCTCCGCGCCCCAGCGGCACCATCTTAGATCGCGCTCCGGGGCCTCCGAGCCTGTCTACGTCCTCGCAGAAACGGGGTCTCCCCGACTCTCAATCCACACTCTGTGTCAGCAAGGGGGATGAGGTACCTCTGCGGATAATGAAACTTTGTTTTGCAGGACTGCAGGTCACCATTAAGTTAGACGGATCAGTGATAGTTGCCGGAGCTGCACAGGCACACGTCCTACTCAGCCATGTTGTTTCTCAACCTTCATTGTTGAGCTCGTAGCCCAAGAACAACACTGTGTACTCAGCAATGTGCGATTTCGTAAAGTTAAATTTATAGCCTATGTCCACAAAACGGCAAATTATGCCATCAACATGGCACAGATGCGGCTATAATTAGTCGTCTGTGAGATAAATGTCATCCACATACGAACATGCATCTGCGTCGAGTCTCTCCAGGAGAAAGACTATGCGGGCGGCAAAAACGCCTGGACTATTCTTATAGCCCATAGCCAAATGAAGGAATTGGCACTGTTTGCCACCACTTGTAAAATGTGTCAATTGACTACTAAGAGGGGACAGATTGTGGGCAAAAAAAACCCCATTGGATATGTCAAGTGTGGTTTTGAACCTTTTACGCACGAGACTATCCACAAGGGCAAAAACTGTGAGTATTCTGCACCCCGCACGTACGACAGTGTGAGTTTAAGTGGCGGTAATCCAAGACAAAACGTTATGAGCCATCTGGCTTGGTCACAGTAAAAAGTGGGTTATTCATCGGAGACACAGACGTTTCAATTACACCTTGATATTCCAATTGTTCAAGGATTTCTGCAACGGAGGCTTTTGCTTCACGTCACATGGGGTATTGGGGTTGAGGCTGTGGCATCGACCGCAAGGGAATCTCATGTCGAGGGAAAAGTTTGTCCCATCCACAATGAGTACAGTGCAATGCCGGCGCAAGTGCCTTAGCCCAATCTTCTGCAAACTGCATAGCCTGCTCCTTCGGCACTGTGTGCATGAAAGCGGGGAGGATCACCTCCTCCCCTTGCGGAGCAGCTAAGACAAAAGGTGGGGGCCAATCGTCCTCCGCCAACAAAATATCATAGGTAGTTGTTAGATTTTCCCCCAAAAACCTTTTATGGTACGCTCTATGTCACCTTCAATTACAAGGACTATTTCATAAAGTCTGTCAGGGGGAGCCACTCTAGTGTCCGCTGTCTCAACTACAACAAAGGTGTCAGTCGCTGTCACCTTCAGCAGTGGACGCAACGCCTCTCGAACGATGGTAATCTCCGCCGCGCTGTCCAGCAGCGTCAGCGCCCATGTCACATTCCGAAGCTGCGTTCTCACTATCTGTGGCATATTTTGCCGTTACCACAGCAACTTTCTTCTGAAACTGGGGCCTTGGATGCGATGTCTCGTCCTGCTTGCCGTTTCCGTCAGCCTTACGAGGCTGCTCACAGCTCTGTTGGGCACCTTGACCTCTGCCGCCGCCTCTTCCACCAGTGGCTGTTACCGATGTTTCCTGCAAAGAGCGAGGAGAAGGTTGTTCAGGAACCTGAAATCTATCTGGTGACTTAATAGTACTGCGGTCACGCAACTCATAAAGGGGTCTTAGTTGCGGAGCTGTTAACTGCCCCGCTCGTGGATGCGGGGTGTAAGCAGCTAAAACAGGCCAAGTAGCGCCTGAGATCGACAACGGCCCTTGTCTGACTGCTGTAATAATGTGTGGGAGGGCACCATTAAACCAAACGGCATGCTGCTAAGCAGTAATTGGAATTTCCACTATCTGATATGGAGCGTAAGCTGCAGGAGCATCAGCAGGAGTGTAAGTGTGAAATCACCAGTATTAGCATCTACCGCTGGAAAAGTAACCTATGAGTAATATAACTCAAACGGGTACACCGCGTCAGCGGAGACTAACAAAAACGACTGCCTGTCCCTGTAATGAAACAAGGTATTCCTGCAAGTGATTCCGTACAGTAACACGACTGTGTGCTGGGATATCAACCGCAGCCATATCGACACAGTAATAGAAAGTACAATGCAATACAATAAGGCACAACTGGGTAGTAACTCAAATAGAAAACCGTTTTATCATGCTTGAAGTAACCTATATAACTATAGGTAGGTTTTATCTGTCACTATTGTCAACCGGAAACAATAGTGAGGGGGTGTTAGACTGATATAAGCACTACTCAAGTGTCTCACAATAAGACCACACTCGTTGGCGGCGCCATGTTGCAAGGATTTCTGCTTATACACAGAACTGTGCAAAGAAACCTAGGACATTAGTGAATTGTGGTGTACAAGAAACTCACTTCAGTACCCAGAACCCCCAACCAGCTAGCAATCAGTGTCACATTAGCTCTTCGTCCTATAGCAAAGTAACCAATGATTAGAAAACCTAAAACATGCGACTTAGGACCATCCCAGGAATGGTGGGAAGTGAGAACACTCTTTTGTTATACTCTCATACCAGTCCACAACAGGAGTAAAAAAGAGACACTGTAAGGTTAAAATATTTATTTTAACGACATGATCTCATGCGCAGAATTTTAGTCAACATGAGCAGACATATGATTAAAAATAATATGGTCAGCATGGTTACAACTCCATCAAATACAAAAGGAGGAATCATATTACAAAGATAGTGCAAACAGGTGATATAGCGCCTAGTTTTAACACCCTCCCTATATAGGAACTGTGTATTATAAACTATAGAAGGTCTCTTGAGCTTGTTTTGGGGACCCCATTACCTTTCCGCTCAGTAAGTGTAAATTACATCTGGATCAGCTAGGCTCTCTGCATCCCTGGAATATTCCAAGTGTGTGAAATTATGGCAAGTGTGCTATGATAAAGGCACCAGAATCTTGCTTGGATCACAGCTGCCAAAATGTTGTGTCTAGAATGTGTTACACGGACATGCCGATAAACAGGCTCATATGTTATGATAATCTTGACGTCTCAGCACTCATTGTACAGACTGGGGGCACGATGTATGTCTAGAGATGTTGAAAAACAAACCTTTTCTCATGTATAGACCTTCGTGAAAGCTAACTTGCAAAAACAACTATGTAGTGTTGTGTGCAAAAAGCAGCACAAGGTAAAATGGTGTTTAAACTTTTAATAAGCAATGCTAACATAACATGCACGCAAAAGGAGGCCCTAAACCATATTACATTACCTCAAATACCTCGGATCCCAAACCCAACTGGGGCTCCACATTATGGATCTCAGTAGTTATAGCTCCTACAGCTGTAGAGAAGTAGGAGATAATAGAGACGCAATTGCATGGTATATTTGCCTTAGTCTTTACAGTGTTTGATGTACATGAGAGTTTTTGCTTACCCATAATGCCTTCTTCACGAAGGAGGGGCTGCCCGGCCCGGTCTCTGTCGTGTGCTGTGAAAGCCCGCGGGTGAATTTATAGCACCTCCAGGCGCTAAGAGATGATGATCATGGCTACGGCCGCACGGGAGGCTGGGACTTGTAGTCATGTCGCCTCTCCCCTCCAGCAGCACCACCAAAGCCCAAAGAGCCGGTAAACAGGCACTCACAGGCACACTCATTCACAAATGCACTCTCTCAAAATGCCTCACTCATGCATATTTAGTTGCTCATTCACAAGCACTCACAAACTCCTACACACTCACATTTACTACCGCACTCTACTAGTTCTCACACAGATACGCTCCCGCATTCTCAACCATTCATTCACACTGTCACTCACACTTCTGTTTTTTTGACCTGCTTGTATTGTGCTAGAAAAGCTTGCACTGCGACGGTTCCTTTAAACTGCACCATTTAAAAACATATAATCCAGGATTTATGTGTGACCCCTTCAGGCAGTTCTGGCGTTTTAGCCAGCAACATTTTGCATTTTTGTATTTTCAACCCGTACTTATGCTGAAAACGAAAAGCTACAAGCTTGAGAATACAGCCTTGTGGTGCATGAAAAGCAAGGATTGGCGAAGGTGTTACACGAGACAATTGATCAATTAGCTTCTGGGCTAAAGTTTTGAAAATGAAGTTTCAGTTTGTGATCTTGAGGCTTCAATCAAAGGTTAATGAGTGAAGTGGTGTTAGGGCACTGAGTGCATTTCACGTGCAGATGCTAGAATTCCAGTGCTGGGCAAGCATTCTCTCTCTTCCAAAATAACGGAGCTTGTTGAAAACTACAGCCCACCACAGTTTTAACTCTGTGGGATGTGGGCGCAGTGTCCCAGCATCACCTGCAAACCCCCTCCTGTGGTCACGCTGTGTAGTAGCAGAAGTAGCTCAACGCGTTTGAATTGCTGAATAGTTTTACTGAACAGTTTTACTTACGGGCCTGCGTTCCCACAGAGAACCTAGGCTTTTTAGGAAGCTTTCAGGAGCCCCGCGGTTGAAATCTTGCTTGAGCCTCAGTACCCTACAGGAGTGTCTGCTATTATTAACCTTGTTTAGTGTGGGCTGTCTATCGTGCAGTTGTTAAAAAATCACCACCTAATGAACAAAAAACTAGTCTATTGAAAACATATCTGCAAAAACATAACCTTATTTTTTGGGGAGGGGGTTGTGGGGGCTGGCAGAGGACAATAATGCATCTAACGTAAGTTACCTACACAGGTTGGGCGCGTGAATTTCTAAAGAGGGTACCGAGGGGGTTTCCCAAAGTGAAAATATTCATTTGTGAAACGGAAACTGAAATAAAGCGAGGTAAAATTAATTTTGTATTGGTTATATCTTTTACATGTAATAGAAATGGATATGTCAGCTGCTCTGTGCCATTCATGTCAACAGTTTGCCTAATCGATTGTATGTTACCTATGCTCAAGGCTTCCCCGGATGGTAATGCAGCTTTGTAATAAAAGCAAGGCCCCTTTTTAGGTCTTGGCTAGTGTAGGCTGCGCTTGCGCAGTCTCGCTGGCGAGATTATATGTTTCTAGTAGTGGTGCTTGAACCCGCCCCACTTCTCCATTGGCTGGCTTCCTAAATGGCGGCCAGCCATTGGAAAAGAGGTTTGTCTTTCAATTTAAGCCCCGTCTTTTTCGGATTGGGGGCGTGTTTTTTCAGTCCTTTCTCTCCGTGACGTCATCAGTCCAAAACACGCCCCCCAATCTGAAAAGGACGGGGCTTAGTTCGTTCGTGTTTAAGCTTGTTTTTTTTAGTACGTTCGCTGGTATGGTGTTCCTTTTCTACCTCTACATGTCCTCCCTCCCACCCTTTCAGGCCCGGTCCTGAGTTTATTTCTGCCACAACATCACTCATCCGATTGTTCCCAGATGCTGCCATGTCTGAGCGTGATCTGTTTTATCTACTGTGCTCGCAGTGTTGGGCGCCTAGTGTATGCTTGTATGTTTTTGTACATTTTACTTTGACGTGATTGGCTGGGAATGGGGTCCATCTTACGTTGCCCTCTCCCGTCTTCTATCGCGTCAGGCTATCCTTGTGGTCCTAGCGCCGCCGACTGTTACCGCCTTCACTCACCCGGCATCGCGCCAGTCTTCTCTTTCGCCTCCATTCTCTCTGCTAGTCCCGGTGGCAACATGTCCAACTCTAGCATTGGTACCATGCAGAGGCTAGTGGAGCAGCTCAAGATGGAGGCGGGCGTGGAGCGGTTCAAGGTGAGCGGTGTCTGGGTTTACCCACGCACTTTTACTATGTCCTTCTGTACCATAGGACGCAGCCTTTGCCGTGCTGTTACCGGGCGCCCCTTGGGGCAGCATAGTGATCTAGTGCTTCTCACCTACCGCTATGGTGGAGTGCATCAGTGGGATGTGTGTCGACTGCTTCACCGGCGCAGGGACAGAATGTGTTTTTATCGGCCGAAGCAGTCATCTAAATATACTGTTGTCTCTTCTGCTTTGCAAACGGGTTGTTTCTGCGCTGCCAGCTGTGCCAGAGGGCTGTCTATGCACAGTGGCTGTGCCAGCGTTTACATTCTTTAACGGGTAGCCATTGGAGGATGCGTGTATGTTTAGTTACTCCTACAGCCTGTGCGTGGCTCTATCAGGGGGCAAGGTATCAGAGAAGCCCCAGAGTGAAGGCCCAGAGGCACCGTAGTGCCAATGCTGGTTTTGCTCGCTTTTCTTGCGCCTCTGTTCCCTGGTTGTGCTCGCTTTCTTGCCTCTGTTCCCTGGTTGTGCTAGTTTTTCTTGCCTCTGTTCCCTGGTTGTGATCGTTTTCTTGCCTCTGTTCCCTGATTGTGATCTTTTTCTTGCCTCTGTTCCCTGATTGTGATCTTTTTCCTGCCTCTGTTCCCTGATTGTGATCTTTTTCATGCCTCTGTTCCCTGGTTGTGCTTGTTTTTCTTGCCTCTGTTCCCTGGTTGTGCTCGCTTTTCTTGCCTCTGTTCCCTGGTTGTGCTCGCTTTTCTTGCCTTCTGCCCCCTGATTGTGCTAGTTTTTCTTGCCTCTGTTCCCTGGTTGTGCTTGATTTTCTTGCCTTCTGCCCCCTGATTGTGCTCGCTTTTATTGCCTTCTGCCTCCTGATTGTGATCGTTATTCTTGCCTCTGTTCCCTGGTTGTGCTCGTTTTCTTGCCTCTGTTCCCTGGTTGTGCTTGTTTTTTCTTGCCTCTGCCCCCTGGTTGCGCTAGTTTTTATTGCCTCTGTCCCCTGGTTGCGCTCGTTTTTCTTGCCTCTGTTCCCTGGTTGTGCTTGTTTTTCTTGCCTATGTTCCCTGGTTGTGCTCGCTTTTCTTGCCTCTGTTCCCTGATTGTGGTCGTATTTCTTGCCTCTGGTCCCTGGTTGTGCTCGCTTTTCTTGCCTCTGCCCCCTGGTTGTGCTAGTTTTTCTTGCCTCTGTTCCCTGGTTGTGCTCGTTTTTCTTGCCTCTGTTCCCTGATTGTGCTAGTTTTTCTTGCCTTCTGCCCCCTGATTGTGCTAGTTTTTCTTGCCTCTGTTCCCTGGTTGTGATTGTTTTTCTTGCCTATGTTCCCTGATTGTGCTCGTTTTCCTGCCTCTGTTCCCTGATTGTGCTCGCTTTTCTTGCCTTCTGCCTCCTCATTGTGCTCGTTTTTCTTGCCTCTGTTCCCTGACTGTGCTTGTTTTTCTTGCCTCTGTTCCCTGATTGTGCTGGCTTTTCTTGCCTCTGCCCCCCTGATTGTGCTCGGTTTTCTTGCCTCTGCCCCCTGATTGTGCATGTGAAAGAGTATAATCATGTAAAACAGTTGATGGGTCTTAACTGGAGACAGTTCTGACAATACAAAGTGCATGTACGTCAATGCGAGATATAAAACAAATTACAAAACTAGGTATTGAAGATCAGCACTTCACTTAAATTACTTTAGAGCTAGCGTGTGTGTGTGGCTCTGTGTGTGTGTGTGGCTCTGTGTGTGTGTGTGTGGCTCTGTGTGTGTGGCTCTGTGTGTGTGTGGCTCTGTGTGTGTGTGGCTCTGTGTGTGTGTGGCTCTGTGTGTGTGTGGCTCTGTGTGTGTGGCTGTGTGTGTATGTGGTTCTGTGTGTGTGTGTGGCTCTGTGTGTGTGTGGCTTTGTGTGTGGCTCTGTGTGTGTGTGTGGCTCTGTGTGTGTGTGTGGCTCTGTGTGTGTGTGAGTGGCTCTGTGTGTGTGTGTGGCTCTGTGTGTGTGTGAGTGGCTCTGTGTGAGTGGCTCTGTGTGTGTGGCTCTGTGTGTGGGGCTCTCTGTGTGTGTGGGGGGCTCTGTGTGTGTGGGGGGCTCTGTGTGTGTGTGGGGCTCTGTGTGTGTGGGGGGGGGCTCTGTGTGTGTGTGTGTGGGGGGCTCTGTGTGTGTGGGGGGCTCTGTGTGTGTGTGTGGGGGCAATGTGTGTGTGGTGGGGCTCTGTGTGTGTGTCTG
This sequence comes from Lissotriton helveticus, assembly GCF_964261635.1. NCBI lineage: Eukaryota > Metazoa > Chordata > Amphibia > Caudata > Salamandridae > Lissotriton > Lissotriton helveticus. Next base: position 735,927,215 of record NC_136073.1, read on the forward strand.
TGTGTGTGTGTGTGTGTGGGATTCTGTGTGTGTGTGGGTGCAAATGCAATAGGTCTTGCATTTGCGAGAGATTAAGCTATTACTCTCTACTACTCTCTAATGCTTACCTATTGCAATTGTAAATAACAATACCATATATTTATCAGTTTAAAAAAAAACAATAAATTAAAAAAATGACATTTGCGTTGCCAATAGCTCTAACTTTAACAAAGACGAGACCATTGCATTGTAAATGCTTGTTAAAGAGATTCATTAGCCTCTTTGAAAGTACATCAGATAGTTTCTTTCCATTTTTTTAAATCTCAACTAGTAGAAATAGTGTGACACCTAGTGGCAGATCTGAAATTGTTAATCTTAAGTAACAACACTCAGTTCAAGTAGTCAGTAATTCCCACGTGGGGCAGATAATAGGCCCCCTTGGAGCCAAGTTTAAAAGCGTGGACACTTTTACAAGTAGGATTCCCGCTACGTTCGAATCAGATTTCAATGGTTTCTGTGGCATTCGTAGACTTCCAAGAATCCTCACTTGAATAAAAAATTAAGTTTGAAGAATATACATCCGGTGCAAAATTCAGATTGTGTAAATGTGACATAAGTGGATGCATTTACTGCAAACAGCCCAACACATCACAGGTACAGTTTTCTTTGTTAATGGCTTATTTACCTGTGGTCCAATAGGCAAATCTATGCAACGGGTATAACTAGATGTTGCAGTTTTTCTGATTTTTACATTTGATTACATACAGAAAACTCTCCTCTTCCTTACCTCTATTTAATTTTCAAACAGAAAAAAAGAGAAATTAGGTTTTCTGAGGAGTGATTCACCATGCTGTCAGTTTTTTTCTGCCAGGCCAATATTTATTTAAGAAATTTATAGAGCGCACGGCTACCCCCAGGGGGGTGTCCCGGCGCTAGCGACTAAAAACTCAGAGAATAATGACAGAAACAGTTTATTGAGAGGAAAACAGCCAAGTCTTAAGTTTGCGGCGAAAAATGGGTTCAGTGGGGGCGAATCTTAAATCCAAGGGGAGTTTGTTCCAGAGTCTGGCAGTCAAGACTCCGAAAGCTCTACCGCCCATCCTAGAAAGACGGAAACGTGGAACAACCAGGAGACGTAGACTATTAGATCGTAAAGATCTAACGGAGTGAGAAAGAACAATCCGTTTTTTCAAATAACCTGGGCCGGAGTCACTCAAGGCTCGAAAAGCGAGAGTTAGAATCTTAAAATGGATACGACATGCAACGGGGAGCCAGTGTAGCTTTTCGCGGTAGGCTGCTACCGACTGACGGTAAGGAATATTACCGATCAGTCTAGCCGCAGCATTCTGCACAATCTGCAAACGTTCGATCTGGTACAGAGGAGCACCAGAGTAGAGACTGTTGGCGTAGTCCAAATGAGCCGTGATTAGCGCCTGGACCACAGTTCTTCGAGCATTTAGAGGGAGATAAGGGAGAATCTTTCTAATCATACCCAGTTTCGCGAAGCAGGCAGAGGTGGTTTTGTTAATGTGGGGAGTACAGGAGAGGGTATTATCAAACTGGAAACCCAAATTGCGAACTGTTAGAGCTGGAATGGGCGGGGGGTCAAGCACAGTCGGCCACCAGAGGCTAGAGGGAATAGTAGTCTTCTGATTAAAAAACATTACCTCCGTCTTATCAGTGTTAAGCCTGAGATGGTTGGTAGTCATCCAGGCACATATGTTATTCAAACACTGGCGGAAGTTGGCAAAGCAGGGGTCAGAGTGATCCCTAAATGAGAACACCAGCTGAGTGTCGTCAGCATAGGAGATCACCCTGACACCCCAAGATTCCACCACTTTAGCCAGCGGGGCAAGGTAAACATTAAACAACAAAGGGCTCAGGGCCGAGCCCTGGGGGACACCACAGAGGAGGGGCTTACCAGCCGATTTAAAAGGTCTAAGGAAGACCCTCTGGGAACGATCTTTCAAGAAAGAACTAATCCAAGCCAACACTGTGCCCCCTATTCCACCTGACTCAGGCGATCCAGTAGTATCACATGTGAAACTGTATCAAAGGCGGCGGATAGGTCGAGGAGGACTAACATAGCCTCCTCGCCCCTATCCACACACTCTCTGATCGTCTCGGACAAATAGTTGTGCAGAGTAAGCGTATAATTAGTATTATTTATTAGTATTATTAACTCCAAACCACAACGTCGCAGGGTAAGCATATAATTAGTATTTTGACTCTACGATTAATATAGGTACCTAGCGATATTGTGGTGTCGCAGGGATTCTGCTCCTGCACAGAACTGTGCACAGAGACCCAGGATCTCAGTGAATTGTGGTGTACCAAACAACTCACCTTAGTGCCTAGAAACCCTAACCAGCTAGCATCAGTGTCACATTAGCTCTTCTTCCTATAGCAAAGGAACCAATGATTAGACAACCCAGAACATGCGACTTAGGTTATACTCCGGAATGGTGGGAAGCAAGAACACTCTTTCGTTATACTCTCATACCAGTCCACAACAGGAGTAAAAAAGAGACACGGGAAAGGTTGAAATATTTATTTTAACGACGTGCTCTAAGATGCAGTATCACCGCTAACATAAGCAGACACATGAATGGAAATAATATTAGCAGCATTGTTACAATTCCATAAAACACAAAACGAGAAATCATATTATAATGATGGTGAAAGCAGGTCCTATAGCGCCTAGTAAATCATCCTCCCTACCTAGGAACTATGTTTTATAAAATATAGAAGGTCTCTTAAGCTTGTGCGGGTGACCCCATACCTCCAAGATCAGCAGGTGTGAATCACATCAGGATCGGCAAAAGCTCTCTGTCTCTCTGGAAAACGGGAATCTTCCAAGTGCCTGAAATCATGCTTACAGTGCAATATTAAAGGCGCCAGAATCATGTTGGCTGCAGCTGCTCGTATGTAATGGCTAAAACGTGAGCCGATCAGCCCGAACAACAGCTACCTTGTTATGATAACCTTGGAGGCTTTAGCACTCAGTGTGCAGACTAGAGCCACAATGTAAGTCTAGGGATGCTGAAAACAAGCCATTCTCATGCGAAGCATTTCGCGCAGCCTAACTTACAACAACAGTTATATGCAGTATTGTGTGCAAATGCAGCAGAAAAGTAAAATGGCGTTTAAACTTCTAATAAGCCTATGCTAACATAGCAATGTGCGCAACAAGGCCCAGCCCTCACTACACCCTCGCTTGATCGGAGAACGCACAATAGCGGGGGCAATTTTTAAAACGCAGAGTTCAAGTTCGAATGAGACAGAACCAAGTTCAAAAGTTCGCCAAACTGGATAATTGGGAGTAAAACCCGAATTAGTAACCATAAAAAGTTCAAAAAGTATAGTGTGAAAACACATGTAATTTGTAGAGTGAGAAAAAAAATGAAGGGAAAAAAATTCATCAATCTATTACATGTCTATGAAGCAGGAAAACATTTGTAACTTCAATCCAACAGCGTATAGGCACAGTACGTTACAACTGCCTCCAACAGGAAGTCGATATCGTCAGTGAACATTTCAGCCATCCAATTTAATAATGGAAAAGAACACACATGTTCTACAACAGACTGAGCCTCTACCACCTTCAGAGGACAACTCGGGTGTTCTTCGAGATAACCGTGTGCCAGAAAGTCATGGGCTGCAGTCCATATATTCCAATTGCCTAGGACTCCATGAGCCGCTGCGCAGGCCATAATCCCGACACCAGAAGCGTCTAGTTCATGAGCAACTAAGGGACTCATTAGTAGATCATAATCCGGGTTAGGAGACACCGTGTTGCAGAGACACAAGTCCAGAGCCCACTCAAGATCGCAATCCAGGAAGTGGAAAACTGGCTGCATGCATGTAAAGTACGAAACCCGGAAAGATAAACCATATGCCACACTCCGAGTCGCCATAGGTAGCGATCCATAGTATTCAAGCATCCGGTTACGAAGTTGGAGTAGCCGGGGCAGACCGTCGTGGGGCACAGAATGTGAACCATTTTGCAGCAAGCAAATTAACAGCAGTACACCGGCAGCCAGGGCGAGAATTAACGGTAAACCACCAAAAACGCTGGAAAAAATAGAATTAAAAAATGCCGGTATCACACCAAATATAGTTTGGAATGAAGTCACAAGGCCAGAACTTACTACTTTAAAAAAGTGTGCCAAGCCTGTGGTCGGAGAGGCATTAAAGATGGGGAGAATCAACGCCCCAAAATGCAGGGCGAGATCTGTGTTTAGTAAGGCATGTACCTCAGTACGAGTATTAGCCACGTGAAGGACGAATGTTTCACACTCAGTTGTATGGGCGACTTCTTTTTGAGACAAAAGAGCCCTTATTCAACACATCTTGTTGAACTCTGCTTTCAATGTCGGAATGGACGTCCTGATGGATACATCGAGCTTCCCATGCGAGGAGGAAAAAGTACATTTTTACAACAGACTACACGTTGGAAAACTGTCACTATGTATGGTATCCCTGCCAGCATAGCACAGCAATCTCTAATATTTAATAATAAATAACTTCTGTTTGCTAACAACAGAAAGCTGGTGTACCTTTTTAAAATGCAGGCCAAATTCGGTGCTTCCAGGTTACCCGAGCCGGGCAATTGTATATTCCTACAGACCAATGAGTGATCGGGTGTGGAAGTGCAATCTTCACCTTTCCAGTAAACTTCTTTTCCCTCCCTCAGACACCTATAGGTGAACGGAAGAGACTAAACCTCATGGAGATACGCGCTACCCAATGGTTCATACCTGCCTATGGCATAGTGTTTCATTCAAGCTTCAAATTTCAACAGCGGGAAAGGTAGCGTTATTAACCCATGAATAAGCCAAACAGCAGAATTTGTCTCAGCCACAGAAAATGGTAAGGGTTATAACTTTTCAATATGCAAAAGTGAAACTGTAGCATCTTTAATCAACAAAAACAGTCAGATTAAATGGTAAAAAACAGCGAAGAAGTGTTCATATAGTCCCAAGGCACCTTCCCAGCCTTTAACGTTTGTAAAGTTCATGCAAACTGCATAATAGAACGCAAATGATTTTGACCATGGTGCAAAACTAAAGTGTAAATTCGGGAAGAAAGTGTGTTAATGCTATTATGTACGACTGCAAGCACCTTTTCTAAATTAGCTTGATCAATAGCTCTTAACCTAGAAGCAGCTTCAATTTGGGACAGTTTCCAAATTTCGTTGTAAACAGCAGAAATCCATCTTTTGGACCTGCCTGCTGCAGGACCTTTCACAAAGTCATTAAAGTCAACATTGTCAGTCAATTTAGACAAATGGAGCTTAATTGACGCTAAAGTGGAGTGTTTCAGCCAACTCTGACATAGCTTGCCTACTGAATAGGTAGTGACAGAGTGGTCACTCGCAAAACGGAGTTCCACCTTAACTTGTGTATAGCCAGGGGCTAAACCCAGAAAACGATGCTGGCATGAATCTGAACTTTTTTGCCATAACAGCCAGCCAGCCTTGGAGATCCAAACTGGAAATGTTACATAATCATAGTCTGTATATCACTAAGGGACCTACTGGTGTGATTATTCCAATTGGAGTATTCTCCCAAATCAGGAATAGAGGGAGCATTTTATTTTTTAGACGTAGCTAATCCAAAGCAGGTGGTTTGTGAAATAGTCGAATTCAGAAACAACATATGGTTCGGGATGAGACATGCACAATGCAAAGCCTCAGTGCCTCGCACTTCCCATTTTTTTAGAATCCCAAATAGATTTAAGATCAATAGTATCTTTCCACAGCTCATAGCCCCCTACTGCCAATTGGTCGATGAAGGACTTCGAATACAACAATTTTGTGTGGGTGAGTCTAACCTTGGAAGAGGACTTCTCAGTCATTTTAAAATAAAATACATCAGGATTTGACTGATTAAAATCAGTAAAGTAAGAAAACTTTTTCAAAAGAGTCTTCCAGCTGCCCTCAACAGGAGCGGGACAATGTTCCCATTGTGTGTAGTTAACCAAATTTCTAAATGTGTTTGCCTTATGCAAAAAGTGATTGCCATAATGTTGATAACAAAACAAATCAGCATCATTTGCAGAATCTAAGTACAAACCTTCCGCATCAAAGGCAGATCCGTGCCACCAGTAACGCTGTTGTAGAACAGATACAGTAGCCGACACGCCGGCATGCGCTGAGGCCATGCCTTCGTGAGCCGCTGTAATCAAAGTCTGCCTGTGGTCCGCGTTGGGAATCAACCTGTCACCAACGTCGTTAATTCTCACATAAGGAACTTTATCAGGACTTAAATGAAAAGAGTATTTAGAAGGGCAACCTCTAGGGTGATTTCCTCCCTTCTCTGTTGCGGCAATAGCTGCCAAGATTTCATCATCAATCTTACTTTTGGAACGCGTAACTGCTGCTACTGTGTATGTCGCAACTGCTGTCTTGGTCGCTTCATCTGCAAGACTGTTGCCAACAGCGTGAACTCCGACACGCTGGTGTTGTGCCTTGTAGGAGGATGCCTCAGAAACACCACGGAGTTGAAGCTCTGTCCACAACTCCCCCACACCGGTTCACTCTACACCAATGATGTATATATATACTGGTGATAAGAGATGATGCCAATGTAGGGAAAGCAGGGAAACAAAACAAGGAAAGATTGGGGAGACACAGGAATCTTAAATCCAGGATGCGAAGAGAACTGGTCAGCACTCACTATGGCCTCAGGACCCTCTCCTATAATACAAAGAACAACGATTAATATAGTGCCTATTATCTCTGTGAGTATATATGCAATTAACAGGGATACTTAGTACCTGGAAACTATGTGCAGTGCATCTACCTGTACGTGACTTCACTTCTGTTGTCTTCACAGAAAAGTAGGTAAAGTGATGCAAAGGAAAGAACACTCCTATAAGGTAGGGATATTAGGTTTAGCTCTCAGGGGGTAACATGGGCAGGTATGTGTGTAGTGAGCAATATATAAGAGTACCTAACGCTTAGCGTGCCGTGCGAAGAATGACTCCCTGTTTCTCCACAAGAAGTAACACTCGTATTCCAATGGTTATTCCCTAAAACATAAGCGAGATAATTAGTATCTCCTTAGACTGTCCCGTGCAGATTTTGACCCTTAGGGAAATGGTCGTACCTGTTTGTGTCTTCCAATAAGGCTTAGAAGAAATCCTGGAGCTCAAATGCACAATCTGTGTAGCTCCTAACAAAAACGTAAAACTACCCCTGCTTCTAAGAATAAAGCAAACAAACTCCGAAATAAGGTTCGACAAGTAACCAAAAACAAACACCAGCGCCAAGTACAAACTGGTTGTAAACTCACCCGAGTTTACTTCTAAGTAGGATAGCACCCGTACTTATCTGACTAGAAGAGTGCTTGGAAATCAGGAGGACGACGAAGAACCGCAGAGAACTCCCGACGAAGCCCGAACGCCACATCCGTGACCCGGAAGCGATGCGCAATACCCGGAAGGAACGCAAAGCGTCGTACCATAAGAGAGAAAGGACTTTATAGTGTTATCACGCATGCGTTAGTCCTTGCGCATGCGTTCTCCAGACCCTAGCGGCTCTCGCCAACCAAGCTTTTGCCAATCACGTCTGTATCGGATCGGCAGGCATGACAGCTGGTGACCAAGAGTATGAATTACAAACACAAGTGGGAGCCGTTCTTTAAGTTCAGCCACTCGAACCCAGCTCATTTTATGTTTTATTGTGCGGCCTTTGAAATCACGATACTAATTTTGAGTCCAAAAGAACAAGTTGTCATTGTATGATTGACCATAGTAGTAAGAATCACTTACGACGTGTAGTCACACTAGGATCTGCGTACTCCAATGCAAGCATCAGAGCACGAAGCTCTGCCAATTGGGCGGTACAGTCCCCTAATGTCTGCGTATGCCGACATCGGACTTGAACTCTCCATCCACCATAGTACCAACCACTCTTGCGCAGGCGGAAGAATAAGCGTGCCTTGAACCCGTAGCCGGTTGTGCAGAGCCGTCAATGTAAATTATACAATGGAAATCCTCGAGTGGCCGCATGGTCAGAGGAGCAGGATGAAAGAATTCATACTGCAAAAACGCCTGAGTCTGCAGAGAGGAATAAAAAATTAACGTGACATCCGGAGATGTCAAGGACGTGGCCCATTGTTTTCACCGTGGGTGCAAAGCCTTTGAATTTGGTACACTGGCTTTCGTCACTGCCTCCAAGGCAGGATACGGAGTAACAACCAAAATGCGACTGCACTTTCTTTGAGAATCGCCATTTGCACTGCTGTCAAATCTTTTTCCACAGTGGAAAACCGCAACTCAGTCGAAGTGTATAAGTGTGACTTGTAAGCGTTAGGGACTGTGTCACCCTCATTAAAAGGGATGTATGTCATCACAACGCATGCTTTTACTACGCATGCCTTTACAATGCAGGATTTACAACGCAAGTCGTTACAACGACTTGCGTTGGGGGGTGCTGGATAGTGGAATAGTTTAATTTACTATTCCAACTCCAGTCCCCGTGGATAGTAGGGAAAGTTTTGGATAGTAAATTATACTATTCCCTATCCTACAGCGCCCTCCAGCGCAAGTCGTTGTAATGACTTGCGTTGTAAATCCTGCATTGTAATGGTAGTGCGTCGTAAAAGGTGCGTTGTGATGGATGTTTCCCATTAAAAGTCCGGTATGTGAAACCCACCGCCCCAGGTATGATTCTTATCACCAGGTTTGTGTGGTTATCACGAGTCAACAAGAATTTAGATTCTAGGAGAATAGGCTGCAAGGATTGGAAGATAGCAGAATGTGCAGGCAGCCAGCACGATTTGGAGAAAGTAGGTTGTACCAAAGCGTAAAGTAGCTTTATACGCTAGGCATAATCGGGAATGTAAGTACGCCCGAAATTCAAAAAGCCCAGTAAAAACTGTTGTTTTTTCAGTGTTGTGGGAGCGTGCAGCTGTGCGCATTTCTTGAGGAAGTGAGGTGCCAAACCTCGACCTTCATTGTTGACCTCGTAGCCCAGGAACAACACTGTGTACTCTGCAATGTGACTTTTCGCAAAGTTGAATTTATAGCCAAAGTCCGCAAAACGGCAAATTATGTGGTCAACACGACACAGATGCGGCCAAAATTTGTCGTCTGTGAGATAAATGTCATCCACATACGAACAAGCATCTGTGTCGAGCCCCTCCAAAAGAGAGACTATGCGGGCGGCACAGACGCTTGGACTGTTTTTATGATCCATAGCCAAAAGTTGGAATTGGCGCTGTTTGCCACCACTGGTAAAAGCTGTCCTTTGACTACTAATAGAGGCAAAGAAGCCATTGGATATGTCAAGTGTGGTTTTAAACCTTTTTCGCACAAGATAATCCACAAGAGCAGAACTGTGAGTATTCTGTACCGCGCACGTATGACAATGAGAGTTCAAGTGCCGGTAATCCAACAGCAAACGGTACGAGCCGTCAGGCTTAGTCACAGTAAAAAGAGGTCTCTCGACGCTCGCAGGTACACTGACCCTGCTCCTCCTAGTCCCACGGGGCTTTTTATGATTTAAAAGTTGTTTTGCTGCATGTTGAATGCTGACAGTGTATTTAGCCACATTACTTACCTGAGTTCAGCTGCTTTCCGTGCACCCCGTTCCACCGCGGTCTATACCGTTTGCGTCGAGGGTAAAAACGGCTCCATTGCTCCTTCGGCCGGCGGGTGAAGTGGCGGAGACAGGGGGTTGGCGCTCTAGTGCGCTAAAACCTTTATATTCAGCCTTCCAGTCACGCTTTTTCTTGACGCTCGCAGGTACACTGACCCTGCTCCTCCTAGTCCCACGGGGCTTTTTATGTTTTAAAAGTTGTTTCGCTGCATGTTGAATGCTGACAGTGTATTTAGCCACATTACTTACCTGAGTTCAGCTGCTTGCCGCGCACCCCGTTCCACCGTGGTCTATACCGTTTGCGTGGAGGGTGAAAGCGGCTCCATTGCTCCTTCGGCCGGCTGCTGAAGGGGCTGAGACAGGGGGTTGGCGCTCTAGTGCGCTAAACCTGTCTCCCCTTATGAAGAGTATGCCTTGTCCTCCGCGCCGCGCCAAAGGCAAGCCCGTCTGCGCCCTTCCGCGCCACAATCGCGCCAGGGATGCTGCCTCTTCGTCACCAGTCCCCTGCCCTAGGCTAAGGTATCCAAAGGGGGTACTTTTGGAGTTGGGGAGGAGGAATTCGCCGTGCTGTGATGGTATATTCAATATCGCAAGGCTAATCAGAAAGGGGCCCTCTGCCTGCAAGAAGTGTGGCTTGTGCTCCATAGGTGTAGAAGTGAGCAGCCACCTGGATAGAGCAGCCAGAGAAAACCCTATGAGAAGTAGCAAGCCTTTACAGGGTTACCTTATTAATGTTAGGTCCCTGATTAAAAACAACGTGGCGTTTAAAGACTTTGTAATTCAACATTCCTGTGACTGGGTATTTTTAACATCACCTCTATGATTGCTACGTATGTGCCCTGTGTATTGTGGTCTGTGAATGTCTGTGAGTATTTTTACCTAAATCAATGTGCCCAAGGGGAACTTTACTTATTGACTCTTATTTTTAAGTCAGACCTGGGCAAATTAGTTTTCTGGCCCTGAGCTTGTAGATGGTATTCCGGCTGGTTTTCGACTTGTTAGATTGGATAGGGAGGGTCGCCCAGTGGGGGGGGGGGGGTTTAGGGATCTTGTTTATTGATACCTTTTCTGTTAGATCAGAACCTCTCACTTAGTCACTTGATCCTTACCAGGCCATATATTTTTCTACAAATGTTTCCCCTATGGAGAGCTTTTCAGGGGTCCTTTGTTATAGGCCCCCGGGCTCTAGGGCCTTGTTTAGTCAGGATTTGTGTAATAAGCTTGAACCCTATTTGGAGAGACGGAATTTTACCCTTCTTGGGGACTTCAACTTTAATTTAGAAAATAAAGCAAATCTGGATACGCAAACGTTTATGGAATGCATGAATGGCTGCGGCTTTTCTCAATTGGTTGAATTCCCTACTCATCTGGCGGGCCACACCGTGGATGGTATTTTTCCAACGATCGTCGGGTGGAGGTGGGTGTGCCCCTCCCGTTAGCATGGTCTGATTATTACGCAATCCCATTTCAACTAAGGGGGATAAGATCAGGAATCTCTAATTCTGCCAATAGGGAGAGGGGTGATAAGCAAAATTTTAACCGGGTTACCAATGAAGAGGTCGCCACAGCTTTTGCTGATTTTTAGCATCTGGAAAATTTAAGTGCTAACGCAGTGGCTGATATCTTCTCCAAGAAGATTCTAGCTCTGATGGATACTCTGGCCCCGATAAAAACTCACTACTCGGCTAGGAAGAAGCCTTCTGCACCTTGGTTCTCCGACCGTTTACGTAGGATGAGACGAGTGCAGAAGGAAGGAGAGGTTCTGGCGGAAGTATTTGACATCCCGGGGTAGAGATTCACACAAGCGATCCCTGAAAGCTTATAGGGCAGCTTTCACCGAAGAAAAGGGAAGCTATTATTCAAAGTTATCAGGGAGCCTATCTTCCTCCAAGGAGCTTTTTAATATTTTTAACTCCCTTGTCGCGCCCACGGTCCCGGATACGGTGGAGCCATCCCAGGCACTCTGTGATAGGCTGGCTTCCTTCTTCTGCTCCAAGATATCGGACATCTATGTTCAGTTGGAGATCTTAAATGCTAATCAGACAACCGGTGGTCCACCGGAAACCTATCTTAGTTATAGTCTGAGAAACGTGGGATCAGCTAGTCTCTCTGCCTTTCCAACCCTTACTCCTGAATCAGTTGAAAATCTACTTGAGGGTGTCAAGTCAGGGTCGCCCCTGGATCCTTGTTCTCTTAAGGTCCTGAAAACAGCTAAGGCGACGCTGATTCCCCATCTCACTGTGGTTCTGAACTTAGCCATCTTACAGGGCCAGTATCCCTCCAGTTGGAAGGCAGCAGTGGTCAGGCCTCTTTTAAAAAAGCCCTCGTTAGACCCGTCAAATTTGAAAAATGTTTGTTCTTTTTCGCTTTTGCCAGTCCCAGCGAAAATCTTAGAAGTCCATCTGAATTCCCATTTGAGTGCCTACTTGAGGGAACATGAGATTTTGGATAGCTCCCAACATGGCTTTAGAAGGTTCCATAGTACAGAGATGGCCCTTACTGTAGTTCTGGAAAAGATTTGAGTGCAGGTGGACGCTGGTTATACCACCCTCTTGATCTTACTTGACCTCACTGCAGCATTCGATACCCTGTCTCCCCAGAGACTGGTGCAGCGTCTCAGGGAGATAGGGGTCGGGGGCGTGGCTTTGGATCTCCTGACCTCGTTCCTGGAAGAGCGGTCCCAAATAGTCAAATTGGGAAGCTTCCACTCGAAGTCCTCCCCCCTAGACTGTGGGGTGCCTCAGGGCTCCTCCCTGAGCCCCACCTTATTTAATATCTATCTAGCCCCACTGGCAGGGGTGGTGAAGTCCTTTGGGTTGGAAGTTCTGTCCTATGCGGACGACACCCAAATTATGGTGTCTATTACGCAAAACACCAGGGATTCTGCTCAGAACTTTAAGAACTGCATGTTAGCAGTCTCGTCATGGATGGTTAAAAACATCTTAAACTTAATGGCGAGAAGACAGAAGTCTTGATCTTTGGAGACCGTCCTAACATCTGGTCCAGGGACTGGTGGCCTGATGTCTTGGGCGCCTGTCCATCCCCGGTCTCCCACGGGAAGAATTTGGGAGTTGTGGTAGATGCCTCCCTCTCCATGAACCTGCAGGTCTCCAGGACAGTGGCCATCTGCTTCGGGCTCATTCGGATTATAAGGAAGATCTCTCAGTTCCTCTCACTTGAAGCTCGTAAGAAAGTGGTGGTTGCATTAATACTGTCCAGACTGGATTATTGTAATGCCCTTTATTTGGGCATCAATAAAGGGCAGCTGCGACGTTTACAACAGGTGCAAAATGCCGCTGCCAGGCTGGTGATGGACATACCTAAACATCATTCGTTCTCGTCGTCCCTTAGGTCGCTGCACTGGCTCCCGGTGGACCGCAGAATCGTGTTTCAATCTCTCTGTCTCACTCATAATGCATACTATGGCCTGGGCCCTTGGGGCATAAACACAATTTTTCAACAGTATGTGCCCGCCAGAAACCTGAGGTCAGCTAAAAAGAATCTCCTTGTTGTTCGTAGGGTTAAAAAGATGAGATGGGGCGGGAGGGTCTTTTCATTTGCGGAGGCAAATGTCTGGAACTCTCTCCCGGACTCTCTCTCGGGGCAACCAGAACACTCAGCTTTCCGTAAAGCACTGAAGACATGGTTGTTCCCCTGAAAGTCGGGGTAAGTAGGATTCGGCGCTGCCTGTATGGTGTCTGATTTTAGCGCCTTGATGCCCTTGGGCTAAGTTCGCGCCCTAAAAATCTTACATTCATTCATTCATTCATTCATCGGAGACACACATGTTTCGATCTTACCTTGATATTCCAATTGCTCAAGGATTTCCGCTACGGGAGCTTTCGCCTCACGTCGCATGGGGTATTGGGGTTGAGGCTGTGGCATAGACCGCAATGGAATCTCATGTCTGGGGGAACATTTGTCCCATCCACAGTGAGTATGGTACAACGCTGGCTCAAGAACCTTAGCCCAATCTTCTGCAAAACGCAGAGCCTGCTCCTTCGGCACTGTGTGTGCGAAACTAGGGAGGATCACCTCCCCTTGCTCAGCCGCTAAAACAAAATGTGGGGCCAATCGACCTCCGACAACAAAATGTCATAGGTAGTAGTTAGATTCTCCAAAAATACCCCTTTTATAGTACGTTGTATGTCACCCTCAACTAAAAGGACAATTTCAAAAAGTCTCTCACTCTAGTGTCAGCTGTTTCAACAACAACAAACGTATCAGTTGCTGTCACCTTCAGAAGTGGACGCAGCTCCTCCCGCACTATGGTAATCCCCGCAGTTCTGTCTAACTGCGTTAGCGCCCATGTCAAGTTCCGAAGCCTTGTTCTCACTATCCGTGGCATATCTCGCTGTCAAAGCAGCAACTTTCTTTTTCTGAAACTGGGACCTCTGACGTGGAGAGTCGTCCTGCTTGCCTTTCCCGTCTGTCTTGTGGGGTTGCTCTTGCTTTGCACCCCGTCCTATGCCGCCGTCTCCTCCACCGGTGGGTGAGACAGATGAATCCTGCAAAGAGTGAGGAGAACGTTGATCAGGAACCTGAAATCGCGGTTATGCAATTCATATGTTTCCTCAGTAGAACAGGTATTGGTGAGGCGGGAAGGGACCCTCGTTTCTACTGCTTTTTCCCCTGTTTCTTATTCTTACTATTATGGCCAATGGTCTTATATGCCGCCGTAATAATTTTCGGTAACTGACAGGACTTCTGTGCATCGGGGACATCGCGCAAAGCATTAGACACTTGGAAGCTCACCGCATCTCCCTTAACATTAGCAAGGTTGAGATCGGAAACAACGTCAAACACTCCCAACAAGTCTCATTCCCAATTCAACAGCCGCCTCCGGTCCTTGCTCATCTTGAACACGTTTAATGATGGAGGGTAGGACAGCCATTGATGGTGTGCCGAAGCACCTAGTGTAGACTGCCAAAAATATCATCCCCCATGTGGTACAATCAGACACTTCAGGCAGTAAGTCTTTCTGCAAACTAACTGTAAGAATCCTGTGTTTTTCCACAGTAGTTGTATTAGGAAAAACTGCCTCCAGTTGGTAAAATATTTCGCAAGCCAAAAAGGCATCTCATCCTTATCTTGGGGACGCTTGCCCATAACCGCATTAACCATAACTGGACTAAGCTTCAACCTGTTCGGCCCAACCAGATGTGCAGCAACACCAGGGGCCCTACCCTGCATGTTGCGTGATATGTAAGGAACCAAGGCCCTTATAACCCCTACCGCAGAGGTTTAAAGGGTCCTCACTTCAACCAACGGAAGCCGTTCCGGCACGGGGTGCGGTGTAAATCCAGCCAAAACAAGCCAAGAATCGCCTGGGATGGACAAAGGACCTAATCGAGCAGTTTAAGAGTGAGGAAGGGCGCCATTAAACTAAATTCGGTGCTTCCAAGCAGAAATTGGAATCTCCTGTGTCCTATAAGGAGTGTACTCCATAGGCACGACAGTGTGAGTGTAAACATGAAACAAATTGGTATCCGCATTGACCGCAGGAAACGTAACCCATGAGTAGAAAAGCTTAAATGGGTAAGCCGCATCAGCACTCACAACAAAAACAACTGCCAGCCATCCAAGTGGACGTTAAAAGCCTGCAAATGATTGCGAACCGCCAATCGACCATGCTGAAGGATTTCAACGTCACCCATTATGACACAGAAGAAAAAAACACAATACTAAGTAATGTAGCACAACTGGGTAGTAATCCAATAGAAACCGTTCTAAATTATCAAGCTTGAATAGACCTATTTAACTATAGGTAGGTTTATCCGTCACCACTGTCAACCGGAAACAATTAGTGAGGGGTCGTCGACTGATATAAGCACTTTCGAGAGTCTCAAAATAAGACCACAACGTTGGGCGCCATGTTGAAGGAATTCTGGTCCTACACAGAACTGTGCACAGAGGCCCAGGACCTCAGTGAATTGTGGTGTACCAAAAAACTCACCTTAGTGCCTAGAAACCCTAACCAGCTAGCATCAGTGTCACATTAGCTCTTCGTCCTATAGCAAAGGAACCAATGATTAGAAAACTCGGAACATGCAACGTAGGTTATACTCAGGAATGGTGGAAAGCAAGAACACTCTTTCGTTATACTCTCATACCAGTCCACAACAGGAGTAAAAAAAGAGACACGGGAAAGGTTAAAATATTTATTTTAACGACGTGCTCTAATATGCAGTATCTTTGCTAACATAAGCAGACATATGATTAGAAATAATATGAGCAGCATTGTTACAATTACATAAAACACAAAAGGAGAAATCATGTTACAATGATGGTGAAAACAGGTCGTATAGCGCCTAGTAAATCACCCTCCCTACCTAGGAACTATGTTTTATAAAATATAGAAGTCTCTTAGGCTTGTGCGGGGGACCCCATACCTCCAAGAACAGCAGGTGTGAATCATATCAGGATCTGCAAAAGCCCTCTGTCTCTCTGGAAAACGGGAATCTTCCAAGTGCCTGAAATTATGCTTAAACTGCAATATTAAAGGCGCCAGAATCACGGCTGCAGCTGCATGTATGTTATGGCTAAAATGTGAGCCAATCAGCCCGAACAACAGCTACCTTGTTATGATAACCTTGGAGGCTTTAGCACTCAGTGTGCAGACTAGAGTCACGATGTAAGTCTAGGGATGCTGAAAACAAGCCATTCTCATGTGAAGCATTTTGTGCAGCCTAACTTACAACATCAGTGATATGCAGTTTTGTGTGCAAAAGCAACAGAAAGGTATAATGGCATTTAAACTTCTAATAAGCCTATGCTAACATAGCAATGTGCGCAACAAGGCCCAGCCCTCGCTACAGTGGTTAGTTTCATATAGTGTATGAAAAGGTACTGCCATGCACTGTAACGCTATATAGATGGGGTATACCTACCGAGGTACTGCTTCAAGGGCATCACTCAGTAAACTTTGACAAATCCTGTTTTTTCCAGTAGAAAACTGCATTATCTGCTGGCAGTTATGAACAGCGAACAAGAAGGCATTTAGTTTGGAGGAATGGTTTACCTACCTTCTTAAGAACATATTTCCTAATAATGAGGACAACTGAATCCCTTTTTGTAACCATTATGTTCTCTGCCATTCCTATTTTGCTTACTGCTGCAGATGGGAGCCTTTTGCATTTGTTTTTATTCTGGTATTTTCTTTGCAATGTTAGCAACTTTGTGTCCCCTACCATTTATGTTCTCTTAGAATTTTCAAGTATGCTTATACTTCTATTTACGCTTGCATTGAAATAGCATCCTTTGGACCACCTTTATTTGTGTTCTATACCAGTCGTGTTACTGACAAAGACTTTTTTCCCTACTTCACTTTCTCTTCTATTCAACTCCTACTTTTCATTATAGGGGTAGCTTTAAGAAATCTGTGAAGAGCAGAGGAAACTGCTTCTGGGGATAGGCAGGGCAGGCTGTAGATCACGCCCAATGTTGAAGAATCAATGCAACGGTTCATCTTCTGCAACACTGTGATATAAGGCGTTAATTTCAGCAAATAGCAATGGGTGCCACTATAATCCGGAAGTCATTACTGCAGGAATGGGTATTAACCTTGTGTCCGATGTAGGTTTTTCTTCCTTCTGTGTCATATCTTTGCTATTGAAGCTTGGTAAAGGCGACCATCTCCTGCTGCCACCATGGCATTTATGATGTGCAATAGGAAATGTGTGGGGCACAGAATAAGTTATCAAGAAGTAATAAAGAGAAGCCTAAAATAATAGGAGTCAACCAAGGGTGAAACTTGCTGAGATGAAAAACGCAAAGCAGGTAGGGAAAATATCTCAAGAATAAGTCAAACAGTAAACAAGGAACACGAAGAAATAACGAAATATGATAACAGCCATATGAGAGAGACCAGGAATAAGTGCATTGAGAAATGTTCAATAAAAGACGAAGTACTCGTGCTGACAGAGACAGAAGCAGTTTGCAAAGTACTTTAATAGGATACCATAATGCTTTTCGTGTTGTGGCCCCCTGAAAAACTCAGCTCCACCTTGAATTGCTGTTGTTTTCCGGCAAAATAAATTAAGCAGAAAAATACTGTGGGAGAGTTACAGGGAATACATCCCATCAGAGTTTGCTTTGTCATAACCTAAGGAAAGGACTAACGGTCCCCAAGCAGTGTACTAGGGGCTATTTATTCTTTTTCTACTTCCGGTCAATTTAACCTTCAGTGTCCAAGCAGCGTTTACTCAAAGGTAAGTAGGCTCAGAAACAAAACAGGTTTGTGAACTGGTCTCCATTGCACACGTCAGACTGACAGTAGAATCCTCCCCCAAACCACCTATTCAGATGACTGCTAGACACAGAAGCGGCTGCAGCAGTGTTCCTTTCCAGTGTGGCCAGAACGTGCAGGAAGCAGTGGGAGCTGCCTCATAATGAGTCATGCTCCAGTGCAGAGTGTCCTGTCTGAGGACCCTTGAAGCAACCACCTTTCTATGGTCTTGGTTGCAAGCCTGGAAGACCTTACATATAAACACACTGAAACTAAGAACAAGCTGCATCGATTTTAGGAGTGAAAGAAAAATATGTTCTCATACAGACAGTATGAGGACAGTGTACTAAACCAGAGAATATAGGGGAATGAGTAAGCCTGGGCGGTGAACTCCGCTTGTGGTGTTTACAGAGTTTTCCGCGCTGTGCGAACTCAGGAGTTACGAAAAAGCTTCACTCCACGAAGCAGAGTTGTTTTCCTTGCTTGCGCTAGTCAACGTCAAGTTGGCGAGCAAGGAAAATACACCTCCCGGCGAGATTTTTCCTCACTAGTGCTCGTTAATGTCTAGATGGCGAGTGCGGATGAGGAAAATCAACCTCCTGGCGAGATTCCTCAAAGCAGGCAGTCGGATTCCTCAATGTTAATGGTCTCGTATGCTTTTAACCGGTTGTGTTCAGAAATCTTTAGTTTGTGTTGAGAAAGCTGTTGCTTAGGTAGAAAATATACTCGAGCAGCAGAAAGAAGCAGTGCCCTCTTGCGCTGCACATGGTGCAGTTCGCAATGATTTTCCAGTGTGGGACAATCACCTGGCTCTGAAAATCTCCACGAATAGTATGACCCTACCACACTCCGCCGCTTGAGGAACTCTGCCCAGGTTTAGGTATGAGATTGAGTTTCAATCTGTGTTCACAGCAGTTTATTTCCCAAGAGTGTGTAACAGCACCACAAATACTCTAAATGTGATTACCCCAGCCGCCTTTTATTTTTTCGTACTAGATTACATCTATGGTGCATGTTTGTTGTTATTGGCACCTTCCTATTTTCAGTTGCATTTCTTAAGTCTCATGTATATTTTAAGGTGGGTATGTCGGGAAATGTTTTTAACTGGTTCGCCTCTTTCCTCCAAAACAGATCCCAAAGATTCAAGGTCAACCATGCCCTGTCCATCCCCTCGCCCGTCACACTGGGAGTTCCAAAAGGCTCCTCCCTCTCTCTCACCCTGTTCAACCTTTTCATGGAACCTCTTACTGATCTTCTCAGCCTCTCCAAGATTCAATTCCATATGTATGCTGACGACACCTAAATATACATCAAGATCCACTCACTAGAGGACATCAAATCTCTTAACACCACACTTCAAAAAACCCAAATTTGACTGGCCGAAAACCATCTGAAACTTAACTCCCTCAAAATGGAATTCCTTTTAATCGCTCCCCTAACAAAACTGACACTATCCTAGACTGGATGAAGCACCTAACAGCTCTTAATGGACAACCTCTCATAGTCGACTCAGCGAAATCTCTTGGGATTACGCTGGACAGCAACCTAAATATGCAGAGACACATCAGCATCTCAACAAAAGGAGCCAACTTCCACCTAAAGACCCCGCGAAAACTGAAACCCTATCTGCCCTCTGACGATTTCAAACTAGCAGTTCAAGCCCTAGTTATCCTCCGCGTGGAATATGGAGCAGTAACCTTATGCGGCCTCCCAAGGTCATCGACAGCCCCCCTAAGAGCCACGATCAACTCAGCTGCGAGACTCATCACAGGTTCTAAGAGAAACGCTCACATATCCCCAGACCTGAGAGCCCTCAACTGGCTACCGTTTAAAGCCAGAATTCATCTAAAAAATGGCTTGTATGTCACACAAGGCCCTCTACCATAATGCCCCACAATACCTAGCTCAGAAACTGGTGCTCTCAGCGGGCAACAGAGCTTCCATTAGCGCCAAGACTCTTCTCCTTCAACCTCAACGATTTGCCAAGAAAAAAACGTATAACTGGTCCTTTTCTGGTATAGCTCAAAGGATATGGAACGCTCTGCCCAACGAAACAAGAATGAACCCTTTAACTGCCTCCTTCAAAAGAGAAGTGAAAGCTATCCTCATGGCTAAATTCACGTGAACTCTATATCTATTCACTGCAATGTATTTTCTGCTGTTTCTTGCACTCATATTCGTCCCTCTGTTTATTTTTGCTGGCGCTAGCTTAGCACGGTCTTCTCTCGATTTGGAACTATGTATAACCTACCCACATTGTTTGTGTTGTTTACTACCCTCTGCTTGACTTGTAAAGCGCTCTGATACTAGCGAGAGTCTGGTCCGCGCTATATAAAACCCTCAAAATAAATAAATAAATAAAAGAAATGGAAAGGTTTTTCTTGCATTTCTGCATTTGCACATTCTGTAGAATTAGATGCAAAGACAGTTTATTTGTCACAATTACAGTTACTGCAACCAAGAGTAAAAACAGACAGGATAGGTAGTCTTCAGTTATTGCAAAGGTCAAAATAATTAAGTCCGGAGTCATAAAATAAAGATATCATGATAAAAAGTTGGATTTCCTTTCTGCAGTCATAGAGCACATGTGACTGAAGTCAAACCAGAGAGCCTCGGTTAACGAAGAGGTCAAAAACACCAGATTTCCTGATCAAAATAATGAAGTGAACATGGCAAAAGGAGAGATTTTGTCACAGTGATCACATCGGAAGACTCCAAAGGCTTCATAGATCGCAGACAACATCTTAGCCATGTATCTTGTTGCCAAAAAACAAATAATCTAGAGACTGCTCTCTTGAGTGAAATCAAGGAAATTTTGGTAAACCTTTGCACACATTCCTCTAATCCCTAGAATGATCTTGAACAGGACACCCACTGATAAAATGATTTGACAGTCTGCATTCTGCCATACCACTGGTGTTGCTAAAGAACCCCTTTATGAGAAGTGATGCTTCTTTTTTAAGTTTGCATACTTTTATTAAATACAAATGAAATGACATACAGTTGTCATTTATGTTGTTGTGTACAGTTGATTCAAAGTTTATTAGTACAATATAGTATAATGAAGTAACAACTTATAGAAAATGTTGTGTCCTGTAAGGGTATACGAAGAACTAGTTAAATTACTCAGAGGTAAGGTTTTTTTATACTAAGAAGAGCAAAAAAACAGAGAAATGAAAGAAGAAAAGGAGAAAAAAAATAAAAAAGACAACCAGGAGATTGCAACTGTATACTATAATAATCCAGAAATCATTAAGGATAAGAATATAGGAGTGATATAGAATTGATCTTAGATCATTATGAGTAGTAATGTATAAATATGTATGAAATTTAAAATTGTGATAGTTCACATATAAAAGTTAGTGAAAAAAATATACAACCCATGGAGGTTAAGGAACTTCAGTTGAGTCAATTGGCATTTGGTAGATTCTTGAGGGGAATGAAAAAAAGATTAAAAATTCATAAATCAGGGAGGTATAACAATCTCAGTTGTTTCAGTTAAGATTAGGAAAATTCTTGACCGCAATTCGGGTAAGTAATGTACCAGAGGTGTCTATCCCAATCTCTTTGCAGTAGAAGATTGTGTTGAAGTGAAATTAGACACTTCAGTCATATGAATAGAGCTATGTTCATTCCACAAAACTTGAAAAGGCAATTTAAAATGGTTCTTCGAATTTTTTAATTTTTGCTGGAATGCCACTTCAATAAAAATATGAACTAACCTATTTTTCAGAGGTAAATGATGCAATTTATTCAATATACGTCCTCACAATGTACTTTGGAGCGAAAGTTAGACATAGTTACCTCAAAGTTCATTAATTTGTCTCTAAGCTTGAAATTAAAAAAAAATTAACTGCAGATCATTACAAAATAATATGAGAAATGAACCTAATGTGAGATGTACACAACCTGTATTGCTGAGAAGTGAAATTATTTGTTTTTGTTTGAGAGAGTCAGGCTAAATAAATGTCTATTATAAAGAAATGTAAGATTGTGTGAAATGATGAGCCCTTGAAGTAGAGTTAATTTTTGTCCAAATTGAGGACAAAGATTGGATTGAAAATGTTTTATGGAGCTTATTTTTTCATTCAAGTTCTATTGCCGTTTTTTTGTGCTGATATCTGAATCTGTTAGTGTGGAATAAACCAGGGGTACCTTAGGAGGAGTATAAAATGCTCTTAGTAATAAAATTGATATAAATATTGCTGTGATGGTAGAGAAAAACATGAATATTCATACAAACCATTCCAAAGTTTAGTAGATTGAGTAGAAAATGAATTTGGAATACCAACCTTTTCTTTCAGCTTACAGAAGGAACATCAATCATTCTCTTCTATTAAATTGTGTAATAATTGAATTTCTTCATCATTTTATCTTTTCTGAAAGGAGATCTTCCACTTTACCTTGAAATGTTTAGTATACCACAGCAGGGTTTTTGGAAAAAAGCATCAGCTTCAAAATATATATTAAAGTAAACCTCTTTAAGATTCTGCACATATTCTGTAATATGGGAAGTGACAATGAAAAGGTTTGAGTAACAACATTTATTTAAAAAAATCACAGTGGAGAAAAGGCAATCTCTGCTGTGAACCAAAAATCTAATTTCTATATCAGAGGTTCTATATTTGTGGATATTCTAGGTTTATTGGAGTTAATAACATTTTGATAACAAAGATTAAGTGGTAACATTGATAAAGAGTAAACAGGATTCAGAGTTATAATAATTTTAATAGATTCTAATCGACCCAACCAGGACAAAAGTAAAGGGGACCAATCACTAGTCAAGGCATTTTTTGATTTAAAAAATGTCAGCTCAGATTCACCCATGTCTCTGATTAAATTTGAAAACTAAATGCCTGGATATTTATTTTTGTATTTACACTGTGCCTAATATAGTCTTTTAAACAAAATTTATCAGGGTGGTGGACCTCCAATTTAGGGCTTGATTACAATGTCGGACGAAAAGCCTATGACCGACAGTCAGATTCTCATAGACCGTCTTGGGATCTATCTGACTGACTGGGTCAGAAGCAAATCTTTCCGACTGATTACGATGCTCGTGGTCATAAGGGGAACCGTTCGGTCATTTTGAATCGGTTCTGACCGGCATTCGGAGAATCCGAGATGGGCAAAGCCGACTCATACAGCTCAATGGACAGCGTTTCTGACTGACTGATTACAATGTTGGATTCTGACAGCCTTTCCGAATCTGTCTGTGTGACATGAAAAGACTGTTGGAAACTGACTTTGGGGACCCCTTGTAGGCCCCCCTTCATTCTAAGTCTTCTGGTTTGGGGTTGAGGTGTACCCCAGGGATCCCCCTGTAAAACCATGCAATCAATCAATCAATCAGGAGTTTGTTAAAGCGCAACTACTCACCCGTAAGGGTCTCAAGGCGCTAGGGGTGGGGGGGTGCAGGTTCCATTCCATCAAGGAGGGGGTCTGCCGAAGAGCCAGGTTTTGAGGTTTCTTGCGAAGATGGGGAGCGATGTTGTCTGTCTGAGGTGGAGCGGAAGGGCGTTCCATGCTTTGGCCGCGAGGAAGGAGAAGGAGCGGCCTCCCGATCTGGTCTTTCTGGTGCAGGGGACCACGGCGTAGGAGAGCTGGGCTGATCGTAGGGTCCTTTGGGGTGCGTGGAATTTGAGCCGGCTGTTCAGGTATGCTGGTCCGGTGCCGTGGAGGGCCTTGTGTGCGTGGGTGAGCATCTTAAAGGTGATTCTCGCCTCGACGGGGAGCCAGTGGAGTGTGCGCAGGTGCTGGGAGATGTGGCAGTGTTTTGGCAGGTTGAGGACCAGTCTTGCGGCGGCGTTATGGATGTTCTGTAGCTTGCGGATGAGGTTTTTGTTTATTGCGGCGTAGAGTGCGTTGCCGTAGTCGAGTCTGCTGGTGACCGGGGCTTGAGTGACTGTCTTTCGGTGTTCGAGGGGGATCCATTTGAAGGTCTTACGAAGGAGGCGGAGGGTGTGGAAGCAGGAAGATGAGACCGAGTTGATCTGGCGGTCCATTTTGAGCTCGGAGTCCAGGATGATTCCCAGGTTGCGTGCGTGGTCTGTGGGGGTTGGCGGGTTTCCGAGGGCGGTGGGCCACCAGGTGTCGCTCCAGGCGTCGGGGTTTGGGCCCATGATGAGCACTTCTGTTTTGTTGGTGTTTAGTTGTAGGCAGCTGTTTTTCATCCATTTGGCGACGGCTTCCATGCCTTCTCTAAAGTTGCATCTGGCGGTGTTGGGCTCGTTGGATAGGGAGAGGATGAGCTGGGTGTCGTCTGCATGCACCATGGGGTGCCTGTGACAGGGTGCAAGGTTTTCTGCAGACACCTATTTTCCCCATAGGAGCCAGTGCTGTCGGTCGGAACACAGGCGCCCATAGGTGTCAGTGGGAGTCCTTCCGAACGGTATTAAGAAGCATCATAATCGGTCGGCGGAACCAAATTCGACAAGAAGTCAAGCGGTTTAGTTTCCGACCGACATCATAATGAGGCCTTTAGTATTTTTTTATTTCTATTGCGATATTTTGGAATAATGATGATCCTCTGAAAAGAAAGCAGATTATTTTGCATTTGGTCATTATAATAAAATATATCATTTGCGTAACAAGAGTACTTAATTTTGTACAAAGCATATTGGAAACATTCAGTCACACACTTTTTTTAAGTTAGCCAAAAAGGGTTCTATGTTGCAATAAACAAAACGGGTGAAAACCCGGAATGAAATGTGTGGCGCGGTGGAGAAGCAGACCAGGACACAGAGATAGAGTAAGTACTAATGGGTTTATTCTGGGTAACTTAAAACGGGGAATTTTTGAAACTTTCGTCATGTCATGCGCCTCCTCTTCCTCTCTTCCGTCAGAGAGTATGGAATCTTCCGCCCTCTCCTTTCTCAGGGTTGCAGAGGAATGCTCTCATCGGGTTGTGGCAGACAGCATGAGGGAATAAGCAAAAAGAACACCCCATAAGGATAGGGTTCTCGTTCTTTACTTATGCGCAAGGAGCAGGGAAATGACGGGAGGTAACACCCTGACCCCAACACCAGTGCTTTATACGCGGCTCTCACAACAGCAACGGTTACGCACAGTAGGGAGTCAATCAGTACCCCTCCCTCTTGCACCCCCTCACTTGGTACTCTCGGTTGCCTGGTCCCACACTGACCCAAGGCGACCACGTACCTTGTGAGTCCAAGTCCCTCCTGGGCCGTAGCGGGTCTCTGCGCATTGCCAGATAGGGTCCGGCTTCCCGTCTGTAACTTCTCCGGTTGATAAGCTCTGCCGTCCTTCCGAGAGTGCTTTCTCGTCGACCTTGGAGGTCCTCAGCTCTCTCAGTGCAGGCCTCACGAACAAAGTCTGGATACAGTGCTTGTGTTCTCCGGACTCCGGTTTCTCCTCTTCCGAGGTTCCACACGAACGACTTCCTCCTCCGGTGTCTTCCGCTTTGAATCCCAGTGGGTCATCTGACTCAGTCACGTGAACAGGGACAGCTACGGGCGTAAAGAAACAGTGTTGTTCCGGTGTTACGCTCTGCAAATAGAGGAGGGGACAGGGAGAAAGGTAAGGAGGAAAGCGTTCTTTTCCAGTTCCTAGTGCATCAGTCTCCTGGGGTAACACTTCGTCGCACCATGTTGGATTCCAGTCTTAAAGCAAGTAGAATCCTTACCAGGTTAGGGAATTTAACTGAATACTGCTTAAAGAAAAGATTTGACAGAACCTTTATGAAAAAATTGTTTAACTCTAGTAATGTGGCAGCCAACAATCTAGAAATATAAATGTAAATAAAAGTCAGTGGGAAAACCATCAGGTTCAGAGGCCTTCCCTTTTTGACATAAAGAAAATGTATAATTTGTTCCAAAGTCATATCACCATCTAGTGGGGATGTGTCAAGAGATTCTTGACAAGAGCTAGTAAAAAAGGATAATTATAAAACTCTTAAGGCAGCTTTATAAGTACTCTAAGTGTTAGAAATTGAAGTCCTTGACAAATGATTTAATAGGTAATATTCTGCTGCAAAATTAGGACAAATAGAGAAAAAATTGTCATCCTTGAGAACAGATGCTTTAAGTCTCCATTTACTATTTGTAGAGTGATGGAAGCAGTAAATCAAACCTTGTTATTATAGCGCATGTTCAGAAATAGGAATTGAATAAGACTAAGAATGACTCTGATTAACAGTCAAATTTATATTTAAGAAAATAGTAAATTCTACAGGGTATTTAAGGCACCAGTGAGTAGAAGGTAAATTATTGTATTCCAGTGTGAGAAATTGGGTTGTTGGTTGACTGGGAAATGAGTCCTGGTCAAGCAAAAGCCACACTCACTGGGTGTGAACCACAAAAAGTCACCAAATTACCTGTGCTTAACCATTGGTATATTTGCACAAAAAGCAGTCAGACTTAACTTAGTGTATAAAATATTTGTGCAGCACTCAAACAGTAATAAAGTGAAAACACAAAAAAATCCCACAGCAATTTAGAAAAATAGAATAAAATTTACCACATCATTTGACACCAAACTGACGAAAATCCAATCAGTAGAACCGGATTTCTGAATTTTCACTGTTTTTAGTAGAAATTAGCATCTGAAAGATCAGAGTTCCAAAAGCGGACATCTAATCGTGCGAGACTGCATCAAACTTGAAAAATATGTCTGACTGTGATAGAGTGCGAGTCGGTTACAAGAAGTTAATTGGGCCTGGTCGGTGCTTACCTTCAGACTTAAAAGAAATTCTCCCCAAAAAATTCTGTGAATGTAAAATTCAGCGGGGCAAGGATGCAGGGGTGTCCGAGGAGGGGTTGTCATCATTAAGGAGCCGCTGGACAACGTTGTGGTGAATGTGAGAAATTGGCCTGGCATATGCTGTCCACTAGTTATAGAGGGCACCTTGCACCAGTCCAAACAACCCTTATTGATGTTAGGTTAAGACAACCTTTATTGAAAGCTATCCTAGTGGTAGCTTGCAGCCTTCAGGCTAAGTCTTAAAGGACTGTAAAGCAGCTTGGTTTACCAGATTATAACCTCTTGAATGTCTAAATGAAAGGTGAACCACACAAGGTATATAAAATATATGTATTTATTACTAAACACTCTCTAGTAATCTCTTTACGAGATTAGAGAGCAAGGTACACAATATAAACACAATGGAATTTCAGTAAATAGCACAATATACAATGGGCCTCATGAGGAGACCAAACCGTATAGTAAGAAAGTAGTATAAGAACCACAACTTGACTAGACACAAAGCCTAGAGCCTGTAGAATCGCCGGGACCCCAATGAACCACCCAAGGTAGTAACACAGGGGACCCACTGGGGATGTGTGCAGTGTGAGAACACAGCCGCAAGCTCTGTTAGCTTCTATGGGGAAAGTCGCGGTTGGAATTTTAAAGTTTAAGGACACTTAGGAGAGGACTTTGAGCAAACCCCTTTAGACTTAGGGGGTTCTAGGGCCAACACCCACGGGAGCACCGGAGTACTCGAGTTACCTCACCCAGGGAAGCCGAGTGCATAGGTGTCAAATGGTGTCGGGAATCGTTGTCGTTTTCCAATGCGACCGGCTGCAAAGTGCTGCTCCCGTGAAGAAGGAATGTGTCCGGTGTGATCCAAGCCTGGATCGAAGATTTGAAGAACCTGAAAGCAGAAGGGACAGAGTCTGGGTCACTTGCCAGTGACCAGTGGGATGATAGACAAATGCCCATCGATTTCAGGTGCGAAGAGGTGGATCTTGACTCTGCAGCCACGTGGACCAGGAGGCGTCGACGACGACCAGGAGCTGGATTCGAGCTGTCCCACGAAGGATGTCGAGTGCTGTGGCGTCGGTGCTCGGATTGAACACAACAAGCCTTGGCAATAGCAACCCACACAGAAAGAGAAAAGATGCTTAGGAGTGGACCAGCAAGGTCCAGGGGACTCACCAAGCGATGGAGAGTCAGGGCACGTCTGGAGCAACTAGGGAAGCCCAAGGAAAGTTAGTTGCCTTCTCAGGGACCCACAGGTCGACGAACCAGGGATTGCGAAGGTACCTCAAGAGAAAACACAAAGGGGTAGCTCACTGAACACTCGTGGAGTGTAGCCTGGCAATCTTCGGTGGAATTGCTACTCGGGTTCTGGGCTACAAGTAACCCAAAGCACAGCCTCAAGGATTGCCAAGAAGCCTATGCACTTGCAAATGTGCATGGTGTCCAGGGGTTCCGGTTCCACAGTCCCCACGAGGTCTATGGGTCACAGCTTTGCTGGCAGCTCTGGTCAGCCTCTGGGAAGTCTGGGAACCCACCTCCTGTGTTGCAGATTCTTCGGAGTCCGGCGGGAGCTTCAGAGATGCAAACCGGTCAGATGCGTCTTTGGTGCCTGCCACGCAGGGGTGTAACTCCTTTACCCCAAGGGAGATTCTTCAGTCATCTAGCGTCGTGTAGACCGTCAAAGTTCCAGGATTCTTTATCAGAGTTTCGTCCAGGTAAATCTAAAGTCCTGTGGTCAGGGGTTCCTACTTTACACCCAAGGAAAGGGTGGGACAAACTCGGGGGACCCACCTATGGGAGAGTTTGGAAAGAGGGGTGGCTACACCCCTTTCCTTTGTCCAGTTTTGCGCCAGAGCAGGGGCTGGTAGCTCCTGCAACCGGTTTGAACTGGGCTATGCACAGGGACACCAAATGTGCCCTAGTCTATCTGGGAGGGGGTTACATCTCCCTGTGACAGGAAACCTATTGTCCAGGCCGTCCCTGCCGGTGTTTCGTCCAGCAGCAGGAGGTCAGACTCATGTCAGTGGCTGCAGCATTCATTTTGTGATGCCAGGGTTAAGGAAAGATGGTACCGGGTAGCCCGGTGCCCCACACTAGTGGTTCTACCATAGAGGAATCATACCTCCCACATCAGTTACTGGTGTGGATGTATGATTCCAAGGTGTTTGACACCAAACACGACATGGTTCTGTGCAGCTGTTTTAAAGTTAGCATTTACCGCGAGGTTATAATGCACTTAAGAGTATATGGTCTAGGCTGCCTCACTTACAACCCCGGAGGAGAGATTCCGAAGGCTGCGGAGGGGCTCTGCTCATGCATGGGTACCCTCTCACATGAAACCCAGCACCCTGCCTTCAGGATTGATAAGGCCTGCCATAGGGGTGACTGCTGGGTTCATATGTGTAGTGATGCGGTAGATATAGGAAACCTATATCGGAGTAAGGGGTGCATACACCACCTTACACAGGCTGCTGTAGGAGACCTGTTGAGTCATTTTGCATGGTCTCCCAGGGGTGGCATAATACATGCTGCGTCCCCTGAGAGGCCTCTGGGGTACCTATGCCCTGGGTATATTGGATACCATATACTAGGGACTTATAAGGGTACCCCACAATCCAATCTGTGGTGTACCTAAATAATATGCAATCATTTTAGAGAGGAAGCAGCTAGGCTGGGGTCCTGGATAGCAGGGCCCCAGCCAGACTAAAGTCGAAAAACATTGAAATATCAGCAAAAAAGTGGGGGTAATTATAAGAAGCAGATCCTACTCTCCTGAAATCCCTACCATGTGTCTGTGCCATTATATTCCTTTTCATATATGATAACCAAAACATATAAAGTATATTCAAATAGTGTCTCTTCCCTTCATTATCTGAAGATTAATTATTTAGTCAACCAATCAAAATAATCAAAACTTTGCCTTGTCAAATGTGATTTAAATAGAGGATAACGTAATCACCTCAAACCATATCAAGAGTTTTTGAATGACGAGTTATGCGATAAATCCCTGTTGTTTGCATAACATGTTATCCCTGCTTACCCAACGTGTCCATGTTGTTGAAAAACTTTCAGCGTGTATTCACTGTCAACTGGACCTGTATAGAATGTTGTATTTTCCCGTGAGGTTCATGCCATCAGATTTCTCACGTTTAAAAAAAAAACAAAACAGTATGTGCCATCTCGTGTATCTATGAAAAACATAATCACACCAGGTCCCCAAGTTAATTGAGCGCTAATGTTGTACAATGAAAATATGCAGATAGAGTAAACATACAATATGAATCAAAAATTTGCTAGCATTCGCGCCAAGAATTTTCAATTCTATTAAGGACACGGAGGCAAGGATTATGCTTCTCTATTCTTTACTGCAAATTCACAGCAGCCAATAAAAACATACAATTAGTTTAGAATAACTACATTGCCCATGATGCTTACTCATAAGCCACGCCTCCACAGCCCATAAGAGCCATCTGCACAGTCCCATAATCCTTTCTTTGCTGATCACAGCAAGAGTTAAGTGCACCTTACCTTCTGTCCAGTTGTTAATGTGGCAATTGATTGTGGTATTGTTCTTATCTGCTTATACTGTATATATTTCTTTGGTAATGTGATACGCTCCAATATTGTGGTACAAAAGGGGGTGGTGATGGACGGAGCATCTGAACCAATCAAACACTCACACCCAGTCAACAGATATGGGTTTAATCCATCACCGTTCTTTAGCCCACTCTGCCACCCCAGTTCAGACATGGCCATATGCAAATCAGTCTGACCCTGTGCCTAATGGGAACAGTCCAACCCGAACTGCCAAGCCATGCCTGCCCCGGACCGGAAACAAGCTTCCGAGGACCGGTTTCCGGCATTTCAGCCGTCTTCAGCCCGGCTTGCTTGAATCCAGTGGCAAAGTGAGCAAGGGACTCATGTCTGAGCATACCCTGCCAACTTATGGCGAACAAAGTGGTACAAAAGGGGGTGGTGATGGACGGAGCATCTGAACCAATCAAACACTCACACCCAGTCAACAGATCTGGGTTTAATCCATCACCGTTCTTTAGCCCACTCTGCCACCCCAGTTCAGACATGGCCATATGCAAATCAGTCTGACCCTGTGCCTCATGGGAACAGTCCAGCCCGAACTGCCAAGCCATGCCTTCCCTGGACCGGACACAAGCTTCCGAGGACCTGTTTTTGGCATTTCAGCCGTCTTCAGCCCGGCTTGCTTGAATCCAGTGGCAAAGTGAGCAAGGGACTCACGTCTGAGCATACCCTGCCAACTTATGGCGAACAAAGTGGTACAAAAGGGGGTGGTGATGGAGGGAGCATCTGAACCAATCAAACACTCACACCCAGTCAACAGATCTGGGTTTAATCCATCACCGTGCTTTAGCCCACTCTGCCACCCCAGTTCAGACATGGCCATATGCAAATCAGTCTGACCCTGTGTCTCATGGGAACAGTCCAGCCCGAACTGCCAAGCCCGAAACAAGCTTCCGAGGACGCTCCAATATTGGGCTGACTGTTCCCTTGTGCGGGTGGTTTTTCCCGCAGGTTCCTTGCCTCAGGGCTCCGTGTCCCAGCGCACCTTCTCGACTCGCGCTTGATTCCTTCACTGCTGCGTTCCGAGCTGAGGGCTCAGTGTGCGCGACTCGCTCTCAGCCGCTGTATTGACTCGGTCTCTGACTGCGGCATTTTTTCGAGTTTCACGGAGCCAGGATTGACTCGGTACTTGTCCCCCTTCTAGCGCTGCAAGCGCCAGCGTCTGGGCTTCTTTCATCACCCGTAGTACGCCGTCTTTGCCGAGTGGCTCTCGGCCGACGTGCGCGTCTCAAGCGCGCGCAATTGGGCTGCCTTTGGAAGGTTTTTGGGCCCGCGACTTGGGCTTGTACCTCAGCGGGAAAAACCAGGGCATTTCAACACGCATTTGTACTCTGATTGTTCTGTATTATTTGATATCGCCTTTGGCTAATAAAATCAGTGCCAGTGGGAGTGAGCACACGCTCCTGGGATAAAATTATTCTTTGTGATTGGCACAAGGTCACTGACCACTTGACTACAGCATTGCTGAGGGGCTTCACCTCTGTTAAGTTTTAATATAGTCCTTTGTGTGCCAACCCCCCCATACTCCTCCTATTAAGGGGTGCTATATACAGACTCAGTACGTACAGTACGCACCTTGCTCCCTTGTTTGGACCATGGAAGATTGGGTGAGATACCCTAATGAGGATGAGGAGGATGCTTATGAATGGCAGTCTGAGGCTGTCATGGAGGATCACCTGGTAGAGGCTTTGGATGCTTTGGTTAATAAAGCCATTGAGAACACGGTCCCTCAAACCGTTCACCAGGCATTGGCAGCTGCATTACGACCCATCAAGAGGCAGCTTGAGAGTTTTTGCGAAACGCCACGGTTACAGCAAAGAAGTACAGAAAGGGAGACCTGAGGCTTCGGCTTCTTCTGGAGGTACTGAGGCAGGGCGCCATTGGCCACATACGCAAACCCTGGCGACACTGCCAAGCAGCGCAGCAGGCGAACATTCGTATGCTGGCACCAAGGCAAAGAGCAAGCAGAAGGTGCACGTGGACACTGATACCACCTCTACTTGCACTGACACCGATACTTCTGAGGAGCAGCCTCCTCTGCCAAAAAGGGCAAAAATATCCACCCGGTCAGTTTCGGAGCTTCCGAATACTCCTTTCACGTTTGAACCAACCGACATAATGCATCCAAGGTCTTCGGACTGGACTCCGCCTCCGGAAGTCTGATTATCTGCACGAGAATCTCCAAAAGAGTTTCTCAAGGGAGGTGCGCAGCTGACTTCGGTCGGAATGTCCACGACCGGACATCCCCAATAATGTGGCGGAGATATCGGAAATTGACGCGAGCCTCCTCACGTTCTTGAAGAAATTTTCCAAGGACCCGAAGAGAGGCTTAGACCGTGCTTGGCGCGAATGCCAAGATAAGTTATTGGACGTTGTTGGTCCCTTGGCAAAGATTTTGGAGATGGCTCTTTTAGCCAAAAAAAAGTCTGCTCCTGTTGACCCTGACATCCTCGCGGGTTGGACCCAACGGGCAATATGCTTACTGGGAAACGCCAATTGCGCGATTTCGGCAGAAAGGCGCAAATCACTCCTAATGCGTATGGACAGTAATCTCACTGAACTGGCAGAAGCGGAACCCGGGCCATTGGCGGAAGGACATCTCTTAGGAGAGCGGTTCGTGAAGGACGTCTCCAAATACGTTGGAACCTTTACGTCCCTCGACAAGGCCCAAACAGGAATCAAAAGAGTGTTCCAGCAGGGTGTTTTTAACAGGGCTGGACGAGGCAGGGGCTGCTTGTCAGGCGGCAATTTCAATCAAGGCACCCAAAGAGGCGACTTTGGACGCGGCAGAGGGCACTGGGATTACACTCGTGGAGGTACTTTCTACACCTCTCGTCGCAGATTCCACCGCGGGAGATTCCAGGGCGGTGGCAATAGAGCAGGCTTTAAAGCCCAACAATCTTCAGGTGAGTGTAGCGGACCACTCATCTACCTTTGGCGGGTCGCACACGGTATTTTCTTCAGAATTGGCAGAACCTGACTCAGGATGCGTGGGTGTTGCAGTCAGTCATGGGTTTTCACTTAGAGTTCTATTCACCTCCCATTCAACTAAAGCCACCCGCGCGACTCCATTTTTCCCTACAAGAATGCAGTTTTATAGACAAAGAAATTGCAGACGTGCTACAAAAACACGCGATAGCCCCATGCAACGAGGAACCTCACGGTTTTTGTAGCAACATATTTCTAGTGCAGAAGAAGGGAGGTGGAAACAGATTAGTCCTGAACCTAAGAGATTTCAATCAGTTTCTTACTTACAACCATTTCAAGATGGAAGGGATCCATCTTCTAGCAGACTTGTTGCAGGAAGGAGATTGGCTAGTCCGGTTAGATCTCAAGGACGCCTATCTCTCCATTCCTATTTTTCCTCCTCACCGGCGTTTCCTTCAATTCCGGTGGAACGGTCAGTGGTACGAATATTTGGCCCTTCCTTTCGGGCTCTCATTAGCTCCATGGTGTTTCACCAAGGTGATGAAGCCGGTCATAGCACACCTACGAGAACGGGGTGTGCGACTAATCATTTATCTGGATGACATTTTAATTATGGCTCAGAGTCCAGACATCCTCCTTCAACACCTACAGATCACAACTGCGCTGCTGCAGAGCGTGGGGTTTGTAATCAACCTTCCCAAATCAGTCCTGTCTCCGATGCAGACAATAGACTTCTTAGGCTTCACGATAAGTTCGCTGTCAGCACAGTTATGCCTTCCCAAGACGAAGTTGAAGGATCTCAAGAAGGAAATTCTATCATTACTGAGCAAGCAGGTGGCCTCGCTCAGAGCAATAGCCTTTTTGGTGGGAATATTGGCATCCTCGATCCGGATGTATGACGTTACAATGCATACTATTACAACGCACGCTTTTACAACGCATTTGTTTACAACGCAAGTACCTTTACAACGCATGACTGTAAAACGCATTTTATAACAACGCGAAATGGTAATATTAATACAAAAGTACCATTACAACGAAATCACTTATAACGCATACCTTTACAACGCGAAAAAAATCGTTTCTTTTAATTTTGTAAAATAAACCTGGCACGGGATGCAGGGAAAATAGGGGGTTTGGGTGGGGAAGTGTATTGAAATGTAAGGAAAATTCAATACTCGGGTATTAAAAAAAATACTCGCGCAAATGCACAAATTGTCCTTTTAAACGAAATTGAAAACAATACTAATAAAACATACGAAAATATAGTAGCATATTAAAAAATAGACTAAACGTAATTAGAAACAATTTTCACTCACGTAGTCGCCATTTTATAAATAAAACATGAAGTTATTGTCCTACAACTCTTTTCATGAAAATAACACCACAACACTAATTACAAAATGGATGC
Organism: Lissotriton helveticus; assembly: GCF_964261635.1. NCBI lineage: Eukaryota > Metazoa > Chordata > Amphibia > Caudata > Salamandridae > Lissotriton > Lissotriton helveticus. Next base: position 735,961,682 of record NC_136073.1, read on the forward strand.
CAAAACGGGACGAGAAAGTTAAAAGAACACATTTTTAAACGAAATTTTAAATTATAACGTTCCACAGAAAATAAATGCATTTAAAAAGCACATTTAAATGCTGTGTTTCTCACTATTTAATATAACAGTGACTAAAACTTATAAATACGAGCAAACCACCATTTTGAAAACAGTTGATTATCAACTCCCAAAGTGACCAGACGCCAAACGCGGATGTATGACGTTACAACGCATACTTTTACATCGCATGCCTTTACAACGCGGTATTTACAACGAATACCTTTACAACACATAATGCTTTTGGGCGCTGGATAGTGAATAGTTGAATTTACTATTCCAACTCCAGTCCCCGTGGATAGTAGGGAAGGTGTTGGATAGTACATTAAACCTATTCCCTATCCTAGAGGGCCCCCCCAGCGCAATGCGTTGTAATGGTTTGCGTTGTAAAAGTTGCGTCGTTAAGGCACTGCGTGGTAAAAGTTGCGTTGTAAAGGTTGTTCACCGCCGAACGCTGACCCTCTGACCCACTGACCTATTAAACGAGCTACGACTGAATTTCATTGCATAAAAAATATTTATCAACATTCAAGTAAGTGTATTAATTAATAACAGCAATTTTAAGTTAAAATAATTTAAAATAAGTATTATTAGTAATACTTATATTTCCTTAATTAACAGATTTTCTATAGTTTGCAAAATAGAGAAAGTATTTTTACGTGCTAAACAACTGAAAATATTATATAAGTTCCGAAACAAATTATTCTATATTTTTCCTATTACTTTAAAAATGGTAACACAAATTAAACCATTTAAAATCCAAAATATATTTCACCATTACACAATTTTCCAACAATAGCAAAATAAAAAAAAATACTGCTATGTTTACCATGTGGATATTTTTTTTAAAATGTTTCAAATGTCAATTATTTTTTTAAACAGCCAAACTGCAAAATTCGCGAAAGGGATAACAATTCAAAAAAGCGATTTGAAAAAGGAGCCACTCTCCTTAACAACTATAAATAAAAAGATACTAGATACATTATTTTAAGTCAATTCAAATTTATAAAAAGTACGAAAACTATTTCTAAAACACGCACATTTATTATCGTTCTCACAGAAAATAATCAAGTAGGAAAATAACAGGGACTTTGATCTTTCACCCAAAAAAGGACGACTTTTAAAACAGGTAAATATTTTTAAAACAAATGCAGTGTACTAATTTAATAATTTAAAGCCTGAAAAATGAAACGGTTCAACAAATGAGTAAAAGTAGATAAACAGTGTGATAACATAGAGACAAGATTTACTATTGTAACTCAAAAAAGTTGCAGCAGTAAGGAAAGTGTGGGATAACATAGGGGTAGGATGTACTATTATAAATCCAGGATGGTGCAGCAGTATGTAAAGTGTGGGATAGTGTAGGGGCAGGATTTACTATTCTAACTCCAGGATGGTGCAGAAGTAGGGAAAGTGCGGGATAGTGTAGGGGCAGGATTTACTATTCTAACTCCAGGATGGTGCAACAGTAGGGAAAGTGTGGGATAGTGTAAGGGCAAGATTTACTATTCTAACTCCAGGATGGTGCAGAAGTAGGGAAAGCGTGGGATAGTGTAGGGGCAAAATTTACTATTCTAACTCCAATAAGGTGCAGCAGTAGGGAAAGTGTGGGATAATGAAGGAGCAGGACTTACTATTCAAACTCCAGAAAGTTACAACAGTAGGGAAAGTGTGGGATAGTGTAGAGGCAGGATTTACTATTCTAACTCCTGGAAGGTGCATCAGTAGTGAAAGTATGCGACAGTGTTAGGTACCATTTAATTTTGAAAAACAACAGTAAATTAAATATAAACTTATTCACAGAAATGCAGACATTTTTGTTTCTTTAAAAAGCATTAAAAAAAATAAACAACAAAATCATACTGTTCTCTTTTTGCAGATTCTCATTAAAGTCTCCAAAATACAACAAACGAAGTCAAAAACCAGAACATCAGAAAGAAACTCCAAAGAAACAAGACCAGAATCAAAAGGTAATTCAATTAAGAATTGAAAGCTATGTAAAAAATCAATTCACAATACTTCTGTATTAATACTCCAGGAAAACACAGCAGTAGTGAAATTGTAGGATATTGTAGGGTCAGCATTTCTTATTCTAACTCCAGGAAGGTGCAGCAGTAAGGAAAGTGTGGGATAGTGTAGGGGCAGGATTTACTATTCTAACTCCAGGAAGGTGCAGCAGTAGGGAAAGTGGGGGATAGTGTATGGGCAGGATTTATTATTCTATCTCCAGGATGGTGCAACAGTAGGAAAAGTGTGGGTTAGTGTAGGGGCAAGATTTACTATACTAACTCCAGGATGGTGCAGAAGTAGGGAAAGTGTGGGATAGTTTAGGGGCAAAATGTACTATTCTAACTCCAATAAGGTGCAGCAGTAGGGAAAGTGTGGGATAATGAAGGAGCAGGACTTACTATTCAAACTCCTGGAAAGTGCATCAGTAGTGAAAGAGTGCAACATTATATAGGTAATATTTCATTTTGTAAAACAACTATAAATTTAATAAAAACTTATGCACAGAAATGCAGACATTTTTTGGTTCTTTAAAAAGCATTTTTAACAATAAACACCCTTGATGATATCATTATTAAAACAACTGATCATAACCACTCTGCCTCTGCAATGGAGATTGAAGTAAGGGAAACCTTAAATGAAATGAAAGAAATTGCATGCACCTCCAAGGATTCTACCGGATCTATTTTAAGAGGTTGCACAGCATGTCCCTAGTCATGTTGCTAGTAATATGCCTATTATTCCTAATTTGAGAAGAATTTTACAGAGACAAAAGCAGGCAAGTAACACACATACTGCAACTCCTCATACTTTTTCTGACATTGTAATTCCTAATGAACTCACTGTTTCTTTTGCTGATGAACCATTCCTTCTGCATGACACCAAAAGCCCTCAAAAACTTATTCTTATCTTTAGTACACCCCGCAACCTTGTTAAGTTAGAAAATAGTGAAATTTAGATGATGGATGGGACGTTTAAATGTACACCCCATCCTTTCACCCAAATTTATACTATACACGCAAAAATTAACAATAATGTGATCCCCTTAGTATATAGTTTGCTACCAGATAAGCAATCTGCAACCTACACTGAACTTTTATTAGTTATTAAAAACATTACAAAAAAAGTCCTAGGAAAATAATTGTTGATTTTGAATTGACTATGATCAATGTGATCACTAAAACGTACACGGATACCCAAATTCAGGGATGTTTTTTCCATTTTTCCCCGGCATTCTGGCGTAAACTACAAAAAACATCCCTGGTTGCAGATTACCCAACTGATAGCAAACTACAGTTTGAATTAAAAAAATTAACAGCTCTTTGCTTTGTTCCTCCCGAAAGTGTAGACGAGTACTACACTGCTATTACTGAATCAGAATTTTTTAATGAAAATGAAGATAAATTTGCACCCATTCTAAATTATTTTAAAGACACATGGATTGGACACCTAAGCAGATCGGGTCGCAAGTGGAAGCCACGTTACCATGTGGAGTGGTGGAACTGTTACACGAGCTGTTTAGAGGGAGAAGCTGTTGGACCCCGCCCAGCCCAAGCACTGCAGGAGCGTAGCATGCACCAATCCCCTTCTCTTGTCCACCGAAGACCCACAGGAGAATTACACTGTGAGCGTTCCAGTGGACCCGAAAAGAGGGTGGTATATCACGAGACACTAAGTCTCCCACCCTGTAGAACGTCAGGACGCGGCTCCCTCCTTCACGCCTCTGCACCTGGTGTCAACAAGGGAAAAACAATACCTCAGTGTATACGAATTCTACAATGTCTCTATATCAATGACCATGTCCCACCCCAACATGCACCCCCTCCTCACCAGTGGTAAGCGCAGGCTTGGCTTCGTGAAGGGACTGGAAACTCCAACAGGTAAAAGGCACTCCAATACGGTAACAAACCAGTCAGGGGCACTCAAACACAGCGTCCTACATTCAGTAAAAGTGCAAAACTAGGCACCATTGAAGGGGAAAAAAGAAAGGCTGGGATATGATTCCGTTAAGCCAAACAAAAAACCCTTCGTTATTTCAGGATCCAATAAGGCAAGGGACATAAAAGAGAGACTAGCGGCTCTCCTTACTTCTATCGCAACAGCGTTTGTAAACACCGAGGCCAGAAGCGGAGTGACCCAAAACGTCACTTCCGCACGCAAAAGATGTAGAAAGGCGTCTAAGTGAAATACCCGGTAACCGAAAACAACGCGAGTAATTATCTCGCTACGGGCAAAACACAATGTGGCAAAGAATGAGAACGGGAGCCCCCGCTCATACAGCAAAAAATACTAACAAACGCTGGCAACAGAAAAAACGACAGGGGTCAAGAAAGGAACAGGGACAGCAAGTAAACAGGGGGGAAGGGGAACTAAACTTACTCACTACCTTCGAGGGCAAAATAAACCAACAACCAAAATCCCACACGAGCCCGTGTGGAACAACAAAGGGAAGGAAGGCTGGACCAAAAAAAAGGGTATTCTTAAGGCAACTGGAACTCTCAGCAACAGCACAGGAAACAAGGGAGCAGGATACCAGGGTCCAAGCAAATGGCGATATCGAGCAATGACAGAAAGGTAGGACCCAATTTTATTCCCGTAACCCAGGTCATGTGATGGTGGCCCATGGTCACAGAAATAGGACTAACTGCCGTTCCTAACAGTACCCCCCCCCCTACGACCCTCCCCACTGGACGGGGCTTCAATGGATGCTGCCTATGGAACAATCGAACCAATCTCGGGGCATGAACCCCACCTGCCGGCTCCCAAGTCCTGTCCTCCTGTCTATAACCTTTCCAGTCAATCAAATAAAAGAGACGACCCCTGATCCGTTTGGAATCGCAGATGGCATGTACCTCAAATTCTTCCTGTCCATCAATTGTCAATGGAGGTGGTGGAGGCAACACCTGTGCTGAGGGCATATAAGGTTTCAGCAATGAGGTATGGAACACAGGGTGTACCCCGTAGTCCTGTGGCAACTCAAGCTTCATCGCAACCGGGTTAATAACCTGGACTATTGGAAAGGGACCTACGTACCGGGGCTGCAGTTTACGTGACCCCTGCAACCTCAAGTTACGGGATGCTAACCACACCAAATCGCCCACCTCATAAGAGGGAGCTGGGGCCCGATGTTTATCCGCTTGTGTCTTCATAGCAGCCTTGGCCTCCACCAGACTCTCCCGGGCCAAGCTCTAAATGTCGCTCAGTCGCCTACAAACCTCATCAATGGCTGGCATGCGTCCCGTGGGCTGAATAGCTACCGCCCTAGGGTGATATCCAAGTGAACAGTAGAATGGGGTCATGCCCAAAGCGGAGTGTAAGCTGTTGTTATATGCAAACTCCGCAATGGGCAGAGCTGTCACCCATTCACATGACAATGACGTAGTCAGACATCTCAGGTATTGTTCCATTGTCTGGTTGGTTCGCTCAGTCTGTCCATCAGACTGAGGATGGTATGCCGAGGACAAACGTATTTCTGTTTTCAGAACCAGACACAGTTCAGACCAAAAATGGGACACAAATTGTGCTCCCCGATCAGATATAATCACCTCCGGCAACCCATGTAAACGTACTACTGAGGACATGAAGACCACAGACATTTCTTTCGCCGTAGGGATCTTACATAGCGGTATGAAATGGGCCATTTTGGTGAATAAATCCACAACCACCAGTATAGCCGTATACCCAGAGGCTAACGGCAAATCAGTCACAAAATCCATACTTATGGTATGCCAAGGGGAAGGAGGTACCTCCAAAGGGCACAGAAGCCCTGAAGGCCTACAGTGCAAGGGCTTGTTGATGGCACACACAGGGCATGACTTCACATATCCCTGAATGTCGCTTATCATGGATTCCCACCAAAACCACCGCATACACAATTCTCTCGTCTTCCTTATCCCTGGATGTGCCACCAATGCAGATGAATGGCACCACTCCAGAACCTCATTCCGTAATGGAGGAATTACCATCCTGTCGCCATGATACAACAGCCCTTCCCTCCTACTAACCTGGGGCATAGATAACCAAGGAGCCAAATCCAAAAGCTTCAGTCGCTCTTTTACCAAAGCAGGGAAATCATCCATACCCGTGGCCCCCACTATCCGCTTACTCTCAATCATAGCCCTATTCTCCTTCACAGGACCTTCCCCTGTAGGACCACCATGTATCCTAGAAAGGGCATCTGATTTAACTTGCTGGGCCGCCGGCCTGTAGGTGATGACAAAATCATATTCATTAAAGAATAACACCCACCGCATCTGACGAGGTGTCAATGCCCTAGCGGAACGGAAGAATTCAAGGTTTTTGTGGTCAGTGTAAATGGTGATAACATGTCTGGCACCCCACAAATAGTGTCGCCACTCCTCGAATGCCAATTTTACTGCTAGCAATTCCCGTTCGGCCACCGTATAGTTCTGTTCGGCGGGCAACAGGGTCTTTGAGAAAAAGGCGATAGGATGCATGTGACCGGTAGTTTCGTCACGCTGGGATAACACCCCACCCACAGCACACATTGATGCATCGGTTTCTACGAAAAACGGCAGGGCAGGATCAGGATGCACCAATACAGGCGCTGAAGTGAAATGCTCCAACAAAGACCGGAAGGCTTTCTGAGTCTCACTGGTCCACTCAAATGGGACACCCTTCCTCAGTAAACGAGTCATTGGTGATACTACATCAGAGAAATGCGAAATAAATCGCCAATAGAAGTTGGCGAAACCCAGGAGTACCTGGATCTGTTTCACGGAGGTAGGCACAGGCCAGGTCACAATGGCCTGTATTTTCCCTGGATCCATTCGTATCCCCTCCGCTGAGATAATGAATCCAAGGAACTCCACCTCTTGGGTGTCAAACTGGCATTTCTCTAGTTTGGCATATAAATGGTGCTCCTGAAGTGTCTGTAACACCTGGCGTACATGGTCCGTATGGTCTGCCCTTACTTCAGAAAACACAAGGATATCGTCTAGATAGACGATAACTGTGCGGTCCAGATATTTACTAAGTACCTCGTTAATGAAGAACTGGAATGCCGCTGGCGCATTACATAAGCCAAACGGAATTACGGTGTATTCAAACAGACCATACTTGGTCCTAAAAGCCGTCTTCCACTCATCCCCGGGTCTCATCCTTATCAGATGGTAGGCTCCCCGCAAATCCAGTTTCGTAAATACGGTAGCCCTGCGGAGCTGGTCCAACAACACGGAGATGAGTGGAAGAGGGTACCTGTTCTTCACTGTGGCCGCATTCAAAATCCTGTAATCCACACATGCCCTCAGGGTCCCTTCCTTCTTAGGATTGAAAAATATAGCAGATGACACAGGGGAAGAAGACGGACGGATGAACCCTAATCTTAACATCTCATCGATGTACTCCTTCAAATGCTCCTCTTCGGGCTCTGACAATGCGTACACCCGGCTACAAGGTAAGGAGACCCCCGGTACCAGGTCGATCTTACAATCATAAGCCCTATTAGGGGGAAGTTCCTGGGCAATACTCTTATCAAAGACATCCTTAAATGCCAGATACTGAGGGGGGACAGATCCCACATCTGTCACGGCGCAAACCAAAGGATCGATCTGTGTCCCTGCGATTGCATAACAATGTCTCAAGCAATGTGCTGAATCCAACGTTACCAATCTCTGCACCCAATCGATCCTGGGATTATGCTTCTGCAGCCAGGGTACCCCCAACACCAATCCAAATGAAGGGGCATCAATTAGATCGAAGACCACCATTTCAGAATGCCCGTTCTCACATAATAGACCCAAAGGTACAGTCTGACGGGTGATACACCCCGACGTCAGCTCGGTTCCATCGATAGCCCTTACTGGCTCCGGTCGTTCCTTCAACTGACAAGGAACCCCCAGCTTCTCTGCCATGGTAATATCCATAAAATTGCCGGTGGCACCTGAATCCAACAACACTGAAACAGAAACACGGTCCTGAGCCGGAAGCAATAACTGGGCATTGATAACAAAATGTCTTGGTGCTTGGTCTATGGATCCGACAACCTCATACTGTTGACTTTGTCCCCCGCCTACCCTACGGTCTACCTGAACACAGGCTACCTTTTTACTGAATCCCGCACCAGAGCGCTTCACAGGACATTCCCTAGCGAAATGTCCCCCCTGACCACTATACAAACACAGATTGTTCTCTCTCCTTCTCTTCTTCTCCTCTGGCGCCAGAGGTCCCCGCACCCCACCTAGTTCCATGGGTTCAGATGTCACCTTGTTTTCCCCCGCAGCCTTTAGTTCAGCCTTCACGTAGCTACCTCGGGAGGCCTGAAACCGACTACGTTCCCCTCGCCTTTCGGACACCCTGTGGTTCAATTTGACCACAAGATCTATGAATGCCGCACAGTCTTCTGGTGGATCTACCACCTGTGACACAATATCCTTTAGCTCCTCACAGAGACCCTGATAAAATATTGATGTCCTCTTTTCAGTGGGCCAATGGGTCTCGGACACCAGTCTATTAAAGGAGGCGATGTATGACAACAGATCCTGTCTGCCCTGCCGGAGCTTCATTAGTTCTGCATCACTTGCCTGCATGAACGCATGCTTGGCAAACAATCCCCGCATCAGTTCCTTGAATGCGCTGTAGTTGTATAACACACGATCGTCGCTATCCACCAAAGGTATAGCCCACTGAGCCGCATTACCAGCCAGGTAAGATATCGTAAAGGCTACTTTAGCGGAGTCGTCGGGGAAGGCACTCGGTCTACACATGAAATGTAGCTGACACTGGGTCATAAACATCCCAAACTTCTCGCTATCTCCGGTGAATCTCTCAGGAGGGGCTAGTGGCACCGCAACCGGAGATGACACTGTCACATTAATGGGGTTACTGCTTCCTACCGCACTTTGACCTGCCCCTCCGCTATACTGGAAGGTTGCAGGATGGATAACGGGAGTGGTCCCTCTTTGATGCAACTGTTCTCGGGCCCTGACAGCCACTAATTCCTGTTTCAACCCGGCATTCTCCTGTTGCAATTCTTGAACCTGTGCCTGTAATGTCTGTACTGCCCCCATGATATCCTGCATTGAAGGACCTCCTGTACCATCCCCCACTGCATTCCCATCCACGTCCATGCTCGCTCAGGCAGTGCTAAATACGTGGGCTCGATATTCTGTTGGACCCCGCCCAGCCCAAGCACTGCAGGAGCGTAGCATGCACCAATCCCCTTCTCTTGTCCACCGAAGACCCACAGGAGAATTACACTGTGAGCGTTCCAGTGGACCCGAAAAGAGGGTGGTATATCACGAGACACCAAGTCTCCCACCCTGTAGAACGTCAGGACGCGGCTCCCTCCTTCACGCCTCTGCACCTGGTGTCAACAAGGGAAAAACAATACCTCAGTGTATACGAATTCTACAATGTCTCTATATCAATGACCATGTCCCACCCCAACATGCACCCCCTCCTCACCAGTGGTAAGCGCAGGCTTGGCTTCGTGAAGGGACTGGAAACTCCAACAGGTAAAAGGCACTCCAATACGGTAACAAACCAGTCAGGGGCACTCAAACACAGCGTCCTACATTCAGTAAAAGTGCAAAACTAGGCACCATTGAAGGGGAAAAAAGAAAGGCTGGGATATGATTCCGTTAAGCCAAACAAAAAACCCTTCGTTATTTCAGGATCCAATAAGGCAAGGGACATAAAAGAGAGACTAGCGGCTCTCCTTACTTCTATCGCAACAGCGTTTGTAAACACCGAGGCCAGAAGCGGAGTGACCCAAAACGTCACTTCCGCACGCAAAAGATGTAGAAAGGCGTCTAAGTGAAATACCCGGTAACCGAAAACAACGCGAGTAATTATCTCGCTACGGGCAAAACACAATGTGGCAAAGAATGAGAACGGGAGCCCCCGCTCATACAGCAAAAAATACTAACAAACGCTGGCAACAGAAACAACGACAGGGGTCAAGAAAGGAACAGGGACAGCAAGTAAACAGGGGGGAAGGGGAACTAAACTTACTCACTACCTTCGAGGGCAAAATAAACCAACGACCAAAATCCCACACGAGCCCGTGTGGAACAACAAAGGGAAGGAAGGCTGGACCAAAAAAAAGGGTATTCTTAAGGCAACTGGAACTCTCAGCAACAGCACAGGAAACAAAGGAGCAGGATACCAGGGTCCAAGCAAATGGCGATATCGAGCAATGACAGAAAGGTAGGACCCAATTTTATTCCCGTAACCCAGGTCATGTGATGGTGGCCCATGGTCACAGAAATAGGACTAACCGCCGTTCCTAACAGAAGCAAAAACAAATAATGCCATAGAGGGATGGCATGACTCCTTCAACCATACAATTGCCAAACCACACCCTAACTTCTACTCTTTTCTGGAAACTTTGAAGAAGGAGCAAAGTTTTTCAAGAATTGAGGATTTCACAAACATTAACTGGTAGCCTAAACCCACGAATTTCAACCAAATCAAGGGAAATGTCTGAGAGACTATTGGGTGTACTACAACAGTTTTCGTTGTGTGTGGCTCTAGACTACCTAGAAAATGTTGCTAACATTCTCCATTTCTAAATAAAAAATTCTTCTTACTTTCCTGCTTTTACCTAAATTTAACCAAATACAAAATTCAATTGGCAATGAAATTTTACCAAATTTTTTTTTCACAATTTACGTCGGGTCAGCCTACCTGTAGTTGCCTTCTTTCTTTTTTTTCTTCTTTTTTCCTCCCTAATATATCCATTTTGTAAAAACCAATAAAAAAACACAAGAATCCAAAGTAGAAGGAATAAAAAAAAAATCTTATTTCTCTAAAGGGTTTTCTCCTTACTTAAAAAATTGCTTATATTTAAAAATGCATTTTTGATTTAAATAAAAAATATCTCCTTGACTTTCCCAAAAAATTATTGTTTTAAAAAAATGCTTCTTTAAAATGCAAGTATTCTTACAAAAATATGAAATTCATGTGGAACTTCTTTGAAAATATTAATTTTTGAAGAACATATTTTTTCCAAAGTCTAACTTTAGCTATTTTTCAAGTCCACAAAATCGATGTTCCCCAAAAATTATTTTTACCCTCCGTCAAAAGACATATGCAAACTTTTTCAAGTTTGAATACCCTTCTAATTTTTTTAAAAAGTCCATCGAATTTTTTTTTACCAAATCCATTCTGGATAGGGAGGTGTATTTCAAGTAAAACATTTTTCATCACTAATGATGTTTGCAAAAAAATCCATTCTCTATAAGCATCCTGAAAAAAATCTCAAAAATCCTAATGCAAAATCTTTCAAAGTCCATCTTAATATTTTTTTCATAATCCATCTTCTTCTTGAAATGAAAACATGGTGTTAAAATTCAAAAACACTATAATTCCATCCTAAAAAGAAAAATAACTCCTCGCCAAACATTTTCTCTCTATTTCACCCTAACTACTTTTCTAATAATTCTCGAAGGACTTACTTATGTAATTACGAAAAGCCATGTGTTTAAAATGTAAACTTTTAAAAACAAATCCGAAACAATTTCTATCTCCTAGCAAAACATATTCTCACTATTTGACCCTTTCTAGTTTCCTACAGGTCTCAAATTTGCGTTTGCGTAATAACGAAACGCCATGTGTTGAAAATGTTAACTTTTAAAAACAATTCCGAAACAATTTCTACCTCCTAGCAAAACATTTTCTCACTATATGACCCTAACTAAAATCCAACATGTTGCAAAATATTGTTTGGATCAAAAGATAAAACACCATGCACATTTAAACAGTTTTACCTCCTTTCAAAACCAAATCTCGCTATATCACCCTTACTATTTTCTAAAAAGTTCCACAACCAAAATTATTTCAATTAAGCAAGTAAATGTCAAACCAATTCACCATACAAAACAAAGAAGCTTTTTTTCTCACTTATAAACTGCAATTTATTTCTATGCATGCAGGGGAAAATCAAATAGATATTTCATTACAATGCATTTTCAAATATACTTTTTCATAAAGAAAACAATTGTCATAAACCATATTATATTTTTTAAAAGTATTTTATACATTTCTAACCCAAATTACTTTTACCTTTAACTTTTTGCGACCCGACATAGACATATTCTAGTAAAATGATCGGCGACATACTGTTTTTACAAAATTAACATTCTTTTTGTAAACCGCAACCTCTCCTTATCCTTTCTTTACAATATATATACTTATGTACTTTCTAATATGTTTAAATAAAGTAAAAAAGTGTTTCCTACCTGAGCGCAGATCAGCTTCCTGCTGCTTCCTCCATCGATGCTCTTCAAAATAGCCGCTTACGTAAACGTGAACGCCTCGACGTCATCTGAAGCTGCAAAGATTGAGAAGGGACTATTTATTTTATTATTATTTTCTTAACTAAAATATTTTATTTTATTGTTATATTAACTGATAAAAATGTTGTAAAATATGTAAAAATTTGTTTATAATTTATACTTACACAAAATATTTTTTTAATAAAATAATAAACAAAAAATACTGTTGTACCTTTCTTCCTTAAATGTATTAATCTAAACTTTTAATTAAATTAAAATGTTGCAACATGTAAATTAATGTAATTTTCTTCTTACCTCTATGCTTATTCCATTTCCTTTCAAAACTTCTCCATTCATCCTTTTTCTTTGCTTCAAAAGCAGTTCAGCGGAATCAATAGCTGCAACAATAAAAATAAATGAAGGCCAAATTATCCCATTCAAATCAATGCAAAAGCGTGGGAAAATGTTTCAAGTAATTATTAATTATTAATATGTTTACTGTTTTAAATGTAAAACAAATTCTAAATGTCCCAAATTAAAAAAAAATGTTTTTAATAAATAATATAAATTTTTCAGTATTTTTCATTTTTCTTATTTATTAATACTATTTTTTAATTTAAATTAACATTTTAAATTATTATAATAAACTTTCAAATATTCATTTTATAAAAATAAACTCATTTTTACTTTATTAATAATTCCCTCTTTTTTTTTTACATCATTACCTGAGTATTAAATTACTACAACAAAACTCCTTTTCCTTGCTAATAAATTCAATCCTAATAAATATTTTAATTTTTTAAAAATAATAATAATTTAATTATTCTTTACTAAAGAATATATTCCTTCAAAATAAATTTTAATTATTAATATCTGAGTATTAATTTTAATCAACCATACTCCATTTTCCCTCGTAGAAATCTTTTTTATAATTTTTTAATTCTCTGTTAATTAATTCCCTCTTTGATTATATTTTTCCTTATTTTTAATATTTTTATTATTAATTAATAATAATTTTTAAACAAAAAAAACATTAATTCCCACAAAATATTACTTTTAAATTAATACCTGAGTATTAATTTACTCCAAACATACTCCATTTACCCTCATACAAATCTATTGATAAATATCAAAATGTAACTTTTAAAAAAAAAACTGAGTATTACCCTCATACATATAAATTTATAAATAAGTACAATAAAACGTAATACTTACGTTGTAAAGGCACTTGCGTTGTAAAGGCACTTGCGTTGTAAATGCATGCGTTGTAAAGACATGCGTTGTAAAAGTACTTGCGTTGTAAAAGTTGCGTTGTAATGGTAGTGCGTTGTAAAAGTTGCTTTGTAAAGGATGTTCCCCCCTCGATCCAGGCCATATTCCCAGGCCCTCTTCATTACAGGGCCTCACAACGCCTAAAAATCCAACATCTCCAAAAGGGCCTGTCCTACGCGGACCCCATTCCGTTAACTCAAGAAGTAAAGAACGAGCTTCAATGGTGGCTGGGCCACGTTGATGCGTGGAACGGCAGGGCAATCTTCGGTTCACAACCAGAGATAGTCATCGAACCCAATGCCAGGGGCTGGGGAGTGCGCTGCGGAGATATCTCCACAGGCGGAAGATGGTCCCTGCAGGAGTTGTCCTTGCACATCAATTGCCTGGAACGTCTTGCGGGTTCCTTCCCAATTCGGACATTATCCCCGAAGCAGACCTCTTGCTGCATCCTCCTCCGCATGGACAATGTGTCGGCGGTGAGGTATATCAACAAATTGGAAGGGACGAGATCGTCTCTTCTGGTCGTGATAGCCAAGGATTTTTGGCACTATTGCCTCAAACACCAGATTTCGGTGATTGCGGAATACATTCCGGGCCAGTCCAGTCAAGTGGCGGACTGGAACTCCAGACATCTCAGGGACTACAGCGACTGGAAGTTGCTCCCCAAAATAGTTCAGTGGTTACAGAGCATCTGGGGTCCATTTCAGATAGACCTGTTCGCCTCCAGGCTCGCGTGTCAGATTCCTCAGTTTTTCAGCTGGAGGCTGGACCCAATGGCAATGGCGACAGATGCATTCCTTCAGGATTGGTCGGGAGCGATTCAGTACGCCTTTCCACCATTCCTTCTAATTCCCAGGGTGATGACACAGGTGATCAAACAGCAGGCAGAGATAGTCCTAGTGACACTGTGGTGGACGTCTCAACCTTGGTTTCCAATATTGCTCCAGTGGAGTTGCGACCTTCCCAGGTTGCTTCCCGAGTCGACATCGCTGCTCCTGGGCCCTCTCAAGGAACGCCATCCTATGATTCTAGAGGGACGCCTCACGCTGATGGCATGGAGGCTTTCAGGCAACAGTGGCACATGCCAGGAGTGTCTGACAAAGCTTCGGAGTTCATTAAGCAGGCTTGGGCCCCTTCCACCCGGAAGCGTTACTCCTCGGCCTGGAAAAGCTGGATGGATTGGTGCTTGGAACGACATTTGATTACCGTGGTGGTTGAGTTACCCCAAGTGTTAAATTTTCTCTCAGATAAGGCCGTAGAGGGTCTTGCTTATCGCTCCGTCAATAAATTCAGATCGGCCATTTCAGCAGGCCACGAGCTGGTTGACGGGAAACCGGTTGGCAAGCATCCGGTGGTATGCAAGCTTCTTAAAGGCATATGTGTCTCCAACCCACCTAAACCCAGGTATACGGGTCTGTGGACATTTCCTTGGTTATTTCTTTGTTCAATCGTTGGCCGGCTAACAATCTCCTCTCTAGAAAGCAATTATCGGCCAAACTAGCTATGTGTCTGTCTGCGTGCAGACATTCCTCGGATGTAAGAGCTCTCGACGTTACAGGTAGAGTATTTACTCCCGAGGGAGTTTCCTTTACTATTACTGGACGTACTAAGACACTTTCAGGGCATATTGATTACAGTGCTTTTCCTGATAATGAGAAATTATGTGTGGTGCAAGGTTTAAAAGTGTATGAGGAATGTATGAGTTCACTGAGACCTCAGGGTTGTTCTCAGCTGTTAATTGCTTTACAGAAACCGTTTAAACCAGTGGTGGCAGCTACTATTGCCAGATGGCTTAGATATATCATGCAAGAAGCTGGTATTGACCTCCAAAAATTTGGAGCACATTCTGGAGCCAATTATGATGGCGGACGGAAACGGGTTCCGTCCGCCAAGGACGCGGCCAAGATACTCCCGACCGCTCCGCGGATAAACCGCCGTTGCGATTAGGATAATAATGTCATGAAACTCCGTCCGCGGCGGACGGAGTACATCAAACACTGTCCGTGGCGGACGGAGTACACCTGAGACCGCCGCAAGCGGACGGAACCTAAGAAACACCGTCCGCCGCGGACGAACATGACCGCGTGAACAGGCACAGCCACCGCAATACCTGCGGAGGCTCCGTGCCCGCGATTAGGATAACGCCGCCAGTCCCACGGAACTCACCTCCATCCACGACCGCTGCGGAAACAATGCAACGATAAACCCAGCATCCCAGCGGAAGGACAACACGAACACCATCCCTACCGTCAGCCAATTTCCAAATGGCTGACGGAAGTAAATACAAAACACACTACACAGGACACCCACCCACCTGAAACACCCACACCAATCACAAGCCACAATGACACCTCCCCAAGCACCTAAAAATCCACTGAAGTCAACACACCCACCTAGCACCTGACTGGCAACAACCATTGGGACACTACCACGACACCGAGTATAAAATGATTCCCACCCACTACCACAATCCTTTGCACCACAGCATAGCTGCAAACAAGAGGCTCAATACGACTAACAGCAGTCACAAAAGTCCACACATACAAACTGCACACAAACACACCCACCAAACAAACACCCACCACACCATTCCTACACACCACACACCTGCACGTCCCAACCCACTCCACCCACACCTTGCACATCACACACCATGGCACCAAAGAAAAATCCTAAATTCACTGACACAGAGTTGAAGGTCCTGGTGGATGAAATCATCCGTGTCGAACCCCACCTATTCGGCACACTAGTCCAGCAGACCACCGTGGCAACCAAAAACCACATGTGGGACAGGATAGTCAGTCGGGTGAATGCGTGAGGGACCGTGCCACGAACCAAGCACGACACCCTGAGGTGGTGGCACGACCTCAAAACAAGGGTCGAAGGCATCCGTGCAAAAAATCACCTGCGGGCACACCACACTGGCGGCGGCACCCCCCCGGAGCCCATACCCTATGCAGAATGGGAGGAAAAGGTGCTGGGCATACTGCACCCAGAGAGCCTTGAAGGAATCGACGAGGGAGAAGAGGCTGCTAAGTACAAACCAAGCACCACTATCACACCAACATGGTCTGCCTCACACAACTGAGAGGACACATCCCCCAGGCCCCAAACCATGCATGTGGGCCACATACTCACCAAAATGTGAACGACTCCCAACAGGCCCCCATGTCCACAGGGAGGGTGGTGGTGTGTGTTGGGAGGTGGGTGGGGTGTGTGAGAGACCAGCACTATGACTCCTAACAGGTCCCCATGTCCACAGGGAGGGTGGTGGTGTGCGTTGGGAGGTGGGTGGTGTGTGTTGGGAGGTGGGTGGGGTGTGTTGGGAGATGGGTGGGGTGTGTTGGGAGGGTGGGTGGGGTGTGTTGGAAGGTGGGTGGGGTGTGTGAGAGACAAGCACTACGACTCCCAACAGGCCCCCATGTCCACAGGGAGGGTGGTGGTGTGCGTTGGGAGGTGGGTGGTGTGTGTTGGGAGGTGGGTGGTGTGTGTTGGGAGGTGGGTGGGGTGTGTTGGGAGATGGGTGGGGTGTGTTGTGAGGGTGTGTGGGGTGTGTTGGGAGGGTGGGTGGGGTGTGTTGGGAGGTGGAAGGGGTGTGTGAGAGACCAGCACTACGACTCCCAACAGGCCCCCATGTCCACAGGGAGGGTGGTGGTGTGTGTTGGGAGGTGGGTGGGGTGTGTGAGAGACCAGCACTACGACTCCCAACAGGCCCCCATGTCCACAGGGAGGGTGGTGGGGTGTGTTGGGAGGTGGGTGGGGTGTGTGAGACCAGCACTATGACTCCCAACAGGCCCCCATGTCCACAGGGAGGGTGGTGGTGTGTGTTGGGAGGTGGGTGGGGTTTGTGAGAGACCAGCACTACGACTCCCAACAGGCCCCCATGTCCACAGGGAGGGTGGTGGTGTGTGTTGGGAGGTGGGTGGGGTGTGTGAGAGACCAGCACTACGACTCCCAACAGGCCCCCATGTCCACAGGGAGGGTGGTGGTGTGTGTTGGGAGGTGGGTGGGGTGTGTGAGAGACCAGCACTATGACTCCCAACAGGCTCCCATGTCCACAGGGAGGGTGGTGGTGTGCGTTGGGAGGTGGGTGGGGTGTGTGAGAGACCAGCACTACGACTCCCAACAGGCCCCCATGTCCACAGGGAGGGTGGTGGTGTGCATTTGGAGGTGGGTGGTGTATGTTGGGAGGTGGGTGGGGTGTGTTGGGAGGGTGGGTGGGGTGTGTTGGGAGGTGGGTGGGGTGTGTAGAGAGGTCAGTGACATGTAATGTTGGAAACATTAAAACATGTCATGTCCACTGCATTGATCATTAAAATATTGTCCCTCAGGTGATCGCAACCTGACTGGCGAAACCAGCAACCGCCTGCAACAGTCTCCCCACTCACAGCACGCACTCTCTGGGGACGATCCCACTGTCAGCTCCAGTGTGGAGGATGAAGCGGGCCCAAGCCGACTCCCAGGGCCATCAGGCTCACAGGACAACCCTGCCTCCACAACCTTGGCCTGTGTCACCCCACCAACACCTGCCATAGTGACCTGTGCAGCCACCACCACCACCACCTCCACCACCACCAGTACCACCACTCCTGGAGCGGTTACCCTTGATAATAATAATAATAATAGGGGCATTTATAGAGCGCTGAGTTACGCACACCGGCGTGTCCCAGCGCTAAAATGAGAGAGGCGGAAAACAGGGAGTTTAGCTGCAGGGCGGGCAGATTATCTGACATAGAGGTAAGTTTTTAATTTAGCTCGAAACCTAGTTTCTGCCGGTTCTAGCCGCAAGTCCACCGGGAGTTTATTCCAATGGTTTGCCGCTAGATACCTAAAAGATCTGCCTCCCATGCGGGCTTTCTTCACCTTGGGGATTCTCAACAGTCCCCCACCCGCAGATCTTAACGCTCGGGCAGGTTCATAGGATTCAATCAAGCTCCGCAGTGGTCGAGGTGCCTTGCCATTCAAAATCCGATGGCAGGTGCAGAGGGCCTTGAACTCAACTCTGCTTCTCACAGGGAGCCAGTGAAGCTTCTGCATGGCCTCCCTCGACGGCGCCCTTTTGGGCAACCTGAGGATCAAACGTGCTGCAGCACTTGAAGGCGACCAAAACTCTTCCCCGATGCCCCTAAGTATGATATCATTATTAAAACAACTGATCATAACCACTCTGCCTCTGCAATGGAGATTGAAGTAAGGGAAACCTTAAATGAAATGAAAGAAATTGCATGCACCTCCAATGATTCTACCGGACCTATTTTAAGAGAGGTTGCACAGCATGTCCCCAGTCATGTTGCTAGTAATATGCCTATTTTTCCTAATTTGAGAAGAATTTTACAGAGACAAAAGCAGGCAAGTAACACACATACTGCAACTCCTCATACTTTTTCTGACATTGTAATTCCTAATTAACTCACTGTTTCTTTTGCTGATGAACCATTCCTTCTGCATGACAACAAAAGCCCTCAAAAACGTATTCTTATCTTTAGTACACCCCGCAACCTTGTTAAGTTAGAAAATAGTGAAATTTGGATGATGGATGGGACGTTTAAATGTACACCCCATCCTTTCACCCAAATGTATACTATACACGCAAAAAATAACAATAATGTGATCCCCTTAGTATATAGTTTGCTACCAGATAAGCAATCTGCAACCTACACTGAACTTTTATCAGTTATTAAAAACATTAGAAAAAAAGTCCTAGGAAAATAATTGTTGATTTTGAATTGACTATGATCAATGTGATCACTAAAACGTACACGGATACCCAAATTCAGGGATGTCTTTTCCATTTTTCCTAGGCATTCTGGCGTAAACTACAAAAAACATCCCTGGTTGCAGATTACTCAACTGATAGCAAACTACAGTTTGAATTAAAAAAATTAACAGCTCTTTGCTTTGTTCCTCCCGAAAGTGTAGACGAGTACTACACTGCTATTACTGAATCAGAATTTTTTAATGAAAATGAAGATAAATTTGCACCCATTTTTAATTATTTTGAAGACACATGGATTGGACACCTAAGCAGATCGGGTCACAGGAGGAAGCCACGTTACCATGTGGAGTGGTGGAACTGTTACACGAGCTGTTTAGAGGGAGAAGCAAAAACAAATAATGCCATAGAGGGATGGCATAACTCCTTCAACCATACAATTGGCAAACCACACCCTAACTTCTACTCTTTTCTGAAAACTTTGAAGAAGGAGCAAAGTTTTCAAGATTTGAGGATTTCACAAACATTAACTGGTAGCCTAAACCCACGAATTTCAACCAAATCAAGGGAAATGTCTGAGAGACTATTGGGTGTACTACAACAGTTTTCGTTGTGTGTGGCTCTAGACTACCTAGAAAATGTTGCTAACATTCTCCATTTCTGAATAAAAAATTCTTCTTACTTTCCTGCTTTTACCTAAATTTAACCAAATACAAAATTCAATTGGCAATGAAATTTTACAAATTTTTTTTTCAAAATTTACGTCGGGTCAGCCTACCTGTAGTTGCCTTTCTTTTTTTTCTTCTTTTTTCCTCCCTAATATATCCATTTTGTAAAAACCAATAAAAAACACAAGAATCCAAAGTAGAAGGAATACAAATGTTTTTCTTATTTCTCTAAAGGGTTTTCTCCTTTCTTAAAAAATTGCTTATATTTAAAAATGCATTTTTGATTTAAATAAAAAATATCTTCTTGACTTTCCCCAAAAATTATTCTTTTAAAAAAATGCTACTTTACAAATGCAAGTATTATTAAAAAAATATGAAATTCATGTGGAACCTCTTTGAAAATATTAATTTTTGAAGAACATATTTTTTCCAAAGTCAAACTTTAGCTATTTTTCAAGTCCACAAAATCGATGTTCCCCAAAAATTATTTCTACCCTCCGTCAAAAGACATATGCAAACTTTTTCAAGTTTGAATACCCTTCTAATTTTTTTAAAAAGTCCATAGAATTTTTTTTTACCAAATCCATTCTGGATAGGGAGGTGTATGTCAAGTAAAACATTTTTCATCACTAATGATGTTTGCAAAAAAATCCATTCTCTATAAGCATCCTGAAAAAAATCTCAAAAATCCTAATGCAAAATCTTTCAAAGTCCATCTTAATATTTTTTTCATAATCCATCTTCTTCTTGAAATGAAAACATGGTGTTAAAATTCAAAAACACTATAATTCCATCCTAAAAAGAAAAATAACTCCTCGCCAAACATTTTCTCTCTATTTCACCCTAACTACTTTTCTAATAATTCTCGAAGGACTTACTTATGTAATTACGAAAAGCCATGTGTTTAAAATGTAAACTTTTAAAAACAAATCCGAAACAATTTCTATCTCCTAGCAAAACATATTCTCACTATTTGACCCTTTCTAGTTTCCTACAGGTCTCAAAT
This sequence comes from Lissotriton helveticus, assembly GCF_964261635.1. Taxonomy (NCBI): domain Eukaryota; kingdom Metazoa; phylum Chordata; class Amphibia; order Caudata; family Salamandridae; genus Lissotriton; species Lissotriton helveticus. The sequence continues at coordinate 735,982,643 of NC_136073.1, forward strand.
TTGCGTTTGCGTAATAACGAAACGCCATGTGTTGAAAATGTAAACTTTTAAAAACAATTCCGAAACAATTTCTACCTCCTAGCAAAACATTTTCTCACTATATGACCCTAACTAAAATCCAACATGTTGCAAAATATTGTTTGGATCAAAAGATAAAACACCATGCACATTTAAACAGTTTTACCTCCTTTCAAAACCAAATCTCGCTATATCACCCTTACTATTTTCTAAAAAGTTCCACAACCAAAATTATTTCAATTAAGCAAGTAAATGTCAAACCAATTCACCATACAAAACAAAGAAGCTTTTTTTCTCACTTATAAACTGCAATTTATTTCTATGCATGCAGGAGAAAATCAAATAGATATTTCATTACAATGCATTTTCAAATATACTTTTTCATAAAGAAAACAATTGTCATAAACCATATTATATTTTTTAAAAGTATTTTATACATTTCTAACCCAAATTACTTTTACCTTTAACTTTTTGCGACCCGACATAGACATATTCTAGTAAAATGATCGGTGACATACTGTTTTTACAAAATTAACATTCTTTTTGTAAACCGCAACCTCTCCTTATCCTTTCTTTACAATATATATACTTATGTACTTTCTAATATGTTTAAATAAAGTAAAAAAGTGTTTCCTACCTGAGCGCAGACCAGCTTCCTGCTGCTTCCTCCATCGATGCTCTTCAAAATGGCCGCTTACGTAAACGTGAACGCCTCGACGTCATCTGAAGCTGCAAAGATTGAAAAGGGACTATTTATTTTATTATTTTCTTAACTAAAATATTTTATTTTATTGTTATATTAACTGATAAAAATGTTGTAAAATATGTAAAAATTTCTTTATAATTTATACTTACACAAAATATTTTTTTAATAAAATAATAAACAAAAAATACTGTTGTACCTTTCTTCCTTAAATGTATTAATCTAAACTTTTAATTAAATTAAAATGTTGCAACATGTAAATTAATGTAATTTTCTTCTTACCTCTATGCTTATTCCATTTCCTTTCAAAACTTCTCCATTCATCCTTTTTCTTTGCTTCAAAAGCAGTTCAGCGGAATCAATAGCTGCAACAATAAAAATAAATGAAGGCCAAATTATCCCATTCAAATCAATGCAAAAGCGTGGGAAAATGTTTCAAGTAATTATTAATTATTAATATGTTTACTGTTTTAAATGTAAAACAAATTCTAAATGTCCCAAATTAAAAAAAAATGTTTTTAATAAATAATATAAATTTTTCAGTATTTTTCATTTTTCTTATTTATTAATACTATTTTTTAATTTAAATTAACATTTTAAATTATTATAATAAACTTTCAAATATTCATTTTATAAAAATAAACTCATTTTTACTTTATTAATAATTCCCTCTTTTTTTTTACATCATTACCTGAGTATTAAATTACTACAACAAAACTCCTTTTCCTTGCTAATAAATTCAATCCTAATAAATATTTTAATTTTTTAAAAATAATAATAATTTAATTATTCTTTACTAAAGAATATATTCCTTCAAAATAAATTTTAATTATTAATATCTGAGTATTAATTTTAATCAACCATACTCCATTTTCCCTCGTAGAAATCTTTTTTATAATTTTTTAATTCTCTGTTAATTAATTCCCTCTTTGATTATATTTTTCCTTATTTTTAATATTTTTATTATTAATTAATAATAATTTTTAAACAAAAAAAACATTAATTCCCACAAAATATTACTTTTAAATTAATACCTGAGTATTAATTTACTCCAAACATACTCCATTTACCCTCATACAAATCTATTGATAAATATCAAAATGTAACTTTTAAAAAAAAAACTGAGTATTACCCTCATACATATAAATTTATAAATAAGTACAATAAAACGTAATACTTACGTTGTAAAGGCACTTGCGTTGTAAAGGCACTTGCGTTGTAAATGCATGCGTTGTAAAGACATGCGTTGTAAAAGTACTTGCGTTGTAAAAGTTGCGTTGTAATGGTAGTGCGTTGTAAAAGTTGCTTTGTAAAGGATGTTCCCCCCTCGATCCAGGCCATATTCCCAGGCCCTCTTCATTACAGGGCCTCACAACGCCTAAAAATCCAACATCTCCAAAAGGGCCTGTCCTACGCGGACCCCATTCCGTTAACTCAAGAAGTAAAGAACGAGCTTCAATGGTGGCTGGGCCACGTTGATGCGTGGAACGGCAGGGCAATCTTCGGTTCACAACCAGAGATAGTCATCGAACCCAATGCCAGGGGCTGGGGAGTGCGCTGTGGAGATATCTCCACAGGCGGAAGATGGTCCCTGCAGGAGTTGTCCTTGCACATCAATTGCCTGGAACGTCTTGCGGGTTCCTTCCCAATTCGGACATTATCCCCGAAGCAGACCTCTTGCTGCATCCTCCTCCGCATGGACAATGTGTCGGCGGTGAGGTATATCAACAAATTGGAAGGGACGAGATCGTCTCTTCTGGTCGTGATAGCCAAGGATTTTTGGCACTATTGCCTCAAACACCAGATTTCGGTGATTGCGGAATACATTCCGGGCCAGTCCAGTCAAGTGGCGGACTGGAACTCCAGACATCTCAGGGACTACAGCGACTGGAAGTTGCTCCCCAAAATAGTTCAGTGGTTACAGAGCATCTGGGGTCCATTTCAGATAGACCTGTTCGCCTCCAGGCTCGCGTGTCAGATTCCTCAGTTTTTCAGCTGGAGGCTGGACCCAATGGCAATGGCGACAGATGCATTCCTTCAGGATTGGTCGGGAGCGATTCAGTACGCCTTTCCACCATTCCTTCTAATTCCCAGGGTGATGACACAGGTGATCAAACAGCAGGCAGAGATAGTCCTAGTGACACTGTGGTGGACGTCTCAACCTTGGTTTCCAATATTGCTCCAGTGGAGTTGCGACCTTCCCAGGTTGCTTCCCGAGTCGACATCGCTGCTCCTGGGCCCTCTCAAGGAACGCCATCCTATGATTCTAGAGGGACGCCTCACGCTGATGGCATGGAGGCTTTCAGGCAACAGTGGCACATGCCAGGAGTTTCTGCAAAGCTTCGGAGTTCATTAAGCAGGCTTGGGCCCCTTCCACCCGGAAGCGTTACTCCTCGGCCTGGAAAAGCTGGATGGATTGGTGCTTGGAACGACATTTGATTACCGTGGTGGTTGAGTTACCCCAAGTGTTAAATTTTCTCTCAGATAAGGCCGTAGAGGGTCTTGCTTATCGCTCCGTCAATAAATTCAGATCGGCCATTTCAGCAGGCCACGAGCTGGTTGACGGGAAACCGGTTGGCAAGCATCCGGTGGTATGCAAGCTTCTTAAAGGCATATGTGTCTCCAACCCACCTAAACCCAGGTATACGGGTCTGTGGACATTTCCTTGGTTATTTCTTTGTTCAATCGTTGGCCGGCTAACAATCTCCTCTCTAGAAAGCAATTATCGGCCAAACTAGCTATGTGTCTGTCTGCGTGCAGACATTCCTCGGATGTAAGAGCTCTCGACGTTACAGGTAGAGTATTTACTCCCGAGGGAGTTTCCTTTACTATTACTGGACGTACTAAGACACTTTCAGGGCATATTGATTACAGTGCTTTTCCTGATAATGAGAAATTATGTGTGGTGCAAGGTTTAAAAGTGTATGAGGAATGTATGAGTTCACTGAGACCTCAGGGTTGTTCTCAGCTGTTAATTGCTTTACAGAAACCGTTTAAACCAGTGGTGGCAGCTACTATTGCCAGATGGCTTAGATATATCATGCAAGAAGCTGGTATTGACCTCCAAAAATTTGGAGCACATTCTGGAGCCAATTATGATGGCGGACGGAAACGGGTTCCGTCCGCCAAGGACGCGGCCAAGATACTCCCGACCGCTCCGCGGATAAACCGCCGTTGCGATTAGGATAATAATGTCATGAAACTCCGTCCGCGGCGGACGGAGTACATCAAACACTGTCCGTGGCGGACGGAGTACACCTGAGACCGCCGCAAGCGGACGGAACCTAAGAAACACCGTCCGCCGCGGACGAACATGACCGCGTGAACAGGCACAGCCACCGCAATACCTGCGGAGGCTCCGTGCCCGCGATTAGGATAACGCCGCCAGTCCCACGGAACTCACCTCCATCCACGACCGCTGCGGAAACAATGCAACGATAAACCCAGCATCCCAGCGGAAGGACAACACGAACACCATCCCTACCGTCAGCCAATTTCCAAATGGCTGACGGAAGTAAATACAAAACACACTACACAGGACACCCACCCACCTGAAACACCCACACCAATCACAAGCCACAATGACACCTCCCCAAGCACCTAAAAATCCACTGAAGTCAACACACCCACCTAGCACCTGACTGGCAACAACCATTGGGACACTACCACGACACCGAGTATAAAATGATTCCCACCCACTACCACAATCCTTTGCACCACAGCATAGCTGCAAACAAGAGGCTCAATACGACTAACAGCAGTCACAAAAGTCCACACATACAAACTGCACACAAACACACCCACCAAACAAACACCCACCACACCATTCCTACACACCACACACCTGCACGTCCCAACCCACTCCACCCACACCTTGCACATCACACACCATGGCACCAAAGAAAAATCCTAAATTCACTGACACAGAGTTGAAGGTCCTGGTGGATGAAATCATCCGTGTCGAACCCCACCTATTCGGCACACTAGTCCAGCAGACCACCGTGGCAACCAAAAACCACATGTGGGACAGGATAGTCAGTCGGGTGAATGCGTGAGGGACCGTGCCACGAACCAAGCACGACACCCTGAGGTGGTGGCACGACCTCAAAACAAGGGTCGAAGGCATCCGTGCAAAAAATCACCTGCGGGCCCACCACACTGGCGGCGGCACCCCCCCGGAGCCCATACCCTATGCAGAATGGGAGGAAAAGGTGCTGGGCATACTGCACCCAGAGAGCCTTGAAGGAATCGACGAGGGAGAAGAGGCTGCTAAGTACAAACCAAGCACCACTATCACACCAACATGGTCTGCCTCACACAACTGAGAGGACACATCCCCCAGGCCCCAAACCATGCATGTGGGCCACATACTCACCAAAATGTGAACGACTCCCAACAGGCCCCCATGTCCACAGGGAGGGTGGTGGTGTGTGTTGGGAGGTGGGTGGGGTGTGTGAGAGACCAGCACTATGACTCCCAACAGGTCCCCATGTCCACAGGGAGGGTGGTGGTGTGCGTTGGGAGGTGGGTGGTGTGTGTTGGGAGGTGGGTGGGGTGTGTTGGGAGATGGGTGGGGTGTGTTGGGAGGGTGGGTGGGGTGTGTTGGAAGGTGGGTGGGGTGTGTGAGAGACAAGCACTACGACTCCCAACAGGCCCCCATGTCCACAGGGAGGGTGGTGGTGTGCGTTGGGAGGTGGGTGGTGTGTGTTGGGAGGTGGGTGGTGTGTGTTGGGAGGTGGGTGGGGTGTGTTGGGAGATGGGTGGGGTGTGTTGTGAGGGTGTGTGGGGTGTGTTGGGAGGGTGGGTGGGGTGTGTTGGGAGGTGGAAGGGGTGTGTGAGAGACCAGCACTACGACTCCCAACAGGCCCCCATGTCCACAGGGAGGGTGGTGGTGTGTGTTGGGAGGTGGGTGGGGTGTGTGAGAGACCAGCACTACGACTCCCAACAGGCCCCCATGTCCACAGGGAGGGTGGTGGGGTGTGTTGGGAGGTGGGTGGGGTGTGTGAGACCAGCACTATGACTCCCAACAGGCCCCCATGTCCACAGGGAGGGTGGTGGTGTGTGTTGGGAGGTGGGTGGGGTTTGTGAGAGACCAGCACTACGACTCCCAACAGGCCCCCATGTCCACAGGGAGGGTGGTGGTGTGTGTTGGGAGGTGGGTGGGGTGTGTGAGAGACCAGCACTACGACTCCCAACAGGCCCCCATGTCCACAGGGAGGGTGGTGGTGTGTGTTGGGAGGTGGGTGGGGTGTGTGAGAGACCAGCACTATGACTCCCAACAGGCTCCCATGTCCACAGGGAGGGTGGTGGTGTGCGTTGGGAGGTGGGTGGGGTGTGTGAGAGACCAGCACTACGACTCCCAACAGGCCCCCATGTCCACAGGGAGGGTGGTGGTGTGCATTTGGAGGTGGGTGGTGTATGTTGGGAGGTGGGTGGGGTGTGTTGGGAGGGTGGGTGGGGTGTGTTGGGAGGTGGGTGGGGTGTGTAGAGAGGTCAGTGACATGTAATGTTGGAAACATTAAAACATGTCATGTCCACTGCATTGATCATTAAAATATTGTCCCTCAGGTGATCGCAACCTGACTGGCGAAACCAGCAACCGCCTGCAACAGTCTCCCCACTCACAGCACGCACTGTCTGGGGACGATCCCACTGTCAGCTCCAGTGTGGAGGATGAAGCGGGCCCAAGCCGACTCCCAGGGCCATCAGGCTCACAGGACAACCCTGCCTCCACAACCTTGGCCTGTGTCACCCCACCAACACCTGCCATAGTGACCTGTGCAGCCACCACCACCACCACCTCCACCACCACCAGTACCACCACTCCTGGAGCGGTTACCCTTGATAATAATAATAATAATAGGGGCATTTATAGAGCGCTGAGTTACGCACACCGGCGTGTCCCAGCGCTAAAATGAGAGAGGCGGAAAACAGGGAGTTTAGCTGCAGGGCGGGCAGATTATCTGACATAGAGGTAAGTTTTTAATTTAGCTCGAAACCTAGTTTCTGCCGGTTCTAGCCGCAAGTCCACCGGGAGTTTATTCCAATGGTTTGCCGCTAGATACCTAAAAGATCTGCCTCCCATGCGGGCTTTCTTCACCTTGGGGATTCTCAACAGTCCCCCACCCGCAGATCTTAACGCTCGGGCAGGTTCATAGGATTCAATCAAGCTCCGCAGTGGTCGAGGTGCCTTGCCATTCAAAATCCGATGGCAGGTGCAGAGGGCCTTGAACTCAACTCTGCTTCTCACAGGGAGCCAGTGAAGCTTCTGCATGGCCTCCCTCGACGGCGCCCTTTTGGGCAACCTGAGGATCAAACGTGCTGCAGCACTTGAAGGCGACCAAAACTCTTCCCCGATGCCCCTAAGTATGATATCATTATTAAAACAACTGATCATAACCACTCTGCCTCTGCAATGGAGATTGAAGTAAGGGAAACCTTAAATGAAATGAAAGAAATTGCATGCACCTCCAATGATTCTACCGGACCTATTTTAAGAGAGGTTGCACAGCATGTCCCCAGTCATGTTGCTAGTAATATGCCTATTTTTCCTAATTTGAGAAGAATTTTACAGAGACAAAAGCAGGCAAGTAACACACATACTGCAACTCCTCATACTTTTTCTGACATTGTAATTCCTAATTAACTCACTGTTTCTTTTGCTGATGAACCATTCCTTCTGCATGACAACAAAAGCCCTCAAAAACGTATTCTTATCTTTAGTACACCCCGCAACCTTGTTAAGTTAGAAAATAGTGAAATTTGGATGATGGATGGGACGTTTAAATGTACACCCCATCCTTTCACCCAAATGTATACTATACACGCAAAAAATAACAATAATGTGATCCCCTTAGTATATAGTTTGCTACCAGATAAGCAATCTGCAACCTACACTGAACTTTTATCAGTTATTAAAAACATTAGAAAAAAAGTCCTAGGAAAATAATTGTTGATTTTGAATTGACTATGATCAATGTGATCACTAAAACGTACACGGATACCCAAATTCAGGGATGTCTTTTCCATTTTTCCTAGGCATTCTGGCGTAAACTACAAAAAACATCCCTGGTTGCAGATTACTCAACTGATAGCAAACTACAGTTTGAATTAAAAAAATTAACAGCTCTTTGCTTTGTTCCTCCCGAAAGTGTAGACGAGTACTACACTGCTATTACTGAATCAGAATTTTTTAATGAAAATGAAGATAAATTTGCACCCATTTTAAATTATTTTGAAGACACATGGATTGGACACCTAAGCAGATCGGGTCACAGGAGGAAGCCACGTTACCATGTGGAGTGGTGGAACTGTTACACGAGCTGTTTAGAGGGAGAAGCAAAAACAAATAATGCCATAGAGGGATGGCATAACTCCTTCAACCATACAATTGGCAAACCACACCCTAACTTCTACTCTTTTCTGAAAACTTTGAAGAAGGAGCAAAGTTTTCAAGATTTGAGGATTTCACAAACATTAACTGGTAGCCTAAACCCACGAATTTCAACCAAATCAAGGGAAATGTCTGAGAGACTATTGGGTGTACTACAACAGTTTTCGTTGTGTGTGGCTCTAGACTACCTAGAAAATGTTGCTAACATTCTCCATTTCTGAATAAAAAATTCTTCTTACTTTCCTGCTTTTACCTAAATTTAACCAAATACAAAATTCAATTGGCAATGAAATTTTACAAATTTTTTTTTCAAAATTTACGTCGGGTCAGCCTACCTGTAGTTGCCTTTCTTTTTTTTCTTCTTTTTTCCTCCCTAATATATCCATTTTGTAAAAACCAATAAAAAACACAAGAATCCAAAGTAGAAGGAATACAAATGTTTTTCTTATTTCTCTAAAGGGTTTTCTCCTTTCTTAAAAAATTGCTTATATTTAAAAATGCATTTTTGATTTAAATAAAAAATATCTTCTTGACTTTCCCCAAAAATTATTCTTTTAAAAAAATGCTACTTTACAAATGCAAGTATTATTAAAAAAATATGAAATTCATGTGGAACCTCTTTGAAAATATTAATTTTTGAAGAACATATTTTTTCCAAAGTCAAACTTTAGCTATTTTTCAAGTCCACAAAATCGATGTTCCCCAAAAATTATTTCTACCCTCCGTCAAAAGACATATGCAAACTTTTTCAAGTTTGAATACCCTTCTAATTTTTTTAAAAAGTCCATAGAATTTTTTTTTACCAAATCCATTCTGGATAGGGAGGTGTATGTCAAGTAAAACATTTTTCATCACTAATGATGTTTGCAAAAAAATCCATTCTCTATAAGCATCCTGAAAAAAATCTCAAAAATCCTAATGCAAAATCTTTCAAAGTCCATCTTAATATTTTTTTCATAATCCATCTTCTTCTTGAAATGAAAACATGGTGTTAAAATTCAAAAACACTATAATTCCATCCTAAAAAGAAAAATAACTCCTCGCCAAACATTTTCTCTCTATTTCACCCTAACTACTTTTCTAATAATTCTCGAAGGACTTACTTATGTAATTACGAAAAGCCATGTGTTTAAAATGTAAACTTTTAAAAACAAATCCGAAACAATTTCTATCTCCTAGCAAAACATATTCTCACTATTTGACCCTTTCTAGTTTCCTACAGGTCTCAAATTTGCGTTTGCGTAATAACGAAACGCCATGTGTTGAAAATGTTAACTTTTAAAAACAATTCCGAAACAATTTCTACCTCCTAGCAAAACATTTTCTCACTATATGACCCTAACTAAAATCCAACATGTTGCAAAATATTGTTTGGATCAAAAGATAAAACACCATGCACATTTAAACAGTTTTACCTCCTTTCAAAACCAAATCTCGCTATATCACCCTTACTATTTTCTAAAAAGTTCCACAACCAAAATTATTTCAATTAAGCAAGTAAATGTCAAACCAATTCACCATACAAAACAAAGAAGCTTTTTTTCTCACTTATAAACTGCAATTTATTTCTATGCATGCAGGAGAAAATCAAATAGATATTTCATTACAATGCATTTTCAAATATACTTTTTCATAAAGAAAACAATTGTCATAAACCATATTATATTTTTTAAAAGTATTTTATACATTTCTAACCCAAATTACTTTTACCTTTAACTTTTTGCGACCCGACATAGACATATTCTAGTAAAATGATCGGTGACATACTGTTTTTACAAAATTAACATTCTTTTTGTAAACCGCAACCTCTCCTTATCCTTTCTTTACAATATATATACTTATGTACTTTCTAATATGTTTAAATAAAGTAAAAAAGTGTTTCCTACCTGAGCGCAGACCAGCTTCCTGCTGCTTCCTCCATCGATGCTCTTCAAAATGGCCGCTTACGTAAACGTGAACGCCTCGACGTCATCTGAAGCTGCAAAGATTGAAAAGGGACTATTTATTTTATTATTATTTTCTTAACTAAAATATTTTATTTTATTGTTATATTAACTGATAAAAATGTTGTAAAATATGTAAAAATTTCTTTATAATTTATACTTACACAAAATATTTTTTTAATAAAATAATAAACAAAAAATACTGTTGTACCTTTCTTCCTTAAATGTATTAATCTAAACTTTTAATTAAATTAAAATGTTGCAACATGTAAATTAATGTAATTTTCTTCTTACCTCTATGCTTATTCCATTTCCTTTCAAAACTTCTCCATTCATCCTTTTTCTTTGCTTCAAAAGTAGTTCCGCGGAATCAATAGCTTCAACAATAAAAATAAAAGAAGGCCAAATTATCCCATTCAAATCAATGCAAAAGCGTGGGAAAATGTTTCAAGTAATTATTAATTATTAATATTTATACTGTTTTAAATGTAAATAAAATTCTAAATGTCCCAAATAAAAAAAAATGTTTTTAATAAATAATATACATTTTTCAGTATTTTTCATTTTTCTTATTTATTAATACTATTTTTTAATTTAAATTAACATTTTAAATTATTATAATAAACTTTCAAATATTCATTTTATAAAAATAAACTCATTTTTACTTTATTAATAATTCCCTCTTTTTTTTAAATCATTACCTGAGTATTAAATTACTTCAACAAAACTCCTTTTCCTTGCTAATAAATTCAATCCTAATAAATATTTTATTTTTTTAAATAATAATAACTTAATTATTCCTTACTAAAGAATATATTCCTTCAAAATACATTTTAATTATTAATACCTGAGTATTAATTTTAATCAACCATACTCCATTTTCCCTCGTAGAAATCTTTTTTATAATTTTTTAATTCTCTGTTAATTAATTCCCTCTTTGATTATATTTTTCCTTATTTTTAATATTTTTATTATTAATTAATAATAATTTTTAAACAAAAAAAACATGAATTCCCACAAAATATTACTTTTAAATTAATACCTGAGTATTAATTTACTCCAAACATACTCCATTTACCCTCATACAAATCTATTGATAAATATCAAAATGTAACTTTAAAAAAAAAAACTAAGTATTACCCTCATACATATAAATTTATAAATAAGTACAATAAAACTTAATACTTGCGTTGTAAAGGCACTTGCGTTGTAAAGGCACTTGCGTTGTAAATGCATGCGTTGTAAAGACATGCGTTGTAAAAGTACTTGCGTTGTAAAAGTTGCGTTGTAATGGTAGTGCGTTGTAAAAGTTGCTTTGTAAAGGATGTTCCCCCCTCGATCCAGGCCATATTCCCAGGCCCTCTTCATTACAGGGCCTCACAACGCCTAAAAATCCAACATCTCCAAAAGGGCCTGTCCTACGCGGACTCCATTCCGTTAACTCAAGAAGTAAAGAACGAGCTTCAATGGTGGCTGGGCCACGTTGATGCGTGGAACGGCAGGGCAATCTTCGGTTCACAACCAGAGATAGTCATCGAACCCGATGCCAGGGGCTGGGGAGCGCGCTGCGGAGATATCTCCACAGGCGGAAGATGGTCCCTGCAGGAGTTGTCCTTGCACATCAATTGCCTGGAACGTCTTGCGGGTTCCTTCCCAATTCGGACATTATCCCCGAAGCAGACCTCTTGCTGCATCCTCCTCCGCATGGACAATGTGTCGGCGGTGAGGTATATCAACAAATTGGAAGGAACGAGATCATCTCTTCTGGTCGTGATAGCCAAGGATTTTTGGCACTATTGCCTCAAACACCAGATTTCGGTGATTGCGGAATACATTCCGGGCCAGTCCAGTCAAGTGGCGGACTGGAACTCCAGACATCTCAGGGACTACAGCGACTGGAAGTTGTTCCCCAAAATAGTTCAGTGGTTACAGAGCATCTGGGGTCCTTTTCAGATAGACCTGTTCGCCTCCAGGCTCACGTGTCAGATTCCTCAGTTTTTCAGCTGGAGGCTGGACCCAATGGCAATGGCGACAGATGCATTCCTTCAGGATTGGTCGGGAGCGATTCAGTACGCCTTTCCACCAGGGTGATGACACAGGTGATCAAACAGCAGGCAGAGATAGTGACACTATGGTGGACGTCTCAACCTTGGTTTCCAATATTGCTCCAGTGGAGTTGCGACCTTCCCAGGTTGCTTCCCGAGTCGACATCGCTGCTCCTGGGCCCTCTCAAGGAACGCCATCCTATGATTCTAGAGGGACGCCTCACGCTGATGGCATGGAGGCTTTCAGGCAACAGTGGCACATGCCAGGAGTTTCTGACAAAGCTTCGGAATTCATCAAGCAGGCTTGGGCCCCTTCCACCCGGAAGCGTTACTCCCGGGCCTGGAAAAGCTGGGTGGATTGGTGCTTGAAACGACATTTGATTACCGTGGTGGTTGAGTTACCCCAAGTGTTAAATTTTCTCTCAGATAAGGCCGTAGAGGGTCTTGCTTATCGCTCCGTCAATAAATTCAGATCGGCCATTTCAGCAGGCCACGAGCTGGTTGACGGGAAACCGGTTGGCATGCATCCGGTGGTATGCAAGCTTCTTAAAGGCATATGTGTCTCCATCCCACCTAAACCCAGGTATACGGGTCTGTGGACATTTCCTTGGTTATTTCTTTGTTCAATCGTTTGCCGGCTAACAATCTCCTTTCTAGAAAGCAATTATCGGCCAAACTAGCTATGTTGTTATGTCTGTCTGCGTGCAGACTTTCCTCGGATGTAAGAGCTCTCGACGTTACAGGTAGAGTATTTACTCCCGAGGGAGTTTCCTTTACTATTACTGGACGTACTAAGACACTTTCAGGGCATATTGATTACAGTGCTTTTCCTGATAATGAGAAATTATGTGTGGTGCAATGTTTAAAAGTGTATGAGGCATGTATGAGTTCACTGAGACCTCAGGGTTGTTCTCAGCTGTTAATTGCTTTACAGAAACCGTTTAAACCAGTGGCGGCAGCTACTATTGCCAGATGGCTTAGTTATATCATGCAAGAAGCTGGCATTGACCTCCAAAAATTTGGAGCACATTCTGGAGCCGATTATGATGGCGGACGGAAACGGGTTCCGTCCGCCAAGGACGCGGCCAAGATACTCCCGACCGCTCCGCGGATAAACCGCCGTTGCGATTAGGATAATAATGTCATGAAACTCCGTCCGCAGCGGACGGAGTACATCAAACCCCGTCCGCGGTGGACAGAGTACACCTGAGACCGCCGCAAGCGGACGGAACCTAAGAAACACCGTCCGCCGCGGACGAACATGACCGCGTGAACAGGCACAGCCACCGCAATACCTGCGGAGGCTCCGTGCCCACGATTAAGATAACGCCGCCAGTCCCACGGAACTCACCTCCATCCACGACCGCTGCGGAAACAATACAACGATAAACCCAGCATCCCAGCGGAAGGACAACACGAACACCATCCCTACCGTCAAACCAATTTCCAAATGGCTGACGGAAGTAAATACAAAACACACTACACAGGACACCCACCCACCTGAAACACCCACACCAATCACAAGCCACAATGACACCTCCCCAAGCACCTAAAAATCCACTGAAGTCAACACACCCACCTAGCACCTGACTGGCAACAACCATTGGGACACTACCACGACACCGAGTATAAAATGATTCCCACCCACTACCACAATCCTTTGCACCACAGCATAGCTGCAAACAAGAGGCTCAATACGACTAACAGCAGTCACAAAAGTCCACACATACAAACTGCACACAAACACACCCACCAAACGAACACCAACCACACCATTCCTACACACCACACACCTGCACATCCCAACCCACTCCACCCACACCTTGCACATCACACACCATGGCACCAAAGAAAAATCCTAAATTCACTGACACAGAGTTGAAGGTCCTGGTGGATGAAATCATCCGTGTCGAACCCCACCTATTCGGCACACTAGTCCAGCAGACCACCGTGGCAACCAAAAACCACATGTGGGACAGGATAGTCAGTCGGGTGAATGCGTCAGGGACCGTGCCACGAACCAAGCACGACATCCAGAGGCGGTGGTAATACTATTTTTTAATTTAAATTAACATTTTAAATTATTATAATAAACTTTCAAATATTCATTTTATAAAAATAAACTCATTTTTACTTTATTAATAATTCCCTCTTTTTTTTAAATCATTACCTGAGTATTAAATTACTTCAACAAAACTCCTTTTCCTTGCTAATAAATTCAATCCTAATAAATATTTTATTTTTTTAAATAATAATAACTTAATTATTCCTTACTAAAGAATATATTCCTTCAAAATACATTTTAATTATTAATACCTGAGTATTAATTTTAATCAACCATACTCCATTTTCCCTTGTAGAAATCTTTTTTATAATTTTTTAATTCTCTGTTAATTAATTCCCTCTTTGATTATATTTTTCCTTATTTTTAATATTTTTATTATTAATTAATAATAATTTTTAAACAAAAAAAACATGAATTCCCACAAAATATTACTTTTAAATTAATACCTGAGTATTAATTTACTCCAAACATACTCCATTTACCCTCATACAAATCTATTGATAAATATCAAAATGTAACTTTAAAAAAAAAAACTAAGTATTACCCTCATACATATAAATTTATAAATAAGTACAATAAAACTTAATACTTACGTTGTAAAGGCACTTGCGTTGTAAAGGCACTTGCGTTGTAAATGCATGCGTTGTAAAGACATGCGTTGTAAAAGTACTTGCGTTGTAAAAGTTGCGTTGTAATGGTAGTGCGTTGTAAAAGTTGCTTTGTAAAGGATGTTCCCCCCTCGATCCAGGCCATATTCCCAGGCCCTCTTCATTACAGGGCCTCACAACGCCTAAAAATCCAACATCTCCAAAAGGGCCTGTCCTACGCGGACTCCATTCCGTTAACTCAAGAAGTAAAGAACGAGCTTCAATGGTGGCTGGGCCACGTTGATGCGTGGAACGGCAGGGCAATCTTCGGTTCACAACCAGAGATAGTCATCGAACCCGATGCCAGGGGCTGGGGAGCGCGCTGCGGAGATATCTCCACAGGCGGAAGATGGTCCCTGCAGGAGTTGTCCTTGCACATCAATTGCCTGGAACGTCTTGCGGGTTCCTTCCCAATTCGGACATTATCCCCGAAGCAGACCTCTTGCTGCATCCTCCTCCGCATGGACAATGTGTCGGCGGTGAGGTATATCAACAAATTGGAAGGAACGAGATCATCTCTTCTGGTCGTGATAGCCAAGGATTTTTGGCACTATTGCCTCAAACACCAGATTTCGGTGATTGCGGAATACATTCCGGGCCAGTCCAGTCAAGTGGCGGACTGGAACTCCAGACATCTCAGGGACTACAGCGACTGGAAGTTGCTCCCCAAAATAGTTCAGTGGTTACAGAGCATCTGGGGTCCTTTTCAGATAGACCTGTTCGCCTCCAGGCTCACGTGTCAGATTCCTCAGTTTTTCAGCTGGAGGCTGGACCCAATGGCAATGGCGACAGATGCATTCCTTCAGGATTGGTCGGGAGCGATTCAGTACGCCTTTCCACCATTCCTTCTTATTCCCAGGGTGATGACACAGGTGATCAAACAGCAGGCAGAGATAGTGACACTATGGTGGACGTCTCAACCTTGGTTTCCAATATTGCTCCAGTGGAGTTGCGACCTTCCCAGGTTGCTTCCCGAGTCGACATCGCTGCTCCTGGGCCCTCTCAAGGAACGCCATCCTATGATTCTAGAGGGACGCCTCACGCTGATGGCATGGAGGCTTTCAGGCAACAGTGGCACATGCCAGGAGTTTCTGACAAAGCTTCGGAATTCATCAAGCAGGCTTGGGCCCCTTCCACCCGGAAGCGTTACTCCCGGGCCTGGAAAAGCTGGGTGGATTGGTGCTTGAAACGACATTTGATTACCGTGGTGGTTGAGTTACCCCAAGTGTTAAATTTTCTCTCAGATAAGGCCGTAGAGGGTCTTGCTTATCGCTCCGTCAATAAATTCAGATCGGCCATTTCAGCAGGCCACGAGCTGGTTGACGGGAAACCGGTTGGCATGCATCCGGTGGTATGCAAGCTTCTTAAAGGCATATGTGTCTCCAACCCACCTAAACCCAGGTATACGGGTCTGTGGACATTTCCTTGGTTATTTCTTTGTTCAATCGTTGGCCGGCTAACAATCTCCTTTCTAGAAAGCAATTATCGGCCAAACTAGCTATGTTGTTATGTCTGTCTGCGTGCAGACTTTCCTCGGATGTAAGAGCTCTCGACGTTACAGGTAGAGTATTTACTCCCGAGGGAGTTTCCTTTACTATTACTGGACGTACTAAGACACTTTCAGGGCATGTTGATTACAGTGCTTTTCCTGATAATGAGAAATTGTGTGGTGCAATGTTTAAAAGTGTATGAGGCATGTATGAGTTCACTGAGACCTCAGGGTTGTTCTCAGCTGTTAATTGCTTTACAGAAACCGTTTAAACCAGTGGCGGCAGCTACTATTGCCAGATGGCTTAGTTATATCATGCAAGAAGCTGGCATTGACCTCCAAAAATTTGGAGCACATTCTGGAGCCGATTATGATGGCGGACGGAAACGGGTTCCGTCCGCCAAGGACGCGGCCAAGATACTCCGACCGCTCCGCGGATAAACCGCCGTTGCGATTAGGATAATAATGTCATGAAACTCCGTCCGCAGCGGACGGAGTACATCAAACCCCGTCCGCGGTGGACGGAGTACACCTGAGACCGCCGCAAGCGGACGGAACCTAAGAAACACCGTCCGCCGCGGACGAACATGACCGCGTGAACAGGCACAGCCACCGCAATACCTGCGGAGGCTCCGTGCCCGCGATTAAGATAACGCCGCCAGTCCCACGGAACTCACCTCCATCCACGACCGCTGCGGAAACAATACAACGATAAACCCAGCATCCCAGCGGAAGGACAACACGAACACCATCCCTACCGTCAAACCAATTTCCAAATGGCTGACGGAAGTAAATACAAAACACACTACACAGGACACCCACCCACCTGAAACACCCACACCAATCACAAGCCACAATGACACCTCCCCAAGCACCTAAAAATCCACTGAAGTCAACACACCCACCTAGCACCTGACTGGCAACAACCATTGGGACACTACCACGACACCGAGTATAAAATGATTCCCACCCACTACCACAATCCTTTGCACCACAGCATAGCTGCAAACAAGAGGCTCAATACGACTAACAGCAGTCACAAAAGTCCACACATACAAACTGCACACAAACACACCCACCAAACGAACACCAACCACACCATTCCTACACACCACACACCTGCACATCCCAACCCACTCCACCCACACCTTGCACATCACACACCATGGCACCAAAGAAAAATCCTAAATTCACTGACACAGAGTTGAAGGTCCTGGTGGATGAAATCATCCGTGTCGAACCCCACCTATTCGGCACACTAGTCCAGCAGACCACCGTGGCAACCAAAAACCACATGTGGGACAGGATAGTCAGTCGGGTGAATGCGTCAGGGACCGTGCCACGAACCAAGCACGACATCCAGAGGCGGTGGCACGACCTCAAAACAAGGGTCAAAGGCATCCGTGCAAAAAATCACCTGCGGGCACACCACACTTGCGGCGGCACCCCCCCGGAGCCCATACCCTATGCAGGATGGGAGGAAAAGGTGCTGGGCATACTGCACCCAGAGAGCCTTGAAGGAATCGACGAGGGAGAAGAGGCTGCTAAGTACAAACCAAGCACCACTATCACACCGACATGGTCTGCCTCACACAACTGAGAGGACACATCCCCCAGGCCCCAAACCATGCATGTGGGCCACATACTCACCAAAATGTGAACGACTCCCAACAGGCCCCCATGTCCACAGGGAGGGTGGTGGTGTGTGTTGGGAGGTGGGTGGGGTGTGTGAGAGACCAGCACTACGACTCCCAACAGGCCCCCATGTCCACAGGGAGGGTGGTGGTGTGCGTTGGGAGGTGGGTGGTGTGTGTTGGGAGGTGGGTGGGGTGTGTTGGGAGATGGGTGGGGTGTGTTGGGAGGGTGGGTGGGGTGTGTTGGGAGGTGGCTGGGGTGTGTTGGGAGGGTGGGTGGGGTGTGTTGGGAGGTGGGTGGGGTGTGTGAGAGACCAGCACTACGACTCCCAACAGGCCCCCATGTCCACAGGGAGGGTGGTGGTGTGCATTGGGAGGTGGGTGGTGTGTGTTGGGAGGTGGGTGGGGTGTGTTGGGAGATGGGTGGGGTGTGTTGGGAGGGTGGGTGGGGTGTGTTGGGAGGGTGGGTGGGGTGTGTTGGGAGGTGGATGGGGTGTGTTGGGAGGGTGGGTGGGGTTGTGTTGGGAGGTGGAAGGGGTGTGTGAGAGACCAGCACTATGACTCCCAACAGGCCCCCATGTCCACAGGGAGGGTGGTGGTGTGTGTTGGGAGGTGGGTGGGGTGTGTGAGAGACCAGCACTACTACTCCCAACAGGCCCCCATGTCCACAGGGAGGGTGGTGGTGTGTGTTGGGAGGTGGGTGGGGTGTGTGAGAGACCAGCACTACGACTCCCAACAGGCCCCCATGTCCACAGGGAGGGTAGTGGTGTGTGTTGGGAGGTGGGTGGGGTGTGTGAGAGACCAGCACTACGACTCCCAACAGGCCCCCATGTCCACAGGGAGGGTGGTGGTGTGTGTTGGGAGGTGGGTGGGGTGTGTGAGAGACCAGCACTACGACTCCCAACAGGCCCCCATGTCCACAGGGAGGGTGGTGGTGTGTGTTGGGAGGTGGGTGGGGTGTGTGAGAGACCAGCACTACGACTCCCAACAGGCCCCCATGTCCACAGGGAGGGTGGTGGTGTGCGTTGGGAGGTGGTTGGGGTGTGTGAGAGACCAGCACTACGACTCCCAACAGGCCCCCATGTCCACAGGGAAGGTGGTGGTGTGCGTTGGGAGGTGGGTGGTGTGTGTTAGGAGGTGGGTGGGGTGTGTTGGGAGGTGGGTGGGGTGTGTTGGGAGGGTGGGTGGGGTGTGTTGGGAGGTGGGTGGGGTGTGTAGAGAGGTCAGTGATTATGTAATGTTGGAAACATTAAAACATGTCATGTCCACTGCATTGATCATTAAAATCTTGTCCCTCAGGTGATCGCAACCTGACTGGCGAAACCAGCAACCGCCTGCAACAGTCGCCCCACTCACAGCACGGGCTCTCTGGGGACGATCCCACTGTCAGCTCCAGTGCGGAGGACGAAGCGGGCCCAAGCCGACTCCCAGGGCCATCAGGCTCACAGGACAACCCTGCCTCCACAACCTTGGCCTGTGTCACCCCACCAACACCTGCCATAGTGACCTGTGCAGCAACCACCACCACCACCTCCACCACCACCAGTACCACCACTCCTGCCTGTGCCACCCTTCCTGACCCATCGCACGACGCAGGGCCATCTACATCCCAGCCAAGCAGGGAGAGTGGACGGGAAAGGACAGACCGGGGGGCACTTCTCACCAACAGGAGTGCTTCTCACCGGCGAGGTGTGGAAGGACACCCACCCCATCCTGCTGCAGAAACACTGGAAGCCCTAGCCAGAGTCCAAGCCTCCTATGACCGGGGGCAGGCACAGGCTGATCGTGCCCACCAGGACTCAGTGGAGAACACCAATCAGTTGCGGTCAATTGACAGGCGCATAGGGCATAAAGTGGACATCATGGGCCAGGTAACAGCACTGTGGAGGGACTGGTTATCCCGCACCACCCCCCCCCCCCCCTCAGCCAAGTGCCCAGCCGCCACGGTCGCCAACACCACCGCCACCGCCACCTGAGCCCATGGACACGGATGTGGCCCCTGACCAACCTGCCCCCCCAGCTGTCTCCGCTCCGGCTACAAGACGGTGGGGTTGTCCGAGGCTGGAAGTAGGTGAGAGCAGCAGGGATGCACCATCCACCCACCCAAAGAGGGGCCGCCAATGACATTAACCTTGCCTGACCCTGCCATTCACCCGCCAACTATCCTGTCCCACAACGCCAAGTATTGGCACCGGTCTGCTGGACTAGCTGGACATCACCCAATGTGGTGTCACCACGGTCTTTTCATCTACCATGACCTTCAACTCACACTCCCCCACCCAACACTTACTTGTAAATATCCACCAGCATCAATTCACAACCTGTAAATAAATTTCACTTACACACTCAATGATGTGTTGCCTCCATGTTTTAATCACATGATTGTCTCAGAATCAGACGTCACCAGGCGCAGGGAACTATGTCGGTGAGAATTATTCCTCAGTGGGAGTGACCTAGGGAAAATGAGAGACAACAAACACACGTCAGGAAACTGATTCACACCCATCACAACACACTGTACTGCAACATACCACAAACCACACTCACCACCAAATTTGTGGATGAGAGGACACACATCATGGAGCCTTGCATGTCCACAATAAATACAACACACACATGCAAACATGACATACCAGAACAGCCAACTTTCAAACACCACATCCACACACCACCAGCAAACATACATCACACATTGTCAAACTGCACAAGAGGTAGTCACTCACATTCAAGGAAAATAGCGATCAATGAGCTGACGCCTCTGGTCCACACCTTCTTCCTCACCACTATCCTCATCAGTCGACATGGGTGGGATGGGAGGCCGAGGGACTTGTTGGTCTTCAGGGTCCAAGATCAGTTCAATGTCATTGCGCAAGGCCAGGTTGTGGAGCATGCAGCAGGCAATCACGATCCTGCATACTTTGCCTGGTGAGTATGGCAGGGCTCCTCCGGTTTTATACAGGCAGCGAAACCTTGACTTTAGCAGTCCAAAAGTACGTTCCACCACTCTACGTGTCCTTCCATGGGCATCATTGTATCGCATTTCACCAGCTGTAGTTGGATTACGTATGGGACTCAGCAGCCACGGACGGTTTGGGTGCGCTGAATCGCCTATGTGGGGGGATGACAGACACAGATATCACTACCAGGATTGGTGGGTACCCCATGCCACGCAGAATACACAACTGTCCCCACAGCATACTCACCAACAAGCCACGCACGTTCTGGACGCAGATTTGCCATCAGTTGGGGGACAATGCTGCTCCGCATGATGTGGGAGTCATGTGCGGACCCTGGAAATCTGGCACACACATGGGATATGATGTTGTCGGCCAGGCACACCACCTGCACGTTAAACGAATGAAAGTGTTTCTGATTGCGATATACAGGCTCACGTGCCCGGGGTGGAATGAGACCGATATGGGTGCCATCAATGGAACCCACTATGTGGTGTATCTGGCCCAGTGCATAGAAGTCTGCTTTGACTGCTGCCAACTCTGCCGCCCGTGGAAAATGGCTGTAATCATCCTTGTAAATTATCATGGCTTTGAGAACATCCCGCAGTACCATGCTGAACATGGACTGTGACATCCCCCCGGCATGTCCAACTGTGTACTGGAAGGTGCCAGTTGCAAAGAAGTGAAGTGCCGCCATCACCTTTGCTGTGGGTGTAATGGAACCAGGATATGTTCTTCGTGGCTGCAGATGAGGAGACAATTGGTCTACAAGCTCCAGCAATCTACGTCGATCAAGCCGGAATTTCCTGATCACCTCCTCGTCAACCATGTCCTCCAGCACAGTGTATGGGCGATGCACATTTGGAGCCCTCCTGTGTGGGAGTAGATGTAGTAGATGTCAATTTACCAACAACGCATAGCTGTGCAACTCTATCACATGTAGGCCAACACAATCAAAATGAGAAATGTCGTCGACAATTATGTGTGACATGTCTGAAATTACCTACAATACAGAGTAGCATGCAAACAATGTGCAGCCACTAACAACATGATGTGTGCCAACATGTACAATGTAACGTACTCACACGTCAAAAGAACTGCCAACAAGACATGCCTAATGACCCTAATTTGGACAAGCGTCATCACAGACACACATGCACGTGCACACACTATACAAAAATGCTACACACACTCCATGTCTTCATGCACCAATTACCACTCCTACAATGGTGAACATCCTCACATTACATGCCTGGTCACACAAGAGGCAACACACATACGCATACACTGAATCCATGTGTACCCCCACCATTGTTACTTGCACGCACAAACCCCACACTCACAACAGATCCTGAATGTGGCCAGACAGCCTTGATGTAGTGTGTAGATGTGTATGAGTTGAAACGTGTGTACGGAAAAACAAGAGGTCGACACGTAGACATGCACATGTGTAGCAAATTGGGTGCACATCAATGGCCATAGTGTGAACACACATGATATAGTGCATGACATATGCTGTTTAGCCATCACGGTCACACCCCTCATAACGCATGTGCGGACTACCACGACGGTGCTGCATTTGAAAATATACAAGCAGTGGCGTCGACATGGCGGTGCACGGCTTCCGCCATTGTCGATGGCGCATACGCGCCCCGCGGTACCTCTTCCCATTGGCTGCCTGTGCACGTGCCATCACGGACACACATCGGCAACCGCAAGTGCGCACTTCCGCGACGGTTGCATCTTTTGCAACAATGTTCAATCAGTGGCGCCACCATGGCGGTGCACGCCTTCCGCGGGGGAGGTGCAGGCCAACACATACTTGTGATTATAGAAATCAAAATGGCAGTTCATGACCCCCCTTACAGTCACATTGCATCATCCACCGTAGACCGACCGTCCCAGCCCGGTCACCCACCGCCGTGGCAGCCCGGTCACCCACCGCTGGGCCAGGCCAGTCAACACCCGGCGGTGGGTGACCGGGCTGGGATGGCGGTGGGTGACCGGGCTGCCACGGTGCAGGAACCGCCGCCCCTGCCCCAGTGACACAAAGTGCACTTTGTGCAGAAGCTGTAGATCTGCTGCGACAGCTGTGTGTAGGGCAGACCAATTAGGATCAATGCATTCCAAGACCACGATAGGAAGTTGGGGCAGGTGGTGGCATTCATGGAGGGTATGCATGGCGATGTTGCTGGTCTACACAGAACAGTTCAGTCATTGGCAAACACTGTGTCTTCTGCCATTTTACAGTCGCAGAGACAGGGTGCTACTTCTGTTCCCCCATCCACACCACTTGATGTCTCTGGGGGGAGTGACTTCTCAGAGCAGGAATCTTTTACAGGTTATTGCACTAGGAGCAGCCACAGGCAGCAGGGCAGGGCATGGAGAGCACAGACCCCATCCCCTAGGACTGGTAAATCTGGCACCAAAGACGACGTGAGCTACACTGGAGTTGACACACAGGATCCTCAAGGGGTGTGGGTGGAAATGGCTTCACATGCTACACAGGCATCCCCCACAAAAGGTAGTCCCAAGGGAAGGGCAACTCCCAAGTCCAGGGACACTACCAAGGACACCACGAAGTAAGGTTCAACTCCTAAGAGCAGGGACACTCCCAGGGACAAGAACACTACAAAGGCAAGGCCACCTCAAAAGAGCAGGGACACTCCCAAGGACAAGGTCACTACAAAGGTAGGGGCAACTCCCAAGAGAAGAGACACTCCCAGGGACAAGGACACTACAAAGGAAGGGGCAACTCCCAAGAGCAGGGACACTCCCAAGGACACTACAAAGGAAGGGGCAACTCCCAAGAGAAGAGACACTCCCAAGGACAAG
The DNA here is from genome assembly GCF_964261635.1 of Lissotriton helveticus. NCBI lineage: Eukaryota > Metazoa > Chordata > Amphibia > Caudata > Salamandridae > Lissotriton > Lissotriton helveticus. The sequence goes on from NC_136073.1 coordinate 736,006,369, forward strand.
GACACTACAAAGGAAGGGGCAACTCCCAAGAGCAGGGACACTCCCAAGGACACTACAAAGGAAGGGGCAACTCCCAAGAGAAGAGACACTCCCAAGGACAAGGACACTACAAAGGAAGGGGCAACTCCCAAGAGCAGGGACACTCCCAGGGACAAGGTTGCTTCTAGAGACAGGTACACTACAAGGGAAAGGTCTGCACCCAGGGACAGGGCACCGCCCAGGGATCAGGGAACTTCCAGGGACAGGACACCTCCTACGGCCCAGGCACATCCAAGGGACAGGGCTTGTCCCATTGACACTAGCTCCATCAAGGACAGGCATACATCACCCCTGGCTGCACCGAGGCTGATGTTGTTGAAGGAATGTAGTAAAGATGTGTCCACGGTGGAGTCCCCCATACCTCTACTCCCATCCACGCCCGTCAGAAGCAGAGGAAGAAGTACCCTGTAGTTGCATCCCCCATTACACATGATTTAGAGGGCAGAAGGCAGGCCCACAGCAAACGACAAGCAGGGTCCAGCACGTCCCCAGAGAGCAGACCCCCACCAGCAGATGATCCACCTTCGCTGGGTGATGTTTCAGATGAGGCCACACCACTTACCAGTCCAGTCATGTCCAGGGTGCACTCACATATCCCTAAGAAACATAGACACACAGATCAGATCAGAATAACTTTATTCGGCTTACTTAAAAGCCATGCAAAGAAAGAAAAAATAAAAATAAAATACATTTCATATAAAATAAAATAAAATGTTCCTATTTACACAGAAAACATTAAATGTGAATAACAAATTTAAAAATATAACAAACAATTAACAAATGTAGCATTTGGACATAGATATGAATGATAAAGAACATTTACTCTAAAACTAATCTTGACAGACAGCTTTCACCCTTGAAGCGGCTACCAGAAAGTTAGCAATGCAAAAAGTAACGTGGGGATTGGGTAGTAATTGTAAATAGAGCAAAGCCGGTCTCACTTGAGTGAAGCCGGCCTTTTTGAGTATAGGCAACAAATATTTTTTCCTTGGCTCTGAGTACAACCCGCAGAACATAACAAAATGCATCGTATCTTGCACTGAAAACTGGTCGCAGCTACAGGGCAGGGCTAATTCTGGCTTCTGCCAATTTTTAAAAGAGCCTAAATAAAAATGTAACAAATTGAATCTGAATTTAATTAAAAGGAACCTATGGAAGGGAATTGTGACAAAGCCAAGATAGGGTGCAAGTGATAACGAGTTAGCCAGTAAACAATGGTCCCTCACTGCCGGTTTTACCAATTCGCGTTCTTCACGTCATGCTTCCTTCCTTTCCATAAAGGACTTTTTCACAAAATCAATGTCTTGGATCCTAATATTCTCAGGGGAGGTAAAAAGCTCCGGACGGCCTAGATCTGAAAATGCCCTGGTCAAATAAGCCAACCAAGGGATCTTGTTGGATTTATCCAGGGACAGCACGTCAGACATGATCTTGTGATTCAGTGGGAGTTCTTCATCCACATTTTCAGCCAAAGGATCAAAGGGGCCATACTCAGCTTATCAGAAAGAAACTGTAGGCCCACTTCTTTATGAATAGAATAAGTTGGGGTTGACTGGGGTACAGAAAGTAGGGTTCTGATAAATCTGTTCTCCGCTCTCTGAATTGGTTCTACATTTACATATCCCCACAATGCGGAACCATATAGTGCAATAGCCACAGATTTACTGTTATAGATTTTTAGTATGGCTTCCATAGGCCTAGCCCCTAGCCTGCCGGCAAAACCCAGGAGCGCTGATGATGATCTAGTAACAGCCAACCTCTTGGCTCTTACCTGCGGACCCCAGGACCCTTTCTGATCGAACAATACGCCTAAATAGGGGAATGTAGTTACCCTAGAAACCGTGTCCCCCCTGCATGTGAATGTTTTATTTCTCTTCTTGCGACACTCTGGACCCACCACCATTGTGTGTGACTTGGTTACGTTTATCTTAAGATCCAGTTGCTCCATAAACGAACCAAAGGCATTCAGAAGGCACTGGAGGCCAACACCTGTGCGGGCAATCAGCACGGCGTCATCCGCATATAGGAGCATCGGAATCTTAATCGCTCCTACACGCGGGACGTCGGCTTCCTGCCCCCCCAGATGTGCGCCCAGGCCATTAATATAGATGGTGAAGAGCAAGGGGGCTAAAATGCAGCCCTGCCGCACCCCCCTTAATGATCTAAAGGGAGTGGTACACCTACCCTCGTTCGTTACGCGTACACTTGAAAAGAGTTCTTGATGCAGGGAAGCTATAAAGGTAACCAATGCCTCATCAATACCCATCTCCAACAAGATGGACCACAGCTTTGTCCGATTGACCAGGTCAAAAGCCGAGGAGAGGTCCATGAATGCAAGATACACGGACCCCTCCTTGGCCACAGTATATTTGGAGATGAGCAAATGTAAATTAGCGCACTGTTCGATAGTCCCCTTTCTTTCCCTAAAGCCGTATTGAATTTCCGACAACCCACCACAGTTCTCAACATTCTCCCTCAGCCTGGATAAAAGAACTCTACCTAGAATTTTTACTGACGAGTCCAAATCCCGCAGGCCTTTTTTAAAAATAGGGACAATGGTAGAGGTGTCCCAGGAGGCAGGTGCAGAATTACCATTGACTGCGTTAAACACATTTGCCAAAACTTCAGCCCACAATTTTGGTGAGTGCATGAAAAAGTCGGCGGGAACACCGTCAGGGCCAGGAGCCTTATGCTTTTTGGTGGCCAAGATTGCTTTTTCCACCTCATTTCGGTTGAAAAAAATGGGGCGGATAACTAAGGTTTTCAACGGGACATCATTAGTCGCGTCAACAGTATCCCCGTAGACATTTTTAAAATGTGACAGCCATTTTTCATCAGAGACAACGCAGTCCATGGATTCGTTGTTGTCATCTGAAAAAAAAGGCTGTTTGATGATCTCCCAAAATTTTTACTATCTTTCAGGACTGCCACCGAAAGGAGGCTATCCCATGCTTCTTGTTTGATGGTGTCCTTTCGTTTTTTAACTGCTAGCTTATAGATCTTCCTAAGTCTGATGATCTCGACTTTTACCCTAGGAGTATTTTTTAGGGCTGCCAGCAATGATCTATGAGCTTTTGAGCATGCTGAATCAAACCAGCGCTTATTTCCTGGGGTTCCTTTTTTGGTCTTTGCTAGAAGATCCTGTGATACCTGCCCGCATATTCCCTCAAATGCCTCTACAATTTCTTGACCCTGGGCACAGGGATTCTTACAAGTCTCAACCTGGTCCTTAATTTTTACAAAATTTTCTGCGTAAAATTTTTCCGGTACCACCTTTGCCCATTTCATACGTCTACCTTGGTCAGAAGGCCTCAGGGGGTGGGCAGGCCTTACTATTGATGGCGATGGTCCCATGTGGCCTCCCCACGCTACTTCCAGTTCTACCGGATTGTGGTCACTAAAGTGTGATTGTACTGTACGATAAGAGATAACCTGGTTTAAAATACCCAGGGATATGAATATGTAATCTATAATTGTACCTTGAGGGATGCCAGTGAAGGTTGGCAATCTAGTGCCACCGTCTGGTTCATGCAAGTCAAAGTTTGCAAGCAGATCTTCCAGCTCCTCTCCCTCTGCGGTATGTTCAAAATGAGGTCCCTCTAGTCCATCATCCCCTTTAATGCTACTTTTCATACAAATTAAGTTGCACGGATGGATATTAAAATCACCTAATAAAATGTATTCAATATCAGACTTAGTGTTCTGACTGACCAAATTTAAGATACTATCTAAATCGGTGATGTTACGACCTCTATGGTCACTATTCCCTGAATTATAAAAGTTTATATAAATGGTCCTGCTGATGTTATTAGTCACTCTTTCTACCATCAAAATGTTGGGCGAGTTGGTACTAATCTGCCTGCAGCTTCCCTTTAGGTCTAATGAGAACAAAATTAGAAGGCCTCCCTTTGCCCTCCCCATACGACTAGGGACAGCTGCTTTAGTAAAACTAATAAACCCATCCCACCAAAGGTTGGCAGAGATGTCCCAGGTTTCCTGAAGGGCGATGATGTGGTGGCCTAAGACAAAGTTTGACCATGCCTTATCCTGTCGCTTGCCGTTTAGCCCTGCTATGTTCCAACTTATCAACTTACAGGAGTCTCTGGGTGTCTTAGGTTCAGGGTACCGCACAAATGCCCCTTCAATGTTAAGTGGTAATTGGATTGGTTCATTAGAACCCACTTTCAATAGACTCTGTGACTTGTCTCTGGCAAGGCACTGATTCGCACAGTGCTCCGACAGATATAGCAAAGGGGGCTGGTCACGTCTAGATGTAATTTGGTCTTCCTGCCCCATCTGAGGGATGGGCTCGTTAGGATCTAAGCCATTAATGTGTGGGCTATTCCGATCTAATTGTTGGACTATAGCATTTTTCCCCAGATTAGTAACCTCTATATGTCAGTCACAATCATTTAAGTTGGACAGGACTCCATACCTGTTCCCTGTTCCAAATCCCCAATCAAAAGGGGTGGCCACCTGACCCCATCCGTTCGCTGCTGTGTTCCACATAGGCTGTGGGGTATTAGGGCGCATCAGAAACTGTTCATTTCCTGGCCTGGCCATAAATCCGTTTCCCTGGCCTCTATTATCAAAACCCGGGGTACTTGATCCCCACCTATTTATGTTGGGCCAATTTAGTCCCGGAGTTCTGGCCATTGGCCCAAACGGAAAGTTGTATTGCCCTGTCCCAAGACTAATCATCGGGTGGAAACGGTCATTATTGAATCTGGATCTAGTTTCCCCACCCCAGTGAGTAACTCTTACGTTCCTTCTAGGCCTGGAGATATTGGAAGAGGTCACAATTTGATTTTTGTTATAAAAGAATTTCAGGGTAAGGGGGATAATGGAACCGCTTCTGCGTTGAGGTGGGAAGATGTTAGCAAGGATGTTTGGGAGTACTTCTGCGCTAGCAAAATTTAGAACAACGCAGTCCCCTTTAAACTTCTTTGGCTTATTCCCAATCCATGATACCCTCCTTGTCATGACAATTTCCCCCGCTAGCTGATCAACTCCCTGGGGTGCCATGTGCATATTATTGGTGAGCCAATATAGAGCTTTATCTTTTAGTCCTTGAGAGGATTCTTTTTGCTCGTGAGATAGAACAGGGACGTTCGCCAATACCAGAACTAAGGGTGAGGCTGCCATGATAAATTGTATTGAATCTTCCTCTAAATTCAGTGGTGCTGACTCAGCAGGTGGTAAGGTTGGCGACTCTCTAATTACATCCTGGCTGGGCGCAGATGGTGGTAGCTGCCCTGCCAGAGTGGGCTGTAATTGGCCTTCCGTGAGACATGTGTCAACACCCGTGTCCTCCTCCGCTATGACTACTGGTTTAATAACATGAGTAGCTAAGTTATCCAAATCATTGACCAGCTTACTTTGCGACCCACCCAACTTTTTTACTTCTGCTGTTAGTTTATCAATCTTCCCATTAAGTGGCTTAATGATGGTCCTAATTTTAATATCTATCATGTCCGAGATCCTGTTAAATAGGTCATCGTCAATGATTTGTCTAAACTCGTCTGGATCTTCGCGCTCCACATTTTTCCCTTTGTGTCTAGGTGGTGAGGTAAGCTTTTTTCTTCCTGTCTGTTTACCCCCACGTTTAACTTGTGACTTTCTGCAATTTCTCACTGGCCGGGTAACAGGCAACGAAGGTGAGGGGACTTCCGCTGCGATATTTTGCTGTTGCTCGGAGTCAGACACTACAATTGATGATAGGTCAACTAACAGGTCAGATTTTTCTTCATCATTGCAGATGTCTTGGGAATTAGTGTCGAGTATATATGTTGTGGGATCAAGTGGTGGTGTCCCAGGCATTTGTGCATCGGAGACAGGACTCAGTGGGCGCAAGATTGGAGATTGACTCAAACCTAGGGATTCCCTTCTTTCATTATTTATTTTTGTAACCACTTGGACTAGAAAAGAGTCTAAGGTATTAAGTGGTTCTGAAGTTACAGGGGCCAGTTTTCTAGGCATGTTTGTGAGGTAAAAATGCTATCAAAAGGGTCAAGGATGGCACTCAGTAGATAGAATAATATAATAAAGATAGGCCACGGTGCTGACAAAAATGTAGACTAAACAAAACCATACAACAATAAAGTTTCAGTTATTCCGCAAGGTCCTGCTTTAGTTCATATAGGCAGGATCTGATCCTTTTTCTGTAGCAATAACTGCTCTTACTAAACCGTATTCCTGGACGAATCTGTAAGGGCTCGAAAAAACCCTCTTCCGACTAACCCCCGTCTGGTAACATGAAAAAGGATGAAGGGTATAAGTAGCTAGTACGGCCGGACGAACATAGTTCAGTAACAATAAATGTCAATGGACCAAGATATTTTCCTCATTTAACACAGTACCTTAGCTGGTCCACAATTGGGGTGTTAGAGAGGTGGCCCAGCCCGGCCACCCTCGGCCACAGACGGTCCCGCCCTTGTCCCGGGCTTTTCCCGGGCGCGCTCCCGCGCGGCGGTCTGTGTGGCTCCTTTTATCAAAGTGGGGGGAAGATTATGGGCGGGGGGGCGGGGCCAGCAGGGAGAGCAGCCCAGGTGTGTCAAATAGGGCTCACAGGGACTCCTGGTAGAGTGAGTCCCTGCCTCCGTGCTCGCAGCCCTGCCGGCAGCTCCGCTCACCCCAAGGCAGCAGCTCCTTTCAAAATCCGGTAAGAGTATCTGTGTGGCGCTGCGGGACCCGCGAAGCGGGTCCGGCGAGGTCTTCCTGCGCCCACAGCACACAGCAATCAGCAAACACGAGGGCTGACGGACCAAGTGACAGGCAGCAATGTCAGTATTCCCAAAACGGTAGGCAAATGATGCAAATGACACACACCATTGACACCTGAACACACCGATGTCGCTCAAGTACAGCTCCCAGGGCCACCCTGCCTCCTGGCCCATACAGCCCTGTGACTCATCATTTCACTGGTCCCAGTGGCGCAGCTGCAGTTGACTCTCATGTGTCAGATGGTGGCACTGTGTCTGTTGTTTCCTGTCATGCTTCATGTAGTAGCACTGTCTCTGTTGTGCCCTCTCCTATTTCTGGTGCTGGCAGTGTGTCTGGGTCTGTGGCTCATGTGTCAGTCAGTAGATCTGTGGCTGTGTCTCACACTCCAGTTTCTGGTGCTGGCAGTGTGTCAGGGTCTGTGGCTCACGTGTCAGTCACTCGAGCTGTGGCTGTGTCTCACATTCCTGTTTCTGGTGCTGGCAGTGTGTCTGGGTCTGTGGCTCATGTCTCAGTCAGTAGATCTGTGGCTGTGTCTCACATTCCTGTTTCTGGTGCTGGCAGTGTGTCGGGGTGTGTGGCTCATGTGTCAGTCACTCGAGCTGTGGCTGTGTCTCACACTCCTGTTTCTGGTGCTGGCAGTGTGTCCGAGGCAGGTAGTTCAAGCAGTCCACCTGATTATGTGATGTGATGTGCTGTTCACTTCCCTCCCATGTGATTTGACTGTGTGTGTACATTGTCCAAACTGTGGGCGACTGCGAGGAAACCTTACCCCTTGGCATTTGTTTACCCTGCCGCTGCTGCACGAGTCCTCCCGCCGCCGCTACTGACACCATCGCGGCCGCTGAGCGGAGGACTCGGTATCCCAGCAACCTCAGCGGCTGGGCGCAGGCGGGTACCGTCACTACAGCGCCAGGAGGCGCTACAGAGGGTGCTGACCCCCCGCTTCGCGGGATGCCGGGCGAAGCCCGGGCAAAGGGCGGGCCCGTTCAAGACCGGACAAGACCCGGTCGGGCCACCCCCCTTACAGCCATCATACGGCCTACCCTTGTGAGTACTCTGCTTATGTACATATTGTAGTTGTCTGGGATTTTTGCATAGACTGCTGCTCCGTCCCTTAAATAATGACTGCCCGAGAGACCAGCAGTAAAACAGCTGCAGGCGGGACTCTAACAACGGGCACCTTGGACAATTTTATCATTAGGGCTAATACCTTAATTGATCAAGGGATCACACAATTGGAGCGCAGGGTGTCCCAAGATCTCGCCATGGCAAAGAAAAGATCATCTATGGGTCCATTTGCGACGGCTAAAACTCCCGTCCAATCTAAGGCTGTGGGTCTTATAGATGTCCAGGCAGAGGTACATGCTGCCAGATGTAGCTTACCCAATACGGTAGACCTCTCAGTCTCTCACTTATCAAGTGCCTCCGAACTAAGTACTGATCTGGAAAACACCCCGGACCTAGTTATTAACACCACCCAGGAAGACAAAAGTGTTACTACACTGAGAGGCAGGAAGGAGGGTGCCATCCCCAAACGACACAAACAAACAAAGTGAAGGGAAGGGGACGACACCAGAAAAAGACTACCGAGGCTGCTACCTCAAAACAAAATGCAAATCATGTTCCTCAGGCCAGCGACGTTATACCAGAGCCCGGGAATGTAAGGAATGTAGAGGGCCCAACTAGCCCGGTTGGGAACAGTGGGGAAATGGCTGACACCCAGCTCTTATTGAAGGTAGAGGATCTCTTTAAACGCTACCTCTCTCCCATCGAGAAAAGATTAACTTATATTGAAAAGAAACTAGCTGATCTTTGTATTAAGCCTCATAACCAAAAAACATCTGGGGCCCAAAAAGCGGGGAGTAATAAACCAAATCCTAACATGGCTATAACACAAGTCCTCAAAAACCCTGCACCACTAGCAATGAACATCATACCAACCAGGCCCCTGTTGTTGAGAAAAAAGCTGAAAAAGAAGGTACAACTAATATAGGTCCCGTCCCGCCCCGTGCAGGAGCCACACCATCCAGGGAACACTCCACACAGTCAAAGGGGAAAAAACTTGGTGAAGTAGCCAATAGAGGAAGAGTGGTGAACCTCCCCCCGGAAGCCACTCCATATGTGGTGGTCATGACAGGGGTTCCAGAACTGGAGGATTACCATGAGGAATCCAACTGGTCGCTATTTAATAAGGTTTGACATTGGCTTAACGAAAATCGACCTTTGCCCCCACACCGTATAAGTAAGTAACTGACAGTGCGGAGGGTGGCATGGCTGGGGCACAAGAGGAAAACTATACAGGGAGACTGTGTGTTGATTAACTTTGCGGATCCACACACTGCCGCCCAAGTCTGTTCTAGAGACACATAAGACAGGTTTGAGGGCATAGCCACCAGGCGACTCTTCTTTTTCTACCCTTCAATGAGAGGGCCCACTCGGGATCCTAGAGGAAATAACAATTGGCATAATGTAGGGAATCAAGACTGGGGCAGGAATTGGGAGCCTTGGGGGGAGCAGCCATCCTCAGAGCCAGTTTTTAGGGATAATTGGGGTGGCTTCCCGATTATGAATAGGTTTAGCTGCCTGGATATGGTGGATTGACATGCAATATCGCCAAGTATTTTAAATTGGGAAAATATGGTTCCTACAGCTGCGACAAATTGTGGGACTGGCCAAGAGAACCCTATAGGTGCCAACTGCCATGACAGCAGTAGAAATGCAGTTATAACACAACCAAAGCCTCTGGGGGATATTGGTGACATCATTACACCTCGAGAATTAGATAACCCCTTAGAAGAAGTTAGTGACCCAATTCCCTGTGCGCAGGTGGGAGAAAAGGGAGTAACCAATGACATATCTGTTATAGGCCACAAGGTGATTAATCTGTAATCTTGGAACGTGGCCGGGCTACAAAAAAAGACGGCCTTGCCCGATTGGAACGCGTTCATCGAGAAGTACGATGTATGCTTGTTCCAAGAAACTTGGAGCCTACTCCCAGTGTATAAATCTGGCTATGCTACTTTTTTTGTGCCCGCATCAAGATGTGGCAGGGGTAGACCGGCGGGTGGACTTCATAGCTGGGTAAAAATCGGATTGAATTGGGACATTACCACCCATGAAGTAGCGACTAGAGATATCCTACATATTTCATTCGCAGGGCATACCAAGGGGAGCAGGATACACCTATTTAACATCTATTCTAGATGGATCACGGGGGATACAAATCCATGTACACTGGCGATCCTAGAGCAGGTTTTAGCCAAATGCCCCCCAAACTCTAAAATCATAATGGGAGGGGATTTTAATTGTACATTCGAACCCCTATCTAGGGAGGATCCCCTGGGCATAGAGGAGGAGGACTCTAGATGGTCTATCCCAGCTCTCTCATTAGCTCCAATTAGAAACTGGTCATCAAGGGCAATACAGATCAATGCCCTGACCGTGGAATTTAATTTAAGAGCATTAAATGGTAGGACTATCTCTGATCGCGCTGGAGCAATGACCTTTAACCGGCTTAATGGCCCGTCCAGAATAGACTACATCCTACTGGAAGTTACATTGTGGCACGACCTAATAGATATGGAGGTCATACCTTCGCAGGATAGCGACCACAACCCCCTATGCGCGAAGTTAAGGTGGGGCAAATTAAAGGGAAGTGGGCATAAAGCCCCTGTGAGGACAACCAACAAAGTCATCCCTTATAATGGTAACCGCAGGTTGAAATGGGATAAGGTCCAGTGCCAGGAAGGGAACCTGATGAGGATTAGGGACTATGTAGCAGAATTAACATTAGAGCTGGAGAATCTTGAACTGGGAAGTGTTAGTGACCCAGGGTTGGCCTTCTCCTCGGCTTATAAGAACATGATAGAGGATGTAGGACAATACTTTGTAGTTCGGGTTAAATGGGGTAGTGTGAACAATAAACCAGCTACATCCAGTAACCCGTGGTATTCAGATGAATGCAAGGCGAAACGGAAGGAGCTAACAGTCGCCCTGCTCCAAAAGGATCCCTCACTAGTTAGAGCGGCTAGGAAGGATTATGCTAGGGTGTTAGTGTTGGCTAAACGAGAGTGGGAGGAACAACATTGGCAGGATCTTAAATCTGCAGCCAATAAGAAGAATGCCATGCTGTTCTGGGATTTGATCAATAAGGCTAGGCAGCAAAGCATACCATCTATCGCTAACCATATAGCGGAACACCAGTGGCACTCCCACTACTCTGCCTTGTATGGTGGGAGAGAAGCACTAGGTTCACCTCACCCCGATTCAGACGCCAGGATCCAATCTCCACTGGGTTTGGAAGAACCATTTCTGCCCTCTGAAGTAATTCTGGCCATTAAATATCTGACCCCAGGAAGGCAGCTGGCCAGGATGGGATACCGGTAGATTTACTCCTGAATGATCCTGATGCCTGGGCCAGACTTATTGCCTTAGTAATGAATTTGATCTCCAAGGGTCATCCTGTGCCAGACTATTGGAAGGGAGCAAAGGTGGTAACAGTATACAAAAAGGGCCCCAGAGATGACCCTGCCAATTACAGACCGATCAGTCTGATTGACGTGATCCAGAAGGTGGTTGGCAGGGTCATCATTTCTAGGGTAGGTGTCTGGATGCAAGAGGAGCACGTTCTCTCCCACTTCCAAGCAGGGTTTCGCCAGAAGGTGGGCACAATGGACCAGGTCTTCCGTTTTTTTGCGATCTATTGGAAGGCCGTGACCATTAACAACGGTAGCCTCTATTTAGCATTCATAGATCTCAAAACGGCGTTCGACCTGGTCCCCCGAGCAAGGCTCTGGGATATCCTGGAGAAGATGGGTTTCCCAAAGCCTCTTTTGGGCTTCATTGTAAAGCTACATGAGGGGAATTATGCGAGGATCAGATGGGGCACCCAGGGGCACCTGACAGAGAGGGTGCCCGTGAGGAGTGGAGTCCGCCAGGGATGTGTTATGGCACCGACTCTGTTCTCCCTCTTTGTGAATGGTGTGGTGGATTATCTGAGGGAGGAAGCGGCAGATGCGCCATCCCTGGCGGGGGAAAAAACACCTACTCTACTCTTCGCGGATGATACCATCCTGATCTCTAAATCCCCCACAGGTCTCCAAAAACTCCTGGACCGCTTTAGTGAGTTTTGCATTGATAGAGGCCTTACCATCAATACCTCTAAAACGAAGCTTATGGCCATTTCACCCTCCAAGAGATTTAGGAACAACTTTTTACTTAATGGGGTCCCCTTGGAGTTGGTCGACTCCTTTGATTACCTGGGAGTCAGGGTAAACAGCCGGATGAAATGGAAAGATCACCTGGCCAAAATGTTATTAAACCTAAAAGAGTTGCAGGGGTGGTATTAAGGGAACAGCGGGAGTCGTTGAGCAAACCTGTGGCACCGACTCTCGCAATATACGATGGCCAAGTATTACCGGCAGCCCTATACGGTTCTGAGCTATGGGGGTTCGAGAACATAACGGAGTTAGCCACATCGGAAAATAAGTTTATGCGAGATCTGGTGGCCCTCCCAGTCTCCACCCCGCTGATCCCTCTACGGTTAGATCTGGGTAGGTGCTCCATTAAAGACATAGTACGTTTGCGCCCACTACTTTTTTGGGTGCGACTAAGAAGGACCCAGGAGCTATGTAATTATGCTGCAGCCCTATATGGACTTATCTTGCTCAACACAGCTAACAAAATCAAGTGGTTGAGCAACCTGAGACAGCTAGTTGTGCAACTGGGCCTAAGCGAATCGTGGCTGAGCCAAACTCCACCTCCTAAGGCAGTGATTAAAAAGCTCTATTGGGACTGGGTACAGGAGACGGCCATACGCATGAGTGAAGGGGGATCCCTCTCCCAGCGATTTCTGGAGATCAAATGGACAAGAAAATTGGAACCCTTCCTCGACTTTATAGAGAAACCCCTGGACAGAGCACTTTACCTGAAATTCAGGCATGGGACCCTGCCGGTGAATGACTTTTCTTCTGGGTGGAAAAACAATGGTGTTCTTACTAACCCCTGCCCTGGCTGTGCAGCCCCCAATGAGTCAGTAGCGCTCCTTCTCTTTGCCTGCCCGGCTTATAAGGTCGCCAGGAAAATATGGCTAAAACCATTATGTATGGGGTTGGGCCTTAGATGTCACAATATGGCCCTACGGGTTCTCCACGTTCTCCGCACTGACACATCTTCTATTGCTATGGTGTGTGGGGTAGCCACATTTCTGGGCAGTGCATGGCAGACCCGTGCAGGGACGGCCAAGCTTACCCCCCATTTAGCCTAAACCGCCGGACAGCCCTATGGCAGGAAGTGTCTTTTATGAATTTTATGTAATCAGTTCTGAGTTTGATTTTAGATAATTTAAACTGAGTAGTATATGAGGATGGTTGAATATACATGAGTGTTGTGCCCCTACTCTTTTATTTTTTTTAAAGTACTGTATAAATTGTAAACTTTTATGATGACATTTTTATCGAATAAAGTTCGTATTACAAACATTGTCCATTGTAATCAGCCTTGCACTGTTGTTGTCGTTGGGACGGGTAGCTTGACCCACGTACTGGTGTTGCTAGTGATGTACCTGCTCTGTTGTCCACAATGCCCTGTTGCTGTTCTGATACTGCATTCTGCCCTCTCATGTGCTGCCTCTGATGGACCTGCTCTGTTGTCCACAATGCCCTGTTGCTGTTCTGAAACTGCATTCTGCCCTCTCATGTGCTGCCTCTGATGGACCTGCTCTGTTGTCCACAATGCCCTGTTGCTGTTCTGAAACTGCATTCTGCCCTCTCATGTGCTGCTCTGATGGACCTGCTCTGTTGTCCACAATGCCCTGTTGCTGTTCTGATACTGCATTCTGCCCTCTCATGTGCTGCCTATCATGTACCTGCTCTGTTGTCCACAATGCCCTGTTGCTGTTCTGATACTGCATTCTGCCCTCTCATGTGCTGCCTCTGATGGACCTGTTCAGTGCAATGGACTGTTGATACACTTAGCCCCTCTCATGTGCTGCCTCTGATGGACCTGTTCAGTGCAATGGACTGTTGATACACTTAGCCCCTCTCATGTGCTGCCTCTGATGGACCTGTTCAGTGCAATGGACTGTTGATGCACTTAGCCCCTCTCATGGGCTGCCTCTGATGGACCTGCTCAGTGCAATGGACTGTTGATGCACTTAGCCCCTCTCATGTGCTGCCTCTGATGTACCTGCTCTGTTGTCCACAATGCCCTGTTGCTGTTCTGATACTGTATTCTGCCCTCTCATGTGCTGCCTCTGATGTACCTGCTCTGTTGTCCACAATGCCCTGTTGCTGTTCTGATACTGCATTCTGATAGATACATCTGCCTTGTGGATTCCTCACCTTGTGAATATCCCCCTTGCGTCAGCAACATTCGGAATTTTTCTTCGTAGCACGCCGGTGTGAGCGACGTCATAGGAGCACGGCATCGCGCGCGACTCCGTCTGACGTCACCGACTCCTTATTAGACCCACGTCGGCGTGATGACGTCAGTTCCCTTTTTCCCGCGTCGTCGACGCTAACGGTTTCTGGGATCTTCTGCGATACATAGTAACTTCTTACTATTTCGTGTTACTATTTCTCTGTTGAGTGTTTCTTCTTCGTCGAGGATGTCGTCGAGGAAGACAGGATTCAAACAGTGTGGGTCATGCGCTCGCATGATGTCGATCACCGATCCACATAACGATTGTTTGTGGTGTCTTGGATTGGACCATGATGTAAAAAACTGTCGTTCCTGCTTCAAAATTAACCCTAAGGCCTTACGAGAACGAGAGGCAAAACTTCTGGCAAAGGTAAAAGGAAGAGAAGCTGGTAGATCATCGAGGTCGACGTCCAGACGCTCGAAGTCGAGACAGAAGTCGCGATCGAAGTCGAGGTCGGCTTCGAGATCGAGGTCCAGAGCGAGGTCGAGGTCCGGAGAAAGATCGAGGTCCGGATCCAAGTCGGCTTCGGGTCATGCTTCTGGCTCATCAAAGAAGAAGCACAAGAGGAGAAAACATAGCTCAAGACATCACTCTGGTAAAGATTCTTCGGATTCGAAAAGGAAGTCTCGAAGACATCACAAAGACTTCGTATCTCCCTCTCCTTTACAGTCTCTTTGAGGTTCACCAACTCGGGAACAAGAACCTGATCCGGAATCACACCATTCTTCGGATCATGAAGGAGACAAGGAAGTTCCTCGGACTCCGACTCCGGTAGAAGTCCCTGTAAATCAAGAAAGCCAGGATGATCTGATGCCGGTACAAGCTCCTTCAGAACAACCAGTTGGTTCGTACCCTCCCTTTCCTTGTCCGGGACAGGACCCCTCGCATTTTCTTAATGCGATGTTTGGAGTTTATAATAGAGCAAGCCACCCCTCTGGTGCACCGGCTGGTCCCATGGGTCCATTAGCTTACAACTTGTGCATTCCTCAAGCTTACGCCCCGGCTCTGTTTATGCCGACGCCTTATGCACCTTGGCTCGGTACGGCTCCGCCGAGGTCGTCGACTCCGCATGCGGCTTCGCCGACTCCGGATCGACCTCGTGAATCTGATCGAGGTACCACGCCGGTTCATGAATCTCATCCTCCAGCTGCCCCGGCTCCTCGCTCGACGCCGGATCCGACTCCGTCGGAGTCGTTACCGGATCCGTCGACTTCGATTCGTATAGAATGGTCGAGGTGCAGAGCTCAACGCCTCTTAGAGGAAAAGAGATGTGAAGATTCAGATGTAGAAGGTGAACTTCTAGATCAAGGTGACTGTTTTGACGACCTACATAGTGCCAGTGGCCTGGAACTTTCTCCTGAGTGGGGTTTGCCATCAGTTTCTGATGCACCATCAAAAGACGTGACACCTTACCATATTGTGATTAGAAAGGCTGCGGATCTACTTAATCTGACCTTGCCTACTATTGAGTACAAACCTAACATTCTCACAGAGGTTTTACATTCACCCTCATCCATAATAGAGCCTACGCTTCCATTTACTAAGGCTTTAACTGATCCAATAATGGAGGTCTGGAAGAGACCATTGACTGCTCCTGTGGTTTCTAGGTCTGTGGCCAGACGTTACAGAGTGGCACCTGATGACCCTGAGTTTCTCTCTTCACATCCTTCTCCTGAGAGTTTGGTGGTACAGGCCGCTTGTTCCAACAGATCGGCAGGTTCATTTCCTCAAGTACCAGCAGACAAGGACTCAAAAAAATTGGACCAGTCTGCTAAAAAGATTTTCTCCTCAAGTAGCATGGCTCTAAAATCTACTAATGCTACTTGCTTGGGAGATATGTTCATGCTTTGATGGACTCTGTGAAGCAATTGTCATCTAAGCTTCCTGAGGATGATAGGAAGAACTTTAATGAAGTAGTCTCCGACACTCAAGCTGCAGCCCGCTTAGTAATTCAGAGTGGCATGGACACGGCGGACTCTGTTGCTAGAATTATGGGTTCTACTGTTGCCACCAGAAGGGCTGCATGGCTGAAATCTTCTGAATTTTCAACAGACGTACAATCCACTTTATTGGACTTGCCATTTGATGGAACAGGCCTCTTTGGAAAGAAAGTGGATGTGGCTTTGGAGAGATTCAAAGATAGCCGGGCTACAGCAAGGTCTTTGGGTCTTCAGGCTAGAGGTTCTGCCACTAGGAAGTTTAGAGGATTTGGAAGATCCACTTTTCGTTCCTATAAGCAAGGCCAGCAGCAGCAACAGCAGCAGAACCCTTTGTATAAATCATACAGAGGTAAACAAAGGGGACGTGCTCGTGGACGCCAAGCCTCCTCCTCCTCTACTTCCTCCAATAATACCCACCCCCCACCTACAACAGCAAAGCCGCCCTAGATCCGCCATTCTGGATCATGCAGGTCCGGTAGGGGGTCGGCTTACTCATTTTCTACGAGATTGGGAATCGGTTACATCAGATCTTTGGGTTCTCAATCTCGTAGAAAATGGGTATGCTCTTCCTTTCCAGGAGTTCCCCCCCAATTACCCTCCTTGCCAAGGTTATTGTTCGGAGGACCACCTGCTTCTCCTGCAGGAGGAAGTCCTGGCGCTGTTTCGAAAAGGTGCGATAGAGGTGGTTCCAGAGCAGGAAAGGGGTCAGGGGTGCTACTCCCGGTATTTCCTGATCCCCAAGAAGGATGGCAGGTTACGTCCAATCCTGGACCTCAGGATTTTGAACCTCTATCTCAAGCAAGAGAAGTTCAAAATGCTCACACTTGCGCAGGTTCTTCAAGCGCTGTTGGAAGAAGACTGGATGGTGTCGATCGACTTGCAGGATGCGTATTTTCACATCCCCATTCTGAAGTCGCACAGAAATTATCTCCGTTTTACGGTGGGATCGCAGCACTACCAGTTTGCGGTCCTTCCTTTTGGACTTACTACTGCGCCTCGAGTTTTCACCAAGGTGATGGCAGTGGTGGCTGCGCATCTCAGAAGATCGGGGATTCCTGTGTTCCCCTATCTAGACGACTGGCTGATCAAGGCAGAGTCGCCAGAGAATGTGCTCCATCATCTGCAGGAGACAACTCAGTTGTTGCACAGGTTGGGTTTTTCGATAAACGTACCCAAGTCTCACCTGGTGCCCTCCCAGCGCAACCTGTTCATAGGTGCGGTACTGGACACTGCTGTATGTCGTGCATTCCCTCCACCTCAAAGGATTCGCGACATACAGGAAATGATTCCTTTATTCTACAATGGAGCGGTTGTTCCAGTCCTGAAGGTCCTTCGTCTGCTCGGTCTGAGGGCTTCTTGCATTCTGTTGGTCAACCATGCACGCTGGCACATGAGGGCACTCCAGTGGTGCCTCTGCAGGCAGTGGTTTCAACACAACGGAGATCTCAGGGAGTCTGTGAGGATCTCCAGAGAAACTGCAGCGGATCTGTCCTGGTGGAGTGTGGAAGGCAATCTGTCTCAGGGAAAGCCTTTCCATCTTCCTCCATCTGTTGCCACAGTGATAACGGATGCATCCACTCTCGGGTGGGGTGCTCATCTGGGGGATCTGGAGATCAAAGGTCTTTGGTCTCCAGAGGAAAGGTTGCTTCACATCAACCTTCTGGAATTGCGGGCGATACGTCTGGCGCTCAAGGCCTTCCTCCCTTCCCTTCGCGGTCAGTCGGTTCAGGTCCTGACGGACAACACGACCGCGATGTGGTACATCAACAAGCAGGGAGGAGTAGGGTCGCAGTGCCTCTGCAGAGAGGCTCTGCGTCTCTGGTCCTGGATTCAGGATCATCAGATTTGTCTGATGGCAAATCATCTGGCCGGAGTTCTGAACGTTCGTGCAGACGTTCTCAGTCGACAGTTCTCTGCCGACCACGAGTGGAGGCTTCACCCGGAGGTGGTTCACGACATCTTTCAGATGTGGGGGACTCCTCAGGTGGACCTGTTCGCCACTCGCGAGAATGCTCACTGCCTGTCTTTCTGCAGTCTCTAGTATCCGATGCAAGGAGCTTTGGGGGACGCGTTTCAGTTGAGTTGGGGAAGTCAACTCCTTTACGCGTTTCCCTCCATACCCTTGATTCCTCGGGTTCTGAGGAAGATTCGCCAGGACCGGGCCCAAGTCATATTGGTCGCCCCGGATTGGCCAAGAAGGGTGTGGTACACAGACCTTCTCCACCTCTCCTCTCACCCGCCGCTCCGTCTCCCTTTCAGGGCAGACCTCCTCTCTCAGATGGAGGGGCAGGTTCTACACCCCCACCTCCAGACAATACACCTTCATGCCTGGAGATCGAACGGGGCAACTTGAATTCTTTTTCTCTCCCTCACGATGTGGTGGATGTCATCTTGTCAGCCAGGCGTGACTCCACTAAGTCCATTTATTCGTATAGGTGGTCTAAATTTGTCTCTTGGTGTAGGGAGAGGGATGTTGACCCTTTGAAAGCTCATTTGTCTGACATTTTGCAGTTTGCTCTTTCTCTGGCGCAGCAAGGATTTGCTGTTGCCACGGCCAAGGGGTATCTTTCGGCCTTATCGGCATTTCTCTGTTTGCCGGATCAGCCTTCTCTTTTTAAGTCTCCTGTGGTTTTAGGATTTTTGAAGGGTCTCACTAATAGATTCCCTCCTACTCCTTTTGTTGTTCCTCATTGGGATTTGAATCTTGTGTTAACCTATTTGATGGGTTCTCCCTTCGAACCCTTGCACAAGGGCCCCATGAGGTTTCTTTCTTTTAAGACGGTCTTCTTGGTTGCAATTACCTCGGCAAGGAGGGTAAGTGAGCTCCAGGCTCTTAGTTCCAAGCCCCCATTCTTGACCATTCATGCTGAAAGAATGGTTCTCAGGACCAGGGATGCTTTTCTGCCTAAGGTGGTTACTCCCTTCCATCTAGGACAATCCATTACCCTTCCTACCTTCTATCCTCCCCCACACCCTTCCAAGGAGGAGGAGAGGCTTCATCGCTTGGACCCAAAGAGAGCAGTTAGTTTCTATCTTGATAGGACTAAAGACTATTGTATTGACGATCAGCTCTTCGTGGGTTTTGCTGGCTGCAAGAAGGGCAGAGCGGTGCACAAGCGCACACTTTCCAGGTGGATAATCCTGTGCATCAAGATTTGCTACTCCTTGGCGGGTAAGGACCCTCCTGAGGGTGTTAGAGCACATTCAACTAGAGCAAAGTCTGCTACTTCTGCATTGTCTAGAGGTGTTCCTGTTGAGGACATTTGCAGAGCCGCGACTTGGGCCTCCCTCCACACTTTCGCGAAGCACTACTGCTTGGATACCGAGGTGAGGAGGGACGGCCACTTTGCGCGCTCTGTCCTCCAAGATTTCTTGGTGTAGCAGAGTGGACACCCTCCTCCGGGAGTGGGGACTGCTGTGGGACTCTATTCACAAGGTGAGGAATCCACAAGGCAGATGTATCTATCAGAAGAACAAGTTACTTACCTTCGGTAACGCTTTTTCTGGTAGATTAAGTATCTGCCTGTGGATTCCTCACATGCCCACCCGCCTCCCCGTTATCCGCTCTGCTATACCTGGTTTTATGTATTTATATTTTCTGGTTTTTGATGCTCTTGCTACGCACTTTGTGTGCAGTTTTGATTTGTATGTACTGTGTACACTGTATATATGTATATTTACTGTCGTTGGTCCGTCCGGGTGCCTCGAAGGCACGGAAAAAAGGGCGGAACTGACGTCATCACGCCGACGTGGGTCTAATAAGGAGTCGGTGACGTCAGACGGAGTCGCGCGCGATGCCGTGCTCCTATGACGTCGCTCACGCCGGCGTGCTACGAAGAAAAAATCCGAATGTTGCTGACGCAAGGGGTATATTCACAAGGTGAGGAATCCACAGGCAGATACTGTATCTACCAGAAAAAGCGTTACCAAAGGTAAGTAACTTGTTCTTCTGCCCTCTCATGTGCTGCCTATCATGTACCTGCTCTGTTGTCCACAATGCCCTGTTGCTGTTCTGATACTGCATTCTACCCTCTCATGTGCTGCCTCTGATGTACCTGCTCTGTTGTCCACAATGCCCTGTTGCTGTTCTGATACTGCATCCTGCCCTCTCATGTGCTGCCTATCATGTACCTGCTCTGTTGTACCCAGTGCCCATGCTCTTGCATACTCAGAGATTGTACCCCGATTATTTTTAATAAAGCAAGTCCTT
Source organism: Lissotriton helveticus (assembly GCF_964261635.1). Lineage (NCBI taxonomy): Eukaryota > Metazoa > Chordata > Amphibia > Caudata > Salamandridae > Lissotriton > Lissotriton helveticus. The sequence goes on from NC_136073.1 coordinate 736,026,701, forward strand.
CATGTGTACTGGTTTGTCGTTGTCATTCCTGAATGTGTACTTCGATTGTGGATATGTTTGTGCGATCTGATGGGGTTTCTCGTACATGACACTCCCCCTCCCAACGTCACAGCCCTGCCAGGTACTCCCCTTCCGACAGTAAATGGTGTGTAGCGTACCTGCGTCGTCGTCGATGATGGTCCATGACTTGCTGGTGGAGGATCGCGAAGAGTATAGGAAAAGCGTGTAGCGCTGGGTCCATGTGGGCGAGCTGCTTGTGGTGGGTATCTTTGCAATGTGTGGTTTCTTCGCTGTGGGAAATCCGCCGTGTTCAGGCAGGTTGTTTTTCCACAGCGGTTTTATGTGTGTTTTCCGCCATTGTGATTTGGGACACGGTCGGAGACGTCATTCCATACGGCGGTGTCTCTGGATTGGTTACGTCCGCCGCGGGGTCGGGTGTAATTCCGTGGCGGTGCGTTCTATTCCGCCGCGTATGGAGTTTTGACAGTGTTTCCCATCCTAATATGGCGGTCGGACTGTCCGCGGCAGGCGGACACGGAAAAGGCATTTTCCGCCTACCCCAGGACGGCGGTCGCACTTCCGTCCGCCATCCTAATGAGCCCCTCTGTCAGGGGCGCTATGGCCTCCAAGTCCTATATGTTGGGCTCTAACATCCAAGACATCATGCGTTGTGCTGATTGGTCTTCAGAATCCCATTTAAAACGTTTTATTATAAGCCGGTGGGAGATATTATATCAGTGGTCTTTGGAAAGCGTTAAACTAGCATAATCTGAAGCCTCCGGTCCTGTAAAAGAATCAAACATTTGCTAGCATTCGCGCCAAGAATTTTCAATTCTATTAAGGACATGGAGGCGAGGATTATCCCACCCGGCTTTATTAAACTATACTAAAAGCTTACCCGCCCATGATTGATGTTATGACATGTTTTGTTATACAAGTCAAAGTTTTATTTGCATAATTAATTAAAATTGTTACAAAATTCGCATAATAAAATAACGATACAAAGTTTATTAAAATTTGGTAAAATTATTGTCTCTCGGCTTTTATTTTGTTTTGGGACGGGTCCTGTGTGGTCCTGGGGTTAGGCTGACCCTGTTTGCCCACCAACTGGATGGTTCTCCTGTTCTATTGATTCTAAAAGTTTTCTTGCAGCTGCCAAGAATTTGACTCCACGGCATGCTAAAGTTGTATTGGAGCCACCGAGCCAGCTTGTGACTGCGTGTCTACAGGATCGAATATTTAGAGCATTGAAGATGGGTTTCAATAAGAGTTGTCTCTGACTTATCAGGGCCGGACATAGGCAGAAGAGGTGAACAAGTGTTTCGGTTTTGTATCCGCAAAGGTGACATTGATTCGTCTGGTGTGATGATTTCCAGGACGGTAGTAAATCCTTTGTGACATGCATCCCCATCCGATAGGCTGTAAAAGACTTTTTTAGATGTCCACTAAAGTGGGATGTTAAATATGCGTGAATTTTTGGAGTTGTGAAGCAGTTCAGGATGGTCCAGGCATGCCGCCGTTTTGCCAGTAACTCTTTGTCCTCAAAAAAGGATTTCCATTTTGCTGCCACGTTTGCTGATTTTTTAAACTTACTTTATCTGTCCCTGATTTCCAAACAACTTCTAGCTCTAACTTTTCCACGCAGAATGTCAGATACTTTCCCCAATTGTTCATGGTTTCAGTTTCCCCCCGTTTTTTAATTTCCTCCCAGCTTAGCCAGTCCAGGGAGTCCGGATCTGCAGATCTAAGTTTGAGGCAGAAGTTCACGAAGCCGCTCATGCTCCGGAATTTCTGATTTTGCAGTCCAAATTCAAGCCTGACTTGTGCGGCTGAAGCAGATTTAGGAAGATTGAAGACCACTTTATAAATTTTAATTTGTAATTCATTTAAAAGATCACCTCCTTGCCACACCACGTGACTAAACCATAGGATAGGGTGGGCATAATCTGTGCTGCCATTGTTTTTAATAAGTGATTGTAGTTGGGGCAATCCATTTTTTCTTTTAGAGAGCGATACGCGAAGATTAAGGATTGGACTTTCGCTTTGAGTGCTATTTTGTGGTCCTTATAGTTTGCTCCTTTTGTTATTGTAATTCCCAAGTACTTATAATGCTCTTGTTCTTTCACTTGTGCCCCTTGGGCCATCCATTTGTACTTTAGGTTTTGCCGGTCAACTAGGCGGACCACTTTGGTTTTCTCTTTGTTAAGTGCTAGGCCTTCCCGTTCTAGGTACAGAGTTAATTTATTAATAGCTCTTTGTAAGCCAATTGGTATCTTGCTCAATAGTACAATATCGTCAGCGTATTGTAAGTAATGTATTGAGTTGTTTGCCAAGAATGGAGGATGGTTATCTGCTGATTCGATCGCACTAGCGAGGTCAGAGAGAAAAAGGTTAAAAAGGGTAGGGGCTAATACACAGCCTTGCTTTAAGCCTTGGGGCGTTTGGATGCTGCTGGTGGTACTGCTTCCGTTTCCCAACTTCACTCTTACCCAGGTACGGTGATATAGGGCTTTGATGGCTCTTAGGAGTTGGTAAGGCATCCCCCAACTCTCTAATTTGCTCCACAAGCGCTCTCTGTTTACCCGGTCGAAGGCTGACTTGATGTCTATGAAACAGGCGTACAACCGTGTGCCATTTGTCATCGCTTGGTCCGTTAGGATAGACAGGCAGGTTAGGTTGGTTGTTGTTCCCATTCCTTGCCTGAAACCTGTTTGATATTTTGGCATAATCTTTGTGTCTGATATCCAGGCTTGTAATTCACGTAGGATGCAAGAGGCGTAGAGTTTAGCCTCTACGTCTAGTAAGGATATCAGTCTAAAATTTGCGGGATTGCGATGATCGCCATGCTTAAAAATTGGATGGATAATACTTCCTTCCCAAGAGGCGGGTATCTCAGCGAGATTGTATATTCGATTGAACAGTGGCATTAGAATTTCTGCCCACAGATCCGGGTCATGCTTGAATATCGCGTTCGGTAGCCCGTTTGGGCCTGCTGCACCCTCTGACTTTAGTCTTGAAATTATAGACCTTAGTTCAGTTTTAGTGATTAAGTCCACTGGGTCTGTTGACCCCTTCGGGGGGTTTTCCTGGTTGGGTTTCCAATGGTCCTTCTTCGTCGCTCCTTTTGGTTCCTCCGTGTTGGCTTTAACTGCCCCTGAATCGTTAACGCAGCCTGAATCAGTATTGCTGTATAGGATTTGCACTTGGCTGATCCAAGTTTCTTCTCCAACCCCGGCTTCTTGTAGGATTTTTGCCCCTTGGTTAAGCTCGTTTATGATGCCCCAGAAGACCCTGCTATTAGGTTGTTTTCCCGCAATTAGCAGTTTGTTCCAAATAGATTCTTTGTATGAATACTTTGCGCCCTCAAAGCCTTCCTGTAGATGTTCCTAGCTCCCCTCAGATTAGATTTGTTTACCACTAGCCCGGACGTTTTTTGCCTTGCGACGGCTCGGACCTCCTTAGCAACCTTTCTTTTTTTGGCTCTTAAGTCCATATTGAACCAGGGCTTCTTCTTGATGTTGAGGTTACTGTGCTTCCCTTCCCTTGCAGGGAACTTTTGCTGCAGAACTCGAATCATTTGCTCCCAGCTTATTACGAGGTCCTCTTCCTGATGAGTTCCAAGATTGGCTATATGTGCTTTTACTGAGTCCGTAATTTTGCCCAACCCCTCTCCGTGCCATTTTAATTTTTTCAGGTTGAACTTTAATGCGTGATGCAGAAGTGAGGTCGTTGTTGGCGCCGTACTTGGTGAGATGTTCAAGGTTAGTATTTGTGGGAAGTGGTCGCTTTTTACCCGATGTTCTATGCGGAATGATTTGATGTTGGGGATTAATTCATCGCTTACTAAGGAGTAGTCGATTATTGAATGGACCCTGCCGCTCAAGTATGTGACCGCTGCCGGCATGTCCCCCTTAGTGTTGCCATTCATGATCACCAGACCGTGATCTTTTAATCTGGATGCTAATTTTTTTCCACTACTATTTCCCGTCATCTTCGCCTTCTCCTTATTTTGATCAATAAGGGCGTTGTTGAAGTCCCCGGAAATTACCAGTGGGTATTGCGAGTTAGTTCTTTGCATAGACTTGATAAGTGACAATAACGTTGCGTGTTTTTCTTTTTGTGCCTTTTTGTCGGGATGGATGTAGACATTAAATATTAGCAATTTCCATGGTTCAATCCCCGGTGGCGATACTTCGGTGATTTTGATCACTTGGGCCCACTTCAGGCTAACGTCTATCTCCTCAGATGCCCAGTTATATTTATGGGTTACATAAGTTGATAGTCCGCCGCGGGGATGGCCGTGCATGGAGAGTCTTTCTGCATATATTTGGTGTTCATGGAAACCTTGGACTGGGGTTGATTGCAGTTTCCAAGATTCCTGAATCAAAATTATGTCTTGTCGTTGAGAAAAGACTCGGGTTTCACTATCATGGGCCATTTCTCGAAAGCCATGCACGTGCCATGAACAAATTGAGACTGATGAATTCTTTGTTAGATTCTGGGGGAGCATTTTGTTGCTCTGGTTTAAGGGGCATTTTGGATCTGGGTTAGGTAGCTTTATTGCCAAGGACATTAGGTATCCATGACCAATCCATTCTATCTGCGTGGTGAAAACCGTTTCTTTGAGCTTTACAACTTAGTCTTGTTGGCTCTATCGTAGAAGCCCTGGCGCCACGTAGACAAGAGGTGTGTTGACCTCTGCTCCCATGTCCCTTGTCTTGGACACTTGTCTTTGATTGTAGGGGATGGGGGTACCTTGGGCGCTTATGTCGCATTATAGATATTCCCCATGATTCGAACTGCGGTTTCTCAAGATATATCCTTTCTACCAAATCCTTTGAGGCCCAAGTTGTAACTGTTTCCTCGATGGCCCCATTGTTAGCGTTTTGTTGAATTTCAACAGAGTTGAGGTCCTGGGAACTGATTTCTTTTAAAGCCGGTAATTCATTAAACAGTTTTAGCAAGTTGCCTCGATTTAAGAAGTCCTGCGACCCCCTAGTTACATATTCGGGGATAAAAGTTAGCTTTAAGTCAGACAGCGCTGGGTAATTGGCTGGCTCCATTTGTGATGTTCCAGTTTTACAAAGTAGTAGGTTGCAAGGTTGCATTTTCTCATGAACGGAGAAAATTAGTTGTTGTTCTTGTGCTTTCTGTACCGCCTCGAATGAGTTCGCTATTTTTTGGGTTTGCGCTAAGTTGATTAACTTCGTTTGGGCCGTACTTTGCTCCCTTCGTAATAACGAACATTTGCGTTCCTTTGCCAGAACTGTGATTCGTATGGGGGTTGAGGCTGTTTGAAATTCGAGTGTTGCCGCTGGGCCGTGAGGTTCATAAGCATTACTTTCCAATATGATAGGTGGTTGTTGCTCAGTAGTAATTTTTGTACCGGCATTGCGGCCCTCTTTGGAGTCAAGTTTAGAATCCAAGCTGTTTTTTACCCAGGCTGTGGTCAGCTCATGTTGCTCGGTTCCTTCCTGTTTGACCCCCTGTTTTGGCTTTGTTTGTTCTTTTTCCGGTTCTGGAGCTTGTGATTGATGGTTCGGTATTGTGGGCGTATTACTGGTTTCCCTTGTGGATGGGGATTTGGTTGATTTGGCTCCTGACTTGGGGCCATCGCCCCTTAATTTGAGTGAAGTGTTTGGATGGTCGAGTCGGTCTGGGTGAATTTCCTCACTCACTGCCGGCCCATTCAAAAAGTTTGATTTTTTTTCTTTGAGGGTATTGGTGTTAAAGATGGGAAAAGTTTTGCCCTGATCTGTATTTTGTTTGTTCTTGTATTTGAGCCTTGCCTTCCTCGCCCTTTTCCTTTGTCTCTTTGTTGGATGCTCCTCAAAAGTGGATTGGTGGGATGACTCAATTTCTTCAATGTTTAGGTCTCCTTTTTCTGGGCCACATTCCTTTAGTAATGGTACTTGGTCCTTTATTAGTTCTCTTATCTTTGGGCCGTTTGTGAGATTTCTCTTGAGTGTTTGTGAATTCTCCGGGGTTGGCTTAGTTTCTGTCATCTGGCTGTGGCCACGGGATTGTTTTACTTCCCCTAAAATGTCCATCAAAATGGCCGGGAGGCTTGCCAACTTTTCAATGATACTTTCACATCCGCAGGTTCGTTGTTGGTTGCTCCAGCTGGGTTTGGGCTCTAATTTCCCCTGAGTTGACAGGAGCAATGAAAGGGAGTCCAATTTTGTATTTATACTTCAAATATGCCCCGCCATCAAAGTGATGAGGTCGATCTGGACTTCCATTTTGTTTGATTGGAAGTTCAGCACCCTTATTACTTGGTCTAAAGTGCTTAGCAAGGGTTGGGTCCATGACGTGGCGGGCTCGGCATTTTGGGTTTTACTTGGATCCTTGGGCTCTAAGTCCGACGCGCTCCCAGATGAGATTGTAATTGGGTCAGAATGGGCGTGGTGTGGTTGGTTTGCCTGCATGATGAAGCTGTCATTTATGCATCCCTTTTGTTGGTCACTATTTGGTCCTAGGCCGCGCGGGGTTGAGACCCGCATAACCGGACTCAGATGTCGGCCGTCAAAACCGTATTCTTCTTGTGGCGTTCTTCCTTGTGAGTCGATATACTTAACAATTCTCTCTGAGAGTTCCTCAAGTTGGGAGTCATTGGATAGGAAGAGAGGCTTTAACCATGGGTCTCCTTCTGGTCCAGATGTGATGGATTGGTTATTATTGTCTGTATTAGCCTGCTGCTCGCTCTTGCTCGCCGTTCCGTGGTCTCTGTTCTCTGTTGGCTCTGCGATTGCCTCACTTTTATTCTGGCTCAGCCTGATGTCCTTCACGAGGCATTTATCTGTGGTGTTCTTTTTGGCGTTACCTCCCTCCGTTTCATTTGTGGCTGCGGGTGTGTTGGAACCATGTACCTGGGCGATGACTAACTCTTGTTTCCCTTGACAGTTAGTGCCCAAAACCGGTGGGAGGGGTGCGCACCCTGTATCGCTATGTGGCATATTCTGCAAATTATTGGCCCGGGGGGAGGGTGCGTTCAATGGTGCGATGGGGCTCGGTAACTTACCCACCTCCGCGGTCTGTGCGTAGATCGCCGCCATTGGGTCCTTGAGATAAAAAAAATTTAGGAGTCCAGATTTCCGTGTGGGGTCTGGTTTTAACTCAGGGGTTGGTGCAGATACCAGCCTCTCCCTGGGGTTTAATTCAGGCCCTATGCCTGATGACGCATTGGGTTCCGTGGTTGTCTTTCTTAGTTTTTTTGGGGATTTTTTGTTCTCCACGGGTTGTCGCGTTTTTCCCGATCTCATTTCCCCCGTTGGGACCTCGCGGTCCCCTTGACCCCCGTCAAGACTCTAGTCGTGGTTGGTAGTGATTATTATGATGTAGACTTGACGAGGTTGGGGGGTATGTGAACAAGTGCTCAGTTAAATAAATGGCCCAGCCTGGCTAGACGCGTAGCTTCCCTGGGCCTGGCGCACAGGCTCAATTGGACTCTCTCGGGCTCCCAAAAGTCCTATATCCTCAGCTGCTCTTGCGCGCTGTCCCTTTGTTCTGCTGGCTCCCCGTTTTCTCCTACAGCAGCGGGCTCCGCGGTCGCGTCTCTGCGAGTTCCTCCTCTTCCGGCAAAACACAACAATGTGGGGATGTGTCGGCTCTATCCTACTCTGTGGTGTTCTTTTTGGCGTTACCTCCCTCCGTTTCATTTGTGGCTGCGGGTGTGTTGGAACCATGCACCTGGGCGATGACTAACTCTTGTTTCCCTTGACAGTTAGTGCCCAAAACCGGTGGGAGGGGTGCGCACCCTGTATCGCTATGTGGCATATTCTGCAAATTATTGGCCCGGGGGGAGGGTGCGTTCAATGGTGCGATGGGGCTCGGTAACTTACCCGCCTCCGCGGTCTGTGCGTAGATCGCCGCCATTGGGTCCTTGAGATAAAAAAAATTTAGGAGTCCAGATTTCCGTGTGGGGTCTGGTTTTAACTCAGGGGTTGGTGCAGATACCAGCCTCTCCCTGGGGTTTAATTCAGGCCCTATGCCTGATGACGCATTGGGTTCCGTGGTTGTCTTTCTTAGTTTTTTTGGGGATGTTTTGTTCCCCACGGGTTGTCGCGTTTTTCCCGATCTCATTTCCCCCGTTGGGACCTCGCGGTCCCCTTGACCCCCGTCAAGACTCTAGTCGTGGTTGGTAGTGATTATTATGATGTAGACTTGACGAGGTTGGGGGGTATGTGAACAAGTGCTCAGTTAAATAAATGGCCCAGCCTGGCTAGACGCGTAGCTTCCCTGGGCCTGGCGCACAGGCTCAATTGGACTCTCTCGGGCTCCCAAAAGTCCTATATCCTCAGCTGCTCTTGCGCGTTGTCCCTTTGTTCTGCTGGCTCCCCGTTTTCTCCTACAGCAGCGGGCTCCGCGGTCGCGTCTCTGCGAGTTCCTCCTCTTCCGGCAAAACACAACAATGTGGGGATGTGTCGGCTCTATCCTACTCAGAGTTCAGTACTCTGTATTCTGAGGTCTGTGTTATGCTTTTATGTTGGTCAGATACATCTTCGTACCACTACATGCGGCAGACTGTTTGTGGCAAGCGCTGCATATGCTGGGGGCTTACCGTCCAGACAGGCAAAGATGTTACCACCGCTTTATTCTGCTCGTGGCTCCTGGTCACCAGGTCACCTGGTCTCGTGTGCCTGCTGACTCTCACAAGTGCCTGCTAGCTCTCAATGAGTAAGCTCCGAGCTCTGCTGCTCCTCTCTGCTGTGCACACCTGGTTTCAGTTGCTCTGATCTCCTAGGCGCTCTGTAGATGCCACTAGTGCAGACCAAACTCCTCGGCGTTCCCACTGCGACGGGAAGCTCCCACTGCGACGGGAAGCTCTCGCGGCTCCTATCACTCCTGCTTATAGACATTTGCGGCTCCGCCGCTTGTCAAGTGCATTTTGTGGCTCCAGCCACTGCTGAAGGCTTTCGCGGCTCTGGCCGCTGCAAGGTGGTGATTTTTTTTTTTCTTTCCGCGGCTCCGGCCGCTGCAGGAGACTCTCAGGAGACTCTCGCGGCTCCGGCCGCTGCTGAGTGGCTTTCGCGGCTCCGGCCGCTGCTCGGCGGTTTTCTTGCGGCTCTGGCTTCTGGCCGGCTTCTGGCCGCTGCAAGACAACTCCCGCAGCTCTGACTCGCTGCAAACCGCCGTACAATGCTTTCACGGCTCCGTCCCTTTCGCGGCTCCGGCTCCGGCGTTCAGCTCGGCGGCTCCTGCTCCTCCTGCTGTGGAACGTCACGTGCAGCAACGTATCACCTGTTTTGTTATACAGTGATTACGGGTTTTTCATTTCCCTTTGTTTCAGGATCGGATAAGATATCTGATTGAGAGATGGATGCTCGCTAGAGCTTATGTTTGAAGAATTCCTGGTTTATTCTTCCACGTTGGAGGACGTTATGAACTTCACGCTTATTCCTGGAATTTTAGTTCCCTGCAAAGAAAGAGGATTATAGACTGTGCAGACGGCTCTTATGGGCTGTGGAGGCGTGGCTTATGAGAAAGCATCTTGGGCAATGTAGTTATTCTAAACTAATTGTATGTTTTTATTGGCTGCTGTGATTTTGCAGTAAAGAATAGAGAAGCATAATCTGAAGCCTCCAGTCCTGTAATAGAATAGCAAAACATCAGAGCCGTGTTCCCTTCATGCAAAACGTACTTCATAATTCAAGAGCGTGCCCAATTCACATTCTCCTAGATGGGATTTGGCATCTACAGTGGTTCGTCATGTTTTTTGAAAGAACGCGATGTTGAGTGCGTCTATTACGATCCCTCAATGACTATACTGCGTGTATTAAAGCGTCCGTAGACGGTGGCCATGTTGAAATGTGTGTGTTGCACAGATTGTTTGTTTTTCATAGGCATGACTTTGGATGTGAGAAAAATTGAGGAGCGATTGAACCTCTACCGGGGCACCAACGAATGCCAGGGGGACAATGCATCTGTTCTATGCAATTGAACAGTGGGCATAGTTGAAGATGCTCTGGATCAGTGAGCGATACCCCATGAGCACCCAACTAGAAAACTGTCGAGTTACCTGGATAAATCAGGGGAGTGCACAGATCAATACTTTCACACATTAATTCAATGTGTTAGGCACACTGGGTAGTAGTAAACATTTAAAGCATCAGCTTCTTTCTAGCAGCAAGGACAGAAGGTATGATTGTGAGAACAGTATCTAGCATGATACTGACCCTTATCCAGAGGACACCCTGGAGTTTGATAGTCACAGCACAGGAACAGAATGGAGTAAAATGCCAAAAAAGCAAACATGGTAAAATACGGAAACAATGTTAGGGAACAAGAGGGGGCTGAGAAGGATAATAGTAAAAATGAGTGAATGCAAGCAGAGTTATCAACTTAAATGGGAGCAGAGAAGCGCTGTAGCTGCAAAATGTTGCCAGACACTGATGACTGGGTGTAGTACTGTTAAATATGATTGATATATATATATATGTCAAAACAAAACCCTTTCAGGCATAGAGTGACGCATAAATTATGCAAAAAAGAAGGAGAGAACTCTGGGTAGGTCTCAGTTTAGGTGGAAAGCAGCTCATGTTAGAGCACTCTCAACACCAGCGACACTCTAGATCTGCTCACCTCAAATGTCTGTTTTTCTATCAAAGTTTTTAAGCATAGGATTAGACAGTGCTATCCATGCCGAGATAGAAAATGACAAAGTCTTTCGCCATTTAAACAGCAAAGTCTTTAAGCATAGGACTAGTACAGTGCAGTCCTTGCCGAGCTGTCAAATAACAAAAGCCATTTATCACTCCAGGCACAATATTACAGCTTTGAATTGGTAAAATACCAACTCAAGCCAACCTGAAATGATTAAAAGCAACCCCTGACACAGTGTTTCGCTCTAATTAGAGCTCTTCAGAGAGGTATAGCTTTGTCCAGACACAAGGGAGCACCCAGTATTAAGTCAAAACAAAACCCTTTCAGGCATAGAGTGACGCATAAATTATGCAAAAAAGAAGGAGAGAACTCTGGGTAGGTCTCAGTTTAGGTGGAAAGCAGCTCATGTTAGAGCACTCTCAACACCAGCGACACTCTAGATCTGCTCACCTCAAATGTCTGTTTTTCTATCAAAGTTTTTAAGCATAGGATTAGACAGTGCTATCCATGCCGAGATAGAAAATGACAAAGTCTTTCGCCATTTAAACAGCAAAGTCTTTAAGCATAGGACTAGTACAGTGCAGTCCTTGCCGAGCTGTCAAATAACAAAAGCCATTTATCACTCCAGGCACAATATTACAGCTTTGAATTGGTAAAATACCAACTCAAGCCAACCTGAAATGATTAAAAGCAACCCCTGACACAGTGTTTCGCTCTAATTGGAGCTCTTCAGAGAGGTATAGCTTTGTCCAGACACAAGGGAGCACCCAGTATTAAGTCAAAACAAAACCCTTTCAGGCATAGAGTGACGCATAAATTATGCAAAAAAGAAGGAGAGAACTCTGGGTAGGTCTCAGTTTAGGTGGAAAGCAGCTCATGTTAGAGCACTCTCAACACCAGCGGCACTCTAGATCTGCTCACCTCAAATGTCTGTTTTTCTATCAAAGTTTTTAAGCATAGGATTAGACAGTGCTATCCATGCCGAGATAGAAAATGACAAAGTCTTTCGCCATTTAAACAGCAAAGTCTTTAAGCATAGGACTAGTACAGTGCAGTCCTTGCCGAGCTGTCAAATAACAAAAGCCATTTATCACTCCAGGCACAATATTACAGCTTTGAATTGGTAAAATACCAACTCAAGCCAACCTGAAATGATTAAAAGCAACCCCTGACACAGTGTTTCGCTCTAATTAGAGCTCTTCAGAGAGGTATAGCTTTGTCCAGACACAAGGGAGCACCCAGTATTAAGTCAAAACAAAACCCTTTCAGGCATAGAGTGACGCATAAATTATGCAAAAAAGAAGGAGAGAACTCTGGGTAGGTCTCAGTTTAGGTGGAAAGCAGCTCATGTTAGAGCACTCTTAACACCAGCGACACTCTAGATCTGCTCACCTCAAATGTCTGTTTTTCTATCAAAGTTTTTAAGCATAGGATTAGACAGTGCTATCCATGCCGAGATAGAAAATGACAAAGTCTTTCGACAAAGTATATGTATATCCATCAAGAAAGTGCCTGCTATGGAAGAGCCCACAAGCTGGTAAGTATATGCTGAAACCTTCTTTAATGAAAGCACTGCAACAGTTAAAAGCGTGATGATTTCCAAAAAATGAAGTTGACGCGTTTCGTGCTTTGAAAGCACTTAATCATGGGCTGCATACTTAAAGTTTGAATGAGAGGCACAGCGCATTTATTTCATCTCTAATTTCACGAATCCCGCCCTAGTGGGCGTGGCTGCCACCAAAGGCCTCCTGATCCTATAGTGTAGTTTGACCCCAGTGGGCTGCATGCCGTTCTTTCAACTGAAAAAATGTCAATAACTCCTGAGTTGGTTGTGCACATCAGTTTCTCACTGTAGCAGCGGTATATTCTTTCACCAAACAGCAACCGGTGTCCTGATGCCAGAGGGTCGTTTGGCACTCCAGCAGGTCTGTATGCACAGCTGGGCTCCTCCGCGTTTCAGGCGAACCGCCAAAACATCCACCAAGAAAGTGCCTGCTATGGAAGAGCCCACAAGCCAGTAAGTATATGCTGAAATATTCTTTAATGAAAGCACTGCAACAGGTAAAAGCGTGATGATTTCCGAAAAATGAAGTTCTGCTCCCCGACGCGTTTCGTGCTTTGAAAGCACTTAATCATGGGCTGCATACTTAAAGTTTGAATGAGCGGCACGGCTTGTGGGCTCTTCCATAGCAGGCACTTTTTTGATGGATGTTTGGCGTGTGTGTGTATGTGTATGTGTATGTGTATAGAATTGGAAGAATGGACTTTGTTTTATTTTTGTTCAAAAATTTCCCCCAGATGTTACTTATTAGAGGAGTAAGCAGGTGTAACAAACAGGCAGGACTGAAGTGCCCCATTGGCGTAAACATTTTTTGTTGTGTTTTATGAGCCTCCAAATGTAACTTTAACCATTTTCCTGTCATGTCACTGAGTTCAGTGGATGTCCTCTTAAAGTAATTACAATCAGAAGTGTTAAACATATATCTCAATAGCTCATGAATTTGGAACTTTTTCTTTAGGTGCAAGAAAATGAGGCATTAAGGATAGAAAACAGGAAACTTAAAAATGCGGTAAATATGTTTTTAATGTTTTCTCTTGAATGCTTGTACTTAGATTCTTTTACTTATTTTTATCCTACTAGCGTGGAGGATATTGCCCTAAAAATAGTGATGGTAGCTAACTTAAAGGACAAAGTATGTGTACTTCCTTTTTACAAAGTAGGTCTTGAAATATATGTCATAATGTTGAGAAATGGCATAGTCGTGGACCCAGGAGGCTGGGTAAATCTAGGCTCTATTCAATCTCCCACTTTATTCCTAAATTGTCTTTGTTCCTCAAACCCCTTCAAAATGAAGAAACTTGCACCAAATCCCTGAGGCTCTCTGGGTCAGCCCTTTACTGCTGAGATTCCCTAGGGCGTTTTACCAAAACTGCTGTTTTCTATACCACCTTTCATTGATTGACATCACTTTCTAGCTTCTGCGTGCATCACCCTCCAAGACTCAGAAGCTGCCTGATCCTGCTGCACCCACTCCTTGGAGATGCGCTAAACTTAAGGCCCACTCATTCTGTTTTTTTGGTCAAGACTGGAGCTTGTAGACTCATTTGTTTTACTGACTGTGGATGGCCCTTTTGCCTGCTGTGCACTGCAGTAGTTGGTTCACCCCACAGTATCCATGTAGTTATTGCTATCGACCTGAACTGCCGGATGGTATTGGTTCATTCGACAAATTGAAGCCTAGCACAGAAATATCAGTTACTGTCCTATTCAAAGAGTTAGTGGAGAAATTTTGAAATTGTGTACTATTAAAATACCATTGCATTTTACATGTTTGTCACTGTTTTCACATTTTCTTTATGTTATAATTTTTCTGTGAGAGGAATTGAAAGTTTGTCCTTTTTTTGGGAGACATTTACTATTAACTGTTATTTTTTTTACAAGCCTCACTTATTTTTAGTATTCGCATTCTTGGTGCTGTTTAGCTTATTTACGTCCACGCTGGTTAGAAATATTAAACAGTTGTATTTATTTTTGCTGTTGTTATTTTTGCCCTTGAAATTTTAAACCCGTTTTTTAAATGAATAAAAGCATGTTTGTGTCATGCTTAAGAATGGGCACCTATCCTGCCACTTGCCTGTGGCCTCCAGTTCATGCCTGTTCCAGCCTGATCCAGTGACACAGCCGCTGCCTGTTTGTTCCTGCCTGTTTTCCTGCTCACCGTTCTTCTCGACAACAGAAGCTCTGTTCACCCCAGGACCTACTTAATCCAGGCTGCAGCGCTGCCATACTAGTAAGCACCTGGGCATATCGCTTGCCTGTGGCCTGCAGCTCCTGCTTGTTTCAGCCTGATCCAGTGACACCGCCGCAGCCCGGGTTTGGTTCTGCTCACCATTCTCCCCACCAACAGAAGCTCCACTCACCCCAGGAACTACTTATTGCAGGCCGTAGCACATCTGCCTAGCGGGCACGCCAAAAGCAAGCCTATCTGCACCGCTCCACACCTGGAACGCAACTAGGGCCTCGACTTCTAGCCCCCGCCGAGTACATCATTACAAAGCTCTACCTCCTTGACCCCGGTCGGCCACAAGTACTGTGACCATGCCGACCCATGCTCCACAATAGGACCTTTCACCTGCATCCACTACCACTTAACCTGCCACATCACACGCACCAGCCCACTAACCAGCCCCAGCCTGAGCACACCACAGACCCCACCTGAACAAAAATACCAACTTGCATGAGCCATTCCTGACAAACACGCACTATGTGGGACCTCATCTCCACCCTAACACGTGATGTAATCTTCCTCACTGAAACCTGGCTCGACCCCACCTCTGCGCCCGACATCTCCACCACCATACCCCAAGGATACATGATTACCCATTACATCAACAAGCCTGGTGAAGGGATTGCCATCATACACAAGGAATCCATCAAATGCACCACGATAACTGACAACATCACCCCGGCCATAGAACACCTCAAATTCTGTCCCCAAACAGACAGCGAAACCACCATCGGGGGCACCCTCTCCTACCGTCCTCCACGTCCAGTCTTCTGAAATTTAATCACCCCCTCTCCATAGACTCCAACAACTATATTTTCCTCGACGCCCTCAAATTCCATCTCGAAGACCACAATTACATCAACATTGCTAACCTCCTTGACAGCATGAACAACATCGGACTCACCCAACTCATCCACGACCCCATGACACTGCAAACCATACGCTAGAACCTATCATTACCTCCAGCGACCATCAAGTACAGCCACACCGCAAAACTCCCGTGGACATACTACTACTCTCTCGTCCACTTCAACATCACCTGCTCTCGGATATTCGCCCGAGTCTGTGAGTCTGTCTAATGCCCCCCACCGCAGCTGGAGCAAAATCTCAAATGACACTTGGATCAGCTCCCTCAACACCATCCACAAAATCCCCAACAACTGACACCAGAAAGTCAGAAACTTCAACATTTGGATCACCAACTGCGCCAACAGTGTTGCTCACATCGGAAACAACACCTACAGAAGGTTCACCAAGCAGGCTAGCTGGTCCACTAAAATGTAAATTGATACTTGTATAGCGCACTACTCACCTGCAAGGGTCTCAAGGCGCTTGTACGAATACCGCTGTGGAACCCATCCTGGCTTTCCCTGTGAGATGTCCACTCCAGGGCACCCCCAAGGTGGAGGCCAGGCATCCTTAGCGTTGTAGGGGCCGTTATGGAGATTAAGCAAGCTATTGCCCAGAGTTGCAGAGTGGGACTCCATGATTGGAATAGGCACCGAGGCGAGAATTATCAGGTCCGTGGAATTTTTTAGCTCAAGACCCGCCGAGGCGGGGAATTGAACCCTGGTCCCGGGCTAGACCTCTGCATCAGGGTCTGCCGCTCTAACCATTGAGCCACACTTCTCAACTGAAGACCTTGGAAAAGCTTAACGATGTTGTAAACAACATGAAAGGAGATGGGGTGCCAGAAAAGACATGACCAACAAGACTGCCTTCAAGACAGCTCTCAACTTCTACCACAGTTGAGAGAATCAAAGAAAAAGGCCTAAGCCTCACTCAACAAATCAAGCTCCAATAACAGCGAAGAGATTTTTAACATCGTAAAAGAATTCTCCAACCCCTCAGATATTACAAGCAACATTACCCTCTTACATGAACTCTGCGACAACCTTGCAAACTTCTTTCACGACAAGATTGCTAACATCTACAGATACTTCAAACCCCAGCCAATCGCCAATGACGTCTTCCAACATAACAATGACACGGCTACCACCACAGACATCTGACTAACCTAAGGGAGCCAGCTCGGCCCACAGAACACCTCCTCCTTCATGAACTCCGTCTACTCAGGGGCTACAACCGACCCATGCCATCACTAAAGCTTCAACCTAGACGAAACCAGAATCAGCCACGTACTTGCCACCTTCTTCAACATCTCAATTGCCATGGCCACCTTCCTCAGGGACTGGAAGCTCGCAGAAGTCAACACCACACTAAAGAAACCATTGGCAGATGCCAGCGAACTCACAACTGCAACTAATCACTCTGCTCCCATTCCCTGCCAAAGTATTAGAAAATGCCATCAGCCAACAACTCTCCTCACATCTGGAACGGAACCTCCTGCTCTGCTCCTCCCAATCTGAATTTTTTTAGCAACCACAGCACAGAGACAGCCCATTTCAGGGTTACCCATGACATCTAAGCACTACTCGACCGATGAGGGTCTGTGGCACCCTTCAATATGGTCTCCCTCCACACACTCATTAAAAGGCTGCACAACATAGGCATCCAAGGAGCCACTCTCAGATGAAACGCCTCTTTCCTCACCAGAAGGACACAAAAAGTCCACCTTCCCCACTTCACCCCCGAACACAAGGAAATCATATGTGGAGTACCCCAAGGATCCTTGCTCAGCCCCACCCTCTTCAACAATTTTATGACACCCCTTGCCAGTATTACCAAAACCTACGGACTCAACATTATATCCTATGCAGGTGACACACAACTCATCCTCTATCTCTCCGAGACACCACCAACACCACGATCAACTTCCACAACTGCAAAACAGACGCCGCCAACTGGATGAAGGACAAATGCCTGAAGCTGATGTCCTGAACCAAAAGCTCCCCGTGATATGCATCCTGGTGGCCCTCAGAACTCTGACCTATTCCTACCCCCACTGACTACGCTAGGAACCTAGGCATCATTCTGGACAACAAGCTAACCATGACGACTAAGGTCAACTTTTTCTCCTCTGCCTGCTGCTTCATCCTCTGCATACTTTGTAAGATATTCAAATGGCTACTCCAAAGCTCAAGACGCGCCATCACCGAAGCCCTTCTCTCCACCCGACTGGTCTATGGCAGTACTCTGCACAGGGATTGCTGCTCACCTACTGACGATGGCTACAGGTCATACAGAATGCCGCAGCCAGACTTATCCTGGACTTTCCTAGACAAACCCACATCACCAGCCAGCTCAGGGAACTACACTGGTTCCCAGTACAGAAAAGACCCATGCATACAAGGTTCTACACAACTGCGGACCTGCCTACTTGAACCATGCCTGAACTTCCATCAGCCCACCAGACACCCTCGCTCTGCATCCCTTTTTCTAGCTCTCCTTCCTCCCCCATAATTCTGACGTAGCAGATGAGGACGTTGCTCTTTCTCCTACCTAGCAACGAAGATATGCAACAAGCTACCCTTTCATCTACCGACCTCCCCATCTCTTCCAGAGTCCTTAAAATCCCTGAAGACCTGGCCATTTGGCTAATCAACAGGGCCCTTCCAGAGCCAGGATATCCTCGGGTGACAAAAATCACTCTACAAATCTACTGATTGATTGATTTATTGATTGAAGGTTTCATTGGAGATGATACTGTAGCTTGTGTTTTCAATATTCCATGTAACAGGTGGATTTTATGCTTTTCTCAATTGCCCAGTGAAATTGGGCTATAAAAGCTCCCAAATTTGCTTTGAAGGTAAACAGGAAAATAGTTTCAGTTTTTCTCAGTTCATGTTGCTCTCCATTATCAGGAAAATATAGTGCACAATGACTCCACTGAAATGACTCGAACTGCCCCATAATCGGGAAGTTTGCAGTTTGTAGCAGTTGATTGGGTGCTTCTAATCTTTTTCACCCTTGCTGGGCAGAAGTGCATCACCAGAATTCTGTGGGTTTTCTCTGTGATAGGCTTACTATATTAGAATATGTTTTCCCTTGCCTTGAATGTAGAGCTTGCTCCATGACGGCGGCGGCACTGACTCCACCGTAGCAGAAGCGTGATCTCCGCTTTTGAGTAAAACTATGAATAAACTCAAGCTCCTCTTCATCGGCTCTCTTAGAAAAGAAAAATATTATTGACTGTATTTCCTGTGCCCTTTCCTTAAAAAAACAATAACCTCTGCTACTACACCTGTCGTGTGGTGTATGGGCCTTTTTCTGAGTGCATGTTAAGTTAGCATGGCTTGTTTGATGTTTAAATGCCATTTTTCATTTTTCTGCTTCTGCACACGGCACTGCTTGGCTGTTTTTGCTGAGTTGGCTTTCATGAAGGTCTATACATGAGAAAAGGTTTGTTTTTCGACATTTCTAGACATACATCGTGTCCCCAGTCTGTGCAGTGAGTGCTAAGCAGCCAAGGTTATCATAACGTGCAAGCCTGTTTATCGGCGTGTCCGTGTAACACATTCTAGACACAACAATTTGGCAGCTGCAAGCCGAGTAGGATTCTGGCGCCTTTATCATAGCACATTTGCCAGAATTGCACACACTTGGAAGATTCCGCGCATGCAGATAGACTAACCGGTCCTGATGTAATTTACACTTACTGAGCGGACAGGTAAATGGGGTCCCCCTAAGAAAGCTTGAGACCTTCTATAATTTTATAATACATAGTTTCTAGATAGGGAGGGTGCTTAAAATAGGCGCTTTTCATCACCTGTTTGCACTATCATTGTAACATAATTCCTCCTTTTGTATTGTACGGAATTGTAACCATGCTGTCCGTATTATTATTATCCATATGTATGCTGATGTTGATTAAAATACTGCGCTTGAGATCACGTCGTTAAAATAAACATTTTAACCTTACCGTGTCTCTATTTTACTCCTGTTGTGGACTTGTATGAGCGTATAACAAAAGAGTGTTCTCACTTCCCACCACTCCTGAGATGGTCCTAAGTCGCATGTTCTAGGTTGTCTAATCATTGGTTTCTTTGCTATAGGACAAAGAGCTAATGTGACACTGATTGCTAGTCTGGTAGGGGATTTTGGGTACTAAGGTGAGTTTGGCACACCCTAATTCACTGATGGCCTTAGTCTCTGTGCACAGTTCTGTGTTTGCGCAGAATCCCTGTTACATGGCGCAGCCAACGAGTGTGGTCTTATTGTGAGACACTTGAGTAGTGCTTTTATCAGTCTACAACCCCCTCACTATCGTTTCCGGTTGACGGTAGTGACGGATAAAAAACCTACCTATATTTACACAGGTTGTTTCAAGCTTGTTAATTCTCAAAGGTTTCCTATTCGGATTACAACCCAGTTGTGCGTACTAGTATTGTCTTGGTGCAGCGCATCCAGGTGGCGGTGGCGGACTCAAGCTTAGTCCGTCATGGTTAATGCGGTCATGGGCAAGCGTCCTCAAGATTAGGAGGAGATGCCTTTTTGGCTTGCCGAGAAATTTGACCAACTGGAGGTAGTGTTCCCGAATACTAGTCCTGTTGAGAAACACAGGATTTTAACGGTAAGCTTGCAGAAAGACTTAGTGCCTGACGTAACTGTGTGTACAACTTGGGGGGTGATTTTTGCAGCGGTCTACACAAAGTGCTTTGGCACCCCGTCAATGACTGTTTTGCCCACTGTTATCAAGCGTGTTCAGGATGAGCACGGGCCAGAGGCTGCAGTGGAGTTGGGAATGCGCCTCGTGGGAGCGTTGATATGGTACGTGATCTTGTCCTTGCTAATGTCAAGGGGGATGCTGTAAGTTTCCAAGTCTAATGCTCTACGCGAGGTTCCCGACGCCGACAAACTCCGTCAGTTGCCGAAAATTATTACGGAGGCTTATAAGACCGTGGGCCGTAATAGTTTAGGTGTTAAGCCTTTCGCGAAGAAAGAAAAGCAACAGCAAGCTCAGCAAGGGTCATCTGATAAGGATGACCGCCCAAAAGACAGGAGAAGCAGCAGCAGCAGAAAAAGGGTTCCCGTCCCGCTTCACCTACACCTGCCCTGTTGAGCGTAAATATGATTTGCGCGACCGCAGTACTATTAAGTCGCCTGATAGGTTTCAGGTTCTCCTCGCTCTTTGCAGGAAACATCGGTAACAACCACCGGTGGAGGAGGCGGCGGCAGCGGTCAAGGTGCCCAACAGAGCTGTGAGCAGCCTCGTAAGGCTGACGGAAAAGGCAAGCAGGACCAGTCACCGCGCCAAAGACCCCAGTTTCAGAAGAAGAAAGTTGCTGCTGTAACAGCGAGATATGCCACAGATAGTGAGAACGCAGCTTCAGAATCTGACATGGACGCTGACCCTGCTGGACAGCGCGGATGAGATTACCATCATTCGAGAGGCGCTGCGTTCACTACTGAAGGTGACAGCGACTGATACCTTTGTTGTAGTTGAAACAGCAGACACTAGAGTGGCTCCCCCTGACAGACTTCATGAAATAGTCCTTGTAATTGAAGGTGACATAGAACGTACCATACAAGGGGTCTTTTGGGAGAATCTGACGACTACTTATGATATTTTGTTGGCGGAGGTCGACTGGCCCCCTCTGTTTGTCTTGGCCGCTCCACAAGGGGAGGAGGTGATCCTCAACGCTTTCGCGCACACTGTGCCGAAGGAGCAGGCGCTGCAGTTTGCAGAAGATTGGGCTAAGGCGCTTGCGCCGGCGTTGAACCGTACTCATTGTGGATGGGACAAATTTTCCCCTCGACATGAGATCCCTTTGCGGTCGATGCCACAGCCACAACCCCAATACCCCATAAGGCGTGAGGCGAAAGGCTCTGTAGCCGAAATCCTCGAACAATTGGAATTTCAAGGTGCAATTGAAACATCTGTGTCTCCGATGAATAACCCGCTTTTTACTGTGACCAAGCCGGATGGCTCGTACCGTTTGGTATTGGATTACCGCCACTTAAACTCACATTGTCGTACGTGTGCGGTGCAGAATACTCACAGTTCTGCTTTAGTGGATAGTCTAGTGAGTAAAAGGTTCAAAACTACGCTTGACATTTCCAATGGATTCTTTGCCCATAACTTGTACCCATTTTGTGGACAGTGGACGAGTTTTACCTGTGGTGGCAAACAACGCCAATTTCTTCATTTGCCCGTGGGCTACAAGAATAGTCCGGGCGTTTTTGCTGCCCGCATTGTCTCTCTGCTTGAGAGGCTCGACGCAGATGCATGTTCGTATGTGGATGACATTTATCTCACAGACGTCGAATTATGGCCGCATCTGCCGTGTTGACCGCATAATTTGCCGTTTTGCGGAATTTTGGCTATAAATTCAATTTTGCGAAATCGCACATTGCAGAATACACAGTGTTGTTCCTGGGCTACGAGCTCAACAATGAAGGTAGAGGCTTGGCTCCTCACTTCTTGCAGAAATGCGCTCTTTTGCGTGCTCCCACAACTCTGAAAAAGTTGCAATCCTTACTGGGCTTTCTAAATTTTGGACGAACATACATTCCAGAATATGCCCAGCGTATCAAGCTGCTTTATGCATTGATACAACCTACTTTTTCCAAATCGTGCTGGCTGGCGGAACATTCTGCCGTCTTGCAATCTTTGCAGGCTGACCTACTTGAATCTAAGTTCTTGTCGACTCGTGATAATCACACAAATCTGGTGATAAGAATCGTGCCAGGGGCGGTGGGTTTCAGGTACCTCACTTTTAATGAGGGGGAGACAGATCCTATTGCTTACAAGTCACACCTGTACACTTCGGCCAAATTACGGTTTCCGCTGTGGAAAAAGTTTTGACAGCAGTGCAAATGGCGATTCTTAAGGAAAGTGCAGTGTCGCAGGGAAAACGCATTGTGGTTGTTGCTCCGTATCCTTCCTTAGAGTCAGTGACGAAGGCCAGTGTGCCAAATTCCAAGGCTTTACAGCCTCGGTGGATACAACGGGCTACATCTTTGACAGCTCCTGATGTAACGTTTGTTTTCGATTCCTCTTTGCAGACTCAGTTTTTGCATTATGAGTTTGTTCATCCTGCTCCTCTGACTATGCGCCCACTGGAGGATTTTTGTTGTATCATTTACACTGATGGAAGTGCCCAAGCGGCTACGGGTTCTAGACACGCGTATTCCACGGCCTGTGCAATTGTGGTTGGTACAATGGTGGATGGTGAATTCAAGTCCGATGTCGTGCATACACAGACATTAGGGGACTGTACCGCCCAATTAGCAGAACTACGTGCTCTGATGCTTGCATTGGAGCACGCGGACCCCAGTGTGACAACTCTTATTGTAAGTGATTCCTACTAATGTGTACAGTCTTTCAATGACAATCTACCCTTTTGGACTCAAAATGATTATCAAGACTCCAAAGGTCGCATAATAAAACATAAAATGATCTGGGTTAAAGTGGTGGAACTTAAAGAACGTCTCCCACTCGTTTTTGTAATTCATACTCTCGGTCATCAGCCCGTAGGAGTTCACGCTGTTGGCAACTGTCTCGCGGATGAAGTCCGGAAGACAGCAGTTGCAACATTTGCAGTGGCAGTGGTTACACGTTCCAAAAGTAAGATTGATGATGACTTCTTGGCAGCTATTGCCACGACTGAGAAGAGAGGTAATTATCCTAAGGGTTTCCCTTCGAAGTACTCTTATCACTTAAGTTCAGATAAAGTTCCTTATGTGAGAATTAACGACGTTGGTGACAGACTGATTCCCAACGCGGACCGCAGACAGGCTTTGATTACAGCAGCCCTTGCGGGGATGGCTTCGGCGCATGCCAGCGTATCTGCTACTGTATCTCTCCTACAACAACGATATTGCTGGCAGGGTTTGTATAAACAGACACGTGATTTTGTCCTTCAATGTGACATTTGTCAGCAAATTAAGCCTTCTTCTGCTGCACGCCGCCCCAAACTCAGTTGTACATATCTAATAAGCCACTTGCGTGTGTTTATTTGGATCACTGCGGTCCTTTCTTCTCTGATACTGCGTATAAGTATATATTAGTAGCAGTTGACTCTTGCACGCGCTTTGTGTGGGTGTGGCCTCAAAGGAGCGCTGATGCCAGAACTGTCGTAAGGGATTTGCGTGTCTTTGTGGGAATTTTTGCATGTGGCACCTTCCATTCGGACCAGGGTCCAGCATTTGCCTCTAAGGCATACAAGGATGCCATGGCTTCATTGGGGGTCCACGTCAAGTTTTCATCTCCATACAGGCCTGAGGGCAATAGTGTTGTGGAGCGAATGAAGCGTGACTTAAAGCAATCATTGACAGCGAAGGTGTGTGGTGCTGGCAGAGAATGGCTCACCCACTTGAATAGCATACAACGTGCACTTAATAATCTCCCTAGAAGGTCTCTGGGTGGGCGGACCCCATACGAAATGCTCTTTGGCATCAAGATGTTTGTTCCAGACCTTGACGGTTTAAACATGGCGGCGGGAGCTGCATTCTTTGATGTAGACGAACATTCTAATGTTTTGCAGATCCTACAAAAGAACAGAGACAGTCTTGCAAAGGAACACTTGCCCTCCACGTCTGAAGCTGCGTTGCAGATTCCGGTAGTCGGCTGGCTACCCCAAGTGGGAGAACTGGTCCGCGAGAAGATCGACAACAAAAAATAATTTGGTCCTTTCTATCAAACTCCAGTTGCCGTGCTTGGTGTGCAGGGTAGAAGAACAGTCATTTTACCTCCTCTTCCTGGACGAAAGGGGAACAGGTACATTTCAATTGACCATGTCAAACCACACAGGGTGGCCGATACTGTATAGTATGACGCCTGCGGTTTTGTGTCCAGCAATGGTGCGACACTCTGTTTTGGGCCCGGATCTTGCCATCGGGCCTGATGTTGCCATTGAAATGAGTCCACTTACCAATCCTATAGTGAATCAACCTGCTGGTGATCCTCTTAATGACACTGAATATACTTATCCGACTGACTTGTCTATGCCTGATTTGGAAACTCGTGTGGCTAATCAATCCCCTTTTTCATTTGACACTGGCTCATCCACATCAAGGACCCCTTCAAAGTTTAAATTTTTGTTACCTGGTTTAAAAAACATTTTTTGATCCCACCTTGGATTTACATTTGGCTGGTGCTGATTGCTATTTTTTTGTTCATGTCCATAGGATTTATGGTATATTTTTTTCGTTTTATCAATGGACACTATGTTGAAGAAAGAACGTCAATTTGAGTGATTGATGGAACTTTGGCTCCCCACTCCTTTTCGCACATCATGAAGAGGGACCAGACTTTTGTTAATATAACTGCTTGGCCCGTTTTAGATGGGATTTTATGGGATGCTGTAAAGTTCCAGATTCATGGTCCCACAGAGGTTATTAATGTTTCCAATGTATTCCGTGTTTCTATGGGGGATGTGGTTAAACAAAATATTCTCTCTGATGATTGGGATGTTAAGGCGGTTGAACCCTTATTTACTGATTTGAAATATTATGCTGCCTTCGATGTTGAAGATTTATATTTAGAGTCCGCAAATTATGGTGATTTGTACTGTTACCAACATTTTGGCAATCACTTTCTGCATAAGACTGACTCATTCCGAAGCATGATTAATTTCACACTGTGGGAACATTCAGCCTGATTCATGTAGCTAAAAGCGCTCGCAAAAGGGCCAGATTCTGAGAATCTGGCCCTTTGCGAGTGCGATTTTTGCATTTGGTATTCATCATCCCAAATGCAAAAATCGCTATTTAAGAATTCGCATGTTTGCGAGGAATGGCATTTAAGGAATCTCTAATAGAGATTCCTCAAATGCTATTCATGACACAAAAAAAAATTGCGATTTAGCACTTTTGGGCCGCTATTTACCGAGAGGTCAGACCTCTCGGTAAATAGCAAAAACTCAGAAAAATGCTTTTAAAAGCATTTTTCTAAGTTGCATGTTGCACACACACATGTCCTTTGGACATGTGTGTGCGCAACACCTGTTCAATTGTGCATTTTAGGGGTGCTACAGGGTGTCCTTTGGACACCCCTGGCACCCTTAAAATCGCTATCTGATTTGCGAGTAGCAAATTGCTACTCGCAAATGAGGGATACTCCCCATTCATTCCTATGGGCCTTTTGGCCCATAGGAATGAATGGGGAGTTATTCCTTTTTTTGCGAGTAGCAAATTGCTACTCGCAAATAGAGAACATGTAGGAATCGCTATTGATTTAGCAATTCCTACATGAATGCCGTTTTGCGTGTCCTCAATAGCGAGTCGCTATGATTCGCTATTAGGGCCACGCAAAACGGCCCGTACATGAATCAGGCTGATTGTCCCGCACCAATAGAAGGCAGTTCCAAAACATTCCTTAAAAAGTTTTCCTATTTTACTGATTTTGATCAGTCCAACCCTAATGCTTTTTATTTTAAATTGACTGGAGAGTCATTTTCCATGGTTAGACTTACCCACACCAAATTACTTTATTCGAAGTCCTTTATTGACCAGTTGGCTGTTGGGGGCTATGAACTGTGGAGAGATACTATTGATCTTAAATCTGTTTGGGGTTCTAAAAGTTGGCAAGTACAAGGCACTGAGGCTTTGCATTGTGCTTGTCTCATCCCGAACCATATGTTGTTTCTGAATGATACTATTTCACAAATAACATGCTTTGGATTGGCTACATCTAAAAAATTGAATGCTCCTTCCTTTCCAGATTTGGGCGAATTCCCCCATTGGAATAATTTTACCAGTACACCCCTGAGTGAGATTCAGGCACTGTTTAGTAATTCCTCTTTTAATGTTTCCAGCATTAGTCCCCAGGGCTGGTTGCTATGGCAAAAAAGTGAGGATTCCTGCCAGCACCGCTTTCTGGGTCTGACCCCTGGCTACACGCGGTTAGAGTTGATCCCCGTTTCCAGGCTCACCATTCTATCACCACCTATTCTGTAGGCAAATTGTGCCAGTGTTGGCTCAGACATTCATCCTTAGCATCTGTTAAGTCACATTTGTCCAAGATCTCTGATACTGTTGATTTAAATGATTTTGTAAAAGGCCCTGCGGTGGCAGATCAAAAAGATGGATATATGCTGCTTACAATGAAGTTTGGAAACTATCTCAAATTGAAGCTGCTTCTAGGCTTAGGGCTATAGATCAAGCTAATCTAGAAAAAGTGCTTGCTGTTGTAGACAATAGCATTAACACCAGTTCTTGTCGAATTTACACTTTAGATAATATTGTGTCATCTGTGGTTGATATTGTACAAGAAGATGTTTCAGTGTTATATCATGGGCAAAATCAATTGCGTTCTTTAATGCAGTTTGCCTGGACTTTGCAGACACTTAAGAATGGTCGCGTTCCTTTGGATTACATGAACACGAGCTTGTTATTTCTGCCTTTTAATTTGACTTTAAAACAGCAATTTATGTCAATGAAAGATGCCACGTTTTCTCTGTTGCATATTGAAAAATTAGAACCGTTGCCTTTTTCTGTAGCAGAGGCGAATTCGACTGTGTGGCTTATCCACGGGTTAATAACCTTACCCTCCTCTCTTTTTAAGTTCGAGAATTGCATGAAACACTATGCCATAGGCAGATTTGAGCCCCTGGCGGGAGCATATCTTCATGTAGTTTGGAACCTCCCATTCACTTACAGGTGTTTGAGGGACAGTAAAGAAGTATTGTTAAATGGCGAGGATTGCATCACTACACCAGACCATTCATGAACATACAGAAATCTTCAATTGCACGGCTCTTGTAATGTCCTTGCACCCAATTTGGCGTGTGTTTTGAAAGGCACCCCTGTTCCGGCCATTACACCTACTTTCACACTGCTTGCTAATGGTAGTTATTTATTTTTAAATAATGAAGAATGTTGTGGGTTACACGCCGGTATTGCTTACATAGTTTCCCAGCATGTTACTTGTTGCAAGAATGTGTTGTTCCCTCCTCCACATGACAGGCTTGAATCTTCCATCTGGCCCTCGATTCCTACCTTGAAAGCAGAGTTCAACAAGATGAGCAGAATAAGAGCTCTTTTGTCCCAGAAGGAAGTTCTCCTTACATCTGCGCATGAGACATTCGTCCTTCACATTGCAAATACTTGCACAGAAGTGAATGCCTTATTAAACACGGACCTGCCCTTGCACTTCGGTGCTTTGATCCACACAATCTTGAATGCCTCGTCGACTACTGGCTTGGCTCCTTTTTTTAAAGTAGTATGCTCTGGCCTTGTGACCTAATTTCAGACTATATTCGGTGTGATCCCCTCATTTTTTCATGCGATTTTTTTTCGAGTGTCGTTGGAGGTTGCCCCTTGCTCCTAGCTTTGGGCGCCGGCATTCTGCTTTTATTATGTCTATTGCAAAATGGATGCACAGTATGTGCCCCCCGGCGTTCAGTCCCGGCTGCTCCACCTGCGTGACCGGATGCTAGAATACTATGGAGTGCTGCCTTTGGCGACTGTAGCGTATGGTTTTACCTTCCGGTTTTCTTTCTTCACGTGCGTGCAGCCTGTTTTTCATTGCCTGGATTGTGAATTCGAATGGGCCCTGGATTTGTGCCTTTGCAATACGGTGTCTCCTGATCTGGATTTTGATCTACTAATGAGTCCCTTAGTTGCTCATGAAATAGACTGTTCGGGTACCGGGATTATGGCCTGCGTAGCGGCACATGGGGTTCTAGGCAATTGGAACATTTGGACTGCGGCCAATGACTTTCTGGATCGGAGTTATCTTGAAGTAAGCCCGAGTTGTCCTCTGATGATGCTAGAGGCTCCGGCAACCGGTACATGAATGTTCTTTCCCCTTGCTTAATTGGATGGCTGAAATGTTTATGGATGAAAACAACAACTTCTTGTTGGAAGCAGTTGCAACATTTGGTGCTTACACGTTGTTGGACTGAAGTATTACCTATTTTTTTACTTCATAGACACATGCTAAACTCGTGAATATTTTTAATTTTTATCTTGCTTTTTCATTACATAGCTGAGAAGTTTTCCTATACCATAGCCACGTGTGTTTTAAATTCACTAAATTTGATATATTTTGGGTTTTCACTCCTAAATTTCAGATTCGGCAAACTTTCTGAACTTGGATCTGTCTTCCTCGAACTTAAAATGTGAGTTCTATCATGTTTGCTCGAGTGTAGTGTGTTCCCCGAACATTTGGGCGGGGGGGGATGTTGTATCGTTTATGGGCCTCTTTCTGAAGGCATGTTAAGTTAGCATGGCTTGTTCGAAGTCTAAACGCCATTTTTCCTTTTGCTGCTTCTGCACACGACACTGCTTGGCTGTTTTTGCTGAGTTGGCTTTCACGAAGGTCTATATATGAGAAAAGGTTTGTTTTTCGACATCTCTAGACATACATCGTGTCCCCAGTCTGTACAGTGAGTGCTAAGCCGCCTGTAATGATTTCCAGGCTGGTTCCGCAGGAGCGTCAGGAATCCGGAGAATAATCCTCAGCCTTCCCCTACGGCCTTTCGACTCTATCAGACTTCAGAGAAACCATAGCGAGAGGTACGCGAGAGGAACACCTTGCTGTTTGTGGATTGTGCACAGGCTCCTACCTGCCCAGACCGACTTCGAGGGCCGAGGAAACCGCTGGACGCCTTGCCGGACCCGCTTCGCGGGTCCCGCTTCGTCACCTGGCACTGCGGGGCTGTGGGGCATTTGGGACTGAAGCAAACTGTGTTCCATTGTACCGGCAGGGCTGCGAGTAGCATAGCAGGGACTCAACTTCCCAGGAGTCCCTGCTCGTAACACCTGAGGCCGCTCTCCCTGCCGGTCACGCCCCCCGCCCAGATATAACCTGCTTGGATCTCTCTGCCTGCGGGAAACCATAGCGAGAGGTACGCGAGAGGAACGCCTTGCTGTTTGTGGATTGTGCACAGGCTCCTACCTGCCCAGACCGACTTCGAGGAAACCGCTGGACGCCTTGCCGGACCCGCTTCGCGGGTCCCGCTTCGTCACCTCGCACTGCGGGGCTGTGGGGCATTCGGGACTGAAGCAAACTGTGTTCCATTGTACCGGCAGGGCTGCGAGTAGCATAGCAGGGACTCAACTTCCCAGGAGTCCCTGCTCGTAACACCTGAGGCCGCTCTCCCTGCCGGTCACGCCCCCCGCCCTTGCTCAATTTAAATGTTAGAGGAAACCGCTGCGCGGGAGCGCCCGGGGAGAAGCCGGGGCAAAGGGCGGGCCCTCTGTGGCCCTCAGAGGCCAGAGGAGACTGGACTGGGCCCAAACCCTTGGCTGTTCATGCCCCTGTGTATATATTCTTGGTAGGTCTATTTTGTTTTTGCCTACGGGTGTTTGCTCCCTTCAAATGTCATCGACCAGCACTGATCCTATCATGTCGGATAGGTTAGGGGGCAACCTCAATGGAACATTGGACAATTATTTTACTAAGTCTGCTGCGGACGTTCCTAAGGAGAATGCTTTAGCAGAGCGGCGAGCAGAACACCGCCGCTCTATAGAAGGTATGAAGAATAGGCCTCTGGTTGAGCCACCGCTACCAGTTATTGCCTCTACTGAAGGGAGCCAAAATGGTAATGACTGTTTACTCTTATCGGATAGCCTACCCCTTGTATTTAGAGATTCTACGCCGCCAGCTAGTACTTGCCCCAAGACCATTGTGAATGGTTTGTCATCAGCTAATTGTATTAGCATTCCAACAGTAACTGAGTCTCTGACTACCCCTACATCCTTGCCCTGTAAAAATTTACCAACTAGGGTAAAAAAAAATTTCACCGCTTACAAATTTTGGCCCACCGCCTGCTAAAAAAAGGAGGAAAAGGGGTGAACCGCAACAACAGAAACTGAGCCATACTGAGTTCGGGAAAAAAACTAAGTCCATCACCGGGAGTGTTAAGGCTCCAATAGCTATACCCGAAGTAATTACTCCTATTCCATCATCCCCACACTCTATAGAGATTGATTGCGAGGCTAACACTGACCATCTACCAACAGATATCGTGCCGCCTATAGTCCATAATTTGACCACACTGGATAGCATTGAAAACCTAATCAGGAATTATTCCCTAGCTATCATTGAAAAATTGAATAAGGTGGAGGAACGTTTAGGGAAATTAGAGCGGGAACTGGCAAGTAATGGAGTTCCAATAAAGCCAGATGTAAATAATACCGTGCAAAATATTATACCACCTACTCAACCTACTACTTCTGCCCCAATCCCTGTCTCGAATACGACCTTGATCCCTCCACATAATAACAACCTTAAGCAACACAACCCATCCCTTTTATTACCTACCAATAAACCTGACCCGACTCCAGCTATTCCAACCAAAAGGCCGCCGAAGGGTCTGGGTAAAATAACTTCGGGGATACCAACTAGGGAGGGAGAAAATTCCAGGCATACTCGAGGGAGACCAAACAGGGCCCCTCTTCCAGAACTCCCACCGGAAGCAGTGCCTTTCGTGGTAGTTCTTACAGGGGTACCTGAACTGGAGGAGAACAAGCGGGAAGGTTTTGCCCAATTAAAAAATAAAATAATGCACTGGCTAAGGTTATATAGGCCAATTGTAAGTAATATCAGTGGCGACATCATTCATGTTCGCCGCCTCCAATGGTTGGGGGGAAGACCTAAAGACATCGAAGGTGATATAGTGGTGGTAAATTTTAGAGACCAAGAAGCAGTCCAGTTTATATTAAATTGGCCTGCTGGAAATGCCAACAACCGTATCATTCCCCGACCACTGACATATTTTTACCCGCGATCAGTGGTATTCCCATCCCAGCACTTATTTCCACAATACCCACAATTACAGACTCACTTCAATATCCACCCCTTGACCCTGAATAATGTCAGGAACCAGCCACATGTATCGGCCCGTGATCCATATGGTTGGAATTTTGTACCTACCAGGAATAATACAACATTCAATGGGAGATTGAACCATCTAAAACCATTCACGCCTTTGGAGACTACCAATGTAAATGTGATGTAAATGTTGTATACTTGTAAAGCGCACAGCTGCCCCAGCAAAGGGGCATCCCGGCGCTGTATACCGCTGGGGAACCCGTCCTGGCTTTCCCTGTGGGATGGTCCCTACTGGGAATCCCCAAGGTGGAGCCAGGCATCCCCGGCGTTGGTGGGGCCATTGTGGAGATTAGGCAAGCTAATGCCCAGAGTTGCCGAGTGGGACCCCAGGTTAGAGTAGGCACCGTGGCGAGAATTGTCGAGTCCGCTGACCCTGGTCCACGACCCTGCCGGGAATTGAACCCTGGTCCCGGCCCGACTTCTGCTCCCGGGTCTGCCGCCTCTAACCAGTGAGCCACACCACTCCACTCCAATAGGTTCGATATATTCAATGGGCTAGATGATTGTGACTGATGTCTTTTGAGTCCAGGGGATGAGGGAAGTGGGTTACATACCTCAAATATGGAGGGCACTGTTTATGGAGATGATGTAGTGGGGAACGTAATAAACATGTCTCCAGTCAGACATCCGAATGGGCCATTGCCACCACCTGTGAAGAGAATACACATTGTTGGTGGAGTAAGCACCCCAGGAAATGGGTATAATTTAATAAGTTGGAATATCGCAGGGTGGCATAATAAGACGGACTGTTTGGGCTGGCTGGAATTTATCACCAAATTTGATATCCTTTGTCTCCAGGAGACGTGGTCCACCGAAGATATTGCCCAAGAAGGCTATGTTGCCTATAACTGCCCGGCTTTGAGCTCTAGTATGGGTAGAGCAAGAGGTGGGCTGGTTATTCTATTGTCAGTGAGTTTTCCGGCACGAGTCAAAATACACATGACAGTTGTCTCACACTCACAGATATTATGGCTGCAACATAATGGTGGTCGGAATGTCTTATTAATTAACCACTATAATAACGTATTCAATCACTCTAGTTCTGTAGTGGTTGATGAACTTGAGGAGGCAGTTGAAAACTTGTGTGGGCAAACTGGTATTTCTTTTGAAATCTTGTGGGCTGGAGACTTTAATATCCATATGTGCCCTTTCTCTTTCTCAAGGGTGTGTGGCTATGGAGGGGAGGATGGAGAGAATCAGGCCCACTTTATACATACGGTCTATGGGGACTCACTCAACACACTCTTGCTTAAATATGATCTCGGGATATTGTCACCAAAGAAAGATAGTGAGGGCAAATCGATACCAACCTTTGTGGGAAGGAACTCTGCTACTGTTATAGATTATCTTATAGCCTCCGCACGTATAAATTCCTTGTGTACTATGCCAGAAATACTAGATTTGGCCCTCAGTGACCATAACTGTTTAACTATACACCTGTTTCTGTGGGGGGAGAAGGCTGTGGTACCCCATGGAATAGTGGCGGATATAATCCCGCATAGGCCAAACGGTTCTAGGATTAAATGGGGTAGACACAATGAGGTATTACTGTTGGCTAAAATTGTGTCTGCATGCCTACCGGAGGTGGAATCATGTCTTGAGCCTAATACATGTCCGACAAGCACATTGGCTAGCTTTGAACTAATTAATGCAATCACAAAAAAGATTTTGACTAAGAACAAGGCAAAGGGACAAGGGGCCCCTAGAGGGTGGTTCAACAGGGCTTGTACAAAATCCCTACAAAAACTAAAAAATACCCTAGTTAGTAAACCTAGGGATAAGGAAGTG
This sequence comes from Lissotriton helveticus, assembly GCF_964261635.1. Classification (NCBI taxonomy): domain Eukaryota; kingdom Metazoa; phylum Chordata; class Amphibia; order Caudata; family Salamandridae; genus Lissotriton; species Lissotriton helveticus. Next base: position 736,059,563 of record NC_136073.1, read on the forward strand.
GTTAGATCCCTAAGGAGCACATATAAAATGCACCTGAATCTGAGGAAACAGGAGCTAAGAGAGGAAGCGTGGGACAATTTATCTAAGGCTGTAGATCTCCGAGATACTAAGTTATTTTGGACCACTGTTAATAGTCCCTTTCTCCATGATGAAGTAGCGCCAGTGCTCTCGGCCCAAGTAAGTGAGGAAAACTGGGTATCCCATTTTTCCAGCATTTTTAACCCGGGAGGGACTTTTACGGAGAGTAATATGGTTGTAGTCCCTGGTCCTCCTACACCACTTAACATCACAATTGCTGAGGTGGATAGTGCCATTCGAAGTAGCAAGGGAGGGAAGGCACCCGGCCCTGATGGGGTCCCTGTGGACCTATACAAGGCTGATGTAACATTATGGAGTCCCCTGTTGACCAAGTGTTTAACGCAGTAGCCATGGCCTCTGCACCTCAGTCGTGGGGAGAGTCGATTATTATCCCTATCTATAAAAAGGGAGATAGGAGCGAAGCCAAGAACTATCGCCCTATCTCCCTCCTCGACTCCTCCATGAAAATAATGAGTAGGGTGCTACTGATCCGATTGGAGGAATGGGTTGAAGAGAATGGGATCCTAGCGGACTCCCAATTTGGTGTCCGCAAGGGGTTAGGCACTATAGAACAGTGCATCAATCTAGACCTCATTATAGGCAAATATACGCGTGCAAAACAGGGTTCGCTGTTCCTCTGTTTTGCGGATTTGTCAAGTGCTTTCGATCTGGTTGACCATGGCTTACTATGGACAACCCTGTTGAATATGGCCCCCCCCCCCCCGAAATCATCTATTTTTTGGCCCATCTTTATGGTAACCTGTCTGCAAATATCCGTTTTGGACCCATGGGCGAATGTACCTCAAGCATTAGAGTAAGGTCCGGAATAAGGCAAGGATGTGTTCTTGCCCCTCTTCTTTTCTCCCTTTTTATTAATGCCATTGAAACAGAATTGCGAACAGTTAATGCCGATGTTCCGTCCGCTGAGGGTATATCAATCCCAGTTCTGCTCTACGTGGACGACACGGTTCTCTTATCCAGAACCCCTTTAGGGTTGCAAAAAATTAATGGATAAGTTTCAGGACTTTATTAATGGGAGGAAACTTAAGATTAATAATTCAAAAACGTTTATTTTGGCCTGCGGAAAGAAAGTCAAAAAACTAAGACCCTTTACATTAAAGGCCCAATTGATCCAAGTGGTTGATAGCTTTTGTTACTTAGGCATTACTTTTAATAGCGGGGGCATTTGGTCACATGAAATGACTGTTAGAGGAAAAATGGGTAAAAGTGCTTTTGGAATTTTTAAATTTGCTTCTAAGCTGGGCTCAAGGCGCATATTTGATATGCTATACATTTATCGCCATAGATGTGTTGCGTTGGCCCTTTACGGGTCTGGGGTATGGGGACACTGCAATCATCAATCACTCCAAGTTGAAGAAAATAAATTCATTAAAAAACTCCTCTGTTTACCATCTTCTGCCTCTACCAGCCTGATACATCAGGAGGTTGGTCTGGAACATCTCACAGATCTTATTGGTCTTAGACCCCTGCTAGTATGGAGGTCTATCTGGCTCAAAGAACAGACCAGTTTTACGAGGAATATTATTAATGATTGTCTTCGCCTGGACAAGTACAATTTGATTCCTTGGCTCAACTACATATGTTCCACATATGATGAGGTTTTTAAGCTAAATGTCCGTGATGACCCCCTTTGTGCTTGGGACATCCCAAAAAATGAGTTAAAACACCTGTACTTGAGGGCTAAGGCACAAAAGCGTTGTTCTGCCACTAGCCAGCTCTCTACTCTCCGTTTCGATAACACATATAATCTGGCTGAACCTGGTTTTGCTGAATATCTAAAAATGGTAACCATACGATCAAACCAGTTTGTTCTTACCAGATTACGTATGGGTATAGTTCATTTGCTTGTTGCCTGTCCGCACATCCAACTTCACACTGTAGCCCCTTGTCCGTGTGACGGATCTTCCAAACAGAGCACCGTGCACTTTTTATTGATTTGCCCTTATTATCTACAACTCCGGATTATATACTTGAAACCACTTTTAAAAAAATATAAGGTATCCTCCGTGGAAACAGCTATGAGCCTTTTATTCGCACTTGCCAAACCTGATGTGTGCTTTTTTACGGCTGTATATATTTTAAAATCTATATCTTTTAGGAAAAGTATGTCCTTTTAACAGTATGTTGTAAAATTGTAAATGTAAACTGTAAATGTTGTGATATACAGCTGCACTTTTATGATTATTTTATAATGATCGAATAAAGTTTTTGAAAGCGAAATCGAAATGATATGTAAATCTCACTCTGCTATGTTCTGATGGAAACTGGAAGAACATCCCATTCTTCTTCAAGGCTGGATAAGTGTGTGCGAGTCTCTATCTTGACGTATGTACAAGGTTATCTGCCATATAATAGTTACAATTAGTCATCCACTCTTATAACCCCCCAACATAATGTAAGAAAAAGCAGCGCAAAGTTAGCGCTGTTACCGTGATTCTTTGAAGCTGAGCCTCGAAAACACACCACACTCTGGTCCACGCAAGTGCCCCAAATGAAGTATACAAATGCCAAAGGGAAGGATTGTAAGGGGATTCACACAACAGGAGGCAGCTCCGGTCTGTGAACCAAAAAGGCAGGAACACTAGGCGGTGCCCGGCCGGATGGCGGGGAAAGACCCGGCCGCCGGGCGGAGCACCAGGAGAAGGGGAGACTGGACTGGCAGTGCCCGGCCGGATGGCGGGGAAAGACCCGGCCGCCAAGCGGAGCACCAGGAGAAGGGAAGGATGGACTGGCTGTGCCCGGCCGGATGGCGGGGAAAGACCCAGCCGCCGGGCGGAGCACTGGAAATGGGGAAATGGAAGAGCAAACAAACTCGGAACGAAAGTGACCGTGTTAGTGAGGTCGTCGATTATAAGACACAGATTACGCTGACACCAAGGTGAAGAATTTCAGTATAAAAGCGTAATCTAAACAGAACGGCCCCAGAATACCAACCAAACTAAACACCCTCTCGGAGGAGGCAGGAAACCAAACAGGAAACAAACATCCACGGGAAACCGGAAGTCAGGCAAAACGAACAGGGACAGAACCCTTGGAAGTACGGGCTAGACGCAAGAACGCAAAGTGGCGTTCTGTTGGTGTAATGCGTCTTTTATAGTGCCCATACAATTAGAGTTACAGCTCGAGAGGGACCTCGGGGCATGACACTGCCAAGGTTATCATAACGTGCAAGCCTGTTTATCGGCGTGTCCGTGTAACACATTCTAGACACAACAATTTGGCAGCTGCAAGCCGAGTAGGATTCTGGCGCCTTTATCATAGCACACTTGCCAGAATTGCACACACTTGGAAGATTCCAGGCATGCAGAGAGACTAGACGATCCTGATGGAATTTACACTTACTGAGCGGACAGGTAAATGGGGTCCCCCTAAGAAAGCTCAAGAGACCGTCTATAGTTTTATAATACATAGTTTCTAGATATAGGGTGCTTTAAATAGGCGGTTTTCATCACCTGTTTGCACTATCATTGTAACATGATTCCTCCTTTTGTATTTTATGGAATTGTAACCATGCTGTCCGTATTATTATTACACATATGTATGCTGATCTTGATTAAAATACTGCGCTTGAGATCACGTCGTTAAAATAAACATTTTAACCTTACAGTGTCTCTATTTTAATCCTGTTGTGGCTGGTATGAGCGTATAACAAAAGAGTGTTCTCACTTCCCACCATTCCTGAGATGGTCCTAAGTCGCATGTTCTAGGCTGTCTAATCATTGGTTTCTTTGCTATAGGACGAAGAGCTAATGTGACACTGATTGCTAGTCTGGTAGGGGATTTTGGGTACTAAGGGGAGTTTTGGCACACCCTATTTCACTGATGGCCTTAGTTTCTGTGCACAGTTCTGTGTTTGCGCAGAATCCCTGTTACACACCCACATTGCTGTCCTCAATATCGATTATCCTCCTGACCACACCATATTTTTCCATTGGAACAATTATAATTTGTATGTCACAATTGGAATATGTTTGTATTTTATACCTCAATATTGGAAAAACCTTTAGGAAACTTTAACCCCTTCGCTGCTAGGCCTTTTCCCCTCCTGTGCTAAGCCTTTTTTTGGTGATTTGGGGCAGTGTGCGCTTAGGCCCCTGTAACTTTTTGACCACATAAGGTATCCACGCCAAATTGGCGTCCTTTTCTTCCAATATCATGTGGCTTCTAAAGGTGCCCAGGGTTTGTGGATTCCCTTGGAGGGGTCCCAGAAATTAAGCAAAATACAGTGACATTTTTTTTTTTTTTAGAAAAATGGGAAAAACGGGCTGCAAATGAAAGCCTCTGGGTTTTTCTTGCAAATGTTATCAAAAAAGGGTTTGTGGGGCTGAAATCTCCATTTTCTCAGCTTTTAGGGAATGACAGTCTTTTGTCAGAGAACCAACATTTTTCACACCGTTTTGGCATTTTTCTGGGACATAGCCTATTTTTGCTATTTTTAGAGCTTTCAACCTCCTTCCAGTTAATGGTAGAAATGAGTTTGACAGCAATAATGGATCCTGGAAAGCTCTACATTTCCTGAATTTAGAAAGGGGTCATTTGTCTAAATCCATGAAGGTTTCTTTATAGAAACTAACAGTTAAATATTGGAATAATGGAAAATTAGTTGAAAAAAACAGCCTTTTGTCTCAACGTTTTCACCTATAACTTCTTGTAATTTTGACAGTTCTTTGAAAGCAATATACCGTTACATCCGTTTGACCTTCCTGGTTGTGGGGATATATAGGACTTGTAGTTTCACCAAGAACCCGACGAACCCAGAGCCAAAAACTGAGCAGCAACTTGCAATGGTATTTTATTATTTACTGCGTATAGAGCACTCATTCTTGGAAAATGTATACATGGAAAAATCGGTATGAAAGACACGTATGTATTTCTGATTTGGGTACAAATTATAGAGTTTAGAAACAGTATATATTTGCACATTTTCAAAATTGGGAATACTCATACTAGCATGAGAATTATTGGTCTTTTTCAAAAAGAATTTTTTTTACACATTGTCTTTCAGTGGGAAGGGAGAAATGCATGAAAACTCAATAGGTACTAACAGTTGATTCACAAATCTGAATTACCCTAAGTCTCCCGATACAAACGGTACCTCACTTGTGTGGGTCGACCTTGTGCCTGCGACAGGAAACGGCGCAAAATGCAACGTGGTCACACCTCAATTTTGCAGTTAAACCCTTTTATGGCAAAGTGCCTAGCTGTAGTTTTTGCACCCTAGCTCTGCCAGCACCTAGGGAAACCTAGCAAACCTATACATTTTTGAAAACTATACACCCAGGGAAATTCAGGATGGGGTAACTCGACTGCCTCCCACCAGGTTCTGTTACCCAGAATCCCTTGCAAAGCTAAACAATTGACCAAAAAAACGCGTTTTCCTCACATTTCTGTGGTGGAAAGTTCTGGAATCTGCGTGGATCAACAAATTTCCACCCACCCAGCGTTCCCCTGGTCTCCCGAAACAAATGGTACCTCAATTGCCTGGGTCTGCCTAGTGCCTGCGACAGGAAACAGCGCAAAACACAAGGTGGTCGCACCTCAATTTCGCAGTGAAAACGTGGCCTTTTTTGGCAAAGAGCCTACCTTTTGTTTTTGAACCCTAGCTCTGCCGGCAACTAGGGAAACCTAGCAAACCTATACATTTTTGAAAACTAGACACCCAGGGGAATTCAGGATGGGGTGACTCGACTGCCTCCCACCAGGTCTGTTACCCAGAATCCCTTGCAAAGCTAAAATATTGTGAAAAAAACGCATTTTCCTCACATTTTTGTGGTGGCAAGTTCTGGAATCTGCGTGGATCAACAAATTTCCACCCACCCAGCGTTCCCCTGGTCTCCCGAAACAAATGGTACCTCAATTGCCTGGGTCTGCCTAGTGCCTGCGACAGGAAACAGCGCAAAACACAAGGTGGTCGCACCTCAATTTCGCAGTGAAAACGTGGCCTTTTTTGGCAAAGAGCCTACCTTTTGTTTTTGAACCCTATCTCTGCCGGCAACTAGGGAAACCTAGCAAACCTATACATTTTTGAAAACCAGACACCCAGGGGAATTCAGGATGGGGTGACTCGACTGCCTCCCACCAGGTTCTGTTACCCAGAATCCCTTGCAAAGCTAAAATATTGTGAAAAAAATGCATTTTCCTCACATTTTTGTGGTGGAAAGTTCTGGAATCTGCGTGGATCAACAAATTTCCACCCACCCAGCGTTCCCCCAGGTCTCTTAAAAAAAATGGTACCTTACTTGCCTGGGTCTGCCTAGTGCCTGCAACAGGAAACAGCGCAAAACGCAACGTGGTCGCACCTCAATTTCGCAGTGAAAATGTGTCCTTTTTTTGCAAAGAGCCTACCTTTCGTTTTCAAACCCTAGCCCTGCCGGCACCTAGGGAAACCTAGCAAACCTATACATTTTTGAAAACTATACACCCAGGGGAATTTAGGATGTGGTGACTCGACTGCCTCCCACCAGGTTCTGTTACCCAGAATCCCTTGCAAAGCTAAAAAATTGTGGGAAAAAAATGCATTTTCCTCACATTTCTGTGGTGGAAAGTTCTGGAATCTGCGTGTATCATCACATTTTCAGCCACCCAGCGTTCCCCCAGGTCTCCCGAAAGAAATGGTACCTCACTTCCCTGGGTCTGCCTAGTGCACGCTGCCCCAAACTCAGTTGTACATATCTAATAAGCCACTTGCGTGTGTTTATTTGGATCACTGCGGTCCTTTCTTCTCTGATACTGCGTATAAGTATATATTAGTAGCAGCTGACTCTTGCACGCGCTTTGTGTGGGTGTGGCCTCAAAGGAGCGCTGATGCCAGAACTGTCGTAAGGGATTTGCGTGTCTTTGTGGGAATTTTTGCATGTGGCACCTTCCATTTGGACCAGGGTCCAGCATTTGCCTCTAAGGCATACAAGGATGCCATGGCTTCATTGGGGGTCCACGTCAAGTTTTCATCTCCATACAGGCCTGAGGGCAATAGTGTTGTGGAGCGAATGAAGCGTGACTTAAAACAATCATTGACAGCGAAGGTGTGTGGTGCTGGCAGAGAATGGCTCACCCACTTGAATAGCATACAACGTGCACTTAATATTCTCGCTAGAAGGTCTCTGGGTGGGCGGACCCCATACGAAATGCTCTTTGGCATCAAGATGTTTGTTCCAGACCTTGACGGTTTAGACATGGCGGCGGGAGCTGCATTCTTTGATGTAGACGAACATTCTAATGTTTTGCAGATCCTACAAAAGAACAGAGACAGTCTTGCAAAGGAACACTTGCCCTCCACGTCTGAAACTGCGTTGCAGATTCCGGTAGTCGGCTGGCTACCCCAAGTGGGAGAACTGGTCCGCGAGAAGATCGACAACAAAAAATAATTTGGTCCTTTCTATCGAGCTTCAGTTGCCGTGCTTGGTGTGCAGGGTAGAAGAACAGTCATTTTACCTCCTCTTCCTGGACGAAAGGGAAACAGGTACATTTCAATTGACCATGTCAAACCACACAGGGTGGCCGATACTGTATAGTATGACGCCTGCGGTTTCGTGTCCAGCAATGGTGCGACACTCTGTTTTGGGCCCGGATCTTGCCATCGGGCCTGATGTTGCCATTGAAATGAGTCCACTTACCAATCCTATAGTGAATCAACCTGCTGGTGATCCTCTTAATGACACTGAATATACTTATCCGACTGACTTGTCTATGCCTGATTTGGAAACTCGTGTGGCTAATCAATCCCCTTTTTCATTTGACACTGGCTCATCCACATCAAGGACCCCTTCAAAGTTTCAATTTTTGTTACCTGGTTTAAAAACATTTTTTGATCCCACCTTGGATTTACATTTGGCTGGTGCTGATTGCTATTTTTTTGTTCATGTCCATAGGATTTATGGTATATTTTTTTCATTTTATCAATGGACACTATGTTGAAGAAAGAACGTCAATTTGAGTGATTGATGGAACTTTGGCTCCCCACTCCTTTTCGCACATCATGAAGAGGGACCAGACTTTTGTTAATATAACTGCTTGGCCCGTTTTAGATGGGATTGTATGGGATGCTGTAAAGTTCCAGATTCATGGTCCCACAGAGGTTATTAATGTTTCCAATGTATTCCGTGTTTCTATGGGGGATGTGGTTAAACAAAATATTCTCTCTGATGATTGGGATGTTAAGGCGGTTGAACCCTTATTTACTGATTTGAAATATTATGCTGCCTTCGATGTTGAAGATTTATATTTAGAGTCCGCAAATTATGGTGATTTGTACTGTTACCAACATTTTGGCAATCACTTTCTGCATAAGACTGACTCATTCCGAAGCATGGTTAATTTCACACTGTGGGAACATTGTCCCGCACCAATAGAAGGCAGTTCCAAAACATTCCTTAAAAATTTTCCTATTTTACTGATTTTTATCAGTCCAACCCTAATGCTTTTTATTTTAAATTGACTGGAGAGTCATTTTCCATGGTTAGACTTACCCACACCAAATTACTTTATTCGAAGTCCTTTATTGACCAGTTGGCTGTTGGGAGCTATGAACTGTGGAGAGATACTATTGATCTTAAATCTGTTTGGGGTTCTAAAAGTTGGCAAGTACAAGGCACTGAGGCTTTGCATTGTGCTTGTCTCATCCCGAACCATATGTTGTTTCTGAATGATACTATTTCACAAATAACATGCTTTGGATTGGCTACATCTAAAAAATTGAATGCTCCTTCCTTTCCAGATTTGGGCGAATTCCCCCATTGGAATAATTTTACCAGTACACCCCTGAGTGAGATTCAGGCACTTTTTAGTAATTCCTCTTTTAATGTTTCCAGCATTAGTCCCCAGGGCTGGTTGCTATGGCAAAAAAGTGAGGATTCCTGCCAGCACCGCTTTCTGGGTCTGACCCCTGGCTACACGCGGTTAGAGTTGATCCCCGTTTCCAGACTCACCATTCTGTCAGCACCTATTCTGTAGGCAAATTGTGCCAGTGTTGGCTCAGACATTCATCCTTAGCATCTGTTAAGTCACATTTGTCCAAGATCTCTGATACTGTTGATTTAAATGATTTTGTAAAAGGCCCTGCGGGTGGCAGATCAAAAAGATGGATATATGCTGCTTACAATGAAGTTTGGAAACTATCTCAAATTGAAGCTGCTTCTAGGCTTAGGGCTATAGATCAAGCTAATCTAGAAAAAGTGCTTGCTGTTGTAGACAATAGCATTAACACCAGTTCTTGTCGAATTTACACTTTAGATAATATTGTGTCATCTGTGGTTGATATTGTACAAGAAGATGTTTCAGTGTTATATCATGGGCAAAATAATTGCGTTCTTTAATGCAGTTTGCCTGGACTTTGCAGACACTTAAGAATGGTCGCGTTCCTTGGGATTACATGAACACGAGCTTGTTATTTCTGCCTTTTAATTTGACTTTAAAACAGCAATTTATGTCAATGAAAGATGCCACGTTTTCTCTGTTGCATATTGAAAAATTAGAACCGTTGCCTTTTTCTGTAGCAGAGGCGAATTCGACTGTGTGGCTTATCCACGGGTTAATAACCTTACCCTCCTCTCTTTTTAAGTTCGAGAATTGCATGAAACACTATGCCATAGGCAGATTTGAGCCCCTGGCGGGAGCATATCTTCATGAAGTTTGGAACCTCCCATTCACTTACAGGTGTTTGAGGGACAGTAAAGAAGTATTGTTAAATGGCGAGGATTGCATCACTACACCAGACCATTCATTAACATACAGAAATCTTCAATTGCACGGCTCTTGTAATGTCCTTGCACCCAATTTGGCGTGTGTTTTGAAAGGCACCCCTGTTCCGGCCATTACACCTACTTTCACACTGCTTGCTAATGGTAGTTATTTATTATTAAATAATGAAGAATGTTGTGGGTTACACGCCGGTATTGCTTACATAGTTTCCCAGCATGTTACTTGTTGCAAGAATGTGTTGTTCCCTCCTCCACATGACAGGCTTGAATCTTCCATCTGGCCCTCGATTCCTACCTTGAAAGCAGAGTTCAACAAGATGAGCAGAATAAGAGCTCTTTTGTCCCAGAAGGAAGTTCTCCTTACATCTGCGCATGAGACATTCGTCCTTCACATTGCAAATACTTGCACAGAAGTGAATGCCTTATTAAACACGGACCTGCCCTTGCACTTCGGTGCTTTGATCCACACAATCTTGAATGCCTCGTCGACTACTGGCTTGGCTCCTTTTTTTAAAGTAGTATGCTCTGGCCTTGTGACCTAATTTCAGACTATATTCGGTGGGATCCCCTCATTTTTTCATGCGATTTTTTTCGAGTGTCGTTGGAGGTTGCCCCTTGCTCCTGGCTTTGGGCGCCGGCATTCTGCTTTTATTTTGTCTATTGCAAAATGGATGCACAGTATGTGCCCCCCGGCGTTCAGTCCCGGCTGCTCCACCTGCGTGACCGGATGCTAGAATACTATGGAGTGCTGCCTTTGGCGACTGTAGCGTATGGTTTTACCTTCCGGTTTTCTTTCTTCACGTGCGTGCAGCCTGTTTTTCATTGCCTGGATTGTGAATTCGAATGGGCCCTGGATTTGTGCCTTTGCAGTACGGTGTCTCCTGATCTGGATTTTGATCTACTAATGAGTCCCTTAGTTGCTCATGAAATAGACTGTTTGGGTACCGGGATTATGGCCTGCGCAGCGGCACATGGGGTTCTAGGCAATTGGAACATTTGGACTGCGGCCAATGACTTTCTTGGTCGCAGTTATCTTGAAGTAAGCCCGAGTTGTCCTCTGATGATGCTAGAGGCTCCGGCAACCGGTACATGTATGTACTTTCCCCTTGCTTAATTGGATGGCTGAAATGTTTATGGATGAAAACAACGACTTCTTGTTGGAAGCAGTTGCAACATTTGGTGCTTACACATTGTTGGACTGAAGTATTACTTATTTTTTTACTTCATAGACACATGCTAAACTCGTGAATATTTTTAATTTTTATCTTGCTTTTTCATTACATAGCTGAGAAGTTTTCCTATACCATAGCCACGTGTGTTTTAAATTCACTAAATTTGATATATTTTGGGTTTTCACTCCTAAATTTCAGATTCGGCAAACTTTCTGAACTTGGATCTGTCTTCCTCGAACTTAAACTGTGAGTTCTATCATGTTTGCTCGAGTGTAGTGTGTTCCCCGAACATTTGGGCTGGGGGGGGGAGGGGATGTTGTATCGTTTATGGGCCACTTTCTGAAGGCATGTTAAGTTAGCATGGCTTGTTCGAAGTCTAAACGCCATTTTTCCTTTTGCTGCTTCTGCACACGACACTGCTTGGCTGTTTTTGCTGAGTTGGCTTTCACGAAGGTCTATATATGAGAAAAGGTTTGTTTTTCGACATCTCTAGACATACATCGTGTCCCCAGTCTGTACAGTGAGTGCTAAGCCGCCTGTAATGATTTCCAGGCTGGTTCCGCAGAAGCGTCAGGAATCCGGAGAATAATCCTCAGCCTTCCCCTACGGCCTTTCGACTCTTATCAGACTCTAGAGAAACCATAGCGAGAGGTACGCGAGAGGAACGCCTTGCTGTTTGTGGATTGTGCACAGGCTCCTACCTGCCCAGACCGACTTCGAGGGCCGAGGAAACCGCTGGACGCCTTGCCGGACCCGCTTCGCGGGTCCCGCTTCGTCACCTGGCACTGCGGGGCTGTGGGGCATTCGGGACTGAAGCAAACTGTGTTCCATTGTACCGGCAGGGCTGCGAGTAGCATAGCAGGGACTCAACTTCCCAGGAGTCCCTGCTCGTAACACCTGAGGTCGCTCTCCCTGCCGGTCACACCCCCGCCCAGATATAACCTGCTTGGATCTCTCTGCCTGCGGGAAACCATAGCGAGAGGCACGCGAGAGGAAGGCCTTGCTGTTTGTGGATTGTGGATTGTGCACAGGCTCCTACCTGCCCAGACCGACTTCGAGGGCCGAGGAAACCGCTGGACGCCTTGCCGGACCCGCTTCGCGGGTCCCGCTTCGTCACCTGGCACTGCGGGGCGGTGGGGCATTCGGGACTGAAGCAAACTGTGTTCCATTGTACCGGCAGGGCTGCTAGTAGCATATCAGGGACTCAACTTCCCAGGAGTCCCTGCTCGTAACACCTGAGGCCGCTCTCCCTGCCGGTCACGCCCCCCGCCCTTGCTCAATTTAAATGTTAGAGGAAACCGCTGCGCGGTAGCGCGCGTGAGCGCCCGGGGCGAAGCCCGGGCAAAGGGCGGGCCCTCTGTGGCCATTAGAGGCCAGAGGAGACTGGACTGGGCCCAAACCCTTGGCTGTTCATGCCCCTGTGTATATATTCTTGGTAGGTCTATTTTGGTTTTGCCTACGGGTGTTTGCTCCCTTCAAATGTCATCGACCAGCACTGATCCTATCATGTCGGATAGGTTAGGGGGCACCCTCAATGGAACATTGGACAATTATTTTACTAAGTCTGCTGTGGACGTTCCTAAGGAGAATGCTTTAGCAGAGCGGCGAGCAGAACGCCGCCGCTCTATAGAAGGTATGAAGAATAGGTCTCTGGTTGAGCCACCGCTACCAGTTATTGCCTCTACTGAAGGGAGCCAAAATGGTAATGACTGTTTACTCTTATCGGATAGCCTACCCCTTGTATTTAGAGATTCTACGCCGCCAGCTAGTACTTGCCCCAAGACCATTGTGAATGGTTTGTCATCAGCTAATTGTATTAGCATTCCAACAGTAACTGAGTCTCTGACTACCCCTACATCCTTGCCCTGTAAAAATTGACCAACTAGGGTAAAAAAAAATTACACCGCTTAGAAATTTTGGCCCACCGCCTGCTAAAAAAAGGAGGAAAAGGGGTGAACCGCAACAACAGAAACTGAGCCATACTGAGTTCGGGAAAAAAACTAAGTCCATCACGGGAGTGTTAAGGCTCCAATAGCTATACCCAAAGTAATTACTCCTATTCCATCATCCCCACACTCTATAGAGATTGATTGCGAGGCTAACACTGACCATCTACCAACATATATCGTGCCGCCTACAGTCCATAATTTGACCACACTGGATAGCATTGAAAACCTAATCAGGAATTATTCCCTAGCTATCATTGAAAAATTGAATAAGGTGGAGGAACGTTTAGGGAAATTAGAGCGGGAACTGGCAAGTAATGGAGTTCCAATAAAGCCAGATGTAAATAATACCGTGCAAAATATTATACCACCTACTCAACCTACTACTTCTGCCCCAATCCCTGTCTCGAATACGACCTTGATCCCTCCTCATAATAACAACCTTAAGCAACACAACCCATCCCTTTTATTACCTACCAATAAACCTGACCCGACTCCAGCTATTCCAACCAAAAGGCCGCCGAAGGGTCTGGGTAAAATAACTTCGGGGATACCAACTAGGGAGGGAGAAAATTCCAGGCATACTCGAGGGAGACCAAACAGGGCCCCTCTTCCAGAACTCCCACCGGAAGCAGTGCCTTTCGTGGTAGTTCTTACAGGGGTACCTGAACTGGAGGAGAACAAGCGGGAAGGTTTTGCCCAATTAAAAAATAAAATAATGCACTGGCTAAGGTTATATAGGCCAATTCTAAGTAATATCAGTGGCGACATCATTCATGTTCGCCGCCTCCAATGGTTGGGGGGGAAGACCTAAAGACATCGAAGGTGATATAGTGGTGGTAAATTTTAGAGACCAAGAAGCAGTCCAGTTTATATTAAATTGGCCTGCTGGAAATGCCTACAACCGTATCATTCCCCGACCACTGACATATTTTTACCCGCGATCAGTGGTATTCCCATCCCAGCACTTATTTTCACAATACCCACAATTACAGACTCACTTCAATACCCACCCCTTGACCCTGAATAATGTCAGGAACCAGCCACATGTATCGGCCCGTGATCCATATGGTTGGAATTTTGTACCTACCAGGAATAATACAACATTCAATGGGAGATTGATCCATCTAAAACCATTCACGCCTTTGGAGACTACCAATAGGTTCGATATATTCAATGGGCTAGATGATTGTGACTGATGTCTTTTGAGTCCAGGGGATGAGGGAAGTGGGTTACATACCTCAAATATGGAGGGCACTGTTTATGGAGATGATGTAGTGGGGAACGTAATAAACATGTCTCCAGTCAGACATCCGAATGGGCCATTGCCACCACCTGTGAAGAGAATACACATTGTTGGTGGAGTAAGCACCCCAGGAAATGGGTATAATTTAATAAGTTGGAATATCGCAGGGTGGCATAATAAGACGGACTGTTTGGGCTGGCTGGAATTTATCACCAAATTTGATATCCTTTGTCTCCAGGAGACGTGGTCCACCGAAGATATTGCCCAAGAAGGCTATGTTGCCTATAACTGCCCGGCTTTGAGCTCTAGTATGGGTAGAGCAAGAGGTGGGCTGGTTATTCTATTGTCAGTGAGTTTTCCGGCACGAGTCAAAATACACATGACAGTTGGCTCACACTCACAGATATTATGGCTGCAACATAATGGTGGTCGGAATGTCTTATTAATTAACCACTATAATAACGTATTCAATCACTCTAGTTCTGGAGTGGTTGATGAACTTGAGGAGGCAGTTGAAAACTTGTGTGGGCAAACTGGTATTTCTTTTGAAATCTTGTGGGCTGGAGACTTTAATATCCATATGTGCCCTTTCTCTTTCTCAAGGGTGTGTGGCTATGGAGGGGAGGATGGAGAGAATCAGGCCCACTTTATACATACGGTCTATGGGGACTCACTCAACACACTCTTGCTTAAATATGATCTCGGGATATTGTCACCAAAGAAAGATAGCGAGGGCAAATCGATACCAACCTTTGTGGGAAGGAACTCTGCTACTGTTATAGATTATCTTATAGCCTCCGCAAGTATAAATTCCTTGTGTACTATGCCAGAAATACTAGATTTGGCCCTCAGTGACCATAACTGTTTAACTATACACCTGTTTCTGTGGGGGGAGAAGGCTGTGGTACCCCATGGAATAGTGGCGGATATAATCCCGCATAGGCCAAACTGTTCTAGGATTAAATGGGGTAGACACAATGAGGTATTACTGTTGGCTAAAATTGTGTCTGCATGCCTACCGGAGGTGGAATCATGTCTTGAGCCTAATACATGTCCGACAAGCACATTGGCTAGCTTTGAACTAATTAATGCAATCACAAAAAAAGATTTTGACTAAGAACAAGGCAAAGGGACAAGGGGCCCCTAGAGGGTGGTTCAACAGGGCTTGTACAAAATCCCTACAAAAACAAAAAAATGCCCTAGTTAGTAAACCTAGGGATAAGGAAGTGGTTAGATCCCTAAGGAGCACATATAAAATGCACCTGAATCTGAGGAAACAGGAGCTAAGAGAGGAAGCGTGGGACAATTTATCTAAGGCTGTAGATCTCCGAGATACTAAGTTATTTTGGACCACTGTTAATAGTCCCTTTCTCCATGATGAAGTAGCGCCAGTGCTCTCGGCCCAAGTAAGTGAGGAAAACTGGGTATCCCATTTTTCCAGCATTTTTAACCCGGGAGGGACTTTTACGGAGAGTAATATGGTTGTAGTCCCTGGTCCTCCTACACCACTTAACATCACAATTGCTGAGGTGGATAGTGCCATTCGAAGTAGCAAGGGAGGGAAGGCACCCGGCCCTGATGGGGTCCCTGTGGACCTATACAAGGCTGATGTAACATTATGGAGTCCCCGGTTGACCAAAGTGTTTACCGCAGTAGCCATGGCCTCTGCACCTCAGTCGTGGGGAGAGTCGATTATTATCCCTATCTATAAAAAGGGAGATAGGAGCGAGGCCAAGAACTATCGCCCTATCTCCCTCCTCGACTCCTCCATGAAAATAATGAGTAGGGTGCTACTGATCCGATTGGAGGAATGGGTTGAAGAGAATGGGATCCTAGCGGACTCCCAATTTGGTGTCCGCAAGGGGTTAGGCACTATAGAACAGTGCATCAATCTAGACCTCATTATAGGCAAATATACGCGTGCAAAACAGGGTTCGCTGTTCCTCTGTTTTGCGGATTTGTCAAGTGCTTTCGATCTGGTTGACCATGGCTTACTATGGACAACCCTGTTGAATATGGACGCCCCCACCCCCCCCCCCCCCCCCGAAATCATCTATTTTTTGGCCCCTCTTTATGGTAACCTGTCTGCAAATATCCGTTTTGGACCCATGGGCGAATGTACCTCAAGCATTAGAGTAAGGTCCGGAATAAGGCATGGATGTGTTCTTGCCCCTCTTTTTTTCTCCCTTTTTATTAATGCCATTGAAACAGAATTGCGAACAGTTAATGCCGATGTTCCGTCCGCTGAGGGTATATCAATCCCAGTTCTGCTCTACGCGGACGACACGGTTCTCTTATCCAGAACCCCTTTAGGGTTGCAAAAATTAATGGATACGTTTCAGGACTTTATTAATGGGAGGAAATTTAAGATTAATAATTCAAAAACTTTTATTTTGGCCTGCGGAAAGAAAGTCAAAAAACTAAGACCCTTTACATTAAAGGCCCAATTGATCCAAGTGGTTGATAGCTTTTGTTACTTAGGCATTACTTTTAATAGCGAGGGCATTTGGTCACATGAAATGACTAATGTTAGAGGAAAAATGGGTAAAAGTGCTTTTGGAATTTTTAAATTTGCTTCTAAGCTGGGCTCAAGGCGCATATTTGATATGCTATACATTTATCGCCATAGATGTGTTGCGTTGGCCCTTTATGGGTCTGGGGTATGGGGACACTGCAATCATCAATCACTCCAAGTTGAAGAAAATAAATTCATTAAAAAACTCCTCTGTTTACCATCTTCTGCCTCTACCAGCCTGATACATCAGGAGGTTGGTCTGGAACATCTCACAGATCTTATTGGTCTTAGACCCCTGCTAGTATGGAGGTCTATCTGGCTCAAAGAACAGACCAGTTTTACGAGGAATATTATTAATGATTGTCTTCGCCTGGACAAGTACAATTTGATTCCTTGGCTCAACTACATATGTTCCACATATGATGAGGTTTTTAAGCTAAATGTCCGTGATGACCCCCTTTGTGCTTGGGACATCCCAAAAAATGAGTTAAAACACCTGTACTTGTGGGCTAAGGCACAAAAGCGTTGTTCTGCCACTAGCCAGCTCTCTACTCTCCGTTTCTATAACACATATAATCTGGCTGAACCTGGTTTTGCTGAATATCTAAAAATGGTAACCATACGATCACACCAGTTTGTTCTTACCAGATTACGTATGGGTATAGTTCATTTGCTTGTTGCCTGTCCGCACATCCAACTTCACACTGTAGCCCCTTGTCCGTGTGACGGATCTTCCAAACAGAGCACCGTGCACTTTTTATTGATTTGCCCTTATTATCTACAACTCCGGATTATATACTTGAAACCACTTTTAAAAAAATATAAGGTATCCTCCGTGGAAACAGCTATGAGCCTTTTATTCGCACTTGCCAAACCTGATGTGTGCTTTTTTACGGCTGTATATATTTTAAAATCTATATCTTTTAGGAAAAGTATGTCCTTTTAACTGTATGTTGTAAAATTGTAAATGTAAACTGTAAATGTTGTGATATACAGCTGCACTTTTATGATTATTTTATAATGATCGAATAAAGTTTTTGAAATCGAAATCGAAATGATATGTAAATCTCACTCTGCTATGTTCTGATGGAAACTGGAAGAACATCCCATTCTTCTTCAAGGCTGGATAAGTGTGTGCGAGTCTCTATCTTGACGTATGTACAAGGTTATCTGCCATATAATAGTTACAATTAGTCATCCACTCTTATAACCCCCCAACATAATGTAAGAAAAAGCAGCGAAAGTTAGCGCTGAAACCGTGATTCTTTGAAGCTGAGCCTCGAAAACACACCACACTCTGGTCCACGCAAGTGCCCCAAATGAAGTATACAAATGCCAAAGGGAAGGATTGTAAGGGGATTCACACAACAGGAGGCAGCTCCGGTCTGTGAACCAAAAAGGCAGGAACACTAGGCGGTACCCGGCCGGATGGCGGGGAAAGACCCGGCCGCCGGGCGGAGCACCAGGAGAAGGGGAGACTGGACTGGCAGTGCCCGGCCGGATGGCGGGGAAAGACCCGGCCGCCAGGCGGAGCACCAGGAGAAGGGAAGGATGGACTGGCTGTGCCCGGCCGGATGGCGGGGAAAGACACGGCCGCCGGGCGGAGCACTGGAAATGGGGAAATGGAAGAGCAAACAAACTCAGAACGAAAGTGACCGTGTTAGTGAGGTCGTCGATTATAAGACACAGATTACGCTGACACCAAGGTGAAGAATGTCAGTATAAAAGCGTAATCTAAACAGAACGGCCCCAGAATACCAGCCAAACTAAACACCCTCTCGGAGGAGGCAGGAAACCAAACAGGAAACAAACATCCACGGGAAACCGGAAGTCAGGCAAAACGAACAGGGACAGAACCTTCGGAAGTACGGGCTAGACGCAAGAACGCAAAGCGGCGTTCTGTTGGTGTAATGCGTCTTTTATAGTGCCCATACAATTAGAGTTACAGCTCGAGAGGGACCTCGGGGCATGACACTGCCAAGGTTATCATAACGTGCAAGTCTGTTTATCGGCGTGTCCGTGTAACACATTCTAGACACAACAATTTGGCAGCTGCAAGCCGAGTAGGATTCTGGCGCCTTTATCATAGCACACTTGCCAGAATTGCACACACTTGGAAGATTCCAGGCATGCAGAGAGACTAGACGATCCTGATGGAATTTACACTTACTGAGCGGACAGGTAAATGGGGTCCCCCTAAGAAAGCTCAAGAGACCTTCTATAGTTTTATAATACATAGTTTCTAGATATAGGGTGCTTTAAATAGGCGGTTTTCATCACCTGTTTACACTATCATTGTAACATGATTCCTCCTTTTGTATTTTATGGAATTGTAACCATGCTGTCCGTATTATTATTATCCATATGTATGCTGATGTTGATTAAAATACTGCGCTTGAGATCACGTCGTTTAAATAAACATTTTAACCTTACAGTGTCTCTATTTTAATCCTGTTGTGGCTGGTGTGAGCGTATAACAAAAGAGTGTTCTCACTTCCCACCATTCCTGAGATGGTCCTAAGTCGCATGTTCTAGGCTGTCTAATCATTGGTTTCTTTGCTATAGGACGAAGAGCTAATGTGACACTGATTGCTAGTCTGGTAGGGGATTTTGGGTACTAAGGGGAGTTTTGGCACACCCTATTTCACTGATGGCCTTAGTTTCTGTGCACAGTTCTGTGTTTGCGCAGAATCCCTGTTACACACCCACATTGCTGTCCTCAATATCGATTATCCTCCTGACCACACCATATTTTTCCATTGGAACAATTATAATTTGTATGTCACAATTGGAATATGTTTGTATTTTATACCTCAATATTGGAAAAACCTTTAGGAAACTTTAACCCCTTCGCTGCTAGGCCTTTTCCCCTCCTGTGCTAAGCCTTTTTTTGGTGATTTGGGGTAGTGTGCGCTTAGGCCCCTGTAACTTTTTGACCACATAAGGTATCCACGCCAAATTTGCGTCCTTTTCTTCCAATATCATGTGGCTTCTAAAGGTGCCCAGGGTTTGTGGATTCCCTTGAAGGGGTCCCAGAAATTAAACAAAATTTAGTGACATTTTAGTTTTTTTTAGAAAAATGGGAAAAACGGGCTGCAAATGAAAGCCTCTGGGTTTTTCTTGCAAATGTTATCAAAAAAGGGTTTGTGGGGCTGAAATCTCCATTTTCTCAGCTTTTAGGGAATGACAGTCTTTTGTCAGAGAACCAACATTTTTCACACCGTTTTGGCATTTTTCTGGGACATAGCCTATGTTTGCTATTTTTAGAGCTTTCAACCTCCTTCCAGTTAATGGTAGAAATGAGTTTGACAGCAATAATGGATCCTGGAAAGCTATACATTTTCGTAAAGTAGACAAAATTCTGAATTTAGAAATGGGTCATTTGTCTAAATCCATGAAGGTTTCTTTATAGAAACTAACAGTTAAATATTGGAATAATTGAAAATTAGTTGAAAAAAACAGCCTTTTGTCTCAACGTTTTCACCTATAACTTCTTGTAATTTTGACAGTTCTTTGAAAGCAATATACCGTTACATCCGTTTGACCTTCCTGGTTGTGGGGATATATAGGACTTGTAGTTTCACCAAGAACCCGACGAACCCAGAGCCAACAAGCATTTACAATGCAACGGTTTTGCCTTTGTAGAAGTTAGAGCTATTGGCATTGTAAATGACAACATTTTTATTTATGTGTTCGTTTTGAAAACAGATAAATAAATGGCATTGTCATTTATAATGGCAATAGCCTAATCTCTCGCAAATGCCACACACACACACCCACAGAGAGCCCCCCCCACACAGAGCCCCTCCACACGGAGCCTCCCCACACACACACAGGCCCCCCCCCACACACACCCAGACAGAGCCCCCCCCACACACACTCAGACAGAGCCCCACTTGGGTCGTGGTTCTTATACCACTTTTTTAGTATATGGTTTGGTCCGCCTCTGAGGCCCAGTGTTTCTTAGTGCTATTTACTGGCCATACCTGTACCATGCGGTTTGCATCTAGTGCTTCGATAGCAGTTCATAGCTTCAATGTGCGGCACTCGTTCGGCAAGCAACAATACACAGCCATGGTACTTCTGATTAAGTAAAGTGTGAATTGTCCAATGTATAATACGTGCTCACTTTAGCCTCAAGTTTACATCTCATTGTGCAGTTCTCGTGCATTCGCTAAGGGTTTTACCAATGCGATATTCAAAAGCGGTCTGTCACCACCAGTGCTCTTAACAACAATCGAGGAGTATTTGGGCTGGCGCTGCTCATAGGCGCTCCTCGTTAATACTGCCAACTCTTACTTGGGCGAAATGCTTTTGTACGGACCTGCACATTGGTAGTTCTGCAGTTCTAATCATCCCTACCGACACGAAGATGAGAACGGAGGCGCACTTCCTACCTTGGTTCAGCCGGGAGTCTCTGCACTGCTTGAGTGCTAATCACAAACGCGTTACTCGGGACATGGTCTGTGTTTGAACGGCGCGCGGCTGTAACTCCTGAAGTCTCACGAGATGATGCGGAGCGTGACCTGCTCCTTTTGAAAACAATGATGTTAATGGCTCCCTGCATTGGAGTGAATTACTGTCCGTTACCGGTACATACTGTATTATTTTAGCGTATACGAACCTAGGTACTTTGTACACTCTGATGCTCCTGCAACCTGCATTGCACTTACCCGAAAGATCCTACAGTTTATTTGTAAAGTTTTATTTGTAAAGTTTTATATAGCGCGAACTTGACCCAAGAGGTATCAGAGCGCTTTACATTTAGGATCGTTGCGTTACAAGTTACACCAGATACAAGAGCTTAGTAAGATACAGTACATTAGATAGCGCCACACGTGTGAGTCTGAAGACAACTTAAGGCCCTGGCACGAATTATTTTACAAAAAAAGCACTGCCAGCACAGGGGCAACTTCAGCATAGGGGCTCATGAGATGCGGAGTATGAGGAGTAACAGAGAGCGGACAGTCAGTCATATATGTCATATTGTTCATTTTCTATAGCGCTTTACCCCTCCTCTACTCTGCTTTAAAGCACTGAGTGGGGAAAAAAGACATAAGGCAGGGAAGGACATGAGAGGGCAGCAGGCACTAGACATAGGGCGAGTGTACAACATATGGGAGGTGGGTACATGATATGTAAAGGTGAGAAATTGTGCAGTGCTTAAACGCCCCACTTTTGTGTCAAAGCGCTACAGAGGGGCAGAAAGTAAATGGGGGTTTAGGGTGAGGATGGGAGAGGGAGCCCCCGCCGACAAATAAAAGGCGAATGAGTAAGCCCCGGAGTAAGAGATGCTTTAGGAACAGAGACATGAAATGACACAATACAGCAATATTTGAATTGAAGATGAGGGCGTCTCCTTTAACAGGGGAGAACTGGCCAGTGTGGCTGAGGTCACAGGGTGACAGTGCGCCCCCACCCCCTCCCACGACGAGCCACCTTTAAACTCTCCCCTACAGTGTGATAAAGGCTGCGCCGGAGCTTCGGCAGACCTCTGGTGTACAGAAAGAGGGGTGCACAGACTGATGGGTCCTTATCTGACCTCATTAGGCGTTTTTACACACTACCCCCAGATGCAAGACTTCAGCCTGGCACTGTTGATTCGCAACACCTGCTCGGCCGATGCCAGCACACAGGGAACCACGTCACCATAAAAGCCCCAACACACGGTATGCCAGAAACACTCCACTCCCTGGGGCTGAAACTCACGGCTTGGCACTCAGTGTTAAATGTATACTCATGCTGTGAACGGTAACATTTTGGGCGCGTGAGTACATTAACACCATGAGTGAGTGAGCACTTCGAGTATCCGAGCAGGCGACAATTCTGTTCATGCAGAGATCTCACTCAGCTCCACGTCGAGTGTGACACATTCCTCTTGCATTGCATTCTGGTACTTGAAGTGTTTGCAGAATGTAGGAAATAAAGGCAAACCACCACTGGGATGGGGCAGCTCCAGGCCTCGTGGCAAGGACACAGAATGTGTATTTATTTTTTTGAGAAGTTTTATATAGCGCTGGCTATACCCCGAGGTATCAGAGCGCTTTACATGAGGATCAGAGCGTTACAGGTTACATCAATTGCAGGCCTCAAGTAAAGACAGAGGAGAAAATAACAACAACAAAATGTAGTCACCTCCCCTACTCTGCAGGGCCCTCTTGGTTCTCACCAGCCTCATCTTCCATGTGGGCCGCAAGCGCTGGACGCTCACCCAGCAGCTTGGCCAGAAGATACTATTTCTGCTAACTAGTCCCACCTTTCAATCACAGAGGAGCCTTTTCTACTGTACATTCATAAAAATAATCTTCGGTCATCCCTACAAGTAAATATGCCTCGTCGTTAGCCACAGTGCCCGGAAGCCACAAACTATGGCACACAGCGCTATCTTCTCAGCAAGTTACATAAAACTTGTAACATTGTTTCTGGAGACGGGCTTTGTCCCGCGAGGGTAAGAGCTCTTCGGGCTGAGCGACTGCTCCAGAGCTTTCAGTGTTACCATGGCAACACATGTTCGGATGAGCCCCTCCTACTTTCATCTATGTGAGCAGATAAAATGAGTACCACTAACTTAGATATTAACTGCAGCTATAATTTAACCACCATGAGGCAGTTCCGTCTGTGGCACGCCACGAGGGGTTTGTTCAACATCGATTACATTGTTATTATGACATTTGCAGCACCTGCTTTTCTTAAACTCTGAAACAAAAAAAGGGGTTTGGAGAACCCATGTAATAGTGGCATGTACTTTCGGCAACAGTAACGCATCATAGTAACGCATACACTGTCTCTTCCTACAATGCTGTCTGGGGGCTCCGGTGACAGTCACGAGCCACTTGCTGCCACCTTGGGGAGAGTTCAGTTTAAGCCCCACCCTTCCCCCCCTCCCCCCCGCAACCGAACCCGTGGGGAGAAGCGCCCCAATAAATCAGAGCAGTCCCTTCGTTTAACTCTTTCAATACTGTGACATGTAAACAGTTCCCGTTCTCCCCGAAACACTAAAATGCGCCCACCCCACTCCTACCACTCCTATACCAAGGCCCCGCCAAACTTTCATGCAGATAGTTCACCCCAAAAGGGGTCATAATCAGAGCTGGGGTGGCACATATTGACAGACGGGTCCCCGCTGGAAAAAGCATGAAAGGCTGTGGTAGTAGTGCATCTTGGGGGCCTCGGGCAAGACATTTTGGGGGCACCTGTGCAGAACAAGTTTGAATGTTATAAACCATTCCCTGAAAATTGCCAAAAAGCGCATCGACGCCTCACCAGGGTAGTAAGCGCTAAATAATTGCAATCACAATAATGTATACCCTCTGTGATGCCAAATAACACTTGAATTATATTAAACTTTAACAGGGTAACACAACCGTTGAAATATGTTATGACCTGGACCAGTGCTTGAAATGGAAAAATAGAAATGCAGGCACTCTGTATGAGAGGACCCGCTTCTTGAAAAGAGAGAGAGAGGCGGAGGTCAAACAGAGAGAAATTTCACTTTCACAGAGGGGCCCTTGGGAGGTGGGGGCCCTGGGCAATTGCCCACGTTGGTCTTGCCTTATAAACGTCCCTGGCTGGTAGACGGTGTAATATCACATGGACCTCATTCACAGCTCAGAGAGTTCAACGCGTAATTAAATCTTTCCAACCACTGCACCACGTGAACCCAGCGCACGAGGCATTTTGTGTACGTAACACGCGCATTACAAGCAAGAACAGCAGAGCCGAAAACTTACTTAGTTCAGTATGCCCCCACAGGAGAGGCACTGGACCCGGTCCTTTGGCCCCACGTGAAAGAAGCCGGCGCTGGCCAGGTGTGCGCCAAACGCTGTGCCACGGTCGGACACCTTTCGAAGAACCTCAGCCTGTAGAGCTCGCGCGTAGTTCTTGTTCTTCGCGCCATCTTGCTGGTGCTCGAGCACAGAGAGACAAGTCAGGTCCCGGGCCGCGCTGTGATTGGCTGACGTCACGGGGGTGTCCCGGGCCGGCAGCCAATCACAGCGCGGCCCGGGAATGACGTCACGGGGGTGTCCCGGGCCGGCAGCCAATCGCAGCGCGGCCCGGGACAAAGGGGCGGGGCTTAAAAAAAGCACCAGAAACGCCCCCGAATCGCGTTTTCGGGAGAAAGCGCGATTGACAGCCTCTGTCTCCCAATGGCTAGCCTCCATTTATGGAGCTAGCCAATGAGAGGCAGAGGCGGGTCATCGATCATATATAGAACTCAATAGGTTTTTTAGCGAATGCTCACTACGTGAGCATTTGCAGGCAAAACCTAAAAACTGAGCAGCAACTTGCAATGGTATTTTATTATTTACTGGGTATAGAGCACTCATTCTTGGAAAATGTATACATGGAAAAATCGGTATGAAAGACACGTATGTATTTCTGATTTGGGTACAAATTATAGAGTTTAGAAACAGTATATATTTGCACATTTTCAAAATTGGGAATACTCATACTAGCATGAGAATTATTGGTCTTTTTCAAAAAGATTTTTTTTTACACATTGTCTTTCATTGGGAAGGGAGAAATGCATGAAAACTCAATAGGTACTAACAGTTGATTTACAAATCTGAATTACCCTAAGTCTCCCGATACAAACGGTACCTCACTTGTGTGGGTCGACCTTGTGCCTGCGACAGGAAACGGCGCAAAATGCAACGTGGTCACACCTCAATTTTGCAGTTAAAAATTGACCCTTTTATGGCAAAGTGCCTAGCTGTAGTTTTTGCACCCTAGCTCTGCCAGCACCTAGGGAAACCTAGCAAACCTATACATTTTTGAAAACTATACACCCAGGGAAATTCAGGATGGGATGACTCGACTGCCTCCCACCAGGTTCTGTTACCCAGAATCCCTTGCAAAGCTAAACAATTGACCAAAAAAACGCATTTTCCTCACATTTCTGTGGTGGAAAGTTCTGGAATCTGCGTGGATCAACAAATTTCCACCCACCCAGCGTTCCCCCGGTCTCCCAAAACAAATGGTACCTCAATTGCCTGGGTCTGCCTAGTGCCTGCGACAGGAAACAGCGCAAAACACAAGGTGGTCGCACCTCAATTTCGCAGGGAAAACGTGGCCTTTTTTGGCAAAGAGCCTACCTTTTGTTTTTGAACCCTAGCTCTGCCGGCAACTAGGGAAACCTAGCAAACCTATACATTTCTGAAAACTAGACACCCAGGGGAATTCAGGATGGGGTGACTCGACTGCCTCCCACCAGGTTCTGTTACCCAGAATCCCTTGCAAAGCTAAAATATTGTGAAAAAAATGCATTTTCCTCACATTTTTGTGGTGGAAAGTTCTGGAATCTGCGTGGATCAACAAATTTCCACCCACCCAGCGTTCCCCCAGGTCTCCCAAAAAAAATGGTACCTTACTTGCCTGGGTCTGCCTAGTGCCTGCAACAGGAAACAGCGCAAAACGCAACGTGGTCGCACCTCAATTTCGCAGTGAAAATGTGTCCTTTTTTTGCAAAGAGCCTACCTTTCGTTTTCAAACCCTAGCCCTGCCGGCACCTAGGGAAACCTAGCAAACCTATACATTTTTGAAAACTACACACCCAGGGGAATTTAGGATGTGGTGACTCGACTGCCTCCCACCAGGTTCTGTTACCCAGAATCCCTTGCAAAGCTAAAAAACTGTGAAAAAAAATGCATTTTCCTCACATTTCTGTGGTGGAAAGTTCTGGAATCTGCGTGTATCATCGCATTTTCAGCCACCCAGTGTTCCCCCAGGTCTCCCGAAAGAAATGGTACCTCACTTCCCTGGGTCTGCCTAGTGCACGCCGCCCCAAACTCAGTTGTACATATCTAATAAGCCACTTGGGTGTGTTTATTTGGATCACTGCGGTCCTTTCTTCTCTGATACTGCGTATAAGTATATATTAGTAGCAGTTGACTCTTGCACGCGCTTTGTGTGGGTGTGGCCTCAAAGGAGCGCTGATGCCAGAACTGTCGTAAGGGATTTGCGTGTCTTTGTGGGAATTTTTGCATGTGGCACCTTGCATTTGGACCAGGGTCCAGCATTTGCCTCTAAGGCATACAAGTATGCCATGGCTTCATTGGGGGTCCACGTCAAGTTTTCATCTCCATACAGGCCTGAGGGCAATAGTGTTGTGGAGCGAATGAAGCGTGACTTAAAGCAATCATTGACAGCGAAGGTGTGTGGTGCTGGCAGAGAATGGCTCACCCACTTGAATAGCATACAACGTGCACTTAATATTCTCCCTAGAAGGTCTCTGGGTGGGCGGACCCCATACGAAATGCTCTTTGGCATCAAGATGTTTGTTCCAGACCTTGACGGTTTAGACATGGCGGCGGGAGCTGCATTCTTTGATGTAGACGAACATTCTAATGTTTTGCAGATCCTACAAAAGAACAGAGACAGTCTTGCAAAGGAACACTTGCCCTCCACGTCTGAAGCTGCGTTGCAGATTCCGGTAGTCGGCTGGCTACCCCAAGTGGGAGAACTGGTCCGCGAGAAGATCGACAACAAAAAATAATTTGGTCCTTTCTATCGAGCTCCAGTTGCCGTGCTTGGTGTGCAGGGTAGAAGAACAGTCATTTTACCTCCTCTTCCTGGACGAAAGGGAAACAGGTACATTTCAATTGACCATGTCAAACCACACAGGGTGGCCGATACTGTATAGTATGACGCCTGCGGTTTCGTGTCCAGCAATGGTGCGACACTCTGTTTTGGGCCCGGATCTTGCCATCGGGCCTGATGTTGCCATTGAAATGAGTCCACTTACCAATCCTATAGTGAATCAACCTGCTGGTGATCCTCTTAATGACACTGAATATACTTATCCGACTGACTTGTCTATGCCTGATTTGGAAACTCGTGTGGCTAATCAATCCCCTTTTTCATTTGACACTGGCTCATCCACATCAATGACCCCTTCAAAGTTTCAATTTTTGTTACCTGGTTTAAAAAAATTTTTTTATCCCACCTTGGATTTACATTTGGCTGGTGCCGATTGCTATTTTTTTGTTCATGTCCATAGGATTTATGGTATATTTTTTTCATTTTATCAATGGACACTATGTTGAAGAAAGAACGTCAATTTGAGTGATTGATGGAACTTTGGCTCCCCACTCCTTTTCGCACATCATGAAGAGGGACCAGACTTTTGTTAATATAACTGCTTGGCCCGTTTTAGATGGGATTGTATGGGATGCTGTAAAGTTCCAGATTCATGGTCCCACAGAGGTTATTAATGTTTCCAATGTATTCCGTGTTTCTATGGGGGATGTGGTTAAACAAAATATTCTCTCTGATGATTGGGATGTTAAGGCGGTTGAACCCTTATTTACTGATTTGAAATATTATGCTGCCTTCGATGTTGAAGATTTATATTTAGAGTCCGCAAATTATGGTGATTTGTACTGTTACCAACATTTTGGCAATCACTTTCTGCATAAGACTGACTCATTCCGAAGCATGGTTAATTTCACACTGTGGGAACATTGTCCCGCACCAATAGAAGGCAGTTCCAAAACATTCCTTAAAAATTTTCCTATTTTACTGATTTTTATCAGTCCAACCCTAATGCTTTTTATTTTAAATTGACTGGAGAGTCATTTTCCATGGTTAGACTTACCCACACCAAATTACTTTATTCGAAGTCCTTTATTGACCAGTTGGCTGTTGGGAGCTATGAACTGTGGAGAGATACTATTGATCTTAAATCTGTTTGGGGTTCTAAAAGTTGGCAAGTACAAGGCACTGAGGCTTTGCATTGTGCTTGTCTCATCCCGAACCATATGTTGTTTCTGAATGATACTATTTCACAAATAACATGCTTTGGATTGGCTACATCTAAAAAATTGAATGCTCCTTCCTTTCCAGATTTGGGCGAATTCCCCCATTGGAATAATTTTACCAGTACACCCCTGAGTGAGATTCAGGCACTTTTTAGTAATTCCTCTTTTAATGTTTCCAGCATTAGTCCCCAGGGCTGGTTGCTATGGCAAAAAAGTGAGGATTCCTGCCAGCACCGCTTTCTGGGTCTGACCCCTGGCTACACGCGGTTAGAGTTGATCCCCGTTTCCAGACTCACCATTCTGTCAGCACCTATTCTGTAGGCAAATTGTGCCAGTGTTGGCTCAGACATTCATCCTTAGCATCTGTTAAGTCACATTTGTCCAAGATCTCTGATACTGTTGATTTAAATGATTTTGTAAAAGGCCCTGCGGGTGGCAGATCAAAAAGATGGATATATGCTGCTTACAATGAAGTTTGGAAACTATCTCAAATTGAAGCTGCTTCTAGGCTTAGGGCTATAGATCAAGCTAATCTAGAAAAAGTGCTTGCTGTTGTAGACAATAGCATTAACACCAGTTCTTGTCGAATTTACACTTTAGATAATATTGTGTCATCTGTGGTTGATATTGTACAAGAAGATGTTTCAGTGTTATATCATGGGCAAAATAATTGCGTTCTTTAATGCAGTTTGCCTGGACTTTGCAGACACTTAAGAATGGTCGCGTTCCTTGGGATTACATGAACACGAGCTTGTTATTTCTGCCTTTTAATTTGACTTTAAAACAGCAATTTATGTCAATGAAAGATGCCACGTTTTCTCTGTTGCATATTGAAAAATTAGAACCGTTGCCTTTTTCTGTAGCAGAGGCGAATTCGACTGTGTGGCTTATCCACGGGTTAATAACCTTACCCTCCTCTCTTTTTAAGTTCGAGAATTGCATGAAACACTATGCCATAGGCAGATTTGAGCCCCTGGCGGGAGCATATCTTCATGAAGTTTGGAACCTCCCATTCACTTACAGGTGTTTGAGGGACAGTAAAGAAGTATTGTTAAATGGCGAGGATTGCATCACTACACCAGACCATTCATTAACATACAGAAATCTTCGATTGCACGGCTCTTGTAATGTCCTTGCACCCAATTTGGCGTGCGTTTTGAAAGGCACCCCTGTTCCGGCCATTACACCTACTTTCACACTGCTTGCTAATGGTAGTTATTTATTATTAAATAATGAAGAATGTTGTGGGTTACACGCCGGTATTGCTTACATAGTTTCCCAGCATGTTACTTGTTGCAAGAATGTGTTGTTCCCTCCTCCACATGACAGGCTTGAATCTTCCATCTGGCCCTCGATTCCTACCTTGAAAGCAGAGTTCAACAAGATGAGCAGAATAAGAGCTCTTTTGTCCCAGAAGGAAGTTCTCCTTACATCTGCGCATGAGACATTCGTCCTTCACATTGCAAATACTTGCACAGAAGTGAATGCCTTATTAAACACGGACCTGCCCTTGCACTTCGGTGCTTTGATCCACACAATCTTGAATGCCTCGTCGACTACTGGCTTGGCTCCTTTTTTTAAAGTAGTATGCTCTGGCCTTGTGACCTAATTTCAGACTATATTCGGTGTGATCCCCTCATTTTTTCATTCGATTTTTTTCAAATGTGGCGTTGGAGGTTGCCCCTTGCTCCTGGCTTTAGGCGCCGGCATTCTGCTTTTATTTTGTCTATTGCAAAATGGATGCACAGTCTGTGCCCCCCGGCGTTCAGTCCCGGCTGCTCCACCTGCGTGACCGGATGCTAGAATACTATGGAGTGCTGCCTTTGGCGACTGTAGCGTATGGTTTAACCTTCCGTTTTTCTTTCTTCACGTGCGTGCAGCCTGTTTTTCATTGCCTGGATTGTGAATTCGAATGGGCCCTGGATTTGTGCCTTTGCAATACGGTGTCTCCTGATCTGGATTTTGATCTACTAATGAGTCCCTTATTTGCTCATGAAATAGACTGTTCGGGTACCGGGATTATGGCCTGCGTAGCGGCACATGGGGTTCTAGGCAATTGGAACATTTGGACTGCGGCCAATGACTTTCTGGATCGCAGTTATCTTGAAGTAAGCCCGAGTTGTCCTCTGATGATGCTAGAGGCTCCGGCATTCGGTACATGTATGTTCTTTCCCCTTGCTTAATTGGATGGCTGAAATGTTTATGGATGAAAACAACGACTTCTTGTTGGGAGCAGTTCCAACATTTGGTGCTTACACGTTGTTGGACTGAAGTAT
The DNA here is from genome assembly GCF_964261635.1 of Lissotriton helveticus. NCBI lineage: Eukaryota > Metazoa > Chordata > Amphibia > Caudata > Salamandridae > Lissotriton > Lissotriton helveticus. The sequence goes on from NC_136073.1 coordinate 736,090,271, forward strand.
TACTTATTCTTTTACTTCATAGACACATGCTAAACTTGTGAATATTTTTAATTTTTATCTTGCTTTTTCATAACATAGCTGAGAAGTTTTCCTATACCATAGCCACGTGTGTTTTAAATTCACTAAATTTGATATATTTTGGGTTTTCACTCCTAAATTTCAGACATCTCTAGACATACATCGTGTCCCCAGTCTGTACAGTGAGTGCTAAGCCGCCTGTAATGATTTCCAGGCTGGTTCCGCAGGAGCATCAGGAATCCGGAGAATAATCCCCAGCCTTCCCCTACGGCCTTTCGACTCTATCAGACTCTAGAGTATTGAATGGCTCGCTGGGGGAAAACAGGGAAACAAAACAAGGAAAGGTTGGGGAAAACACCAGGTCTTGGCAGTGGACTTCGGAGTGGACACTTGGTGATAAGGCAGGCTGTAAGGGAAGGCATATATTACAATCTATACTTGATAACAACACCATGTATATATGTACATACGAACATCACATACAGCAATTAATCGTCTGGACCTTGGGACATTGCTGGTGGGTAGAAGAAGGTGTTCGTTTTTCTGTACACAACAAAACAAAGGACAATAAGACCACTATCCCACTCTATGCTAGCATGTGAAAGTAAATGATATGTAAATCTCACTCTGCTATGTTCTGATGGAAACTGGAAGAACATCCCATTCTTCTTCAAGGCTGGATAAGTGTGTGCGAGTCTCTATCTTGACGTATGTACAAGGTTATCTGCCATATAATAGTTACAATTAGTCATCCACTCTTATAACCCCCCAACATAATGTAAGAAAAAGCAGCGCAAAGCGCTGTTACCGTGATTCTTTGAAGCTGAGCCTCGAAAACACACCACACTCTGGTCCACGCAAGTGCCCCAAATGAAGTATACAAATGCCAAAGGGAAGGATTGTAAGGGGATTCACACAACGGGAGGCAGCTCCGGTCTGTGAACCAAAAAGGCAGGAACACTAGGCGGTGCCCGGCTGGATGGCGGGGAAAGACCCGGCCGCCGGACGGGGCACCAGGAGAAGGAGAGACTGGACTGGCAGTGCCCGGCCGGATGGCGGGGAAAGACCCGGACGCCAGGCGGAGCACCAGGAGAAGGGATGGATGGACTGGCTGTGCCCGGCCGAATGGCGGGGAAAGACCCGGCCTCCGGGCGGAGCACTGGAAATGGGGAAATGGAAGAGCAAACAAACTCGGAACGAAAGTGACCGTGTTAGTGAGGTCGTCGATTATAAGACACAGATTACGCTGACACCAAGGTGAAGAATGTCAGTATAAAAGCGTAATCTAAACAGAACGGCCCCAGAATACCAGCCGAACTAAACACCCTCTCGGAGGAGGCAGGAAACCAAACAGGAAACAAACATCCACGGGAAACCGGAAGTCAGGCAAAACGAACAGGGACAGAACCCTCGGAAGTACGGGCTAGACGCAAGAACGCAAAGCGGCGTTCTGTTGGTGTAATGCGTCTTTTATAGTGCCCATACAATTAGAGTTACAGCTCGAGAGGGACCTCGGGGCATGACACCGTCAAGGTTATCATAACGTGCAAGCCTGTTTATCGGCGTGTCCGTGTAACACATTCTAGACACACAATTTGGCAGCTGCAAGCCGAGTAGGATTCTGGCGCCTTTATCATAGCACACTTGCCAGAATTGCACACACTTGGAAGATTCCAGGCATGCAGAGAGACTAACCGATCCTGATGGAATTTACACTTACTGAGCGGACAGGTAAATGGGGTCCCCCTAAGAAAGCTCAAGAGACCTTCTATAGTTTTATAATACATAGTTTCTAGATATAGGGTGCTTTAAATAGGCGGTTTTCATCACCTGTTTGCACTATCATTGTAACATGATTCCTCCTTTTGTATTTTATGGAATTGTAACCATGCTGTCCGTATTATTATTATCCATATGTATGCTGATGTTGATTAAAATACTGCGCTCGAGATCACGCCGTTAAAATAAACATTTTAACCTTACAGTGTCTCTATTTTACTCCTGTTGTGGGCTGGTATGAGCGTATAACAAAAGAGTGTTCTTACTTCCCACCACTCCTGAGATGGTCCTAAGTCGCATGTTCTAGGCTGTCTAATCATTGGTTTCTTTGCTATAGGACGAAGAGCTAATGTGACACTGATTGCTAGTCTGGTAGGGGATTTTGGGTACTACGGGGAGTTTTGGCACACCCTATTTCACTGATGGCCTTAGTTTATGTGCACAGTTCTGTGTTTGCGCAGAATCCCTGTTACACACCCACATTGCTGTCCTCAATATCGATTATCCTCCTGACCACACCATATTTTTCCATTGGAACAATTATAATTTGTATGTCACAATTGGAATATGTTTGTATTTTATACCTCAATATTGGAAAAACCTTTAGGAAACTTTAACCCCTTCGCTGCTAGGCCTTTTCCCCTCCTGTGCTAAGCCTTTTTTTGGTGATTTGGGGTAGTGTGCGCTTAGGCCCTTGTAACTTTTTGACCACATAAGGTATCCACGCCAAATTTGCGTCCTTTTCTTCCAATATCATGTGGCTTCTAAAGGTGCCCAGGGTTTGTGGATTCCTTTGGAGGGGTCCCAGAAATTAAGCAAAATACAGTGACATTTTAGTTTTTTTTAGAAAAATGGGAAAAACGGGCTGCAAATGAAAGCCTCTGGGTTTTTCCCTGCAAATGTTATCAAAAAAGGGTTTGTGGGGCTGAAATCTCCATTTTCTCAGCTTTTAGGGAATGACAGTCTTTTGTCAGAGAACCAACATTTTTCACACAGTTTTGGCATTTTTCTGGGACATAGCCTATTTTTGCTATTTTTAGAGCTTTCAACCTCCTTCCAGTTAATGGTAGAAATGAGTTTGACAGCAATAATGGATCCTGGAAATCTATACATTTTCTTAAAGTAGACAAAATTCTGAATTTAGAAAGGGGTCATTTGTCTAAATCCATGAAGGTTTCTTTATAGAAAATAACAGTTAAATATTGGAATAATTGAAAATTAGTTGAAAAAAACAGCCTTTTGTCTCAACGTTTTCACCTATACCTTCTTGTAATGTTGACAGTTCTTTCAAAGCAGTATACCGTTACATCCGTTTGACCTTCCTGGTTGTGGGGAAATATAGGACTTGTAGTTTCACCAAGAACCCGACGAACCCAGAGCCAAAAACTGAGCAGCAACTTGCAATGGTATTTTATTATTTACTGGGTATAGAGCACTTATTCTTGGAAAATGTATACATGGAAAAATCGGTATGAAAGACACGTATGTATTTCTGATTTGGGTGCAAATTATAGAGTTTAGAAACAGTATATATTTGCACATTTTCAAAATTGGGAATACTCATACTAGCATGAGAATTATTGGTCTTTTTCAAAAAGATTTTTTTTTTACACATTGTCTTTCATTGGGAAGGGAGAAATGCATGAAAACTCAATAGGTACTAACAGTTGATTTACAAATCTGAATTACCCTAAGTCTCCCGATAAAAATGGTACCTCACTTGTGTGGGTCGGCCTTGTGCCTGCGACAGGAAACGGCGCAAAATGCAACGTGGTCACACCTCAATTTTGCAGTTAAAAATTGACCCTTTTATGGCAAAGTGCCTAGCTGTAGTTTTTGCACCCTAGCTCTGCCAGCACCTAGGGAAACCTAGCAAACCTATACATTTTTGAAAACTATACACCCAGGGGAATTCAGGATGGGGTGACTCGACTGCCTCCCACCAGGTTCTGTTACCCAGAATCCCTTGCAAAGCTAAAAAATTGACAAACAAAACACATTTTCCTCACATTTCTGTGGTGGAAAGTTCTGGAATCTGCGTGGATCAACAAATTTCCACCCACCCAGCGTTCCCCCAGGTCTCCCCAAAAAAATGGTACCTTACTTGCCTGGGTCTGCCTAGTGCCTGCGACAGGAAACAGCGCAAAACGCAACGTGGTCGCACCTCAATTTCGTAGTGAAAATGTGTCCTTTTTTTGCAAAGAGCCTACCTTTCGTTTTTGAACCCTAGCCCTGCCGGCACCTAGGGTAACCTAGCAAACCTATACATTTTTAAAAACTACACACCCAGGGGAATTTAGGATGTGGTGACTCGACTGCCTCCCACCAGGTTCTGTTACCCAGAATCCCTTGCAAAGCTAAAAAAGTGACAAACAAAACGCATTTTCCTCACATTTCTGTGGTGGAAAGTTCTGGAATCTGCGTGGATCAACAATTTTCCACCCACCCAGCATTCCCCCAGTTCTCCCGAAAAGAATGGTACCTCACTTGCCTGGGTCTGCCTAGTGACTGCGACAGGAAACAGCGCAAAACACAACGTGGTCACACCTCAATTTCGCAGTGAAAACGTGCCCTTTTTTGGCAAAGAGCCTATCTTTTGTTTTTGAACCCTAGCTCTGCCGGCACCTAGGGAAACCTAGCAAACCTATACATTTTTGAAAACTAGACACCCAGGGGATTTCGGGATGGGGTGACTCGACTGCCTCGCACCAGGTTCTGTTACCCAGAATCCCTTGCAAAGCTAAAAAATTGTGAAAAAAATGCATTTTCCTAACATTTCTGTGGTGGAAAGTTCTGGAATCTGCGTGTATCATCGAATTTTCAGCCAGCCAGCGTTCCCCCAGGTTTCCCGAAAAAAATGGTACCTCACTTCCCTGGGTCTGCCTAGTGCCTGCGACAGGAAACAGCGTAAAACGCAACGTGGTCGCACCTCAATTTCGCTGTGAAAATGTACACTTTTTTCGCAAAGAGCCTATGTTTCGTTTTTGAACCCTAGCTCTGCCGGCACCTAGGGAAACCTAGCAAACCTATACATTTTTGAAAAGTAGACACCCAGGGGAATTCAGGATGGGGTGACTCGGCTGCCTACCACCAGGTTCTGTTACCCAGAATCCCTTGCAAAGCTAAGAAATTGACAAAAAAACACATTTTCCTTACATTTCTGTGGTGGAAAGTTCTGGAATCTGCGTGGATCAACAATTTTCCACCCACCAGCGTTCCCCCAGTTCTCCCGAAAAGAATGGTACCTCACTTGCCTGGGTCTGCCTAGTGACTGCGACAGGAAACAGCGCAAAACACAACGTGGTCACACCTCAATTTCGCAGTGAAAACGTGCCCTTTTTTGGCAAAGAGCCTACCTTTTGTTTTTGAACCCTAGCTCTGCCGGCACCTAAGGAAACCTAGCAAACCTATACATTTTTGAAAACTAGACACCCAGGGGATTTCGGGTTGGGGTGACTCGACTGCCTCCCACCAGGTTCTGTTACCCAGAATCCCTTGCAAAGCTAAAAAATTGTGAAAAAAATGCATTTTCCTAACATTTCTGTGGTGGAAAGTTCTGGAATCTGCGTGTCTCATCGAATTTTCAGCCACCCAGCGTTCCCCCAGGTCTCCCGAAAAAAATGGTACCTCACTTCCCTGGGTCTGCCTAGTGCCTGCGACAGGAAACAGCGCAAAACGCAACGTGGTCGCACCTCAATTTCGTAGTGAAAATGTGTCCTTTTTTTGCAAAGAGCCTACCTTTCGTTTTTGAACCCTAGCCCTGCCGGCACCTAGGGAAACCTAGCAAACCTATACATTTTTAAAAACTACACACCCAGGGGAATTTAGGATGTGGTGACTCGACTGCCTCCCACCAGGTTCTGTTACCCAGAATCCCTTGCAAAGCTAAAAAAGTGACAAACAAAACGCATTTTCCTCACATTTCTGTGGTGGAAAGTTCTGGAATCTGCGTGGATCAACGATTTTCCACCCACCCAGCGTTCCCCCAGTTCTCCCGAAAAGAGTGGTACCTCACTTGCCTGGGTCTGCCTAGTGACTGCGACAGGAAACAGCGCAAAACACAACGTGGTCACACCTCAATTTCGCAGTGAAAACGTGCCCTTTTTTGGCAAAGAGCCTACCTTTTGTTTTTGAACCCTAGCTCTGCCGGCACCTAGGGAAGCCTAGCAAACCTATACATTTTTGAAAACTAGACACCCAGGGGATTTCGGGATGGGGTGACTCGACTGCCTCCCACCATGTTCTGTTACCCAGAATCCCTTGTAAAGCTAAAGAATTGACCAAAAAAAGCATTTTCCTCACATTTCTGTGTTGGAAAGTTCTGGAATCTGCGTGAATCAACAAATTACCACCCACCCAGCGTTCCCCCAGGTCTCCCGAAAAAAACAGGTACCTCACTTGCGTGGGTAGGCATAGTGGCTGCAAGAGGAAAAGGCCCAAATCGTATGGTGGAGACTTAAATATTACCTTTAGCAAAACTACCTTGTTTTTTTGGGGGGGGCATCTGAGTTTTTGGCCCAGGGCTCGGCGGCCATCTTTGGAAACTACCAACCCCAAACAGTTCTGAAAACTAGACACCTGGGGGAGTCCAGGGAGGTATGGCATGCGTGGGTCCCCCAACGTTTTCCTACCCAGAATTCCATGCAAAGCTTAAAATTATGTTAAAAAAACCACTTTTCCATACATTTGTTCGTGGGATCTCCGTGCCGGCACAAATTACCTACCACCCAGCGTTACCTTGTTCTCCCGAGTAAAATGATACCTCACTTGTGTGGGTGGGCCAAAGGCCTGTGACTAGGATGACATAAAACAGTAGAATTCTATGTGCTTAATTTGACAGCCCCAAAAACTACAATTTCTTAAAACTACATTTTTAGCCTGTTCCGCTTTGACCCACCCACACAAGTGAGGTATCATTTTACTCGGGGCATTTAGCCAGGTTCTGAGCTGGGATGGTGCATTGAGCTAAAAAACGGTGATGGATTAAAACCATGATCTCTTGACTTGGTAAGAGTATTCTGCATCATTCAGAAACTCTGTCCATCACCACCCCCCTTTTCCAAAATCGGTTTTATCCACACTATGTGTGGGAGGGTATGCTCAGACGTGAGTCCCTTGCTCATTGCACCATCAGGATTCAAGCAAGCCGGGCCGAAGAAGGCTGTGATGCCAGAAACCGGTCCCCGGAAGCTTGTTTCCTTACCAGTATAAGAATTGGCTTGGTAGTTTGGTTTGCCCTGTTCCCAGCATGCTCTGGGACAGGAACAGACTAATTTGCATATAGCCAGGTTCTGAGCTGGGATGGTGCATTGAGCTAAAAAACGGTGATGGATTAAAACCATGATCTCTTGACTTGGTAAGAGTATTCTGCATCATTCAGAAACTCTGTCCATCACCACTCCCCTTTTCCAAAATCGGTTTTATCCACACTATGTGTGGGAGGGTATGCTCAGACGTGAGTCCCTTGCTCATTGCACCATCAGGATTCAAGCAAGCCGGGCCGAAGAAGGCTGTGATGCCAGAAACCGGTCCCCGGAAGCTTGTTTCCTTACCAGTATAAGAATTGGCTTGGTAGTTTGGTTTGCCCTGTTCCCAGCATGCTCTGGGACAGGAACAGACTAATTTGCATATAGCCAGGTTCTGAGCTGGGATGGTGCATTGAGCTAAAAAACGGTGATGGATTAAAACCATGATCTCTTGACTTGGTAAGAGTATTCTGCATCATTCAGAAACTCTGTCCATCACCACTCCCCTTTTCCAAAATCGGTTTTATCCACACTATGTGTGGGAGGGTATGCTCAGACGTGAGTCCCTTGCTCATTGCACCATCAGGATTCAAGCAAGCCGGGCCGAAGAAGGCTGTGATGCCAGAAACCGGTCCCCGGAAGCTTGTTTCCTTACCAGTATAAGAATTGGCTTGGTAGTTTGGTTTGCCCTGTTCCCAGCATGCTCTGGGACAGGAACAGACTAATTTGCATATAGCCAGGTTCTGAGCTGGGATGGTGCATTGAGCTAAAAAACGGTGATGGATTAAAACCATGATCTCTTGACTTGGTAAGAGTATTCTGCATCATTCAGAAACTCTGTCCATCACCACCCCCCTTTTCCAAAATCGGTTTTATCCACACTATGTGTGGGAGGGTATGCTCAGACGTGAGTCCCTTGCTCATTGCACCATCAGGATTCAAGCAAGCCGGGCCGAAGAAGGCTGTGATGCCAGAAACCGGTCCCCGGAAGCTCACTCTATCAGAGTGAGGGTGATAGATAGAGTGTGGGCGATAGATAGATAGAGTGAGGGCGATAGATAGATAGATAGATAGATAGATAGATAGATAGATAGATAGAGTGAGGGCGATAGAGTGAGGATGATAGATAGATAGATAGATAGATAGATAGAGTGAGGGCGATAGATAGATAGATAGATAGATAGATAGATAGATAGATAGATAGATAGATAGATAGATAGATAGAGTGAGGGCGATAGATAGAGTGAGGATGATAGATAGATAGATAGATAGATAGATAGATAGATAGATAGATAGATAGATAGATAGATAGATAGATAGAAAGAGTGAGGGCGATAGATAGAGTGAGAGCGATAGATAGATAGAGTGAGGGTGATACATAGAGTTCAGAGTGAAAGTCTCCAAGGTGTAACAAACATACAGAAAGAACACCAGACAGCTAGATGCGAAGGTGCACATACGACATAATTGATTTAAATGAATTAACTGACATTTCCCAAGAGGCATGACATGACTGCAATATTCAAGCAATTAGTTTACATGCTATGCGCCTATGTCATTGAAAAAAGTTGCCAAAAAAAAGACCATGTTGCTTGTAATGTTAGGAAACTTACTGTGTTTAAAGCAAAAGTTGTGGAGCTTTTAGTGTCGGTGATGTCCAGGTATGGCGATATCAAGGTATGGCGTCGAATCAAGAAGAGCTGGTAACTGCTAGTTTGGTTTCATTTAAGTAGCAAACTAGTTTGGAAAAAAAAGGGGAGTGTTTTTTAAGTAACAAAGGTTTCGTACTTGCCTTTAGTCTTACCAAGAAATGTACGTGAGCTAGACATGCTTTGCTAATGTTTACTTGCTCGCCAAGTAGGTGCGAAAGTTACAGTTCAAGGATGAAAGGGTAGGTTGAGGGGATGTTCCATTTGTGCGGGAACAAACACAGCAAGAGGCAAATCGATGGCGACATTGATAACAAGCCGAGCTGTACAGAATCACCAATACTGTGCAGCATGGCTTTTAAAAAAGAAAACAAAATGAGCGAACTGCGTGTCATTTTGCAGGTGCTCACACCAAGAAAACATGAGCCTAAAAAATTACATGAGTGCCTTTTTTTCTATTTTTGGATCCAAGTTGAATGGGAAAACTAAAAATAAAAAAAAAGTTAGCACAAATGGCGTGGGGTGCTTCTCTAGCAATCTGTGCATTTTAATTATGTTATGAGTGGCAACAACTGCAAATATGCATTTTATCTTTGTTAATTAACATTGTTTTACTGTTACTAAGTGGCGGCAGAGACAGTAGCGAGAAGGCTGCTTCCCCATGAAGAACTGGGGCTGTAACATGACCGTATAAAGGTTACGCTCCGTTTTACATCTTGAGTGTAGACAGGCATATTGATTTTGACAGTTGCCATATAGGGTAAAAGGTTTAGGGAAAGAAAAACGGTTGGGGGCAATAAACCAGAGCAAGGTAGGTTAAAGCGAGTGTCAGGCAACGCCGAGAGAAGGCAGCAGCAGGGGCCCGTTGGAGGGGAGAACAAAAATGGAGGTTTTGGCAAACAGAAGAAAAAAATTAAAGCGCACAACGTGGAGGGTTGGGGGGGGGCAGAAGCACCCAGACAAAAAGTAACGGGGTGTGGGGGCGAAGCATACGAAGAGAGGGAGACAAGAGGGGGAAAAGAAAAGGTGAGAACTAGAGTAGGCGAGAGTGAAAGTGAGATGAAGGGTGAAGGGTGAAGGTAGAGAGACATTTGAGAGGAAGCAAGCGTAAAGGGAGAAGAGCATGGGCTGAGGGAGAGGAAAAGTAGAAACAATTATATATGAAAAGTGGATGAAGAAGAGCAAAGGAGAAAGTAAGAGAGGAAGCAAAAAGAACAGAAGAGGGACATTTTAGACACGGTTGAGAAAGAAGCAAAGAGAGGAAGAAGAAGATAAAAGAAGACAAAGTGCCTGGATAAGAAAGAGAGGTGTCAAAATAGTTGAGTCACTTTACAAAAGCTGATGAGAACTAAGCCTGAGGCTCGTCAGCAACAGCAACTGCCAACAATATTTCCTAGTTAAAAACAAAAGTGATAATTTAGTGAGTGAGTGGTGAGGTGTGGCTTGCAGGCTTGGGGGGGAAATGGAAAGTGAAAGAGAGAATGAAAGCTCACATGGGGGAGGTGCCGCCAGATGTCAGCGGCGCCAGGAAAACCCTGCGGGAAAGTTTTATGTTAAAGGCAAGAGAGAGCAAGAAAACACAGGCACGCAGACAGCCTGCAACCCGCTCGGCCTGGGTTAGGAGAGTGCCCCTAAATCAACACCACCGGGACCATCTGTCAGCAAATCCGGGGAAGGGTTGTATTTAGAGGGGGAGGGGTCCAGTGGCAAAGACGCCTACTTTAGAGCCCGGTGTTTGGATTAAGAGGTAGAAAGAATGAAATAAATAAAAAGAAAGAGACCGAGACAGAGTAGAAAGCAAAGAGATGTGAAATATTTGAAAAGTCAGAGGGCGAGTGGGTATATAAAGATGTAATACTGATACAAGAAGCAGAATTTCTGTATAAGTGAAACTAAATCAAGTAATCAAAGCAGCCTTTGTGGTTCATATTCTCAGATGCCGTGTCCATCAGAGAACCGGAAAGGAGGGCCCAAGAGCAGAATTAACAAGGGCTGAGGTTGAGCTTAAAAAGAACAAGTGATGCGCGCTCTGTGCTAGGGGAGGAGGAGGGCCATTAAAGGAAGGGGGCGGTGAGGAGCCTGTTAGAACTCACGCCGGAGATCAAAGGAAGGGCGAGCGAGCATATGAGGGGTGAGGGGGTGTGCAGCCTGGTGAGCTGAACGCTCGTGGCAGCAGAGGCGGAGCGCAGCACGCGCGCACAAAGTGTCTGGTAGCAAATGGGAGCTGTGCACAATGCGCGTGGTTGTGCTCACATGCACTGTACCCGATCCGCACTTTGGGTACACTTTTGAAAGCCCTTAGTTAAATCTTGCCAAGCATCCCTAACGGTATGGCTTAGGCGAGACCTAAAAAGCAATAATTATGCACATAAAAACCATAACATAGGTAACATGTAACCAGGAAGTAAAGTAGCCAGAAACTACAAGGAAAAAAACTTCTACATTTATGACTTGTCCAAGTCATTATATACAGTCCAAACTGCAGCCAATAAGGTGACAGCACCCTCCAGAATGTTCTCCTCAGAGGCTCAGGCTCTCAGATTTTCTACCGCACGTCGTGTGAAGGGAGTCTCCCTGAGCTCTGCTCAGTACTCCTCTATTTCTTCAGGAATTTTCTTCATTTCAGAATGTCTTCATCTAAGAAATCTCTCTTTCGACCTTGTGGGTCTTGTGGGAAGCTCCGGTTGTTTTCTGAGGACCCCCACAAGAAGTACATTTATTGCCTGTATCCTGATCACCAGGTGAGAGACTGCAAGATCTGTGGGACCTTCCCTCAAAAAACTCTCAGAGACAGAGAAGGATGTCTACTTCTGTGGCTAAGGAAGATTAAAGATCAAGACAACCCCTTATCTGATGTGGGGAGTGTTGCCTTGGGCTCAACTATGTCCTCTTCGAAGAGGATTGCTCAGGAGGATTGGTCTTCTCCTGGGGCTAAGGTGTTGAGAAATCAGCAAACCTCTGGAGGTGCTGAATTGCCTTCCACCTCAAAAAAGGCCCCTCCGCCTTCTAAAAGTAAGCCTCTGCCTACTACGCCCCCGAGAAAAAGTCTCTGGCTTCAAAACGACTTTCTGAGAAGGATTTACCTCAGAAAAAAGTCCCGTCGTCGTCAACAACTTCGTCGACGAAACTCACAGTCGACGCTACAACATCGACTGCAACCTTCTCGTCGCCGAGACCACAGATGATCATGTCATCGGCATCATCGCCGTCGACACTGGTTTCCGTCTCTGTGAGGCCAATCTTGTCGACGAAGGAAATTAGATCTACTGTTGACGTCCCTTCGACGACAAAGATTAGAAAGATCTCGTTGACGAAGACTGCCTCGTCGTCGACGACTGCCTTGTCGTCGACGACTGCCTCGTCGACGGTTACCTCATTGAAGCCAGCTCCATCGACGACGACTCCATTGACAGCTCACTCGTCAACGCTTCAGTTATCTTCTTGCACAGAATTACAGGTTTGGTCAGGGCTACGGCCACAGCACCCTCTGCACCATCTACGATGTCTGGGCATTTACCACTATTGACAACAGCATCTAACTTGCTGCACAGATGTAGTTCTTCATTGGAGGCCTCACTCCACTGCATATTTCCCCTCCTAAGAGTTACCTGAACAATTACTGGATTATGGGGAGGATGATGAGGAGTCCGAAGAGGATGACAGATTTCGCACTAACAGGAGCCCTTCAGAATTATTCGTTAAATACCAACGAGGAGGATCAGGATGACAATCCTTCCCCAGAGACTGTGGGTCCAGCACCTCATGCGATCCCGATGGCACAAATGCCTTTGGCTCTATTAAACAATCTACAATTCATGTTAGATGATTGGGGGGCGGAGCTTGCTCGAATCGGAGATTGCCGTTTAGCTCCTGGGCTCCGACGAGCCGGCAAAATATCCTGAATTATCCTACGTTCCCTCAGCCACTGCTATCACGAATAACGTCTGCGAGGGCTAGTTAAGAGGTCTGTCTCCTGCTGTCCGAACGAGGAGGTTGCCGGACGCATGTACAAGGAGATTTCCAGTGGGGCAGGTCGGGGCGGAGAAGGCCGCTGAGCACCGGCCTCGCACTGCTGGGCGCCCCGACGACATAGCTCTGCGTGCGGCCTCGGCCGGATGACGTGGCCGCGGCGGTCACGACCACAAAAGAAAGTGGAGATCGAGGTCGGGGAGCGGTAGCAACCCTGCTGCTCCAGAGGTAGGGGCCTCAAGACCCGGTAAAGTGCAGGGGACGGCGCCCAGTGGCTGCGAGCTGTTCTGCGCCACGAGAGGTCAAGAAGGCGGAGTTTGTGTGTTGCACAGGGGGAAGATGAGAAGACTGATGAGGGCCCCAGGGCAAGCAGCAGCCAAGGAAATAGACCGGAGATACCTGCAGACCCCGGTGGAAAGGTTTATTTGGGGGTCAACTGCGGCGGTGCCAGACTGGATTCGGCGGTGGTGAGCTGCAGAGCTGTCCCTTCCCCCATGGAGAGCGGCACTCTGAATGGGTTTGCCTGACTGCTGAATGAGGCGAACACCACAAGCGAACTTGGTGGTCTTATGCTCTCGTCCATTGAAGCGAGAATGGGCATGCGAGTCTAGGGGTCCATAAAGCCGCCAAAATACCGTGAACGATGGAGACGTGTAGGGGCATAATAGTGAGGCGCCAGCCCACGTGGATCATACAGGAAGCGTTATTCATCCCGGCTCGGGAGGGGAGACGACAACGCTGGGATACGCCGGAGTCACCTGGCACTGGATGGAGAGCGAGTGAGGAGCACTGACATAATCTTGGCCCATCAGAGATAAACTGGGTCTCGCTGCCCACAAGGTGAGGACTGGGGGACTGGCTGGAACCCCTGCCCGGTGCTGTTTTCTTAAGTCCCGGTGTTACCTGTGGGGGCATCCGCTGGTGGCTCAGAGCCCCCCACATTGCGGTGTGCTTGCACAATCGTTTGGCCAGTGCCGGTGTGGGTAAGCCAGTTCTCAATAACTGTACCACTGCTGAGTGCGCCTGACCGCCACTATGGGGAAGACAGATCGTGGGCAATCAAAACTGCCCTTCACACAGACGCGATCCAAATCACAAGAGGATAGCGCTGGGAGGGAGAGCGAACGCGTCACAACGCCGGAAACGGAGCAAGACCTAAAGAGCATGTTGAAATCTATGGATAAAGGACTACAGGAAGGCATCACCTCTCTCGGAGTGAAAATTGACGCACTTAGAATGGACAGAATGGCTGAGAGGCTTGACAAGCACGCTGAGCGTCTCAACATGTCGGAGAGAAGGATCACTGAAGTTGAAGAAGCGCAGACGACCATAGACAGGGATCACAAACAATTGGGCAAGATCCTGCAGGTACTCCAAGACAAGACGGAGGATTTGGAGACCCGCTCACATCGCTGCAACGTACGTATCCTTGGTCTGCCGGAGACTACACAGACGGGCCGGATGGAGACATTCATTGAACGTATTCTGGTTTCCTTACTTGGTGTGGAAGTCTTCTCCAACATGTTCATTATTGAGCGGGCGCTCGGGGCGCTGGCCCGAAGCCGGGAGCACCACCGAGGCCGATAATAGCTAAGTTCCTCAACTACAGGGACAGGGACGCGGCCTTACGGGCAGCCAGGGAAAAACAGACATTGTCGTTTGAGGGATCGGACATTGCACTATACACTGATTTCACCGCGAAGGTTCAGGAGGCTAGGAAACACTTCGTCCCGATGAAGAGCCAACTGCGCGAGCAGAGGCTGGACTACGCTATGCTGTACCCGGCTAAATTGAAAGTAACCAGGAACGGCCCAACACACTTTTTTACAGAACCCAAGACATTGCAGAAGGCGCTCAAAGACTGGGCGAAGGAGCAGAGGAAAACACCGGAACGAGATCTACTGGACGAGGCAGCGGGAGGCGGACTGGAGGAACAGGATTGAGGGTCGTCACATAAAGTGCTTTCCCACGATGGCTGCAAGGTTTGGGGGACACATAACTGCCGGCTAGCGGGCTGGGAGGGGCGGTGGACATTGTAATATCATTTGACTTTTCTGAATGGTTCGTAGCCACCTCCGCCCACACGTGGTAACACCTAGCTGGTTATTTCTTTCTTTTTGCATTGGGGGGGGGGCCCAAGAGTAGACTGTGTCGCGACCTAGTTGGGGGAGGTCCGCTGTGGGTGGGTAAGCCGGGGGATAGGGGGTTGGGCAGTTTAAGGTTTATGGCCACGAGGTGCGAGTCAAGATATTTCGTACAATATATACTATGCAACTGTTCATTGTGTGTAGGATAATGCATGATTTAGCTAGCTATGAGTGATATGCCCGATGTAGTTCCTGGGAACAATGTGACTGGGAGCCTGAATGCTTTGACGTGGAATGTACGGGGCCTTAACGACCATCGGAAACTTCGGAAGGTTCTGAATTACTTGGCTAGACACCATGTCGACCTAGCTTTGCTACGGGAGACACACCGCTCTGAGAACAGCTCTAGGTTACAGGCTAGGGGGCTGAGAGGGCAGATCAACGCCGCTGGCTTTACGACCCATGCCCGGGGGGTACTCACATGGGTCGGACTACTCCTTAAGTAAGGTGGCGGCTGACCCGGAAGGCAGATTTGTTATATCTAAACTGGCTGGGAAGGGACTGGAGGTGTTGGTAGTTAATGTTTATCGACCCAACTATGATAGCCCTGAGTTCTGTGTACACTTAGCTAGAGTTGCCCGGGAGACTCCCAGTCGGACTGTGCTGTGGGGCGGGGACTTTAACATGATCAGAAGCCCTGACTTGGACCGTTCTAGTGGCCCGGATAGACGCCCTGCAAAAGCGGCTAGAGAATTAGATAGGATACTTATCAGTGATGGCGGATGTCTGGCGCAGTCTGCACCCAACGCAGGGAGGGTACACTCATTATTCTGCCTTTCACAACATACACATGTGCATAGATTATTGGCTAGCGTCGCCGAGGATGCTATCTCTTGTCCGCAAGTGTCAGGTACTGCCCCGTACCCTCTCCGATCACTCACCTATATTATTATGCTTTTCGTTGCCACGGAGGGCCCCTCCCCCATTTACATGGAGATTTCCACCGTTCTCACTGCTAGATCCGGTCTTCCGGGAAGAGTTACACGAAGCAATTGAGACATACATTGAAACTAATATAGGCTCGGTGGACAGTTTCCAAACGGTCTGGGAGGCGTTTAAAGTCTATATTAGAGGCGTTGCCATGAGTAAACATTCCGGAATACTGCGCTCGATACGCCGGAGGCTTTCGTGCCTAGAGCGGCAGCTGGCGGATTGTGAGGGCCGCCTCTTGACAGGGGATGTTGCAGACGTACAGAAGGAAATGAAGGGGCTGCTAGCAGAATATCAGGAAGAGGCGAGCGCGGAGGTCAGGCATCTGGGGAAGTACGCTATAGCGCGCACCTACGGGGAACAAGATAGGCCGGGGAGGATCCTGGCAAACATGGTGAAACAACAGAAGATGAGAGTGACGATTGCAGCGGTTAAATCAAAAGAGGGGTCACTGATCACGGAGGAAGAGGGGATAGCGAAGCGGTTCCTAGAATACTACTCCGACTTCGACGTGTAGCGAGGAGGAGGTTATGGACTATTTGGAACATATTCAACTCCCGTTCCTCACGAACACGCAACGGGAGTTCTTGATGCTTCCTATAGAATTTGATGAGATACATGAAGCACTGGGTGGGATGAAGACGGGCAGTGCGCCAGGCACTGATGGCTTAACAGTCGAGTTTTATAAAACATACTTAGAACTCCTGCTTCCACACCTCTCTGGATTGTTTATGATTGAGTATGGGCAGATGCCTAGGTCGATGAGGGAAGCTCTTATTGTTGCCATTCCCAAGCCTGATAAGCCTACTGATGAGTGCAGCGCTTACCGAGCATTGTCCCTCCTCAACTTGGACACAAAAATATATGCTACGGTCCTGGCAACCCGCCTAGCCCTACTGACACCGGATCTGGTTGCTCCGGAACAAGCGGGGTTTGTTGCGGGCAGAAATCTCACCTACAATTTACTGACAGTATTTGGGGCTATCCAACATACGAGGCCGGATTTGAGGGCGATGGTGGTCTTCTTGGATATGGAGAAAGCCTTCGACTCCGTGGAGTGGTCTTTCATGAGGGCGGTACTCGCGAGACTTGGGCTTGGCCCAATATTCTTGCAGATGATTTCGGTGCTATATAATGACCCGTCGGCCCGCATCAGAATTGGTAGCAATGTCCCCGAACCTATCAAGATTCGAAGGGGCACCCGGCAAGGATGCCCTTTGTCTCCCACACTGTACGCTTTGGTTGCGGAGCCGTTGGCGTGCGCTATGCGCGAATATCACTCACACCGGGGACTCAACTTCCCCACATACAAGCTAGTAATAACTACGTATGCAGACGACACACTGCTTTACGTCCGGGAGCCTGAGACGAATTTAGCTCCGCTGTTACGTGAGGTGGTGCGGTTTGGAGCTCTCTCGGGATTAAAGGTGAATTGGGACAAGTCAATTGCGTTCCCTCTCACGGAAACCACAGAGCAATTTGAGATGGAATACCCATTGCGGTGGGCCACAGAGGCTGTACGGTAACTAGGGATACGCCTGCACACTGATTCTGAAACGGTATTCCGTGAGAATTATGGCAGGGCTATAGACAGGTTGGAAGATAACGTAGAAAAATGGATCTGGTTGCCTCTCTCCCTCCTGGGAAGGATTTCGATAATGAAAATGATCATATTGCGCCCGTCAGCGTTCCGGCAGCAGACGGTGCAGGACGGCTGGCAGGCTCTTTTTAGTGGCTGGTATTGTACGTTTTTTTAATTCTCATAATGTGCTACTTTTACTCTTCAGAGACTCTTTCCGATCTTCGTCCGCCGTTAGGGCGCTGCCATTCGGTTTTTCCGGGACATCGGGCCTTAAGAAAAGGGTGTCAGGTTTGTGGCTGGCGAGCCCCTCCATGTAATAGACCAAAACATACCTATCCGGAGACTACTATCACCTGTCTACTTCTTAATACTCGGTCGTTAGGCTGTCATGCCCTAGATATATGGAATTTGCTTGATAATTCCGATATATCCTGCCTTTTTCTTACGGAGACATGGTTGAGTGATACCTCGGCCCCAGACTTAGCCAACGCCATCCCACCTGATTACTCCATCATTAGGAGAGATAGAACATCTGGGCGTGGGGGCGGTGTAGCGATTATAGTCAACAATAAGCTGCACTGCACCACCTTTGCGGTAGATAACATTCAGAACACCGAGGCGCTGGGTTTCACTCTCCATCTGTCTCCTCATTATGCTTGTACCGGTATTTTGGTATATCGTACCCCCGGTCCTTTAGGCTCTTTTGTGGACGAGCTACAGGTTGCTCTTTCAGTTCCATGTCTCAAATCTAAACATTGCTTATTGTTGGGCGATTTAAATATACACATGGACGAGGCTGCAAACCCCGATACGACGAAACTTATGGAGGTTACGGCAACATTAGGACTCACTCCTTTCATTCATGATCCCACACATAATAAGGGTCATATTTTGGATCAAGTATTCTCTACTGTTCCGATCAATGCACTTGTTCCTCAACCCGTATTATGGTCGGACCATTCTCTAATCACTTTTAGTCTTTCAAGTGTCTCTTCTTCCAGATTGAACTCCGTTAGCTCTGCCAAACGTTTGTTTAGGCCTTTTCATCTGTTATCTAGTGATACGTTACTCCAGGCTTTGGCTCGTTCACCTTGCACTTTGTCCGGTGATGTGGAAATTGACCTACCCCTTTATACGGAGTGGCTCACAGCCATATTGGCGGATCTCGTGCCTGAGAAAGTCGTCAAACCTGGAATGAAACGTTCTTCTGCTCCTTGGTTTTCATCTAAGCTTAGAGAAGTACGTCAAAATTGCAAGAGAGCAGAAAGAACTTGGAGGAAAGACTATAACCCTCGCGAGAAAGAAAAATTTAAAGATTTGACCAAATCCTATCATAGGATGATTTGGAGCGAAAAAAAATCCTATTTTGAACGTCGGATAGACGAATCGGATAATTCCTGTAAGGAGATTTTTAAAATTGTTAGAGACTTCACTTCTCCATCCTTAGCCACCTCTGTGCAGTGTCATTCAGAATCTTGGCTGAATGAACTGGCACATTATTTTGTTGAGAAAATAAGCACCATTCAAGCCGACCTTGCCACTCATTCCAACCAGCCTCGGGCTGTTGATCCTGATGCTATTTTTTCTGCAAATCCCACTCTCTGGGAATTTCCGCAGTTAAGCCTTGCTGCTTCATTAGATCATTTGACAGGCTTGAAATCGGGCTCCCCTCTTGATCCTTGCCCGGTCTCGTGTCTTAACAAAATAGCCTCTGTGCTAAATAGTCCTATTAATTCCATTCTAAATTCCTCATTGTCTTCTGGCATTGTCCCACAGGCTTGGAAGAGTGCTTGTATTATTCCTTTAATTAAAAAACCAACTTTGGATCCCATCATACATGCCAACTATAGGCCTATTTCTCTCCTCCCTGTTCTGGCAAAGGTGGCGGAAAGACATGTGCACCGATCCATCTCCGACTTCATCGAGACTAACAACTTGTTGCACAGTACTCAATCTGGGTTTCGTGCGAATTATAGCACAGAGACCGCATTACTGGAAGTCACCACCGCCATTAGAGAGGTTTTAGACTCGGGAGGAAAGGCCATGTTGGTTATGTTAGACTTGTCGGCGGCGTTCGACACCGTTCCCCATGACACTCTCCTAATTCGACTCTGGGATTGTGGTCTTAGGGGGACGGTGTGGAAATGGCTCAAATCATTTCTAGCCAACTGTCGACAAACGATCTGGGCGCCACCTCACTCCGCAGCTATGTCAGCCCTGGAAGTGGGGGTCCCTCAGGGGTCTATTCTTAGTCCCCTGCTTTTTAACATCTTTATGGCCCCCCTTGCAGAGGTTGCGGAGCTGTTTGGCGCCCAGATCGTGTCTTACGCTGATGACACCCAGCTCTTGTTCACTCAGAATAAGAACGAGGTGTTTGATGGGACCCGTATCAGAGGCTGCTTAGAAGCAGTCTTTGATTGGTTCAAGAGACACGGCCTGAAATGCAACTCCGACAAATCGGAGCTGCTCTTTTTCGGGTGTGTCTCTGAACCAAACTGGAAAAGTTGGTGGCCTCAGGATCTTTTTCCTCCTGCCAATGCTAGTACCAAGGCTAAAAATCTTGGTATTATTGTTGACAATGAGTTGACTTTTGGACCTCAAATAGCCTGTCTTGCAGGGAAGTGCTTTGGTATCCTGCGAATGCTCAGAAAATTCCTCCCTTTGATTTCTGTGAATCATCGAAGGGTTATTGTCCAGGCACTGGTAGGGTCGCGCCTGGACTATGCTAATGCCCTTTATTTAGGTCTTCCTAAATATTTTGTAAGGAGACTCCAGGTTGTGCAAAACTCAGCTGCTCGGGCTATTTACGGTCTTCCTAGACGAGCCAGCGCTTCAAACTTGCTGAAGGAATTGCATTGGCTTCCTATAGCCAAAAGGGTGCTGTTCAAAAGCTTGACGCTAACCTACAAGGCCCTCCATGACTTAGGCCCTAGGTATATCAGAAAGCGCCTTGCCTTGTACCAACCGAGCAGAGCTCTTCGCTCCGCCTCCTTGTCCAAAATGCTCGTTCCATCCATCAAACGAGCCAGACAAGGGGGGCGCTCGTTTCATTACCTGGCCCCACGTGCTTGGAATGAACTTCCGATTGCTCTTAGACAGGCCCCTAGTCTGTTGTCTTTTAGAAAGGCATTAAAAACATGGCTTTTTATTTAGGAATTGTGATGTCTTTTATTCTCAGTTATGTTTCCTTTCCAATAAAGGTCCTCTTCGCCAAAGCGCCGGGACACTCCATTGCGAGTAGCCGTTGCGCTATAGAAGAGCCCAATTAACATAACATTAACATAACATAACATTGCCCAGGTTGCTGTTTTTGTTCACTAATATCTCGATGGTGCTCCCTAGGTGCTTTTTTTCGAGGCTTATATCACTGATGATTAAACTGGCATGGGCCAGTAAACCGGCAAGAGTTCAGTGGAAGGTACTGGTCCTACCGTACCAGTTAGGCAGCCTGGGCGCTAATTAATTGAATTATACTACAGTGTCGCGCAGGGGGCACACCTGCATCAGTGGGTACACGATAGGGAGAATGCACCATATGTTAAGCTGGCAAGACTCTTTGCTGCCCCATTACCGCTGCCGGCGGCTGCCTTTGACACAGTGGACCGACGCACAGGTTTGCTCGATTCCCTAAATTAACCCAGACATGCCTGGCATGCAATTTTGCAGTACCATGCTGGGGTGCTTTTATATACAACCGCTGATGCCTATCGAATGGATGGTATGGCTGGCCCTGTGTAGAGTCAGTCAGTCAGTCAGTCAATTACTTTTATTCGATTAAAAAAAATCATAAAAAGACACAGGATACATTTCAGAATTACACAAATAAAAAATTTAATGATCACTGGTAGAATATTTACATAATATATATATGTAATAATTCATCGATCATAACATCAAGGTAATGTAAAGTGGCCTGTGCGTAAACAATTTATGTATACACTCAAAAAGATTAGATTGAAAAATACATTTAAAAACATATGAAACATCAATATATCTATATTCATATAGGGATTACATTCAAAAATTTTCGTTTATAATCAATCCATTATTACTTTTACTGCGCTTCTTGTTAAGGCGTACTCCTGCTGCTAAAAAATTTGCAACATGAAAAGTGACATGTGCATTGTGCAAAAGTTGCAGGAATAGAAGTGCAGGCCTCACTTGTGAAAAACGGGCCTCTCTAAGGATGGGGACAAGATATTTCCTCCTGATTTTATGATAATGTTCGCAAAACATAATAAAATGTAAAGGGTCCTGTGGTGAAAAATTGTCACAGTCACAAGGTTTGTTATTATCAGAGGTATCCCATCTATGGTATGTGCCCAATAAAAAGTGAATTAAATTCAAACGAAATCTAATTAAAAGAAAGCGGTGGAAAGAATTATTTACAAATACCAGGTAAGGTTCAGGGCCTGGAACAGTTTTAAGTGTAAAATTCCTTCTGACTGTAATTTTCTTAAGTTCAATTTCCTCTCGCTCTGTGATAAAAAGGTTAATCAGTGATTCCTTGATAATTTTAACATCTTCCTTCCTTATGTTCTCTGGGGAATTAAAAAGGTCAATGCGTCCCACCTGTGCCAACATATTTTTCACATGCAACATCCATGGGATCTTAATTACTCCATCCATGTTTAGACAATCTTCTAGAATTTTGTGATTGAGAGAAATCTCTTCGTTTAGCCAGGTTTTTAACCAAGAAATAACAGGGGCAGATTTTATAGCGTCAGAGACGTACCCAACCCCCAGTTCTGAATGAATAGAAAAAGTGGGGGTGGACTGGGGAACAGAGAGTAACGATCTTAAAAACCTATTCTCTGCCCTTTGAATAGGGACGGGCTCTATGTATCCCCAGATTGAGGCCCCGTAGTTGGCGATTGCGATGCTCTTAGCATTGTATACTTTAAGAATCGCGCTCGTCGGTCTTGAACCCAGTTTTCTAGCAAAATTCAGGATGGCTCCTGCCGATCTACTCAAAGCGTTGGATTTGGCCTTAAACTGGGGACACCACGTGCCTTTGTCGTCAAATAGGACGCCCAAGTAGGTGAAAGAGGGAACCCTCTGAACCTCCTTTCCTGTGCAGACCAGGGTTATGGGTTTCCTCCTTTTCCCTTTATGACCCATGATCATGACGTGGGATTTCTGTGTGTTTACTTTTAGGTCAAGAGAGGTCATAAAATCCCCAAAAGAGGCCAAAAGTTTATTCAGGGCAACGCCAGTTCTTGCCAGGAGAACCGCATCGTCCGCGTACAGGAGGACTGGGATATTAGTCTCTCCTGCACGCGGGACGTCGGTGCCCAGGGCATTGAGTACCGGCTCCAAGTTATTTATATACAAAGTGAAGAGGAGAGGGGCAAGGATACATCCTTGCCTCACTCCTCTCTCGGAGCTGAAGGATTTGGTGCATCTACCGTCTCTAGTTACTCTAACTGAGGCCTCCAGCCCCTGATGTAGGTCAGCCAGAAACCCAACTAAAGATTTTTCGATACCCAAGTCCAGGAGGACCCCCCACAGCCTTGACCTGTTAACCAGGTCAAAGGCTGAGGAGAGATCCATGAAGGCCATGTATAAGGCTCCTTTTTTAACTAGAGTGTATTTAGTAGTTATCAGGTATAAGTTTAAACACTGATCCAATGTGCTTCTTTTAGCCCTGAAGCCGTATTGAGCGTTTGAAAGAATTCCCCTGCCCTCCAACCAAGATGTTAATCTCCCCAAAATGACTCTGCCCAAGATTTTAACAGCAGAGTCAATTAGGGAGATAGGTCTGTAACAGGCAGGGTCACTCTTGAGGCCTTTTTTAAAAATGGGTATGATAACGGATGTAGCCCAAGACTGTGGGATCACACCTGTTCTAGCAGCATTAAACACATTCTTCAATATCTTTGACCAAAATGCGGGTGCTGCTTTGAACAAATCAGCCGGGACCCCATCAGGTCCCGGGGCCTTATTTATAGATGACTTATTTATTGTGTCTTCTATCTCATCTATTAGAAAGGGTTCAATTGGGTCAGTGTTAAGTTGGACAAATCTCTCCTGTAGTTGACTAGATGCGGCATGTTTATAGATGTTACCAAAGTGGGATAACCACAAGTCATCGGGAATGACACACTCTACCGAATGGCTATCTCCTTCCGAGAAGTAAGAGTGATTAATAACATCCCAGAATTTAGAACTATCCCGGAGGACCTCTGGAGATTGAAGGTCTAACCAGGCCTGCTCTTTAATGTCCTTCTTCCTTTTCCAAATGGCCTGTTTGTACTCCTTCCTTAATTGGATGACCTTGATGTTGAAAATTAGTACGTTTTGGTGAACATTATCTGCGCCATCTTGCCTCTTCCCCTGATGCCACACTTTTGTCGTGCGCGCCCGCCATTTTAAGATGCCCCGATCAGAACAAACCCTTTTGCATGCCGCTGGCCCCTGACATAGCCCTTTGCCTTCGCTAAGCCTGCACGCTGACCACCCCCTGCTTGCACCTGCCTTGAGTCATAAACCCCTCTTCGGCGCTGCTCTGCCCCAGGCCCTCATCCTGTTCCCAGCGCGACACCTCCCTGCTTTCCTTTCATGATCTCCGGCCCTTAGATGCAAACCCCTTTTTCCCCGTGTGCCCGTTTTGTCCTCCCCGTTCCCAAGCCGACACCCAGCTCTGCCGATACCATCCTTGCCCCTCCCCGTACAATAGAAAGCTTCCCCCATCAAAGAATCCCCGGGTTGATCAAAGCCCCCACCCCATGAGACCCGATCAAACCCCCCACATTCCGTGAATCGGCGGATTATCCAGCTGCGCGATGCTCATCACCTGTTGTGACTAGGGTGGGGACTTCAACTGTAAATGTGTATGGGAACGGGCCCAAAGGGGAGTTCCGAGAATGTCTTTTCCGTACATCAAAGCTTTAACATGTATGTGTAATCTACAATAAAGTCATAAATGTGTGTATAAGAGGCCAGGCCTCAGGAATACAGTTAGAGCACCTCAGAACGATACCTTCTGTCCGTTTCGTTGTGTTCTCCTCCGGAGAGAATAAAAAAAACCTTGTTTCCTGCTTTCCAGTCTCCAGCGCCTGCCTCTTCATTTGATTTAATAACTAGAGGGTCACAGAGGCAATACCGCCGGGCAAATATCGATTGTCCCCGACCCGACTCAGGTTTTTACAATTGGCGTCCCAAGCGTGGGGCCCATCAGCGACTCGTGGATCCAGTGGGAGAGGTCCCGACGACAGAGTGAACGACTGCAACGATCGGGAGAGCTCTTGCCCAATAGACCCTCGTCTGGCAGCCGATCATCCGAACTTCACTAGTTCCGAACAGACCTCTCTCGAGTGATCTACGGTCCTGACTGGGAACCATCAGGAGTGCCGTGAGAAATACGAGAAAAAGAGGACGATCGGGCGCTGGATTCGGAAGACAAGAAACCGTCCACATGGTCCGGGTAAGGTCGTGTTGCCACGACAAGTTGCGAAAAAAATTTGTTTGATTGCTTGATTGTTCAAAAATACTAGTATTGCTCGTTTTATTTTTATTTTTTTTTATTTGGAGATTCACTGTCTGCAAACGGAGAAACAACAGGCTCTCTCTCTTTGCAAGCAGTGGAGGATAGGCAGGGTAGCAGCCGTGCTTGTTTTCTTTCTCCCCCACTCAATAATTGCTTGAAACTGAACTGTTGTTCGCAAAAATATTGTTTCCTGGAGATTCCCTGTCTGCAAACAGGGAAGTGACCACCCTTTTTGCAGATAGTGAAAAGGGTAGGTAACGCAGATCTTTGCGGTCCTACTCATTCTCCCCATTGTTATTTATCGGTCTTTTGGTTTTTTGGTCCATGAGGTATTCACTGCCTGCAAACAATGTAGAATAGAAATATTCTGTCTAGTCTTTGCACCTAGTGATAAGATAGGCAGTGCTGACTTTTTAGTCCCTCGTTACGAGCCGTCATGTCTGTCTTCTCCCCACTGATAAATAGCCTGTTTAGCCCGGACCGGGTGTTAGAGGTGGACCATATAGCTCCACTAGAAGGCACCCCTAATAAGGACATGTTCATAAACTATGGGTTAGTCACCATAGCTTATAATAAATTATGGCACAGGTATACCGAAGAGAGTCAAGACAAACAGTGGCCACTGGCAGGATCCTTTGACCTTGATAAAATAGAAACGTTAGAAATAGCCCTTCGAAATAATAAGACAACGCCAATTATGCTCGACAGTCTCGGTATGTGGCGCAGAGAGGCTACGAAACGACAGAGAAAAGACGAGGACAAACCAAGTAGAGAAATATACCGACAGGACAACCCCAGGACACCGCTACCCACAACTTATCCCCCGACACTTTGCAAAGGACGACCAGACTTAGGGTCAGACCAATGCGCTTTTTGTAGGTATGTCGGACACTGGAAAGCCCAATGCCCGACTCTACTGAGCGTGAGTAAAGGCAAAGGGCCGACAAGAACGACAGACCGACAGTACGAGAAAAGGCGCGAGACAAAGAAGAACCCGACTTACATAGACAGACCAGACAGAACTACCACGTTTGATTATGCCCGATGGCACAGATTTCGCCAGGAAAATCTCAGCGGCATGCTCAAGTTCTCCTAGGTCGGGCAATGTCAAGACGGGAACCCAGCCTCGTTTAAAATTCACAGACGGAAAGAGATAATTATGACCAATAACTGTTTTTTATATTTGTCTTGGGTCTTTGTATGTCGTACTTGTACTGTCCCCCGTCTGAGTTTGTGTGTATGTAATGTACAAATCTGCGTCATCCCTCTACACGTGTTTCCGTGTTACTCGACCTCTGTTAGCAGAAACTTAGCATAAAAGCAACCTGGAAAGAAAGAAATGGTAAAACAAAATCCGTAGACCATTAATGAACTTGAACTTTTAATTTAACACAACAAACAAGGAATAATAACGATAAACTGTAGAAAATGAAAGTCAAACAGAACATTGGCCCCCCCCCCCCCCCATTCTGGAACCTTCCAAAGTAGGGCAGGGTTACGGCTACGCCCAACCAACGGCAACCCATATAAGGCGAGCCCGGCCGCCAACTCTTGGTCAGGAAATCTTAACGTATGGGGGAGCCGGAGGAGAGGCAGGAGCCCGCAGCCTGGGCATTTGCAGGTAGTCCCGCCACATGTCTCCTTGGCCGGCCGCAACGGGCCTGGAAAGACTAAGGTAGTCCCGCCACATGTCCAGAGGAGAACGAGGCACCTCTTCCTTTTCTCTTCCGTCACAGCCGCAGCAGTCCTGGACGGCGGGATGTCCTGCACGTACCTCCACAACAATTTGTCCAAGTTGGGCTGGGAGGGAGAGGCGACGCGGACGAGCCTCTCCCACCTCCACCGATAGGAGGTTTCCCAGCCCCCGGCCCGACGCCGAACACCCCCAGTCAGGCGATGGTGCCAATACTTCCACAGCACCGAACGTACAATGGTGGCACCCCAGTACTTGCGCAGCACCGAACGTACAATGGTGGCACCCCAGTACTTGCGCAGCACCGAACGTACAATGGTGGCACTTGGGGAACACCGGATGTGGAGAGACCTTCATGCGGGGCGATGAAAAGGAGCGGCATGGAGTGCACCGGGAGAAGGAGACGATGTGAACGAGTCTCCCTCGCCCCCCCAGGTGGGGGCATCACAGCTGCACCCCAGCTGAACGTCCCGCTTACACAAAACAGGGACCTCTTCCTTTCACTCCGAAGGATCTCTTCCATTCTTGCAAACTCGACGAGAGTGGCCCCTGTAGGGCCTCAAAATGGCGTCTGGATCCGCTGGAAGGCGGGCCCCGGCCACTAGAGTAACTTTGGCCAGCCATATAACTCGAACATTTGTCCCATGGAGCACGAGCCCCCATCTCCGACAGCATCTCCGCAGCCTTGAAGATCATACAAAGGTCCCCGGCGGAACCTTCGGCCTTTGCAGGTTTCCGGTAAGGGACGGCTGCCTTGATCGCCAACGAAACAAACATGACATTGCCACACCTTCTGTTAGCGTGAATTCTAGAACTGCCGAAAAGGACTCTGGTCCAAACTGCCAGTAATGGAAACATTTCCCCCTGATGCTGCTTCCGGACTGTGCCGGCCCCGCCCAAAATGGCGCTGGTATCAATCGGAACTTACGAACACCTCGTGGTGTTCCTTCGCACTAATATAAACTTGATGTTCTGAGATTTTATATGATCCTTTGTACACTTGGCTAGAAAAGACAAGGAGAACTCACACGACGAACAGTATGAAAGGATCCCCGTTACAAATGTTGATTACAAATGTACAATGTATTATATTTTTATAACTGATGTAAACCTCATTTACGACGCTCACGTACGGTATGCATATAGGAAAATAAATGCCCCCGAACCCCCAACCAATTAATAGACGTTTTAGTTACTTACAAATGAACGAGTAAAACTTTCCGATGTTTTTATTGCTGCAAGCGAAACCCCCCACTGTATGCACTTTAGCCATTGCCACGACCGGCCAAATACGACCGCACCCTCATAATCCATATGCTGAAATGATTTTGCAAAATAAAGTCTTTGAAACTATGGACGGGTATTGCATGCTTTATTTTAAAAAAAAATGTGGGATCGGTGGGAAAGTTTTTTTCTGTGCACCCTACTCTGCTCTCTCTTTAAGGTTAAAGGAAGATGGTTACCCAGCCCTGGAGGACGGATCGGATCAACAACACGACACTCCGCCTTCAAAGTACGCAACTGACCCATGAACTCTCGCGTAGAGGAAGACCTTGACTTCCAAGGATGGGTAAAACGAACGGTGTAAATGAGGGAATGTAAAAGGAGGGAGAAATAAAATAATGTAAATATTATAAAGTACCACGTTCCAAAGTATCAGGGGCCCAAGAACCGAAGAACCTTAGAACGCCACAGCGTTGAAAGAGGTTTAAGGACCCCGATAGTGAGATACATCCTTTTGACTAGATACCTCGCACTAGGCACCTCTGGTTTCCTTTTTACGTTTCCCCGCACACGACCTATATGAACACACTACCCCCCCCCTCGACTCCAGAAACCATATCCCCAGGGACCCTGCCCCGAGGAGGAAAGACGAGTAAGAGGTAAGTAAAGGACTTATGAATCCATGTATTTGAATGTGCGCGAATGCTGTCTCCCACCCCCCCCCTTTTTTTCCTCCCTCTGCAGGTTACATCAGAGATTACAGCCGAGGTGTGGCGAAGATCCGAAACCTTGCCATGTCTAATGCACGAAACGGACTAGCGCCGCAAGGTGGCGTCTAAGCATGCCTGCAGACTACTCACGTACCGAACAAACCCGAAAAATTAGCACAACCCTGATACAAAGTGATCACCCTTAAACCAGACCGGACGAATGAACCCATGTTACGTATGATGCGAAACTATGAGGGAATGTGTGTGTGTGACTGAGGCGTCGACCCAACTGGTCGAAGGACCGAGAATGCGAAAAGTGCGACAAAATGGTACCTCCTTTCTTCTTTCCTTCTTCTCAAGGCGCGTCCCCTCTACCCTGTCTAATGCTCAAACTGCATGATTACAAGATCCTAACGCAGACCCGCGAATGCCCTTTACTGTGTAATGCACTAAATAGCCTTTCTTGAATACACTGCCACCCTCTCTGTTGCACGTGTACTATTTAGCCTGCCGTTGCACTCTCTCTCTCTCTCTCTCTCTCTCTCTCTCTCTCTCTCTCTCTCACTCTCTCTCTCTCTCTCTCTCTCTCTCTCTCTCTCTCTATTTCTGCACTCCCACTCTTCCGAGTGGTTAGCCCCGAAATTGGCAGACTGCCACCCCTAGCACCCCACCTAATTGGCCTCAAATACCGTCAGTATTTGCACAAAAACTTGTCTTTAATACAATCACCCTGAGACCGCGTCGTTACCTCTCCTTTTCCGCTAGAAGTCAATGAACCCAGGTGGGGCCGTAAGGGAAAGGACAGGTAAGACGACAGAGGTTCCCTAATCTGACCCGAAATAAGGGAACTACATGTCAACGGCTCCTATAGTATAAAACAAGGACCTCAGAATACGCGACCCTCCCCTCCCCGAATTGTCGCAATACCCAAGCCAAAAAAAAATAAAAAATGATCACCCCCGTTACCTCCCCTGTATATGTCCCTGGTTGTTTCCCATAAAACCCCTGTCCTTCCTGATTAAGTAATCGGGCTGTAAAAGGTTACGTAGGATCCAGAATGATGTTTTACAAGGTTAACAGATTAGCCCAAGGTAAAGAAATAACCGAAATGAACCCCGTAGTAGTTTAAAAGCAGGATGCATCTATAGAAAGGAGATGTTTTAGTCATGTTCGCCTCTCAGCGAAATACCTGTGTAGTACCATGTTGATGACTCACAGTACCCTTTGTAAATGTAAAACTCTAGAGAACAGCATATCTTCGCCAGGTTCGTCTCACGAAGGTGGGTCACCATCAGATGAACTGTCGTGAACTAATTATGAAGGAAAGTCATAAGTAAATCCAACAGGCCCGTCACCGGTCATTTCATATGCCAGTTGTGAGAACGAGCATTTTCATTCTTTGCCTGGAGCTGGGAGAGAAATAGACTTTTTTGATTATCTCCATCTGCAAATTTTCTAAAGACTGTCTTTTCAAACTTGTTTAAGGGTACTGCTGTTGGAGGAGAGAAGGACCGGATGTGGGAGCACGAGGCCTGACTGCAGACTAAGGAACACCTGCGACATTAGCCAAGGCGAGACCACGACAGAAAAGAGCTGCAGGACGAGGCACTGTTTTCGACAGCATGAAAAGAAAGGGTCGACCTGATGCCCCTGCTCGACGTCCAGTGCCTGTCGACAAGTCCCCGCTCTCTGAATTCTGTCACACGCCCGCCTATTTGAAGTCTCTCGTTCCCCTAGTTTGTTCCCAATTTGGCCTTGCTCCATCCCCCTTTTTTCCTCTGACCTACCCTATGGACTGTTTTGAACGCTCTTCTTCCATCGGAACTTTCTGACAATCACCTCAAAGGACACAGGGCGAAAAGGACCTTACCGACCAGAAACGCGAGGAAAGGGTCGTGCCCTGCAACGCAGAACTTAGAACAGAGCTGGACTCGTAGCTCCACCGCCGGTGCTCAACAGCGCCAACGAAAGACCACAAAGAACAATGAGAACTCGTAAAACTTCGAACATTTGACATCCACAATCACCGTTTTTGCTATGCCTCATTTCTCTCCCAGCCGCCATTGTATTGATCCTGCTCCAATCCGAATCTGAAATATGTAATAACCTGCCAGTTCACGTTATGATATGTACTTGCTGCTCGCTACAGAACCGTTTTTTGTATTACATTCCTATGACTTTCCTGCTGAACAAGTTTATCAAAGTTTATCAAATAGGCCCACCTCCTAAAAACTAGAAATCTCAAAATGTATTGTTTACAATTTTTTCATCTAGGGTTCCTACCGTTTTCCTTCTCATGCCCACCACAATAGACCCGAGTAGAAAATGAACCAGCAAGATGTCTTGAATATGTTAAAGGGAGGACTGTTGAAAATTAGTACGTTTTGGTGAACATTATCTGCGCCATCTTGCCTCTTCCCCTGATGCCACACTTTTGTCGTGCGCGCCCGCCATTTTAAGATGCCCCGATCAGAACAAACCCTTTTGCATGCCGCTGGCCCCTGACATAGCCCTTTGCCTTCGCTAAGCCTGCACGCTGACCACCCCCTGCTTGCACCTGCCTTGAGTCATAAACCCCTCTTCGGCGCTGCTCTGCCCCAGGCCCTCATCCTGTTCCCAGCGCGACACCTCCCTGCTTTCCTTTCATGATCTCCGGCCCTTAGATGCAAACCCCTTTTTCCCCGTGTGCCCGTTTTGTCCTCCCCGTTCCCAAGCCGACACCCAGCTCTGCCGATACCATCCTTGCCCCTCCCCGTACAATAGAAAGCTTCCCCCATCAAAGAATCCCCGGGTTGATCAAAGCCCCCACCCCATGAGACCCGATCAAACCCCCCACATTCCGTGAATCGGCGGATTATCCAGCTGCGCGATGCTCATCACCTGTTGTGACTAGGGTGGGGACTTCAACTGTAAATGTGTATGGGAACGGGCCCAAAGGGGAGTTCCGAGAATGTCTTTTCCGTACATCAAAGCTTTAACATGTATGTGTAATCTACAATAAAGTCATAAATGTGTGTATAAGAGGCCAGGCCTCAGGAATACAGTTAGAGCACCTCAGAACGATACCTTCTGTCCGTTTCGTTGTGTTCTCCTCCGGAGAGAATAAAAAAAACCTTGTTTCCTGCTTTCCAGTCTCCAGCGCCTGCCTCTTCATTTGATTTAATAACTAGAGGGTCACAGAGGCAATACCGCCGGGCAAATATCGATTGTCCCCGACCCGACTCAGGTTTTTACATTGACTTTGTTTCTTGGTGACTCTTTAAGGGCATTTAACAGGTCAGTATGAGCCCTTGAACAGTTAGAGTCAAACCATCGTCTAGCAATCGGTCTCCCCCTTTTAGCTGTAAGGGTTAAGTCCTTATTGATTTGTTGACACAGTCTATTAAAAGCCTGTACAATAGTACTATTAGTCGAAAGGGGGTCTAAGCAAATACCGACTTCCTTTTCTGCTTTAATTAAAACTTCCTGTAAGAAAGTAATTGGTGTTATATTAGACCATTTCAGCCTTCTCCCTTTATCTGTTGATGTTAAATTTGTCACCGATTGTATACCTCGTTCATTAGAATCTTTAAAATCAATGAATCCCACTTGTGACACCTCTAACGCCACAGGGTCGCTAAAAATGGAGTCCACAACTCTGTAGCTTAGAATATAATTCAAAATAAAAGGTGAAATAAAGATAAAATCTATGATTGTACCTGTGTCTTTCCCTTTGTATGTTGGTGGTCTCTGGCTTAGCGGACAGCAGCTAGACTCATATAAATTGTGAGTGGCCAAGAAATTTTCCAAGCCCTCCCCTCCTTTTGTGTGTTCAAAATGTACAGAGAGTGCATTGGGTGGACCATCCTCATCAATGACCTTACAATTAATACTACAAGGGTGAATATTAAAATCTCCTGACAATATAATCTCATATCCATGATTACTTAATTTGTGATTTTCTAAGAATTCATCAAGTGACATCAAAACTTGGTTATTATTCACAAATTCAGGGGAATTATAAAAATTAACCAACAAAATAGTAATTGAGTTTGACATTTTTAGCTCAACAACCAAGAAATGCGGCGAGCAAGACTGTAACTGTTTGGCTTTCCCTTTCAGATTAAGTGAAATAAAAGTGGATAGGCCACCTTTTGCTCTACCCGATGCACTTGGCGTAGCTAGAATATTAAAATGCATAAATCCATCTATCTCAAATTTGTTATCAGTGTCCCATGTTTCCTGCAATATAATGATATCAAAAGATGAGATAAAGCTTAACCAATTTTCATCCTCAGCCTTAGATCTTAATCCTGCAATATTCCAGCTAAGGATCTTACAGTTTTTCCCATTAAACACGCTAGGGGTCTGATTAATGACATTAGTCTGCTCTAGTCAAGCCAGATCTTCTGTTGGCAAAAGAGAGGAAAAACGGTTAGACAAAGGGACACTTTCACTATGTACATTAATCGGTTGCAATGTCTTTGTGATGGTTCGGGTGACATGCTGGTTGGTAAGTACCGAAGGTCTAACCTTAGGTTGCATTGTAAAATCACATGGTCCTAGAGTTAAACCATATTTCCCCCCGGCTAATTTATATGTAGAAAAATTAGTTTTTTTGGCCCCCCTTGGTGGATAAAAGTAACCCACAGGTAGTGGTCTAATATCATTGTTAATTATGGGTGATCCATCCCATAACAGTTTGTCAGCCACTCCTATAACTGAAAAGTTAACAACTATACAGTCTCCTTTGATGTTCTTGATTCCATGTCCAACCCACCCTACCCTTCTGGCCATGATAATGTAAGGGGTGATATCTAGTTCGCCACTTGAGTATTGCTTGCACCATCCTTTCGTTTTATGTAATAAATCTGTAGTAGACTCTCTCTCCTTCTGAAGCAGTGGTGGAACTCCGCATATCACTGCTACGTACGGAACTGCTTGAGGAGAAAGATGCAGTCTAGCAGTGTTGGTTGGGCTGTGGTTGTGCAAATTGTTATGGCTTATAACAGTTTTGCTCTGTGTGGTAGTCTGAGGAATGACACCACCATTTGGCACACTGTCTATGGATAACGAGGAAGTTGGTGGGTCCATAATATGTTGAGGTTGTACATTAGACGGAGTATTTTTAGTTGTAGTGCAATCCATTGGCTCCACAGTGTTGGGAACAGTAGACTTGGGCTTGGTAATATCTTTTGACAACTGCTCTTTAGCCCGAAAATCATTTATAAATGTGTCGATTCTCTCGCACCTTTTTAGCAGTCCTGCCAGACAACTGTTCAGGCAGTCCACGATATCTTTGCCAATTTCTTCCAGTATTGGCTCGAGGCGAGCAGTCTCCAAGTCCTCCAGTTTGTCCCCCATAATTGAGCAAATATCTTTAACAAGATCCTGATGGTTGGGAATAAGGGCGCCTTTTCTTTCAAATGTCTTCACTTTCTCTGTGGGACTGTTAGGAGTCATCGGCCGGTCCAGCTCCCCATTCTCAGTATGATGCTCTACTAAGTTTGTTATATTGGGGCTGTTGAGTGGCAGCTCCTCCGCCGGCGGAGTCACCACCGAGGGGTGTTGGCTATGCTCAGTGTCAGTGACGATGGGGTTAGAAACTCTACCCAATTCCAATTCTTTCTCGACGTTAGCAATTTTTTGATTTATGGCTCCTACTGCCGTTGTAAGATAGGAAATAATAGTGTCCGCCTTGCGTGGTACTTTAGCATCTTTAACCCCCTTCCCCTCTGCACCCAAGAATTTGCGCTTACCCATTTGCCGTGCCCTTTGTAGAGACAAAGGCGTTATAGCGGCCATGAAGGCCCTTGGTATATGTACAGCTGGAGATATGTTCATAGGTGGGACCCTAAAAACAATGAGTGATGTCGACGCACAGGAGTTGCGACCTACTGTGCTGCAACGCTTTCAATTCCATAGAATCAGTGAGGCGTGGCACGAACAGCTTGGGGACGAACTGCAGGATCCCCCAGAACTGATAGAACTCACTTATGTCATTAAAACGGAAGAGCCGAAGAAAATGGTATCCACTCTCTATAAGATAACTATGTCGGAACGGGCAGCTGGATATAACAAGGCGCGACTATATTGGCAACGTGACTTGGATACACAAATATCTGATGCAACATGGCATTACTGTTGCTCCAACACGAGGTCCGTCTCCCTGAACGGCAGACATAGACTTGTGCATTTCAAATTCATCAAGAGACTTTACCAAACACCGGAAAGGCTGCACAGGTTTGGGCTTCGTGACAGTGCGGCTTGTGATAGATGCAATGCACCAGATGCGGGGTTTATGCACCTTGCTTGGGAATGCCCTGGGGTACAGCTCTATTGGGGGACGGTGTTCCAAGAGCTGAGTAATGTCATAGAGGGTGAGATAGCTCCATCCCCGCTTCTCGCACTGCTAGGCTATTCCAGGCCATTACCTAAGGCGCAGCGCAGGATTGTAGACTTGGGGTTTCTCTTGGCGAAGAGGCGGGTGGCGATGTGTTGGATGAGGGGCCCCCTCCCTAAGACTGAGCAGTGGATTAGTGATTTAACACACTGTTGCACGCAATCAGAAAGCTACAGTGAACTCATACCCCCCAGAAGCAGGCCCAAGAACTTCTGGGGATTATTCTTTGACTACAGATGTAGACAAGAAGCGGAGACCACAAGGGGAGCAGAAGAGAATGCCACAGGGGGGAGGAGGAGGACACGGTGGTGGGCTGAGCAGGTTTGCCACCATAGACACTGAGCGCTTTCACGCGACACGAAACACAGTATTGGGCTCGACTCTGGCTGGCTGGGTATTTCCGAAGGACTTGTAGCACAGGGACACAAAGTTGCAGCTGCAGGATGGCACCTCTGGTCTGTTAAAGTTCTTTTCATAAAAAGTGGTGTTATTATATTTGTTAGTATATGATGCAACTTATTTTCTAATTGTATGTTGAAATACCTCATCTGTATGCCGCCCGACCTTTGGGTTGTGGGCTGAACGGCTGTGTATGGTACTTAGTTACAGGCTCACTCCTTCTGATGATGGTGGCTTGTATACTGATACTCTTGAAAGTTTATTTGTATTCACCGCAATAAAATAAATAAAAAAATTCATGTTAGATGATTATTATCGCTGTTTCCCTCCGTCTGAATTGGCTTTGTCCATGCCACCGACACTTATTCCTCAAAATTCCTTTTCTGCGTTGAGGTCACCCAGACCACCTTCTCCAGTGCCTTCGCATTATTCCGATGATGCTCACACCTCGGACGACGATAGGGAGGAAGCAGAATTGGATGACAGATTGCTTCTTACGAAGTGGGACGATTACCAGATACAATCTCCATCTCCTTCAACTCCAGCCCCCATCGATTTTCCTCCAGTTGACATCGGAGGTTTTCATCTTCTTATGGAAAGGGCAACACAAAGGTTCCTCCTGCCTATGGAAACAAAAAAGGATGAGTGTTTCATTTGTGATTTTAAAGATCAGCCGAGGAAGCAGGTACGCACTATCCCAATCATTGACTTCATTTGGAAAGAGGGATTGAAGTTCCTGAAAGCTCCTGCTTCTGTTCCTGCGGTCCTGCCTCGCCTCGACAAAAAATATAAGGCACCAGATAACTCGCCTGCATGCCTCATAGGTCAACCAAAAGCTGACTCTGTTATTGCTCAAGCGGCGCAACGACAAGCTAGAAACACCTCCTCTCTGGTCACAGCTCCTCCGGATCGGGTTGGCAGACGATTGGACGCTATTGGAAGAAAGGTTTCCACCATGGCAGCGACAACCGTCTGTACTGCTAATTCACTGGCCATTTTAGGCCGGTACAATAGACAGATGTGGTCGGACATCTCTCCCTACATCAACATGTTGCCGGAACCATCTAAATCGGAAGCTTTAAAAGTCCTGCAAAAAGGAGAGCGTATTGCTGCCGAAATCATAGATTCGGCCGTGGATGTCACATCTACAGTATTTAGACAACTAGCAGGTGCCGCAGGACTACGGCGGCAAGGCTGGCTAAAATCGACATCTTTTTGCCAGGAGGTTCATGCAAAGATAATTGATATGCCGTTTGATGGTGAATCACTGTTTGGCAAACATGTGGATGAGGCCCTTCAGGCCATTAAGAAAGATACGGAGACAGCAAGATCTCTTGGTAATCTACAGTTTTGGAAGCAGCTCTTTCGTGACGCTAAAGGCCGTGGAACCTTTTCCAGTCAAGTAGAATATAACCAACAAAGCTCATACCAGTCCTTTCAAAGTAACCAACAATACCAGTCCCAACGCCAAAAACAGTGACAACCGCCACCTGCCACCTATTCTACCACCTACCCCTTTAAAAGTTGGAGGCAGAATCTCCCAGTTTTACTCGAACTGGTCCGCTATAACATCAGACAAGTGGGTCCTGGACATTGTGGCCAGAGGCCATGTTCTAGAGTTCATAAAGATTCCTCCAAACTGTCCTCCCAAAGGTCCACCTCCAGCTCACCTCAAGGAGCTTTTTTCCCAAATAAATTTGATGCTGCGAAAGGGAACGATCGAAATGGTCCCGCAATGGCAGAGGAACTGGGTTTTATTCACTATTTTTCCTGATAAAGAAAAAATCGGGAGAATGGCGCCCCATTCTAGATCTTTGCTCCCTCAACAAATATTTAAAGAAGTTATCCTTCCGGATGTTAACGCTTCAAGAAATCCTTCAACTTCTTTCTGCGGGGGATCACATGGCCACCATCGATCTTCAGGACGCGTATTTCCATGTACCGATTCTACCCAGACACAGAAAATTCTTGCAGTTCAGAGTGGCTGGCAGGGACTTCCATTTCAAAGTCCTTCCTTTCGGACTACGTTCCGCACCCCTTGTGTTTACCAAGGTTCTAGCACCGGTGGCCGCACACCTTCCTCTGGAGGGGATCCAAATCTTTCCGTATCTAGACGACTACCTTATCAAGGCAAATTCTTTCATAGTCACAAGTGCCCACATTCAGAGATGTTTGTCCCTCTTCCAATCTCTGGGCCTCTCCATCAATCTCGACAAGCCTCATCTTGTCCCATCGCAAAGAAAAACGTTCTTGGGAGCCACGTTAGACACACAACTGACACAAGCGTTTGTCTCAAACGAAAGGCAACAATAAATTTGCAGACTTGCCCACCTGTTGCGATCAAAAAGGTGCGTTTCAGTCCGACAGTTAAAGTCATTTCTAGGGATGATTTCTTCATGCATTCCTTTAGTCTCCAACTGTCGTCTCAGAATGAGACCCCTACAAGAAGAGCTCAATGACCAATAGTTGCAGGTTTCAGGGTCCTTCGACGATCTCATTCGGATCACTCCCCGGATGCGAGAAGCCTTACTTTGGTGGACTCGCAAAAAGAACGTGGAAAAAGGGTGTGCATTCCTAGTGGAAGCTCCAAGTTTCACCATCACCACAGATGCATCTCTCGAGGGGTGGGGAGCACACCTTCAAGGGCTGATGGTCAGCGGCAAGTGAAATGTCCAGCAGCGGACATGGCATATCAACGTTCTAGAATTGCTGGCCATCTTCCTGGCCCTAAAATCTTTTTGCACCATCATCCTTGATGCATCAGTATTAATCCGGACGGACAACACAACAAGTATGCACTACTTGAACAAACAAGGAGGAACAAGGTCTGCCCTGCTCTCTCAACAAGCCCAACAAATTTGGGACTGGGCAATACGACACAGGATCAGCTTGTCAGCGATACATGTTCCCTCAGCAGATCAACAGTATCCAATCACGAGTGAGAGCTACATCAACCAACGTTGGATCATTTTTTTCAGGAATGGAGTCGTCCCGATCTAGACCTGTTTGCAACCAGTCAGAACCACAAATGCCCATTCTTCGCAAGTTGGCTTCCCCACAAGGCGTCACACAGCAATGCATTTTCGATTAATTGGTCGCAGATCTATGCTTACGCCTTTGCTCCGATACCGTTGGTTCCCAGGGTTCTCCGGAAAATGAAGAGAGAACCTTGTCGCCTAATTTTCATTGCTCCCAGGTGGCCTCGCCAGTTCTGGTTCACCGAACTCCTCCTCTCAGAATGCAATCCCATTCAGTTTCAACTAATACCGAACCTTCTGTCTATCCAGAACAGACAGATCTGCCATCCGGACCCTGCATCTCTGAGATTAGCGGCCTGGCGCCTGAGCACCTGGAATTCGCTCATTTGAACATTCCTGCAGACTGTAAGAACGTCTTAGCCAATGCTCGAGCGCCTTCCACTATTAAGACGTACAGGCTTAAATGGAAAAGATTTTGCATGTGGTGTCAAACTGCCAATATTCATCCAATCCATGCAAAACCGAAGCAGATTCTACCATTCTTTTTGCAATTGGCAAGATCAGGTCTTTCCCATTCTATTCTGAAGGTATTTTTAGCAGCTATTTCAAGATATCGACAAGATGGTTCCAACTCTCTTTACTCAGCTAGGATCATTCAACAGTTTTTCAAAGGATTGTTTCGTATGTTTCCTCCTATTCGCCTTCCACCTTCTTCCTGGCATCTTAACGTGGTGCTTGTACAACTTATGCGGTACAAAAGGGATTGGTGATGGACGGAGCATCTGAACCAATTAAACACTCACACCCAGTCAAAAGATCTGCGTTTGATCCATCACCGTTCTTTAGCCCACTCTGCCACCCCAGTTCAGACATGGCTATATGCAAATCAGTCTGACCCTGTGCCTCATGGGAACAGTCCAGCCCGAACTGCCAAGCCATGCCTTCCCTGGACCGGAAACAAGCTTCCGAGGACCGGTTTCTGGCATTCCAGCCGTCTTCAGCCGGGCTTGCTTGAATACAGTGGCAAAGTGAGCAAGGGACTCACGTCTGAGCATACCCTGCCACAATTATGGCGGCCAAAGCGGTACAAAAGGGGTGGTGATGGACGGAGCATCTGAACCAATCAAACACTCACACCAGTCAAAAGATCTGGGTTTGATCCATCACCGTTCTTTAGCCCACTCTGCCACCCCAGTTCAGACATGGCTATATGCAAATCAGTCCAACCCTGTGCCTCATGGGAACAGTCCAGCCCGAACTGCCAAGCCATGCCTTCCCTGGACCGGAAACAAGCTTGTTTGAAACAGTTTTAATGCTTAGCACTGGAAGAGCTTTTCTCGAAAATATATACAGCATCAACAATGACCGCTGTCAGCTATTGTCCAGTTAACACGGTTAATATTTCTATAACTGAAGTGGAAGATGCCATAAACCAAAGTGCAGGAAATAAAGCGCCAGGTCCTGACGGATTATCAATTGACCTAATTAAATCTGAGCCAGATTTCTGGTCGCCCTTACTGTGTAATGTTTTTAATAATCTGTCCAATACTACAATCCCTAAAACTTGGTCAAATAGTATCATCGTTCCCATCTTCAAGAAGGGCGATAGACTTAATCCTAGTTGCTATTGCCCTATATCATTGATCGATAATACTCTGAAGATCTTAGGAAGAGTGATTTTTAATAAGATCAGGAATTGGGCAGAGGAAGCTCAAATTTTTTAGTCCATGCCAGCTGGGATTCAGGAGTAGTGTGGGAACTGTAGAACAGTGCCTGAACTTAAATCTCATATCTGGCAAATATACTATCGCCAAAAAAGCCCGCTATATCTGGGTTTTATGGATTTAAGTTCGGCATTTGATTTTGTTAACCGTTCACGGCTATGGGAGATTCTGTTAAATTATGGGTTGGATAAGGCACTTGTATACTTCTTGGCGCATCTGCATAGAGACCTGAAAGCACAGGTTTGGATAAACAACGAAGGAGAGGTTTCCAGGGATATTTTAATTGGTAGGGGGTTAGACAAGGTTGTGTCTTAGCCCCCCTACTTTTTATTCTTTATATAAATGAATTAAATAAATCCCTGTCTAAATTAACTTGCGATGTCCCAAAAATTAACGGTAAACTGTTTCCCGTACTTTTATATGCGGACGATGCGGTCCTGATGGGCCGCACACCAAAAGCACTTCGCACTTTAATAACGGGCTTTGTATTCTTTATGGCAGGTTTGGATTTGTGTACCAATTTTAATAAATCGTATATAATGTCCTGCGGGCCCAAAAAGCACCACATTGACCATATTGTGTCCGGAAAAGAGCTTTTAAGAAGCACCAGCACTTTTCCCTACCTGGGTCTAGTCTTTTCAGACTCAGGAACCTGGCAGCCACATGTGGCATTTGGAAAAAATAAACTCGGTAAGGCTATAAATTCAATCATTAGCCTCCGACAGCCAAAGCAGGCGGTGGTTGTAATACCGTTACTACAGAT
Organism: Lissotriton helveticus; assembly: GCF_964261635.1. NCBI lineage: Eukaryota > Metazoa > Chordata > Amphibia > Caudata > Salamandridae > Lissotriton > Lissotriton helveticus. The sequence goes on from NC_136073.1 coordinate 736,130,953, forward strand.
CTATAGAGCCCAATGTATACCGACGGCGACTTATGGCGCAGAGGTGTGGGGGTATACAAACTGCAGTACTATCCAAACTGAGGAAAATAGATTCTGTAGAAAGGTATTAGGGGCCTTAATTTCAGCACCTACCTTCATTTGCCATAAGGAATTAAATCTTCATTATGTGGAGGATTTCATCAAGTCGCGACCAGTATTATTCTGGCTAAAGATATGGCGAAATCCTGCCGCACTCTTAACGCAAGAAATAATCACAGATTGTCTTAAATGTGACAGGGGTAGTTATATACCATGGCTAAGAGCAGTGAAGAATAGCCTAGCCAGCGTAAGGTTGGAGCACATTTTCTCCATCCCTCTAGCTACAGACGGTATAAGTCTACAGTCTGTGAGAGGGGCATTGTATGATTTATACCGTGTGGAAAGAGAAAATATGGATCTCTATAAACCGTCAATCATTAGATACACCTCTCTTCTGGTGTCACCAGGCAAGAATAATAATATGCCACAGGTATACCTCAGAAAAAATCTTGGGAGATGGAATAGAAGTTTGCTATTTTGTCTCAGGGACGGGAGTATAAAATACTCACTCTGTTTTCCGTTAGGTTTTAACAAAAATGTGGAGAACCCGCCTTGCCTGTGTGGCATCGGTTGCAAACAAACTTTGTTACATTTTCTGTTTTTCTGTGGTTTTTATGTCAGATATACCAAACAGTATTTGATTCCTTATTTTAAAGTACATGCTTTTATAAATTTTAACTTGGCATTTCACGAAAAACAGCAGTTAGGTAGTGATGATATGATTTTCAGAGTAAGCTCCTTCCTGCAATCTGCGATACGTTCGCGAGTTTCTATGAATATGCCATAGATAAAGTGAACTATTTGCACATATATCTGCTGTTTTTGCACATAGTCTAAAGTTTACATTGATATCGCTAGAACTGTTGTTTATATAATATATATATAGTCATTATTTGCACTTCATTGCTAGCCTTGCACATTGGTCTCATGTCGATACTGAAGTCTCTATCCTTAACCCGTTTTTATGGATGTGTTTTATGTGATTATATATTTATGTACTATTGGTTGTGATGATTTGCACTTTTATGGATATTTTAAAATCCGAATAAAGACCATTTGACTTGACTTGACTTGGCTTAGCACTCAGCACAAACCCACAGATAGGACTGAAAGCATTGACAGCTCACAGGCTGCATTGCAGAAAAACTAGCCCAAAAAAGCTGAAAAGCTAACTCATAGCAACATAGCAATAAACTGGCACTGTGCCTTTAAGGCAGCCAAGACCCCGAGCTTCCCATCATGCCTCAGGCGTGACAGTTAGGTCAGTTGTTCTTTCCGGCTCCTTCAGGAAGGACCCTGGTTACACAGCTCCACTTCTTTCTGATTTTTATCAGATATACTCTCCACTTTTCTCGAACATTTTGCCTTACTTCGACGTTTTACATCGCTTGAAGTAAGGTTTCTGTCTTTTTTGACAGGATTTGGTATTTTTTCCACTCAAATATGCCACCTCTTTTTCACCCCTGCCCTTCTTGCGGAAAAAAGAAGGCCAGGTCAGATTCTCATGAAGTCTGTGTGCTTTGTCTTCATAAGGACCATGTTCCCAAGACTTGCCCTCATTGCCAGTCTTTATTCAAAAGGACTCTGAAAGACAGAGAAAGAACTAGTATTTTTGGACTGGCAGAAAAAGAGAAATCTTCTTACAGAGGAAGGTCACCGGCGAGGAAAGGCTCCAAGAGGGCTAGATCTCCTTCTAGGAGCAGGATCCGTCACTCTTCCTCTTCAGCGTCGGGCTCGGCGCTGAAAACGCTACCCCCGGTAGGTCATATGTCTAAAAAGAAGACCGTCGACAGCGGGCTCGCCGTCGAGACAACACCGACATTCAGGTACATAAAGGCATTCACCGTCGACGTCGAAGAATCCTCCGCCGTCGTCAAACCGGTGACGATCGGCGTCGAGGAATGGAAGCCCTCCGCCGTCAACTCTGTGACGATCGGCGTCGAGGAGCAGTAGTCCTCCGCCGTCGTCATACAGGCGACGATCGGCGTCGAGGATCAAGAGCCCTCTGCCGTCATCACGACAACTATCGGCATCGAGGATCAGAAGCCTCCGCCGTCGTCAACCAGGCAACGATCAGCGTCGAGAGGCATAAGTCCACCGCCGTCATTATCCTGGCAGTTGACATTGAAGGTCCCTTCGGCGTCGAGGACTCCGCCGTCGTCAACTCGCCGACGATCGGCGTCGAGGACCAGAGGAGCTCCGCCGTCGTCATCTCGACGACTATCGGCGTCGAGGATCGAGAGCCCTCCGCCTTCGTCAACACGGCGACGATCGGCGTCGAAGAGCAGAAGTCCTCCGCCGTCGTCGGCGCCACGACGTTCGGTGTCGAGGCTTAGGGATTCTCCTTCGTCGGCGAGACAATTGACGTCGAGGAACAGAGAATCGACGTCGAGTCCGGTTCCAACACCTTGCTGGGAATCGACGTCGAGAAGGTCAAAGTCGGCGTCGAGGATGGCTCCGTCAGAGCAGGTCATACGCTCGATATCAAGACCAGCATCAGTAAGGTCTAGAAAGGTTTCTGTGGTTTTGGTGACGGAGTCAGCGTCACGGCACTCATCCTCTCATTCCTCGAGACGCCCTTCATCAAGACATACGCCATCTGCATCTCCAGAGCGGCATTCAGAGAGGTCGCGACAAAGATCACCTTCACGTCACAGGGAGGCCTCTCCTTCTGTTCACTTGTCTCCGAGATGACTCCTTCCGCCTTCATCACTGAAGCAAAAATCTTACAGGAGCATCTCGACGAGAAGAGGAATACACCAGTCCTCTCCACAGATCGCCTCTGCAGTGATTGGTGCAAGAGGTGGATAGATCACCTTCAGCCAGACGTAGGGACCGTGCAGGCAGATTGAGAGAGCGCAGACCTTCCAGTTCCCATCACAAAAGGAGACGGTCTCCTACATGGTCTTCCTCCTCTACTCGCTCCTCTAAAAGGGACTATTAACCCACCCTATCAGATAGTCCTCTATCAAGAGTGTCTCCAATAGACGACATAAATACATACCTCGATGTACTTCAGAGAGGAGCTCAAAAACTGAACTCAGGTTGAAATGACGGTGATCTTTGAGACGTTGCATCAAAAATCTGCGTCTCGGCTGTTGCTCCCTCTGGTCCCTGGTCTTCTGGAACCAGTAATGGACATTTTTCTAACTCCGTCTACCATTGAGTCTGCACCGTCTAGGATTCAGAAGAAGTACAAGCTGGCAGGTACAAACCCTGTATTCTTGAAATCAGATCCGCCTGCGGACTCTGTTATCACCGCTGCGGCAAGAAAACTACACGCAGTTACGGCGTCTTCATCAGTCCCTCCGGACAAAGAAAGTAGGTCCCAGGACTCTTGGGGACGGAAGGTTTGCGGGTCTGCAGCATCATCGCTAAAAGGATCTAGCGCAGTAGCTTTATTAGGCCTCTATGACAGAGCTTCATGGGACTCCTTGGATCGTTTCAAGGGGAAACTCCCTAAAGAAGATCAGAAGGATTTTGAGGATATCATCACAGAGGGATCCCTTGTGGCCAACCAGATGATCAGCACGGCAGCGGATGGTGCTACTCTGTCTGCACATTCGTATGCGCATGGGATTTGCGCTAGGAGGTCGGCCTGGTTAAGACTGACAGGTCTTAAACCGGATGCACAGTACAGAATTCTGAACCTTCCTTTCTCGGGCTCCTCCCTGTTCGGCGCCCACACGGATGAAGAGATGGCTAGGATGAAAGCTGAATTAGACGCTCTCAAAGCGGTGGGATTGGAAAAGAAGAAGGAATTCAAGCGGAGATACAGACCCAACCAGCGCAAGGGCTACCAATAGAGGGTTCAAACCCCTCAATGGTCCCAAGGCAAGAACCAAATCACAGTTCCAGGGCCGTAAGTCCACCAGAGGTAGAGGAGGTCACCAGCAGCAATCCTCTAACACGGCCAGATCAGCAGGGAAGCAATGAACAGGGGCTTCCTCTGGCGCCGTTGCCCACTCCAGTGGGAGGAAGTGTATCACAGCATCTGAAAGAGTGGTGCAACATAACAAAAGATTGTTGGGTGCTCAGTATACCTCGCAATGGATATGCACTACGTTTTTGTGTGCTTCCAAAGGACATTCCTCTGAAAAGATCTCGTCCTCACCAGCTAGAGCTACTTCGACAGGAGGTTTTAACCCTTCTACAGAAGAAGGCCATCGAGGAGGTCCCTCCCTCTCAGCGAGGGAAGGGAGTTTATTTCAGGTACTTTCTTGTGCCAAAACGAGATCAGGAGCACAAATTCAGACCTATCCTGGACCTTTGACTGCTGAACAAAGTCATCTTGAATGAAAAGTTTCTCATGTTGGCACTTCATCAAATATGTTCACATCTGCAAGCAGGAGATTGGATGTGTTCGATGGATCTCCAAGACGCGTACTTCCACATACCTATCGTGCCACATCATCGCAAATACCTACGATTCGTAGTCGTCAGCAAACATTATCAATTCAAGGTCTTGCCCTTCGGGCTGAAATCTACCCCACGTGTCTTTAACAAGTGCATGGCAGTGGTGGCGGCGGCTCTGCACAGAAGGGGTCTGTTTGCTTACCCTTACATGGACGATTGGCTCCTGAAAGGACCATCTCCTCAGAAAGTAAGAAGCGATTTTCAAGTCTGCCTGATGCTGCTCCGCAGGCTGGGTCTTCATGTTTAACATGGAAAAATCAGTGCATTGGCCTACCCAGACAATCCATTATTTAGGCTTCACTCTGGATTCAAACATAGGAAGAGCGTTTCCTTCGGAGGAGAGACTTTCTTCGATGCAACAGAAGTGCAAGACTCTTCTCCAAACAGATCACCCAACAGTCCGGCAAATGGCATCTCTGCTAGGTTCAATGGCCTCTCATTCCCAACGCCAGGCTGAGGATGAGGCCTTTGCAACAGGACCTGGAGGACAGGTGGAACCAGGCATCGGGGTCCTGGTAAGACCGTATTGTGCTATCTCAGACAGCGAGGTTGTCCATTCTGTGATGGACTCGACCGAAGAACCTCTTGGTGGGAGTCCCCTTCCATCAACCAGTTCTGGCGCAATCCTTGATAACGGACGCATCTCTTCAAGGATGGGGGGCGCACATGGATTGCCCACAGATGCAGAGCCGGTGGTCCATCAAGGAGCAGTCCTATCATATAAACATGTTAGAACTGCGAGCAGTACACCTAGCTCTGAAGGCTTTTAAGCCCTCGATCAAGGCCAATTCAATTCTGATCCAAGCAGACAACACGACCACCATGTATTACCTCAACAAACAGGGTGGTACGTGTTCTCGCCTGCTCTCCCTGGAAGCTCTAACGATTTGGCACTGGCTCCTGGCCTGAGGCCTCTCCATCACAGCAGTGCATCTGCCAGGGGAGCAAAAAGTGCGGGCAGACGCACTCAGTCGGCACTTTGAAGATTAGCCAGACTGAGTGCTAAATGACGAGGTGGTGGTGTATATTTTCCATCATTGGGGTCAACCTTCCGTTGATTTGTTTGCAGACGACCAAAACAAAAAATTCCACGCCTTCGCATCCAGGTTCCACCGTCCAGGGTTGAGGGGGGATGCGCTTTTGATGGATTGCTCCGGAATCTTTGCGTACGCCTTTCCTTCCCTGCCTCCTCTGTCTCTGATCCTGAAGGTGGTGTCCAAGCTCATTCGATCCAGCATGACGATGATCTTGATAGCTCCGGATTGGCCGCGCCAGTGGTGGTACCCGGACCTGTTGCAGTTGTCGGTACTCCCTCACAAGAGGCTACCTTGCAGGCCGGACCTGTTGACCAAGATGGACGGGAAGATTCTCAATCCCAGCCTTCCCTCACTGAATTTGGCAGCATGGCTCCTGAGGTCCTGCAATATGGACACTTGAAGTTGCCGCAGGACTGCATGCACATCCTGAAAGAGGCAAAGACACCTTCCACAAGGGCATTGTACTCTTTTAAGTGGAAGAGATTCTATTTGTGGTGTATGCGTAATCATTTGAATCCTGAAACTGGGCAAGAAGAGGTGATTCTTCCTTACCTCCTTGATTTAGCCAAAACAGGTTTGAAGTACCCCTCAATCAGAGTACTCTTGGCGGCCATTATGGCCTACAGAAAGTCTCCCAACCGGCCTTCCTTTTTTCAGCTACCAGTGGTTAAGGATTTCCTACAGGGTTTGAAGAAAGTCTAGCCCCCTGTTCGGCCTCCTTCTCCTCCTTGAGAGTTGAATTTAGTCATTTCTAAATAAATGGGTCCTCCATTTGAATCCATTTATAAGGCCACGTTGGAGCACTTAACATGGAAGAACGCTTTCCTAGTGGCGATAACATCAGCGCGCAGAGTAAGTGAGATCCAAGCGCTATGTGCCACGGAACCATATACTGTTTTTCACCACAACAGGGTAGTGTTAGGGACACACCCTAGTTTCTTACTAAAAGTTGTATCTGATTTTCATGTTTATCAGTCGATCTCCCTTCCGTCTTTTTTTCCCAATCCTACCACTCCGGCGGAAAGGTCCCTTTACTCATTAGACCTTAAGAGAGTGCTCAAGTTCTATTTGGAAGGAACAAAGGCCATAATGAGATCAGATCAATTGTTTTTAAATTATGGTTCCATGAGGACAGGCTATCCAGCTGCCAAAGGGTCCATTTCAAGATGGATGGTGTCCTGTATAAAATTGGCCTACTAGTTAGCGAATAAACCCTTATTGTTGTCACCTAAAGCACACTCCACCAGGGGTAAAGCGGCTACATAAGCCTTCTTGCATGATGTTCCAATGACCGTAAGGCTGCAACCTGGAGATCGGTGCACACTTTCACAAGGCATTATTGTCTTGATTCTGATTCCAGGGCGGATACTCAATTAGGCATTAGGTATTAGTAGGTATTACTAGGTATTCCTCCTTGAAGAATCTTTTCAGATAATGAGATATCTGTGTGTTTTCAAGTTTAGTTATCTGAGCTTGATTATTTGCCGGCAGGTGGAAGAGGTGAGGCGCGCTGTTCTATTCATTTGCTTATGACTATTGATGAGGATCCCCTGGAAGAGAAGGATTAGTTACTTACCTGTAATCCTAGTTCTCTTCCAGGGGTATCCTCATCAAAGTCATAAGCAACCCTCCCGCCTCCCCGGGCAAAGGAACCTTGTTTTTTTTTTAAAGAATTGTCAGCTCTTTGTGCCATGGCTTTTGAGTCTCCACAAAGAACAACTGACCTAACTGTCACCCCTGAGGCATAATGGGAAGCTGGGGGTCTTGGCTGCCTTAAAGGCACGGTGCCAGTTTATTGCTATGTTGCTATGAGTTAGCTTTTCAGCTTTTTTGGGCTAGTTTTTCTGCAATGCTCTGGTTTTTAATGTATTATTTATGATATACATTATTCAGCTCAAGTTTATGGAAGGCTGAATTTGCTTTTTTATTATATATATATATATATATATATATATATATATATATATATATTGCTACGTCTCTTCTCACCCCATGTGTATTGGCTGAAGTCACGGCACAGCAACAGGTCAGTTTGTAGAAAATGTATCTTTATTTACACACCATGTGCAAAGTTAAGCGTGCATCAAATAACGGACGGCCTACGCGTTCCGGCTACTCCTAGCCTTCCACTATATATATCCTGAACACTCAAACCACTTCCAAATACCACACACGGCGGTTTAGGCGAGGAAAGAGACACAGACCTCTGCAGTTTCTTCTGGGCAGTAAATCTTCTTTATTAGAGAGACCAAACACACAACGCGTTTCAAGCCCTAAAGCCCTTGTTCACGTGTAAAATGGTGAAAACGCCATCTACCATTTAAAATATCAACAACCACACCCCTTGTCTGACATCACAGGTCACGTGATAATATGTATAGACAAACGACTGACTATGCCACAAAAGTAGTTCTGTAGTTCCATATTCAGTAGGCAGGATTGCAACATATAGCACACTCTCTATATCTAGACACGTTATTAAAAATATAAAACATGTAAAGTGCATAAATGTCATAATATTTATGTAAAAATAAAAAATAATTTTTACATCACTCTCGTTTGGATAAATCCAAACACTGCCTACAATTCTACCGTCATATTGTCTGTAATAAAATATCACCGGATAAATCCATATTCAATCATATCGAAAGATAAAGACCTGCGTGTCACTTGTGTGAGAAAAATGAATTTTTAGTTATTTCTAAAAAAAAATTTTAGTGATACAAAAGTGTGTGTATTGTGCAAAATAGTGCATATATAAATATAAAGTGCTAGTATAGACAACGTGTTCAATTCATAATTTGATTTTTCAATTTTCCAAATATTGGTATACTGTTCTAAAACCATCACTAGGTAATAGAAAATTATTTTGTCCAAGACGGACATGATGTTCGTTAAAACCACCAATATCAAAAATATACAACCATACAAAAAATTAGGTTGATTAAAAATCAAATCAGAGGGAAAAGAGAACAATATTATACAGTTAATACAACCCGGAAATTGATACATTTCAGCAAAGCTGCTCCTCAATCCACTATTTACACTATACAATGTAATAGATTCAGGAAACCTGAGACATCAGCGCCACAAAATTGTTTATAAAAAATTGGGCATGTCCTCTGTCGTGTTCAAACCATTAGGCCATTTACAGTCGAGATCAAGGATATACTTTGTTTCCAACTGCCGTAACTGTCGTTCCCTGTTGCCACCCCTTCTTTATTTGGCAACAGCATCCAGTACATAATAAGACAGGCAGTTGATATCATTAGCGTGAGCTCTTTTAAAATGTCTAGCCAAAGGATACGCTGCATCACTGTGGAGAATGGCCCTGATATGCTGCAAGATCCTGACGTGCACCTGTAGCTTTGTACTACGAACGTAGTTAAGCCCACAAGTGCACGTCAGGACATATACAGCATATTCGGTTTTGCAGTTGTAGGTTCCCCGAATCGATATAGGTGTTGGACTGAACGGTGTGGAGTATGCGGTCATATTGCACCCAAATTTGCAAGCACAACAAGTGGCACGCTTTTTAAAACCCTTCATAGGTGTTAGCCACGTGGTGACCTGTTTTAATTCCGGTGACACCCGATCTAGAACAGAGCCCATAGTGCTGCTCCTTCTGAAAGTAATGATGGGTTTTTCTACTACCCTACCACGGAGGACGTTATCAGTTAGCACTATCGGCCAATGCTTGTTCAATATTGTCCTTATCTGGCGTTCCTCCCTATTATACGTAGTAATCAATCTGGGAGTGTTATTAGTCTTATAGGCAGTCACGGTATCAGGGACCTGTGAAATAATCACTTCGGGGTCAAATAGGCTATTTCTAGATCTCATCTTAGCCTTATCTATCGCATCTTTCAGAATCTTTTGTGAATATCCCCTTACTTTAAGTCTACCAACCAGCTCAACCTGACATTTATTGAATTCTTCTTCACTGCTGCATATGCGTTTTAACTTTAGGATTTCTCGATAAGGGATGTTAGCAATGAGATGTTTTGGATGAGAGCTGGTCGCATGTAGGGTGATATTTCCACAAGTTGGTTTCCTATACAGGGTGCTTTCAATGTTGTTGTTCTTGACAAATACCTTAACATCCAAGAATTCTATTTCACTTCTGTGAATATGGGAAGTGAATTTTAGATTAAAGATATTATTATTAATCTTATCTATGAAGCTACAAGCTTCCTCTTCACTCCCCTTCCACAAAATGAACACATCATCTATGTATCGTAAGTACGACACAATGTGTGCCTGATACTCCACTTGAAAAGTGGTTTTGCGGACCTGCTCCTCCCACCAGGCCACATGCAAGCATGTGTAACTGGGGGAGAAGCAGGCCCCCATCGCCACACCTCTCACCTGTCAGTATATATCTTTGTCAAACAGGAAATAGTTATTATCTAGGCACCATTTAATGAGTTCTAACACAACTTTGTTGTGTTCATATAAGGTACTTGATCTAGTCTCCAAAAAATGTTTTACCGAAGCCATGCCCTGTTGATGATCTATACTCGTGTATAATGCTTATATATCAAGAGTGATAAGAAGCAAATCATTTAACCATTGTAACTTATCTATTTTCTGTAGGAAATCGCCAGTATCCTTAACATAGCTTGGCAACTCCGTTACCAAGCTCTGTAGGAAAAAATCTATATACTGGCCTACATGTTCCCCCAGACTATTGATGGCAGATATAATCGGTCTCCCAGGTATTGGGAAAACATTTTTATGAATTTTAGGTATCAAATATAAAATCGGCAGTACCGGAAACTCATTTGACATAAATTTGTGTTCGTCCATAGAGATAAGGCCCTGTCTCTTCCATAGTGCCAGTTGTTTCTGCAATACATTTTTGGTTTGTCATACTCCTTAGCACTGGATTTCACATGGTAGTTTACGTCATTAAGCTGCCGTTGTGCTTCTGTTATATAATCTTTTCTAGGCCACAATACAAGATTGCCCCCCTTGTCAGATTTTTTAATTACCACGTCCTGATTTTTTTCAAGTTTATCACATATATGATTGTGTTTCCAGGGTCCCGCGCATGGGCGGGAATATTCATGTGTTTATGACTTTGTAGAGGATACCCCTGGAAGAGAACTAGGATTACAGGTAAGTAACTAATCCTTCTCCGTAATCTTTTTAAATAAGGTGAGCCTCTGTTCTTCCCTCCTCCTCTTTACTGTTTCTCAGGTACATATCAGCTATGCTTATTATTTATATAAACAATGCCCTATATTTATATATATATATATATATATGTATATATATGTATATATATGTATATATATATATATATGTGTATATATATGTGTATATATATATATATATATATATATATATATATATACACATACATATGCATATTATGGAATTTCTATGTATGTTACTGCATAATGTCTCTTGTACATATGATTATGTTACATGTAGAATCTTAGAGCATTATATGGATGTACCGCTTTCTACTCTGATTCAGGCATGTGAATCTATGAAAGATACCCCAATACTGGAGAAGAACAATAGTTACTTACCTGTAATCTGTGGTTCTCCAGTATTGGTATCTTTCATAGATTCACATGCAACCCACCCACCTCCCCTCAGAGGCTCACTTATGCTCTTTTCACTTTAGTTCACTCTTGTGCGAGAAAATCTGAGAGCCTGAGCCTCTGAGGAGAACATTCTGGAGGGTGCTGTCACCTGATTGGCTGCAGTTTGGACTGTATATAATGACTTGGACAAGTCATAAATGTGGAGGTTTTTTTTCTTGTAGTTTCTGGCTACTTTACTTCCTGTGCAAAAACAACAGTTTATTTATTTGATTTATTTATTTGGAGAGTTTTATAAAGCGCGAACAAGATCCTAGCGGATATCAGAGCGCTGTACATACAATAAATGTTACTTATAGAGGAAACAGAAATATATAAAATTAAATGTACATAAAATGTAGTAAAAAGCAGCATAGTTAGATTTAGCATCAGTAAGTGTCTTGTATTTGAGAGCGCGGAAGCATCTCATACAGGGATTCAGCAGACCGTAGTCATGTATATTGGGCCATGAGGATGGATTTAACTTCCTTTTTGAAAGAAGTAGAGGACGGGTTAAGTCTGGTTTCTGGGGGTAAGGCGTTCCAAATTCTGGGTGCCATCCCAGAGAAGGATCTGTTATAAGTTTTTTTCTACTGGAATTTTTGTGGTTTCAGAAGTAATTTGTCCGCATTTCTTGAGGATCTGGCCCCACCAGAGATCGTACGTTTCTGTGCCAAGTAACTGGGTGTCTTTTGATGTAGAACTCTGTGTGTCATGCACGCAATTTTCAAATTAATTCTCGCCTCAAGGGGTAGCCAGTTCAAGGATTGAAGGTCCGGGGAGATGTGGGAACTGCGTTTAGATCCAGTTATGAGTCTTGCTGCTGCGTTGATAGAGGCTCTGAGAGGTGCAGTTGATGCTTTGGGTAAGCCACATAGAGAGACACAGCGGTATTCCACACTTGGTATAACCAGAGCTTGAACTGCCTGCTGAAAGTCATTATGTGGCAGGAAGGGTTTCAGTTTCCTTACAGTGTTTATCTGGAAGTTTGCTCCCTTTGTAGCATTGCTGATATGTTTTTGCATGTTAAGGTTACTATCTAAAGTCATTCCAAGTGACTTCGCCGAGTCCAAAATGGTAGGTTGTACATTAAACGCCGTGATATGTTTGATCAAATTTTGCATTTTCGGGATTTGAGCTGGCGGAGCTATTAGTAGAAATTCGGTCTTGAGGGTGTTCAATTTAAGATGATTTTCTGCCAGCCATGTTTGGGTATTCTTAAGAGCTGTGTTAAGTAATTTGATGTCCTCTAGGGTGTGTATCTTGAGGTATAGCTGTGTATCATCTGCGTACATGTGATATTGCACGTTAGAGGATTGTAGAATTTCGGTGAGAGGTTCCATGAAGAGATTAAACAATGTTGGGGATAGTGCGGATCCTTGCGGTACACCCAGGGTTACTGGGATGGGCTTGGACAGGGTGTTATTGACTTTGAATTGTTGTGTCCGGTTTTGGAGAAAAGAAGTGAACCAGCTCAACACTACACCAGATAGGCCCATTCTGTGTTTCAGGAGGTCTAGCAAGTTTGCGTGCTTGACCGTGTCAAAGGCCGAGGAGAGATCAAGCAGCTCTATTTTGGTCGAGTATTTGCAGCGCATCATCGATAATGTGTGTCATGGCTGATTCTGTGCTATGGCCAGCATGGAAACCTGACGTGTGTTTGTTGAGAAGGTCAAAGTGGTCGATATGTTAGGTTAGCTGTAGGTGCACACATTTTTCCAGCAACTTGGCTACGGTAGGGATATTGGAGATAGGGCGATAGTTGTTTAGATCTGTGGGGTCTGCCGTGGGCTTCTTAAGAATGGGTGAGACCTGGCCCACTTTGAGGGTATCTGGGATGCATCCTTGCTGAAGTGAACTGTTTATGATCTTGGACCAGAGAGGTAGAAGTAGTGGAGTAAGGGCTTTGACTGCGTTTGCCGGAAGCGGGTCGGAAGAGTGGTTAGCTGGGTTCAATGCACTGAGAATTTTGCCTAGAGCATCTTCAGAGTAATAGGAGAATGATGACCAGTCTGCGTTATTTTTGGGGTTGGACTTTGGTGAAAGTTGGCCAGGCGTAGGACTGGGGTCAAGAGAGGTTAGAGTATTCGGTCTTGCGTATAAGGTTTGATCCTTTAGGAGGTCGTTCTTGATGGCGTCAGTCTTCAGGAGAAGAAGGTGGAGAATTCTTCACAATTTGGCTGCGAGTATTCGGAGTCTTGTGGTCGTTGGGGTGTATCCTTAGATTGGGTTTTTATCAGATCAAAGAGTTTTGTGGGACGGTTTCTTGCCTGGTCAAGTTGGAGGCTGAAAAAATCGGCTTTGGTGCGCTTGATCTTGCGGAAATATGCGTTCCTCTTTGTCCTAAGAGACATGAGGTGGTAGGTTAATGGTGTTGATCTCCAGATCCGTTCTGCAATTCTGAGTGAGCGCCTGTCCTCGTTGAGTATACCATTAAACCAAGGTTTGGAACCTTTCAGTGAGACTCTTTTTAGTTGCAAAGGAGCTACCTTGTCTATTATTGAAGTCATGGTCGTAAGGTAGTGACTGGTGAAATCGTGAACTGTGGAGGATCCTGCGGGAGGCAGCAGTAGGTTGGAAGAAGAGGAAGGCAAGGAGTTGGGGTTAAGTTTTTTCAGGTCTCTTTTCCAGACTTTTGGTCTTGTGGATTGGGCTGAGTTCAATTTCACCGTTTCCTTAATGGTGAAAGTGATGATGTGGTGGTTAGACCAGTCGCAGGGTAGGATCCAATCTAGCTGAATGGAGTCTGATTTAGTGATTACTAGGTCCAGGATCGATCCTTTGTCATGTGTTGGGATGTTGCAGAATTGCATTAGTTGTAGGTCAGCCAGGAAATTCTTAAGACTGTTCACTGCAGTATCATAAGGGTCATCCCAATAGAGATTAAAATCTCCGAGGAATATTTGAGTAATTTGTCGCTCCGTGTAAGATGAAACTATGTCCATGAAGTGTTCGATGAAGGTGAGGTTCTCACCTGGTGGGTGATAGATGGTATGCATAGAGCAAACTGGTTTACCCTTGCTATTGATGTTAAGGCACATGTATACGCATGACTGGAATAATGGGGAGATGGTTCTGCTTACCAATATATTGCTACGGTGTATGCAGGCTATGCCTCCCCCCGACTTGTCGGCTCTAGCTCTATCTAGTCTGATGATGTTGTAATTGGGTGGAACTAAAATGTCAATGATTCGTGTGGAGGATTCTTTTAGCCAGGTTTCAGTAAGCATTAATAGGTCTGGCTCATGTGTGAGGATGAGGTCAGCTATATCCGCTGCATGTCTTACGGCCGATCTGCAGTTTAGGAGAATACATTTGAGTTTGGGCGTGCTGATGGTTGAAGAGGGTTCCTGAGTGAAGGGGATACTTCTGAGGTTGGAGTTTGTGACGCATCTAATGTTTGGTTTAGAGGTCCTATAGGGATTAGGAGGGATAGTAGGAATTAACGATGGTGTGGATGTGGTAGGCTTCAAAGGAGCAGGATCATAAGATCTCAACAGGGAGAGTAAATCGCTCTCTGAGAGCGGATTGGTGCTTCTGAGTGGTCGAGATGAATTGTTGTGGGAGGGGACTGAGGACCAGTTAGGGGAGTGGTGATTCAGGTTAATGGTACTTTGGTTTCTGCGCCCCCAGATTTTGGGGTGTCTAGTTGTTTTAATACCCCATGATTGTTTCGCTAAACGAACATTGAGAGCTTGTAGTTCTTCTTTGATTTGGCTCAAAGAATTTATGATCTCATCAAGTATGGGGTTATGTGCCGGGGGGCGTGTGGTATATGGCTGTGTTATGGGTGTGGATTTGGATGTGGATTTGGATGCATGCGATGGGGTCTGGTCTGGTGTATGATTTGTTGTGTGTGAGAGTGGGGATGGGAAGAGCGCTTCGGGTGGGAGTGTGTGTGTTGAGTGGTCTGTTGGGGTGGCTAGGAGAGGGGAGTGTAACTGTGTTGAGGATAAAGCAGTAGGTGCTGGGGATTGACTTGGTGTGTGGTATGGGGCTAAAATGTGCGGGGGAGGTAGGGGAGTTATAGATGTGAATATGTGTGTTTGGTGGTCTGTGGGGGAGGGCGGTTGGAAAGATGGTACGGGAAGAGTTGTGGGTGATGAGTGGGCTGTGGGAGTGACTGTCTGTGTAGTGGAGGAGGATAGCTGGGCTGGTGAAGCGGGTAGAGTTATGTATGGCAGTGGGTGGGTTGTGGGAGTGGGTGGCTGGGATGAGTGATTAGGAAGTGTGCTCGGGGGCGAGGTGATAGCAGGGGGCCATGAGTCCTCACAGTCCTCTGGGTGGGGTGTCTTAGTGTGATCTAACCGCTGAAGTAAGGGTGGTGGTTTAGCGTAGGAGGAGTGATTACTATGTGTGGTGGTGTTTGGGAAGTTTGCAGAATTTGCAGAGGTGGGAGTGTTAGTGAAGGAAGAGCGGGGGTTAGTCAAAGGGGCATCAGTTGTAGTAGTTTGGCGGTGAACGGTGTTTGCTGGGGGTGCATAGGACGCTTTGGCTATGTTGAGTTGGGGGTTCGGTGTGGTGGCTTGGCATGTGTTGGAGGGTAGAGGTCTAAGTGAAGTGGCGTTGTTGTCAGCAGGGATAGGACATGTGGTATGTTGAGTATTAGCAGGAGGTGTGGCCTGAATGCCTGTATGGAATTTAGACACTTGAGCCTTGATGATTGGGAAGATGTTGTCTAAGAGGGATAGATTGCAATCTGTAGATTGCATTAGTATGGTTCCATTATTATAAATAGTGATGGTTGCTGTCGCTTGGAAAAGTTGGGAGGGGGCGATATAAATAACTAAACCATGTGGTATTTTCCTGGTGGCGGAGAATGTGAATAAGGTTAGGAATGCATTTCTCCATTGCGCTCTACGCTTCGTGTGAAAGATGATATCATTAGTTGTGTGTCCGTTTTGTATTGAGAAATATGGATCTGCTATGGGTGTTTCAGGATGGTGTTTTATAAGGTTGTGTTTGAAGCGTTTGGCTGCGGTTTTAGAGAGATTTGGGGGGTAGATGATGGTGTAAGTGTGTGAGCCTGTGAGCTCCATCATAGATATAGAGTAGCTAGATGGGTGTAGTGTGTGTGTTTCTGTAAGCGGTCCGTGTTGTAATGGAGAGAAGGTAGGGGAGAATAAGTCCAGTTTAGGGAGATGGGAGGAAATAAAGAAATAAAGAGGGGTGTCGGCTGCGGTGGTGACTAGGTGTGAGAGATGGATGTGGGGGGGTCAGGCCTGAGGAGGTGGGTGGGTATGATGTAGTGCGTGAGGTGTCGTGGTAGTGATTAGAATTCTGAGATAATGGAATATAGAATGGAATATAAGGTATGTTGGTATGGTGAGAGTTGACAGATCAGCGGGGCAAAAAATAGTGTAGGAAAAAATAGTGTAGGAAAAAGGAATAGCAGGCCGACGACTATTGAAATAAAATAGTGTAGGCAGAAAGGAACATATAAATATAGGGATATACTGATAGGTGTATTGGCGAGGTGCTAAAGGAGTTATATGAACAGTCTGACCTGTTTTGGCTGGATGTTCAGATCGGCTGGTGAAAAAGGGTGCGATTTCCTTGTGGTAGTGCCTTTCCAATACGGCCGCCTTGTTAGTGCCAGTATCTTAATCAACGTTGAAGTCCTATTTCCTTTTCCCTTTATTGAGGACTGCTAGTTGCATTCTAGTTTTTAAATCAGAGCACTTGTCCTCTTTCAGGTGCAGTGCTTGGGGGTCTGCAGCCTCTGTTAATCCAAGGAGGGGGGATGTGCTTCTCACCTTCTTTGTTTTGAGATTTTATAACTTCTCTTGCCGCCATTTTAGTGTGCAAACTCGATGCCAATACGGCAAGTCACAAGTAAAGATGCAAAGACAAAAGTCTAAATGGCAGTGCTCTACATCAGCAGGAAAGGCTCGCTCGCGGTGTCCTCTCTCGCTGTTATTTAGTTTCCATGAACGCTCACGGCGAAGTTTCATCACTGGCCGGAGGGGGGCGGGGCCACGCGGTAGAGTTAGTTCGGGCTTCCCCCGATCCAGTTTCCCGACCGGGCTTGTCTCACAGTGCTGTTGGAAAGGTTGCGGACCCTCGCTGTACCTCAGGGCACTCCACCGGCGTCAGCACATGTGAGGGCCGGCGTGGGAGGACAGATGCAAGCAAAGCGGGGCAGTTTTCATAAGCCCCCAGGCGTGTAGCTGTTATGATGGACAGAATGCAGAACAATGTCATACATTCACCACAGTACAGAGATCTGGGCCTAAGTCCATCGTTTTTTTGCTCACCATGCCATTCCAGTTTGAACCCAGCCATATGCAAATCAGTCTTGACCCTGTCCCCCATGAGAACAGTCCTTGGAAATACAACAAGGGGGTGATTCAGTTATGGAATTCCAGAGGTTGGAATCATATATTCATACAGTTAATCTAGATAATTACCTCTGAAAACCATAACTTACAACTCTTATTTTTAGCCTGCAAAAATCCTTTTTTATTGATTTTGGGCAACCATTTATTTTTATTTTTACTTTAAACCTGTTTTTTGTTTGACATTTCATACATCTGAAATCTTTTTGTTTCTTTTTTTCATACATGAAACAAGTTATATTACAATACATTTATATATTCACAAAATATACATCATTCTTGCATTTAGACATACGCCATAAATAATTGAACAAAATAATCTTTACAAAGAGATTTTTACATTTGGATACCACTCTTTTTTTGCCAAAAATAGGGATGAATTTCAAGAGTCCTATCGTTTTCAATGATATTGACTGGGACCAAAGCTGTCTCAGTCCTCGAAGTGTCCTCTATTTTATGGTCCTATATAGGGTCGGAGATTTAATTTTTCAGTTTCTTATAAAGAACAAAAATGTTTTCCACTCTACTGCCCTGACGGGGTCAGTATTTCTTTTTCTTGGATTCCTCCAGGCCTCTATCTGTTTCTTGCCGACGCGTTTCGACCTTATGGATGTGGGACCAGAAACTTCAAGTTTACAAGGTTTTCTTCAGGGCTCTGTTTTTGTTTTGGTAGGACCTCTTATATATGTATCAATAGTGACGCATCCGCGCATCTATTCCACATTTTTATTTCTTGTGTATTTCATTTTAGTATGTTGCCGTTGTTTGTATTCTTATCGATGGTGAATGCAAATAAGCGTAGGGAGACACGAGTATTCTATGTCTCTTAGGTCCGTGCTCCTACTATTCAGAGTTTTCGGTACCTTTTGTTTAACGAGTTATATTTTTCGATGTTCTTGGTCGCTGCTTTCCTTCTGCACGTCATTTCCGGTTCCGAAGTAGGAGAGACAGAGCCCCAAGAGAGAAGGACCGGTTTCGTGCTTTCAGCCCTCATCAGCCTGGATAGCTTGATTCCAGTGGCATGGAGAGCACGGGACTCACGTCTGAGCATACCCGCCCACTCGGGATGACAAATGCAAAACAACAGTTGATGGACAGAATGCAGAACAGCGTCATACATTCACCTCAGTACAGAGATCAGGGCCGAAATCCATTGTTTTTTTGCTCACCATGCCATTCCAGTTTGTGACTGAGGGTGAATGTTTTGCCATTGTGCAACATTCCGTCCATCAAATTGTGTGTTTTGCTGTTCACCCTATGGGGGAAGGGTATGACCAGACGTGGGTCCCGTGCTCACTACGCCACTGGAGTCAAGCTATCCTGGCTGAAGACGGCTGATAGCCAGAAACCGGTCCTAGGATGCTTGATTCCGGTCCAGGGAAGACATGGCTTGGCAGTTCGGTCTGGACTGTTCCCATGAGGCACAGGGTCAAGACTGATTTGCATATGGCCATGTCTGAACTGGGGTGGCTTGGTGAGCACAATAACGATGGATTAAACCCAGATCTGTGACTGGGGGTGAATGTTTTGCCATTGTGCAACATTCCGTCCATCATATTGCATGTTTTGCTGTTCACCCTATGTGGGAAGGGTATGCCCAGACGTGGGTCCCGTGCTCACTACACCACTGGAGTCCAGCTATCCTGGCTGAAGACGGCTGATAGCCAGAAACAGGTCCTAGGATGCTTGATTCTGGTCCAGGGAAGACATGGCGTGGCAGTTCGGTCTGGACTGTTCCCATGAGGCACAGGGTCAAGCCTGATTTGCATATGGCCATGTCTGAACTGGGTTGGCTTGGTGAGCAAAATAACAATAGATTAAACCCAGATCTGTGACTGGGGGGTGAATGTTTTGCCATTGTGCAACATTCCGTCCATCATATTGTGTGTTTTGCTGTTCACCCTATGTGGAAAGGGTATGCCCAGACGAGGGTCCCGTCTCACTACGCCACTGGAGTCAATCTATCCTGGCTGAAGACGGCTGATAGCCAGAAACCGGTCCTAGGATGCTTGATTCCGGTCCTGGGAAGACATGGCTTGGCAGTTTGGTTTGGACTGTTCCCATGAGGCACAGGGTCAAGACTGATTTGCATATGGCCATGTCTGAACTGGGGTGGCCTGGTGAGCAAAATAACGATGGATTAAACCCAGATCTGTGACTGGGGGTGAATGTTTTGCCATTGTTCAACATTCCGTCCATCATATTTTGTGTTTTACTTTACTTCCTGGTTCTATGTTACCTATGTTATGGTTATTATGTGCATAATTATTGCTTTTTTATGTACCGTGGGACTCCCACTCAGACGATGGGGAATGATTCGGGCATGTGAATCTATGAAAGATACCAATACTGGAGAACCATAGATTACAGGTAAGTAACTATTGTTCTTCTTTCTACTAAGAATTCAGTTGTAGAATATCTTGAAACAGTGATAGAAGACTTTTTTAGGTTGATAATGTTAATGCTTTTGCATGTTTGTTTTGTTTATGTTCTATTTAGAACTCAAGACTTCGCTACAAAACAAAAGGTGAGACAATTAGAATAGTTAAGAATATAGTGGCATATAACAAATTGAAGGCTTGTATTAGAGCTAAGATTGAAACATAACTTCAGCAAACACTTTTAACTTTCTAATCATGTGTCATAGCTGAGCTGTAGAGGAAAATATTTCTTGATTAACCAATTGGGTATAAACTTTCTATTTTATTTCAGTGAAAATGATCAATTGCTATGGCTTTAGACGTAGATAAATCTTTTTAAATGAGCAAATCCTTTGTGAGTCTTAGTCCCTTTGTCTTAAACAAGGATACCCAGAAAAAGTGTTGTTAACCTCAATTGAGGGAGCGCACAGTATCAACAGAGAAGCACCTCTACATAAATCCTTTAGAGAAAAAACACTAGAATGGCCTTTGTGTCAACATTCTCCATCATATCTGCTGTGAATAAGAAAATTATCAATAGGAGATTATTTCTGATTTTCAATTGTTTTTAAAGGTAAACCATAGTTTGCATACCAAAGCTCCAAAAACAAAGACATTCTGATGCCGCCCAGCTACCCCTATGCCTTGCCTTCACTGTTTGTCTGCATACATCTGTATTTTTCCGTTACTCAGTTTTGTTTAGAGGTAAAACTGCTCATTACTTATTTGCGTTGCTAGACTGTGTTGTTGCGTATTACTTTTCACCGTTTTGTGACTATGTCTATGTCTATCGAAAGATATGTGACTATGTCTATCGAAATAGAAGCTTCTGAGTAGGAGGAAAAGTCAGTAAAAATGGCAATTTTGGTCACTGTGGGGCTTTAAAAAGTGGTTATTCAACATCAGGCACAATCCTTTTGACATTTTGCATCATTTTTTCAACATTTGAAAAAATATTTTTTTTGATGAAAAACGATGACCCCGGACCTGTCGAACTTTCTCCAGATGGTCAGAAATGGTAAATTTTTTGCATTGCTTTGCTAGACTTCTGTTAATAAACGCCTTGTTGCCTGTATTTCTTTGCTAGACTGTTTTAATAATAGCATTTTCCCCCTGTTACTTAGTATCGTTTTGGAAGTAATACCACTCATTGCTGTATTGTTTTGCTAGCTTCTATAATAAAACCTTGTTCCTTTGCTCTCTGAGTGATTTTTCCCTCTTGCCGCTCTTTTCCAGCCTGTTTCGCCAAACCAATTCCTGCCCCCCATCGGCCCCGCTCACTGCCACCCAACACCCCTCCCTCTCATCAGGACCTACTTTATGTGGGCTGCAGGGCGTCCACGCCACTGGTGTGCCACCGGCAAGCCCGTCTGTGCTTGGTACGCGCCCAGTGCTAGGAATCCTGGCTTTCTCACGACTCACAGATACAGTGGCTCCGAGACTCTTCAGCAACTGCTGCCACACCTTTTCAAGATCTTTAGAAGGTGTTTGCTCCTGCCTGTACTGTCTCTTCTTCTGCAACACTGGAACTCCCGCACACACAACTACTGCCATGCCGACCATGCCTACTACAGAACAAATTCACTGTGTCCCGCTCAACGTGCAAGCACTCTGCAAGCACACCCCCAAGATCTGGGACACCATCACCTCAACTAACCCCTGACATCATCTTCATTACTGAGATATGGCTCAACTATGCATTTGCACCTGACATTGCCTCAGCAGTCCCCGACAACTACAAGATAGCACAGGAGACCGCATCAACAAGCACGGAGGTGGAATTGCCATAATCCATAAAGAAACCATCCACTGCTCGACCACTGCTGATGGCACCACCCGATCATGGAATACCTCAATTTCAAACTCCATACTGAAGGCAAAGCTCACTTTAGAGGCACCCTCGTATACAGATCGCCAGGGCCACCTCCCAAATTCTGCGACACCATCCCCGAATTCGTTGCCCTGCTCGCCATTGACTCAAAACACTACAGCTTCCTTGGAAGCTTCAGTTTTCAGCTCTATGGCCTTAATGATACCACCAACCTCCTCGAAAGCATAAACAACATAGGCCTCACCCAACTAGTCACTGACTCACCGCACAACGCAGAACACACACTCGATCATATCTTCACGGCCAGCAACAGAGTCAAGTACAGACATGTCACTGAGATCACTTGGACTGACCACACTATTGTCCACTTTATGATCATAGGACCCCCCCGGCACCACCACCAAGCTGACCAACACCTCGCACCGCTGCTGGAGCAAAGTATCAGAGAGCCTGTGGCCTGCCGCTCTCTACACCTCCCACCCGTACACTGCAACAAACCTAGATCAGGCCGTCAAGAACTTCTCTGCCTGGATAACTGGCTGCGCAGACACTCACCCCCATCAAGCCCACCAAACTCAAGAGATCATCCGAACAGACCAGCTGGTTCACTACTGAACTAAGAACAACAAAACGCAACTGTAAGAGACTAGAGAAAAAGCCACGTACTCTGCCACCTTCAAGACATTTCAGTGTCCGGCCGGAGCACCAACAAGCCTTGGCAACTGCAACCAATGTGGAAAGCGAAGAAGATATAGGCCCAGATGTAGGTAGCCAAATACCGGTCGGTAACGGCCGAATTCGGCCGTTAACGACCGGTATTTGGCTTTTGAGATGTAGGGGGCAGGAAACAGGCCATTTAGGTAATTTTACCGATTCGGTAAATATACCGGTCGGTAAATTTACCGACCGGTATTTTTACAGAATCGGTAAAATTGAGATGTAGGTGGGACTCTTCTGAGTCCCACAAGCCCTACAAATTTGGTATTTTACCATCAAATTCAATTTGATGGTAAAATACCGATTCAGGTGTGCATGCACATGTGTGCATGCACACCTGTGCCATATGACAGGCAGACCTGCCCTTAGGGCAGGTATGCCTGCCACATGGCCCCCGAACCTTTTTTGGGGGTGCTAGAGGGTGTCAAAGTGACACCCCCTGCACCCTTGTCAAAGTCGGTATTTACCGATTCGGTAAATACCGACCGGTAATGCCCCATTCATTCCTATGGGCTTCAAAGCCCATAGGAATGAATGGGGCATTACCGGTCGGTATTTACCGAATCGGTAAATACCGACTTTTAAAGATTCGGTAAATCCACATCTGGATTTACCTACATCTCGGTACTTCTATTTTACAGATTCATAAATACCGAATCGGTAAAATTCGGTATTTATGAGTCGGTAAAATAGAATTACCTACATCTGGCCCATAGTGTCTTGAATAGTAAGGTCCAGGTGACTCATCACAAGCAGGGGAGTCAGGGCAGGCACCGAGCAATCAGGGGAGCCTGCTGAATTCAAACAAGACCCTCAAGAGGACCCCCAGGCCGGAGACACTGGAGTCGCAAGAGGACCTTGAGCAGCTCACCAAAGATGCAGGCTCACGATGCAAGTGGTGCGGTGAGGATGAAGATCTTAGTCACAGGAGATGCATGAGGTTGGGGCTGCTTGGAGCCCGAAGATCTTGGTGGAAGGAAGCCAACAAGCCTTTGCAACAGAAAGTCAACGCGGTGCACAGTGCTTCAGTTCCTGCGGCTTCGACGAGGGATACAGCCCTCAAACTTGATGAGAGGACAGGGCAGGCCTCGAGGGATGTGAAGAACCACCACCTGTGTTGCTGAGCCTTTCAGAGTCCATGGAAGCTCAGGATCAGCAGACCGGTCTGCTTCGTGCAGTGCCTGCACATGCAGGGAAATTACTCCTTCGCTTTAAGGGAGATTCCTTAAGGTGTCTTGGATGTCCATAGGCCTTGGAAGGTTCCTGTATGGAGCACAGGCGTTGCAGCAGACGAGCAGGGCAACGAGACCAGAGCAGCAGAAGTCTTCCCAGTTGCATTCTTGATGCCCATAGCGAAGTCCAGAGAGCCCAGACGGTTGAGGAAGAAGTGGTGTCTTGATATGAATTTTGTCCCACGTCGAATCTCGGGACTTACCTTAAGGTAAGCCCTTAACTACCCTAAGGAAATGGGAAATGTGCCCCTGAGTGGCCTTGGCAAGCACTCCCACCTGGCCCCAATACACTAAATCTTATCTGGGAGGTGGCCACACCTCCCTTTGACAGGGAACCTTTTGTTCTACCTTCCCCAAGTCAAGCTTGGCTCAGCAGCAAGAGGGCAGAATCGTGTCTCTGGTTGGCAGCAGTCATGTTGTGCTGTTTGGGTCTAGAAGGTTTGTACCGAGAGCTTGAGGGTTTCCCGTAGGAACTTTACAGTGCATGGAATCATACCTTTCACACCGTTTACAGAGTGGGTGTATGATTCAACATGTTTGATACCAAACATGACAGGGTTCGTAACAGCCAGTTTAAAGATGGTCATCGCGTAAAGGCGCTTGGCCACTATGTATCATAATGGCTGATGGTCTTGCTACCCGGGAGAATGGACCCTGAAGGTTGTAGGGGTGTCCTGCTCCTGCAAGTGCACCCTCACACTTAGAACCGAGCACCATGCCTTCAGGATTTAAAGGCCTGCTTTAGGGTTAACTTATAGGTTTTAAGTGCAGCGACCTTAGATATAGGGAAACCTATATCTTTCATAAGTGGTGCTAGCACCATCTTAGACAGGCTGCAATGGCAGGCATGTAGTTAAAGTTTGAGTGGTCTTCAATGGGTGGCATAATACATGCTTCATCCCATTGTGGACTCCTGGTGTACCTATACCCTTTGTAACCCAGTACCATATAGTAGGAATTTATAAGGGTACACTAGTATCCAATCTGAAATGTACCGAAATACTTACCACAACCAATTTAGGGAAGAAAGCACAGAGGCGGGCATCCTTATTAGCAGCATCCCAGTCAGACTAGTCAGAAACAGCAGAGCACCAGGCAAAAAGTTGGGGTAACCTTAAAAGGAGATCCTACTTTCCTACACCCCTCCACCCCCAAACGTAAGGAGATGAGACTAACCTTGCTGAGTTGAGTCTTCATTTCCTAAGTGGAAATATCTGGAGAGTCCATCTACATTAGCATGGTTACTCCCAGGTCTATGTTCCACTGCATAGTCCATCCCCTGTAGGGAAATGGACTACCTCAAATGTTTGGGGTTTTCACCCTTCATCTTTTTAAGCCATTGTAGTCTGTGGTCTGTCTGAACAATGAAGGGAGTGCTAAGCAGGTATGGCCTCAGCTTCTTCAAGGCCCAGACCACAGCAAAGGCTTCTCTTTCAATGGCTGACTGACGTTTCTCCCTGGGGGTCAAACCTCTGCTGATAAAAGCTACTGGTTGGTCCTGGCCCTCTGCTTTTAGTTGTTATAATACAGCCCCTACCCCTATCTCAGATGCATCTTTCTAGACAGTGAAAGTTTTAGAGTAGTCCGGACTTTGCAGGAGGGGAGCAGTGCACATGGCCTGCTTCAGGTCATCAAATGCCTTTTGACAGCTTTCTATCCACTGAACTTTCTTTGGCATTTTCTTTGATGTAAGATCATTGAGGGGAGTCACAATGGACCCATACCTCTTGACAAATCGTCTGTAGTGCCCAGTCAGGCCCAAGAATGCGCTGACCTTAGTCAGGGTAGTCAGAGTAATCCAGTCCACAATGGTCTTGATTTTGATCTCTCAATGGTTGAACCTGGCCTCCGCCTACCAGATGGGCCAAGTACACAGCCTTGCTCTACCCTATCTGGCACTTGGTGGCCTTGATAGTGAGGTCTGCCTTTTGCAGGGCGTCCAGAACATTTCTGAGGTGGGCCGGGTGATCCTCCCAGGTGGAGCTTAAGACATCAACATCATCTAAATATGCTGCACTCAAGGCTTCCAGCTCTGTTAGGACTTTGTTCACCAACCTCTGAAATGTGGCAGGTCGATTTTTTAAGACCAAATGGCACCACAATACATTGATAATGCCCACTGGGGAATGAAAATGCAGTTTTTGGCTGTGCATCCTCAGCTAGTTAGATCTGCCAGTAGCCATCAGTCAGGTCAAATGTACTTAGAAATTTGGCTGAGGCCAAAGAATCTATAAGTTCATCTGCCCTTGGCATAGGATGGGTATCAGTCCTAGTGACTGCATTGAGCCTTTTGTAGTCCACACACAATCTCATGTGTCTCTTTCCACCCTTGGTGTGAGGTTTTGCCACAAGGACTACTGGATTAGCCCAAGGGCTATCTGAAGGCTCAATGACCCCAATTCCACCATATTTTGGACCTTTGTCCTGATGCAATCCCTGATATGGTCAGTCTGTCTGTAGATTTGACTCTTAACAGGCAGGCTGTCACCTGTGTCCACTTCATGGGTACACCAGTTGGTTTCACTGGGTGGCTGGGAGAACATGTGTCTGTACTGATTGAGGACTTGCCTACAATCAGCTTGCTGTTGGTCAATGAGGAGGCTGCCTACCAAGGCTACTCCATCCACTGACCTATCATTCAGGTTCTGAGAGAGGAGATCAGAGAAAGGGTCACTCTCTTCTTCCTGTCCCTCATCAGTTGCCATTAGCAAGCCCATGTCAGCCATGTCCACAAAATGTTTCAGGCGGTTTACATTAGGTACCCTATGGGAACTTCTTGAAGTACATAGGTCCACCAAGTAGGTGACCTCACCTTTTTGTTCAAGGAAAGTGTGGGAGCCCCTCCACTTTTCTTGGGGAGCTGCTGGGGCCACAGGCTCCAACAACCACACTTTCTGGCCTGGCTGGTAAACAGTCAAGACAACTTTTGGTCATGCAAAGCTTTTTGAAGTTCTTGTCTGGCTTCCAGGTTTTTGCTGGTCTTATTCACGTGCTCAGCCGTGCGTGAACGCAGGCCCAAGGACATAGTCCACAATGTCCTGATTAGGAGGTTTGAGATGTTGCTCCCAGCTTTCCTTCACTAGACATTATGGACCCCTAACTGGATGTCCAAATAGAAGCTCAAATGGACTGTAGCCAACCCTCTTCTGAGGAACCTCTCTGTAAGCACGGAGAAGGGAAGGTAGTAAGACATCTAATTTTCGCCTAAGCTTTTCTGGGAGTCCCATAATCATACCCTTCAGGGTCTTGTTGAACCTTTCAACAAGCGCACTCTACTGTGGATGGTAGGGTGTGGTAAACTTGTAGTTTACTCCACACTCTTTCCACATGGCAGTGATATAACTAGACATGAAGTTTGTACCTCTGTCTGTTAAGACCTCCTTAGGGAAGCCCACTCTGGAAAATATTCTCACGAGGGCCCTGGCCACTACAGGAGCTGTAGTGGTTCTAAGGGGAATGGCCTCTGAGTGTCTAGTGTCATGGCCCACCACCACTAGTTTATAACTGTGCCCAGATGCAGTTGGAGGGTTAAAGGGACCAAGAATGTCAATCCCTTCCCTTTCAAAGGGGATCCCAATCACTGGAAGTGGAATTAAGGGAGCCTTTGTGGTGGCACCTGACTTACCACTGGCTTTGCAAGTGGCACAGGAGAAACAAAACTCCTTTGTGTCTTCTGACATATGGGGCCAGTCAAAGTGAGGGATAAGCCTGTCCCGGGTCTAGCTTTGCCTTAAGTGTCATGCAAGAGGAATATCATGTACCAGGGAGAGTAGGAAACCTCTGGGGTATTGCCAACCTCCTGGTGGCACCAGGCTTAGGGTCTCTACCTTCAGAGTACAGAAGACCATCTTTTCAGTAGATCCTATGGGAACCACTGATATTCCCTACTTGGTCAGCAGAATTTTGCTGTCTGAGGGGTTTAAGAGAGGGACAGGTCTGATGCTCCAACCTCAAGTCTGCCCTGGAAGGGCCCATTCCCTAATAATTCTGCCTGGTCAGGCCCAAGTTCTTCTGGGACAGTTCCTTCACAGGGGTTGAGATAATCTCCCTCAGGAGGTTGATCTTCATTAGGAGTTTGTGAGGAGGGCAATTCATTACCTTTCTTGCCCCTTCTCTTGGGAGGCACCTGGTCCATTTTTCCAAGATCCCGTGCCTTGTCCGTGCTGAGCTGTTTGGCCAGAGCCCTGGTGACACTCTTGCAGAGATGCCCATCATCTCTGCATGAGTCCTGAACTCTACCTCAGCCCAGGCTGACGTTTCTAGATCATTGCCCAACAGACAATCTACATGTAGGTATGGAGATACCACAACCTTTTAAGGTCCAGTTACCCCATCCCAGCTGAGGTTCAAAACTGCTAAGGAATGGTCAGTCCTGACATTGCTAGCGTTGGTGACTTGGTACGTTTGTCCAAGAATGATCTGATCAGGGGACACAAGTTTCTCTGTCACCATAATGATACTGGCCCCTGTGTCCCTGTAAGCTATTGCTTCTTTTCCATTAATCAAATACTGTTGTCTGTACTTGCCCAGGTTGGTGGAACTTACAAGTAAGGTGGCATGGTCTATGCCACCATCACAGACACGATCAGCCTGATCTGGAGCCCTGAGTAAGCCAGAACCCATCGTAGAATCCAATATTAACCCCCACTAATTCCTTGCTGTATTACCACTTGTACCTTTGCTAGGGGGAGCAGGTGCCTTAGAGGCAGTGGTTAGTAGGAGTTTCATTACCCTTTGGACAATCAGCATCCCTTGTAAAATGGGTCTTTACCTTACAAATGTAGCACCAAGGTTTCTTTTTGCCTTTCTTGGAATTTTGGGACTCACCCCCAGATACAGGTTTTTGGGGCACATGTGAAGACTCTGTTTTATCTTTATGTATGTCCCCACACTTATCCTGAGATTTAAATCAATCCTGCTTCTTCTGGTCATCTCCATTACCATGTTTTTTCTCCTTAACCCTGGTGTGGACCCATTTGTCTGACTTCTTTCCCAATTCTTGGGAAGAGGTCAGATCAGAGTCCACCAGGTACTGATGCAAAAGTTGGTTCTGACAGTTATTAAGGATGTGCTCCCTTATAATCAAATTGTACAATCCTTCATAGTCCTGTACCTTGCTTCCTTTAAGCTAGCATTCCAGAGCCTTATTAGCACTGTCTACCAAATCTACCCAGTCCTGGTTTTGTGCCTCCGGGGTGTCTCTGAACTTAATCCTATACTGTTCAGTGGTTAAGCCAAACCCATCTATGAGAGAACTCTTCAGTACTGAGTAATTGTCAGCATCCTCTTCTCTAACAGTGGGCAGCTTATCTCTACCATTGTTAGAAAAGGAGAGCCACAGGAAAGCTGCTTGAGGGACCCTCTGAACTTTGCAGTCGCTCTCCAAAGCAGTGATCCATTTAGGGATATCATCCCCCTCCTGGTAAGGAGGGACTATCCTGCTCAGGTTCATATTGTCAAAAGAAGTTTCTCTGATTTTAGGGACACTGTTGCTGCCAGCATGAGAACCTAGTCACAGTCTTTTCCTAGTCTTCTCTACTTCCAGGGACTCTTTATCAAGAACCAACTGATATCTCCTGAGCTTAAGTCTGACTTTCACAAGTTTGAGTGTTAGGTATTCCCTGTCCTAAGCTAAGAGCTGTCCTCTTACTAGATATGGAGGTCCCTGTGGAAGTTCCTGAAGTATTGGATTCTCTAGAGGAGGAGCTAGACCTCCTTGATCTACTCTAGCCCCTCACAGGAGGAACAAAGGGTATGTTCTCTGTGCCATCTGCACTATTCGCTGAGGGGTCAGAGTTTGGTAGGTTGGAATCATTCGAGTCCAATTGCCTATACTCAGAATAGAGATCTTCAGGGAGACCCCCTAGTGTTCCTTCTCCATGAGTATTCCCACCCACATTATCCTATTCTTCTGCCCCTGAATGATGGACACCATCATGATGTAGCAGCTCTGAAAGCAGCTTCATGGTGGTGTTTAAGCATGGGCGTAAAATCCGTTCCGCTCGCGGATTTTCGGTAAATTCGCAATCCGCGAACTCTAGCGAACCTGCCGAAAATTCGTAAAATCCGTGCGAAGCAGATTTTTTGCTTGCCAACTAGAATACTATACAATTTCGCGGGAGTAAATACTTGCGAACACGTAGATGCGACGGGCAGCGACAATCTCGCAATTGCGAGATTGCAAAATTTGCAATTTCGCACAAGAAATCCACCAGCAGGCAGCATAAACCTTGAAAATTATGATTTTTATCAGAATAACTCCTCAGGTTGACATTTGCCTGCACTTTTTCTTTGCAAGGAGTACATTTTGGGGGGTGGGGGTGGGAGGAAGGAAGTGCCCCACAGTCTCCAACTTCCTGTTCCTGTCCACCAGGCTCCTCTCAGTGCTTTCTTCATGTGCTGGTCACTTTGATTTGGATCTTGACCTGGAAGGATTACTTTTGTGGATGCTGCTGGATATTTGGATTTTTGCAATACTGAAAGCACTCAGCAGGTGCAAAAGTTCAATCTTATCATTAGTAACCATTCCATGTAGTGCTTCCTGAGGGGCCGCTTCAGAGTTCATTTGCCTACTTGCAACTATTCTATGACCCTGCTCTGACCCTCACAGTAGGCTCAGAGAATAGCTACAAGTATACAACAAAGGTCCTGTTAAAAAAATTACACTGCAACAGAAAGCAATTACAGACAATACTGAAAGCACTCCGCAGGTGCAAAAGTTCAATCTTATCATTAGTAACCATTCCCTGTAGTGCTTCCTGAGGGGCCCCTTCAGAGTTCAGCAAATTACAGATAAGGAAGCAGGTGCCAGCCAGACTGGAAGTTTAAATTCAGTGACACATTAATCAACCCCAAATTAATTCATGTCAGTTGAAGCAGGGCAGGTGTGCTTGCTTTTTTTCACCCCCATAATCTACATTGATAAACCAACCAGAGGGTGGCAGTGATGTACCAGAGGGTGGCATGGGTGTACCAGAGGGTGGCAGTGGTGAAACAGAGGGTGCTGTGAACCTGTGATGATGAACCAGATGTAGAAACAACATAGTCGCGGCCGTTGCAAGCCGACAAGTAAGTTCGCAATTGCGAACTGGTACAGAACCCTCGCGAACTGGCAGAAATCCTTGCGAACATAAAAAAAAATAATAATCCGCTAGAGTTCGCGGATTTTGCGGATTGCGAATCCGTAAATACGCAAGTTCGCAGATTGCCAATTCGTAAAATCCGCCCATGCTTAGTGGGGTTGCCACCTGTCTTTATCTTTCTAAGACTACACATGGTCCTTAGTTTCTGTAACTTTAGGCCACTGTGCTTAGCAGACTGGGGTACACTGGTATCCCCAACTAAAGACATGGTTCTAAGTGTAGTGAGGTGTTGCACCTACCTACCCTATTGGAAACTAAACTCTCTGAGGTTGGAGAAAGGGTTGTGCTAGACCCTTAACTACCCTACCATAAATTCAGTAGAACTTACTTATTCTAATCTGTATTATATGCACCTAATATTAGTGATGGTTTTTCAATTAATCCACATCAAGATTATCTGGTAAAAACAATGCAGGCTTGAATCCCAACTGCTTTACTCCAATGTGAGAAGCTGGCTCTGTGTATGGTACACACTTATATAAGTGGGCACCCTGCACCAATCCAGACAGCCCTTATGGTGATTTTAGCGGTCTTAGACAACCTTAGAAAGCTCTCTAAGTGGTAGCTGTGGAGAGCAGCCTTCAGGCGCAGTCCAGAAGGAGTGTAAAGCAGCTTTTTTTTACCAGAATACAATCTTATTGGTATAGATTATGTGAAAAAGAACCACACATCAGTGTAATTATAAAAATATACATTTATTATAAGACATTTACTACCACATACAGATATCTCTTGCCCGGAGATATACACAATACTTTGCAATAAAAACAGGTAAGCAGCACGGATACACAGTGGTCGTCAGGGGTAGACCAAAACATATACTAAAATAGTGGTATGCGAACCACGACTCAAGTCAAGACTATACCTAGAAGACATAGAAGTGCCAGGGACCTAAGGAACCATCCGAGGTAAGTAACCAGGAACCCCAAGGAGGCCATGTGCAGAGTGGGAACACGACTGCGGGCTCAATACAGCTCAATGGGTACGTTGCAGCTGCAATTTCAAAGGAGGAGGACCCTTCCCAGAGGAGCCTGAAGAAACCCAGTGGAGGGCAGATGGTTGGAGAGCCACCCACCTGTGGATACCTGTGGATACCCTAGGAACCAGGATACCTACACAATAGGTTTGAAGTGGCGTTGGAAGCAGCTGTCGAACTCAATGGAGGTGTGGGAGGGCGGGTTTGATAAACAGGCGAGGAGGCTGAATATATTTTCCAAAAGAGTGTTGTTTATTGCTAACAAGTGAATTATCACTGGATACTGAATACATTTCCTGTTGGTTTCCTCCAGATGCACTTTCTGGGGAGTTGGTTGGATTTTCCGTAGTAGGTGTTCCGGGCTCCTCTTCAATCTTCTCGATGGAATCTCCCCGGAGGCTCATAGGAGAGGAGATAAAATAGAGCCAACAGAAAGTTATTTTATTGAAAAGGGTTTGTCAGACCACCAGTCACCGCACCTGGGAGTGAGGGTAAGGGAGTTTGTGGACTTGTGCACACAGGGTGGGATTTCAAATGACTTTGGGGTTAAAGAAGGACTACTGAAGTGACCCACGGATCAAAACCTTTGTAGGTGGCATGTATATCCCGTCCGTGAGTAGGACCCGAAAGGGGGTTGTGAAAGGCTGAAAAACAGGTGCCCGTTTTAGCCAAGACAGCAAAGAAGTGTCCCCGAAATTAACTAATATATTCCTGCCAACAACTCTTTAGTAAAACACGAACAAAAACGCTTTAAACCCACCCCTTATACCAAACCTTCCTCCTGCCGCCCTCTCTCCCCTCCCCTGTCCCCAGAGACGGTTGGACTAACCGGCTCTGCCGCAACTCTCCAGAGTTGCGGCCGCTCTCCAGCCTCCTCCGGTGGGCTCCACCACTCCTCGGACCACCGCTCGTTAAGGTCTTCCTCTTCCTTCTGGACTTGTTCAGCCTCCACGTTCCTCTGGCTTCCTTTTTTTTATTTTATTATTTTACTTTTATTGCAAACAAGTCAGATAACAGCTTGAGATAAAAGCGAGCATCAATTTGAGACCAGTTTATACATTGTGGGAAACAAAGTAGCAGTAAGTGAGAAATGTCTTAATTTTGTCCATTGATTCCTCCTTGTGTCCATTGATATATTGGAGCCCAGATTTTTCTTCCCATTTGTTTCTTTTTCCATCCTTTTGTTTCATAAATTGAGGATTCTAGATTGAATTTGCCTAACAACCGAGATCTCCACATAGAGAAGGAAGGAGAATCTGTGCTGATCCATTCTTGTGTGATACATGCTCGATATACGGACATCATAATAAAAATCAAGGACTGATGTTTCTTTCCTACAGTATCAATTGATAGTCCAAATAACAACAAATCCGGGGTTAAATTTAGTGTATATCCAAATATAATCTGCATAAATGTCTGCATTTCTAAAAATAATATTGTAAGTTTGGGGCAAGAAAAAAACATGTGAATAGTATCTGCTCCTATCAAGGAACATCGGTTACAAGAAATACCAGTTGTAGCGCCCCATTTCATTACCTTAGCTGGAGTGTAGTACAAATCAAACAATATCATGTAATGTTGAGTACGTGACCTACCGGTTATTAACACGGAATTAGCTAGCTCAATTGATTCTTCAAACAGTACATTTTCCCCTAGTTTCGCTTCCCATTTTTGATGTATCAAAAGTAAATCATCCAAAAGAAAAGTCATAAGAATATCATAAAAATAACCTATTTTCCTTTTCTTAAAGAGGGTCTCAATCAGTGGAATCTTTTGTAAAGCTTGTGGTTCTCGAGATAGTGTAGATTGTAGAAAACTATATATCTGTAAATATTTAAAGTAGTCAAATCTCGTGAGATTACATTTAATTTGAAGTTCATCAAATGAAGATATACGATTCTCTGTCCATAGATCGCCCAAATGTACGACACCATTGTCACGCCATTTATACATAATAGCATCTCTAAATATAGGAGGAAAACAATGTGCTGAATTTAGTGGAGTATATCTTGATATTTTTGGAAGGCCTATATGTTTTCTAAGAATTTTCCATGCTTTATATGCTGCACTTACGATCTTAAATTTTATTTTCTTGTAGTAACTAGGTTCAATTAATCTTAAAAAAAGCCCTCTTGCTTTAATACCTAAGGAGAATTCATAGATCGAAGGGGTATGTGCTAATGAGATCGGGGCTTTGTTACCGATAATTAAAGGGGATATATATTGTAATACCGCCGCCAGATAATAAAACAAAAGATGTGGTGTAGCCCATCCTCCTCTTTCCTTTGGTAAAATCATTTTTTTATAGGCCCTTCGAATGCCCTTATAACCCATAAGAACTTCCCTATCATTTTTTCAGTTTGTTTAAAAAATTCTAACGGAAATTCTAGTGGTACTGTTCTAAATAGGTATATGAATTTTGGTAAGATCAGCATTTTTAATATATTGTTCCTTCCATATAATGATAAATGTAAATGATCAATACGTTGTAACGTCGAATTGGCTTTTTTTAATACAGGATTAAAATTTATTTTAGGTATATTAATAATTGGAGTAGTTAACTTGATACCTAAGTATGTCGCTTCGGTAACTATGTTCATTCGTGGTGGAGGATTTTGACTTACACAGAGTATTTGTGTTTTAGCGAGATTTAGCTTATATCCTGAGAAGGAACCAACTTCTACTGCCATTTCCTCTATCCTGTTAAAAGCCTTTACTATGTCCTTAGTTACAACTACCACGTCGTCTGCGTATGCCAGTGCTCTATACTTCACTCCCGCTAACTCTACTGGGTTTATCTCATCATCCTGGTTTAGTTTATTCAAGAACATATCTATATAGATGGCAAAAAGAAGTGGGGAGGTTGGACATCCCTGACGTGTTCCACGTTGGATAGAGAAGGAGGGAGATTTATTCAAGCCCAATCTGACTCTAGATGTCGGATTTTGATATAGAGCCTTCAAAGCCACAATTATACCCGGTCCAAATCCTTTCATATCAAGTAAGTCTGGCTTCCTGCGTCATCTTCATCAGGATTGTTCCGTTCTCCTCCGTCCTCCATCTTTGCGTCTCCTTCGTCCTCGCTACTAGTCCAAGACAACTCCTTCCTGTCTCATCCGACTTTCATTGGCTGGTGGCAACTCCTTCATGGTTCAAATCCTCCCTCTTCCGGTACCGTCCTAAGCTCTTGCTGTGGGGAAACAGTATACGGGAAGGGTGATTGGCGCGAACACGATTTTGCCTCCAAGTCCAGGGGTGCATTAGGCTGACTCCAGATGCCGAATGTCCGCACCAGGGTGACCCGGCGGCAAGTCTTGCGGCCTCTTTATCACAGGAGGACTTCAGGAAGATGCCGCTGCTGGAGAAGGTGAAAGTGTCCGGTGGAACCCAAAGGTGGATTCAAGATGAGAAATACCTGCAAGGAGAGGGAACAGGGTCTATGCCACTCAGGGGAATGGTTGATGGCATTATAACTCTTTTTCACATTCATTACTGTTCAAACTGTCATGAAACTGTTAGGAATGATGACTTTGTGAATAGCAATTGTACCAATTGCTTCTCCACTACGTGTGCCAGCGCATAATGCAAGTACGCATCCTCCAACAACACCTGCCAGGTATAAAAGAAAAAGGTTGCATTGACCCCCATCAACCTCAGAATATTCTACAACAGACTGTTTCTCAACCTATACTCCAACTTCACCAGTAACATCTCTGTTGCATGTATCCCAGGTCTGTGACATCACCACGTTTCAGAATGGGTTGATAACAGATCAATAACCTTAACATTCAGTTCAACATTCCTCAAAAACTGTATATGTTATTGGGGAGACTCTTCAATCTAAAGCAGCTCTAAGACCAACATTGTCGCTAGTGCTGGGTTACTCAAAATTGGTGAAGGAGAAATCCATTTCTCTGACAGGTATAAAAATGGCTAAACTAAGACTGATTAAAAAGTATAACGCGTCGGAGGAAGATTCACCTTAGCATTTGCCAGTAACTAAAACCTTGCTCAGTAATTGTGTCAGCACTGAGCAAGAAACCCTCATCTACACCGCAAACACCCATGGTTTCAGATTGTGTTCAAAATATTTTATTACATTTTATAAGGCATATACAATTAAAAAAACAGCACTGAAAAAGGTACTTAAAAAATTATCCTTGGCATAGGCAGTAATATAATAAATGTACCTATACAATTACAGCTGTAATATGATATGAAAAATAAAAATAAATAATAAGGACAGGGGAATAACTATATTTTCACATAGATACAAATATTAGTTGTTAGAGCTACTTAACCTTCATTTCTTTATATATCGAACAATACATAACATATGAGAAATACAGGTTTATAAATATAGTGCTATATAATTATCAATCGGTTTCCAAAATAAATGATAAGTAGAGTTGTTATGAACTTCACCAGATAAAGACAGATTAGCACCTCATCTAGTAAAAAGTATCCATGACCACCATGTATGGAGTGATAACCCCAACGCCGGAAACAACGACATCACCCCCTCGCAAGACCTCTGCAACTCCCTCGCCTCCTACTTCCACAACAAGATCGCGGACATACACAACAGCTTCAGCACTCAACCGACGCACGCCACGACCGAACCGCCGCCCCCCACAACCACCCTCCGCGCCTGGACCCCGATCAGCACCGAAAACACCGTCCACACGATGAACTCCATCCACTCCGGATCTCCGACAGACCCCTGCCCTCACCACGTCTTCAACAAGGCCGACGCTGTAATCGCACCCCACCTGCGGGACATCATCAACACCTCCTTCGACGCCGCGACCTTCCCGGAGAGCTGGAAGCACGCCGAACTCAGCGCCCTACTTAAGAAGCCATCAGCCGACCCCACCAACCTCAAGAACTACCGCCCCATCTCGCTGCTCCCATTTCCGGCGAAAGTCATCGAGAAGACCGTCAACAAGCAACTGGCCGCCTTCCTCGAGACGAACGGCTCCCTCGACCTCTCGCAGTCTGGCTTCCGGGCCAACCACAGCACCGAGACCGCCCTGATCGCAGCCACCGATGACATCCGAACCCTGCTCGACAACGGGGAAACAGCGGCCCTCATCCTCCTGGACCTATCCGCGGCCTTCGACACTGTCTGCCACCGTACCCTAGTACAGCGCATCAGCAACGTCGGAATCCAGGAGAAGGCACTGGAGTGGATCATCTCCTTCCTCGCCGGAAGGACACAGAGAGTCCGCCTCCCCCCGTTCAGATCGGAGGCCACCGAAGTCATCTGCGGCGTCCCTCAGGGCTCCTCGCTCAGCCCAACACTCTTCAATGTCTACATGAGCCCCCTCGCAACCATCGCACGCCAGCACAACCTCAACATCATCTCCTACGCCGACGACACCCAGCTGATCCTCTCCCTCACCAACGACCCCACCACCGCCAGAGCCAACCTACACGAAGGGATGACAGACGTTGCCAAGTGGATGATGAACAGCCGCCTGAAACTGAACTCGGACAAGACGGAAGTCCTCATCCTGGGATCTTCACCCTCCGCCTGGGACGACTCCTGGTGGCCCCCCGCCCTGGGCAGCGCACCCAAACCCACAGACCACGCACGCAACCTGGGCTTCATCCTGGACCCCTCCCTCTCCATGACCAGACAAGTCAACGCCGTCTCCTCGTCGTGCTTCAACATCCTGCGCATGCTACGTAAGATCTTCCGATGGATCCCCACCGAGACCAGGAAGACGGTCACCCAGGCCCTCGTCACCAGCCGTCTGGACTACGGCAACTCCCTCTACGCCGGAACCACCGCCAAACTCCAGAAGAGACTCCAGCGGATCCAGAACACCTCAGCACGACTCATCCTGGACATCCCCCGCCGCAGCCACATCTCCGGGCACCTGAGAGACCTGCACTGGCTCCCGGTCAACAAGAGAATCACCTTCCGGCTCCTCACCCACGCACACAAAGCCCTACACAACCAAGGCCCAGAATACCTCAACAGCCGCCTCAACTTCTACGTTCCCAAACGCCAGCTTCGATCGACCAACCGCGCCCTCGCCGCCGTCCCCCGCATCCGAAGAGCCACCACAGGAGGAAGGTCCTTCTCCCACCTGGCCGCCAAGACGTGGAACTCCCTTCCGACCCACCTCCGCCTGACCCAAGACCACCTCGCCTTCAGGAAGCAGCTCAAGACCTGGCTGTTCGAGCAGTAGCAGACCCCCCCCCCCAGCGCCTTGAGACCCGCCGGGTGAGTAGTGCGCTATATAAATGCTGTGATTGATTGATTGATTGATAATAATGAAGCTGTTTTCCAATTAGTTTTAATAGATTTTAAAGCTGCAGAGAATTAATAATCCAGAAGTTTGCAATATAAATCAGAATATTTGTGGAAAGAGCGACAGCTTTACAAGTCAACAATTTATACGAAAGGGTATTGAAGAGATCCAATATTTATTTTATGATATCCCAGACCTCCCTCCAAAACGTAGAAAAATATAATACATTTATAAAGCATATGTTTTAACGAACCTGAAGTCAAATTACCATTCCAACAATTAAAAGAAGACAACATTTATGCCTGAAATAACTTTATAGGGTGTCCACAGGCTATTAAATAGTATGTAAGAGTTTGTTTGGTACAAAGACACAAGTAACCATCCAGATATATTATTTATCCGAATATTCTTCCATATGTCATCAGGTAACGATAGATAGTTCATTATTCCAAAATATAGATACAAATGTATATTATCCCCTTGAACATCGTTCAATTTTAT
Source organism: Lissotriton helveticus (assembly GCF_964261635.1). Classification (NCBI taxonomy): domain Eukaryota; kingdom Metazoa; phylum Chordata; class Amphibia; order Caudata; family Salamandridae; genus Lissotriton; species Lissotriton helveticus. The sequence goes on from NC_136073.1 coordinate 736,169,498, forward strand.
TTGTATAAATCATTGATAGAGTATGAAATGTAGTAGCTACCGTCTGAATATGAATTTCTATATCAGAGGTGACATCTGAAAGAATATTGTAAAGAAAATAATCTAGCATAGAGTTACATAAAAGATCATATTTGGAAATATCAGGAGACAGAAGAAATTTTTGTTGCAATTTATCAAACGGTAAAAAAGCATTATTACGATATACACCTTTAAAATAAAAAATACTAGCTTTTATCCCGGAGTGCCAAAGTTTTGCATTTTGAGTAAGGTTTAGCAATGGAGTATGCCATAATGACATATTCAAGGTATGCAATATAGGAGACTTAAAAATGAATCTAGATTGTGTAATATAAAATTTCTAGATTTCAGTATAATGGATTTACATAGTCAATAAAGCAGGTAAAGGAAATGGTGAAATCAAACCTTGTTCTATGAGAGTCATGCAGGTGTATTCTTAAAATGATAATAATTAAGCCAAAGGGCCCTCTTTTTATATAAGTACTTTATGATAACTAAGAAAATCTGGTAAACCGAAACCCCCATTGCATTTATCAATTTTTAATTTTCCTTTTTATAATGGTGTGGGAGGGCAATAAAATATTAAGATATTTAAGTTCTTCCTTTCGCCATATTATTTAATTTATGGGTAGCATACAAGGGATGCAATGAACATTTAAAGCGAAAAAATCTGTTTTGTTAGTATTCAAAGTATAACCTGAAATCTGTGTATATGAGGAAATAAGATCTAATAAAGGAGGAAGGAAAGATTCTGGCTTAAAAATAGACAGGAACACATCATCCCCATAGGCTGAAGTTTTAATAGTAACATCTTTAATACTAATGCCTCCAATAGCTGCACAGTTTTTGACAGCTGGGAATAAAGGTTCAATAACAAGTAGAAAGAGTAAGGAAGACAAGGAAAAATCTTGTCTAGTGCCCCTAAAAAGGAAACATACAGGAGAGTTGACCATTAAAAGAAACTCAAGCAGATGGGGTAGAAAAGAGTGCTGATATCTAATTGAACGACCAAAATTAAATGCAAATAAGGTACAAAATAAATATTGACAATTAACTTTATCTAAATGCTTTTTCAGCATCTAATGCCAATACTCCAGATAGTAAGGACAAGGACGGACCATTTTTGATAGCATGTAATCACAATCTTGTATTATTTACAGAATGTCTATGTTTCATGAAACCAGATTGATTATTATGAATAAGGGAATCAAGCACAGCAGTCAACCTTGTGGCATGAATTTTAGCATAAAGCTTTAAATCTTGATTTAGTAAGGAAATATGGCAATAATCATTCAAAACAGTGGTGGTATCTTTATTAGGCTTCGGAAGAACAATAATCAGTGCATCTGTAAAGGACCCAGATGTTGAACCTAATAAACTAAAATGGGTAAAAAGCTTGAACAAATGACGTGCAAAGAAAATTCCTTGTAAAATTCAGCTGGAATATCATCTGGACCAGGAGATTTACGTAATTTAAGGAACTCAATAGCCAAATCAACTTCTTTCACAGAAATCAGCTAATCTAAATTTATCTTTACTGGATTGGGATAGTTTTGGAAATGTACAGCTTTTCAAGAACCTATGTGAAGAATCACCCGATGGATTATTTTATAAGGTTGAGTAATAACTCAAATATCCATTGACCATGTCTCTATGAGATAATGCAGTTTTTCCATCCAAACCATGAAGTACATTAATTTGATTTGTATCTTTTTTAATACGCAGATAATTTGTCAAAAGTATACCAGATCTATTCACACTAAATGGAAATTTGGCCTTCTGGTTAGAAATGTGTATGCCAGCCTTTTGCTTAATATTGAATTTAATTCATAACAATGTTTTGCAGTTGTACTTTAGATTTAAGATCATTGGATGTAAGAAAGAATCGTTCAAATTTTGCAATCTGCTTATCCAAATCTTTAATCTGAGAATTGAATGATTTGTTTTCATGTGCCTAAAGCGATATGGTTACCCCTCTAATATATGTCTTGACTGGATCCACGATCAGTTTCAATAGGAACAGTGCCATCTGAATTAAAAGAAAAATAATAATAAAGTGCTGACAAAAGTTTTGGTTTATTTTTTTCACTAAGGACAATATGTGTCTTCATACTCCATCTATTTTGAGCATTTTGAGTTGTGTTACATTGTAGAACACCTGAAATGAGTGCATGATCAGAATGTAAATAAACAAATTAATTGATGGGAAACTGATAATCTGTTTGGGAATCTGAATTGTGAGCATTTGAAATAGTTTGAAATATTTCTCAGGTGGGCGGTGTAAACGCCAAATATCTACTAACTTAGAAGATTTAAAAACAGATTTTAATGTTATCACTCTTTTCTCCACTTCTTCCGTAGGGGCACTACTGATATAGCAACCTTTCTTACACCATGCAGAACTGTAATTTTCACTAGCAGTTTATTGTATTGTGAAAGGAGACTATAAAACATGGGATATGTCCAATTGTGTGGTCTTACTCTGTTAAAAACTCAATAAAAATAATTTTGACCCAAAAAAAGATTTGAAAGCGAAAAAAGCTTTGGGTGGGCCATATTTAGTTTACGATGTTCTATCCAACAAAGGATCACATTTGAGGTTAAAATCACCTCCAATGTTATGTGGAACATTACCTAATTTGAGCCACCTCCGATGTAAAGAGAGACCAACAATGAGGGTCATCGCTTGTCGGACCATAAACATTAATTAAGTGAAGAACTGTATTATCAATTCTAATGTTGACTATAACGACAATCTGCATCAGAACCTTTATTCAATATTTGGAGATGTAATATTTTTGCTAAAAGAATAGCAACACCATTTTGTTGTTATCTTCAGGAGAAGAAATAACATTATCATCCCCCTTTTTCCCATATACTCAAAACTGTATCATCAATATGTGTCTCCGCTGAGTAAACAAATGTCTGTTTTATATCTTGCTAAGTAATCTAAAACTCTGATATGCTTATCAGGATGCCTTGAATATTTAAATAAACTATTTTAATATTATTAACATTACCCATATTAACAAAGGAAAGAAAGAAGGAAAGAAAGAGATGAAAGTGTAGAAGAATAAAGGTAGCTCTGAAAATTAATGACAAGAATAAAAGGAATTAAAGTAAAGACGGGGACGGACATAAATAAGACAACATAGAAACATATATAATACTGCTTAATCACACACATGCATAAGCAAGAATAAACCACCTCAACACTGCCCTCAAAGTGAAGCTTAAAAAGAAAGGCAAGTTAGGAGGGAACAATTATGGCAGAGGAATCAAATATCAGGAATATTAGTTTTGATGGAAGGTGGAGAAAGCACGAAGATCTTCTGATGTTGAAATGACTTGGACATACCGCCTTTCCAGATTCTCATCGTGGACGGGTCAAAAAGTGCATATTTAAAACCAGAATGTTTTAGTTGTGTTCTAAGCTCATTGAATTCTATGCATATTTTTACAGTTTCCTTGGCAAAGTCCTGATGGATGTATATTTTATTCATGGGTATCTGTCTCGCTGCTTTCTGGATCATCACTAAATGATGGTGGCGCAAAGCTTTAAAAATCATTCTTCGTGGTTTGTGATGACGAGGATCACGTTGAGAGGGAAATCTGTGTGCCTTGTCGATTTCGACTTTGTCTGGAAACTATAAATGCAACAGACAAGGCAATACAGTTTCAAAATACTGTCAGCTGTCCTTTCCAACTACCTCTTTTGGCAAGTTAAAGATGCGCAGGTTATACTGTCGATTACAGTTTTCTAAGTTCAATAGTAGAATACTCCTTGGTAAAAAGTTTTGCTTTGATAGGAATCAGACTGTCAATTTTTGACATGCTTTCTTGAATTTTAATTATATTATCAGAAACTTTCATTGGAATACTAGCTGTGTCTTTAGGGAAGGAATTTACTTTTTAACGCAATAGTATCTGTAGTTAAATGAACAGCCTGCAATTCTTCCAGCAAGGTGGATAACAAGGGCTCTTTAGAAAATACCATTTTTGATTTTACTGGGGAAGGAGATGTTTGTTTACGCTTATTATTCCCAACATGCATATTTTGTAGTTCCATTTTAGTTCATTAACTGCAATGCAATCAAATCTAATGAGAAATAAAAGCAAAACTAACTGACAGGCACTGCAAAGGGAAGCTAAAACTAGCTTTGGGTGTGGTTTAGGCCTCAGCCACGCCCTTTCCTAAAGCTAACTTTGTCTTCCTGACAGGAACTTCACCTAAGCTGTGCTGACTAGACCAGTGGGCAACTCCTTGACAAAAAACACCCTCAAAAGTTCACTAAGGTCTCCAGAAACAGCACCACCAGGAATCGCTAAACTCCCTAAGCTGCTAAAGCAAAATATGTAAGTACTACCTGTCTTTACTTGTTCAAAAGATCGGCGTAATTGCGGGCGGCATGGTGGATCAGCGGGGGCTGACATTTTCTTTTGCGCGCTCGCAATATTCCCAATGGTTCTGGATTGTGAGAACAAAGAAATTCATACTGCAAATCAAAAAGTATGTGGGACAGCTGCACTGGCCCTCGAGACAGCCAACGGCACAGCTTCACTAGACAGATATGACAGATTACTTTGAAAGTCCTTGCCCTTTTTTGTGGATGAATGGCCAAGGTAGTACAGACCAGACTTCTTATTAGTCATCCTGGAAGGGCTGTTAGAGAGCAACCAGGTAATCAGTGCAGTTACTGAAGTTCTGCCTTCCCCTTCGGTGGCTGTCCTGATTGCTTTAAACAGCAATCAACTCAGACGCCTAATTGAAGATAATAAATCTTCCATTCGCAGGGTCTGTATACACATTCATGACAAACTGGAAAGAATGAAGAAAGAGTCAGAAACACTCAAAGCCACGGATGTTTGAAGACAAGACAAAGTATTTTAAAGCTCCAAATCTTCATAGAACCTGCCAGTTTCAGGAGCGGCTAAAAGTTCAGTCCCCTTAGTAGGCTTATTGCTAATATGGGCAGAAACAACAGCAAAGCCTGTATCACAAACATTCCACAAGGACAAGAGGGCTGCAGCAACAGTAATGTTCCTCGAGTTCTTGAAAACTCTAAAATCAATTGAAACAATGAAGCCTCATTCCTGTCCTCTGTTTGCCATTCTGCTGGGAAGGAGTGTGCATACCTGGAAAAGTGGAAACTAATATCTTCAGACAAATGAGTCTTTCAAGAATACACAATCCAGTTCAAATCTTCACCTCCCAAGATTCCAGTACAAGATGTGCCAAATACCATTTGATTGCTTTAGGAAAAAAGGAGATGACATCTCACCTGTAAAAGCAACCAGTAGAACCATTTTTTCATTACATTGAGGAAAAGGCATTTAGCCATATATTTTATGTCCCCATTAAAGGTCCCAAAGAAGAATGCCATACCATTTTGGACTTAAGGCAAGCTAACAAGTACATCACGAAACAGAAATTCAGACTGTTGGCCCTGCACCAAATTCACCCACAACTTATGAAAGAATATTGGATGTGTTCGGTGGATTTGCATGACACCTTTATTCATGTTGCGATCATAGGGCAACACCGAAAGTTCTTGAGATTGCCCATGTAGAAAGCTCACTATCAATAAAGAGTGCTTTTTTGCGGGTGAAACCTATATCAGGGACTTTTTCCAAATGCATGGCAGTTGTGGCACCATATCTAAGGAGTTATAACTGAATAATAAAAGCACAATCGCCAGAACAGGTTTGTCAAGATTACAGTACCACTATCTGTCTTCTTGAGACCCCTTCACAAATGCATGGAGGTCCAATGGATTTAAGACCAAGACAATAGGACCAGCAAGTTGAAGCTAAAGTCCCAAGCAAGAGAATAAATCACATATTAGTGCAAAATCAATAATCTTTTGAAACAAACTCGTTTTCACCAAAGCTTACTTTTTAGACCATAGTGACAGATGCATCCCTAACAGGCTGGGGAGCCCATCTTCAAAACTTGACGATACAGGGACTGCGATTGCGAAAACAGAAACTATACCATCTGAATGTCCGTGAGCACAAAGTTGCCCAGTTTGATTTGAAGGTTTTTCATCCATGATTCACAACACGTAGGTTGTGTATTCAGACAGGAAAAAACAACTATAATGTATTATTTAAACAAGCAGGGCGAAACCAAGCTGAGAGTCCTATACCTAGTAGCTCAAGCGGTATGGTACTTTTCCTGGGAAGAATTTATTCAGTCAAGCAGAGCATCTCCGGGCTTCAAAACTGCCAAACAGATCTCCTAAGCATATATATGTTTTTAAAAATCACAAATGGGAGCAAAACAATGACACGCCTTAAGATGTTTTCCAAGGCTGGGGTTTTCTACCACCAGACACTTGTATCAAAGGCAAAAGGTAAAATGCCAGAGCTTTGTGTTCAGAGAGTGGAATCCAGTGTCAGTAGGTAATTCCTTTTTGATGAATTGATCCAACAAATTGTTGGAGGTCTTCTGAACATTCCCACTAATTCCATTCGTACTAATGAAGTGGAAGCACTGCAAAGCAAACATTATACTTGTGCCCAAGAATTGGCCAAACAGTGACGGCTCCCAGACCTTCTTCCTCTATCTATAAGACCACATAAGAAATTGCTATGCAGTTTAAATCTACTGTAGAAAATGAAGTGGAAAATCAACTAGCCCAACATACAGTTGTTGGAGTATCAGTGCATGGCTCCCGAAGTCCAGCAATATCGATAGAAGTTCTGCCTAGGTGTACCTCTGAAATGCATGAACATTTTTAAAGAAGCACAGTAGTCTTGAGCATCCTACACAGTACCCTTTCTGCAAACACATGTCTGTCCCCCTGATTTAGAGGTGGGTGGACTGCCAAGCTTATGGAGAAGAATTTACTCTGCTCTTGTAAACCTTCTTCCCGCTCACAGAGGAAGAAAAAAAAAGAAATAGTATCCCCCACACCATGGGAGAAAACTTCTGTAATGTGGGGCTATTTCATTTGTTTTTTTTAAAACCGAGCTCTCCTTTGGGAGTTTATTTTTGAACATTAAAAACTTTGGAAAAGTTTGACGGCTGGCCTTTATGTTTTACCAATTCGTCTACCCTTTCCTACAATGATAGTAACCTCCAGACATCTATAAATTTGGCAATCTGAGTAAAAGCAGATTGGTGGACTTAAAGTCCTCCGCCACCCTATCTGCCTTTACTTCAATTGTCAAACTCTAAATCAGGCACTTTGCTTAGTGCGCTGTTGAGAATAATCTTGTGAGGTTCAATATTGTCTTAAGCAAAAATTATCTTATTGGTTTTGGCTATTTAGAGATATCTTTAGTTCGAAAACTACTTTCTTTGTAATATACCCAGTGATTTAGTAGTCTCTATCTGAAGTACATCATGCACACTTTTCCAAAAAACATTTAGTCTATCAAAAGGCAAATAAAGTTTTTGTGGCGGTTCTTGAGGCATGAAAGTGGTACTTTTCAGCACAGCCATAATACCTCATAAAAGTAGTGTTTGAAATCGGTGCTAGAAGAATACAAAACTGCATCAATTAGAGCAAAGGATGTCATTTTGCTTTCTTTCAGATGTGCATGTGTTGGATTTCTACTTCTGTAGTAGGGGATCTCTGTGTATAGTCTTAATCTAGTGAATAGTCCCGCCCATGTGCGTGGACCCCGGAGCGATCAAAAATAATCTCTTAAACTGTCCTCAGTGCAGACCTGCATAGACACTTAAGAGAAAATTAAAGACAATAATGCAGCTTATACCTACAAGGCTACACTGTCCAGTACTTCAACTAGAAATGCAAAGGATATTCCACCAACATCACTGTTACGGGCGCGGGAGGAATGGGCAGGAGTCGTGTTCTGGTCAATGAAGGTTTTATTGACGCAAACAAGTAATCAGTGCAGGTTTTTCTTGTGTGTAAGGTTAGAGGTGGGGATCGGCTCCGACTCCGTCTTTGGACCTTTGGCTTGGGCGTCTCGTCTCTCCTTGGTCCCTCAGGGCTCCTCCTCGCTAGGGGCTCGTCCACGTCTGTGATTGCACACGTTCAATAATAACCAAAAAAAAGAGAAGGGAAGTATCAGGGGAGTGTCCGTAAACGTAACAGTGAAGGGAAAGGGGAGTGAGGGAGAATCCGTGGTGCAACACTCAGGGCTCTCAGTCGGTGAGGGTTAGTGCTCAAGGATAAGGGTACCGGGACGGAGCGGGAATCCCAATCACTCGTCCGACCCACCCTTCCTCCCAACCCAACCCGCAACTCTCCGTCCTACCTGGGCTAGCCACACACCTCCCCCGGGTGAGTGGCTGGGCGAAGCGAGGTGACGTTGGCCTCCTGGCTTCTCCTCCGTCGATGGTACGGCTCTCTCCCTCCACGTATCTTCCTCCGGTCTTTCACTCTTCCCCACGCTGCTTTCTTCTCCCGACTCTCTCTCCGCTCTCCAACCTCCGGTGTACAAGCACACCATCTCGTAGTCCGCTTCCGCTTTTGATGCCGCTGCATCCTTTGGCGGCCCCGCCCACTCTTCCGACTGCAGCCAGTTAAAGGGCCAGGGCTCCTCGCAGTCCTCGTTTGCCCTGGCGATGTCGAGGTCAACAGAGGGGAGTTCCTTCTGTACCGGGGAACAAACAGGGGGGGTTTGGTAAGCGCCCTTTCGCATAGTCAACAAATCCGTACCTGGTGGAGCGGGTAGCGTCACCCCGCTACAATCACATTTAACACAGTCTGTTAAGTTTCACCCATAGAGAAACTTCCCCTTCACAAAATCCTTGGAATGATAGAGAGGAAGGGATGGACAGACAAGCCCCCATAGGCTGCCATTATATGTCTGGAAAAGGGATACCGTGCTTTTAAGGAACTCTCCAGAGACCCTCGGTATCCCATGATGCACAGCAAACTCCTTTTGCATTCAGTTCTTTTTTCCGGCTCCTGCTAGCAGGACCCTGGAGCATTGAGCTCACCCTTTATGGGTGTTTTTCAAATTCTTTGGCACTTTTAAAGTCTGACTGCTTCTTCTACCTGTTTCTGGAGTTTTTGGCCAGTTTTGCCCACTCTTTTGTCGAATATGCCAGCCTTGTTCGACAAGTGCCCGGAGTGTGCCAGGAAGAAGGCAAAGTCAGACCCTCACAGGGTGTGTATCCTCTGTCTCCCATCCTCTCATGTCCCTGAAGACTGTGAGATTTGCCAACAATTCTCCAGGAGGACCCTGAAGGACAGAGAGAAGATCCGGCTCCAAGGACTAGAGCTCAGGAGACAGCAAGACCAAGGTGGGTCTGGGCATGGCGGGACTTCGTCCTCTGCCCGTGCATCGACCTCTGGGGGCTCCCCAGTCAAGACAATGCCAGAAAACGGCACAGATCTCCGTCGACGTCGATAGCCTCGACGTCGGCGTCGAGGGGTTTTACCACCATCTGCTCCCAGTCGTCCCAGGGCTCTGGGTCAAAGCGACGTCGCCATTCGACATCGAGGGGACCGACGTCGAGACCTCGGTCGAGGTCGACGTCGAGGACTGCATCAACATCGAAACATCGACGTCGAGAGGGGTCCGGGAGACACCGGCGCTCGCCGTGGAGGCGACACCGCCGTTCGTCGTCGAGCTTGACGTCGAGGAGGAGAGACTCGACGTCGAGGGATGTTCGACGTCGAGACGTTCGACATCGAAAAAGAGGTCAACGTCGAGGAAAGAGAAGTCGAGGTCCAGGGGACGTTCCAGGGGCAGGACGGTGTCCCACGACTCGGTAGTCGTCACCCTGTCCTCTGCGTCCATGAGCCCATGGTCACGCCGGCACCGGCGCTCGTCTAAGAAGAGATCGGCCTCTAGAGCATCCTCATCAAGGCCTGCACAGAGGAAGAAGAGAAGAGTGGTGCGGTCTGCGGACTCTGATTATTCTCGGACCTATTCGCCATCTAGGCCCAGGACCCCTACGACTCC